>NC_088714.1:33556308-34942142 GCF_963576615.1 Watersipora subatra
ATATCCTTTGTTTAAAGTTACTAGGCGACAGCTTTATAAACGTCTACCGAAAATGACATAAATGTCGTTTCCCCACGCAACCGATAAACGACATTTTTGTCGTTTCCTTAGCCAAAGGGTTAAGTAACTGTGTACCCTACTAACCCTTGTGACTGTACTACCCTGTGAGTTCTGTGAAGTGAATAGTTCTAATGTTTCCAGGTACCACCAGAGCTCAGCTCTATTGCAGCAAATCTTCGCACTCTAGATCTCTCAGAGAATAGAATTGGAAGACTGCCAGCCACTATTTCTCAGTTTGGCTTGCTCAAATCGCTTCAGCTCAGTTTCAACAGCTTGAGTACGTATGACAGTATTCTTTCTTGCTATTTATCCTTGAGTACGTATGACAGTATTCTTTCTTGCTATTTATCCTTGAGTACGTATGACAGTATTCTTTCTTGCTATTTATCCTTGAGTACGTATGACAGTATTCTTTCTTGCTATTTATCCTTGAGTACGTATGACAGTATTCTTTCTTGCTATTTATCCTTGAAGCTAAGACTAAATATAATTTCACACACTTGCTGAAGGTTGTTTGTTGATAGATTTAGGGCTCCTGTGGTCAAGGCTTAATCAATTTTGTCCTTCTGGCTACTTGCTAAAAACTCGGGCGCACATATATGAAATCAAACATAGCAACACTGTTTAAAATTTTGTGAATCCTTTACATTTTTTGTGATTTAAAACTGTTTGCTTTTGTTTACTTAGAAACAAAAACACTCAAAAGCATGCCTGAAATGTATTATTTATTATACACTAATAAAAATTGTTGGTTATGTTATTAGTATTTTATATGGGGTAAAAAAGTATTGCGTAGTAACAACCTATTGACGAAAACTAACAATTTTCACTTATTTTGATACCAAGAAGGTCAGTCATATGGTAGACTGAGTATTTACGTATAGGTCATGTGCCAGACAAGAAAGGGCTTTGGTTAAAACTATTCTTTTATTTATGATACTATTTGTAACCAGTTGACTAAAATGTGTCAACTGGTTGCTTTGTGATTAAACATTGTTGGTATTTGCAGTGCAGTTATAAATTTGTTCCTTCAAGCATTGTGATACCATGATTTAAAAGGGGATCAATGTCTGCTTTGAGTTAAGCTGCAAAAATACTCATTTTAGCAAAGATTTGCTAGTTTAAAAAATGTTTTATGTAAACGGTTTGTGTAGCATATGAAATTTCACATAGCGTCCTACATTTTAGTTGGTTCACCGATGTTAGATATTTTGTGAGGTCCTTAAAGGTGGCTGTGTAGTAATCGAACTGCTCTGGTCATGGTCAGTTTGTCCTGGCGCAACCAAAGCTCTTAATTGGCTGCACAGCTTATTATTCCCTCTATGTTTACAAACAGTTAATTCAATCGCGATTTAGAAAAATTACATCGTTCAACAATAGGACAGAAATTAGCTGGAACGATGTTAATTTTCTTAGCTCGTTTTGAACTCATCGCCAACATTGGTTGAAATATGCAGTCGTCAAAATGTGTAGGTGCTTTGTTACCACATGTGTCGAGTTTCTGCTTTGTAAGTGCTACTGTTACTAGTATTGTACGTCTGTCAGTCCTGTGCACTGTGAGAGATGGATATGAGTGATCAGTATAGGGTGAATTATCCAATGAAATGGTAAGGTGGCCAAGTGGTGTAGTGCTAGTGCGCTTGCCTTTGCATGAGATGCCCCGGGTTTTATTCCCGTGCAAGGGAATCTTTGTCCCCACGCCAATGATTTTGAATGTACAGACATACAGACAGACACCGCTCGTATTATAGTAAAGATTACTAATACTTGGACCCTTTAGCTGACTATTTGAAAAAAGATCGTTTCTTTTATGAATGAATGTTTTTGTATTTAGCGACAAACTAGGTTCAAGGTTTTAAAATGGCGGTTCCTGAACAGATAGATGAGTTGCCGCGGTAGCTGTTATAGGCATTTCACTTCTGTTCTTTCCTACCTCTTTTTCATGCACTTCAATGAAGTTTACTCAGGATTTTTTTATGTCCCAATTGTAAAAAAACTATAATGCTTAGCTATAAGAAAGCATGATTTATTTTGTCCTCACTTGACTGCTGCCTTGTTTACAAGACAGCGGAGTCAAAGAGTCTTGTACAACTCTACTATGGAAGAGGTGTAGTTATGATGAAATACAAATCTAACCTCAATTTTAAAATGGTCTTCTAAGGCTGGTTTACACTATATCGCTGTATCTCAGTGTTGCTGCTACAATACTGAGATACTGATGATACTGAGATTTCGGCGTTGATGCCACAATACTTCGGTGATCGTCGATGATAACAATGTTCAGACTATCACAAACCCATCCCGTTTTCATCAGCAAATACTCCGTGGGGTAGTGTTCTCATCTCCTTATTAATTTTTTCTCAAAGAAACCCCTTTGTTTTCGCGTGCTTTAATCCAATACTAGTCCCGCAGCAACTATAATAAACAGAAATGAATAAATCACGCTATTCGCAACCTCTAATTACTATCGCCGAAATGGTTCACATCGTATAGGCAGTTGTTGATGCACGGCGAAATATCGAGAAAGTTTGCATCTGTCAAACTTTCCCAACGTGTCCGCGTTGCTTCGTCGATGCCATCGGTTTACCGTTCGCATAGTTGATGATTAACACCGAAAGAAAAACACGGAAATACGACGATATAGTGTGAAGCAGCCTTTAGTTTGTGATGTCCTCCATTGGTTTGTGTACAGTGATACTGGAGTCTAATTAGCCCACCTCAGTATCAGCTGACGAGTTACAATAGTTTTGAAGGGATGTTCATCCATTATCTGACTATGGTTGACTTGCAACAAAATTCACATTACAGCTATTTCGCATCAAAAGATTCACCATGTCTTACTCTGTTGTGTTGTAGGTGCCAAATATGTGGAAATGTGATTACAAGCTCTTAAAAGCTCAAAAACGAAAAACCGCCGTAGATTGGAATCTCTTTATTTCTCTGACGTATTCATTACAGTTTGGTTATCGTCTTGTCACGTGATGTTCTCACGTGAATTGAAAGGCCAATAAAAAGCTCAATATAAAAATTCTCGTAGCACTAGTTTATGACAAACACTTCGGGTTTTACCGAAGACCCCGTATCAAATATAGATGTTCGCTACTTTACAATTTTGTTTCGGCATTATCTAATTGTCAAGTCGTAATCTGATCATGTGACCCAATACTTCGCAAATAATTTCTGCAGCACTTTTCAGTTATCACAGGTGACCAACAGGCTCGTCATGATTATCAGACAATGATATGTACTCCTTCGAGCTAAGGCTAAAAAGTTTATTAAGTTTTTACGGTAAGTTATAAGATATCAGTGCTAAAAGTGACAGCATTACAATGACGATAAAACAGATGCGTAAGAACAGTAGACATAGTTTTATTGAATGCGTGAAGTATATTTGTAAAAAATATTTCGACGAATGAGGTTGCATGAAAGTGTAAACAGAAACCATCCTGTAACAACTACGTCCCATTTGAGCCGTTTGGGAAAGCGAATCCAAACTATGACGGTCTCGTGTGGCTGCTATTAAATGTTTGTTTTTTTGCTTTTTAGAGCTTGTAATCACATTCCCATATATTTTGCATCTACAACACAACAGAGTAAGACATGGTGAATCTTATGATACCAAATAACTGTAATGTGAATTTTGTTGCAAGTCAACCTTTAAGAGCTTATAAAGGCATCTATCCTTATCAGCTCTGCCAGGCTGTCAGCCTTATAAAAAGTTAGGCAGCTTTTGTAATAGGTGATTTCTTATTGTAATTGATTAAACAGCATCTTTGATAGAGGTGCTCCTTTTCTGTAGCAGATTATGCAGTTTTTATAACATGATGCTGCTGATTTGGTAGGCAGATTCATGTTTCTATAGCAGGTTATGTAGCCCCTATCAATCTTTGTGGCGGGTGTTCATTTTATGTAGTCAGGGAATAATCTGTATGGTAATTGTTGTAGTTTTCTTTTTAGATGTAGCAGGAAAACACACATTCATCACTATTTTTGTAGTCATGTAGTCAAAATTGTGCGTAAACTATGCCCAGAATATTTGTATTTATCCTTCCACACTTCCTTGACAAACATTATTTGCTTTTCCACCAACATTTTTTTTCTTTATGACACCAACATACTACATCCACCATCATATGTTTCAGTTTATGAACTTCCTGTTACTACAACCTACAATTCGCTATTCCGACTCCTTCGCAGTGCTATTAGATTATCAACTTTTAAAACACTTGAATTAATTCAACTCACTCAATAGTTCCTGAATTCTACCTTATCATTTTGGTTTTGACATATAATGAAAAATACATTTTGTTGATTATCACTAATGTATACCTATACAGACATGTTTGTGCATTATATTGTTTTGGAGTTTTGTATACATAGTTGAGGAGGAAAGACAACTTTAGCCATTTGTTGCATCAGTCGCCAAAATTGCGAACGTGACACTTTGCACAAAGAAGTTGTTTCTTATCAATTTTAACGATTGTGAAAAATTTGGAGTCGAAAATAAGTTACTCGAATTCATGAAGCTCCAATAATCTGACCTCTGACCTGGTAACTTCCTCATTTTAATAAATTCAAGGTTTTTGCTAGTAATCTTGCCAATTTGGTCTAACACAATTGATTCTTGTTACTTACATGTGCATTGAATAAAATGAGTCATTACCTTTTTCATACGCTGTACATTTTCCATGACATATATATTGTACAGTTTGTATACACTAGCGATGTGTTGCAAAGCAGCGCTTTTCTGTGTTTATGCAAACGATATCTGATCCACATTTGCCTCTCGGCGTTGAACGTTTCACATGTTATTGAGGCTTTACTTACGTAAATGTACAGAACACCTTTATTAAAGGTAGTGCCAATTAGTTCCCTGCTCATTCATAAATATTTCCTCATCAATCTTCTATGTTCTGTTTGTATAGGAAATTTGCCTGATGAGATTGGAGATCTTGCAAGGCTGGAGACGCTCGTTTTGACAGGAAACCAGCTCTCAGGCTTGCCAGAAACTTTGGCCAAGATAAAAACGTTGACGACTCTAACGGCTTCGCGTAACCAGTTTGTGGTGTTTCCGACAGTTGTATATTCATTACGTAGGCTTGATGTCCTTGACCTTTCTGCCAACAAGATAACTTCAATTCCGGATGGTATTAACCAGATTCAGGCAATCGAGATGAACCTCAATCAGAACCAGGTCTGGTCAGGGCGGTTATTGCTAATTATAAGCTGGAATTCCTTCTCCAATAGTTTCTTCTTAATAAATGAAATAATCACAAGTTTTTAAAAATTTCTTTTCAAAGCTAATAGGAAACTGACACCTACAGTGATACTGATTTTAAAAAAAGTTTTAATTTGTTTAAAACTTTAAAAAACTTTAAAACCAGCAGAAAGTAATATTGTTATATTTGCCAAGCAATTAAATCATCTACTGGTAGTCTTCAAGATTAAACTTGTTTATTTATCATTCCATAGCCATAAAGTTATCAGCCATAAAGTTATCAGCCATAAAGTTATCTTATAAAATTGCAGCTGTTATCATTGGTACAGCAAAACTTATATCTAGGTAGTTGGGTAGGTTGCTTCAGTGAATATAGCAGTAAAATCCTTTTTTCACAAAATGCGGTGAGCTGCAACCTTCACCACTTTAACCAAACACCTACCCAAAAACTATTTCCTCCTAAATATTATCATCCTAACCAGTTATGATCGATTACCTTTCGAAAAAAATCTAGTTCTCAGCCTACATGTTATTTCACAATATTGGAGTTGCTCTTTCAGGTTTGGCTGTGCAATCAGGTAGAGCAGCAAAGTATCTAACTGGAGTTCCATGTATGCTTTTTGATTCCAACCAAAACATATTTACAGATGATTGTCGTTAAACCAGTTTAAACCAGTTCAAACCAGTGTAAACCATTTCAACTAGGTGACAGTTCTAAATTAGAGCATTTTCGTGCATAAAAATATAACAAGTGCAACCAGCTGCTAGATTTTTTATCTAGTAATTTTATGATAGAGCGTTCTACTTCATTTTCATTCAAATTATACAGTAAAAGAAATACTTCTCTTTTAAAAATTCAAAATTATAAAGAAGTATAGCTTTAAAGGCGCCAAATTGATCTGCAGCCAAGGGAATTCTAGTGGCCCATTTTTCTGATGCAACCTTTTCAGAAATTTTCCTTAGTTTCAACATATCTAATTATGTTTTGTTTTTGGTGCTATCTTCATAGGTAAGGTCGGCAGCAGGGGCTATAGACGGATGCAGCAGCTGACTACACTACTTAGTTGTTACTTTGTACTTCTGTTAATTTCAGCACATACCAGTTTGCTGGCATTTGAATATCTTATTTAGCTGCATCTCATCAAACCTTTTATCATAATTACAAGTTTTGCTTGCTCACTACTGCTAGCTAATTGTCAGGTCAGGGTCATAGTTCATCGCAACAACAGCGTGTTAATGTAATGAGCTTTGTAAGCTTTTGTGAAACAATCATTTCGAGTGTTATTAAAGTGACCTACATAACTAGGTCAAGTTAATAACACTTACAATGAAACTATCATTTCGAGTGTTATTAAAGTGACCTACATAACTAGGTCAAGTTAATAACACTTACAATGAAACAATCATTTTAAGTGTTATTAAAGTGACCTACATAACTAGGTCAAGTTAATAACACTCACAATGAAACAATCATTTCGAGTGTTATTAAAGTGACCTACATAACTAGGTCAAATTAATAACATTTATAATGAAACAATCATTTTAAGTGTTATTAAAGTGACCTACATAAATGGGTCAAGTTACCGTACTTTTCGGACTATTAGCCGCTACTTTTTTTCTGACGATTTGAGCCATACGGCTTATATAAGGGTGCGGCTATTCTGTGGCTCTTTCTTTCACCGCTAGGGCGCATTAACCAGAATCTCCAGTTAGTACGCCTCTAGCGGTGAAAGAAAATCTGAAACAATGCCTAACGGTACTGTTTCGTTAGACACTAGGTTAAACAGCGTCGGTTAATACGAAACAGTGTCGTTAGGCACTGTTTCGTTTTAAACAGCAAAGTTACTGCCGCCTTAAAAAGTACCGACCTGAGTTCTGCGGCCTACGTATTGTTTTATTATTGTTTTTTGGAAAATAAAGCAGATGCAGCTTATATAGGGGTGCGGTTTATAGTCCGAAAAATGCGGTAATATAACACTTACAATGAAATAATCATTGTAAGTGTTATTAAATTGGCCCACTTAACCAGGTTCAAGGTTTCAAAATGGCAACTCCTGAACAGAGAGATGAGTTGCCACTATGGCTGTCATATGTGTTTCATATGCATTTCATATGCTGTTATATGCGTTTCATATGCTGTTATATGCGTTTCATATGCTGTTATATGCGTTTCATATGCTGTTATATGCGTTTCATATGCTGTTATATGCGTTTCATATGCTGTTATGTGCGTTTCATATGCTGTTATATGCGTTTCATATGCTGTTATATGCGTTTCAGATGCTGTTATATGCGTTAGGGCAACTTAGCCGGTAATTTGCTCTGAAATGGATGTTGGTAAATCATGGAGTTTATAGATTAACGTCTTCACTCGTTTCCATAGTTATTATTTGATATGTAGTTTTTTTCAGTTGTATGTATTATCAGCAAAAATCTGAAGAATAGCAAATTTTAGTATAACAACCAATAAAACTTAGAAAAAATTGCACTTTTAAGAATAAAGCATTTTCAAATTCATAAAAGATATGATTGTCATTGCTATTTACTTTCTGCGCTTCAAAGAGCTTTCTTGAGATCTTTGCACAAGTTAGCTTTTTCGTATCTATGATGGTTATTATCATTTATAATCCAAAGTAAACAGCTTGCTCTGTTGCGACGCCAGTGCTTGTTATGTTAGCTAAAAGATTTTACCAATTTTAAAATTATAATTCTCAAAGTCAGTTGAAAATAATTTGTCTCCAGTTTAATTGCGCGTAGTTTCTTTCTCATGATTTAAAATGTTGTGATTACCATTTATGACTTGATTTTTATTCGAGTCCCTCGCACACTTCTCACTGCTCCTGTTCATCTCATTCACGTAATTGTGTGGGCCTCACACGTCAGCATATTCATGTGCTCATTTGCATATGGCTTCACCTATGGGCACGCGAAGGTAGAAGTCCTGTATTACGTGTGATGTCTCGGCAGCATTCTAAACTTTGACTTGTCCCGAGGTGACTACGCTTAGTCCAACCCCCACAATGACATATGGCGACTGTCACGTCATAACCTTTTACCAAAGGAACGAGGCGACAGTGGCCCCTTAGATGCTGCCGACGTGAAATGCCTCTAGAGGCAGCGCTCCCACGCAGCCAATCTTCCGCTTATGTCTGTCTGCTAGAGTTGACATTTACACTTATGCAAGGGCTTCCTTTACGCCCTACTCGCGTAATGCCAAGGCTTGCAAGGCGTTTTTACCTACCCCAGACACGTCTTAACTGTAAACTGACATTTGTTGAAATATTATATATTTTATACACTCACTCCGCTAGCGCCAGCATGACATGGAATGTTTCTTCGCGCATTTTTCAAATATTTTAATAATGTTTAATTTTGTAAGCAACAAAATTGTCTCTATGCTGTCCTGTTTGCAGTACTAATAGCTCCTTAGAGTCATAACCTATTTTTAAATTCGGCTGACGAATAGCATTCTAGCGGGTCAAAAGGTTATCAAGGATCTCGGATGCTGCCAGGGGCTAGCAGTGACCTCTTGACTTGTGTCTCTGTTATGCTTTCATCGGATCAACATAGCTTTTAAAATCTAATAGCAACATGATATACATTTCCTTGCCCTTATAGGAATATTGCTTAGATGTCTGGTCTGAGTCAATAATAGCGAGTGTTGACAGTGATGTCATTAGCTATTGCCATGGTGGCAAAACAGCCATGCCTCAATTGTAAAAGTGTTCATAGACCACAAAATTGAACTCTAATAGAACAAACCAATCAATGACCATACAGGGGGTCCTCGACTTACGACATTGATTCGTTCTCAAGATGCGGGATAACTCGAATTTCTCTGTAAGTCAAAACTTCCTGAATAAATTACTCCACACTCTTATTAGTATCTAGTTTCACCTTCATGGTGATGGCCCTTCTTATGTAACCATTATGTAGAGCAAAAATTTAATAAAGAATTAAACGGGTGACAGAGCGAGAACTAGCGCCGGCGCAGCCGAAATTGTGTCACACTAAAACTGAGTGATGCACTGATGCTATCTTCCTCCCTATAAGCACAACAGAGCGTATTCATCCTCTCCATGCTGAATAATAGTTTACAATTGTTAGCATTGCTTACATCGTAAATATCATTTTATATATTTTCAAGGGGTCAGTTCATAACCTTGAAACAACATAACTCGTTGTAGCCCGACGACTCCCTGTATTCATGTACAAATTGCTCGTGCTTCTACCAGTCTTATTATGCTTAGTTCATCCATAGAAACCAGTTTGTTTTTTTAATGTGCAACCACTCGAGTGTTTATGTAGCCCTGCAGTCAGTTGTATGTATGTGCGGCAGATAGCGGTGCTGTCAGAAGACATCTCCAACTGCCCTAGGCTGAAAGTGCTCAGGCTAGAGGAGAATTGCCTTGAGAAAAAGATGATTAGCCCGAGGCTCCTTATGGAGTCCCAGATAGCTTTGCTCACGATTGATGGGAACCTGTTCCCAGCCAAAGACTTTCCACACTTTGATGGATATGATGAGGTGAGACGAATCTGCAGGCCGCTCGAGCGATTTATATACATTTGCTCATCTATAGTTGGAAATAGCTGTTTGATTTGTTCTTCCTGTTATGCATCTTCGTTTCTGCTAATTGCTGATATTATTTATAGTGTTAATTGCGTGGTTATATCTGGATCCCTTTAGGCAAAACATGTGTTAAAGTTGCACAAACATTTATTCTTTGTAAGTGTCAAGTTTAACACAAAATTAGGGCCCTTTATGAGCGAAGAGTTTGTTTTCTGTCTATATTTACACCTATGGAAGTTCATAGAATCGCTCTAGGGATCTAATACTCATGGTTAGATCTATGTATGTTCATAACATTGTTCTATGAATTTTTTAGTATCAAGAGAGGTACACCGCTACGAAGAAAAAGATGGGATGAGACTTTTTTTCTCTTGAATAAATGATGGCAAAAGGGTGCTCACTTCCGTACTATCAGACAGTCATTTGGTTTTTTACTAAATTCTTAAAATGGCATGCCATGTGCTCATCCTGTTTGTTGTGCTGTTGTATGTAGTGTATTCTTGGCCTTGACGTCTGACTGGGAAATGCACTATTATGGATGAGCTGCTAGCTGGTTGTTGTCTGCTGTATAGCCTCTAATTCAGCTGGTGGTTAACCAAATGACCGGTTTCAGACCTTGGTATGGAGCGTGTCGTTGGTTTCAAACCTTGGTATGGAGCGTGTCGCTGGTTTCAGACCTTGGTATGGAGCGTGTCGCTGGTTTCAGACCTTGGTATGGAGCGTGTCGCTGGTTTCAGACCTTGGTATGAAGCGTGTTGCACTATATTTATTGCTATTTAAATGTTGGGCTCATTGTGCTTTGTAAGATAACTCCGGCATTTGGTTCTTGGGTGGAATCTTTCACACCGTACTATTCAAGCCCTTAGTATTTATGTGACATCTATTGTAGCTGGCAGCTCGGGTATCTGGCTGTCGGACTATCACACTGAAATGTATATCAGGTAGTCCCGTAGTAAGAATGTTTTATGCAGTATGAATCAAACATTTTTATAGAGCAGCTTATTTTAAATGTGTTGGCATTGAATCTCCTTTATTACTAATGAAAGGGGTTATTCTAGCGGCTTCGTTCCTTTCAGTTTAGTTTGTTACACGCTTGAGTAGCTTTTCATGACTAGAATTCTATTTCCTAAATATAATATTACTTTGAAGATTCTTTCTATCTTGGGCAGCTTTCTTGTTCCTATTCAATACATTGTATCATTTAAATTTAATAATGTGTTTGTTTATTACATCTATGATTGTCGCCTGTCATTTAGTGCGTCTATAAATCATCACACAATTCTACTCTGTTGGTTATCATATTCTAACCGTCTTTGTGAGATGGTGATGTCAGAGAAATTGGCATTCATCATGCCCGTCCATCAGATGGTCCATGTATATCACTCAACGGTTGCATGCATTTCATTGTATTCCTTTTGTGTCTATTACCTGTTCACTCGTGCTGGTTTCCTTAAAGGGATTAAACATGTTAGAGAAAAGGTGTTTAAAATAATTCAAACTTAAGGTTAATGAAAGACCGATATCATCTCAATGAAATCTGCAAATGAGTCTGTTTATACCATTCTACAACTTCGCAGTACAGTAACATCGATTTGGCCGTATACATGCGGGTATAACCAAGAGTATTTTTAAATGCTGAAAAGTATCACATATGTTTTGTTTTTATTCACACGCTTCACAAGCCTAGCGTGTTTTACTATAAATGCAGTATATTTGCACCGCAAGCAAGTGTCAACAATAGGCCCTATTATTTGCAAGGATTTATCTTCTGCCGTACCTTTCTGTGCCCACTACATTTTGGCATTTTTCCAACACATGTATTGACACCCTGGGCGGTGATACCGTTTAGTAATTTAGTAGAACAAAGAAAAACAAAAACTGAGTGGCTTTGTTTCACGCCATCAATCACTCTCAAGCTGAAATCACAAAGTTGTGACAGAGACTTTCTCTGACATGAAAAATTTTATTGCACCAAATACAGCTTGACTCTGGTCTGATTATACGCATAATCATTGTTATTACAAAACATAAAAATATATAACAGTTTGTCATAGAGATTTAACCACTGGATAATACTTCCTCTCGTGAGTTGTCGAACAGAAAATAATAAGACGAGTACACTGGCTGGTTCGCTATTAACTCCTATCAACTTGTGAATGCGAGTTTTGGGACCTGAATAACTTTACAAAGCTTCTCACTTTTACGAATGGCAAAACAACATTTGCACCACAACAACATGTTGACTTAGGCTTCTTACACTATTGTATGATCAAGACATCTAGGAGAAGGAGGTCATCCAATCAGGTGGTAGATAAGAAAGGTCACTTCTGGCTGGTAGTCGCAACACTTCCAGAATCGTTGAGGCACATATTTCGACAAAATGTGAATGTCATAGTATACTTCACCTTACTTCAGTTCAGTTTTAGTAGCTAATTTATTCATAACAAAAAGTGCCCAACAATTCTAGTGAGTAGCGTGACCTCGGGTGACTTTTGCTGGTAGTTAGCCGGTAAAAGACGTTACTTATGTCATATCTTTTCCGTAGACTGGTCGGTATCTGTTGTGTACAGCCCGAACTGGCCTGGTAAATGGAAGAAATGAAGTAGCCTCCTTTCTATTGACATGCTCGAGTTGTGATGCTGTTCACAATTCTCTGTTAACAAAGTTGGAAAGTAACTGGAGAATGAAATGGCTACCATCAAGGAGTCGTCTGTTCCGACTCAAATCTACTTCTGTGTCGTATTACTGAGTTTCTAATCCAGTTCTACAATATATAATAACATTGTGTCAAAATCTATCAAGTTATTGACCACCAATCACATCTCGGCAGCAGTTTTTTTGAAGTTGCTCCAAGCTACTGTTGGAAAGAAATTGTAAATATGCCAAACTCGCAAATCTGTACCAACTCAGAGAGCCGTACCACTCATAGAGCAGTACCAACTCATAGAGCTGTACCAACTCATAGAGCCGTACCAACTCAGAGCTGTACCAACTCATAGAGCCGTGCCAACTCACAAATCTGTACCAACTCATAGGGCTGTACCAACATACAGAGCTGTACCAACTCATAGAGTTGTACTCATTGAAAGAGCTGTACAAACTCATAGAGCTGTACCAGCACATAGAGCTGTACCAACTCATAGAGCTGTACCAACTCACAGAGCTGTACCAACTCACAGAGCTGTACCAACTCACAGAGCTGTACCAACTCACAGAGCTGTACCAACTCATAGAGCTGTACTAACTCATAGAGCTGTACCAACTCACAGAGCTGTACCAACTCATAGAGCCGTACCAACTCACAGAGCTGTACCAACTCTCAGAGTTCTCTAAAAATACATTAAGCTGTCTGTGCTCTGCACTGTACCATCCCATCTGTATTTATAAATCCCACTCTGTCATTGTGTCTGTCTGTTAGTCTACATAAACTCTATGCTGTTCCACATCTTTGGCCGATTTCATCTAAACTTTGCAAGCGTATGTTCCGTGCCTTTTGCCAGATCGGTAAAAATATTTGGTTTCAAAATTCTGTCAGCTTCTAAAAAACCAGCGCCTTAAACATCTACGTGCGAGCTATCGGATGAAAAGTGAAAGAAATCTCGAGTTTTTTCCGGGTTTACAGTGATAAGCTGAACTTTATTCGTTTGATAAAGGTTCGAATAATTGGTTAGAAAAATTTTCATTTCTTCGTTGTATGAATTATTTTATTAACATAGACACATAGACATGCAATGTAAACTGAAAGTTTAGGCAACTCTTGAAACAGCAAAATTTGTAGATTTAGAGTAGGAAGTGTAGCATTTAATTAGTGTTTATTGAGGAGACTGTGAATCTTTAAATCTGCATTTAATGACATTCAGAGACTGGTGAAAAGATTTGAGCATGAAATATCATTTACGTTTCAAAACCTTTTGATACGCTTAGATAAGCTGAGCTTTTGCTAATCGTTTTCTGCCTATTTAGTTCACACGATATTCTCATAGAAGTTTGCCATTTAGGGCAAAGATGAACGGTCGATCAAATTGCACTCAAAGCGTGAAACTGTTCACGATCTGCTGACTACCCCTCATCGCTTTTCGAAACTGTTTTACTTTATTGTTTATAGAGTGATGAAAAAACAAAAAACCTGCCCAAAAACTGACTCAAGATTATTTTTATAGAAATATTATGATAATCCAATTGAGTAATTCTAAACTCTTGCTTGTGACTCGATCGCATTCGTTGGTTTGAATTAAAACGATGATTGACAAGTCAATTTTTGTCGATGACCAACTTTAGCGAATTTTGTAATTTGAAAACCTGGTGAGTCGCTAAACAGGTAATTTATAAACCCATCCACACTTTCATCGTAAACAAATTACTTGGTATTTGAAAGCTTAGCCGGTGTCATTACAGAAGCAATTATTTATAATGTCCTTTGTTAGACTGGTACAAGCCTCTGAGCTTTCTCACCGCGCATCCTCCAGCACACATATCTCTATTTTACACGCCTATCTAATTCGCTTTAGTTACCTGCATCTCTTACTCTTTTGAGAAGAGTGTTAAATCACACCACAGTCAGTGCTTCGTGACTCATTTACATCCTCGGTTCAACCAGAAAAAGTTGGGCGACTCCTACTCAACTATATTAGTTAAAATCTTTTTCAAAAGCAAATCGGCATCGAAGAGCTCCATGATATCTTTTTCGTTGATACGCGATGTCTGCACACGAAGAGTTTTCGGTGATTAGAGCACTGTCTGAATCTTCGGCCACTGAGTGCGATGTCTGCTGGCAGCAACACATAGCGAATCATTTCATGAGTCATATCGGCATCCAGTAGAGAAGTTACAAAGCACTAATATCGCAATGCACATGCACTGAGTTTTTATCTTGCGTTCAGCATAATCGTATATGCTGATAATCACTTATCTTAGGCCTGTTTTAACTCTTGTATTTCAAGGCAGTCATTAGCTGATAATGACACCGCGGAATTGCTGCTAGTAGCTTTACTTGTCACAAACTGCAGTTTCAAGAAACAAACTTTTTGAAAGATTGCTTGTCGCATCAATTCACAAAAGTACTCGTGTGGTTGGAATTCCATCGTCTGCTCCTCCCTATCGAGTATCCATCAAGTATCTTTCAGTTTCGTCTCTCATTTGTTAGTAGAGTTTACCACACAGCTATTGTTTTGCTGGACTGTAACGATGTGACACAATAGCCTGCGGTTTTATCATGTTTGACTGTTAAGGAGGAATGATTTCCAAATGGCAAAGAGCGCTATGAAAGCTGGGTGGTCCAAAAGCGTACAGCATGGCTTGACAGAGCTTATATGAAGGTATACTGCAGGTACGAATGCAAGCTGCTGTCAAATATGCGTACTGTAGCATATAGCATGATATGCATACTGTAGCATATGGCATGATCGCACTGAGCATGCACAAGACATATCAAACATGCGAATTAATTATACATGTAATAGGGTGAGAGAACAGACACAATTGCTGTTCAAAATAGTAAGAAGAAAGACAGACGCGTATCTTTTGGTGTAGAGAATGTTAGAAACCATGTTCATGCGTAGATGAGTTGGCAGAGATGGACAAGTGCACCTGTTTTAGTTGCTCAGTTAGTAAGTGCTAGAGTGTATACACTCCCCGACTACAACAGCGATATAGCATTGGCATCAACATTAGTAACTATGACGATACTGCTTGAGAGCTGCGGGTAAATATGGATTCGTTACCTCCTGCATCAGTTGAACTTCGAGTCGAATTATATGATGCATCCTAGTCAAATGATAAGAGTGCATTATGTTGACAGCCTAAGAAACGCGGAAAGAAAACTATACGCTCAGACCAAATTGCATGTGACATATCGACTTCTAATCAAAGAACAAACAAAACTGCATGCACAGAAGTCGGCTACTCACTGAATATTCGTCGTAAGGACTGTCGTAGAGAGGTTGGTGTGACCGAGATGTTTGCTGGCACCTATTGCCGGCTCTCCCGCTCTGGCATCTACAGAAGGAGATAAAAACTTTTAACAAATCTATTTCGTTTGTTCAATTAAATGTTTGTATATTCATTCTGTGGAAACATTATCCTCAGTTCTAATTGGAGTCAAGTGAAGATACTATCATCGAAGTTAATTCGGTCAAGACGGCTGCGCGTGTCTAGATCATAGCAGCAGCTTTTTTTGTAGCAACATTTAGCCGCAAGGGTATAGTGAGTGGATAAAGATAATAACGAGAGAAAAGCAAAAAAAATTGAAAAATGAGAAAAGTGATGAGACGAGGAGATACCAGAATAAACTTGTTTAGAAAAACGTTTAGTAATAGAGTGGGGTGATTGCAAGGGTAGAAAAATGTTTTAAAATGTAGAGAAAAATGTGGCCTCAGATAACAGACAGTGATATGAAGAATAAGGTGAGGATGAGGTAAGTGTATTACAAAAGGTCCTGTAAGAGCGGTGTGCGGGTATATTGAAGGTGGCAAAGAAAAGGCAAAAGCAGTGCAAGAATAGAACCGGTGTAAAGTGGGGGTGGATATGGGATCAGATAAGGGTACAGTCAGTGTACAGTAGTTGTAGAAAGGGGTTAAGATAAGGGTACAGTCAGTGTACAGTAGTTGTAGAAAGGGGTTAAGATAAGGGTACAGTCAGTGTACAGTAGTTGTAGAAAGGGGTTAAGATAAGGGTACAGTCTGTGTACAGTAGTTGTAGAGACGGGTTAGGATAAGGGTACAGTCTGTGTACAGTAGTTGTAGAAAGGGGTTAGGATAAGGGTACAGTCAGTGTACAGTAGTTGTAGAAAGGGGTTAAGATAAGGGTACAGTCAGTGTACAGTAGTTGTAGAAAGGGGTTAAGATAAGGGTACAGTCAGTGTACAGTAGTTGTAGAAAGGGGTTAAGATAAGGGTACAGTCTGTGTACAGTAGTTGTAGAGACGGGTTAGGATAAGGGTACAGTCAGTGTACAATGAGGGTAAAATAAAATAACTAAAAATATATAACTTTAGAGCTGGAATAAATATAAACCAACAAAAGTGTAATAGCTTGACAAAGCTAAGACAAGGCAGACAAAGAAAGGACCACTGAGGTAGGAGGACTGCAAGTGAACCAAAAGCTTTCAATTTCAGAAACTTCTGTCTGAAGATGCCAGTAGGAAAACACTTGCTATAGAACAGCTTTGAACTCGCTAAAGTTGGTTCATTAGACACAACTAGAGCTCAAATTTGATTGGTCAGTTAAATGCTAGCGAACGCATTCGTGACATTTTCAATATTGCTTTATTCACATTGTTTATTCCTAAAATGAAATTACCTAAAAATAAAACATGAAAGTTGAGCTCAGTACCATTTGTTTAAGCTAGTAATTTTTATACAAAATATTATTGTCTGATTTATTGTTGTCAACGGAATACGCCTTCAAACTCAAAAATATGTAGGACACTCATTACAAACACCGATTAGTTTGGTTGAGTTACGTTCATTCTAGGAACTTCCCGTTTGCCAATTTTTTATAGTGAGCTTTGGAATAAATCTAAGTCAACACTAAACTTGAGTAATCATAGTTTAAAAACAGAGTAAAGGTAGGGTAAAATTAGAGAAGGAAGGTGGCATGGGTAAATTGAACCTAGCATGACAAACAGTCAAGGATATAGTGAACATATAATAGAAATATAAATATGAACATATAATAAGTAGATGTTGGAAATAGTTCTGTAACAGGGGTACCAAAGGATACAAAAAGGTTATGGAAGCGCTGTCACCAAGGATTACTTAAAGTTGAATATTATCATGGTAAGAACTTGGTCCAAGGTGGGTACAGAAAATGCAGCTGTATGAGACAGTCAATTTATGAGTAAGGTGTAAGTTTAGTAAAGGTCGGGGAGAATAAGTCTAAAGTGAGTGAAGCACTAGGGGAAGGCTACTTTAAGGTCGGAGTAGGGTAGTCAAGATTATAATAAAATAGAGTAAGGCTGGTTGGTATAAATTAGAGTAAGGTTGGAATAAGATAGAGTAAGATTGGGATAAGTTAGAATAAAGTTGGGATAAGATAGAGTAAGGTTGGGATAAGGTAGAATAAGGTTGGGATAAGGTAGAATAAGGTAGAGTAAGGTTGGGATAAGGTAGAATAAGGTTGGGATAAGATAGAGTAAGGTTGGGATAAGTTAGAATAAGGTTGGAATAAGATAGAGTAAGGTTGGGATAAGGTAGAATAAGGTTGGAATAAGGTAGAATAAGATTGGGATAAGTTAGAATAAGGTTGGAATAAGATAGAGTAAGGTTGGGATAAGGTAGAGTAAGGTTGGAATAAGGTAGAGTAAGGTTGGGATAAGGTAGAATAAGGTTGGAATAAGGTAGAGTAAGGTTGGGATAAGGTAGAGTAAGGTTGGGATAAGGTAGAATAAGGTTGGAATAAGGTAGAGTAAGGTTGGGATAAGATAGAATAAGGTTGGAATAAGGTAGAGTAAGGTTGGGACAAGGTAGAGTAAGGTTGGGATAAGGTAGAGTAAGGTTGGGATAAGATAGAATAAGGTTGGAATAAGGTAGAGTAAGGTTGGGACAAGGTAGAGTAAAGTTGGAATAAGGTAGAGTAAAGTTGGAATAAGGTAGAGTAAGGTTGGGACAAGGTAGAGTAAGGTTGGGATAAGGTAGAGTAAGGTTGGGATAAGATAGAATAAGGTTAAGATAAGGTAGAATAAGGTTAGAGTAGGGTTAGGTTGAGGTTAAAGAAAGGTGAGGGTAAAGTGTGCAGCGTGAAAAGATGGAGCAGAGGAGTCAGTGACTAAGCTTTGAAGGAGAAAAGAAGCTATTGTTCTATTGTTTGCCCTACTGATAAACTTGCGACTTCTCACGCCAGCTCATTCACGCTTCTCGCCATGCTCGACTCAACCAGTGTGTTTGTTTGATTTTCAAGGCCGCAATACACACAAATTGCTGCTAAAAGCCAACATCACATTCATTCACTAGGGAAAAAGGAAAATGTTTTGTCGGTTAATTCGCGGAGGGGGACCCGATCTCATTTAGCAATTGACTTCCAATTAATCATCTCAGTGGAGCCTGTTCAAACCTATTGTTCTTCCATCTTAGTCTTTAGCCAACAATCTACTCTCTTATGCTTTGCTGCACAGTTGCAGTTTTTCCACCGGAAATACTGTCGTAGTTACAAATGCACAGGCAAAAGACCGCACATAAAGCACCTTACAATAGATATGCACGGTCTATTGGCATCTACTACTATTATTGGAAAAACATAGTTGAATGTGTTTGGACGTTGTATAAGCAATAAGAGGGCTGGTGTGGCACGCACTCAGCCTATTCATACCCTGGCTGCAGCAACTTGGCTCTTTATTCCAGCACCGTTATATGTACTAATTGCATTATAGCGCATACAACTGCTAGCCCATTACGCTCTATTGTACCAGAGTCTAATGAACTTCAGTACAACTGCATCTTAATAACTCTGTTTTAAGAATATTAAATGCGCTACCTATACTTAACTGCTTTTTAACATCTACCATCTGCTGTAGTACAGGAGCGTGTGCGAGTTTAGAGTCATTTGACAGCGAAGGTTTAATGATGGTGTCATGTGCTCTCGCGCAGACCCGTTTGTTGAATCTCGTTTTAAACCAGTGAACCATTTGGCTTGTTAGTTTAGCGCGCTGGTACTGAACATCCATTACCCATCATGCATTATTCAATTTTGCTAAGAAGTTTTAAATTATTAAGTAAATCATAATGTACTTCCTACATTATAATCTGAGGTATTGTAAGCATTCTCTGCACTAAACCTACATTAAAATTCATGCATTATGGGTGTTGCATATCATGCGCTCCATGTATTTATTATCCTTTACGGTGTGATACATTTCTTGAATTAAATTTAATGGGTATTGCTTAACGTTTGGTGCTGATATGGGTTAGTTTGCTAATATATTTCTATTAATAGTTTCTATAGGTGTAAAGGTGAAGTTATGCATATGTTAGCTATATTCAAGTTTTCTCAAGCAGTAAACAGATGTTTTCTTGATAGCAAGTGGGTTCAGTAGCATTTATATAACTACACTGAACTTAAATTGTACTTTCTTAGGAAGCTCGTAAATGCACTTGTAATTTGTGAGGCTCAATCACGCTTGTGTCTTATGTAAGTCAAGGACTAACTTGTTTGGTAAACTAAAATTATGATTTCACTTTCTAGATATCTGTCAAAGGTGCTACTCTTGCAGAACAGACAAATATCTCTCACACACGGAATCATCAATCATCTCGACTCTATTATTTCATACATGCACATTCTAAATTGTCAAATTCTCACCGTCCATTCACTTTACCATAAGATAATTGAATGGATTTCATACCACCGTCCTCTCGCTAGAAGAAGTGCGGTGAGGCTACCAACTCTCTTCAAACCTCACATACCTTTAGTCGAAAACTAGACACCCATTTGAATATTTGACCGCAAAACTTGAATTTTGTCAGGACGCAATATCTGTGCCCATAATACTGTAAATAGTTTCAATGGTTTTCAGACCAATTGCATTGAGTTTTAGTAGCTGCCTGGTTTAAGGATATAGAATGAGGAAGGCTCACTACGCCTGGATCCGTACTATGAGGCCATAACAGTCTGAGCGGATTCAAGCATGAGTAATTTTTCTGGTTTGATAGGCCAAGTATTGTCTGACCACGGATAATATGAAAGCCTTGTATAGGTCTGGCTTGAAATGATCAACAAACACTAGAAGGTCATTTATAGTAAAATTGAGGAGAGTTTGGGTGAGAAGAACTATTGTTCTCCGCAAATACTATTGTTTTTAAGACAATGGCTTCCCTCCTTTTTTCTCCCCTTTATAAATAGAGCCTTGTTCTCTCACATTTCTTCTCCCCATTTCTCTACTACCGATCATCCTCTATTCCACTTCTCCCACTTCTCTCACTCTTGTCTTTTCTTCATAAACTAATTTTCTTGTTTTATTCTCTCTCACCTCTTTTGTACCCGCTGTTCACATCTCGGCTTTCTTAACACCAATCGTTTTACTAACACCGCCCATCCCTATTTCCTACTGCCTTTTCGTTCTACTTCTCTCCAACAGATCAATATCGCTTGATAGCTAGACCGATCCGTCGTATCCACAAGTGTTAATCCATATTTTCAGTATAATTTGGCCACTGTTTATTATTTACTGTTCACTCACGCTATGTTGACCAATGCAATTGATTTCAAGGGCCTTCCATATTCATTATCAACATTTTTCAAACCTACTGCGCACACCCATTTGCTATATTCCATCCGATATGACATATTAAACAGATTTCTGCCAACTGCAAAGGTTTTTTGCAGCTTAAATGGGTATTATCCTTAGTTGCGTAAATTACGACGTTTGATACCGTAAATACGAAAAATTTCTGGTGACCAGTAGTCTTGTCTGAACAGCATGAGTAACTTGGCGGCAACATAGCCTTGCTGCGGTAACAACAGACATTTGCACGAACCAAATAACTGATAATATTGGCTCCTTCTGTCCTTTAAAGAACAAAAGATAAATAGGCGAACAGACGGGTGTAGAGTAAATCAGGCCCCAACACCTTATCGCCTCTGTCCTCAATTTCAGCTCAGTTATATTGCAGGACTATTATCATAGAGTCTTGTTTAGTCTAAGCTAGTTGATGCCAATGGCCTGTAATATTTACATCTCTTGCATATTTTAGTGACAAAATGTGGTGCCTACCAAGTAAGCCTGTAACAAGATAGCGTGTTTTTATCATAATTCATTATCATAGAGGCAATGCGCCGGCTACCTTCGGTTATGATGACCACTTCACCGCTTACTGCCAGTCAAGTTGTTACAACAGATGAAGAGGAGGAAAAAGTGGAGGATGTGGGAAGTATTGAGATCAACGTATAACAACTTTATCTAAACACTCACCTGCAATACGTGAAACTGAGGATGGTGTCATGAAAGCAGTTGCCCCTGTTGAAGCAGTAACTGCGCGAACACTTCCTGAGATGACGCGGAAGTGTAGTGACGTCTCCTAGAGATTCACTAATTCTCACACCGCTATCTACACCGCTAGTAGTTAGTGTAGATATTGGTCTAGTAGTTCTAGCAGTTGTCGTGTGCGGCAGCGCGCTGTTAGCTACCTTATGCCTTTCGTGGTTGGTCCATCTGTGTGTTGCCTCTATAATGTCCTCTGTAACGCGAGTCGAGCGTTTATCAATCCCATCACCAGATTCTCGCGAACCCACACCTTCTCGACTAGTTGCTTCTTGACTAGTTTCAGTCATTTCTGAAGATGGAGATTCTTCTCTAGATCTTTCAACATATCCATTCCTATTAGTAAATGAGCATAAAACATTAGAATTTGAATAAGTACATAGAGTATTAACTTCTGTATTTCCTTCCGTGTTACGGCTGTTACGTCGTACACGTTTTGAATGGATTATCTGTGGAATTAATTGTCTCTTAATCCGTGACCTCACCGATGCCTCAAAGTTCTGATTTGTCTTTAGCCCGTGATTGATAAATGTTGATACGCAGAGGAGCATTGCAAATGTTTGGAGAAAGACAAGAGCGCAGAGATAGTAGCGTGCAGTAGTCCTTGCCATGCCTGATTAGCTCCTCTCCAGGATTCCCATATGAGTCTGTGTTAAAAATTCCAATGTGCTGCTCCAACATAGCCTCCTGCGTATTGCCAACGCACCTGGTCATTACTCCCTATATCCTCTCACAGTAGCCTTATAAGCGGCTTCGCTTAAGCTCCTCCCACCTGAGCTGGGACAGAGGAGGTCTCTCCAACCTGCTATCTAAATGAATATTGAACAGTAGGTTTGTTAAACTAGTACGATGATTGGTTCCAAAGAATGCAGCCGAAAGGATATGTACTTTGAGTCCAAAATAATGTTAGATATTTTAATGATAGACATTTACAGCACCTTCTTCCTGTAGGTATATTTAGTATTTTTGCTTCATCCCTAGCATATTTGTTCCGAAATTAATAATTCCACCCGCTGGATATGGTAAGTCTGGAGCGCAGAGGCCTCTCACAAATTATTAGTATATCTCAATCACAGTTTTATTGAGAAAAGGTCAAGGGAGAAATTGTTAAAAGCTATTAGGCATGTGCATTTAATTCCTTTGCATTGGCAGCCGGGCGCAGTATGAACCAGCTAGCGGCAGCATAATACAACTATTGTGTATGGAAGCATAGTGGCAGCTTTTAGCTGGCAATTAGATATGATAACTTGTGTTTAATAGGAACAATACCAAAACATCCGCACAACCATCAAATCAAATGGATAAAGATTCTCCCTGCAGTTTATTAGCCTAACCGGCAGCAAACTGTCTTTGAACTGTGAGATCCGCTGCCTTCTCCGGTGATAACAATATAAAGGTAATATTGCACTTCCGTTTCACAAAACTAAAAGAAAGTATTCTCCTAATCTGTATCGGAGAACTGTTGGAGTCAGACACAGTAAATCAAATGCATTAAATTCATCATAGAAGTAGTGGAGCTTATTACAAAGTCAGCGTATCGTCTGCTGTCGCAGTTTCTTCAATAAACAAAGACAGCTCAAATATTACCTTTCCATATGCATGCTGAGTAATCTATTGTGTACGTTTTACTAGTTTAACGTACTGCGTATTAGTGAGTCATGCCTGGCTTGAATAGTAGACTTATCATGTACCCCAAGTGCACTTTATAATCAGAGCAACCAGGAATTAGAGCTAAGTTTACACTGCTTAGTGAATGCCTTGTCACTAGTAGGCTAGCGCATATTGGGTAATTTATAATGAAAAATGCATCTTATGTAGTGTATATTTAATAGTACATACTTGGTAGTGTATATTTAATAGTATATATTAGGGAGGGTATAGTATATATTGCATCTTATGTAGTGTATATTTAATAGTGTATATTGGCTAGTGCGTGATGAATAATAAATATTGGCTGGTGTGTAGTTGATAGTGCATATCGGTTAGTGCATAGCGAATAATGCATCTTGGTGGTGCATATCTAATAACATATATCGGGTAATGCACAGTGAATATTGCATCTTAGGTGGTATACCTTCAGTAGTGTATTTTGGGTTAAACATAGGGAAAAATGCATCTTGGGTAGTGTATATCTAATAGTACATACTGGGTAGTGTATATTTAATAGTGTATATTGGCTAGTGCGTGATGAATAATAAATATTGGCTGGTGTGTAGTTGATAGTACATATCGGTTAGTGCATAGCGAATAATGCATCTTGGTGGTGCATATCTAATAACATATATCGGGTAATGCACAGTGAATATTGCATCTTAGGTGGTATACCTTCAGTAGTGTATTTTGGGTTAAACATAGGGAAAAATGCATCTTGGGTAGTGTATATCTAATAGTACATACTGGGTAGTGTATATTTAATAGTGTATATTGGCTAGTGCGTGATGAATAATAAATATTGGCTGGTGTGTAGTCGATAGTGCATATCGGTTAGTGCATAGCGAATAATGCATCTTGGTGGTGCATATCTAATAACATATATCGGGTAATGCACAGTGAATACTGCATCTTAGGTGGTATACCTTCAGTAGTGTATTTTGGGTTAAACATAGGGAAAAATGCATCTTGGGCAGTGTATATCTAATAGTACATATTTGGTAGTGTATATTTAATAGTATATATTAGGGAGGATATAGTATATTTTGTATCTTGGGTGGTGTGCATTTAATAGTGTATATTGGGTTACGTATAGTGATCGTTACATCTTGGTTATTGTATATCTAATAGTACATACTGGGTAGTGTATATTTAATAGTACATATTGGTTAGTATATATTTAATAGTACATTTTGGTTAGTGTATATCTAATGGTACATACTGGGTAATGTATATTTAATAGTACATATTGGTTAGTGTATAGGGAACAATATGGAACTCGGAGCAGATCATGTAAAGCAAAACCTCAATAGTACACAAAATATCTTATAGCGGTACATAACGCTTAGCAGTTAATGCGTGTTGGCAGATCTCTGCATGGGAAATTGTGAGAACAGCTATTGAATGCTCTCAAGTAGGCTTACAACTGCCCAAGGTCCGAGGGAGCAATTATGAATATTGTGTTAGGGATGTTAATATTATCGACAACTCGGTGATTTGACAAAGATCAGATGAGAGGCCTTTCCATACCACCTAATCTACCTCAGCATCGACGAGTAGTATCTCTAAGAATTAATTTACAAGGTATTGTTCATGCGACAAGCTACGAGCTCGTATATTGCTTTGGCCTCCTACGCTGAGAGCCCTTCACTACTGCTTCATAGAACCTCGATGAACACTCAGTTACTTGGTTACAAGGTACTCAAGTGAGCGAAAATGATTGCTACCTACTACCAACTTGAGCTTCCCTGTCACAGTTTGTTTGCGCTCTCAGTATCACTTCTTTTCTCACACTCTCATTCTCCTACCTGACTGTGATCTTCTGCTACTCCATTGCCTTTTGTTGTTTACCATACCACACTGTTGTCTTTTGGTGCTTTACCATACCCCGCTGTTGTCTTTTAGTGCTTCGCCATACCACGCTGTTGCTTCTTGTTGATTTACCATACCACACTGTTGTCTTTTGTTGTTTTACCATACCACACTGTTGTCTTTTGTTGCTTTACCATACCGTGCTGTTGTCTTTTAGTGCTTCGCCATACCACGCTGTTGCTTCTTGTTGGTTTACCATACCACACTGTTGTCTTTTGTTGCTTTACCATACCACACCGTTGTTTTTTGTTGCTTTACCGTACTGAGCTGTTGTCTTTTAGTGCTTCGCCATACCACGCTGTTGCTTTCTGTTGCTTTACCATACCACACCGTTGTTTTTTGTTGCTTTACCGTACTGAGCTGTTGTCTTTTAGTGCTTCGCCATACCACGCTGTTGCTTTCTGTTGCTTTACCATACTACACTGTTGTCTTTTGTTGCTTTACCATGCCACACTGTTGTCTTTTGTTGCTTTACCATATTTACTATACATCGCTGCTGTTCTTCTACTTACCTTACAATTCTGCTGTCTTCTGCTACATTATCTCACTATGTTGAGGTTTTTTGTTGTTTTACTTTACCACATTATTGTTTTCTGGTACTTTATCTCACTACACTGTTGTTTTCTATGACAGTATCTCACTGCACTGCAGTTACATTTGGTTACTTTAGCTTGCCAGAGGCACTGACCTGCTAGTATGACTCACTACATTGTTGTTACCATCTCCACTTGGTTATGTTCTCTTTTGTTGTTTCATCCTACAACTGCAGTATGTTCTGCCTCATTTAATGGCTCTCTTACTTTTCGTTGTTAGCTTACATACTATATACATTTTCATAGTCCCTACAACTTGAAGTCTCTATGTTGTCTCGCTAGATTCTTTTTTTATTTGGCATTGAAACCCAAGGTCAACTCGCAATGGCTTTTTCTAATACCAGTAGGCTGATATTACAAACCATGTGAACCTATACGTTCTTTTTCTGTCTTACTTTGTAAGATCTTCAAGAGCAACTTCACACTTTTTTACATTAGTTTAATATCTGGCATAAAAAGCAAGAGAAAATAAAAAATATATTCTGAGAATTGATATAGTCTGGTTATCATACCAAATCGGACCCCTGCAACTTCTTATATTCAGCGAAAGCTCAAAGCTGATCGGCTATTGGCTGTCAATCAGCCTGCTTTTTATGCTCTAAGATAACTTTTAAAGCCTACCGATTAGAGCAAACCCATATTAATGTCAGCACATAGCGGCAACAAGTCATGTAGTTGACAAGGAAAGATAGGACATTCCTAATCACATTTTAATCGTAATGCAAACACAGCTAAGTTAGTATAATTAACACAGTAGTTATGTAGTTGACAAGGAAAGATAGGACATTCCTAATCACATTATAATCGTTATGCAAACACAGGTAGGTTAGTATAATTAACGCAATAGTTATTAATTTTGAAAATTCAAACAATCAAAAATTTATGGTTTCTCGTGAGTAAAAAGCAAAAGTAGTGGCCTATCTGTTTTAAATTTAATAAATTTTACCTATTTTTGGGCATCTGATGACCAAAATAGGTTACAAAGTTAGTAAAATATTCTTGTGTAATACTTTACTACGCAAGCTTTTTATTGTTTATTCTGAAAATCTCTCAATCATGCAAAAACAAAACTAACGAAATTTATTAGCTATAACCTAAAGTGCAGACAACCCATGGCTATTGTATTGATCAGCTGTTAGCGAATCAATTCTATATTCATTAAGCTGTCTCCTCCCTTCATTGAGAAGCCTTGTTTTCCGCAAGGCAGACAAGCTTTCTTTGCTGTTTTTGCGTCGGAAGTCGGCTCCCTATGGTCCACTTCTAGCCTAAAAGGTAAACGTTCACCTAAAAATATTGATAAAATATTCCCTACAGTAACGAGCCACAAATTTTTTTGATGTCATATGTCAATTTAAATGTGACCGCCAAATGTTTAGCAATGAGTTTTGCTTTGGGAAATATATTTCATAGTTTGCATATTAAGCCTTAGAACGCAGTTGATATAATCATGATGCTCCTTACCTGTGTTTCTAAAAAGTAAGACCTTAGGCTACACCACGGAGGACAGCAACTTGTCTGGCTCAACACGTGCTCATCTACTTGTCGCGAATGACGCAGCTGGGGGCTCCAGAATGAGGTATAGGAACTAGACTTGGTACTATAGGAACCTACGCAATGTTATAGCTTTGCTTCCGCTTAGCTTTATCAATAACGATGACAACTCCTAGAAATGATAAAAATGTGCATTTTGTTGACATTGCGGAAAGGATATTACATATTTGAGGTCTGAAGTAAGTCAAACTGAAATAACTACAAAAAATGAAGGAGTTTCGGCTGTTTTTGGTAGATAATTTTTGTAGTAGGCTTCAAGTTAAAAGAGCGGGCATATCAACGAGCACTGAAAAAGTTGTACATTAACTGTTGATCCCAAATCACTTATACTGAGTTATCATATGGTATTGGAAAGACAACTTTTGTTTTGTTACTGTACTCACATCAGCAGGGAGAGGCAATTGCCTACCATCAAAGAGGAAACAAGAATTTCACACTAGAATATTAATATAGCGCAATGGTAGCCACTAGTTTGATCTGAAACAAAGTAGTTTACGTCTGAATAGTTGTTGCTGTCATAAACAAAGCTAAGAAACCGTTTGTTGGCTGTGTTATCAGAATAGCCTTTGGGAAAATTGCAATAGATTTTTTTGTAGGTAGGGTGAGTATAAACTATCTTACGGCACTGCTTAGTGCAAATTTAGTTGAATAGAACATATATTTGCAAAATGATAGAAAACTTTGAGATAAGCAATGATGACAGAGTCTTCATCGACCAGATATTAAAGTTGCTTATTTCTCCAGAGCGGAGATGCATAACTTCAGCTGTGGTTCAGCAGTTACTGCGCTAGCTTATGATCCTTAGACTGGTAGTTCAGATCTCACAAAGACCATTGGTAGTGCTAGGAAGGGTATCCCACCACAATTACTCGTGAGCTTCAGCTGACTATCGTGTCAGCATCAGTAGCAGAAAGAGCTGATAGCGATGGCCACCACCATAAGTGGACAAGCTTGTAAAAGCAAAAACAAGAGATATATTATTCCAATAATAAACAGATATATCTTTTACCTATTTATGAGCAAAAATTTATGTGGCAGGATTTTTGGCCAGAAATCTAGCCTGTGATAAGGGAAACAATCTGTGCACCGTTCCATAAAATTTGCTTTTGAAGTGTGAAAACGCAATTTTCAATGCTATTGTAACCTTCTGAGTGTGCTCTGGGTTGTATATTATGCTGTTAGAGAGAAAAGTATAATCAAATCTGCCATTCCCCACTTACACAGTATTCGTATCTGCAGTTACACAGTATTTGTATCTTCAGTTACACAGTATTTGTATCTTCAGTTACACAGTATTTGTATCTGTAGTTACACAGTATTTGTATCTTCAGTTACACAGTATTTGTATCCGCAGTTACACAGTATTCGTGTCTGCAGTTACACAGTATTCGTATCTGCAGTTACACAGTATTCGTATCTGCAGTTACACAGTATTTGTATCTTCAGTTACACAGTATTTGTATCTTCAGTTACACAGTATTTGTATCCGCAGTTACACAGTATTCGTGTCTGCAGTTACACAGTATTCGTATCTGCAGTTACACAGTATTCGTATCTGCAGTTACACAGTATTTGTATCTGCAGTTACACAGTATTCGTATCTGCAGTTACACAGTATTCGTATCTGCAGTTACACAGTATTTGTATCTGTAGTTACACAGTATTTGTATCTTCAGTTACACAGTATTTGTATCTGTAGTTACACAGTATTTGTATCTTCAGTTACACAGTATTTGTATCTTCAGTTACACAGTATTTGTATCCGCAGTTACACAGTATTCGTGTCTGCAGTTACACAGTATTTGTATCCGCAGTTACACAGTATTCGTGTCTGCAGTTACACAGTATTCGTGTCTGCAGTTACACAGTATTCGTATCTGCAGTTACACAGTATTCGTATCTGCACTTACACAGTATTTGTATCTGCAGTTACACAGTATTTGTATCTGCAGTTACACAGTATTTGCAACTTTAGTTTTATAATTAGTCTTTATGTTGTCTGATGACAATTCTTAGCATTCAATATTTTTATAAAACAAGACGTAAATCATTTCACAACATTTTAGCTTGATGATAGCAATAAAAAATACAGCGTCAGTATGCGCCATTTTTGTGTAAAACATTATTGTATAATAATAACAATTGTGTCGAAACACAAATAAAATTGTAACAAAACTAGATCAAGTTAGGTGATAGAAAACCCAACCAACATTTAAAATGAGAATGTGTATAAATTAAAAACAACAAACAAACAACAAAAGATAAACTGAATTAATCTACACAAATAAAAAATAAAATATATAATTTTCTAACAAAAATACAATAGCTAAGTATTATAAAAACAAACAAGCGACGTAGCTTATTAAAAATAGTCTACAAAAAGTTATGCAGCTCTTAGAAATTGCCAAGCTGTCAGCGAGAATTAGAAAGAACATAAAAACTTAGAGAGCTTTTCAGTATGTATGTTTAGTAAGCAGTTGGTAAGTTTGACTGTTGCAGAGTTTTCAAGGTAACAAACTGGAGTTACCATGTTTAAAACTCCCTTTAGTCAGTAGATAGGGTCCAGGGATAAAGGCAGCTGATAGAGGCAGCTGATAGAGGCAGCTGATAGAGGCAGCTGATAGAGGCAGCTAATAGAGGCAGCGAGTCAGGCATTCTTTTCTCAACTTCAAGGCTGATACTGGAGCATGCCCGAGTGAGAGTTATTCATGCGGAGAGCTGTTAGACCCTTGTTATACCAGTCTTCTTCCGCGCCATGGCTGTCCTGAAGAGTTACAAATACAGTCAGCGATGTATGTCTGACCTCATACTTGGGTTTCAAGAAAATAATTACACCAGTGCTTATTTTTACTCCTACCTCTGTTATTAGCTACAGATGTGTAATTTAGTTAAACGTCACGAAAGAAGCTCACGTGTTTACATTTCCAACAAAAGCTACAGCGATTGAGTTTTTGACGACAAGAAAAGTTTAATGCAACTTTTAAAATTCTGGTTAATTACGACTTTCTGTCTAAAAACTTTTAAAGTTATCCATAACGATGTCCACAAAATATTATTCAATTTATTTAAACGAAAAGATTGAAAAGGACTCAGTACGTACAAGGGCTGTGATGTAATCTCCCGTCATGTGGCCTCCCATCGCCTGTCTACTGGCAGCTGGCATTTGAAATTGTGACATTGTAGGGGCATAGACATTGGCCTACAAAGCAAAGGGCAAGAGTGCTAGTTTGTCATGTTAAAGATAAGTTGACACATATTTTTTGTTTCATCTCACGGCAGCAACCTAACCCAATTTACTCAACATTGTTTCTGTGTGGTTACGCTGACAAAACACCATGGTCAGCTTAAACTAATAGAGTAACTAAAATACAGTAGCTTTACACAGAGGCTGAAGAGTGCAATAAACGTTTGAGACGATGTGGGTGTGTCACACAGCGTGTTGCCCCAGCTTCCTACATGAGCGACGAGGCAGTATTGAAACAATCAGCAATTAGTTGAAACATTCCAGGTGTTTGCTTTTCCAAGAATTCTGTTCGACATGACAGTAAGATAAAAGCGGTACTTTAGACTGCAACTAGTTAACTTGATATATTCTCGACCAATAAGAACATAATTAATTTAATTTAGTAGATGCATGAACCTCCTCAAATGTTTGGAATGTCTACAGCGTATCTGTCCATTTTGTTCTTTATGCACTGGCTGTTCATTTGACAAGGGTGACAGCCTTCCAAATCAGTTTATGAATTGAAAATTACTCAATAGAAAAAGGTTATAAAATAATAGCATGTAGTGAAAGCCGAAGTTCCAAATTATGTTTTAGAAGACATGAGTTCTGATGTTTGAAATGTCGTTTGCTGTAGGCATCATCGCATGAAATAATATTTCTTTTCATTTTCCACGTAAAGCAATTTACGTCATGAAAATTTCAGCAAGAAATGTTACGTCCCTTAGCTTCTAACCAATAATACTAAAAGTACTTTTCAAAGAACAATGCTGAAGGCTTTCTCGGAAATCAAGGCTGAATTCTTTGTAACACAGAAAGCATCCAGAGTGTTCTTTAGGAACATGGTGCTTCAAGTGATTCACAATTTAGCAATGAATCAAAAATTTGCTATTTTCAACTCAATTGGGTTTGTTTACATGTTGATAAATAACAGCTATCACTCTATATAGTGCTTGCGAATATGTTACACTGTATGCAGTTAATCAAGTTGCCTTAAGGGTTGACTTGCAACAAAATTCACATTACAGTTATTTGGTATCAAAAGATTCACCATGTCTTACTCTGTTGTGTTGTAGGTGCAAAATATGTAGAAATGTGATTACAAGCTCTTAAAAGCTCAAAAACGAGCAGTTCATCGCAGCCATCACGAAAACCCGGTAGATTGGAATCCCTTTCCAAAACGGCTCAAATGGGACGTAGTTGAACACGATTGATTCTGTTTACACTTTCATGCAACCTCCTTCGTCGAAATATTTTCACAAATATACTTCATGCATTCAATAAAACCATGTCTATTGTCCTTACGCGCCTATTTCATCATCATTGTAATGCTGTCACTTTGAGTACTGACATCTCAAAACCTAGCCTAAAAATTAGTTTAATTTTTCAACCTTAGCTCGAAGGAGTGCTTATCATCTTCTGATAAGCATGACAAGCCTGTTGGTCACCTGTGATGGTTGGAAAATGCTGCAGAAATTGTTCGCGTCAGTTGGCAGGAAGTATGGGTTACATGATCAGATTACGACTAGATGATTAGACCAGGCTGAAACGAAACTGTCAAGTAGCGAGCATCTTATTTGATAAGGGCTTCTCGGTAGTACCGGAAGTGTTTCTCGTAAACTAGTGCTACGAGACATTTTATATTGAGGCTTTTATTGGCCTTTCATTTCACATGATAACATCACGTGTCAAAACAATAACTACAATGTTTGAGTATGCCATTGAAATAAAGAGATTCCAAACTACAGCGTTTTTGTGATGGCTGCGATTAACTGTTCGTTTTTGTGCTTTCAAGAGCTTGTAATCACGTTTCCACATATTTTACACCTACAACACAGCAGAGTAAGACATGGTGAACCTTTTGATACCAAATAACTGTAATGTGAATTTTGTTGCAGGTCAACCTTCAAGTTGCTACGGCCGGCTCAGATCAGAGTAGCCCAGTGCAGGGGCCAAGGACAAAAGCTCCTTCAGCTTCTCTAAGGCCGTCTTCTTCTCGCCCTTGCCTGTCAGGTGTTGCAAAGGGTGTGCTGTGGTAGAGAAGCTAAGTATATACTGCTGGTAGTAGCCTACCGAACCCAGGAAGCCTTGCAACTCTCTGAGCCCTCTGGGGTTGGCCATTCTCGGATCGCTCGCGCCTCTAAATTCTAATACAAATTATCTCATCATTATTATTTTCTCTCTTTCTCCCTTTCTCTCTTTTTCCCTCAAACGCTTTCCCTCTTCCCTCTCCTCCATTTTCTTTTCTTCTTTCCTTCTCCTTCTCTCTCCTCATGTGTCTTTCTTCTTAGGTCTTCCTCCTTCCCCCTCTCTCCTTATCACCCCTTCACTTTCCCTCTCTCTTTATCTCTCTTTTTTCTCTCTTTCTATTTCTCCCTCTGTCCCTCTCTCCCACTTTTCTTCTTTACGTTAATTCTTCATTTTAATCTTTATCCTATGATCTTTTGCTGTCTTTCGGTCTCTTTGATCCACTATTGTTCTTTACATTACACTTCTCTTTTAAATTTAACTTTGACTACAGAAGAATTTAGCTTTCTACGGTTTCTAATAGCAAACATTGCTGTTTCAAACTAGCTAAAATTTATATCTCATCTTCGAACATACTTACAAATTCTGTAAAGTTCTAATTTACTACCATGAAAGTCAAAGAACACACAAGCGATCAGGTTGTAAAACATATTTCACCTTTAGAAGTATTTAACACGAAGGTGCATCTTGCCTCGACTAACTTGATGAATGATTATCCACCATGAATAACTTATTATTTAAACCCAACTACAATGTGCTTGCAGCTGCAGTAGTTGATTCTGAAGTACATATTGCATAAAGCCTTAACGGTATTCAGTTGAATTCTCATCGACTAATTGTTTTTAAAATTATTAGTTTATAAAAATGCAAACAAGTCGGTTTGACGCAATTCTCTTACATTTACTCTACGCATACGCGCGGATGTAACATTTGAATTGTCTTTAGTTTTATGAGAATAATTTTAGCTGAAGCCAAGCAATATTTACTATAATAAGAGTCGTGTGCATCCGTCTGTCTGTCTGTCTGGCTGTCTGTCTGAAGCCAAGGTAAGAATGTTAGGAGATAAGACACTAGAATGAAACCTGGATATTTGGGTTCTTAGCTAAGCACACAGTCAGCCGAATCACTCAATCACCTCTCTGCATCAAGGAATAATTATGAACATAGTTATTACAGATTACACCTCTCACACAGGACTGCGAGCACACTAGTACCAAAACTTAATTAAAATAGTAAAAATTGACATAAAAATCAACGCTTCATTTTTTTAGCTAAAGCTTTTTACAAATGGTTTCTAATCAAATAATCTTATTTTATTTGATAAAAAAATATACATCCTAAACTTAATTAAATTCCATTGATAAGATATTAAGATTGTTTTATGAAGAATGTTATTTTTCAAGTTTAAAGTGAGCCATGTTTGCAAAAACCTTTAACAAAAGGAAAAAGGAATTCATTATTATTTGACCAAACACTATAAGAATAGGAAGCAAACAAAGTAATTATGTTTTAAAACAGATATTATTTTAATAAATGAATTAACATTTCCCACTGATTAAAGTGCTAGCAAGGGCTTCCGGCAGCAGAAGGTTAAAGCTGATAGCCAATTGATGACTCATTCAATATTATGGAAAATCCAGATGACTTTCCAAAACTTTAGTTTATGATGATCTCAGTATTAACCACTCATATTCTAGCATTGAGCATTGTTTGCTTAATGGGCACACAACTTCTCACTTTGAGCTCTGAAAAAATGTCTCTGAACATGTATGGATACGGCACATAGTTCCAACGTTTGATACATCATTCCAATACAAACTCTAATTGTATTGTACTTTCAGCCATAATTAGGACTATAAATACACTTGTAGTTTTATTTGCGTTTTGCTTGCTTTTATTTGTATATGTACTACTCTATACAGTTTACAATATAAATTAAACTTGCTAAATTGGTTTCATCTACATGTATGTAAGCACAAACCTGGTAGTAGATGTATTTTTAAAAGAAGTCAGATTTTATACAGAATTATTACTCTGGCAAACCTGTGTGCAGAATTATTACTCTGGCAGACTTGTGGGCAGAATTATTCTGCCAGCTGATTACAATAGGTTGATTAGTGCAGTTGGTAGCATGCTAAGCCGCTATGCTGCAAGTCCCATGTTCAAATCCTGCATGTTGCAATCTTTTTTTGCAATATAAAGCCATGGCTTTGAGCAGGCAATCGGAAGCACAAACGAAAGCACAGACAAATATGGCTCCTATTATAGTAAAGAAGAGTTAAAGTATATCATGTTAAATAAGTAGACAGTGAAATTATATTGAATAAGTTTTAAGTGAGACGCATTCTGGTTTTGTAAAACCTCATCCATCTCAAATATACTGCAATCACTGTTATCATGTTAGTTGTACAGAGTCTGTGTAAAGTATTTGAATTCAGTTAACATTTTATAACACTTTGTACTTCTTAATCTCACACTAGTTATAATAAGGTGATGTGTTGTAATATTGTAAGGTGATACATTGAAGATTTGGTTTGTTGATATATGCCACAGTGTCAAAAAATAGTCTCTTGATATACAGTACCTTTAGAACTGAGGTCTGTCACCTGACTAGATTGATCCATTTATCATTTTTGTACAATGTGTGTAGAGCCATAGCCTTTTAGATCTTAGATGAGCTCTTACAAATCGGGAAGCAAAATTGATATTATACAAGAACTAGTAAAATTATCAGTTTTTCTTCTAAAAGAACCAAGCTCCTCACACTGAAACAGTGTGAGGAGCTTAGTTATATTGAACGTTTGTTATTTTTTAAAAATACCTTGGCTGATCTTTGATTATAAAAGTTTTCTGCTTTGGTTGATGCACCCTTGTTCAACCAAATTTTTAACATACCATCAAGAACAACTTTGTTATATAGAGAGCAATCTCAAACATGTCAAATTATGTTGATAATTTCAGCTGTGCAGTAACTATTGTGTGCTGTATATGTAACCGTTTTATATTAGTTGTGGCGCGATTCACTCATGCCGAATATGTAACCGTTTTGTGTATATCTAGTCAAATAGGCATGTTAGTCGATTGAAAGCTTAATGTTTTGTGAATATTTAACTATTGATTTGGCCTGTTGGACATATAAAATTTTTATTGATGTAATATCTTCCAATATGATTTGGTATATTAAAAATTAAATCTAACCTGTGGCGGATATCTAACCATCGGACTTGTCATGTTTGTTGTGTAACTTGGGTAGCCCCGAGGTGCGCTTGTTGGGTATATACTCCTCATCATATTGCTGCAGCCTGGCATCACAGCAGGTGTAAGAGATTTGGCTAACTGTTTTTCTTGTTTGCGATGTTTTGCTCTTCGGTTTTGAAACCAAACCTGCAAAAAAGTTAGCATAAAAAAATACACTAGTCCTATTATATTTCAAATTATAGCACAATAATCTAAGTTTATTATGAGATTATGACGTTTATGGGAGTTGTCTTCTCATGACCATAAGCAAACCATTCAAAGTGTGTATGTACGGTGGATAGGCTGATACAACCTGGTAACCATTCATTTCGTTCATCGGCAATTCTATTACCGAGCAGACTGTGAATGCTATGAATGGTGTCGACTAACTGTTGATTTTTATAATTAAAACAAAACTCAATTTTTAGCATAAAAAAATCTACTGAACGCTTCACATTTAATTACCCATGACTGATGGCTATTTTATTAGTGCACATAATTTACAATATTTGAACAAAAGCTGATTATCTTATTTTTAGGAATATTTTTTCATATAAAGATGATTTAAACAAAGCATTTGTAAGGTTCCTTTGAAACTTTTTGTATCATCAATTGAGAACAAAGTGTGGTATCATAAAACAATATAACATCAATGCTCTTGCTACAGTATAAATAGATAGAATTCCTTACATATATTTATGTTTTTAAGAAACCAGTTGAAAAATGTTACAAAACTTCATGGTCGCATCTTTCATTTATGCAATCAATTGCTTCTGCTCTGAATGCTGAGCAGGCAGGGCAGGAGTGTTCTAAAAATAATATGTGTACATGTATGTATATTATAAGCTGGGTGCTGGAATAACACTTTTTAGTAGTTATATATGTGTGGGTGTGTGTGTACAAATGCGTGTGACGGCATGGCAGATTGTGTAACCAAATGGTATTTTTAAGACTACATACACTATAACTTAGATGTCAAAAAAATAAATTAAAAGAAAACTACCAAAGTGTAGGACTAGTTTAAAAGGCGTATACTCTCTAAGAATTTTAAATTTGAGTTACCTAGCTGTAAAGGATAACATACATGTAACAAAACACATTTGGCAACATTTTACTAAGAAGAGAAGCGAATATATTTTACGTGCTCAGTCTGATAGTGTAGATGTGAATAGATGCTTGTTTTAGTGAATACCAGCACGGATAAATATCAGGGTCAAGTTGCTCATAATACTAAATGTGATTTTCTATGCAACCATTTAAGGAAGTCGAGAAAAACTCTCATGAAAGTCTATGTAGCCTACTGGGTGTCTCCTGGTACCATGACAAGGTAAGTATATGTACTGCGTGTCTCCTGGTACCATGACAAGGTAAGTATATGTACCGTGTGTCTCCTGGTACCATGACAAGGTAAGTATATGTACTGCATGTCTCCTGGTACCATGACAAGGTAAGTATATGTACCATGTGTTCCCTGGTACCATGACAAGGTAAGTATATGTACCGTGTGTCTCCTGGTACCATGACAAGGTAAGTATATGTACTGTGTGTCTCCTGGTACCATGACAAGGTAAGTATATGTACCGTGTGTCTCCTGGTACCATGACAAGGTAAGTATATGTACTGTGTATCTCCTGGTACCTTGACAAGGTAAGTATATGTACTGCATGTCTCCTGGTACCATGACAAGGTAAGTATATGTACCATGTGTTCCCTGGTACCATGACAAGGTAAGTATATGTACCGTGTGTCTCCTGGTACCATGACAAGGTAAGTATATGTACTGCGTGTCTCCTGGTACCATGACAAGGTAAGTATATGTACCGTGTGTCTCCTGGTACCATGACAAGGTAAGTATATGTACTGTGTATCTCCTGGTACCTTGACAAGGTAAGTATATGTACTGTGTGTCTCCTAGTAACATTAAAAGGTAAGTTTATTTACTGTGTGCCTCCTAGTAACATGACAAGGTAAGTATATGTACTGCGTGTCTCCTGGTACCATGAAAAGGTGGGTATATGTACGGTGTGTCTCCTAGTAACATGAAAAGGTAAGTCTATGTACTGCGTGTCTCCTGGTAACATGACAAGGTAAGTATATGTAATATGTGTCTCCTAGTACCATGAAAAGGTAAGTACATGTATATGTACTGTGTGTCTTCTAGTACCATACAAAGGTAAGTCTATGTACTGTGTATCTCCTAGTAACATGACAAGGTAAGTCTATGTACTGTGTGTCTCCTAGTAACATGACAAGGTAAGTATATGTACTGCGTGCCTCCTAGTAACATGACAAGGTAAGTATATGTACTGTGTGTCTCCTAGTAACATGACAAGGTAAGTATATGTACTGTGTGTCTCCTAGTAACATGACAAGGTAAGTATATGTACTGTGTGTCTCCTAGTAACATGACAAGGTAAGTATATGTGCTGTGTGTCTCCTAGTAACATGACAAGGTAAGTATATGTACTGTGTGTCTCCTAGTAACATGACAAGGTAAGTATATGTACTGTGTGTCTCCTAGTAACATGACAAGGTAAGTATATGTGCTGTGTGTCTCCTAGTAACATGACAAGGTAAGTATATGTACTGTGTGTCTCCTAGTAACATGACAAGGTAAGTATATGTACTGTGTGTCTCCTAGTAACATGACAAGGTAAGTACATGTATATGTACTGTGTGTCTTCTAGTACCATACAAAGGTAAGTCTATGTACTGTGTATCTCCTAGTAACATGACAAGGTAAGTCTATGTACTGTGTGTCTCCTAGTAACATGACAAGGTAAGTATATGTACTGCGTGCCTCCTAGTAACATGACAGGGTAAGTATATGTACTGTGTGTCTCCTAGTAACATGACAACGTAAGTATATGTACTGTGTGTCTCCTAGTAACATGACAAGGTAAGTATATGTACTGTGTGTCTCCTAGTAACATGACAAGGTAAGTATATGTGCTGTGTGTCTCCTAGTAACATGACAAGGTAAGTATATGTACTGTGTGTCTCCTAGTAACATGACAAGGTAAGTATATGTACTGTGTGTCTCCTAGTAACATGACAAGGTAAGTATATGTGCTGTGTGTCTCCTAGTAACATGACAAGGTAAGTATATGTACTGTGTGTCTCCTAGTAACATGACAAGGTAAGTATATGTACTGTGTGTCTCCTAGTAACATGACAAGGTAAGTATATGTACTGTGTGTCTCCTAGTAACATGACAAGGTAAGTATATGTGCTGTGTGTCTCCTAGTAACATGACAAGGTAAGTATATGTACTGTGTGTCTCCTAGTAACATGACAAGGTAAGTATATGTACTGCGTGTCTCCTAGTAACATGACAAGGTAAGTATATGTACTGCGTGTCTCCTAGTAACATGACAAGGTAAGTATATGTACTGCGTGTCTCCTAGTAACATGACAAGGTAAGTATATGTACTGCGTGTCTCCTAGTAACATGACAAGGTAAGTATATGTACTGCGTGTCTCCTAGTAACATGACAAGGTAAGTATATGTACTGTGTGTCTCCTAGTAACATGACAAGGTAAGTACATGTAATATGTGTCTCCTAGTACCATGACAAGGTAAGTATATGTACTGTGTGTCTCCTAGTAACATGACAAGGTAAGTATATGTACTGTGTGTCTCCTAGTAACATGACAAGGTAAGTATATGTAATATGTGTCTCCTAGTACCATGACAAGGTAAGTATATGTACTGCGTGTCTCCTAGTAACATGACAAAGGTAAGTATATGTACTGTGTGTCTCCTAGTAACATGACAAGGTAAGTATATGTACTGCGTGTCTCCTAGTAACATGACAAGGTAAGTATATGTACTGTGTGTCTCCTGGTAACATGACAAGGTAAGTATATGTACTGCGTGTCTCCTAGTAACATGACAAGGTAAGTATATGTACTGCGTGTCTCCTAGTAACATGAAAAGGTAAGTATATGTACTGTGTGTCTCCTAGTAACATGAAAAGGCTAGTCTAGTTATAAGTAAGTTCCGGCAGGTAAGTTTGGTAAATTTGTGTTAATGATTTTTGGAGTTTCCCTCTCTTGGTAGAAGTATCAAAAATCTGTAAGCTTAGTTTTTATCTACTTTTCCATCAAAAAAGAGTGAGTTGCAACAAATTTGAACCTTTTAAAAAAGCATCAAAATTTTAACATACAGTACATCAAAAAGCTTTTGCGGTTAAAATTATGTTCTGAGAAAAAAGCAACCAACAAAATTATTTTAATTCTCAAGTCAAACTTTTAAATGTCTTTAAAGATTTTCAAGCCCGTTCACTTATCGCTGAAAAACTATTTTACTGACTCAAAATTATAAAATTTAAACAATAAGAAATGTGAAAGTTTTAAGCTGAAAAGCTTTAAAATGTTTTTTAAAGGATAACTTAAATGGATATGCATGCAATAAACAGACTCAATGACAAACTTATAGCTAATTACCTGTATTCGGGCCTCATTGAGTTTAGTAGCTCGAGCCAAGTCCTCCCTTACATATATATCTGGGTAGTGGCTTTTTGTAAATGCAGCTTCTAATTCCTGCAAAAACCAAATATTTCTATAACTGCAAGTTTTTACAAATATTTGTCAAATTATATGTAATATATAAAGTTAAAACATATCATATTACAATAGATTATATTATACAGTATGGTATATTATAATATATTTTATTATAAAATATTATAAATTATATTATGCTCTGTTCTATTATGTCATAACATCCATGTTGTACTGTGTTATATTATAGTATATTATATTCATTATGTAATACAAATTTTTTCTTGCATTCTATTTTATTTATTGACATTCTCTGCTTTTACTCATGGAGAGTTGTGTGTATGACTGGCTATGACAAATACCAATTCATTAATGCACTGTGTCTGTGCGTCTTGCAGCCCATTTTCATCACAGGTGATGAACTTTATAAGACAAATATGAAAATACGAATGGCTACCGAGAAAGTCAGGAGAGCGTCTAGCAGTTCGCTTCAACCAACTGAATCAGAGTTGCGACAGTAATAAGATAATCCTATCAATACAAGTCAGCAGACCAAGTCAGCAGGCCAAGGCAGCAGACCAAGTCAGTAGATCAAGGTCGATTGTAACTTAAATCAAATTACCGAGCATGTGTTCTGTCATAATTCAATTATTATGTAAATATCCCACAAGACTACTGCAGAAGAGCATAAGCTAAACAGGTAACCCTTTGGACTGTTTGGACCTTAAAACGGCTTCAAACTCTGTAGGAGTAAACAAGCTGAAAACGCAATATTGTTTTATCAAGAAAAAGCCGGGAATAGAAGATGAGCCATAGCGGGTTAAGTAAATTAACCAAAATAATGCCTAACTACCATGCCCTCAATTTTATAATACTAAGAACCAGAACATACACACACTGCAGAACTTTGTTATAAAATGGAATTAATTTGTAAACCAATGTAAAAAAGTAAGAGTACTGATTTCTCACTGTTATAGCCTTCTCCATCTGCAAAAGGAATGCAATAGTGGACATTTAAACAAAGATATTATAAAAGATATCATGTAAAAAGCAAAAAAGAAATTAAAACTATCTTAATTTTAATTTTAAAAATGTTATCATTATTATCATTGCAGCATAAATATTTTACACCATGATAAATTTATTTTAATAAAACCAATTACTAACAGGATATTGGATGGTAAATCTTATCTACTATTGTCATAAATTCGCGTCAGATATTCAAGGACAAAATTTTCACACAACCTTTGCTGAGATTATATGATATTCTGCACATGAGAGGCACAATAAGGTGCAAAATTTAACATGCAGAATATTATTCTTTTTAGCTAAACCAGGCCATTTAAGTTCCTCGCTGTATTAAAGACATCGGTTCAAAGTTTAGATAAACGGAATGTGTCGAAATACTAGAGTAAAGGCTAAACAGAATTTCTACAGCAGCTCTGGAGCAAAGGCTAGAGAGCAGAGTTGTGTAGTAATGCTGGAGCAGAGTCTAGACAGAGATTTGTGTAAAAAGGCTGACGCAGAGGCTACACAAACATGCTCTCTATATTCTCATACAAATTAACACAATTCTTTTAATTACACAACACACAAGCGTTTTATAGCCTAGGCTGTGCTTGAATTATAACTTTTTGATTGCCACAAACCTGTAGCTGCTCTTGACTAAATGTAGTCCTGTGCCGGCGCCTCGCAGGTGTGGGACATCCATTTGAGCTGTGATGAGAGGATAGACTAGCTGATACCGGGCTAAGCTTCTTAAAGACCCCGTTGTTGGTGCCTGCAAGTTTAACCCTCCAACAATGAAAACTCATTTAGAAAAAAATTCATTACACAGTAAAGAAGCTTATCACTATATGTATCTATCTATATGTATATATATATATATATATATATATATATATATATATATATATATATATATATATATATATATATATATATATATATATATATATATATAGATATATATAGATATATATCTATATATATAGATATATATATAGATATATATAGATATATATAGATATATAACACTTATATAGATATCTCAGTGTTTGTTTGTCTGTCATCCGTATGTCTGGTTATAGTGATAAATTTTAAGGAATAAAAAAATTGTTTCTCACCGTAATTGAACTCGGAAACCCTGTTTCTGCATGCAGGCGTGCTATCCACTACACCACATGGCCCGCTTTCCATACTATGGAATATTTGTGTGCATACTTATTAGACCTGCCAATCTTTAATGGTGATTGGCTAAAATACGCCTGCTTCAGGCTTCACCTAGCACACTCGAACTGCTAGAAAAATAATATGTGCATAATTTCCCCAAAATGCTATAAATATCTGTGCATATGTATAAATCTCAGCATTTGTTTCTTTGTTAACCCTCTCTTCAGCTATAGCTGATTAAAGTTTAGCAATAAAAATCCGCGTGGCACTGGATTCGATCTGCAGATCTAAATGCAGCAAGCCGAACCATTAGACTACCGTACCCAAGCAATAAAAGATTGTTATGATCATTATTACATCGATTAAAATACTCATGCTTGAAGCGCCAGGGGTCATTAGCCAGCATGGTAGACAGTTACGCGTAACGAAATAAAGGTAAGCATACCTTTACAAAACAAAAACAGCTGGTAATTTTAATTTTACTAGAAATTCCACTGTCATACAGCCCACGACCAAAGTGATATTGGAAAAAAAGAAAGGGTACTGATGGTTGAGAAATGCAATATTAGCAGTCAAATGGCACTGCAGTGCAATAGGATAACTGCAATGGTAGCTGTAATGTACTGGGTGTGGGTGTTATTACATTTGTATATACAACAAACAGCAATAATGAAAGGAAAACATTATATGTTTATATCTCACCCCTGCAATAGGAGAAGTGCAATATTGGCCAATATTAGAAGTAAAATGCACTGATATTATTAGAATAATCAATATTATTAATATAGTAATAATATAAAACCAATGCACAATTTTGTTTACATTTAAAAATGTCATAGTTAGCGATATCAAGAAGTTGTGATATTTATATAGATTTTTAGAAAATCTGTACTACGTAGTCACTGTTCTGTAGTCATCCAAACCTATAATTAAATATCGTAATAATCTCATAAGAATCGTTAGAAAAAATATCGTCATGTCCTTTACTTACACTGCGTTGGACATCAGTTAGAATACCAAAGTACTCAAGTGTCTAAAATGTCAGTTTGAAATCGGCAAAAATAAAACGATTTCAGTACTTCTACGTTAATTACAGAAACCGTCGACAATGCCATAGACTGGTGAAATGTGCACATTATTTTTTCACGAAATGCGCACGACTTGATCGTTCTATTCTCTGTCGCCTGGCGTTTTAATTTCCGGTCTTAACTTTTATTAAACCAAGCTTTTCAAGCGTTTTGTGACGATTTTCGTCCTAATAAATCTGTTTATTTGTGTATAATCGGATCAGATGGGTAAGTTTTAAGAGAAGTTCGATAATTTACAAAGACTTGGTAACATATTTAAATAGGCTTATATGTGTTTTGTATCGTTATTATACTTTAACTAATCTACAAAACGATGGTTAAATTTGTTGATGAAATTTCGAGACAAGAGTTCGTCTCATTGTTGATGAATAATTTTCGTAAGTTGTGTGCACATGCATTTATCATAAAAACTCTCATACTTGGCTTCCGCTCGTTTGTTCATGGGACTAGCCTACCAGGAAAGTTAGTCAAATTCATTGGGTAATTATTTTATTATCTGTGCAACGCCAGGCATTCAACTAATATGAATATATATGACTAGATCTATGTAAATAAATATCAAAGTTTGTCTTTTGTTTTTTTGATCTTTTGTTTTCTGTCATCGATGTGTCCAGCTATAGCGATTGAAAAATGAAAAATCCCCGCCGTACAGGGATTTAACTCATGATGATCGCTGTTGCAAGTATGGAACACACACACCTAACCACAAGGCTAAAGTGTTCTTATCAATTTTAGCTCGTCTACAGTATTCTGATTGTGATTAAAGCTATATATATACATTTTATTATGAATTAATATGACTTTCTAGTTTGTTATTTTTTAAATTTTTTAAAGCCATTTCAACATCCACTATTCATTTTCTCTATTTATCATTTTCAATTATGCCGTTTCGACTTCAAATGTTCCATTACAGTGCAACTGTCATGGCACAATTTCAATCTTCAGATTTCAGTTATTGCAAAGGGCAATTACTAGAAATTGTAAAACTAAAAAATGTTTACATGAACATTTTCTAGTAGGAATTGCATCTACATTCTCTCTCAGTTTAGTCAGACAAAGTACTCTTGTGCACTTCACTGAAGTATTTAATTTCAATATCTCATTTTTACATTTTTGCCAGTATCGACTATCCAGAAGTACCAGTATAATCTTATTCAAAATTGTGATAGACAGCTTCTGCATCAGCTGTAACCTTTTTATATAGACACACTTTTATGTACTCTTTGTTATTAATTATTCAACATATTAATTAAACATATTCATGATTTTTATTTTGTTTTGTCAGTTCGTTTTATTGTATTAATATAAACTCACTTTTCATTGTAATCATTGTAACAAAACATACTTTATTTAGCCATTACTTGCTAATTATTTTACATAAAATTTAAACATCTTTACAGCTGTTTTAGCTTTTCTTTTAAACAAAACACTTTTTTCATGATATAAAGTTTAAAGGTTATAATGGTAAATGTTGTATGTCTTAAATTAAAATAAATTGTCTGAGCAAAAACTTTTTTACTACGAGGGCAACACCGGGCATTCACCTAGTCTATGTATATTAATCTAAGCGTCTGTCATCTGTATGTCCAGTTATAATGATGAAGTTATGAGAATGAGATAACAGTTTCGCTCTGGAATTGAACTCAAAAGTACCTGATTCCATACACCTGCGCTAATCTCCCTTCCCACCCGTAGCCACCTTGCCATTCGATGAAATAATTGTTTAATTTAGCTTGCTTGAAGATCATGATTGCTTGTGAGATCACAAAGCGTACCGATTATAAGTACAATTATTCCATACCATGGCAAACTGGTTGTGTGGCATACTGGTGGTGCGCTTGGCTTAACATCCGTGCATCCGCTGAATATACAGGTTTGATTGTTGCGAGGAGCGATCCTTTCTTTTAACCCCCAGGCGGAAGGGTGGGCACAGCTCTTATAGTTTTATTAAAGTAAAGATTTAGAGTAGCTCTTTAAATTCATTGGATAAAGAAAGTTAGACAATGGCTAGTACATTAACAGCTACTGTTTACAAGCTGGTTTAAATCTTCAACGGATGTGCAGCAGGATAAGAAGTAAAATATGTTTTTCAACAATTAGCTTTAGCTACGCCTGGTGCTTTTAAATGTTTGAATTATGCATTGGCTGTACACGCACAGAAATAAACACTTTCCTTCAAAAGTTACAACTGTAAATGTTGTATGTGGTGCTTAAAAATAAATTTTCAGTGCAGTAACCTTTTTGAGTACTCGAGTAACACCCAGCATTCTACTAATATATATATATATAGATTATATATAATAGGTAATAGAATATATTATTTATATAGAATAGATTATATATATGTATATATATGTATATATAATATAGGTATGTAATATAATTGTCTATATAATATATATGTATAAACTTTAGAAAACTGCATCTACAATGCTTAAACTTAGGCAAAAAGAAGCCATGATGACGCATAAGAATAACTGTACTTTTCATAAATCTTATTTAAGACAAAAAGTAAAATAATATAATGAAGCCACGAAATTACTAGTACAAAGTTAAATAATATACAAGCCCCTTAGTTCAGCAGTTAGTGCAGCTAAAATCAATAGTATCCTTTTATCTATCATAACTTACAGTAAACTCCACAATCATCAAGCTTTTATATTTAGTATGAATAATGTACCATACACTAAAAGTCCTATTCTTTAAATGGGTCGGAGTATGACCTAATTACAATATAATCAACCTAAAGGTCACATTACTGCTGAAGTTTAACAATAGTGATTAACTATTGCCAAACAACTGTAACTTTCAAATTTCTTATCATGAGGAAAATGTTTTGAACAGGTCAAATAAATTTTAAAAAAGAAAACAAATACAAAAGGGTTTAGATATAAATGTAAAATAATTAGCAAGTAATAGCTAAATTAAGTCTGTTTTACAATGAAAGATCATTCAGTAATTCGGTAATGATACAGTTATTACAAACAGGAAAAACAAAATAAAAATCCTGAATATGTAGAGTTAATAATAGCAATTCTTGCATAGAAGTGTGTGTATAAAAAAGGTTATCCAACAAGAAGCTATCCATCAAAACCTTTCTCATGATATGCAGTTTGAAAGTTAGAATGGCAAATGTTGTTATATGTTATATACATATCAATTTTCTGACCAAAGACTTTTTTATTATCCGGGCAACGCCGGGTAGCACAGCTAGTTATGATAAAAGTGTGCATAGTAATTTTTATAATCGGTAGTCGCAATAAATATTTCTCGCTATTAACCTTGTTTAGCATTGCAGCGCTTAAATACACAAATGCTCGCTGCCAGGCAACAAAAGAACACAAAAAATGCAAAACAAAAAAAATAAACAACATAATAGCCGCAAACAAAAACAAACAATTAATACGATGCTAAAAATTGAATTGTAATTAATTAAATTGATAAGCAGAAGGCAATAAAATGTTTGCCAAGTTGCATAAACGCAGTGTTGTTGCCAAATATTCTTGTAGCTGTTGATATCAATTCACCGTCTTAATCCTGCTGAGCAAAAAGCAATGAAAAATAAATGTTGCTCAAGTTGAACCCCTGTCATTCACGCTACCAACATTTCTCCTCCTTTAGCTAACTTTGACGAGCGCAACATTTCAAGAATGAGTGGATGGTGATGAAACAGGATGAGTGCGAAAGAATAAATGAGAGGAATAGAATGTGTGGCACGGTACACATAGATAATCCTATCCCAGATAATAAAATATAAGAAATTAAATCAAACGCACGCATGATGACAAATTTGTGTTGATCATTCAATCAACAATTGAATTGTCAACAGCCTGGGAAGCGGCCGGGCTCGTGCCTATAACTCATTTCATTGAGTTATTCCTCTTTCTCACAATTCTATTAAACATTAATATTTTATTTGATTAATATTAACAAATTAGTGTAAATAATTTAATATATGCAATAAGCCCACCTGTCTCAGAAATGTTAGCAGATCCTGAATCAGGCGCCGAAAGTCCGTAAATAGAAGTATAGTCATTTTTATCCGTTCCATCGACTGCATTTCTAGTACTTTGCTCCATATTTTCGGAGGACATCATGACTGGGTAGAAATATAGCACTTTTTAAGCCAGTTTTCCTGCGTTAGCTGCATAGATTCATTTAACCAATGGGAACTTGCGAACAATAAATGTTCGCTCGGTTTCGCTCACGCAGACCGGCCAACAAGTGCGTAGAAAAGATGCGAGAAGAACAGTGGAGAGCTGCGGAGAGGCGGAGCTATGTTTGACAAGTTTTGGACAGAATGTTGGCACAAGTGTGTTTATTAATAAGCGATAGTCAAAAGCTCTTAAACAGCCCCTCGGGTATTTATGGAGCTTATTCTGTTGCCCCGGCACGTGGGGAACAATGGCAGCACATGTCATTATTTCAAGAAGACCTGCGTAACACTGCATCAACTCTTACAGCGAATTTCTCTTAATTGTCTGTAACAAGCGTGTAACTGTGAAGTGAATAAAACCCAAATGTTGACTATGCTACTGATACTTGGGTGCTAAAACATGAAGCGCTTTTTTGTAATTTGTTCAATTGCGATTAGTGTTGTAAAATTCTGAAATATTAAAACATTAAAATCATAGGAAATTTTATAGAATCCATTTTTGCTTTTGAAACAGTAAGAGTATAAGTAGCTGCCCTGTTTTGTTCCAATTTTTTAATGTTTTTAAAAAGATTATGACTGTATCAATAACTTAACAATTAAATTTGAAACCATTAAAAATCTTTTTTATGGTTTCAAAAAGTCATTTCAAAAAAGATAACATCACTAAAACAGTTTACAGTTTTCTGTAACACAAACCACCTAACAATAGCTGCTCATCACTAAGCCACTTTTTTCTGGAGTGTAAATTGAAGCAAATCATTGTTTTGGAAATTTTGTTACATTATAAAAAAGCTGAGTTTCGCAGAACATTTATAAAAATGGAGCATTTTTTTATCCGTTTTGTTTTGAATTTCACAAACTGTTGAGAACTTCATCAATGTATAATTTGACAGAGTAAGTTGTGTTGTTGCGGTGTGCCTCAGCAGATGCAATAGGAGAGTAAAATTAGGCTTTGAGAGAAGTGATGAGGCGGCCATCGGAACAGATGGGTCTGCATAGGCTCAATAGAGATGATGCAAAGATAAATAGCTATCATGTATAATATGACACACCAGCTATCAGAGGAGATTAGTTAGTGATAACAATAATTACATACCAGACTGCTTTGCTTGGTACAGTTTATATCAATCTTGAGGTCTGGATATATTCAGTCCCATGTCAAAATACATTTTTCACAGTACTCTTTGCAGTCTTGAATTTGCCAAACATTTTCCAGCTAAAAAATATTAATCACCCTAAGCAAATTTATGAAAGAAGCATCAATTATGGTTTTTAGTACAGATTGATCTCCAATTGGCAGGTTTTGTTGTACACACAACAGGAGACATGCATAATATTCTTCGAAACGACAATTGACCAACTTGAAAATTAAAAAACCTTAGCTAGCCTTTTGATAGCATAACCTAGTCACCTGTCTTTACCTCTCACTCTGCTCCAAATTTCCCTAACTAGACTGTCAGGGGCATAACAGAGGCACCTGTCTCGACCTTTCATTCTTCCGTAAGCCTCCATATCTAGTTTCCCAATGCCATGACATAGACACATGTCTCTACCTCTCATTTCGCTGAGAAATTCCTTACTTTTATTGAAAAATTACAGAACTGAGTCAGTTGTACATGGTGTAAACTCTCCTTCACGCAACACATGCTATTTTACCAGGGGGTCAGTTCCGGTGAAGCGAAAAACTCAAGCCTCCTCATAAATGACGCTAGACTCAGTAATTGCTGGTCGTCAGTCATCTATGCAAATGTGGCACAACTCGAGTGAGCTAACGGTGCATCATGTGAATATCTGACGCTGCCTCCAGCCGCAATCATTTGCATTCTCTTTATATCAAATATATCTTACCTCGCATAAGCATGTACAAATGAATCAGGCGTGTATTGATAGCAGTAACATGTTACATAGATCAAACAAAACAAGACTATCGAAGGCATTTTCAATTATTCGATTCAGTAGAAACACAAAGTAATGCAAATGATATAGCTAAATAATCTTAATCTATATATATATTTCTCAATATGTATGTATGCCCCTCCAGCTATAGATCTTAAAATTTTGATATTGAAATTCTGCTTCTGATGGATTTGAACTCGCAGCGAAAGCACCGACAAGGTCCTTATCCGGTTATTGTAGTCTTGCATCCACTAGTTACAATGGTTCTGTTCGGAAATATTTTGTAATTTAAGTATATGCAACGCGATGCTCATTCGTATTTTTCCATTAGGGCTAATTTATTTGGCACCACGATATCGACAATAATTTATCTCAAACTTAAAATTTGGCAACTTGTGTACTGATTATAAGCGTTATTAAAAGATATACGTTGTTGAACTTGCCATGGCGAGTTATTCGTATTTATTATACGGTATATCCGATATCCGTTAAAATAAAAACGTTTCGCAATAATAAAACTAATTTTAAAAGTTCAAGGTTTACTAAAATACATACTAAAACTTCTTTCAAGTATGTGTTTTGTAAACTAAATTCATTTAAGTTAGATTCAGCGTTTATTTCACACGTCTGTCATGAAGGTACGGTAACAACTTTCTACGTAGTATATCGTTATGTTATATTATCTTGGGCACGCAGATCACTAAAGTCATTGAAGGTACCTATAGTTACTAAGGTTAACATAGTATTTTGGCACTATTTTTAATGATGATTACTACCTTTTGGCCACAATATTAGCCTACATGCCAACTTTTGCATGCCAACACTGAAATCATGTAATTGTATACCAAATAATTTTGGATTGTAATCGTAGCAAAATAGTCTATATTTAGCCATTACTTGCTAATGATTTCACATTTCCATACCTTTACAATTTCATTTTTCCTTCTAATTTATTTCAATGAAAAACTTCTTTCAATTATGAAATTTTAAATTTATAGTTCTTTGAAAACCTTTAGTTGTTTTTATTTTCAATTTAGTTGTCCTGCACAAAACTTTTTCCTCATGGTATGATGTTGGAAAGTTACAGTTGTTTGACAAAGTTTGAAAACCTTTACAGTTGTTTTTATTTTCTCTCGTAAATTATTTCAGCTACACAAAACACTTCTCTTATGAAATGTAGTTTAAAAGTTAGAATGGCAAATTTTGTTATATGTTAAATACAAATCAATTTTCTGTCCAAAGACTTTTTTATCACTCGGGCAACGCCGGGTAGTACTGCTAGTATAAATATATAACTATCAACGATTTCAGATTTCATCAGATTGCAACTTCAAAGCAGCAGACCCAGTACAAGGGAAAGGAATTGTTGGCGCAAAATATTTAGAATCTGTACTGAAATGCTCGGTATATGACATAATGAATCAAAGCATTTTCTAGACCTACCACAATGGATACATGACACAGTTGCTCCAATTCGGCAACTCAGCGCAACAAGATAAGCTTCAGTCCAAAGTAATTGTAATTATATTTTATAAAATATAAAGACGTAAGTGATGTGAGAGTTGTCTACAATGTACAGAACCATATACAAAAAAGCCCTGAATAGATGATGAGCCAATAAGAATTCAAGTAAGTAATAATAATAATGCTATACTAGTATACCTTTAATTATTCTACTGAAAGCCAAAAAAATTCGGAAAATTCCGAAACACTTCCTTAAGTTTACTGTAAGAAAAATTCCAGAAAACCGATAAAATGTATTTATGCTGTACCTGAAAACAAAAAGGCCACGTGTAAGTGAAATAAGTATTTTATGAACCCTGGAAAAATTCTGCGTAATCCATACTCATAGCAGAAAAAGGACAGCAGCCAGAGACAGTAATAATTGCGTAAGTATAAATATTAAAACTTTTTCAAACAAAAGGTATAAATAATTTGTCTAAAATATTTTCAAAGCTTATGAATGGCTGTGTGAGGTGTGTCAAGCACCGAGGGAGAAGCAGATAAAAAACTAGGTCATGGCAGGAGGTGAACGGAGACAGGCTACATGACACTTTCTGGTCCATCATACGCGCAGAGGAAACCATCTTCAAAGTCGGAGTTAAGTGACTTCCTCTTCGCTTGATATGACCTGCCAATACGAGAACGGGTAATAAAACTGTTCGGGTCATAGCTGAAGAGTAGCTGAAACATAATTATTGCAAGTGGCTGGATATCTAAATTGTCAGCAGCTAACTTTGTGCTCTGTTTTTAGATTCAGCCTATCAGTAAAGGCAATAAACATGTATAGGGTCAGACTCTATCGATAGAAAGTCATAGACTTTGTTAAAGAGTAGATACATACTAAATTGCTGTCATAGACTTTGTTAAAGAGTAGATACATACTGAATTGCTGTCATAGACTTTGTTAAAGAGTAGATACATACTAAATTGCTGTCATAGACTTTGTTAAAGAGTAGATACATACTAAATTGCTGTCATAGACTTTGTTAAAGAGTAGATACATACTAAATTGCTGTCATAGACTTTGTTAAAGAGTAGATACATACTAAACTACGAACAAAGAATTATGCACTCAATAGATAACTATAGACTCTAATAATAGAGAGCTGGAGAGTATTAATATATACTGTGGCTATAGACTCCATTATTAGACAATTGTGCACTCAGTCATTACATAGCCATAAAGTATTAATAGATAACTATAAACTATTAATAAATAACTATAAACTATTAATAGATAATTATAAACAATTAATAAATTACAGACTCTAAATAGGCAGTTATATATTCTACTAAAAAGAGATACACACTCTATGAATAGACAACTACACATTCTATTAATAGAGAACTATAGAATATCAATAGATTAATAGAATATTAGTAGAATGTTTAATTACGCACCACATCAATAGATTCACACTCTAGCAATAGATAAAGTCAGTCACTATATCAATAGCTAGTGGTCTGGCACTCTAGCAATAGATAGTGGTCAGGTGGTCAGCAATAGATAGGCATATATGCACATAACATGTAGTGACACGCGTACTCATCCACAATAGCCCATAGTTTTGCGAAGAGAATGGAAGCGAGTGCTTCCCTATCTGCTTTTAAATTGGTGCACACAGAAGCAAAGTACCACACAGAAAAATTATAGAGAAATAGGAATCTGGCGAGATAAAGCGAGAGATTGTAAATTGCTGAGGGAGATACAGGTTAGACTGAGGTTTAGATTGAGGGTTAGACGAGCAGTTACCTTGGCGTGCCGGTGCTAACTCTGCCTGCTCCTTCAAAGCAAACAACCAACTGTTAACACAAGCCACAGCATCTGACTAGTACGGTTCGGTGTTCCTAAGTTGATCGAGGTGAGGTCATGGGCAGGCGTGAACCTGATGCCAACCCAAAGTGTTTTGACATCCTTTTGTAAACAATAATCAACAGCCTAATTGTTAATAAATGGGCGCATTTATCTCTTGAAATGATCGATTACTCATCATTATAGCTTGAGGTTCTATAACACACTTCGGGTTTTAAAATTGAACTTACCCAAAATTTTAATAAATTTTTATTCACAAGTATCGGTATTTTTCTATCATTTGCGATTGTTTTTTATGTTTGAAGTAATCTGACTTCCAAAATGTTTCAAGATTAAAATCGACAAGACTTAATCACGGGTAAAATGCTCAGACCAGGCGTAAGTGCGATTACGACGTCTATAGTAGCAAAGCGATCGAGAGAATAGAGACACACAACAGTGAAATTTGAACGCAATAGCTGATATCAACTATAGGAGCTAGAATGTCATGTCATGTCAGCATGCATTTTTCTTCTGAACATTTGTCGATTTTAACCCTTTGGCTGGGTTGAAGCCCCGCAAAAACACCAGAAAGTCGTGTAATTTATTTTTGAAAATTCAATAAAATCGGTATTTTATGAACATGCATAGCTCAAACTCAAATTTCTTCTATGAACAAAATCTTTTGTACACAAACATTCATTTACATATATCTACTAAGTACTATAAAAAAACTACAACCATGTACAATTGTCCCTGTATGAAATGCTTGGAAGCATTCCTTTCGGTAGAGTCCAACGCTATAACATAGCCGTGCGAGCTACCATAACGATAGTTTTCTCTCTTGGAATATACGATCGTATATTCCAAGTATATTAAAGGTTGACTTGCAACAAAATTCACATTACAATTATTTAGTATCAAAAGATTTATCACGTCTTAATCTGCTGTAGGTGCAAAATATGTGGAAATGTGATTACAAGCTCTTAAAAGCTCAAAAGCAAACAGTTAATCGCCGCCATCACGAAACCAGGGTAGATTGGAATCAGTTTATTTCTCTGACGTAGTCATTCCATTTGGTTATCATTCTGACACCTGATGTTCTCACGTGAACTGAAATGCCAATAAAAGGCTTAAGAGAAAACTTCTCGTAGCACTAGTTTATGACAAACATTTCGGGTTTACCAAAGAGCCCGTGTCAAATATAGATGCTCGCTACTTTAGTTTTGTTTCGGCTTGGTAATCTGATCATATGACCCATACTTTCTGCCAAACAGCGCGAATAATTTCTGCCGCATTTTTCGATTATCACAGGTGACCAACAGGCTCGTCAAGTTTATCAGAGAATGATATGTACTCCTTCGAGCTAAGGATAAAAAATTAAAAAAATTTTCACAGTAGGTTATAAGATATCAGTGCTGAAAGTGGCAGCATTACAGTAATGATGAAATAGACGCATAAGGACAATAGACATGGTTTTATGGAATGCGTGAAGTATATTTGTGAAAATATTTCGGCGAATGAGGTTGCATGAAAGTGTAAACAGAAGCCATCTCGTTCAGCTACGCCCCATTTGAGCCGTTTATGAAAGGAATTCTAATCTCCAAACCTACAACACAGCAGAGTAAAACATGGTGAACCTTTTGATACCAAATAACTATAATGTGAATTTTGTTGCAAGTCAACCTTCAAAAATCCAAAAGGTTTACATCACTTCTATCATCTGAATTATATTTATTCTGACCGGAAGAAAAATCACTAACGATCGCGGGATCAAATTTTTATTTTACCGTTTTGAACGTTGAGCCCATGTTGACTGGTTTTTCCAACTTTTATTCTTTTCCAAGGAGGCGCGATTTCATTAGCTTTTAGCACAAAGCGACACCTCACAGATAATAATTTCATATTGTAATTCATCGACTAATATCTTGTTTATGATATTTAAAACTTACTAGCGTTCATGTTCTTTGTTTAACGTTACTAGGCGACAGCTTTATAAACGTCTACCGAAAATGACATAAATGTCATTTCCCCACGCAACCAATAAACGACATTTTTGTCGTTTCCCCAGCCAAAGGATTAATGATGAAACATCTTGGCAGTCAGATCACTTCAAACATCAACAAAAATCGCAAATAATAGAAAAATGCCGATACTTTCGGATAAAATCTGCTAAAAACTTTGTGTGTGGACTCATCTTTAACTAATCTTAGGCTGCACAAGAGACGGTTGAGATCGGTGACGCACCAGAAACAAATGTTGGCAACTCACCTCAAAGACGAGTTCTGCTTCCTTAGCTCTTCGACTTCCAATCGCAAGTCTTCACTTCTATTTTTCTCCAATTGAAGCCTTCGCTCTAAATCTCTAGACTTGCGCTTCTCCGTTTGCAATTCATGCTCAAGTCGACTGCACCGTTTCTCCATGTCCCTAGCCTTGTCCAGAGTAGGGGTAGAACTTCTAAAAAATAAGCATATTCTAGGGAAACTGTAACCTGGTGCTTAGCAACAGAAAACAGTGTTGGATTATAAAAACTCTAACAACTGGAGATTCGAAGCGGTTGTCTAGACACTCATAAGTTAGACACCTAGACACTCATAAGTTAGACATCTGCCCACTCATAAGTTAGACACCTGCACACTCATAAGTTAGACACCTGCTCACTCATAAGTTAGACACCTGCACACTCATAAGTTAGACACCTGCACACTCATAAGTTAGACACCTGCACACTCATAAGTTAGACACCTGCACACTCATTAAGTTAGACACCTGCACACTCAACCTCTGTCCAGCATTAAAACGTGTTACTAATAGTGTCAAACCAAGTTAACCTGTTTTAATATTAGCTTCACATAATAGAACTATTTATGTTTATGCATATCTTTTTGTTAGCAGAAATTCGTATCTGAGCTGAAAAACAACACTAAATATTTGAAGTAACTAAATATAGCACTGAAAAAAATGCATAAAACTATATAAAACACTAAATGTATAAACACTACATGTATATACATGTATAAACACTACCTGTATATACATGTATAAACACTACCTGTATATACATGTAGTGGATATACATGTAGTATATATACATGTATATCCACTACATGTATATACATGTAGTGGATATACATGTATATCCACTACATGTATATCCACTACATGTATATACATGTAGTGGATATACATGTAGTATATATAAACTGTATAAACCTAAACTATATGTGAAATCTAAATTTATAAAGCAATAATGAGGGAAAAATATATTTATAGGCACTTTACCATAAGGAATGGAAAAGCAGACTGGAAATTCATACCTTTGAATGGCTGATAGAAATACATGGAGTAACTTATTCTAGCTTACATTAGATATAGTTTAAATTACCTTCATATATTTTATTTTTTATTTTTCAAACATCTCTATGAAGTTTTATTCTTTTACTTACAAAGCGCAATATTTTAGAAATTTCTGGCGGTGTATATTGGTATTTACTTGCTGTGGCGACAAATATTTTCTCAAGTTTGTGATATATGTCAATAACTCCCATGTACAAGTACATACAAGTCAGCTTGAGTGTACAATCAGAACATCAGAAAACAAAAACAACTCATTTAGCGATTAACTCATTCGTTGACCAAAAAGTTCTCTAGTAGAGAAAATATATATCCACCATCAGCAAAACCAACGAGCTCTCCATTCAACCAAATATAACCAGTTTGTGATACCAATGATGTCATAGTTTTATTGATAACTTACCCTGACAGGAGGTTGTCGTTGTTCTCAATGTATCAATGATGTCATAGTTTTATTGATAACCTACCCTGACAGGAGGTTGTCGTTGTTCTCAATGTATCAATGATGTCACAGTTTTATTGATAACCTACCCTGACAGGAGGTTGTTGTTCTCAATGTATCAATGATGCCATAGTTTTATTGATAACCTACACTAACAGGAGGTTGTTGTTGTTCTCAATGTATCAATGATGTCATAGTTTTATTGATAACCTACCCTGACAGGAGGTTGTCGTTGTTCTCAATGTATCAATGATGTCATAGTTTTATTAATAACCTACCCTGACAAGAGGCTGCTGTTCTCAATATACTTATGATGTCATAGTTTTATTGATAACCTACCCAGACAGGAAGCTGCTGTTCTCAATATACTTATGGTGTCATAGTTTTATTGATAACTTACCCTGACAGGAGGCTGCTGTTCTCAATGTCAGTCGAAGAATCTTGGGACCGGTTAGTGGAGGATTTTTCTACAAACAAGACATCCATTTGTGGTAAAAAACAATAAAAAACCTTCTAAAACTTTTACAAAAAGATAGACCTTAGCTGAGATTTAACCATCAACTTCATCCCTAAAAATCATGAAGCTATTCACCAAACTCCTACCACCCTACCTTCAATCGCGGATATATAACTAGCAATGCATACAAATACGGTAACTTGTTAGGAGCATGCGGATTATTGTTATATTACATTCGATCTAAGCTATTACACAAGATACTATAAGATATTGTAACAAGAATACAACTGCAGTTATGATCTATAGCAAGTTTTCCAGCAGGCAAAGCTGGTACGTAGCAATACAACTAAAAGGAGATATCATGAACAGAACAGCGATAACAAAAGATTGGTGACCAAAATGGTAGGTGTGGGAATGGAATAAATCGGAAAGAACCAAATACGATTTATAAAGAGAATGACTGAGCGAGGGCATTGATTGCTGGTCATAGTAGTTAATTCAATAACTCTAAGGCTATTAACATGCTAATGAAATCATCTTCTCTATTGATTCCTTCCTGATGAGAACCGCGATAGCTGCCTGTGAAGAGGCACGATAAATGGAGAAAGCAGAAAGTTCTGAAACCAAGAGATATCTTGACAAAAAAAAGACGCTCTTTCTGTTATACCCTGACACTTATAGGAGCAAATTTGTTTTTAACACCAACATGTAGACGCGTGGACATATTGTGGCATGTTTACAACAAGTGCTGACGCTGTCCCAAAGCATGCATAGAAAAAAATATCGCAGCAGATACAAAGTATAGAGCGAGTAACATACATAACGGCTAGAGTATCAGATTGACCTAACTACTGTTGTGTATAAACTACACCATGATCAAATTGGTATAAGTATATATTTTATGGTTAAACCTTTGTGATTCTATCGAGTTTAAGCAAATGTATATTCCAGAATGTATATATCTACATATATTTAATTTATGGTGTCATCAACTCGCAGAGAAGATTCAACAATCACATATGATACATGACTAAGGTCTGAAACATTGGGAACGCATTGGCCATCTTGGCATGCTAAAGCAAGAAACCTTACAATAGGCCATAAAATTTGGTAAGTTGGACCTAAATCAACAGAAAGGCTTACAAACTGTTCTTTGACAATTTTTAGAGCTCCAAAATATACATTTTACAGCAGCTGCTATTTGCAGTGTAAAATAGTCCATAATCACATTCGCTATGCAATTTCAAGCAACTCACCCCAATATTTAGTAAATAACTCATAGTAACTCAATAACAACCACTGTTACCAATACTAACCAACCACTGTTATCAATACTAACCAACCACTGTTATTAATACTAACCAACCACTGTTACCAATACTAACCAACCACTGGTACCAACACTAACCAACCACTGTTATCAATACTAACCAACCACTGTTACCAATACTAACCAACCACTGGTACCAACACTAACCAACCACTGGTACCAATACTAACCAACCACTGGTACCAACACTAACCAACCACTGGTACCAACACTAACCAACCACTGGTACCAGCACTAACCAACCACTGGTACCAATACTAACCAACCACTGGTACCAACACCAATCATTGTATGAAAAACCAAAAGATTTAGCAAAACTGCGCAGAAATCAGAACCGATAACAAACAACGATTAAAAACAAAGAGTCACCAAAATCTTTGAAAAGATGCTACACAGAGTTTCTGGCAGCCAGTTTAGCTAAGCGTCATCTATCCACAGTAGCGAGAGTAAGGTGTCCATGATAATAATTATGAGAAAATGAGTGACTCCAAAGTTGTGTCCTGTCTCATCTATTACTCAGTTACTACCAACAAAGATATTTTAAAATGTTTTATATAAAACACCCACCTGTATAAACAAAGTAACAAAACCTCTATTGCAATAACATTAAGACAACTGTCAGCAAAATATTAATGTTTGTTTACGTCTATGAAATCTCCCTACAATGCAGATTCAATGGCGCTTTACAAGGGTATAAATTGTTAGAACCAATACTATAATTTTTTTTAACTATAATGACAACGGGTTTGAGCTGGTTCACATAAAATAAGCTGCCAGAGGCCAGTGGACCAACTATTGATAAAGAGAATACAGGCTATAGCACTAGCGGTGATGCATTAGCAGTGACACAGTAAAAATACCACTGATGGCACTGAGAGAGAGAGCATTAACAGCTCAGAGCAAGTGCTAGAAAGTGATATAGAGAAGGCTAAATACCAGAATTTATAGCTTTGGAAGCTGTTGACACCAGTCTGTTCCAGTCAGAGTCCTCATCAGCATCATCTGGAGGAAAGGAACCAGTCCGAGGCTTTCCAATAGGTCTTATCATGGTGATATCATAGGAACCATTCCTTAACAATGATAAAAACAATAGAGTTACAAAAAGTTTAGAGTAAGGAAACGGTGACACAATAAGGCCAACAGAGTTACAGAGCCAATAGCATTAGAGCATACACAGAAACAGAGAGCAATAGAGTGTACATAGATTAGAGCCATAGAGTGTACATAGATTAGAGCCATAGAGTGTACATAGATTAGAGCAGTAGAGTGTAAATAGATTAGAGCAATAGAGTGTACATAGATTAGAGCCATAGAGTGTACATAGATTAGAGCCATAAAGTGTACATAGATTAGAGCAATACAGTATACATAGATTAGAGCCATAGAGTGTACATAGATTAGAGCCATAGAGTGTACATAGATAAGAGCAATAGAGTGTACATAGATTAGAGCAGTAGAGTGTAAATAGATTAGAGCAATAGAGTGTACATAGATTAGAGCCATAGAGTGTACATAGATTAGAGCAGTAGAGTGTACATAGATTAGAGCAATAGAGTGTACATAGATTAGAGCAGTAGAGTGTACATAGATTAGAGCAATAGAGTGTACATAGATTAGAGCCATAGAGTGTACATAGATTAGAGCAATAGAGTGTACATAGATTAGAGCAATAGAGTGTACATAGATTAGAGCAGTAGAGTGTAAATAGATTAGAGCAATAGAGTGTACATAGATTAGAGCCATAGAGTGTACATAGATTAGAGCCATAGAGTGTACATAGATAAGAGCAATAGAGTGTACATAGATTAGAGCAGTAGAGTGTAAATAGATTAGAGCAATAGAGTGTACATAGATTAGAGCCATAGAGTGTACATAGATTAGAGCAGTAGAGTGTACATAGATTAGAGCAATAGAGTGTACATAGATTAGAGCAGTAGAGTGTACATAGATTAGAGCAATAGAGTGTACATAGATTAGAGCCATAGAGTGTACATAGATTAGAGCAGTAGAGTGTACATAGATTAGAGCAGTAGAGTGTACATAGATTAGAGCAATAGAGTGTACATAGATTAGAGCAGTAGAGTGTACATAGATTAGAGCAATAGAGTGTACATAGATTAGAGCCATAGAGTGTACATAGATAAGAGCAATAGAGTGTACATAGATTAGAGCAGTAGAGTGTACATAGATTAGAGCAATAGAGTGTACATAGATTAGAGCAGTAAAGTGTAAATAGATTAGAGCAATAGAGTGTACATAGATAAGAGCAATAGAGTGTACATAGATTAGAGCAGTAGAGTGTAAATAGATTAGAGCAATAGAGTGTACATAGATTAGAGCCATAGAGTGTACATAGATTAGAGCAGTAGAGTGTACATAGATTAGAGCAATAGAGTGTACATAGATTAGAGCAGTAGAGTGTACATAGATTAGAGCAATAGAGTGTACATAGATTAGAGCCATAGAGTGTACATAGATAAGAGCAATAGAGTGTACATAGATTAGAGCAGTAGAGTGTACATAGATTAGAGCAATAGAGTGTACATAGATTAGAGCAGTAAAGTGTAAATAGATTAGAGCAATAGAGTGTACATAGATTAGAGCCATAGAGTGTACATAGATTAGAGCCATAGAGTGTACATAGATTAGAGCGATATGGTGCACAAAAACTGTCAGTAATAGAATATACAGTAATACTTAACTTACGAGTACTCCAACGTACGAGAAACTTAAGATACGAGCCAGCTTTCTAGCAAGTTTTAGCACTAACATACGAGCCATGTTTGAGATACGAGCACTTGAGTGAGTTGCCAAGTATGCCGGAGGTGTTTTATTAGAACAGCATCACTCTGTATTTTTCAACTGCTCAGGTTATACTGTTGTACCGTGTTTTTTGTGCACGATTTTCTGTGCAGAATTATGTGAATTAAAAGTACTGTGCGTAGACCGAAAGTTTGCCAGTAAAATGAAAGATAATACAAAGAAAAAGCAAATGATAACAGTCGATATTAAACGGAAAAGTATTGAAAAATATGCGAAATGTGTATGCGTGATTCAGATAGCTCGGCAATATGACAGAAATACATTCATAATTATCAAACAGAAGGATTATATTCAGGGCATTTAGTTCGCAAAAGGACTAACCAGTTTCTAAACGGTGCAGCGATCTTCACGACCGCTGATGGCATTGGACAAACAATTGGCCGGTGACAGCGTAACTGAAACGATGCAATGTGAAAAGGCCAGCGCTATCTATCCAAACTGTTTAATAGACATTCGGACAAGTTGGCTAGTGGTCGTGTGTTAACCATTTGTGACGACACCTGTGTTCGTCCTAATCGCAACATGTTGCAAGGGCGACAAAGGCAAACGTCCTTAGATAGGTTTATCTTAAAACGGCCGGCTAGTCGTGAAAGCGAAAAAAAGGAAAGATTTCTCGCTAACCAGTGAGAAATTTCAAACTATGAACGCCGAAGAAATTTTAATTATGTTTAGTTGAAAATGAAAGTTTGCTTTTAGGTTTGCTTCTAAGTTTGTCTTTTAATACTTTGATAAAATCTAAATTTATCAAAGTCAACTGTTGTAACGAAGGATAACTTATATCTCCCTCCCTGGCAAATGCGAGTGTTAACTGCTATTGTATGTATTTAATTTTACATTTTAATTAATCACATTTCCTTGCATTATTTTTTATTTGTTGCTTTTTGAAAGCATGTAGTACGTAAGGACAATAGCCAACATGTTCTTTCTGTTACAACATCTTGTTTTGAGTGTTTTATTTGCCTTTTTTTTAGAGTATGGAAACCAATCAATATATATTTAATTGTTCTATATATAAATGAATTGCACCAACATGCGAGTAAATTGACATACGAGCTCAGTCTCGGAACGCATTAAGCTCGTAAGTTGAAGTATGACTGTACATGAGATACTGATCAGTAAGGTATAGTTACACGGAACACTTGGAAAAGCGCCAACCCACAGGTCTCCAGTTGAATTACTATCCAGGAATATCGAGAATACGGTATGGGCCACTAATATATTTTAAGATTACAGTGTGAATAACAGAGCCAGTAATAATGTAGAACTTGGACAATGCACCTTGGTTTGTTTTTTTTTATCACAAAAATGTCATGATTTTTACCTGTTTTCTCAATGACTGGATATTCATTATTTCAAATAAGATTAGGAATGACAAGTGACTTCTGGGTACCGACTAATGACCCAGCTGCCTTGTAAAACAGAGTAAAAGAATGCACCACTTTCCTTTATCACATGAGGTGAGCCATTCATTGTTCCCTTGGTCTGGTGTGCACTAACAGGATTTCACAATTATCTTTTCTCACTTGACATGCTAGGAAGTGCATGCCACACTGGTGCATGCCACACTGGTGCATGCCACACTGGTGCACACCAAATGTTCCATGTTGAAATGGTAAAAACATGAAGGACAACAGAGCGATACGAAAAGTAGAGAATATATCAGAATGAGTAGAGAACAGTGGATAAAAAGTGAAGAAAGGTAAAGGACAGGAAAAGGGCAGGTACCTTGAGTGGTTTCCTTGGTTCGAGTGAGTCTGAGCAGCAGCCATCCTCAAGCTTTCATCAGACAAGGTTCTCTGTAAACCCTTGTTAAAGTGAGCTCCTCCAAATTTCTAAAAAAACAACTACGCTAGCAGCGTTATAGAGGTTTATGAATACATTGCATAGCTAATTCATAATTCTGATGATAAACCATAGCTACATGTACGTATGACCTAAATTCCTACATTATCATATGTAAATCAGTAAATCTGATGGCGAAGCCAGATAGTACTTGTTACTATCCATAGCTATCTGGCTATAGAACTGCCACAATCACAAGTTTTTAGCTGTATTACCACCCACTTTGGTGTCTAAGAGAAGTTTGCTAGAAAAGGTGCCACCTTGGGGGTGTATCTAATAACTACTTTGCTGGCCTGAGTGAAGAGTCAGCCATCTTAGCCAAATTATAATGAAGGACAACAACTGTAAAGGACTGTAAAGGACTGTTAAAGCACACCAATGGTATGAAAATGGCTGCTTGGGTGGAACAAAAAAATTCAGTTATCTGTCATCATTACTTTGGAAGCAAATGCGGAGTGAATAGTGCCCACAATAATCATGCCGAGCCAATAACACTCACCGAATAATGGCCGCTGGTCCCAGAATTCCTCTCAGCCAATGAATCACCTGGGTGGTTGGGTGCCGATTGTCGAGCTAAAATCTCTTGAGACCTACGACAGCAAAATATTACGAGCTACTGTGGTTTAAAGGGCCTGACCTGGAAACAACAGGTTGTGGGTGTTGAGAGGAGGCATCCAACATTAAATTGGTCTCTCTCCCTCCCTTATCTCCCTCTCCCTACCTCACCCTCCCTGCCTCACCCTCTCCCTCCCTACCTCACCCTCTCCCTACCTCACCCTCTCCCTACCTCACCCTCTCCCTACCTCACCCTCTCCCTACCTCACCCTCTCCCTCCCTACCTCGCTCTCTTACTCCCTTATCTCTCCCCCTCCCTCCCACACTCTCTCCTCCCTTATCTCTCCCTACCTCGCTCTCTCTCTCCCTTATCTCTCCCCTCCCTACCTCGCTCTCTCTCCCCCTCCCGCCCTCTCGCCCTCTCTCTCTCCCCCTCCTGCCCTCTCTCCCTCTCACTCTCACAAATCCACAATGGAGAATAATCTGCACTGGGAAGCATTTGTGTAACTAGAATTTGTTGAGCAAAAAGGGCACATATGTCTAATGCAAAATGAACATTATCATTCAAACCAAAGACCAATCACACTATACATATTACGACTAGTAAACCGTGTTTCTGTAATACAAGCCTACAACCAGTATAATATATAATATGAATTTATTACATGTGTTACAACTCTTTTATAGTGTCAGCAAGTCTGAAAGCAGTGGTAGTTCAAATAAGTGAAATCGGCACCTCACTCTCACCATACATGGTTAATATTCTCACTCAACTCAAGGTAAGATGATTACAAATGGTAAAATACAAAACCACAAATGAGCTCTTTCATAAATTTAAACTGTCATAACCTGATTAGAGAAATCCAAAACCAAAGGAGTTAGCAATATGACTCCAAGATAAAGATGCAATAGAAAATACCAAATTCCATGCAATTATAAATGACATCTGACCATCCATAGTCTATCACCTCCCTGTATAACCTGTTATAGTCTATAATCTCCCTGTATAACTAGCTATAGTCAGTCACTTCCCTGTATGACCTGATATTGTCTATCACCTCCCTGTATAACCTGCTATAGTCTGTCACCTCCCTGGATAACCTGTTATAGTCTGTCACCTCCCTGTATAACCTGCTATAGTCTGTCACCTCCCTGTATAACCTGCTATAGTCAGTCACCTCCCTGGATAATCTGCTAGTCATCATCTCCCTGTATAACCTGCTATAGTCTGTCACCTCCCTGGATAACCTGTTATAGCCTGTCACCTCCCTGTATAACCTGCTATAGTCTGTCACCTCCCTGTATAACCTGCTATAGTCAGTCACCTCCCTGGATAATCTGCTAGTCTATCATCTCCCTGTATAACCTGCTATAGTCTATCATTTCCCTGTATGACCTGTTATAGTCTGTCACCTCCCTATATAACTAGCTATAGTCAGTCATCTCCCTGTATAACCTGTTATAGTCTGTCACCTTCCTGTATAACCTGCTATAATAAGTCACCTCCCTGTATGACTAGTTATATTGAGTGCCCCTCTTCCCTGTATTCAGCCACCTGCCCAGATATATAGCCCAACTAACTCCCCTGAACAACATGCGAAGGAAAGTAGGACGCAAGCAACCTATTTAGATGTGGTTATTAAGGCACAGCAAGAAAAGCTCTACCTGTAGCGCTTCATTCTTCTGCAATAAGAGAGCAAGATGTCAATGATGCAGGTAACTTTAGCAATTTGAACCATGAATACAACAACCTTGCAAATAAAAGCTTGCAAACGGAAGCTTGCAGAATATGTTTGGTTTGGCAAGAGAGGATTTAAATAGACTGGCATATATAAATTTGCTCGCTAAAGGCTACTAGTGAGAAGGCTACTAGTGAGAAGGCTACTAGTGAGAAGGCTACTAGTGAGAAGGCTACTAGTGAGAAGGCTACTAGTGAGAAGGCTACTAGTGAGAAGGCTACTAGTGAGAAGGCTACTAGTGAGAAGGCTACTAGTTAGAAGGCTACTAGTGAGAAGGCTACTAGTGAGAAGGCTACTAGTGAGAAGGCTACTAGTGAGAAGGCTACTAGTGAAAAGGCTACTAGTGAGAAGGCTACTAGTGAGAAGGCTACTAGTGAGAAGGCTACTAGTGAGAAGGCTACTAGTGAGAAGGCTGTGTAAAAGAACTAGCTGAGCCAAATATCTACCGTAAATACTAGAGCTGCACAATGATTATAAAATTAATCGCGATTAATAACTGGTATGAACCAGTTAATCTTCGATTAATCTTAGAATTAATCTAGCAAAAACCTGCATATTCAAAAACAAATAATACGGGTACATATAAATTAATTATATTTGAGACAATTGTTAGCAGGATTACATGTTATGTACAACGTACATATAATAAGGTACGATGTAATAATTATTATAAGTATGAAAACAGTCTATGAAAGTCTATAATTAAGTCAGCCAAGAGTTGAGGCAGCACAGTTTATTCACATTATCCGAATAAAGAGATACCCTCTTCCTACGTACAATATTGCCAGCTTTAGAGAATAGCCACTCGCGTGGGGACAGTAGTAGTAAATATTGTCTGCGACAGCTGGTGATGATTTCTGCGCGGTAGGATGAGAATTAGTTACATTATCTTTTAATGATGATGTGCTGTGGTAGTAGGAAAATTCTTTCTGGCATGTAGTGCACTTCGCTTTCTTGTTTACACTTCCAACAACGTACGGAAATGCGAGAGCAAGTATGGAAGACATTTTTTTCTGCTTTCATGTTCCAATCAAGTGTCAATCTTATATCACTTATATTCTAAAGCTGAAATATGATTGTGATTTTTTGAAAGATGAAAATACATGTGGAATTTACTTTAAAAAAATCTTTCTAAAATAAACAAAAAATAGACTGTGAGATACATGTATTAAATAATACTGAAATCGCTTTTCTTGCTATTACCTAGAAACATGTTGAACGGTTAAACTACTTGGCCACACGGCTGGATCGGCACGGTGCTTGTGCATTGTATAAACAAGTTTAATGTTAGCACTCACTTTGTGGTAGAGCTGTGCTCAAGTACTTTTTTTCAGTTCAAGTAGAGTAAGCGAGTACTCAAAACAAAATCGAGTACAAGTACAAGTATACACATGTTTCTGCCTTCCGAGTACAAGTAGAGTATCACAACTTGATTCCGAGTAAAAGTAGAGTATCACAACTTGGTTCCAAGTACAAGTAGAGTTATCTCTCAAATTTCAAGTTCAAGTAGAGTTTTCCTTCTGAATTTCAAGTACAAGTATAGAGTACATTAATCAAATATCAAGTACTTTTTATTAAATTAAAGTAAAACGAACAAACAAGTAAAACAGCCAAATTAACCAGTACAGGTAGGCCTATATATATAATATGATAATGATTAGGGTATGATAATAATATGATAAAATAATATGATAATATAAGAGTATAATGTCCAACTATTCCCGGGTTCTAGTTTTTTTTATTTATACTAGGCCCTGCAGCCTGTTGCATTTGCAGAAAATGAGGTTCTCCAGAACGGCATCGCTCATTGAGGTGCGATGTGGCCTCATCAAGATGCCAGACACTTCTCCCAGACACTTAACTATCATACCATGTTACTTGCACAACATTTCAGTAGTCTATGTGACCTTGGATTGACACTTCAATAAGAAAAAGCCCTTGTTCCAACATACATTACACATGTACAAAGTACAAACAGAGAAATTGTGGTGCTGAACAAAGCCGGTAGTACACAATACAAATTGGATCACAGTCTAGGTAAAGTAAAGAGAAATATTATGTGTCCACAGGGAGTTGACAACTCCCTGGTGCAAGTAAGAGTAGAGTATATTTGATGTAGAGTAAAGTAGAGTAGAGTATTTTGATGTAGAGTAAAGTAGAGTAGAGTATTTAAGTTTGCAAGTAGATTCCGAGTACTTTCTTCCCAAGGGAGTACAAGTAGAGTATATTCATCCCATATTATGGCCCCTTCGAGTAGAGTAGAGAGTAGTTGAAATCGGTACTCGAGTAGTACTTGCACTCGAATTTGTACTCGAGTAGCACAGCTATGCTTTGTGGTTTCATAGTTGAGTCCAAAATAATTGTGGTTGTATATAATTGATAAGAAAGTGCTGCTTGTCATAATACTTATTTGTTAGTAAATTAAATGGTGGTAACCTGCTATGTTAGCGCTATATATTGAACAATACAAAGGCACCACATCATGATCACCACCTCGGTTGTATTTTAATTGAAGATTAATTGGCTCAACTCAGTTAATCGTGTATTTGTAATGACCGCATTAATCGTTTAATTAACGCGATCATTGTGCAGCTCTAGTAAATACTCATGCTAGCTCATCTCGCAGCATTGCGAATTTGCCAAGGAAAACGGCGCTTACCAATGACAAATTGTCACCATTCATACTGGACCTTACCCAGAAAGTTGCTGCCTTGTATCCTCTCCGGTGTAGGGCTGATAATTTCTTGTACTGGGTGGCTCTACATGCCTCCAATCCTTGGCAGCCCTAACAACATTATCACATAGTTTAGGGTCAAGAAAAAGACAAGAATCGGATATCAACTATAAATAGTGACAGACACTCTAAAACTGTTATATAAATACATTTATGGCACTGGTCTATGGAATGAGCTAAATGTTAGTACGCGGAGAGGAAAAGATCGAAAAATGTTAGAAGTGCTACAATGTTGTCAACAGTTAGCTGAGAGTATATGTTCACTTTACCTACTCCTTCACAGCTCGCCATACTTTTTCATCACAAGCATGCAAGGAAATACAGCAAATCAACTAGCACACCGACTAGCTAATGACAAACCCTGACCTCTATGATAGAATAGGAAGAATGTGATGCAGCGTACAGAGACACGGGAGCTAAGGCTACATACAAGGACATGGGAACCAAAGAATCAACACACATATGATCGTTATCGTTAGTGTCGGAGGTAAACCCTTATCCATAGCTTTCTCAGACACACTGAACAGAAACCATATCTTAAACTGAATATCAACTAAAGCACAAACAACTGATAATAGTACACAACAGGCTACAGAATTTTCAGCGAAACGTAAACACACAATCTGAACGAGTGAAATAACACCATTCTGTCCATTCATTACTCGAAAAGTCACGCACTCACAGGAGAGCACAACCAGAGACACACAGTGGAGAACATTAGCTGAGTGTTACATATTCGAATGAGAGTATAATATACTATTACCATGACTTGTGGCGTTGAACACCTCTGAAATAGCAAGGAGGTACTAAGGAGTTATTATTCCTACATTACAAATGCTAACAAGAAGGCAACTCTAAGAAAATATCCCGACTGTAAGTGCGTATGGTTGTATTCAGCCTTAGTTTTTACTCTGTAAACTGACACTAAAAGTTTACTTAAAAAACCGAGTTTATTTAAATGTTCAGTTTTTCTACTAAAATTAGGAATAAAAAAAGCTGGTGGAGTCCAAAGAACCTGATCAAATATCACCCCAAGCAACAGTACAGTACAACTATACTGCTATACTCTGCCACGATATAAACAAATGTTGGGACTAAATCGCAAATGAATACACAAATGTTTGCATACAGCTAGTAGCAAGCATTTTTGGAATTGCCCCACATTAGGAGTTTTTCATATACAAGAAAGCCTGAGTGTCACAGCGACTAGGGAAACTGAGTACACAGAGTAATAAGAGGCTAACCTTTTTGAAGAGGCGACTGCAGTGGTGCCTCTCGACTCCTTCCGCTGTCGGTTCTTCTGCGTTGATTCCGGTGAAGAGGTATTTAGGCCATTGACGAGTGGCGTAGACTGATAATAAGGAGCAGCTAAAACAAGCAATTTTATTATAGAGTACACAACTCTAAAGATCCGGCAACAGAAACTCAATGAACATTGCGTAGCAGACTCAAATATGAAAATGATTCTTTGGTTGCTATTAGCGGTGAGTAGGTGAGAGTTTATCTCGTGCAATTAACAGTGTGGCAAAAAATCAAGTGTTAAGAACGCTTAAGTTGCATTCTTGAAACAGTTGAGTTGTAAAATATAACATAATTTCAGATATGATCAAGTTAGTTTTCCATACGAAATAAATTGTTCACGTTAGAAATGCTCAGGCACTACTTGAAGAGGTAAACATACTTCTCAGCATGGATGCGACGCCTTAAATCGACACATACAGCCAGTTAGAACTTCAGGCTATGAACAAAATGGAGAGGAAGAAAGAAGCGGAGGCGAAGCAAGTAGAATGCGTAATAATAACAAAATAGTTGTATGCAAGGATAGTAGTGAGCAATCTCTTTTTAGGGTGACCCCCAAAGTCTTTGGTCAATGCGCATGCGATCAGATTTGATACCTAAGATCTGCCCATCAGGAATAGTCAAGTAAAAGAGAGGGCTTCTCTTAATCTCCTCATAAAGAAGCCCTAGAAGAAAATCGTTAGATAAACGTGTAAGCAAAAACTTGAGTGAACACTGACTGACGAGATAAGCTATACAGCTATCACACTTTAGTTAGCTTTTCCTACAGTTCCATGACTTGATATGCTTGAGAACAGCTTTTGGCTAACCTAATGTGTATTTTACAAAAATAACAACATGAGGAGATAATTCTCAGCCATCAACTGCTTGCTAAAATCTATTATTATTTATTGACTTCACTGTGTTTTTACTCCTGAAGAAAAGCAACTGTAGTAATATCTTAAATCCTAGTTACAGATGATTCCCATCAAATAATACAGATGAATATAACCAATGCTATCCACCAGACTATATACATAGAGTGAGTTTGCAGCTTTTAAAGTCTCAATTTATTAGCTTCTTAAGGTTGCCAACCCCTGATTTAAGTTCACATGTCAGAGCAAACAACTCCTATTTTGTAACAAACACGCATCTGGATGCTGTTCTATTAAATCCGCGTATATGTCTTTAGGCCGGATCCTTACCCGATGGTGCGTACTGCAAAGGTGGTGGGGTATAAACAGGCCCTGCTGGAGGTCTTCTCTGACTTATGGACTCAGGCTCGCTGTAACGTTGCTCCTGTGACTTGCTCACGTGTCTTCGGTCATGATCTGTATCACTACGAGCTCTCTTCTCAGGGTGCTTATGCTTGCCAGAAAGAGTAGAGCCAGGAGAGCAAGAAGAACTGTTGCGAACAGAACAGGGCAAATATCTATATATAGTTCTCAAAGTTTGTGGTCTGTTGTCTGTTTTCTGTCGTTTATCCTTCGGTATGTATAGCTATAGTTATTAAAATCTTAGAATTAAAATTCCGCATTTTGATGAATTTGAACTCACGGAGATTGCATTCGCAAGATTGTTAACCACATGCTCTAGCACTGAGCTACGCAAGGCATATTGATCAAAGGCATTATCATATACCATATAGCGTATGCACACATTAAATGACATTATTTGAGACTCAATGATTTCTATTAACTCTATGATAGATAACATGATAATATTGATTTTTCGTGAACTTCTATTTCCCGCATTCCATAAAGTTTAATTGCTAAATCGCAGTGGAAGTCAATACTTTTCACGCGGACAATTGTATTATCTCGAGAAAGAATGGTCTCTACATTCTCTCATCTTTCAGTCAGACAAAGACAGTCCGATATTCCATTTTTACATTTGTGCCAGGGTCAGAGCTTCTGGTGGAACAGTAACCTTTTTTATACACACACACATACACTTATATGCAAAAATTGTTATTATTAATTCTACATATTCAGGATTTTTATTTTGTTTTCTCAGTTCATATTAATTGTATTATTACCGAAGCATCTTTTATTGTAATCGTAGCAAAACAGACTTTATTTAGCTATTACTTGCTAATTATTTCGCAATTACATTTAAACCTTTTTATAGTCGTTTTATTTTTTTTAATTTATTAAACCTGCACAGAATATTTTCCTCACGACGCGTAGTTTGAAAGTCACAGTTGTTTGACAAAGTTTGAAAACCTTTACAGTTGTTTTTATTTTTTCTCTTAACTTATTTCATCTACACAAAACACTTCTCTCATGATATGTAGTTTGAAAGTTAGAATGGCAACTGTTGTTATATGTTAAATAAAAACAAATTTTCTGTCCAAAGGCCTTTTATTACCCGGGGAACGCCGGACAGTGCAGCTAGTATATACATATATATGCATACACATATATATACATATATATACATACACATATATATACATATACATATATATACATACACATATATATACCGTAAGTCCTCATGCTAAAGCCGCGTGGCTTCTGCTCAAAAACAGATGACTCACGAAAGAAAAAATAATCCTCCAACAAGCCGCGTATGCCCACAGACCGCGGCTAATGACTGAGGTTTTGCCATCCTTGACCCCCTTCGGGAGCGAGAGTGTTAAGACGGGTTTTGCTATACCCCCGTCCTCTTGAATAAGAAGACAGGCTACATCAGTACACGTGAAAAGAATTTTCTTTTACTTCCAAGTTCGAATTAAAATTCCTAAACTCTTGCATCAATAACTTACTTGCCATGTCTCAGCTAGATTTTTATTGCACTGTTAGAGGGCTTCACGTTTATGGAAAGATGCCGGCCAAGAATGAAAAGGTGTTAATTACCTATGACTGTGGTGAGTTAAACATGAGCGTTAAATTCTTCTTTATTCTAAAGTATTCCATAAAGTATTCCATGACCTTGAAAATAAATGAGTAGGTCGCTAAAACCCCGTACATAAAAGTGTATCATGACTGCGATTCTATGGTTATAACGTGGAACTGAGCAGAAACCGCATTTATTGAGAAGCCGCCCTGAGCCCCACGTAAGTTTTAAACACTTGGCTTTAGCCGTGGCTTATGACCTTGAGCCAGTAGCTGCGCTCAACGACAGCATAAGGAGCATAAGGACTTACGGTCGCTACACATATATATACATATATATATATATACATATATATATATACATAGATATATATATATATATACATATATATATATATATATATATACACATACGCATATATATACATACATACACATATATACACATACATATACATACACACACACATATATATATATAAATTATAAGATAAATTATAGTACAACCTCAATCATGCCCAGGGCTGGAGATATGACAAAAAATTGTGATATGCGGTTAGCCAGCAAAAGATATGTTTGATGCTTTTGTATTTTATACTGATTACACTTGATTTTTTTACTAAAACGATTTTTATAATTATGATAACAATAAATAAAAAAGAAAATAGTTGTGATTAATTCTAATACTGATAGAACCAGCTAAACTAAGTGCAAAGCCCGTTTGCAGTTTTGTAGCTACAGCTCTGCTATCAGTATCACAATTACTCTATCGATAAAATTCATCGTTTAATCTACAGTGGAGTTTTAGTGCTCGACTTTCTCATTAGAACAATTTGGAGTCCAGCCAGAGGATTCGCATAAAAAACCATCCAAACTCGAAAAGATTTTTAAAGCTCCAAGTATGCGAGTTGAGCAAGAGAACATCCTGTATGAGTGTATTCGACACAACTGTTATTGTGTCGAATACACTTTTAATATTTTAGGTATTTTTCTTAGGGGTAAAAATGGAATAAAATACAAATGTTTCTTATAGAAAATGGATTTCAGTTTCGAATATAGAAAATGGATTTCAGTTTTCGAATATAAAAAATGGATTTCAGTTTTCGAATATAGAAAATGGATTTCAGTTTTCGAACAAACCGATGCTCGACAATCAAGCCAAAGCTAAATATGTTTAGCACAGAGGTTCCACTGTAGTTGCTATAATTAATTTTATTCATTGTTAAGGTAATAAATTTAAGATAATTAATGCCTTGAAGTATAATTTTACCATACTTCTAGTAGCCCAAGTTGACCTTTAACAACCTACAACCTAGCCTCGGATTACAAACAAGTGTCATTTTACATGTATACTATCTCTGGCCAATCTTCAAAAAGACGAGTTGGTAGATGAAACTTACCCTCCAGAGGAGCTGCTGCGGAGAGTTACAGTGTTCACCCGCTTTGCTATCGACATGACAGTGCTTTGGGGAGATGCCTCATCGTCAGAGAAGTAGGCACTGCTTTCTTCTCCATCACTATACATGGTAAAGGATGCATAGAAGCATATCAACGCAATAGCAGTATAGTCAGACAGGCCTCCTAGCTCACTAGTATATGATCTTACATAAATAGATATACCAATATACATATGCCAGCAGTACATGCCACATACATTCCATACCACTGGTAGTACATGTCACATACCTGCCAGCTCACTTGCAGTACATGCCACATACATGCCATATCACTGGCGGTGCATGTCACATACACGCCAGATCACTGGCTGTACATGTCACAAACATTTCATCTTATTGGTCGTACATTCACATACACATAAATGGCAGTTTATTGCAAAAAGAGCATGCAAGTCCACTTGCAGTCCATGCCATAGTTAACCCAACTAAATGTATCGTCAAAGTGTAGTGTAGATATTTGTTGTGGCTACACATGCTGAATCCATAAAGTTTCTGCAATCAATAGCAAAAGGTAGATTTTACATGCAACAATAGAACAGCCGGCGACAGCTCACATGTTTTGGTGCTGGAATGGTTGATGGCGAGGAACTGCAGTAGGCAGATGCTGTCGAGAATCATCTGTCTGGTAGAGTGTGTAATAATCACTAGACCGCTCTTTCTCTTCTAGACTCCTGCAACAGAGAGTCAGTGCGGTGATAAACAGGCAGCTAAGTTGAGTCGGCTGGAGAAAGGTTGGTGAACAAGAATTTTACAAATAAATTATATTCAATAAATTTCCACATCCAGGTCTTAAACATATCAGCGACAAATAAAAAATACAACAAAGTGGCAACCACTTTGCTTGACTGAAATTTGTCCCAATCACAGGCCCATCGACGTTTAGATAGACCCAATACTATTTTACAGTAATAAGTTAGAAATATGGCTCACTAAGGATTATAATCATATTGTCATTTACATAGAAGGGGAGCATACAAATTCTAAATGAGCTGATGAACAGAGATAATGAATGTTGGACAGAAAGAGTAAATAGAAAACATTGGTCAGCCACATAAGTAGGTCAAACTAACTATGTACACTGAATGATCACTATGACTGAAACCCAACCGAACAAGATTTAATTGTATTCCGAGGCCGGGTGGAGACAACAACTGAATGAAAGGCTGATATAGTGACAACAATTAGATGAACTCTGAGTGGTTGAGAGCCATGATACATTGCAGAACACCTTAGCTGATGATTTATTGAATCGTAAGGATATTGCCGCTTCTTAATAGCCTTCCTGACAGCTCTTAGATTGCGGGGAAACAACAACCTACTTTTTACGCTGCCGTGACTCCGTGTCACACAGGGATATTAACCCTCTTGCATGGTATCTCACAACTAGAGATGCCCCGATTCTAATTTCACCAGCCGATTCAGATACCGATCCGATACACCGATTCTTATTGAAAAATAATCCGATTCAGATACCGAATCAGATCTTCTGTGTTGCATATATAATTGTTAATTTTATTATGCAAATATAATGCAAAGAAAATATAAATATTGATGTATTTGTTTGTATTCATGGAAAAAAGATATACATGTATATATAGTCACATGCTGACATACTGTGCATGTAGTAGCAAAACAGTCCATGTTTCTTGTAATCTGCTATTAATAATGGTAATTACTGTTAGTGGTACAACTTTCTCTGTAATAATGAAGTCTCGCTTCTACTGCTGAACGAACTGCTGCACCTGTACAAGTCTAGAGCAAATAAATGTTGCTCTTAATTACCCTTAGTGATTCAATTATCTCAGTGAGATGTCTTTATCTTCCATCACTATCGATGTAGCCAAGCGTACTGAAGAAAGACTCATTTGCCACAGATTATGGAGGACAGGCTAAATACCGATAGGCAACTGAGGTTATTTTATGCATGCAAATGATACATCATATCATCAGGATCAAGGGAGATAGATAACTTTATGCATCTGACTGCTCAAATTACTTTCGTAATGCTAGTACATAGAAACATTACACCGCATTCTTGTTTCCCATCATTGTGCTTTCGTTCGTGATTGGCTGCAATAAATCATATCGCTGTAATTGGGAAATACCACACTTGGTGATTACGTCCTGACTAAAGCCCAAAGATTCCTCAGCTGTGTTGATGTTTATTAGGCTATAGACATGAAATAGATTATGTGACAGGCCCGGAATTCATTAGGTAAAAGTAAGAAACTTGCAGCTGATGATTTTTTATTAGTGTAACAGGCTAAAATACGGTTTTCTGGTAAATAGTTTATCTGTAAAAAGTATCTGAAGTTTCCGATTTTTTAAGAAAAGGTCGGTCGATACCGATTCAGATACGCAACACCCATATCGGCACCGACACCGATATTAAAATCAGGGCAACTCTACTCACAACAGTACAACAAAGCACCTTCAATTTATCTCGCTTTCATACTAGCTCACCTGCGGTCGTTGCCACACAAATAATCCACATCATTCAGCTCACTAGCAGCTCATATTAAACCTTACTGTGAGTGGACTGGTGTAGCAAGGTTGTCACTAACCTGCGTGGCTTGCCATCATCAAGTGCAGCTATGACACTCACGGACACAGTGCTACTTGTCCGCAATAATTCTATCATCTGCTCATGAGTCAGTGTAATCATAGCGACCTTGCATATCTCGACGAGCCGACTTCCTGTTCGCAGACCAGCTTTCCAGGCATGGCCCATCGGCTCAACATCAGAAACGATGCCTTCCATGTGAACATGGAATCCTAACTGGCCGTGGGCATTGCGTTTTAGCACCATTTCTTCAGTCTGTGTGAAAAACAATCGGTGAAACACAGTCTAGACATGTTCAAAGACTATGAAACCTTAGGATCCCTACACGTTTTGTAATCCAAGTCTATCCGAGCTGATTTCAGGCGTCGGCAACATGGGTTTGCCTCACCTGAAATGGTCTGATTACAACAACTCTTATCTGGAAGCCCACCACGAGTCTATAAGGTTATTAGTTTTAGTTAGAGCAAGTACTACCTATGAGACGAGTATATAAGGTTATTAGTTTTAGTTAGAGCAAGTACTACCTATGAGATGAGTATATAAGGTTATTAGTTTTAGTTAGAGCAAGTACTACCTATGAGACGAGTATATAAGGTTATTAATTTTAGTTAGAGCAAGTACTACCTATGAGACGAGTATATAAGGTTATTAGTTTTAGTTAGAGCAAGTACTAGCTATGAGACGAGTATATAAGGTTATTAGTTTTAGTTAGAGCAAGTACTACCTATGAGACGAGTATATAAGGTTATTAGTTTTAGTTAGAGCAAGTACTACCTATGAGACGAGTATATAAGGTTATTAGTTTTAGTTAGAGCAAGTACTACCTATGAGACGAGTATATAAGGTTATTAGTTTTAGTTAGAGCAAGTACTACCTATGAGATGAGTATATAAGGTTATTAGTTTTAGTTAGAGCAAGTACTACCTATGAGACGAGTATATAAGGTTATTAGTTTTAGTTAGAGCAGGTACTACCTATGAGACGAGTATATAAGGTTATTAGTTTTAGTTAGAGCAAGTACTACCTATGAGACGAGTATATAAGGTTATTAGTTTTAGTTAGAGCAAGTACTAGCTATGAGACGAGTATATAAGGTTATTAGTTTTAGTTAGAGCAAGTACTAGCTATGAGACGAGTATATAAGGTTATTAGTTTTAGTTAGAGCAAGTACTAGCTATGAGACGAGTATATAAGGTTATTAGTTTTAGTTAGAGCAAGTACTACCTATGAGATGAGTATATAAGGTTATTAGTTTTAGTTAGAGCAAGTACTACCTATGAGACGAGTATATAAGGTTATTAGTTTTAGTTAGCGCAAGTACTACCTATGAGACGAGTATATAAGGTTATTAGTTTTAGTTAGAGCAAGTACTACCTATGAGACGAGTATATAAGGTTATTAGTTTTAGTTAGAGCAAGTACTAGCTATGAGACGAGTATATAAGGTTATTAGTTTTAGTTAGAGCAAGTACTACCTATGAGACGAGTATATAAGGTTATTAGTTTTAGTTAGAGCAAGTACTACCTATGAGATGAGTATATAAGGTTATTAGTTTTAGTTAGAGCAAGTACTACCTATGAGACGAGTATATAAGGTTATTAGTTTTAGTTAGAGCAAGTACTAGCTATGAGACGAGTATATAAGGTTATTAGTTTTAGTTAGAGCAAGTACTACCTATGAGATGAGTATATAAGGTTATTAGTTTTAGTTAGAGCAAGTACTACCTATGAGACGAGTATATAAGGTTATTAGTTTTAGTTAGAGCAAGTACTACCTATGAGACGAGTATATAAGGTTATTAGTTTTAGTTAGAGCAAGTACTACCTATGAGATGAGTATATAAGGTTATTAGTTTTAGTTAGAGCAAGTACTACCCATGAGACGAGTATATAAGGTTATTAGTTTTAGTTAGAGCAAGTACTAGCTATGAGACGAGTATATAAGGTTATTAGTTTTAGTTAGAGCAAGTACTAGCTATGAGACGAGTATATAAGGTTATTAGTTTTAGTTAGAGCAAGTACTACCTATGAGACGAGTATATAAGGTTATTAGTTTTAGTTAGAGCAAGTACTAGCTATGAGACGAGTATATAAGGTTATTAGTTTTAGTTAGAGCAAGTACTACCTATGAGATGAGTATATAAGGTTATTAGTTTTAGTCAGAGCAAGTACTACCTATGAGACGAGTATATAAGGTTATTAGTTTTAGTTAGAGCAAGTACTACCTATGAGCATTAAACATTTTCTTCAGAATATATGTTTTGTTTTAATGAAGAAAAAGGTTTTCGTCTACCAGCAAGTATTGCAGAATAATGCAAAGACCATCATACCCTGGAGCAAACACTCCCCCAAGAATACACTATCATTCATTGGATTTTACTCCTCAGCTCAAAAACCTATGACAGCTCCTCAATGAATACCTTAACAAATTACACAAAGCATAAAAGCAGACGAATTATATAAAACTATGTAAAAATGAAGTGTATGAAAACTACTTTACCTTGTAGACACTCTAATAGATAGGCAGGTTTGACAATGTTTAGACACTCTAATAAATAGGCAGGCTTGACAATGTGTAGACACTCTAATAGATAGGCAGGTTTGACAATGTTTAGACACTCTAATAGATAGGCAGGTTTGACAATGTGTAGACACTCTAATAGATAGGCAGGTTTGACAATGTTTAGACACTCTAATAGATAGGCAGGTTTGACAATGTGTAGACACTCTAATAGATAGGCAGGTTTGACAATGTGTAGACACTCTAATAGATAGGCAGGTTTGACAATGTGTAGACACTCTAATAGATAGGCAGGTTTGACAATGTGTAGACACTCTAATAGATAGGCAGGTTTGACAATGTGTAGACACTCTAATAGATAGGCAGGTTTGACAATGTGTAGACACTCTAATAGATAAGCAGGTTTGACAATGTGTAGACACTCTAATAGATAGGCAGGTTTGAAGATGTTTAGGATTAAATGCCACGACAGTAATAACACCTACTCTAACTTAGACTAGGTCAAATTTAAACTAATTTAGTGCATACATGTATATTTTTATTATATTTGTAATGCTCTTCATTTTATCAACAATTTTCACCAGCATCTTCAATTCTATATCCAAAACAGCAATGATTCAAGGAACTTTGATCTTTTTATGTTGAAAATTATTTCGGGTAAGGCCAAATATCTGCTCAAATTAAACGTTGTATGCTGAAGTGTTCATAAGTAGGCATTTGCTCATGTATCAAAAATTTGAATCAAGGCAAAGAACTTCATATTAAAGAGAATGCTTACGTAATGTGCGCATATGACATGCACAACCAAACAGAAAAATATCATTAAATAAATACACCAGACACTCACCTCACACCCCAGTGTTACAATTCTCAATCTCTCCATGATTTCCAGAGTATCTTCATTATCTATGGGCTTCACATAAATACAATTTCCCTGGTTTATGTACACCTTCAGACCTGTCAAGTAGAGTCAGATGCCTAGGCACATGTCCACCAACTTGCAGAAGAGGCGATGCAGAACAATGAGTCCAAGCTTACTATGTAGAAGTAGCATAACAAAATTGCACAAAATATAAAGCACACCACAGAAACTAAAATAGTACCTGGCCCTGAGTCATTTGATTGACAATTCGTCCATCCAATGACAGATGAGCACCAACAGGAGAAGACAATTTCCAATGTATCCATCTCCATGATGGCAATGACATCAGCAGAGATAATAAGATATACGTCGAAGAGACAGGAGAGTCCATAATCTTCCAACTGTAGCGAGTTAAGTAAAAAATGAATTAATTACATTGATTTGAATCAACCAATAAGATCGAAAACAAATGGAAATATTGGAAACTAATACTGGGTGTTAAGTAATTCTATTGAAGTTCTGCAATGCTCTATGAGCTGCAATAATAAAACTCAGACCACCTTACTTGTTCAGAGCAAAAAGGAAGAAAAAGCATTAAACAATATCAAAACTTTAAATGCATCCATAAATATATTAGCAAATACACTACCACGATTATGCAGCACAAAGGAAAATAAATTTACAAACTACAGTTATAATTAACACTCTTCGAAAGCCTTGAGGCAGATTCACATCATTTCATATCACATCACATCATTAACCAATTCTAAACTCTGTCACTATGAAAGCATTTACAAGCTGTTTAAATCTGGAACATTTAGAAAGCAAAATGTACCGTGTTTATATAGCTTGCTGTTGTTTGTTTCTCAATAAATAGGTTTTTCTGTCAAACTCTCCAGCTAAAACTAGTTATAGCCAGTAGAGTAGAGAGTCTCTAGATAGAAGAGAGCTTACCTGAGCAGGCCATACTATTCCTCCCCTAGAGAGAACATCAGGTACTGTTTTACTTATCTTCTTATCTTTTTTCTTTCCAGACAATGAGAACTTTCCTGCAAAAACCAATAGTATCTACTAGAGATGGCATTTGTAGTTTGGGAAGGTGTGATCGACTATCGTTGGAGTTGTCCCACCGATAGCGATCTAATTATCAATGAGCAGACAGAGTTGATCGATAGTTATTGGCAGCTGGTAAAACTATTGTATTATCGTGCCTGAAAAGATTGAGGATTGTGAAAAGGATAAGAAAAGGAAGAGCTGCAGAAAAAAAAATCTGCAGAAAAGATAACAAAAACTACAAGCAAACCCGGATAACTCAAACTTCACAGGACCGAATGAAAGTGTTCAAGTTATCAGAGCACTGTCACAAGTCCATGTATTTATTAGTAGATAAATGTACATATACAAACTATATATAAATCAAATGCATAGATGGCTTATTGCAAATTAAAAGGCTTCTACTGTTAAGTTTAAAAATGTCACCAGAAGTCTAAGAACTCCTAAAAGTTGAGGTTTATCTCGATGGCTTGGAATAAAGTGATATTCTAAAGTGATAACAACCGTCGCAGTAGCCATTGGGCAAAAAACTGTTCGAGTTAACCAAGTTGAGGTCGAGTTATCTAAAGCAGTTTATCATTACGTGAGAACGAACCAAACAAATCCGTTCGAGTTAACCATGTGTTCGAGCTATCCGAGGGCGAGTTATCTGAGTTTGACTGTATCCGCAAAACTATTGGGCTATATATATTATTTTTTACTATTTGATAACGATATACAAGTTTCGGATGTTTTGATAGGCTAAAAATAGGCAACATATTCATATCGAGACTATCAAAGTCGACTATCGAGCTAATGTCCAACCCTAGTATCAACATGCACTAATCTCTTGTACCATGTGTTACGCTGGGAGATTCTATAAAGGATAATATCTAATATCTACCATGATCATACAAGTATATTGAAGGTTAATATCTACCATGGTCATGCAAGTATACTAAAGGTTAATATCTATCATGATCATACAAGTATATTGAAGGTTAATATCTACCATGATCATACATGTATATTGAAGGTTAATATCTACCATGATCTTACATGTATATTGAAGGTTAATATCTACCAAGATCATACATGTATATTGAGGGTTAATATCTACCATGATCATACATGTATATTGAAGGTTAATATCTACCAAGATCATACATGTATATTGAGGGTTAATATCTACCATGATCATACATGTATATTGAAGGTTAATATCTACCATGATCATACATGTATATTGAAGGTTAATATCTACCATGATCATACATGTATATTGAAGGTTAATATCTACCATGATCATACATGTATATTGAGGGTTAATATCTACCATGATCATACATGTATATTGAAGGTTAATATCTACCATGATCTTACATGTATATTGAAGGTTAATATCTACCAAGATCATACATGTATATTGAGGGTTAATATCTACCATGATCATACATGTATACTGAAGGTTAATATCTATCATGATCATACATGTATATTGAAGGTTAATATCTACCATGGTCATACAAGTATATTGAAGGTTAATATCTACCATGATCTTACATGTTTATTGAAGGTTAATATCTACGACGATCATACATGTATATTGAGGGTTAATATCTACCATGATCATACATGTATATTGAAGAGCTGCAAAATAAACCTCTTGCGGTATGAGGCAGTAATTTGATTAATAGCCTATTCAACAGCGAAAGAGTTACTGACAATAATTAAGTTTTGAGGGGCCAATGATACGCTGAGCGTGACTCAGACAGAGGTACGTTGACAAATGCAACTAATTTTCATTGGTTTATGCACACTTGTAGTATAACCAATGATTAAAGATGTGGTTGCGTCAAAAAGGTCGATTTAATAAAATCACGACCAATAAAAGGCTAAAACATCAGCTACAATTTGATGTCATTTTTGTCTTTGTAGACCAATCCTGTCCAGAGATATATGCGTTTGAATGAGGCCATCTTTTAAAAAGCTCAGATTCCAGCGGGTGCTTCATTAGTGACGTAACTAGTGATAAATCTGAAGAGAGTCCACGAGCGATAAATATACGATCGCTTCATTAGTCAATCATCAGCACAAAATTTTTATATAGGCCGTAATAAATGTTATCACTCGTAAACCGCGTTGTCTGTGATCTGAAATTTAGGAATTTTACTCTATTATTAAATCGCATGGACATCGATATTTACTAAATTAATTAACATCGGTACTTTAATTAATTACTCGATCGACACGTTTTATTGACGAACAACAGAATTGTAAAAATTACTGTAAAGTTACGGCGAAGGTGACTCCGAGTTTTCTGGGCATCAGGTGGTTAAAGTGCTACAGAGGAAGATAGGAGGATGGAGGTAAATTTATCTTTTACTTTGAGTCTCCTATAGATATACTGTTGTGTTTACATTCAAATTATATTTCCCTGTTTGAGGTTATAATGTAATTTCCTGTGCGCGCGTGCGAGATACAGATGCGCAGTGAGTTCTTGACGGCTTCTTTTTAATCCATAGCATCTAGCAATACAATGGCTTAGATTGATGAATATACTAAAAGTAATAACTTTAGTACTCGTGAATACATTTACTAATTAATAGAATTATAATCTTTTGCTATCACCAATCATCGTTTTATAATTTTTTATCGTTTCACCTAGCTATATTTGCTTCAAATTGTCTTTGGCAGTTTTAGCTAGTAAATTAGATTTATGATTTGACTTTAGATGTTCACTTCTCACTTGTAGAAAGTGAGGAAAATCGATTGATCAATGCCCATCTTTAACTTCCAGAACCAAGGCTTCGAATCGTTGGCTTGGCGTACTTATGCTTCTGTTAAACATTTATTCATTTTTAAAATTACACTCGCAATCTATCAAACTCCCAATTTGAAAGCTTTCAGTAGATACGCGTTAGAATGACATATCTAGGAATGACATATATTTATTGCATTTGTTTTATTGATTACAGGATATTTATGTGGTCCCACCAGCCGAAGCTTTGTCAGTATGGAAACTGCCATAAATGGGAAAGAGAGACTTGAATGTGTGCTGCATAAACCATGATGTTTTGTTTGAGTTTGCTGCAGTATATGAATTTGTCCTATTGTATGAGCTGAAACTATGTGAGTGGCCACGACTTGGATGGATATTTTTATTAAAAGCTTTATGCCGAGATGAACATTTTTTGCTTGTAAAAATTATATAATAAAATAATATTGTTGAAGATAATACAAAACATGATTTGCATAGCATTGAATACATCATAGCCCCATTGACACCTGTGCTGAAATCTTGTCTAATAGATGGATTTATAACGTGTCATCAGAGCTGCATGGACAGGCACTTATGCATAGCTCGACCATATGTTTAGTACTTGAATCAACTAATCAAATGTGACCAGTGAATTCTTTTTTACAAATTGATACCAATAATGACTCGATAACATTGACAGTCGACTATACAATGTACACGACTTTTAGGGATGTAGTTGGTTTCGCCACATATTCTTTTCAAATACGCAGCTTGCTTATTTTACTTAGTAAGAAACTAGTTTTCGGTGTTGGCAATAATATACAGCCCCCCAAGGATAGGCGACGGGCATCATGTGGGCGAGGCTTTTGGGGGGCTGTATATCATTAGTGTGGGTAGCGACAGAACTGCGCCGATACAAAAACCTTATTCTACATAGCTTGCTTGACATAATTACCAGACTGGTAGAATTGGTAGTTGGTACTAAGGTGTTTACACAGCATTTAGAAGAAGCTAATATGAAAAGTTTTAATTTTCCTTGTTTGAGGCGTTTGAGACATTGATAATAATGTATCTGTAGCTGGATTTAAAATTTTATTTTAATCGACATGAGCAAATACAAGATAAAATATATGCAAATAGAGCCGTGTAGGACTAGACTTTTAACGCAATAGCGGATGTAAATACGAGTGATAAAGACAGGTTGTATCACGTGTTACATCATTTTGGGCAAGTCTGGGCATGTTTTTTTTTTTGGTCTGAGCGTTTTTACCGTGATCAAATTTTTTCGATTTTAATCTTCAAATATCTTGACAACGAGATCGCCTAACACAACCAACAACATATCAACTGATAGACAAAGAAAAATACTTTCTTTTAAAATCAACTCAAATTTGACGCAACCACATATTTAATGTTACAGAACTTGGTCTAGTCTGTAAGGCAAGCGATTCTGCTGAAATCCGTTCAAGATTTTCCTCCAATGATATTAATTTTGTTTTTTCACTTGATGAGAGATTAGCTGAAAACTTGATAATTGCGAACATAAGAGTCCAGCAGTAATACATTGATCAGCCTAGTTCTTCGCCACACCTCCGTCAAACTACAATACCAACAGTACAACTGGTCGTCGATGCGCTCTCATGAAACTTAGCATTCACTCACCTAACTTGGAAGAGCTGTCCAGAGAATTGCCTGTCACATGGCTTGACGCCAGATCCTCCATATACTGGCCCCTTGTACGGACTGCCATGGCCTGGAACTTCTCAGATAGATAAGAGGCATTCTCAGCGTTGAGTATTTTAGCGATGAGGAAATCAGCAAATTCAGGACCATGTGGGTAGCTGCTACGCGTTATTGCTGGCCCGAATGAGGGGACATCTTTTGACCTCGTCACCGCGACACTACCAATATGATGAAATATGCAGTACGATAATCAGTTGGTGAATAGTATTTACGATAATGACAGCAAGTGCTTGAATAAAAAAAACAGTACTAATCGGGTGACACTCGAAACAGGTATGCTTGGATGTTTGACATGTGAATGTGATCTGACAGATAAAAACAGCGCACTAGATGAAAAGCAGTAGCAGTTAACAGTATCAATTGGCATGAACATATGTGCAGAGTGACACTTGTGACACAGTGACCACCCACCTGTAACTTGTGTGGTCTGTGTTAGGCTCTTGCACCTGGACTATGATGAAAACATGCTGAAACTGTGACCTCATAGAAGTGACATCAAATGGGAGACTGCCTGGCTCTTGGAATACAACAGTCACGATATCATTTCCTATGTGCCGTTTGCGTAGAAGCTGTAACAACATGGATTAATCATAAACAGACAAAATACATCTACATGTATGTTCTGATTTTATGTACCAAATGCTCAATGTAAACAAACGAAAAAATATAATGATAATAATATTATAAATATACGACTTTTACACAATATCAATAGCACATTCAGCCAAATATTATTTTTAATGAAAAGAGCATAGGTTGAATATAACTGTAACCCCGGCTTGCAGTCCTTGCAAGAATAGAACGACAAATTGTCTCGACAGTCGTCTTTTGACAGCCAGCCATACTAGTTTACGGTTCGCTGTAAAGTAGAAACATCTGCAAACTCGAGCTTCAAAGCAGCCTTGTTTTAATAAGAGAAACCCTCAATAGCCAACTTATTCTTTGAGATCTAGAACGCCCAGCTGTTTATTAAGTTAACGTAACACCTGGTAATAGTGATTGAGGCATTTTTGGCGACTGATCGGTTACAGCAATAACAATTAATTCTTTTGTGGTTGCTGTTCGTATCGAAGTCCTTTTTCCCGACTACCTAACTTCAACAGGTTTACCACTTAAACTACAAAAGTAGCAATATGACTATCAAACGATTTCAACCAGCTCACCTGCTGTCGATTATTTTCAAATGGCAAGAGAGTGGAGACGTGAAACATGATTTGATGAGCTTGGCAGGTTGTATAGTAGCTGTAGGCTCCAGTTGTGTCGGCTACAATAGAATGACTCATAAAGAACTAATAAAGATTGACAACAAGACCGGCATCAAACCTGACAGCTAAAAATATGACAGCTAAAAATATAGCGACTATTCGGTCTAGTGGCCAACGTAACAACTTGCGTTCTTTATACTGTTGTATAACAAACAGAAAGCAAATAAAATGTCAGGTTTGTAAAAAATGGAAACAGAACACAAACGTAAAGCTGAAAAGCAATATATTTCTTTTTGTATTAAGGAGAAAGACTAAGATTTTTTCAAATCCTGACTGGCATATGAGTAACTAGATCGCTGACTGGCATTGGTCAAGTCAGCGATAGTCAGTCAACATCGATTACCGGCATGTTAGTCAAGGTGGGGAGAGATAGCTTGTAAAAGCCGACAAAGAACATTTAGCTATTAGTAGTATTGGATACCTCAAACATCTCTCCTCGAGTCCTGGAATCTATTTATTCACTCATCCCTTTTCACCTGGTTCAACTTGAAAGGTTAAAAACTGCCAGTTTGAAATTGCATTTTATCATCTGACTAATAAACCCAAGTGCTTCAAAAGGAGATGTTATGGTATATTAGGCATGCTATATTTAAAGGTTGACTTGCAACAGAATTCGCATTACCGTTATTTGATATGAAAAGATTCACCATGTCTTACTCTGCTGTGTTGTAGGTGCAAATATGTGGAAAGGTGATTACAAGCTCTTAAAAGCTCAAAAACGTACAGAAAATCGCAGCCACACGAGACCGCCGTAGTTTGGATTCTCTTTCCAAAACGGCTCAAATGTGATGTAGTTGTGAGAGATGGTTTCTGTTTACACTTTCTTGCAACCTCATTCGTCGAAATCTTTTCACAAATATACTTCACGCATTCAATAATACTATGTCTATTGTTCTTACGCGTCTGTTTTATCGTCATTGTAATGCTGTCACTTTTAGCACTGACATCTTATAACTTACGGTAAAAAATCGTTAAACTTTTTAACCTTAGCTCGAAGGAGTACATATCATTGTCTGATAATCATGACGAGCGTGTTGGTCACCTGTGATAATCGAAAAGTGCTGCAAAAATTATTTGCGAAGTATTGGGTCACATGATCAGATTACGACTTGACGATTGAATAATGCCGAAACAAAACTGTAAAGTAGCGAGCATCTATATTTGATACGGGGTCTTCGGTAAAACCCGAAGTGTTTGTCATAAACTAGTACTACGATAAGTTTTATATTGAGCTTTTTATTGGCCTTTCAATTCACGTGAGAACATACGTGACAAGACGATAACCAAATTTCGTGATTACGTCATCGAAATAAAGAGATTCCAATCTACGGCCGCTTTTCGTTTTTAAGCTTTTAAAAGCTTGTAATCACATTTCCACATATTTGGCACTTACAACACAACAGAGTAAGACATGGTGAATCTTTTGATACCAAATAACTGTAATGTGAATTTTGTTGCAAGTCAACCTTTAACTAGCTTCTTCTGGTCATTACATTGAAGTTTCAACGAGGCTAGAGACCTTTGTTCATAGAGTATGGGTTCACTTTTTGTTAACATCCCCAGGTTTTATACCTTGACAATAGGCTAACACAACATTGACACGGTGATAAAACTGGAACTTTGTTATGATGGTCAGCTTTTACAAGAAAGCGCCAAATTGTGTAATTTTGGGCAACTATTTTCACATTAAAAATTTGTTTTAGACCCAAAATAATACGCATTAAGCAACTAGTTGCAACTTGAGTTTGTTAAACTCTAACCTTTGGTTTTCATTGTGTGATTACATATAATTGGCAAAGAAAATCACACAACTGCCATAGAATAGATAGCTGTAAAGTCAGGTGTTTTCAGGTACAAATCTATTTGATTATGGTTTTAGTGTATCATTTGACAAATATAAATTTCTCATTTTATTAGTCGTAAAACATTATTTTTTCTCCAATCTATGTTGTTGGTTTTAACCTTGTACTTTTGGTCAAGGACATTTATTTACAGCTTTGATGTAAGGGAGATAATTCTACGCATCAGTTATCATAACAAGTCATTAAGATATCCAGTTTTGAAGAGTTACTTTAAAGTTAAGTCATTAACTAATCAATTCAGTCCGTCATTTGTTAAAAAGTTCAACAGATTGAACCAGTGATTTACTTTACAATAGCCAACCGATGCAGTAGATAGTATTATGCTAGGAGCGGCAATGCTTTTGAGCTATCTTAATAGTAATAATGGAGCACTGAGCAAACAGAATCATATGAAAGCAATATAGTGAATTATCTATCAATCGATAGCATGCTGTTATTATGCCCGCTATTCAGGATGATTCCTAGAGTCAGCACAGATTAAGAGAGTATTACGATTAGAATAGTAATACGATCACAAACCTGAGTACCAAAGTCAGCGTAGAAAAACGAGTGACAGAATCAGTATAATATAACACAATATTAGAGAATGAAGAATACCCACTCTTGTTATCAAGACCTCCTTTGAAATTCTGGAAACCTTTTAGTTCAACCTTTCGTCCAATGAGATCAAGGAATTGTGTGAATGCTAAACTAGCATTCTCATTATTATACATTTCTTCTTCAGTTGACTGACCGGCCTTACAGTACATGATGCCAACCTTGTAGCTGTCTGACCTCTGCAAACATTCGCAAGCAAACCCAACTCCAAAAATCTATACGAGCAGAGACATCAGTTGCCTTGAGTACAGATAAAAGAAGCTACGGGTGAGAAATCTATCCCTATGCATAAAGGTGAGAAAACTATATAAAGGAAATTAAGGTTTAGGAATGCGTTGAATCATAGCTCTAAGCGTATGCATTGGCTGAAGAACTCTGGCCAAGCTAGGACAGGCCTGCTAATGAAACACTACTTGCAGTTTCCACCCAATTTTTATAAAATAAGGAACAGCGTAAGGAAATATTGTGACATTCATAACTCTTTCGTTACCAAATTAATTTCTTCACTGGGACAAAATTACAAACTTGGCAAAACCCGATATTTGACAAGGGAGCGAATAAATTGCTACAACTTTTGAGCCACATGGTCTATCACCCGATGCCATGAAAAATACTACCAGGCTTTGCAGAATGACCGCAACACTTTTTCAGCCATTTTTGAAATGAGCGTGAGTATGTCTGAGTCAGGCAATTTACCAATATTATTAGTTTACGGCATTATTATTACTGATAAAAATAGAAATAATTACTCTCAGAAGTACTATTATTCAACAAAAATCACCCAAGTCCATAGATCTAAAATTAGCAAAAAATCGTAGCTGTAATGCGCCAGACACAACTGGTCATTGCTGAGAAGAAATTGTGATAAAAAAGAAGTTTTTGCTCAGCGAAACTACACTCAGGATGGGTTGTAAACATATTTTTTATTGGCTCAACGCGTACAGACAATCGTTTCCTTTCTTTCACGCACAGATACCACGGGGTAATTAATTAACTACTCACTAATCAGAAACATTTTGTATGAAGCCTGCTAAAGCGGCATCCGGCGGCTCTTGGCTATGCGCAAAAACTTTGCCGAGACGTACTAGGCGGCTCACAGTAGCGAAAGAGTTACCACTGATTACGCATGAATACAAAATACAAAAAACAAGCTAAGACAAAAGACTTAGAGCCATTCATCCCAAGACAAAAGACTTAGAGCCATTCCTCCTAAGACAAAAGACTTAGAGCCATTCCTCCTAAGACAAAAGACTTAGAGCCATTCCTCCTAAGACAAAAGACATAGAGTCATTCCTCCTAAGACAAAAGACTTAGAGTCGTTCCTCCTAAGACAAAAGACTTAGAGCCATTCCTCCTAAGACAAAAGACTTAGAGCCATTCCTCCTAAGACAAAAGATTTGGAGCCATTCCTCCTAAGACAAAAGACTTAGAGCCATTCCTCCTAAGACAAAAGACTTAGAGTCATTCCTCCTAAAACAAAAGACTTAGAGTCATTCCTCCTAAGACAAAAGACTTAGAGCCATTCCTCCTAAGACAAAAGACTTAGAGCCATTCCTCCTAAGACAAAAGACTTAGAGCCATTTTTCCTAAGACAGAAGACTTAGAGCCATTCCTCATAAGACAAAAGACTTAGAGCCATTCCTCCTAAGAAAGAAGACTTAGAGCCATTCCTCCTAAGACAAAAGACTTAGAGTCATTCCTCCTAAGACAAAAGACTTAGAGCCATTTTTCTTAAGACAAAAGACTTAGAGCCATTCCTCCTAAGACAAAAGACTTAGAGCCATTCCTCCTAAGACAAAAGACTTAGAGCCATTTTTCTTAAGACAAAAGACTTAGAGCCATTCCTCCTAAGACAAAAGACTTAGAGCCATTTTTCCTAAGACAGAAGACTTAGAGCCATTCCTCCTAAGACAAAAGACATAGAGTCATTCCTCCTAAGACAAAAGACTTAGAGTCGTTCCTCCTAAGACAAAAGACTTAGAGCCATTCCTCCTAAGACAAAAGACTTAGAGCCATTCCTCCTAAGACAAAAGATTTGGAGCCATTCCTCCTAAGACAAAAGACTTAGAGCCATTCCTCCTAAGACAAAAGACTTAGAGCCATTCCTCCTAAAACAAAAGACTTAGAGTCATTCCTCCTAAGACAAAAGACTTAGAGCCATTTTTCTTAAGACAAAAGACTTAGAGCCATTCCTCCTAAGACAAAAGACTTAGAGCCATTTTTCCTATGACAAAAGACTTAGAGCCATTCCTCCTAAGACAAAAGACTTAGAGCCATTCCTCCTAAGACAAAAGACTTAGAGCCATTCCTCCTAAGACAAAAGACTTAGAGCCATTTTTCCTAAGACAGAAGACTTAGAGCCATTCCTCATAAGACAAAAGACTTAGAGCCATTCCTCCTAAGAAAGAAGACTTAGAGCCATTCCTCCTAAGACAAAAGACTTAGAGTCATTCCTCCTAAAACAAAAGACTTAGAGCCATTTTTCTTAAGACAAAAGACTTAGAGCCATTCCTCCTAAGACAAAAGACTTAGAGCCATTCCTCCTAAGACAAAAGACTTAGAGCCATTTTTCTTAAGACAAAAGACTTAGAGCCATTCCTCCTAAGACAAAAGACTTAGAGCCATTTTTCCTAAGACAGAAGACTTAGAGCCATTCCTCCTAAGACAAAAGACTTAGAGCCATTCCTCCTAAGACAAAAGATTTGGAGCCATTCCTCCTAAGACAAAAGACTTAGAGCCATTCCTCCTAAGACAAAAGATTTGGAGCCATTCCTCCTAAGACAAAAGACTTAGAGCCATTTTTCCTAAGACAAAAGACTTAGAGCCATTCCTCCTAAGACAAAAGACTTAGAGCCATTCCTCCTAAGACAAAAGACTTAGAGCCATTCCTCCAAGCAACTAAATCCTAATAAGTATGTCTGGTTTTGTTTAGCAACTTCAGCTCACCCCTTGCTCATCGAGAGCTAAGATTCGGTCCTTAGTTTTTTCATCATTCATGGCCTGTTTTAGACAGGAAATTTGAATCTCTGGTGCAACATATTCGATGATATCTTTCGCTGGCAAACCTCGAGAGCTATTTGAGAGACGAGAGGCAGCAGGCAGCGCATCTTCAAGGATAATTCCTCTCAGAACCTTGAGCTACAGCAAGAGCATATCAAATAATCTAAAGATCTAGCCAAGCCAAATGTGCATTGATCCCAGACTGCTCTCTGTAAAAAGATGTTTGTCTGTAGACAGGAGACCTTCTTAAAGCAGTTGCACAGTGGCGCAGATTACTTGCAATTGTTAATCATTGTTATATATTGTAGGCAATTATTAGTTGTAAAACGCTGCACAAAGCTTCCCCTAGCTCTAACCGTAGGATTTGGGAAATGCTTTGAATCATAGCTCTGAGCGTATGCATTGGCTGAAGAGCTCGGGGCAAGCTAACAAAGGCCTGCTAAGCTAAAACGGGAAAGAATTAACTCCATTCCAAATGAGATGAAACGACAAACTCGATAACTGAAAACTGATAACAGCGATATGGCGGTGAGGCTTACCTCGCTCGTTCTGACGATCACACGATACTGCTGCAGAGGCGCCGCTGACTCGGAGTTTATCTTGGAATTCTGGGAGTTTTCACCTTTACCTGCTAAGTCTGGGAGTCGAGTTGATGCAGAAGCCTTTTCACGCTTAATACTAATAGCCACTGGCCCTACATTCTCATCTATCCCACAGTAGTTTTGGTGTTCTAAAAACAGAACATAACCCGTCGCTGGGTACTTTATAAACAGCCAATCACAGGAGAGCTGCGAGTATTGCTGCCAAGGAAACTCAGCCTAAAAAACTTTACATTTTTTGCAATATGAGTAAAATCTCAAACATTGAAATTTAAAGGTGTCTCCTAAATGTGGTGATTTATAGCCTGCTGGTCATCTGAAGCACAACTGCTATAATGGATACCAAGATGTCAGATGACAGCAACATTGACACATTTACTGGACTATAGAGCACTTCACATTTTTCTAGTAATGATCTTTATTACAATATGTATCTGCCTGCTGCCACAAATGGTCAGTAAGTCATGGAAGGAATTATGGTGCATTTACACTGGCCAACACCGACTCCGATTAGGTGCCAATACCCCGACTCAGACAGGTACCTCAGACATTTCACGTATGGGTGCCGACACCGACTCCCCCTTTACATTGCAACGATCGAACTATTTTTGTCGGTACCAACAGCCAATCACAGCGCTTCGCCGTTCTGACCTTCACTCGACCACGCGAAGACGAGTACACATAAAAATCAACGCGCTTGATGTGGAAAATTATATACTAGTACTACACTACTACTACTGCTCCTATTACTACCGCTAGAAGCAACTACTGAATGCCGAATGGAGTTTTCCGATGACGATGAGATTTTGTTGATGGCAGGATCGGCTGCAGCAGCTCTGACGGTCTGTATTATATGTAGTTATATGTATGTATATATTTTATATGTCTGTAAATATTTTATTATATGTGTTGTCCTTTTTATTATAGCCTTGTTACTCGTTATGCTATCAATTGTCGTCGTTTATGTTGTCATATCAACGCACTAGCGGGCCTAATTATTGGCCATTTAAACACTGTTAGCCGGTGTTCCTACTCGGTCCCGTTAGCCGGAACGGGCAATTTTATTGTATATAAGGGAGCAACGCTCACTTAGTAGACAGAGCAAATGGCCGTACGCTCCTCGGCTAGTGAATTTCCTTCGCTAATAAAACATTGAATGAAATCACACACAATTTATTTCTGTATGAAATAATCTAGATCGTGCCAAGGGCCGGCAAATTCCTTTACAGTAGTACTAGTAGTAAAACTAGTAGTAGTACTAGTAGTAGTACTAGTAGTAGTACTAGTAGTAGTACTAGTAGTAGTCGTACAACTGGCTATTCACTTTTAATTAATTTAAATAAAAGTTCACTATCAGAAAGAGCACGAGGGAAAGTTTAATGACAGTCTCCTAGCCTCTCATTAAACCTAGCCCTTTCGTTTCATAAACTTAGCACTGTCATTAAAGCGTAGGCTCATTTAATCAGAGGCTCCTAGCTTCTGATTGGCTGATGAGCGTCCGATTTGTCGGTGCAACCGGGCACTGCTGGGTTTCACCGACACCGACTTTCAGAACGGTACCGACACCGATCTCTCTGTTCACACCTACCGACGCCGACACCGACTCATCAAATTTGTCTGTGCTCGACAAAATCGGTGACAAAATCGGCCAGTGTAAATGCACCATTATAGAATCTCAATATGTATAATGATCTTGTTAGAAGACCAGGCATGTGCCAACTATCGGTTCTTTGGTTTAAGTGAGTCATATGAACATAGAACTATTTCTGTTAACAGGGGTAGACAACTGTGGGTATTGTGAGTAGACAAACCTTGGCTTATTTTCAATGATAATAATGCATTGGCGCTACTTTCATTATTTCTTTGGGCTACAGAAAATCTGGTCCTCTGATCACGATTACGAATAAAAACTGGCATAAATGGTCAACACTCAACAAGTGGAGAAAACTTCCTTTGATAGTGATGGTCAAACCTCGACATGTAAAGTTAATCCATTCTAACATTCACTGTGTATATCAAACCAATGGTACACTGGAGTAAATATTCTAGGACGAATACATCGCATCTTAATTAATGTTTTCCAGAGCCCAAAAACAATACATTTTATAATAATTATAAAATGTATTGTTTTTATAATTATTGTAAAATGCTATTGTTGCTTTGTTGCTATTACAATAAATGCATTATATTAAGCTGAAAGTAGTTAAAAAATAAATTAATAAAATAATAATCCATAAAAAGGGGGTTTTACAGTTAATTAGAAGTAACTAAGTGGTAGAGTAGGCATGGATATTCATGCATTCTGTAGTGAGTGATAGAAATACTTGAGTAATTACACTAGCTTATTCTAGGTGTGAATTAACTTAATTGACATATTTATTATTTTTACTTTTTATTTTTATCTTCTACTAGCTTTGTTGTTACTACGTTACATCTCAAAACTGCCATGTTTTGAGATGTGTTGGATATTGTATGCTGAAAATTACTCCATATGCCGAGACAAAAAATTAACTCAAATTTGATATTGCATGTCGAAAAATTTGTATGAGGGTGTTTAAATGTTTATCTATTTCAGCCAATTTATATCCCTTACTTATAAGCTGTTATGATTTGATCCACATCGTATAGCAACAGGCCGGATAGACACATAAATACTGACCTGAATGCCTAAAATGCTGTCGGTAGTAGGTGCACCCTCTGTCCCTGTATTCGAGTACATAAACACCTCGGTGTTTCTCCACAAGCGATTGCCTATTATCAGCTCCAGGTAGTCCATCTAATATTGACAGACCATTGCATATGGCTGATCGATGTAGTTCTATCGGAGACTCTCTTCCATTCTTTCCTCCTGTACAAAAGATCACATCACCTATAGAGTACAGATCTTAGTAATAAAAACCCATGCGAATAAAATTACGTCATTTGTTTTCGTCATAGAAACATCCGCACTCAAAACTCGTGTAAAACAGCTTTAACGCTTTCAAGCATGGAATCGAGATAACTTGAGGAATTGTTGTCCCCTGATCCTACACCAGAGTGAACTTGGCTGCGGACTTTCACTGTGTTTGTCTCTGCACTTCCCATTTAGGTAAAATTAAAATTTTAGGCGCTTTGCGCGTAATACATTTTCAGTTTTAATCTGAAGTTTCAAGTCAATTGAATTATTAGTTTCTGAGATATCACTGATACACTGAGGGCACTTCCAATCTGACTGCGAAATAAAAAATGGCTGCTAACAGAACATTACTTTTAACGACACGACACACTGATTGAAATTCTTGGTATTGAAGGATCAAAAATAGACAAAGATAGAAAGCCTTTTCTCCTCAGCGAAAAGAGCCTTACACAAAAATAATTCTTTTTCTATTCATAACAAATATACACACCATGTCAGACTCGGTGTACCGCAACCATTATGTTTCTTTAGTTACCTTTAACGACTCTTCTTTGAAATACTGTGAAAAAACTTTCACTTTGTTTGATTTCTGTTGTTTTTTAATCGAGTTCTACATGCCTAGAGCTTTCAAAAGATATTGTGCTAGTCTACGTACTTTTACAGTTGATGTAAAGTTGTTAAACTGTCTAGGATCAGAGGACCTGCTTGTATTAACAGGGTTAGTCTTCCAAGAGTTAAACGGCCTCCATTACTTCGGAGCAGACAACTCCTACATATCAACTTAACTACATCTATTTTTAAAGTTAACATATATTATAGTTAAAACAATATGAACCAAGCATCATATTGTAAACTAGGCAGTCCCTAGTCATGCTACCCCTACCTCCACAAATGCCAAACACTGTGAAACCTCTATTTGAAAGCGATGGCGCCTGATGCTCTATTTTCAACCCTTCTCCTATAGTGGCATCTTATTAGAGGTGGCATTCAAATAGAGAGCGACGCTATACTTTTCGACTACCTCGTAAGAATTTTGGGACAATAAATTTAACCCTTTTAATAGTGAAGTGATGCTAATGTCACCTATATTTTGCACTCTCCATCGGGCAAATCGACATTATTGCTGCCGGCATCAGCGTCTTTGCTAAATCGTTTTTCCCGTACGTATCAGACCGAGTTAAACAAGGAACTACTTTGAGTCAAACATACTAGCCAGATACAGTTATTTATTATTTCAATATCAATGGTGTCGCTTTCAAAGTTTTAAAAGAAAAACCATAAAGCTTTGGAGTTTTCAGGTAAGATCGTAAACCACATCATGAACGAATCTGAAAACAATGGATCGGATTTAGTGACTTTTTTATTCGAATTAGAGTCTAGGCCTAATAATTGTGATGATCGATCTTCGTAGGAACACCGTCACTAAAACCATGGCAACCACTACAGCAACAACGAAAAAAGTAATTATTGATATAACTTAGTCATTATTAGTACCATTTTGTGGACACTTTTCTACTGATCACTTTCTATTACAGGTTCATAGCGATCAAAGAATGCCGAAGTGGCAGTCAAATAGAGGGAGAGTTCAATTAAGGGTGGCGCTGTAGCTTTCAACCTTTCTCAGTTCATACCCTAAATCTTACGGTATATGAATAAAATTACTATACCTTTAATACAACTAGAAAAGCACAAGCAGGAAGGAGCATAATTGGCTGCAATGATCCACACGAACGTTTAATTTCATATTACCATAACTTTATTAACATTCCACATGTTACCAAACCCACTAGATATACATCCTCTCTACATTTACAAGCTCAGAACTTCCTGTTATAAACACCTTATATACACTTAGTGACAGCAAATAACAGCTATTAAACTAAGAGTTGTGTATCCCTATTTCTTTCATGCCTCTCATCTTCAGCTCCAACCATCTGCACACTGTAGATCGCTCTATGCGTTTAGCTGGCTACAGCATCTTATGCTAAGACCATACATAGATTAATCTACTACATGTATTTACGACTGTTGAACCATTAGGAGGTCAGCAAGAGTAAAATGCGATGAGAAGATAGACTGAAGGATTTAGACAGAAGACCAGATCCTACCAGGCTGATATCGTCGTTGCGCTGTCGTAAGAGACAGCACAACATCACGCTCTCGCTCATTGCCTAGCTCATTGACAAAGGCCGGACATTGACAGACGAGAAAAGAACGGTTCTTGCCGCTAGAGTAATTACTGCTGTCCTCCGCAGCATCCTCAGCGTGACTTGCTGCCGATGCTCCTGTTTTGGTGTTTCCTGTGCAACAATGGACCATAACAAAAATTAAATGGTAGAAATGCCAAGTAATTTATTTGGAAAGTTATGTTCATTAGCTAGCATACAGTTGTATCCAGTGTTTTGTAGAAGAATGTCTATTATTGCCATGTATTCTACTAACGATGAAATTGCAAGTATTTTTACCAAGCAGTATTTTGTTTGATTCATATTCAAAATTAAATAACCGTAGTTCCTGTCTACTTTGCCATCAACTTTGGGAAGCATCTATCTCTAGGGTAGTAATGCATAAGACATTCAAAGCTTCCACTTGCTCAATTTTAAATCATTTCATAGAAGCATGCTTTAAACTTTTAATAACAAATTAATTAGAACTTCAAATATTCAGCCGACATCGTATGAAGCCAAATAAAGATGTTTTCCTTATGATAAAGATTTACCAATTATTATTCAAAGCGAAAACTTGAATATGGAATATGAAACTTTAACATTCCCTAATCTGTGACCTAAATGGAGTCTTTGACAGTAAGTCGTTCAAAAACAATGTGATTGGCCAATTAATGCTGCTAGCAATCTATCTACAAGCTGCCTTCCCTAAGCCTTGTAATACTGTACAATGAGTTACAGTGACCAATACATATCAGTTTTTGCTGATGATACAAAAAAGCGCTTCTCAACAACTTTTTTATCTCGAAATATTAAATAACTCTTTGCTACTCGGCTGTATATATGTTATCACCACAGAAGGTTTAGTCGGTAACTTGGCAGCACTTGCATGCATCTATGTGCAAGAAGAAGACAAATCCAAATTTAACATTCGTCTGAATTGAAAAAGAAAGCAAACTGGTTTGAATACTCAGTACAACAAGAGAACACTCTTAACACAGATACCATCAATACTTGGCTACCTCATCCTTAATATCATAAAACTATCATTAGATACCTATTGATAACATCCACTATTACAATTGTTTTAGAAGCAAGACATCAGTCTACAATGACACTGTATAATAAAATATTGTTAGTAATCATTATAAACCATGAAAATGTGATGAAAGGCACCTTTTACAAACTCTATTCTGTTGCAAGAGAAACCATGATGGAATGAATCTCTCAAAATACATTCACTTCATGAGATACTTTTAAATAATGCCTTATTAAAACTCACCAACGTTAGAATTTTGTCTTCGAAGGGCTGCTTCTACGAAGTTTATACCTACGCTTTGGCAGTCATAGTGTACAAAGGCCTTCTTTCTTGTCCTCTCCTCGGGCAGGACTTCACTCAGCAGGCCAGTTACTAAACACAATGAAAAGTCAAAGTCACATAATCCTTTGATGGTCGAAGACATAGAATGCCTAAGAGCTGCAGATAAAGGATTTGTAAAACTGGGGGGAGGCAATTCCAACTAAGTTGGACTCTAAGCTTGTTAGTCAAATGCTGATATAAAATATTAGTTTTTTAAGAGTTAATCCTAGAAGAGTGTAACAAATCTATCGGTAGGACAATGTGGAAGATGAAATAGACTGACAACCTAAAGTGGGCAAGGTGATTGCCTGACTGGCGCAAGCCGAGGAATAGTGTTATATATTAAGAAAACAAATTCCTCCCCAGATGCTCAATGTGTACCCAATCACACGGCGTATGCACTTCTGCTTCATATGCCCATTTCTGAGCAGATAACAACTCAAAATTTCCCTCACATCTTATACACAAAATTATGATTATTGTCACTCTTTATCTACGAACCACCAGCAGATTCAAGGTCATTAGATGTATGTGATGTATAATTATAGTGTAGACAGTAGTTTATCACTTATACAGCGGTGAGACAAAAAGCTGTAACGATGTAATCATCCAGAGGTTAACAAAATTGTTGATGTCACCATTTAGATTGCTGCGCCTCCCTCACACCACTGTTCAAACAATTTCACGATTTAAATCTCACAGAAAGCTTTGCATGTAAGCATTGTAGGAGGGTATTTGCAATTTATTATGCATATATGAAAGAGATTTGCATTTTTGTAAACTGATCTGCACTGATTGCTACGACCTATGCCGTGTCATCAGCGATGGCGGAACATGTGATGGCAAGGCAAATTAATTAGATACACTGACCGGAGACCACCAGAGAATACCATAAGGATGAAAGAAGAAAAGATTAAACGAAGGCTGTTAAAGTAACAGCACTGTGTTTCTAGATGCCAGACATACTTTGTGTATCATTCGCCGATTCGAGTCGCCCTGCGGCGCCATCACTCTTCATAGGCCTCAACTTTCTGAGCAGAGCGGAGACATCTCCTGAGCGAGGTCGCTGTCCCTTCCTTGAGCTCTTTGGACTGCGCTTGGCCAGGTCTAGAGATTGGTGTGAGGGTGGGGAGCTGGCCAACTGTGAGCTGTTTAAAGGTGGAGTCGAGGCTGGAGGACAAGGCTGCGGGTAAATAAAGGAAGAGCTAGAAAGGATTGCGCCTGTCAACTATGGAACACGGCCAATCACGAATATTATTAGAACAATGAAGAAATAATTATGTAACGACTGGCTCGTTGTACAACTATAAAAAGTTAATAATTTCTTCTCTTCTTGGGTCAAAATGAGCAAAAAGCATGCAAACTTGTTATAAACTTCCTGTGTCGAAGTATAAGATTAAAAACAACACTTCAATGTTCTCAATTATTTTGCAACAATAAGTTTGAGGAGCATGGGCAACTATGAAACTGGACATATAGCAAAAACATTCAGTGTTGTTTTACAGAAGAATAACCTAGATTAAACACTGCATCAGTATATGTACATATGTATATAGTGCACTACAGAACACTTCCTATTGCAACCTAAACATTTTGGAGTTGTTCTCTCATCATGTTATGTTACTATACGCTGCTCTACTAGCCTGGGCATGGCTCTCGTGGATGATTGGGAGAGAGAGCCTGGGACACATAGCAACACGCGGGGAAGACAACTCTAACAGTCGACTTCTGCAGTCGCTAATATCACAATCGTTATTTTCGAAGGAGTATCATGTGACGGTCTTTTTTATGATCTTCACGAGTATTATGTATTATTTTTAATCTGAATTGGCAGCAAACAAACGCTGATTGGTAAGTATGAAATGTTGGTTGCATAATAAATCAATCAAGAGAGTTATATTATTTCATATGTTCAATTCATTATGATTTTATTTAATTATAATCAAAAATTAAATCAATTGAATAAAAGGTTTTCACAATAACAATACAAACGAATAACAATTGAACAACAAAAATGAATCGCACGCTGCTAGTAAAGAAAAGTTTATCTAGTAAAAAGTAATCTCAGTTTTATTTTACTCGCGAGTATTGTGATTACTCGCGACAGTTATTATGAGCAACTCAGACCTACCACTGCAAAACGGTGTCATCTGAAAGCAAATACTCTTTCCGAAGCCAGTAGGAAGAACTATAAATTAGTCAAAACCTGCAATAATATGTTGTAAAGCTTGAAGCTGTTTTGGTCTCAGCGTGGCTATGCCTAGCTTTGATAGATGGTTTTTGAATCGCTCCATTTTTTATCAGTATATGAAATGAAACTGCAAATGTGAAAACGCAAGAGCATAGTAACCTATGGTTCTTATCGTTTTGTTATCAAACGGGGTATTACATAACTACCCAGTCTATCAAGAACATAGTGCCTTTTCCTAGATCAAGTCACGTTGCCGTGACGATAGGCTTTTAAACGCGCCACATCTAGTACATCGTGAGATCTGAATCTATCGACACGGTTTCATTAGTATCAGTCTGAGCGTCATATGTAACATATGTCGCTCGTTTTGCAGAAGTTATCTTACCTTTTTTCCGCTATGTGTCACAGGCTCTCTCTCCCAATCCCCCACGAGAGCCATGCCCAGGCTACTGCTCTACTTACTGCATTGTAGTTCAGTAAATAAACATTGTACTATTCTTTGCCATTTCATACGTTGATGGAAATTGCCTCCCACTACCACTAATCAATACCTTATGTACTATGTATATCAAAAAACCATATTCATGTATTTAGAAAATGAATAGATATTATTAAGATAATAAAAATAGTTTACAAGTATTCAAATACAGCTGATATTCTATAGAAATACTTGGGAGTAGGCAAGTTATTCGCAGAGCTACTTTTGTTCATTATTTGAACATATAAACAAAGCAAAGAAAATTGCTAGTAATATTTCAAACTGAGAAGAAACCTTTACAAATTCATATGCAAAATTAGCATTCAATTCATTTTCATTAAATATTGAGATATATCAGCTCAAAAAGGCAAATGCCAAATTTTAATTATTACAGGGTCAACAACTTGAGCTAGGATTGGCCTATATTTTGTAGTAGACTACAAAAATATCACATTGTTTTGAATTTTGTTCAGTGTCAATCATGGATCAACCAAGTCTGCAGAAACTTTTCGCGTTCTGTTGTTATTTGCTTCTATATGTAAGTCTTTTAAATCGTTTGTTACAAAATATGTTCTAAGCATTTAAGACTAGTATAATTTACCAGCAGTCAAAACTATAAACAGCCATTATATCAGTCATTTATAAATAATGTCATTGGACAGTTAATGCTGCTAGCAATCTAGCGATAGATTTGCTTCTCTAAGCCCTCTAATACAATTATTTACGATTACCAATACATATATGTTAATTCGATAAATTATTTTGTCTCATCATATTAACACGAGGTACCTTTAGAACATCAAAACTTATATACAAACTAAATTTGCGATGGGATCGACAATGTCTTGAAGTTCTTAAATGACGAGGAAGGCAAACTTTGGACAGGACATCTCCACAGACTCAAGACACTCATTAGGTTATATATATATATATATATATATATATATATATATATATATATATATATATATATATATATATATATATCACTAGGTTTGGACTTTCGGTCATTTTTTTGCTTCTCTTTTCAAATAAAGGTTTGAAGGTGGAAAATCTTTATAATTATGCCCAGCATCAAGCACAATAGGAGATATGTTAATAGCTACTAACCTGCGCATTGACCATGTGGGAGGGTTTGGGCACACCCTGAGGCGTCATATAATGTGGCTGCGCAGGTGGCCTGGGCTGATAAAGCTGTACCTGCAGCTGACTTTGTTCAGACTGTGTGGAATGTGTATTGTTTGGACTCGTTTCAGACTCTCCTCTAAGCACACTCTGTATGCCAGGAGGAGCGGGTGCTCTCTGGTCAGCGTGATCTGACTTGTACGAGCGGAGCATGTCAAAGAACTGTGCATCTGCAGAATCCCCATATCCTGTTGTAACAAATAACCCATGATCCCTGTTGTAACAAATAACCCATGATCCCTGTTGTAACAAATAACCCATGATCCCTGTTGTAATAAATAACCCAAGATCCCTGTTGTAACAAATAACCCATGATCCCTGTTGTAACAAATAACACATGATCCCTGTTGTAACAAATAACCCATGATCCCCATATCCTGTTGTAACAAATAACCCATGATTCCCATATCCTGTTGTAACAAATAACCCATGATCCCTGTTGTAACAAATAACCCATGATTCCCATATCCTGTTGTAACAAATAACCCATGATTCCCATATCCTGTTGTAACAAATAACCCATGATCCCCATACCCTGTTGTAAAAAATAAACCGACCCCATGACCCCCATATCCTGTTGTAACAAATAACCCATGATCCCTGTTGTAACAAATAACCTATGATCCCTATAGTCTGTGTAACAAATAATCCAGGATCCCCAGTCTGTTGTAACAAATAATCCAGGATGTCAGGGGTTAAATTTTATGGCTGAACAGTTCTGATAGCGAGATTTGGCTTAAAGAATGCATTAACATGACAAACATTCCCAAGTCATTGATTAATCTACATGAATAAAGCTGGGTATATTGTAACCTGCAGTCTCTAAAAAATTGGTGACCTGTCAACCGGACATTCAGCGTGCACCATTTAGCAAATTTATACGGAAGTCTGGTGAACTATATATACCGCAGGCAACTTCGAGTCTGGTGAACTATATACCGCAGACAACTTTAAGTCTGGTGAACTATATACCGCAGGCAACCTTAAGTCTGGTGAACTATATACCGCAGGCAACTTTAAGTCAGGTGAACTATATACCACAGGCAACTTTAGGTCTGGTAAACTATATACCGCAGGCAACTTTAAGTCTGGTGAACTATATACCGCAGGCAACTAAGTCTGGTGAACTATATACCGCAGGCAACTAAGTCTGGTGAACTATATACCGCAGGCAACTTTAAGTCTGGTGAACTATATAGTGCGGGCAACTTTAAGTCTGGTGAACTATATACCACAGGTAACTTTAGGTCTGGTAAACTATATACCGCAGCAGACAACTTTATATTGTTCAGCGATAAATACAAAGCGACAAACTGTCTCCTCTTTTTTCAAACTCACATTAGGCAAAGAGCAGACAACTCTGACTTTTGTTTTTAACACATGTTTTATCACTTCCAAACTAACATTAATTCAATCTTTTTCAGCCAATTAGAAGAAAACTCTGCGTCTCATTAACCAACCCTTTCCTTGCCAAACTAGGCGCCTTTCTCAAATATCCCAAAAGCACATGAGTTTACTCTAATACGTACAACGTATCGTTCGTATTACTATACGCCAGGAAAAATGGCAGCATATAAAACTAATGACTGAACAAGATACGGAAAACATACTAGAGATAACTTTGCATTAAGATAAGTCGACAACATTAAAAGGATATGTATAATTTGACATAAAATTTAAGAAACGGAAAGCTAGTTACCATTTCTATAGAACTATTGGGCTTTGAGTTTTGGAGTAGAGTGGAAAGTACAACTAGGTAACCAGTGTACTATATGTGACGGTTGGGAGCGAGTTTAGTATGTTTCCTGTGAATCTCAGGTTATCACTCTCACTTGCGATGTTCAATTACTTCACGCATTGAAGCTTTAAAACTCCCCCTAGCAACAGCCTTCTGATGTCATCAATATTGCGCAATGCAGGATATAATAGATACCAGGACCAGATATATATTGTTTTTATCAAGTAACTTTTTATATTATTGCCAGACCAGCGTCAGTGTTTTATTCTCCTACTGTACAAATTAGACAAAACTCAAGTCATAGGTGATACACGCACACTAGTAACAGCCATAGCCAACTCTTAGACTGGAGTCAGCTTGAAGTTGTCAGTGACATTACGAACAGACTTGAAGGTTCGACCACATATCCTGTTCTTGTGTGTGGATAAGCGAGACTAAGGGGGGGGGGGTGGCGGCAGCCACACCATTGCTCATCAAAGATAAGTAGTTCCGCCGTCAACCATACCATGGGGGATTTGAGATACAAGTTCCCCAACACGCGAGAGATTTGATATATACCCATGCCCTAACATACGAGAGATTCGAAATACGAGTGCCCTAACATATGAAGGATTTGGGATACGAGTGCCCCGACATACGAGGGATTTGAGATACGAGCGACCCAACATACGAGGGATTTGAGATTCGAGCAAAGTTATGAGCAAGATTTTGCCTTGAGATACGAGAAAATTTTAAAATATGAGCGTATGAAATGCTCATATGGTTCGCGATGCAGTTTTCAAGTGGCAAGTATGCGAGAGGCTGCTTTTGAGAACCACACCTGTCGGCCTTTTTCGGCAGATCAGTTTGAAATTTGAAAAGGGCCAAGCCGAAAGATAATAAAAATGAAAACGCACTTAGAATTAAGATTAGTGTAAGATGAAAACATATTTTAAGTGGTTGTTTAGCAGGCTAAATTCATAAAAGTTAAATTTAAAGGTTATATTGTTACATAGTGTCACTAAAGTGTAGCGTACAGAATGTGTTGGCATGAAGTCTCTCATATCTCCGTTAGCCACTACACTTGCCTTGAAGGCAAAATCTCCATGCAGTACTGTACATAATAATGTTACACTTTATAGGAGACCATAACCACTAAGTAGGTCTTTGTTACTTTTTGAGCGTAGGTAGTGTATTAGAAGAATTAAAACACGGTTTACGATTGTAATATCATGTTTTTAGGTGGTTTTTCAGAAGATGGGAACGGATTGATTTGTATTTGGTTGTCTACATAACAAACACCGCTTTGAGATGTGAGAACATTAACATACAAGTTCAGTTCCAGAACACATTAAGCTTGTATGTCGATATATGACTGTATAAGTAATAATTATTCATTTAAATACCAAATACTATTCTTATTTGGGTCTCCAATATTGGGAGATAGTTAAGTCAGCTAACAATTAAGCCCGCAGTTTTAACAACACTCATCCTTGATCGACTTGTTAACTCATGATGACATGAGAAAGCGTTCACTAGTTGCGAGAAGTTCTATTCCTCGATTGGGTTTTCAGGAGTTTATCGATAGATAGCTGCATTTGCGTATGTCAAAACATGAGGTAGTCTCAGAGACTACTACATAAATGTCTGAGTATATATGCCTACTAGCACAAATAGCTAATAAGGTTGGTAACATGGGTCCTAAGCTATTGTCTGTCACACAAAAAAATGATGCGAAGAGTTGTTTTCTCTTTTAGACTAAACACGTCGGCAAAACGAACAGACAATGTTTCATATCACACCGCCTGATTTCACTATATTCAGCCAAACTTGTTACTCATTAACTATTACTTGTTTAAATAAATTTCCTTAAGACGATTTGGTCATAGGATTATCAGGTAGTAAATGGACTTGTACATGTTTGTATAAACAATCACACACTAACATAATAAGATAAGGCCTCAGTCTATACCCTGCCATTGTAAGCTAGGCATAAGACACTGTAAATGACATGTATCTAGTCCTTATGATTCTATCCATCGTTTTTTTGACGTCATCAAGTCGTTTGCACATGCACTTGTTCACGAAAAAGCCGCCATATTTGTAGAAAACGATCGTTTTTCTTTTATTACTAGTACTTTTTGGTGTTGTTTTGATACTGTAATAAAAAAATTGCAAATGAAAGCATCGTTTTCAAAAATTCATTACAAAAGCTTCGTGTTTTTAGCAATAAAATTGTCTGTAAAGATGGGCAATAACGATAAAATGATGTCACGAAAAAACGAAGGATAGCTTTAAAAATGCCAAAGGCAACCCAAATAGCCATGCATACAAATAGGGATTCGTAGAACCTGCTCGGTTCCACCAAGCAAAGACCTCTCAGCCTTCACCCCTCATCTCCAGTATATTAATTAATTGCATGACTCACCGGCGTGTTTGGGCTCCACAAGGTCAGCACTGCCAAAATCTTTACGCAACGGCTGCTGATAGGCTTGAGCGTTGTTGTCCAGGTGAAGATCGCTGTTGCTACGAAAAAGAGGTGGGGTCGGACTAGGATGTGAGTCAGCCGAGTGCCTAGAGGAAGATGTGCCATAGTCTTGCTCTCTGACTGAGTCATACGTGTTGCGGTACTCTAGTGGAAAAAAAATAGGTCCGTAAGGTGGGGATGAGGAGAGATGAATAAATACACAATCAAAGAGAGATGGTTGTGTATTCTAGTGGAGACAGAGATGAATAGATACTCTGGTGATGAGATATCGGTGGATACTCTAGTATAGAGAAATAGATGGATACTCTAGTAGAGAGAAATAGATGGATACTCTAGTAGAGAGAAATAGATGGATACTCTAGCAGAGAGAAATAGGGGGATACTCTAGTAGAGAGAAATAGATGGATACTCTAGTAGAGAGAGATTGATGGATACTTTAGTAGAGAGAGATGGGTGGATACTATAATGGAGAAAGATGGGTGGATATGCTAGCGAAAAGAGATGTACAGAGTGTAATAGAATGTGTTAGACAGATACTCAAAGAAGATACTCAAAAATACAGATATACAGTGATCCTCATAACATCAGATCTGATCTTTGGCGGTCTCTGACTCTCACAGACTAAAGGTACGGCCACACGTAACGAATTATTGATTCATTCTGACCGAAATCACGAGATAAACGAATAATTTGTGACGGTCAGCATAAACGAATTATTTATTCATGCTGACCGAAATCACGAAATGAACAAAATTGTCTGAGCTGTGCATGCACACCGAAATCGTCGACAAAACGCTTTTAATTGGTTGAACAAACTTAGCGAGCGCAATTTTAGCAGCTTTTGCCATTGGTATAGTCCAAGACATGTACCGCGACACACAATGAAAGTATCAGCACAATTCAACCTGATACATACCATGTAACCGGCTAGATGCGCTAAAAATGGCAACTGTTTCTGCAACGGAACGTTTACTACTAAAAAATGTTATTATTGAAAAAGGCACTATTTGTAGCCATAGTGTCCAAAAGATAAAGAATCAACAATAGTGCAATCTAAGCAGCTGCATCATATGTACTATGTCGAGTTGCGCTGATACTTTTATTGTGTGTCTTTATACGTGTCTTGGACTATATAAAAGTGTAAAACCTGCTGGAACCGTGCTCGCTAATAATTTTCCAATTAAGCCAATTAAAAGCGTTTCATCGACGATTTCGGTGTGCATGCACATCTCAGATAATTCTGTGAATTTCGGCCGAATAATTCGTTCATTTCGTGATTTCAGTCAGAATGAACGAATAATTCGTTACGTGTGGCTGCACCTTTACGGTAGCCGCTGTTCTGACACGAAGGAGAAACGCAGTCAACTTACAGTAGCCGCTGTTCTGACACGAAGGAGGAACGCAGTCAACTTACAGTAGCTGCTGTTCTGACACGAAGGAGGAACGCAGTCAACTTACAGTAGCTGCTGTTCTGGCAGAAGGAGGAGCACAGTTAACTTACGTTGGAACAAATAAAAAATTGAGGTAATAGCCTCCTGGTTCTTTAGATAAACAACTAGAATAAAAAACAAACATATCTGGACTAGCTTGTTGTTTCTAAAAGCCTACGTAAGTAAAGGTTATTCGCACGAATCATTTTTGGCAGTGTATCTTCTTGGAGCATTTTCCTTACAGTAAGAAAGCTGAACGAGTAGGTCAGTCCAAACCGTTGCTCCAGGTCTAGTAACATGGTCAAACGAATATTTTAATTAAAGTGGCACACACTGGTTCGCAATATAGAAACTACGTTTGATCCAACGCATGTAAAAAATGGACAATTGATGCCTCCAGAGGGTTTTTCACTTTTTGTGGACAAAACTGGACTTCATTGACCAGAATAACTAAGGGATCATTGTGATGAAACAAAAGAGTTCCCTCAAGAAGCAACTGGTGTGCAAGCAACATGACCCCATACAGATGTCAATACAACCAGAAATTACAAGTACTAAAAACCTCTAAATGCAGTGGAGAGACATGTTTGGTAGTTCTAACAAGCGAAAGTACAAAGATGGACGCTCAATATGTAAGATTAAGAATGGCAAGCGATGATGAAAAGGTGATTAACGATGATAAAAAGGTGGTTAGCGGCACTGTGACAATATGCCTGGATAACAAGACATTCCAGAGATAAACACAGGTAATATTAAAGATACATCAACAGGTGAAACTATTCTAACTATGAGCAATACATGGGTACTTGGAAGTTACTGGAGCAGTTTGCTCCCTTCAAATATCATCAGTTACTAGTAAACAGTGAATGCAGACAGTTACTTTCACTATATAACGGCAACAGTTGAGAAAAGATTGCTAATAATTTTATAAAGCTGCCTACATAGGGCATGGTTTCATTTAGGCGTCATCCATGACTAAAATTAGGTTGGTCCCCTAAAAGATTGACCTTGCTAAAATAATAAGATAATAATATTTGTCAATTGGTCCAGGGCACTACACAAAATTGATCTTTTTGTCAACAAGGCCAAAATATCTCATTCTAAGGCAACGTTGCTGAGCGGTGAAGTAATAAATGTAGCGGCTATGACAAAACCTGGTCAAGTTTGGTGGAATGGGCAAATCGCACAGATGTGTATCTCTGTTATACTCGTTCATCTTTTAGTTTTACCATTTATTGCTTTGTGACCATACGACTACCGCGCGCAACATTTTGTATCTATATCTGAGAGTCAACGTTCTTTCACGAGCATATCGTAGATCTGACCTAGATCATGACCTAGGCATCACCTAGATTCCATTCCTAGTGATCGTTGTTGGCAAGAAGTCAGTCAGCAGCTATATTTTACTGGCTTCACATCTATAGACCTTTTGCCAACTAAATTTATGTCATGTACAGTAGCTCCATATAATGTTAAGCAAATTCAAACTGTAAAACATCACTTGGCAGTAAAATCTGACCAAGTATTTCTTACATAAGATTTATATAAAGCCAGAACATTCAACACAACTACGGTGCTCTATTATCATAATATTGGACCTATCTTGATATCTATCAGATATAATAATATTTATTATAAAGAAGGTGAATTCGTTGCAGATATTTTCCACACATGTCAAAAGTGCAATCGTTCAGCATTAACCAAGAAATGCAAGCACCAACAAGGTGGACCAAGTGCTGATAACAACAGCAACAGAGCACCAACAAGGTGGACCAAGTGCTGATAACAACAGCAACATGCACTGGGTAAATTGATGAAAAAACAAGGCTTAATTCAGGTAAAACCATCATTATGGTAGCTGTATATTATGGTAGCTGTATATTATGGTAGCTGTATATTATGGTAGCTGTATATTATGCTAGCTGTATATTATGGTAGCTGTATATTATGGTAGCTGTATATTAAAAAACAACTACTCAGCTACCTTAGACCTACCCAACTTCAAACCTCTGAAAGAAATTACACTCATAACTAGGTGGGAAAAAGCACTTATATTAATATTTCATGAAATTCATTATTTTTCTAAAATGGGCTAAATTTGAGCATCAACCAACACTGTTACACTGGCATACGCATACCAGAAGGTGTTGAACTATAGAAAGACCTAATCTCATGTCGGCTTAGTTGGGCTTGTCTTCTCTCGCATTCTGTTGTTGCAATATTTTGCAAGTGTTATTCCACACAAGCACTCGACATCAGCACAACCACTCAAAAAAGCAGTAACTGTATGGTATAAACACATACATAGGTTTATGATCCCTTTCAATACACAGAATAGTAGTACAAATGCTTAGTAACTAGTAAGCATTTGTACTAGAAGACTTATCAAATGATTCATTTTTATGACTTTTGCAACCTTCCTAGGAATACAACAAAATGTGTCAAAAAATCTAAACAGGAAGAGAGCACGAGTAAAAGCTCCTGGTACACCATACCATATCTGGATACGCCATTAACAAAATCCAGAAATATCTCTCAACCAAACAACAAGTTCACATGAGAAAACTGAAGCCATTTCCTCTATTTTTCCACTGCCTACTCGGTGCCTATAACAACTGAGCAACAAAACACAACCACAAAAAAACACAATGAGAAAACAATCTTGAGTAAGATGAGCTTCCAGAGAGTCAAGCAGAGGCTGTGAGGTGATGAAGGTATGAAAATGAAAGGATAAAACATTTAAACCCGAGCAGAATGAAAAGAAGGATATGAACTAATGTACGACTAGAGTCGTCAGATGAAGATGAGGAGACTATCAATGACACAAAGGATGAACGGAGCTTCACTCACCAGATGCATGCATGCTAAGTGGTCGCGAGCCTTCTGTATGGCGGCTTCTCGGTTGCAGTGCTGGTTGACTCGCATAGCTGGCATTTGGGGCTTGGTTGTTCAGTCGGGGACCACGCTGGTTAAACTTTTGATGGTAGGAGTTTCTCAAGTCCACAAAACCCTCCCTTAGCTTGGCTCTATGGAAATAAAATTCTGATTAAACATATAATGTTATCACTGTGTAGTCGTCAACTTGATCTAGAACAGGGAAGACCTCACAACATTGGTGATGATTCATATCAAAAATATTTGAAAATTTATTGGAAATGTTCAGAGGAGCCATAATATCAATGTTTCCTTGTATGTCTTGTAAACATGATGTCATAGTCTGTGTATTTCCATAAAAACATCAATTTTTAATCAGAATGATTGTTAACAGTTTCACGGTACACTAAACCAAATATACACTAAAATAAGTAGGATTTTAGGATTTTAGAGTAGCAGTCAAAAACTAGGGGTACAAGGAGAGAATAATATAGACAGCAAGCTTTATTGTAAACATGGCAAGTGAAGCATTTTGAGGGAACAAGATCATAGATATGAATGAACTCTAGAGAGAGAGTTGGCTGTAACAAATACTGTTGCTACAAGACACGCTCTTATTTTATGAACTTGAAAATGTATGCCATAAAGTGTGCTAGTATAAAATGTTTCTCAATGATTTATAGATTTTAAACGCACTCTGGCATAGATAGTGACTAAATGTACGAAGCACTTTTGTGTTGAAGACATTTTCATAAGCTTGTCATGATGATGAAATACGTCTTTTGATCTTACAGTTGTAACATCGTTTGGCTTACTGATGGTACATTGTTTGACTTACTGTTGGGACATTGTCTGACTTACTGTTGGGACATTGTTTGACTTACTGTTGGCGCATTGTTTGATTTACTGTTAGTACACTGCTTGACTTACTGTTGGTACACTGTTTGACTTACTGTTGGGACATTGTTTGACTTACTGTTGGGACATTGTTAGAAATCCCAAATAGTAAACTAGGATTCTAAAGGATTTACAACTCTACAAGAACCTGCATCATAAATCTAAAGCAGTCTGAAAAAATACTCTATCAGCTGTTTATAAACAAAATAAAATGGTATTTGGTTAAGCTATAAGCAGCAAGACTACTACCGGAAGTGTAACAACTGTTACAATTTATCCTCTGGCAGCAAGTAGATGAAAAACCCTGTGCTGCCAAGATATCAATAGTCAGAAAAACGCTTGCCCTAGGAAACTAAAACCTGATTCATACTGGGTCATATTCAGACATTGTTTATATTATGATGCAGCCTATGACATGGGGAGGTTATGATCACATAATGGAGCATATTATGATGCAGCCTATGACATGGGGAGGTTATGATCACATAATGGAGCATATTATGATGCAGCCTATGACATGGGGAGGTCATGATCACATAATGGAGCATATTATGATGCAGCCTATGACATGGGGAGGTTATGATCACATAATGGAGCATATTATGATGCAGCCTATGACATGGGGAGGTTATGATCACATAATGGAGCATATTATGATGCAGCCTATGACATGGGGAGGTCATGATCACATAATGGAGCATATTATGATGCAGCCTATGACATGGGGAGGTTATGATCACATAATGGAGCATATTATGATGCAGCCTATGACATGGGGAGGTTATGATCACATAATGGAGCATATTATGATGCAGCCTATGACATGGGGGTTATGATCACATAATGGAGCATATTATGATGCAGCCTATGACATGGGGAGGTCATGATTACATAATGGAGCATATTATGATGCAGCCTATGACATGGGGGTTATGAGCACATAATGGAGCATATTATGATGCAGCCTATGACATGGGGGTTATGATCACATAATGGAGATTCTTCCCCTAATCACTTACCTAGTCGTACTACCACTAATTTTATTTCGAAAAGAAAACCTAGCTTTACAGTGCATAGATGGAGGGATGGGCACAAACCTTATAGCAAAAGTGACAGTAGCCCTAAGAGTACTATTCATCATACTCAACCCTGACACAATTGCACATTCAGAGGTTTGCCCCTAATGGACTAGACCTGAAGTGGGCCTTATAACGACAATAATTCATGCCCTCAAGAGTTCTCAGTACCGTGCACCCTCGGGTTACGATGCCCCTGTTAGGCGATTTTTTCGTCTTCCGATGTAGATAGAATATGATGTTCTTTTACCCTTTCCATACGAAATATTTTTCCCCATACATTATCAACGAAAACTTCTCTCAAAATTTGCATTTAGGATTCGGTGTGCTAATTATGTTGGAATAACGAATATGCCGATATGCAATTTTCTGAAACCCTTCCCACAACGCATGAAAGAAATATGATGATCGATCTCTCAGTTCAGCATTGTTCGTTATTAATAGTTATAGTAAAAATGAAACCGGAAACAGAGAGGTGATAAAATTTTAGCAGATGACAAAGTCTAATTTTAGTAGAATAGCTAACAATACATACTCACACTTAAATTAATGGTTAGGTTAAATTCATGGTTTATGTTATAAGTCTGCCTCGAAGGTAAGAGTTCTCTACTGTATGTACTGCACATATTACGCTGTAACGTTACATTTTATTGCAGATCATAACTACTGAATACACACTAAAGTTACTGTAGGTAACTATAGTTACTAATGTTAGCATACTATTTTGTTACTAATTTCTAATATGTACAGTACATAAACACAATTTTGATGATTTTACCAGTGGGTGTTTGCATTAGATAATTGCTATGGGTTTCTATTTACTCTTCTATATAGTATTTTTGCCTTACGATGCCAACACTGGAACGAGTTAAAATCGTATGGCAAGGGTCCACTGTATTACGTGTGCTTAGTGTGAACAAGACTCAAAGATGGTATGGTACAAGAACTTGGACTACTTCGTTGTACTAATAATGTCAAGGTAAAGTTACCGATATACCAAAAACATTATATATTTGCTTGCGGTAATCTGCTATGTGTGCAATGGAATGATGAAAAGCTGACGGTTAACCATTTTAATTACTGAATATGCATTATCTAATATATAACAAAAATTTTAAAATTGGGCCGTTTTCACATTTTGTGAAACCAAACAAAATAATTCCCAAGGCGCTGGTGTTGCAATATTCAAGTCTCATAAATAAACAAGAAATCAGCTAATATTAAATTTTGCTGACTCTTGAGCTATGGTAATAACCACTCACTAGCTCTTACAAACTCTTATAAACAATGATTAACAAGATAATACTAATATGATTTAGTTTTTGCGACGAACATTAGGTTATCTTAAACAAACTTCTACCGAAGCCTCAGGCGACAAAAGATGTGATAATCAGCGGTTGCTCAGCGACAAAAGATGTGATAATCAGGGGTTGCCCAGAGCGTTGCATCTCTCAATTAGCTGATTAGATAGTCGACACAAAATTATAACCCATTTTCGGATTTACCATTGACCAGTGCTCCTGCTTGTACGGAAGCGCGATGAACCAATTATCAGCCATAACTCAAGCAAACCACGCTTTACTGAAGTGAAGTTGTCTACCCATAACAATTTTCAATAAATTCATAGACTTTGCCTTGTCTCACCTTAAAACATTGAAGTCTGATAGCTAATAAGTTGTTATCATCCCTGCAACTGACCCCTTTCAGTAATTTTACAGTAGGTAATACAGTCCATAGCTGTGAAGCTACTGTCACAGTTTATTTATCATTAAAAATCCTGACAGTCATGTCAGGATGAATTTGAATCGCAACTTCAAATTCATCCTGACATGACAGTCGTCTTTTTAACCTACCTATTCCTATCACAAAGCCAAACATTTTTTAGTAATTGATCACCACCATTTCCTTTTTATAAAAACCATCCATATTAATATCTTCATCTCACTGTTCCTAATCTAATTCACATTCTGAACCATACAAAAATAATTGATCATTGTATATCACCTTTTAAGGAGTGCTGAGGTTATCACAAATTTCACCTAGTCTGAATTTTCTAGATTTATACAAGGCTTCAGTTTCTTGCTATAGCTCAGCCTATATACTAGTTATCAACAAAGTTGAACGCAGCCAAGGAACTGAGGTTTTACGCTATAGCAAATGAGTGCTTTTCATAGCCAAATAAAATGAGTCTCATGTGATGTAAGACCAGTATACTCAACGAGAGAATTACTCTCGCTGTCACACAGTAAAGTGCTAATGAATTAAATCTATGAGATATTTGAAAAAGATGGAGTACTGGGCATCAGCTGTATAATCAACAGTTATGTGATGACCTAGTTACTGCACATCAGCTGTATAATCAACAGTTATGTGATGACCTAGTTACTGCACATCAGCTGTATAATCAACAGTTATGTGATGACCTGGTTTCACTGAACTAATAGTTTGATCTGTTGACATAATCCTTGGAGAATAAAGGTATCGACTCTAAGGACAGAATGACATACTTACCTATAAAAGGAATCATTGGAGTTGTCAGGATGACCAGATCGCGTGCTATCACTACCGGACAAACCTCCATTCATCTCCTTTGTATTGATAAAATAATCAGATTCACACAGCCTCTCCTTAGAACTGCAAAAAACAAGGAAAACCAAAACCTATAATTTATAGCAAAGATATGCAAAGGCAGGCACTAATATAGCAATGAGAATATAGCAATGAAATCAACAGAAACAATTGTTAATTTCATTATAAATTCATCTTAAATGATTTGGTGTATACAGTACAGACTTCTGCTAAGAATAGGCTCCAACAGATATATGAATTGTGATATCACAGCGCATATGACATAACACGCCCAGACAGATTGTCATCAACATCGCTAACAGCATCCTAATCCTAATGAAATTAGGTAGTCTATTAGTAAAGATTTTAGCCATATTGGACATATCAATTCCTTGGTAGTTAAGAAGCCATCGTAAAAGTTATTTAGAAATACATCACCTTAAATACAAACATACTTAGGTATTTTCTCTGATACAGACTATCATATTAATACCAGATAACAGCATATTTCGCAATACCAATACCAACAAGATCAAATACAGGGCTATAAATAATTGTGATCAATGAAATCTTATCTCATCGTTTATCATAATCTATGATCGCCACCAACTGCTAGGAACAAGAATAGAAATGTACTAAACTCTGAGCTATAAGCCAGTTACAAAGCTGATATTTGCCTATTGTATCACATTTCACTACATGTAGTCAGCTCCACACCTGAAATGTGACATCGTGCTCAAAAGCTAATTCAAAATTAAAAAAATAGTACTTGTTAAGTTGTTGATGTGTAAATTACTTGTATTCACTTGAAAAACTTATTGCTGCGCATTCAAATACTACAGAACTTTGAGAGCCTATTTCGGCATGAAGCGCCTGTTAAGATAATTAACTAGTTTTAAATGACAATATGGGAAATGTTTAGAAATAGCAAATAACATATTTACTGAGTATATATAAATATAACAACAACAAGTATAAGTGATAACAAGTTCGCAAAAGCAGTTGTATAGTTACTCTTTTCCATCACAAACACTGTTTCTATGTTTTGAAGATATCCTACTGTATGTGAAAACCTTATTTTTTTAAACAATAATTGAAGGAAGTTCTCCCATACAGAGAGGATTGTAGACAGCCAGAGTCAAAAACTTTTGTTGATTCTCGTGCCTGCCAAAATAGTCTCACAAACTTCTAAACTGCACAATTGGTAACCGATTCTGTCTAAATCATCACTATTGATTTATAATACCAAAGACACTTTTTGGGTTACTTCTATCGATGATTTTAATAGTAATAAGCTTTAACAACTTTATTTACTGTTAAATATTGTTAAATTGATTTTCATCATGGCACATATTACAATGCATCATCTTTACCATAAACTGAATATCATTGGAATTTAACCTTTTTATTTGTCAAAAGATAGGCTACTATGTTTGGTCATTTGTGAAAGCATTTTTTTAAAGTATAATTTTTTTTAATTTTGCGCATGAGATGTATTGAATGCTATGAAGGAGCAATCTTAGATGCTCATTGCATGAAGCATGTATCAGATTACAGACCATATATGGATGCAAATTGCAATTAATTCTCAATTAGAACAAGCTGAAAATAGTTGTTCCTAAATAATATTTTCAGGCTAAATTATTGATTTGATATTTCATAGCAACTTCAGCTCAAGCACCTTGGATTATTAAGCGTGAAAAACCGGACATTTTGAAGACGAGTCGCTAATGATCCAACATGACGCGGTAGAACAATTAGCGAGGCAAAGAGATGGTCAGCAGTCAGTCAGCCGTTATAAGTCTGTCTCTTTATGAGTTAACAAGAACCGATCAATCTAAAATTAATGTTGCACTTACAACAATAATATCAGTGTATGCTCTATTAGTACCGAGTACCCAATGGGAAAGTCATAAGATGAAAGGCGCTAATGAATTGACAGCAGTCTGGCATTAGATTATGCCCCTGGAAAGTGTAAACCTTTAAACATGTTAATATTTCATGTGACCAACATGTCTCTTCAGGTATGTGTGCGTGTGCTAACTTCCCTGTAGCCAAACAACCAGTAATCGCTATGTTTTCACCGATTTGATAGCAACCATTCTAACATTATTAAAAACGTTGTCGTCGAAATTGCAGCCACAGGTTTTAGAAGGAAATTAATCCCCAATATGGCCACTATTAACTTTCACTGAGCATGGCTAATTACTAACAAACCATAAAACTGCTGGAATATTGGTATTTTAATAGCTCCTTAACTTATGAATCTTCTACAGTGAGGATTATGGTTCAAACTGCAAAGCTGACAGAGGAAATTTCTACTAACTAGCCAACCCAGTATAGTTGCTACATTTTTCCAAGTTTCTGCATAACATTAGTACTGCTTCAGAGAGGCCATTATAACAATAATCTTGCGATCTCGAATTACCTGATGCTTAGGTTTAAAGTAATTTTTTACAGAAAACAGTTATAACAAAAAAGTTTATTTCCATTAGCTGTTCTATTGCATTAATGTGAATAACTTGTGAATGTGGGGCAACTCCTATTGCGATTCTTTCCAAAGGGTTGACCACAAAGGTTGTGCCACCCAATCACCTAGCATAATCCAAAGTTTGACTAATGATACTAGGGATAGTTTTATAAGTACTCCCTAATATGATGGTGTTCTAGTATATTGACAAGTAAATGCATACTAATGGACCGGGTAACAGAAAGTGGTGGCGTTTATCTTAGATAATCCCATAGATGACGGTTGCCATTTGATACAAATGTAGGACAAAATTTCAGGTAATCCTAAAGTTCTAACCATATCAATGTTATTAAAATCTATCGATTCTTTCTCGATAAATTGCTACACACAGTTCACAATTAAACATATATGACTATTATTAATCAAATCAAGAACTGAATGATATAGCGGCCATCAGACAAACAGGCACTTGCAATTCATTGCAAGGATAATGGGAGTTACCAACATGAACCGATTCCATTAAAACTTCTTACATATTGATTCTATAAAATGCACCATACAGCGATGTCAAAAGAACATTTCTAACAAACCCCGATGACCTACTGATAACCCTGACTATGTTAGGCATCCGTGTTTTTGAACAAACCTTCTAATGGGTGGTATCGGTACCAACACTAGGAATGTTCGTATATTAGTTAGTTCTCAAGGCAGTTTTAGCTTTTTGAAAAGTTACCAGAAACAATAAGATTGCTATTTCGATCATATTTTTTACAATGAAGAAGCGAGTAAAGATGTTCTCTAGAGAACTGTGCTAGTCGTAATAAAAATGGTTAGAATAAAGAATCGTAAGACAGAAACATTGGCAAGCGAGAGCGACCAATACAGTCGCAAGGGGCCAGGGCATCAGCGCAATGCCTCTTGCCAAACATTGGCAAATTGTAACGACCAGAAGCTGTTTCCTGTACCAGTCTTTTCACCAGCTAACTCCCACAAAGCCATAGACCTACCGAGGAAATGCTACAGATTTGCTGAAGGTAGTAGTGAAGGCCCTGCAGAGACAGGAAGGAGTGAGAAAACTGAATACGAGCAAAAGATAGTGCTGAGTCAGGAAATGCCTAGCAATGAATCAGCCACAGGCTGCTAGTGCTAGCTTCGAGTAGATTGTACACCTTATATCTAACAGCAACCACTGCCAGCTTCCACACTTGCATAATACAACTACTATCCATGACACAAGTGTCATTGACAAAAAGTTCATACATTAGCAGAGCCGTAAAAATATGGCCTTGGGTTGACATGGGGCTTGTAAAGGTCAATCGGAAGTGGATCAACACAATATTTGTGATGCAAGTTTAGAGGTCATCTCTATTAAAAAAGTATTGCTCATGTGAGAAGGTGGTTGCTTCAGATGTTCTAGCTGTAATAAATGTCAGAAAAAATTTCTGACGAGGAATGGGATGCATAAGATGCACTCGTTTAGTTCCAAGCGTATCCGTAAATGTGGAGTTATACTCTATATGCTGATTTTCTATCGAGGACTACCACAGGAACTCCCTACATGTAAGGAATACAAAAACACCATAAAATAGCAATCTAAACATTGTTAAAAATTAAAAAACTAGAAATTACGGGTAACAAATATCTTCAGAAATGGCAAAACTAAAAGAAAAGATCCACAAAAAAGCATATTTGACTAATTTACAACTAATGCTACCAACTTAACATGGCCGCTACAGCTATTGCTAAGAGAGGTGTCTCGGAGCATGGACAATGGTTGATACTGTTGTTAGTACAGGCATGATACAGGCCATACTAGACAGGAGCTCTGATCAGTGAGAATGTCATATAAGAACAAGTCTTATCTCTTCCCTCCCAACCCCTGCTCTGCCAACTCTAGTTCAGTCTAGACCACTAACTTTAAACTGAGTAAATATTTCACTGCATAGTAACTTGTCCAAGTACAGAAACCCTCCTCAACAGCCGCTTGACAAGTGATAAATTGACTTGCAGGTGAATGGCTTGCACCAGAGGAAAATGCTACATACAGTAGAACAACAACGAGCCTTTTCACATATAGCATCTACCGCTGGCTCCAATGCTTGGCTGCCCATGGGTAGGACTAAGGAGAATTTTGCAAATGTTCAAATCAAACTCATACATGCAGTTTCAATCTCATCACATCACGAGTATATTATGGTGTGTGACATTGTCACTAAGGAAGGGTAACAGCCAGTTAAATGGTTACTAATTGTTTCCATCTGCAGGCACAGATGACATATTTCAGCCTGATAGCTAGTTAGCTAGTAGCAAGTTCGTGCTATGAGTCATCAAACCAGGGAATGAATTAGGAACAATCCTAGCTCCCGCAGTATACAACACTATTACTCCTTCAATGGCTATGCTCAGTCTATTGAGTTAGGTATATACCAGAACAGAGAGAAGCCAACTGTCAAGCGCTTTGCGCTGTTGAATTTTCATTAATATTATAATTAAAAGAAAAATTTATTGAACGATAAATTATAAAAGTATTATGAAACAATGCATAATAATTCTTATTTAATATTTACTCACTATTTAGAATATTAAGCCTTGTTGGCGGTTACAATATAAGGGTATTATAGGGAATAAGAGTAAAATTATCAACTATATGCAATTGCAGTTACAAAATGTAGCGTTTGCACTCCAAAATGACAGCTGCCTTCTTCAAGGCAGCACTACTCTCCCAGGTGTCTTTTTAGAGTTACTGACAGGAACCGCCCATTTAAACCAGGCCCACCTGAAGCCTACTGAAATGGGTAGCCATTAAGCAGTATGGCCTGACTACCCTCTCCATGATGACTGAGTCGTCACTACATAGTATAGCCTGACTATCCAGCCCGCCCGCCTGCCTCTAGAGCAAGTAGCTCCCAGATGCTATGGGCTGGCTACCACTCTAAATTTGCTAAACAGCCAGGTTACTGGATGATCATTCTAACTAGCGATCTCGTCTCCGCAGCAAATCGCTACCAGATACAGCAACCAGAGGTCTTGTGCGGTAGCAAAGCATTCTGAAATACCCTTTGCTCCATCAGAGAGACAACTGTACCAAACATTTAGTATGCTTCATCACCAAGTTTTCATGATATGGAGTTGTGTTTTTTATGAGTTGTGCGCACATTGAGTTACAAAGTGCTAAGTGTTTCGATGGACATGCCCATGTTGCGGATTAACACGAGATTAACAGGATTAACACACGCCTGAAGCCTGAAGCCAAATCAACGCATTTGGAACTGCTCAAATCGATATGAGAATAACTTAAGTGTAGAATGTTTAAAATGAATAGCTTGGGCAGCATTTCAAGCGCATCATTTGCAAGTGACATTTCCATCTTTCACAAGAGTGAAATATTCAGTAAAAATATTCGGTGAAATATTCGGTATTTGCGAGTAACAAAGTTCACTTGACTTGTGGATTCTTGCTGCTTCCATCTTATGGACAACGAAAATTTGCGAATTAACCTGGTTATGAAACCATGGTACATGATAATACGCTTCATAATACGGCATTCCAATCGTAAAGTTTAATCTCAAGGTATGCCAAAATGTCGAGTGCCTCATAATATAAGACATCAATACGATGACTTTAATAAAACCTAACACGATGTTTCCCTAAAGAGCAACACCAGTAGAATCATTAAACAATATGTTGAAGCCAACAAAATAATTTTTTTTGTAATTCAGAAATAACACTTTATATTTGCTATACACCAGTTATGTCATTAAGTCAAGGCTTTAGCATTCTATAATCAAATTTTTGTCTTTAATGTAAACTGAACGAAATTTGGCCATCTATTCAGCAAAACTGAATGGGTGCAGAGATTTAACATGGATATGCTCTGTTTGGTACAATGGTATGCTGAGCAACAGTTTGTTGGGTGAGCCAGTGATGTCAGGTGCTTAAGACTTTCTTAGGCAAATGGAGGACATGGCGAAACAGCTGTATTTATTTAAATGATACTCATTTGAATAAATACCTATCAATAAGAGTGGCTGCGCCTGAAAGAATTATTTGTGAGTGAATAATTTTAGAGCAAAGATGGCTAAACTGGATATGCTCTAGGAAGGAAAACTTTGATTGTTAGCCTTAAACTCGACCAAGTGCTTACGTATTACTGATAGTGCTCAAAAAATTAAATTCAATTTTGAATTGAGCTTGAACGAACACTCACTAACCTTAGTATGTATCTATCAAATCACTACCCTTAGTATGTATCTATTGAATCTCTACCCTTAGTATGTATCTATTAAATCACTACCCTTAGTATGTATCTATTAAATCACTACCCTTAGTATGTATCTATCAAATCACTACCCTTAGTATGTATCTATCAAATCACTACCCTTAGTATGTATCTATTAAATCATTACCCTTAGTATGTATCTATCAAATCTCTACCCTTAGTATGTATCTATTGAATCACTAACCTTAGTATGTATCTATTAAACTACTAACCTTAGTATGTATCTATTGAATCACTAACCTTAGTATGTATCTATTAAATCACTAGCCTTAGTATGTATCTATTAAATCACTACCCATAGTATGTATCTATTAAATCACTACCCTTAGTATGTATCTATTAAACTACTACCCTTAGTATGTATCTATTAAATCACTACCCTTAGTATGTATCTATTAAATCACTAACTTCTGTATGTATCTATTAAATCTCTACCCTTAGTATGTATCTATTAAACTACTACCCTTAGTATGTATCTATTAAATCACTACCCTTAGTATGTATCTATTAAATCACTAACCTCCGTATGTATCTATCAAATCTCTACCCTTAGTATGTATCTATTAAATCTCTACCCTTAGTATGTATCTATTAAATCACTACCCTTAGTATGTATCTATTAAATCATTACCCATAGTATGTATCTATTAAATCACTACCCTTAGTATGTATCTATTAAACTACTACCCTTAGTATGTATCTATTAAATCACTACCCTTAGTATGTATCTATTAAATCACTAACCTCCATATGTATCTATTAAATCTCTACCCTTAGTATGTATCTATTAAATCACTACCCTTAGTATGTATCTATTAAACTACTACCCTTAGTATGTATCTATTAAATCACTACCCTTAGTATGTATCTATTAAATCACTAACCTCCGTATGTATCTATCAAATCTCTACCCTTAGTATGTATCTATTAAATCTCTACCCTCAGTATGTATCTATTAAATCACTACCCTTAGTATGTATCTAACAAATCTCTACCCTTAATATGTATCTATTAAATCACTAACCTTAGTATGTATCTATTTAATCACTAACCTTAATATGTATCTATTAAATCACTAACCTTAATATGTATCTATTAAATCTCTACCCTTAGTATGTATCTATTAAATCTCTACCCTTAGTATGTATCTATTAAATCACTAACCTTAGTATGTATCTATTAAATCACTAACCTTAGTATGTATCTATTAAATCACTAACCTTAGTATGTATCTATTAAATCACTACCCTTAGTATGTATCTATTAAATCACTAACCTCAGTATGTATCTATCAAATCTCTACCCTTAGTATGTATCTATTAAATCACTACCCTTAGTATGTATCTATCAAATCTCTACCCTTAATATGTATCTATTAAATCACTAACCTTAGTATGTATCTATTAAATCACTACCCTTAATATGTATCTATTAAATCACTAACCTTAGTATGTATCTATTGAATAACTAACCTTAATATGTATCTATTAAATCTCTACCCTTAGTATGTATCTATTAAATCTCTACCCTTAGTATGTATCTATTAAATCACTAACCTCCGTATGTATCTATTAAATCACTACCCTTAGTATGTATCTATTAAATCTCTACCCTTAGTATGTATCTATTTAATCACTAACCTTAGTATGTATCTATTTAATCTCTACCCTTAATATGTATCTATTAAATCTCTACCCTTAGTATGTATCTATTAAATCTCTACCCTTAATATGTATCTATTAAATCACTAACCTTAGTATGTATCTATTTAATCACTAACCTTAATATGTATCTATTAAATCACTAACCTTAATATGTATCTATTAAATCTCTACCCTTAGTATGTATCTATCAAATCTCTACCCTTAATATGTATCTATTAAATCACTAACCTTAGTATGTATCTATTGAATAACTAACCTTAATATGTATCTATTAAATCTCTACCCTTAGTATGTATCTATTAAATCTCTACCCTTAGTATGTATCTATTAAATCACTAACCTTAGTATGTATCTATTAAATCACTAACCTTAGTATGTATCTATTAAATCACTAACCTTAGTATGTATCTATTAAATCACTACCCTTAGTATGTATCTATTAAATCACTAACCTTAGTATGTATCTATTAAATCACTAACCTTAGTATGTATCTATTAAATCACTACCCTCAGTATGTATCTATTAAATCACTACCCTTAGTATGTATCTATTGAATCACTACCCTTAGTATGTATCTATTAAATCACTAACCTTAGTATGTATCTATTTAATCACTAACCTTAATATGTATCTATTAAATCACTAACCTCAGTACGTATCTATTAAATCTCTACCCTTAGTATGTATCTATTAAATCACTAACCTTAATATGTATCTATTTAATCACTAACCTTAGTATGTATCTATTAAATCTCTACCCTTAGTATGTATCTATTAAATCTCTACCCTTAGTATGTATCTATTAAATCACTAACCTTAGTATGTATCTATTAAATCACTAACCTTAGTATGTATCTATTAAATCACTAACCTTAGTATGTATCTATTAAATCACTACCCTTAGTATGTATCTATTAAATCACTAACCTTAGTATGTATCTATTAAATCTCTAACCTTAGTATGTATCTATTTAATCACTAACCTTAATATGTATCTATTAAATCACTAACCTCAGTACGTATCTATTAAATCACTAACCTTAGTATGTATCTATTAAATCTCTACCCTTAGTATGTATCTATTAAATCACTAACCTTAGTATGTATCTATTAAATCACTAACCTTAGTATGTATCTATTAAATCACTAACCTTAGTATGTATCTATTAAATCACTAACCTTAGTATGTATCTATTAAATCTCTACCCTTAGTATGTATCTATTAAATCACTAACCTTAGTATGTATCTATTAAATCACTAACCTTAGTATGTATCTATTAAATCACTAACCTTAGTATGTATCTATTAAATCACTAACCTTAGTATGTATCTATTAAATCACTACCCTCAGTATGTATCTATTAAATCACTACCCTTAGTATGTATCTATTAAATCACTAACCTTAGTATGTATCTATTAAATCACTAACCTTAGTATGTATCTATTAAATCACTAACCTTAGTATGTATCTATTAAATCTCTACCCTTAGTATGTATCTATTAAATCACTAACCTTAGTATGTATCTATTAAATCACTAACCTTAGTATGTATCTATTAAATCACTAACCTTAGTATGTATCTATTAAATCACTAACCTTAGTATGTATCTATTTAATCACTAACCTTAATATGTATCTATTAAATCACTACCCTTAATATGTATCTATTAAATCTCTACCCTTAGTATGTATCTATTAAATCACTAACCTTAGTATGTATCTATTAAATCACTAACCTTAGTATGTATCTATTAAATCACTAACCTTAGTATGTATCTATTTAATCACTAACCTTAGTATGTATCTATTGAATCACTACCCTTAGTATGTATCTATTAAATCACTAACCTTAGTATGTATCTATTTAATCACTAACCTTAGTATGTATCTATTTAATCACTAACCTTAGTATGTATCTATTAAATCACTAACCTTAGTATGTATCTATTTAATCACTAACCTTAGTATGTATCTATTTAATCACTACCCTTAATATGTATCTATTAAATCTCTACCCTTAGTATGTATCTATTAAATCACTAACCTCAGTACGTATCTATTAAATCTCTACCCTTAGTATGTATCTATTAAATCTCTACCCTTAGTATGTATCTATTAAATCACTAACCTTAGTATGTATCTATCAAATCTCTACCCTTAATATGTATCTATTAAATCACTAACCTTAGTATGTATCTATTAAATCTCTACCCTTAGTGTGTATCTATTAAATCACTAACCTTAGTATGTATCTATCAAATCTCTACCCTTAATATGTATCTATTAAATCACTAACCTTAATATGTATCTATTAAATCACTAACCTTAGTATGTATCTATCAAATCTCTACCCTTAATATGTATCTATTAAATCACTAACCTTAGTATGTATCTATTAAATCTCTACCCTTAGTGTGTATCTATTAAATCACTAACCTTAGTATGTATCTATCAAATCTCTACCCTTAATATGTATCTATTAAATCACTAACCTTAGTATGTATCTATTAAATCTCTACCCTTAGTGTGTATCTATTAAATCACTAACCTTAGTATGTATCTATTGAATAACTAACCTTAATATGTATCTATTAAATCTCTACCCTTAGTATGTATCTATTAAATCTCTACCCTTAGTATGTATCTATTAAATCACTAACCTTAGTATGTATCTATTAAATCACTAACCTTAGTATGTATCTATTTAATCACTAACCTTAATATGTATCTATTAAATCACTAACCTTAGTATGTATCTATTAAATCTCTACCCTTAGTATGTATCTATTAAATCACTAACCTTAGTATGTATCTATTAAATCTCTACCCTTAGTATGTATCTATTAAATCACTAACCTTAATATGTATCTATTAAATCTCTACCCTTAGTATGTATCTATTAAATCTCTACCCTTAGTATGTATCTATTAAATCACTAACCTTAGTATGTATCTATTTAATCACTAACCTTAATATGTATCTATTAAATCTCTACCCTTAGTATGTATCTATTAAATCTCTACCCTTAGTATGTATCTATTAAATCACTAACCTTAGTATGTATCTATTAAATCACTAACCTTAGTATGTATCTATTAAATCTCTACCCTTAGTATGTATCTATTAAATCACTAACCTTAGTGTGTATCTATTAAATCTCTACCCTTAGTATGTATCTATTAAATCACTAACCTTAGTATGTATCTATTAAATCACTAACCTTAGTATGTATCTATTAAATCTCTACCCTTAGTATGTATCTATTAAATCACTACCCTTAGTATGTATCTATTAAATCTCTACCCTTAATATGTATCTATTAAATCACTAACCTTAGTATGTATCTATTAAATCTCTACCCTTAGTACGTATCTATTAAATCACTAACCTCAGTACGTATCTATTTAATCACTAACCTTAATATGTATCTATTAAATCACTAACCTTAGTATGTATCTATTAAGTCACTAACCTTAGTATGTATCTATTAAGTCACTAACCTTAGTATGTATCTATTAAATCACTAACCTTAGTATGTATCTATTAAATCACTAACCTCAGTATGTATCTATTAAATCACTAACCTTAATATGTATCTATTAAATCACTAACCTTAGTATGTATCTATTAAGTCACTAACCTTAGTATGTATCTATTAAATCACTAACCTTAGTATGTATCTATTAAATCACTAACCTCAGTATGTATCTATTAAATCACTAACCTTAATATGTATCTATTAAATCACTAACCTCAGTATGTATCTATTAAATCACTAACCTTAATATGTATCTATTAAATCACTAACCTTAGTATGTATCTATTAAATCACTACCCTTAGTATGTATCTATTAAATCACTAACCTCCGTATGTATCTATTAAATCACTACCCTTAGTATGTATCTATTAAATCACTAACCTCCGTATGTATCTATTAAATCACTACCCTTAGTATGTATCTATTAAATCTCTACCCTTAGTATGTATCTATTAAATCTCTACCCTTAGTATGTATCTATTAAATCACTAACCTCAGTACGTATCTATTAAATCACTAACCTTAGTATGTATCTATTTAATCACTACCCTTAGTATGTATCTATTAAATCACTAACCTCCGTATGTATCTATCAAATCTCTACCCTTAGTATGTATCTATTAAATCTCTACCCTCAGTATGTATCTATTAAATCACTACCCTTAGTATGTATCTATTAAATCACTAACCTCCGTATGTATCTATTAAATCACTACCCTTAGTATGTATCTATTAAATCACTAACCTCCGTATGTATCTATTAAATCACTACCCTTAGTATGTATCTATTAAATCACTAACCTCAGTACGTATCTATTAAATCTCTACCCTTAGTATGTATCTATTAAATCACTAACCTTAGTATGTATCTATTAAATCACTAACCTTAGTGTGTATCTATTAAATCACTACCCTTAGTATGTATCTATTAAATCACTAACCTTAGTATGTATCTATTAAATCACTAACCTTAGTATGTATCTATTAAATCACTACCCTTAGTATGTATCTATTAAATCACTAACCTTAGTGTGTATCTATTAAATCACTACCCTTAGTATGTATCTATTAAATCTCTACCCTTAGTGTGTATCTATTAAATCACTACCCTTAGTATGTATCTATTAAATCTCTACCCTTAGTATGTATCTATTAAATCACTAACCTTAGTGTGTATCTATTAAATCACTACCCTTAGTATGTATCTATTAAATCACTAACCTTAGTATGTATCTATTAAATCACTAACCTTAATATGTATCTATTAAATCACTAACCTCAGTGTGTATCTATTAAATCTCTACCCTTAGTATGTATCTATTAAATCTCTACCCTTAGTATGTATCTATTAAATCACTAACCTTAGTATGTATCTATTAAATCACTAACCTTAATATGTATCTATTAAATCACTAACCTCAGTGTGTATCTATTAAATCTCTACCCTTAGTATGTATCTATCAAATCACTAACCTTAGTATGTATCTATTAAATCACTAACCTTAGTATGTATCTATTAAATCTCTACCCTTAGTATGTATCTATCAAATCTCTACCCTTAGTATGTATCTATCAAATCACTAACCTCAGTGTGTATCTATTAAATCTCTACCCTTAGTATGTATCTATTAAATCTCTACCCTTAGTATGTATCTATTAAATCACTAACCTTAGTATGTATCTATTAAATCACTAACCTTAATATGTATCTATTAAATCACTAACCTCAGTGTGTATCTATTAAATCTCTACCCTTAGTATGTATCTATCAAATCACTACCCTTAGTATGTATCTATTAAATCACTAACCTTAATATGTATCTATTAAATCTCTACCCTTAGTATGTATCTATTAAATCACTAACCTTAGTATGTATCTATTAAATCTCTACCCTTAGTATGTATCTATTAAATCACTAACCTTAGTATGTATCTATTAAATCACTACCCTTAGTATGTATCTATTAAATCACTAACCTTAGTATGTATCTATTAAATCACTACCCTTAGTATGTATCTATTAAATCACTAACCTCCGTATGTATCTATTTAATCACTAACCTTAATATGTATCTATTGAATCACTAACCTTAGTATGTATCTATTAAATCACTAACCTTAATATGTATCTATTAAATCACTAACCTTAATATGTATCTATTAAATCTCTACCCTTAGTATGTATCTATTAAATCACTAACCTTAGTATGTATCTATTAAATCACTAACCTTAGTATGTATCTATTAAATCTCTACCCTTAGTATGTATCTATTAAATCACTAACCTTAGTGTGTATCTATTAAATCACTAACCTTAGTATGTATCTATTAAATCACTACCCTTAGTATGTATCTATTAAATCACTAACCTTAGTATGTATCTATTAAATCACTAACCTTAGTGTGTATCTATTAAATCACTAACCTTAGTATGTATCTATTAAATCACTACCCTTAGTATGTATCTATTAAATCACTAACCTTAATATGTATCTATTGAATCACTAACCTTAGTATGTATCTATTAAATCACTAACCTTAATATGTATCTATTAAATCACTAACCTTAATATGTATCTATTAAATCTCTACCCTTAGTATGTATCTATTAAATCACTAACCTTAGTATGTATCTATTAAATCTCTACCCTTAGTATGTATCTATTAAATCACTACCCTTAGTATGTATCTATTAAATCACTAACCTTAGTATGTATCTATTAAATCTCTACCCTTAGTATGTATCTATTAAATCACTAACCTTAGTATGTATCTATTTAATCACTACCCTTAGTATGTATCTATTAAATCACTAACCTTAGTATGTATCTATCAAATCTCTACCCTTAGTATGTATCTATTAAATCACTAACCTTAGTATGTATCTATTAAATCACTAACCTTAGTATGTATCTATTAAATCACTACCCTTAGTATGTATCTATTAAATCACTAACCTTAGTATGTATCTATTAAATCACTAACCTTAGTATGTATCTATTAAATCACTAACCTTAGTATGTATCTATTAAATCTCTACCCTTAGTATGTATCTATTAAATCACTACCCTTAGTATGTATCTATTAAATCACTAACCTTAGTATGTATCTATTAAATCTCTACCCTTAGTATGTATCTATTAAATCACTACCCTTAGTATGTATCTATTAAATCACTAACCTTAGTATGTATCTATCAAATCTCTACCCTTAGTATGTATCTATTAAATCACTAACCTTAGTATGTATCTATTAAATCACTAACCTTAGTGTGTATCTATTAAATCACTAACCTTAATATGTATCTATTAAATCACTAACCTTAATATGTATCTATTAAATCTCTACCCTTAGTATGTATCTATTAAATCACTAACCTTAGTATGTATCTATTAAATCACTAACCTTAGTATGTATCTATTAAATCTCTACCCTTAGTATGTATCTATTAAATCACTACCCTTAGTATGTATCTATTAAATCACTAACCTTAGTATGTATCTATTAAATCTCTACCCTTAGTATGTATCTATTAAATCACTAACCTTAGTATGTATCTATTTAATCACTACCCTTAGTATGTATCTATTAAATCACTAACCTTAGTATGTATCTATTAAATCACTAACCTTAGTATGTATCTATTAAATCACTAACCTTAGTATGTATCTATTAAATCACTACCCTTAGTATGTATCTATTAAATCACTAACCTTAGTATGTATCTATTAAATCACTACCCTTAGTATGTATCTATTAAATCACTAACCTCCGTATGTATCTATTTAATCACTAACCTTAATATGTATCTATTTAATCACTAACCTTAATATGTATCTATTAAATCACTAACCTTAGTGTGTATCTATTAAATCACTACCCTTAGTATGTATCTATTAAATCACTAACCTTAGTATGTATCTATTAAATCACTACCCTTAGTATGTATCTGTTAAATCACTAACCTTAATATGTATCTATTAAATCACTAACCTTAGTATGTATCTATTAAATCACTACCCTTAGTATGTATCTATTAAATCACTAACCTTAGTATGTATCTATTAAATCACTACCCTTAGTATGTATCTATTAAATCACTAACCTCCGTATGTATCTATTAAATCACTAACCTTAGTATGTATCTATTTAATCACTAACCTTAATATGTATCTATTTAATCACTAACCTTAGTATGTATCTATTTAATCACTAACCTTAATATGTATCTATTAAATCACTAACCTTAATATGTATCTATTAAATCACTAACCTTAGTATGTATCTATTAAATCACTACCCTTAGTATGTATCTATTAAATCACTAACCTTAGTATGTATCTATTAAATCACTACCCTTAGTATGTATCTATTTAATCACTAACCTTAATATGTATCTATTTAATCACTAACCTTAGTATGTATCTATTTAATCTCTACCCTTAATATGTATCTATTAAATCTCTACCCTTAGTATGTATCTATTAAATCACTAACCTTAGTATGTATCTATTAAATCACTAACCTTAGTATGTATCTATTAAATCACTAACCTTAGTATGTATCTATTAAATCTCTACCCTTAGTATGTATCTATTAAATCACTACCCTTAGTATGTATCTATTAAATCACTAACCTTAGTATGTATCTATTAAATCTCTACCCTTAGTATGTATCTATTAAATCACTACCCTTAGTATGTATCTATTAAATCACTAACCTTAGTATGTATCTATCAAATCTCTACCCTTAGTATGTATCTATTAAATCACTAACCTTAGTATGTATCTATTAAATCACTAACCTTAGTGTGTATCTATTAAATCACTAACCTTAATATGTATCTATTAAATCACTAACCTTAATATGTATCTATTAAATCTCTACCCTTAGTATGTATCTATTAAATCACTAACCTTAGTATGTATCTATTAAATCACTAACCTTAGTATGTATCTATTAAATCTCTACCCTTAGTATGTATCTATTAAATCACTACCCTTAGTATGTATCTATTAAATCACTAACCTTAGTATGTATCTATTAAATCTCTACCCTTAGTATGTATCTATTAAATCACTAACCTTAGTATGTATCTATTTAATCACTACCCTTAGTATGTATCTATTAAATCACTAACCTTAGTATGTATCTATTAAATCACTAACCTTAGTATGTATCTATTAAATCACTAACCTTAGTATGTATCTATTAAATCACTACCCTTAGTATGTATCTATTAAATCACTAACCTTAGTATGTATCTATTAAATCACTACCCTTAGTATGTATCTATTAAATCACTAACCTCCGTATGTATCTATTTAATCACTAACCTTAATATGTATCTATTTAATCACTAACCTTAATATGTATCTATTAAATCACTAACCTTAGTGTGTATCTATTAAATCACTACCCTTAGTATGTATCTATTAAATCACTAACCTTAGTATGTATCTATTAAATCACTACCCTTAGTATGTATCTATTAAATCACTAACCTTAATATGTATCTATTAAATCACTAACCTTAGTATGTATCTATTAAATCACTACCCTTAGTATGTATCTATTAAATCACTAACCTTAGTATGTATCTATTAAATCACTACCCTTAGTATGTATCTATTAAATCACTAACCTCCGTATGTATCTATTAAATCACTAACCTTAGTATGTATCTATTTAATCACTAACCTTAATATGTATCTATTTAATCACTAACCTTAGTATGTATCTATTTAATCACTAACCTTAATATGTATCTATTAAATCACTAACCTTAATATGTATCTATTAAATCACTAACCTTAGTATGTATCTATTAAATCACTACCCTTAGTATGTATCTATTAAATCACTAACCTTAGTATGTATCTATTAAATCACTACCCTTAGTATGTATCTATTTAATCACTAACCTTAATATGTATCTATTTAATCACTAACCTTAGTATGTATCTATTTAATCTCTACCCTTAATATGTATCTATTAAATCTCTACCCTTAGTATGTATCTATTAAATCTCTACCCTTAATATGTATCTATTAAATCACTAACCTTAGTATGTATCTATTTAATCACTAACCTTAATATGTATCTATTAAATCACTAACCTTAATATGTATCTATTAAATCTCTACCCTTAGTATGTATCTATTAAATCACTAACCTTAGTATGTATCTATTAAATCTCTACCCTTAGTATGTATCTATTAAATCACTAACCTTAGTATGTATCTATTTAATCACTAACCTTAATATGTATCTATTAAATCACTAACCTTAATATGTATCTATTAAATCTCTACCCTTAGTATGTATCTATTAAATCACTACCCTTAGTATGTATCTATTAAATCACTAACCTTAGTATGTATCTATTAAATCTCTACCCTTAGTATGTATCTATTAAATCACTAACCTTAGTATGTATCTATTTAATCACTACCCTTAGTATGTATCTATTAAATCACTAACCTTAGTATGTATCTATTAAATCTCTACCCTTAGTATGTATCTATTAAATCACTAACCTTAGTATGTATCTATTAAATCTCTACCCTTAGTATGTATCTATTAAATCACTAACCTTAGTATGTATCTATTTAATCACTACCCTTAGTATGTATCTATTAAATCACTAACCTTAGTATGTATCTATTAAATCTCTACCCTTAGTATGTATCTATTAAATCTCTACCCTTAGTATGTATCTATTTAATCACTAACCTTAATATGTATCTATTAAATCACTAACCTTAATATGTATCTATTAAATCTCTACCCTTAGTATGTATCTATTAAATCACTAACCTTAGTATGTATCTATTAAATCTCTACCCTTAGTATGTATCTATTAAATCACTAACCTTAGTATGTATCTATTTAATCACTAACCTTAATATGTATCTATTAAATCACTAACCTTAATATGTATCTATTAAATCTCTACCCTTAGTATGTATCTATTAAATCACTACCCTTAGTATGTATCTATTAAATCACTAACCTTAGTATGTATCTATTAAATCTCTACCCTTAGTATGTATCTATTAAATCACTAACCTTAGTATGTATCTATTTAATCACTACCCTTAGTATGTATCTATTAAATCACTAACCTTAGTATGTATCTATTAAATCTCTACCCTTAGTATGTATCTATTAAATCACTACCCTTAGTATGTATCTATTAAATCACTAACCTTAGTATGTATCTATTTAATCACTAACCTTAATATGTATCTATTAAATCTCTACCCTTAGTATGTATCTATTAAATCTCTACCCTTAGTATGTATCTATTAAATCACTAACCTTAGTATGTATCTATTAAATCACTAACCTTAGTATGTATCTATTAAATCACTAACCTTAGTATGTATCTATTAAATCACTACCCTTAGTATGTATCTATTAAATCACTAACCTCAGTATGTATCTATTAAATCACTACCCTTAGTATGTATCTATTAAATCACTAACCTCAGTATGTATCTATCAAATCTCTACCCTTAGTATGTATCTATTAAATCACTACCCTTAGTATGTATCTATCAAATCTCTACCCTTAATATGTATCTATTAAATCACTAACCTTAATATGTATCTATTAAATCACTAACCTCAGTATGTATCTATTAAATCTCTACCCTTAGTATGTATCTATTAAATCACTAACCTTAGTATGTATCTATTTAATCACTAACCTTAATATGTATCTATTAAATCTCTACCCTTAGTATGTATCTATTAAATCTCTACCCTTAGTATGTATCTATTAAATCACTAACCTTAGTATGTATCTATTAAATCACTAACCTTAGTATGTATCTATTAAATCACTAACCTTAGTATGTATCTATTAAATCACTACCCTTAGTATGTATCTATTAAATCACTAACCTCAGTATGTATCTATCAAATCTCTACCCTTAGTATGTATCTATTAAATCACTAACCTTAGTATGTATCTATTGAATAACTAACCTTAGTATGTATCTATTAAATCACTAGCCTTAGTATGTATCTATCAAATCTCTACCCTTAATATGTATCTATTGAATCACTAACCTTAGTATGTATCTATTGAATCTATATAAATCTCAAAGTCGGTGGGGTGACAATCGTCTGTCCAGCTATAGCGTTTAAAATTTATTAATGAAAAATGCGCTTTGAACTGGATTTGAACACATGAAGATCGCAAATGCAAGTTTGTAAACACGCGCACTCAACCATAAGCCTACACCATTCTTACCATTTACATTGCTCTTAACACAATTGTACTGTATATCCTTTTCGCAATTGCACACACTTGATTAGTAATATACTGTGCCCTCAGGTCACGATGCCCTGTTAGAGTTTTTTCGGCTCATTATATGGCACATGTTTTTGGGCATCCTTCCCAGACGAGGACGAACTTTGTTTCGACTTTTTACTGTCATATAATATTAACAAAAAGTTCTCAAGAAATTAAAATTTGGCAGTTGGTATACTGAATAGGACGAAATAATAAAAATGCTGATATGCTATTCACTGAAATCCGTCCCACAATGCCTGAAAGAGATACAAGTTGCTTGATATCTTAGCTAAGCGTTATTTGTTATAAGTTATAGTAAAAACAAATTTGAAACGGGATAAGCAATAAAAGTTTTGCCTATGACACAGTTGAAGCTAAGTAAAATACATACTAAAACTTAGCTCTATGCATGGGTTTAGTAAGCTAAATTAAAATAAGTTAAACTCAACGTTGATGCTATACGTCTATCTCTAAGGTAAGTACTACCCACGGTATGTACTGCACCTTAGTACATCGTATATTATATTTTCTTGCAGATCATAACCACTAAATACACTAAAGTTACTGTAAGTAACTATAGTTACTAACATTAACACATTCTTCTGTTACCAATTTTTGATATGTACAGTACATATAGAATTTTGATGATTCTTACCGGGGGTGTTTGCATTAGTTAATTACTATTGGTTTCTATAACACTATACAATATTTTCGCTACAACACTGACACGATTTAAAATCCTATAGTCGTATACTATATAATTTTTTATTGTTATTGTAGCAAAACAGACTTTATTTACTAGTTTAGTGACTAATTATTTCACATTTACATTTAAACACCTTTACAGTTGTTTTATTTTTTCTCTTAATTTATTTCAACAAAACATTTCTTTCATGAAATGAAATTTAAAATTTACAGTTGTTTAAAAAAAGTCTGAAAAACTTTACAGTTGTTTTAGTTTTTCTCTTAATTTATTTGAACTGCACACAAGACTTTTCTCATGATATGGAGTTTGAAAGTTAAAATGGTGACGGTTGTAATGTTAAGTAAAAGATAATCGTACCTGTGATTGGGGTGTTCATAGTAGTGTCTACTATCCTGAGTAGCCATCACTCAAACAGACTCAAGCAGTCGTCTTGTAGAGGTCATGGTCCTGCAAGTACCAACATGACACATTTTTCCCCATCCCCGTTACAAGCCTGTGCGGTAAATTAAACGACTTGGCATAGACTACTGGCCTCAGAGTAAAAATAGAAGTACGGTTCAATCGTATTTCAGGGAAAATTTGACGCATCAAAAATAGAAACGTACCTTGTTCATTATTATAAAGAGCACAACTCCAAGAATATATAATGAGTTAGCAAACAGTCCGCTTGTGGCATCTGCTTTAGTACTTATTGATGTCATCAAACTATAAACCAATCATGATCCCAAAATCTAGTAGCTTAGGTCTGTATCAAGGGAACACGAGTTCTGACAGTATCTCAAATTTTACAGTAGGAAATACCAGTTAGGAGAAAGTGATGTGGCGATATTTACTCTCACCTTCAGAAGGCTAAGGTTACCATAGAAACTTTCGGACTTGAAATTTGGGTGTATTAAATGGTGAATTTAAAACAGTATCTGTTGCAACAGCTTATCGACCAGTAAAACGTTACAAGGTCACGGCCAATTTAAGAGCTCAAAAGTTTCTAGTTTGAAATTTTTACAAAGCTTTCTTTTAATATAAATGGAGATCCTATAACATAGATGTATCACACACATGTATTATGATGCATTAAAGTAAGTAATATGTGGAACACTGGAACGTATTTTCTCTAACATGTAAGATAGTTACCCATATGCATAATATTGTGTATGTTGAAAGATACTGTTTGTAGCCTGTTTGAAAGGAGCAATAAGGTTGTATACACACCTGCCTAACCAATAACGACACGAGAACTTTGTTGAAGTTTGTAACCGTGGTAACATTCAGCGAGTTCTATAATTTAATGAAACCAATTTGAAGATTACTTTATAAATGTTGAATCTCCCAAGTCCAACTGATTTTAAAGTATAAAAAATAAAGCTTGTTATTTTTCCGTGGAGCCAACGTGTGCGAGTTATTACATACACAGTTATAACAATGCGTAATCAGCTGTGTTTCAAAGGAGATTAACAAACATAGTTACATCTCCTGCATACCCATAGCATCAATCAGAAAAATATTTAACAGAGGGTTCCTTAAAAATTATAAAATCCTCCTATCCCATATTTTTAAACTGAAAAAGGTATGTATGTTAACTAACCATTTTACTTTCAACAAAGTTGTAGTTATTTTTACTGCTTTCCTAATGTTAATCCAATCATTTGCAACAAAATATGCCATGTTTTATTGTCTAAAGCTTTGTACAACAATGATTAAACAGCCTTATGACACACCTAATAACCAAGACAGTAGGAACAATGAACAGATGGTAGACTATTGTACCCCAAACGATCATGATTGCTTATTAGATATCTAAGCAACGAATGTGCAAAAGTTCAAAGGGAGGTCATGTGGCAGCCGTACCAAAGCTTTTCATACCAATATGGAGTTGAGTCTATAGAGCCGAAGCTGAGAAGCTCAAAACTGACCAGCTCAAATCATACTCGAACCATACTCCCATCAGACACACTCTATCGAACGTCGTTTTGATTGGATATCTGCTCATCCACAAATGCAATATTGTCTCTTCCGAGTAGTGTGACAATAAAAAACGCAATGTTTCGTGAGTTCAGTTTGGGCTCGTGTGGCTATTTGTTGCTAATTTTGGTTAATGGTAGAAACAGGTACCCTCTGAAAACTTGCTTCGACTTTAATAGACTGGCAGAGTAATACTAGTGAGCCGTTCCAGCGCAGTCGTTGTGTCAAAGCAATCTAAACAGTCTACAATGTTACAGTATCGGAAGTACTTCCAACCAATATTGATTATTACGCACTTACCTTTACATCTTTATTGAAGATGATGCCGTCCTCAATTATAAAGGAATGTGTAGAATGTACGCTACAGAAGAGTAAACATAACTAATCAGACAATATCAAACAAGACTGAGTCATAATTTGGCTTAAGAAAACATTAACTTCTGTGCAAACAGAATCATGTGCAGGTGATCATGAAAACTCGGAACTAGTGTAGGCTAATCTGCTATAACTACTACAAGCTCATAGATACCTTATGTAGATGTTTGAGACTAGGTTATGTTTATCTGGATGGAGAAAAGATAAAGAGCATAAAAGGGAGAATTTAGAAGGAGATGACGAGGCATTTAGGTCCTGTTATACGTACAACAACATGATGGAGACTCAGTAGGCCACTAGGACAGTTGAAACTGTCATGACATATATAATAAGACTAGATGAATGCCCAGCGGTGCCTGAGTAATAAAAAAAGTCTTTGCGCAGAAAACTTATATGTAGTTAACACATACAACATTTACCATTTTAACTTTTAAATTTCATATTATGAGAAAAATGTTTTTGGACAGTTCAAATAAATCAAGAGAAAAGATAAACAATGAGTACATAGAAGTGTGTGTATTGAAAAAGATTAACATTGCAGGAGAAGCTCGTTGTATTCAAAGTTTTGATGGACAATAACTGGTATCTTTCAATAGTGGTACAAATGTAAAAATGAGATATCAGAATGTCTTTGTCTAATACTTTTCTGACCAAACGGAGAGAATGTAGAAGCAATTCCTACTGCAGATAATGCATTTGTCCAAATGAAAAATATTGAGCTTTTAAAGATTTACCGAAACCGGAAATACCAGTGTAACAGCACATTTGAAAATTACAAATTAAAAAAATTGGTAATTGTGAAAAATGTGAATTTTAAGATTTTTTTCAAAATAATAGTAAAAGGTGAAATTAATTAATAATAAAATGTGCACATTTAGCGTGTGCAATCACGGTAAGAATATACAGTGAAACACAGATAACTCAAACTTCAAGGGACCGAGCAAAAGTGTTCGAGTTATTAGAGCATTCAAGTTATCAGGACAATCATAAGTGCACGTATTTATAAGTAGATACATGTACATATACAAACTATATATCAATCAAAAGCATAGATTGCTTGTTGCAAGTTAAAGGGTCTCTCGTGTGAAGTTTTAAATATTTTTAATCAGAAAGTTTAGATATTTTTCTATCACTTGAGATTTGTTTGTTGCTTTAGGTGATGTGACTGACAGGACGTTCTCAGATTAAAATTGGCAAAACTTGATCGCGGTTAAAACGCTCAGAAAAAATACATACGTATTTTTCTACCGAGCGTTTTAACCAAGATCAATTTTGCATTAAGTCAGTTATTACAAAACTGCTTTACTATTAAAAACCCATTATCAATTTTGCCGATATTACTTTAAAGTTATCCAAATTTTACCTCGCTTTTCTTGCTTTCGGAGGGCTTATCGCTAAGCGGATGTTTGGTAAAATTTGATTTTTGCAAACCTTTAGAAAAGTCGTTAATGAAAATATTTGCCGATGTTGGTAATAACGAGGCCTAAGAACTACTAAAAGTCGATGTTTACCTATCTCTATGGCTTGGAATAAAGTGATATTCTAAAACGATAGTAACAACCGTCTCGGTAGTCGTTTGGCAAAAACCTGTTCAAGTTAACGGAGTTTCGGTCGAGTTATCTAAAGCCATTTATCATTGCGTGGGAACGGACCAAGCAAATCCATTCGAGTTAACCGTGTGTTCGATATATCCGAGGGCGATTTATCCGAGTTTCACTGTACTTATAAGTAAGAGCATTAGTAAGAAGAAGAACAACTTAGCCTAGTGGTTATGTGCGCTTGTTGTAGACTTGCGATTTGAATGTCATGAGTTAAAATCCTCTGCGAAACAGATTTTTAATCACTCAATTTAAACCATAACTGTCACGTACAACTTTTATTGTATTTACTAGGTAGTAAATCAGATACGCTGATTCCGATTTTGTACTCAAAATAAAAATTGGTCCACTAACTTTCAGAGTAATGAAGGCTTTTTACAGCGTTTTAATACCAGTCTCGAAAACAACACGATCGGCATAAGTAGGGATGTTTAGATCGATTTAGAATAATAGAGATGGATGTTTTAAAATCCATTATTATCTAAATTCAGCCTTAAAAATAATCTCAGTCTTTTCTGAAAGGTAGATAAGCTATTTAACATTGCATATTTAAAAATGAGCTCAAAAAAGCGCGATAACAACGCTAGCTTGTGATAAAACCGCGCTTTTTGAGCTCAATTTTCTCGGCGTTCAGCCTATTTAAATATGTAACAAGCTACGAGCAATTTTAAATAGTTTATACACCTTTCATAAAAGACTGAGATTATTTTACAGGCTGGATTTAGATAATAATGGGTTTTAAGACACCCATCTCTATTATTCTAAATCGGACTAAACATCTCTAACTTCCGTTCCTGAAAAAGCTAGGTTTCATCACATATTTATGGGCGGAGCTTGTAATGCCGATTGTGTTGTTTTCGAGACGGATATTGAAATGCTTTAAAAAAGCCCTAATGACTGAAGGTTAGTGGACCAATCTTTATTTTGAGTACCAAATCGGAATCAGCGTGTCTGATTTACCTAGAAAATACGATAAAAGTTGTATGTGACAGTTATGGTTTAAATCGCTATCACTGGACACAGGGATAAAAACAATGAGATTTATATAGATAGTCAAAGGTAGCCTATATCACGGAAAATGACTAGGACTGTTCAACGCAGCAGCGGCTCGATGAGAGGTCCAAAGAATAACTCGATAGATAAATAAGCACTGTCTGATGCAGCAATGGGATGGTCGGATGTGTAGCTCAACAGCGAAAGTTGTTAGCGAATGACCAACTGCTAAGCAGTAATTAATATATGAAAAGGCTTCAGCCAGACGACCTACACAGGAAGTTAAATGATTTGAAGCACTTAGACGAGAGGAACACGAGTGCACACAGGCTGCAAGACTGGTAAAGACCAGCTATTAGTTAATTCAATACAGCATGTTGGCCATGAAAAGCTTTTAAGATGAATAGACGAACAATAGAACGAACAATAGAACGTGTCAAAGAAATGAATATCACTATTAGAATTGGAGATATTGGTTGAACATCAAATTGTTTTTAATTGAATAATAACTATAGCCTTTTATAGGAAATCATTCAAGAATGAAAGCTCAGACTGTGCTGAAGAGGAGACTAGTGTAGGACCCGCACATCCACTCAAACTATACCCATGTATTTACGCGTGACACACACAATAAAGGGAGGCTATGTGAACAACAGATAAAGTGAATGCAACAACCTGTAGAGTGAATGCAGCATTTGTTGCAAATTTTTAATAAATGTTTCTACCAGAGTCTGCTCAAAGCAATGATGGCAGCTTTGTTCTCAAAAAATTTAAACAAAGGTAATTTGTGAAAGGTCGTGATGAGCCAGTTGCCACCGCAACAGTTAATGTATACAGGTTCCTGATACCAAACAACAGATGATAGAAGATGCATGACCCCATACTAGTTAGCCTTTACCGCTAATTGATACGTCTCGTATGCCAGATTATTGGACATAATGTATATATAACCAGCCAACAAAGTGAAGCAACTGCACAGCTCATCAACATCTGTCAGAATATTGTATGACAGACATGCATTCATCTACCAGTATAAATTGAACAGTAACTGATACATGCAACTGAGTAAATCTTTAAAATGCTGGTAAAACTACCAGTATTTGTTACTAACCGACTGACTAACAAATAAATGTGCAATAGCCTTATCCTTGATGATTGGTCACAAATATTGGCCCTATACATGTATTTAAGTGTTAGTGAGCGCTCGAAGTTACTATGGTACCAAGCATGACTGCATGCACAGCCAATATTTTAAGATGCAGCTCAACAATAGTACTCAAAATAGTAATGAACAATAGTAATATAGTATACTACTCAATCTGGTATGAAAATTTTTCTAAAAGTATTTAGTATGGTGAGATATCAAGATTAGCTTTGCATTACAAATTGGAAGTACTTGATTAAAACAGACAGTATATTTATAATATGGTCTGCGATATATTATTGAAGATGAAAGCTACCCATGTCGTACCCAGTGTGGGTAGTAATTCTAACAGAAGCAACCACGTAATGGGAGAATGTTGAAGTGAAGCCTAATAATAAAAAGACGATTAACTTTTTGGGAATTAGAAGCAGAAGCGACTCATTATCTAATGCCAAGTAAAGGACGTTCGGTGCAAAATGATTGTCATATATGTATCATAAATTTGCAGAAGAACCATTAGAGCTTCAGCAAATTGTTGAACAAATCGCTAGTGAAAGAGAATGTATAAACATTTTTGATAGCTCACATCAAATATTCAAATTTCTCACACAAATAATATATAAAAAATTAAAAAACTTGCACTACGATCATTGTGGAAGCGTTTCCTATCTGCAGTTATATACAACTTTAATAAAGTTGCAGTCGAAGCTGTAATACAGTCATCAAAGTCACTCGTACAAATACATTTATGGAACAGACAGCTTCATGAAAAGCAAGAGACTAGCGATTTGTCGTCTTCAATACGATATCACTGTCATAAAATTGTTACTTAGTCTTTGCGAAGCCGAAGTGGAAGAAGCAAGCCATTAAACTGTGACGATGTAACCTAGCAAAAATGTAAATATTGCGCAAAATCAACTCGAGATGCTATAAAGAACTTGGCTCATTCAAATAACCGCCTTCCAAGAAATGAATCTCGTGTGGAGTTCGATAGTGAGAAAGCGTTATGCGCTGCAACTTGTACTTGTAAACAACAACAAAATAGACATTTGATATAAAGTTATAAAAAGAACAGTGACTCAGCCCATCGTTAGTTAATACCAGCAATAACTTGAAATATATCATTGTAACCTAAAAATTGGAACGATTTACCATCGGAAGTAGTGATTGCCAAGATAAGCTATAACGCTTTCTTACCTTACATAACGATAAATAATTGAAATAGCAAAGTTGGTCAAACCGAGCTATTTAGACTTGTCAGCAAAGATGACTTCTTTGCCATGAAGCGATGTGAAAAAGCTTTTGCTTAGCTTACTAAGCCCAACAAAACTACATTGCTATACTCATCAATTAAATTGATTAGTTGATATTATTATGTGTAGAAGACGTCATTGGCCAATGATTGCAAAATTATCGGTGACTCCACCGGAAAGCTTTTGGTTTTCGACGAGAAGAGATAACTCCAACTATCATTAAATCCTTTTTCACTGTCGTGATTACCGTGTTTACCGAGCATAAATTTATGTAGTACTAGTACATGTTCATGTAAATGCATTCATTTTCGGTTTAAATGAAACTAAACTTTTTTGCACTTTTTTGTAAATATTCACAGTTTCCTCTGCCAATATTATTGCTGATACACTATAAGTATACTGCTAGTCCACTCTTTGATTAGTGCCGGCCTCATCATCCTGAATAGATAAATGACTAGCCATGGGAAGCACATTTATGCAAGACCTTATTTCAACCATGACAAATAAATGCTTATTAAATGATTTATATGTTAGTAACTAGCCTACTCCTGCAAAAGTAGAAGCTTCAGTCTCTATGTCACCCCCAATATCAGTTTATGAGTGTACCAGTGTGATCCACACAAAAACCCACAGCGCAGACTCAGGGAGCCACAGCCAATCATGGACTACAAGCATTTTAGTTCAACGTATGCAAGAGTTAATAGTAAATACGTAATCAAACGGTCACAATTGATGGCAAAATTTTAGGTATGCCGACGTAATCCATACACGTATTCATACCCAACGAACATCAGAGACATGTCAGCTGCTAGCATTACTGAGGGGGTCATTTAAAAAAATTTCTATAATGCTGTGGTCACACACTGGCCATATTGGGCTCGCTTGAATTAGTTGCATCCTCACTCTCAAAGGAAATTTCAGTCCCTTAGGTTCTTGCGTGCAATGCCTGGTACTATAATAGGCGCAAGTGAATTCTGCCAATAACAGGCTTCTAGCATAGCAGTGCAATTCATGCAGGCACCAATAAGATGAATTCACAGCCAATAGCTTGCTTATGAGTACACGAGCAGACACTGTGCAAGAGTCAATAATAAACTCAAATGAACACACCTATCACATCTATAGCAGAGTACAGTATTTTACTGTTCTTATAACGTAAACGTTTCTGGAACAAATCATTTACTGTGTAAGAGCGTCTACTGTACAAGTTTACAAAAACATTTACTGCAAAAACCAATTTATAGGCTCAAATGACTCTGTCAATGCAAAGCTTCGGTTAACGCTCTCTCAAAAACAGCTCACGTAAAATAAAGAATAATTTTTTATTTTACTTTATTTCATTTGCTTATTTCCATATTAACATAAAAGGTTTGCTGCTATTGTTATACAATTTATATACATGTATATAATCTCAAAGTTTGTCTGTATGTCCATCGGTATATCCGGTTATAGTTATTAAAATCTTGGAATTGAAAGCTCACATTCTGCTGGGTTGGAACTCACAAACTTTGCAACCGCAAGTTTCAAACTGTACATTTAGTCACTAAGCGTGTGTGATAGCAAGCTATCAAGTGTGTGCAAATTTAGCAATGTCATCGAAGCCACCAACGGTGTGTGATAAGAGCGATATAATCGTTTCTATCGCTCTTATCACACACCGTTTGTTGCTTCGATGACATTGCTACTATTACACACGCTTAGTGGCTAAATGCGCGGTTCGAAACGTGTGAAAACAAACTTCATGAGTTCAAATCTAGCAGAATGCGAGCTTTTAATTTCAATTTGTTAGCCATTGCTTCATTGCTAACATTTATTGACATATCACTACTATTATTGTATGGCTTCACAAAGCTAGTGGACTGAAAGTGCAAACATATCAACTGCCTTTACAAGAAAAACAAAAATGATTACAAATAAATCAATCCAAATGTTTTTAATTTGTAAAAAGATTTTAGTCACCAAAACTAAGTTAGACAATAAAACATAACTAAACACAGACTTTGCTGACTATATAATGCTACTCTCAAAATGACAATACAGTTGTTTTGTTGTTGAGCTGTAAAAAACTTGAAATTTTACATTTTATTTACTCATGCAATAAAAAGCAAGCAAGCCGTATTAAAGAAATGGTTATTAGCCAAGTAAAACTAGTTTTATAGTCACAATACCATGATTATCCAGCCATATAAGAGAGGGGCGGTACTTCACTTTAGAGTGTAGAAATAGTTTATGCAAGAGATTAGGCTAAGGGGAAAAAACCAGAAATATTGGCATTTGCCATGTGTAGCATTTCTTCAGTTGTACATGTTGACATGTACTGCAGCCAAAAAACAGCTTATGAGTGATTGTCTTCTCGTCACAATTAATTGTTTCAGTTTGAGCTGCAGTAAATACATTAGAGCACTGGCTGATTTTGGTATATTAAATAATGTTACCTTGAGAGAGCAGTTTTTCTGACACTTTTTCCATAGATTAGTAAACATAGTTTATCTGATATAAGCATCAAAAGCAATGAGAGCAAGTAGTGAGTAAAACCGAATACAGTTTAAAATAACTTACGAGGAGACAATTACCAATCTGCATACGCTATGTTTTATGTTGAAGTTATCTATCCTTCTAACTGCATTTATCTAATTGCAGTTTTGTTTGAATAACTGTATCTCATTGTACATGTTTTTTGTAACAAATCTTACTAATTACTACTAAACATAATATAGTGAAAGGGTACTACTTGTTTATATCTATAATGAAAATGGCAGTACTGCTTGACTTTTCTATTCAACTGCGCACTTGTACAAGTCCATGTGATGATGATATTAAATGAAGTAGTCTCTAAACCATTAGCTCAATGTATATGAGCTTTATGTATATTACCTCTATGTATATTATATCTATGTATATTAGCTCTATGTACATTAGCTCTATGTACATTAGCGCTATGTATATTAGCTCTATGTACATTAGCTCTATGTATATTAGCTTTATGTATATTAGCTCTATATATATTAGCTCTATGTATATTAGCTCTATGTACATTAGCTCTATGTACATTAGCTTTATGTATATTAGCTCTATATATATTAGCTCTATGTATATTAGCTCTATGTATATTAGCTCTATGTACATTAGCTCTATGTACATTAGCGCTATGTATATTAGCTCTATGTACATTAGCTCAATGTATATTAGCTTTATGTATATTAGCTCTATGTATATTAGCTCCATGTACATTAGCTTTATGTATATTAGCTCTATATATATTAGCTCTATGTATATTAGCTCTATGTACATTAGCTCTATGTACATTAGCTTTATGTATATTAGCTCTATATATATTAGCTCTATGTATATTAGCTCTATGTATATTAGCTCTATGTACATTAGCTCTATGTATATTAGCTTTATGTATATTAGCTCTATGTACATTAGCTCTATGTATATTAGCTCTATGTACATTAGCTCTATGTACATTAGCGCTATGTATATTAGCTCTATGTACATTAGCTCAATGTATATTAGCTTTATGTATATTAGCTCTATGTATATTAGCTCCATGTACATTAGCTTTATGTATATTAGCTCTATATATATTAGCTCTATGTATATTAGCTCTATGTATATTAGCTCTATGTACATTAGCTCTATGTACATTAGCGCTATGTATATTAGCTCTATGTACATTAGCTCAATGTATATTAGCTTTATGTATATTACCTCTATGTATATTATATCTATGTATATTAGCTCTATGTACATTAGCTCTATGTACATTAGCGCTATGTATATTAGCTCTATGTACATTAGCTCTATGTATATTAGCTTTATGTATATTAGCTCTATATATATTAGCTCTATGTATATTAGCTCTATGTACATTAGCTCTATGTACATTAGCTTTATGTATATTAGCTCTATATATATTAGCTCTATGTATATTAGCTCTATGTATATTAGCTCTATGTACATTAGCTCTATGTACATTAGTGCTATGTATATTAGCTCTATGTACATTAGCTCAATGTATATTAGCTTTATGTATATTAGCTCTATGTATATTAGCTCCATGTACATTAGCTTTATGTATATTAGCTCTATATATATTAGCTCTATGTATATTAGCTCTATGTATATTAGCTCTATGTACATTAGCTCTATGTATATTAGCTTTATGTATATTAGCTCTATGTACATTAGCTCTATGTATATTAGCTCTATGTACATTAGCTCTATGTACATTAGCGCTATGTATATTAGCTCTATGTACATTAGCTCAATGTATATTAGCTTTATGTATATTAGCTCTATGTATATTAGCTCCATGTACATTAGCTTTATGTATATTAGCTCTATATATATTAGCTCTATGTATATTAGCTCTATGTATATTAGCTCTATGTACATTAGCTCTATGTACATTAGCGCTATGTATATTAGCTCTATGTACATTAGCTCAATGTATATTAGCTTTATGTATATTACCTCTATGTATATTATATCTATGTATATTAGCTCTATGTACATTAGCTCTATGTACATTAGCGCTATGTATATTAGCTCTATGTACATTAGCTCTATGTATATTAGCTTTATGTATATTAGCTCTATATATATTAGCTCTATGTATATTAGCTCTATGTACATTAGCTCTATGTACATTAGCTTTATGTATATTAGCTCTATATATATTAGCTCGATGTATATTAGCTCTATGTATATTAGCTCTATGTACATTAGCTCTATGTACATTAGCGCTATGTATATTAGCTCTATGTACATTAGCTCAATGTATATTAGCTTTATGTATATTAGCTCTATGTATATTAGCTCCATGTACATTAGCTTTATGTATATTAGCTCTATATATATTAGCTCTATGTATATTAGCTCTATGTACATTAGCTCTATGTACATTAGCTTTATGTATATTAGCTCTATATATATTAGCTCTATGTATATTAGCTCTATGTATATTAGCTCTATGTACATTAGCTCTATGTATATTAGCTTTATGTATATTAGCTCTATGTACATTAGCTCTATGTACATTAGCTTTATGTATATTAGTTCTATATATATTAGCTCTATGTATATTAGCTCTATGTATATTAGCTCTATGTACATTAGCTCTATGTATATTAGCTTTATGTATATTAGCTCTATATATATAAGCTCTATGTATATTAGCTCTATGTATATTAGCTCTATGTATATGCTTCAGATGCCTCATATTCAAGGCTTTATAAATAAGAATGAAAATCTCAAACTTCTCTTGGTCTTCATACAAACCGTTTTCAAAAACTTACATGCTCTTTACAATGTATATAAGTATTATAACAAATAACTTGAAACAAATCGTTTGATGTCTTAATATTGTTTTGTTACTCAACTACTAAATGAGGACAAAAAATATGTGATATCATTCAGTGTTATGAACCCCAGCATTTCCGCTGCAAACTGGTGCAAACTTTCAAATTAGACCAACCATTTATATCTCTACGCTGTTAGCAGATTACCGGTTGTTTGAACAGCTGTATCACTGATATTCTGGTAAAGAGAAAACATTGATAAGATACTAAATCGTGTTACTTGATGTTTATGTGATCTTTGTACATCTATATTGTCACCTGTTTATTTATAGCACCATCATATGCCATATTTGAGAGAATGTAGATGTAAGTTAATAGTATTGTGTATCGATCTAGGATATATGCATAGATATATAAACGTAGATTGGCCAATAGGGAAAACGCCTGTCAGACTAAAATAGCAGGACGTTACATCATTGTATTGAACCTAATGCTTGACTGCACTGTTGTTTACAATGGAGCTAATGAGGAAAAGGTGACAAAATCACATTTATTTTCACATAAAAACCTTCTTGGATACATAATCCAGTGAACCAAAGCGATTCTGTGATAATATCTGATAACCACCATAGATTAAAACTATAGAAGTTATGAAATGTTGCACACAAATCATGAGCCATCAGGGCTTTATTTGCCACCCCCTCTCCTATCCCCCTTCTCTCTTTTCCCCTTCCCCTTCTCCTAAGAAGAAGTGGGAAGGGGAAAAGAAAGAAGGGAGAAAGGAGAGGGGGGGGGCAAATAGCCCACCCACCCGAAGAGCAGGACCTTGGCTAGGTAAAAGACTAATATCATGCTGAACAAAACATGACTAAATATGATGAGCCTGTAAAGTTTTGATCTGATCAGGGAAATAGAAACAGTGGCTTTCTTAGCTAGAGCTGGAATGAAACCAATGAATGCAGGGTCGGACTAGATTCAGGGTCAGCAATGAGGGCCAAGATCGAGTCGGACCGGGTCAGCATGCGCGATTTTTTTATTCATTTAAGAGATAGCTCTATTAAAGCCTAATGTTGTGACATCAATAACCTAAGATAAAAGAACCCATTATCACACCAATCATTATATTTTGTGGCTTGGTTTATAGATGCAATTTACAATTTATGGCTAGACATTGGTGGATCAATGCTATTCAATGAGTGATAGATTAATGGCATGATTTGGCTAGTGTTATTATTACAGATTTTATTTTCAACTGCTATTATAATCAACAAGAAGAGATTAGTTAAGAAATACTTTGCAAATATAGAAATGGATAACCTAGCATAGTGGAAAGTAAAAATCCATCACTTCCCTAAAACTCCTGGTATTAGTGAAAGAAACTAAAAATAAAATAAATTTGCTGGATTGAAGGTTCTTAGACACGCTTTTAAGTTCCTCAGGATGCCTTCGTTGTAAATGCCTCAATAGTATTAAGGTGGACCCTTCTTTGTAACCTAACTTGCTTTCGCATATTGTACAAATAACTTGGTATTTCCCTTTCTTGACCGGCTTCTTCATGAACTCCCAGACCACCGAGACGTTGATTATTTCTTGCCGAAAATTGTTGTGAAACCTATAGTCCAAAGACTATTGTCGCAGACGTAAAAATATAGTCTGAACTCACCTTGTTTTATTTCGCCTGGTCCTTTCGCGCTAGGACTATACGGGACTCTATTTCAATCGCACTTGAAAAGCGATATACAATCGCTCTCATTTAGCCATAAACCTACCCGTGTCTTTGTATAAGAAAACCCGAGGGTCGGGTGGCCCGACCAGGGCACCTCTGACCTGGTGGGTCAAAACCAGATGAGCTACCCGTGCCAGCTCTACCCTCAGCTTCATAATGTGCCCTAATCGAAATATATCTCTTTGCTATCTCTTGAGCTAGGCTACTAGCATCAAGATTACATTTAAACAATAGCATGGTGTTGAGCCTCAGCAACCTCTCCATGGTGGCAATTAGTGCTAGCCTGGGAAAGTTTGTCACCGACCCAGCACTACTAGGCAACACTCTCATCGCTTTCTCACTGTGGTTGCAAACCTCAATCACCACAGGCGGAGACAAAGTCAAGCCACCACAATTCCTAACTGTGATTAGGGAATTCGTTGCTTGGTTGACATCATAGTTGGTAACATCTACGATGCTAGTTATACAATCATTACTCTTCAGCTTTAGTAACCGAGATACATAGCCAGTTGTAAAATAATCATTCTATCTCATTTTTGACTTAAAGGTTGACTTGCAACAAAATTCACATTATAGTTATTTGGTATCATAAGATTCACCATGTCTTACTCTGTTGTGTTGTAGGTGCAAAATATATGGGAATGTGATTGCAAGCTTTTGAAAGCTAAAAAACAAACAGTTAATCGCAGCCAAACGAGACCGCTGTAGTTTGGATTCGCTTTCCGAAATGGCTCAAATGGGGCGTAGTCGTTACAGGATGGTTTCTGTTTACACTTTCATGCATCTTCATTTGTCGAAATATTTTCACAAATATACCTCACGCATTCAATACAACCATGTCTATTGTTCTTACGCGTCTTTTTTATTGTCATTGTAATGCTGTCACTTTTAGCACTGATATCTTATAACTTACCGTAAAAATTCGTTAAACTTTTTAACCTTAGCTCGAAGGAGTACATATCGTTGTCTGATAATCATGACGAGACTGTTGGTTGCCTGTGATAATTGAAAAGTGTTGCAAAAATTATTTGGGAAGTATGTATTGGGTCACATGATCAGATTACGACTTGACGATTAGATAATGCCGAAACAAAACTGTAAAGTAGCGAGCATCTATATTTGATACGGGGTCTTCAGTAAAAACCGAAGTGTTTGTCATAAACTAGTGCTACGATAAGTTTTATAGTGAGCTTTTTATTGGCCTTTCAATTCATGTGAGAACATCACATGACAAGATGATAACCAAACTGTAATGACTACGTCAGATCAATAAAGAGATTCCAATCTACGGCGGCTTTTCATTTTTAAGCTTTTAAGAGCTTGTAATCACATTTCCACATATTTGGCACCTACACCACAACAGAGTAAGACATGGTGAATCTTTAGATACCAAATAACTGTAATGTGAATTTTGTTGCAAGTCAACCTTCAAGACATACTTGCATACTCATCATATTTAGTCATGTTTAGTTCAGCATGATATTAGTCTTTTACCTAGCCAGGGTCTGGCTCTTCGGGTGGGTGAGCTATTTGCTCCCCCTCTCTTTTCTCTCTTCTCTCATTTCCCCTTCCCACTTCTTCTTGGGTGAAGAGTGAAGGCAAAAAGAGAGAGAAGGGGTGTATGAGAGGGGGTGGCAAATAAAGCCCATGCTCATGCCCCAGGCTCATGATTTGTGTGCAACATTTCATAACTTTTATAGTTTTAATCCAAGGTGGTTATCAGATATTATCACAGAATCGCTTTGGCTTACTGGATTATGTATCCAAGAACGTTTTTATGTGAATATAAATGTGATTTTGTCACCTTCTCCTCATTAGCTCCATTGTAAGCAACAGTGCAGCCAAGCATTAGGTACAATACAATGACGTAACGTCATGCTATTTAAGTCTGACAAGGCAACCAATGGGAATAGCTATTATTGGCCATTCTAAGTTTATATATCTATGGATATATGTATCAGTCAGCTTTGTGCCTTTCTCTTCTGCTCCATTCATGCTGTTTATCTAAAACTATATCAAACATTTTGGTAAAGCTGTGCGACTGACATGAATGACAGTTAAAATAGAATTTAGATTTAGAATAGATTTAAAAATAGCAGCTTGTTTTGATGTGTACAAAGTGGTAATAGTAAACCCTATAGTACTTTTTAAAAATTGAAAAATACTATGATGACTCCAAGTAATATAAAGTGAACAATATGAGTATAATAGAAACAATTTAACAGAATTAAACATTAGAAAACTGCAAGTAAAAGAATATGCAGTAAAAATCAAACCATGTAATAGAAATGCAATGAAACCAAGAATAAGATGGAAAACAGAAATGAAAAAAAATTGTGAGAATTGTTGTAGATGAAAAAAATAGCAGCAGATATGTGTCAGAGCCCTGAATGTAGGTATTAGAGGTGATTGTTCAGCAGATATGTGTCAGAACCCTGAATGTAGGTATCAGAGGCGCTTGTTCAGCAGATATGTGTCAGAGCCCTGAATGTAGGTATCAGAGGTGCTTGTTCAGCAGATATGTGTCAGAGCCCTGAGTGTTACAGTAGGTATCAGAGGTGCTTGTTCAGCAGATGTGTGTCAGAGCCCTGAGTGTAGGTTTCAGAGGTGCTTGTTCAGCAGATATGTGTCAGAGCCCTGAGTGTAGGTGTCAGAGGTGCTTGTTTTATGTTGTTCATTTCCACTTTTTTTTAGAATATACCACTCACAACTAATCAAAGTATGGGTATGGCCAAGGTATTTTCCCATCATGAGGAATGTTTATTCAGTACCCAAATTTGTTAGCTGCCGCCAATAGTGACTGACAAGTATCTGATAGGGTTTCTGATTATGTCACCTGCTATGTACTGCCAAAGTTATATCTAGAGTAGCTAGTAGAGTAATGTATATGCACTTTCAGTCTGAGAGATCTCATACACCGTAAGATTCTACTGAGCTTTCGATGTCATCTTTACTTAATTGATACATTGATAATAATAATAATAATAATAGACCATGATCTATTCTAGATAAAACTTTATAGACCATGTTAAGATTTGGTTTAGGTTGGGTCATAACGTGCTAGGCTGTAGCATATACTATCAGGACTATTATTACATGCAATGATAATAAAATGTTATATTGTGACATATTGGTCTAAATTAGGATACGTGGTGTTTAACTGTTATATATAGCATTAGAATTCGATATGTTGCAGTGTATTGGTGCTTAAAGTATCAAGATACATATGAATATTAAGCATGTATCACAGCCTGTGGCATAAAACATTCTATAATGTACACTAACAAGATATAATGCCATGAAAAAACTTGGAATATATTCCGAAACAATATTCTGTATCTTTTATCATTTTGTATCACCGTACTGTATATTATACTGACTCATGACAAGCTCTGAGATATATTAGGGATGATTGTGCCATGCTGTGGTTGACTCTTCAGATGTTGTAATGGTTAAATGAAAAGCAAGACCCAGGGACTGAAAGGCTTCACATACCATAGACTCATGCACTTTACTCTTGTTAAATTGATTCGCTTTATCTTGGCTACTGTTAAGAGTTTCCAGTGTGGTAACCCTATAAGTTGTTCTAGAAGCTTCCAAGTCTTGTTGACAATATGTCATATTTGGCCGGAGAGCGTTTTAGATTATGTGCAAACAACTTCACAAAGCTTTGACAGAATTTAAACTTACATGTAGTTGTTGGATGGCTAAGAAGATCTTTAACTCACTGTCTGAACTTTTGAGAAACTTAGTCTGAAACTTTTGCAATTTCATAGGCAAGTTTAGTGGTATTATCTGAAGGAGCTTATATATGTTGGTCTATAACTACTATAAGCAATGATAAGCTCTTGAGTGAATGTTTTATAGCCTCATCAGAAAGTAATTTTGACTGCTCAATGGTTCAATTCTTTATAACTTGGTAAAAATACTTGCTACAATGAGCATGTGCATAGCTACATATACATATACATCTTTAGATGAAAAGAGTGTACACTCAATTAGCAAATGGCAAAGGCGGTAAAATTGACACTCGACAATTGGTTCATCGTATAAATAGCCTTACATTTGTAATAATTAAATAATTAATAAAAAAATTCACTTTGAATTTTAATAAACCATTAATTGTTCATACCCATAAACTGAAGTGAGTGACTATCAAGTGATATCAGCACTGTAAATTCTAGCCATAATTGAGCTTTTTTGGAAGATTTATTGAACTTTAAACCTATAGAACTAGGTGACCTCAAATCGGAGTCAAAGGTCAATCATATACCTTTGTGCACACGCAGAATATTGAAGATAATAGAACTGAGAAGAACCAGACTTCATCATTAGGTTATCATACAGTCATGTGATAATTATATCAAACCTGACACGATCAAAAGAATGATAAGAAAAAACTACGATAAGTTGTAGAGCTGGAACCAGTACAAAGGAGCAATTTACATTTATTTATTGTTTATAAGTTTATAGGTGTAGACTAAGCTCAAATTGTTAGTTAGAGTCAGGTACTAAAATGAACAGCCAGAGTTCTATGTAAACGTTTAGCTCTGAACTCAAAATCACCTAAAAACGCTCGAACAAACATAGTCTGTTCATCCTTTACTGATCAAAAACTGCTGCCTTAACTTCTATTTAAATGAAGAAAGAAATCTAGCGTAAGAAAATTTTTGTGTTGCTATACGCTGTCTATATCCGCAGTCCGCAACTTTGTTTGATAATAGAAAAGATAATCCAGTGACTCCATTTTAAGCAAGGTAAACATGAGCGCTTCATATCAAACAGTAAGGTCACTTTGTGACTTCAGTTCGGCCTGTGTACTCAAGTTTGATACAAGTTAGGTTTACCCTATATGAGTGAGGATTACACGTATATACACCTCAAAGTAATCTCTCATGAAAAAGTGTAAGATTTATTTGTCTATAAGGTAGTAGGAAAATAATTCCATGTACTTATTGTAATGTCTGTGTGAGTATTAGAAATTTTGTGGCATGACAGAATGAGCTAATCTGATTCAGTTGGCCATTTTGGATTTCATAAAGAAGCATTGTATCCAACTAACAAGTTATGCCACTAATATGACAAGAATGATAAAGCTATCGGTTGAATTCGCTTTTCTCTTTGGTAAGCTCAGGTAGAACTGAGTACCCCGACAAAAGGCGCACAATAAACCTTTCAGATTCATGCCGTCAGAGTAGAGCAGCTGGTCTGAGTGGCCTATGACAATCTGCAAAAACTCATTGAGTGAACATGGCAAAGGAAGTGTTCTGCAGCATGCTTGATTGATGCGGTACAAGCCGGCATGAAAGTCCTGATACAGACTGGGGAATGCCAGCAACTAACCATCAGGTCGGTGGAGAAAGAGCCAGCCAAGCAGGTAGCGATGGTTCAAGACCATTCCATTAAACAGCTTACACTTTTAGTGAAGCAGCTGATGAAGCAGGTTGGTCAGCTGAAGAAAGAACGAGACAGCCCCAATGAGGCCGCACAGGCCACGCCCTTTCTGTTTTGGAGCTGCGGAGGCCAATGGCACATCTCTAGAATGAGGAGATAGTGTAGAGGTTTCTGCCATAGCCACCTAACATGAGGAGGTGGCATGAAGACCTTTTACCCTAGCCACCCGAAACTAATACGAGACCTTGAGGAAGCTGGAGTGCGAATCCCTGGACTCTAACTGAACTGAAGAAAAGGAGCAGTCAAAGCCAGAATGAGCAACACTGAGCGGGCCTGCCAGAAGTAGACTTGAACAGTAGTCAGTAGAGACCGAACCAGTGACCAACCAGAAGCCTGCCTTTACAGCAGCTTGACTGGTCCTAGCCGCTTCCAACTTCTGACCGGACAGACACACCAAAGAACAGCTTTAGCGATAACAAGCTCAAAAGTGTCCAGACCAAACTCCACAGCCCAGTAGGGCAAGAGTGGTGTCGAGCGGATTAAAGGACAAGCTCTGAATCGGCCCCATTTGACTATCTACTTTTTTCCAAAAAAGCAAAAGGAGGGATCCATCCAGTTTTTAATTGAAATCAGATGCACTACAAACTTGCAAAGTAAGCAAGTGTCTGACAGGCCGCATGGAATCTGCTCAAAGAGAATGACAGCCACAACCTTATGGCTGACCGGATATGGTTGCCATTTTTCGGAGGTGACATTTTAGGTATCTGATTGCTGATGCGACTCTGGGATGTAACGACCAAGGAAGTCTTTGTGGTGAGCCACATCAATGAAGATGCCGGCTTGAAGATGTCATTCTTAGTGGCTTACTAATGTGTTATGAGTTCCAGCAACCCATGAATTCCATAGACAAGCGACTACTGACATACATGGCTAGTCACAAGTGGCTGTCACTAAGCAAGGTGCAGGGAATGAGAGACATGATGGTAACTGCCTGGACTGAGATGTGCGTTCCATGCCGAGTCATCACCAGAAACTACTGGTCACTGGAGCAAATAGAGAGCTGCTCGAGAGATCTTTAGCTAGCTATAAGCTTGAACTGGCCTGGGCCAATAGGAAGCATTAGTTGAATCTCAGTGCCCAATCTCTGGCACTACGGTTGGCACTTACACTGGAGTAGAAGACCACTAGGTAGATGAAGAACTGTCCTTTTTCTGCTTAAGTTCCACGACCCAAAAACAAAACAACAGGATGTAGGAGCTCTAACCTACCTAAAAGAAAAAAACTGAAAAGAACTGCCAAGAGCCAAAACAAGCGAAACAATTGGCCCGACTGCTGGCGAGCTACCAGACATCGTTCAGTATGGGAGGAGACATGGGCTAAACCTTTGCAAATGAGCAGTCTATTCCACATAAGGAAGAAGCTCGGCTCATACGTAAACTCCCTAACCTGCTAAGACCTGAAAAGGTACAGGAGCGCCAGGTACAGGAACTCCTCAGCAAGAGATTCATTAAGCCTGCCAAAGGTGCATGGAGTTCCACTGTAATGCTGGTTTAGAAGAAAGATGGGAACTGGCTGTTCTATGTTGACTACCGCCGGCTCAATAGAGTCACAGACCAGAGTGCTTATTTTCCTCTCCAGATCGATGGCAGCCCCGGTGCCCTACCTGGCAGCAAGTTCTCCAGCATGCTGAACTAGTCAGTGGCTACTGGCAAGTGCCTTTAAATGTCAATGTACAAGAGAAGTCAGTCTTTGCAACTCGCTCCTATGGAAGTAGAGGGTCTTTACCTTTGAGCTCACCTCCACCCAAACCACCTTCCAAAAGCTGATGGAGTGGGTGCTGCGCAGTCTTTGTTGGCAGATGCTGTTGCTCTACCTAGATGCCATCATAGTCATTGCACCCAATTTTGACACACACCTGGACTGGTTAGAATTAGTGTTTCAGTGGTTAAACACAACGAGACTTTTTTCAGTAATTTTTTGTGTGACAAGCCTGTTACCTTGGCCACTTGGTAAGTACAAAGGCTTGACAGCGAATTCCTAATGCTGCGGTTACCCTTGTGGTAAAGCACTAGCCAATAAGAAAGCAAGAATCATTAACTCTAATAAAGAACATGACATCCTTTATCCTTGATATTTCTAAAACTTTATGAAACTGTTATTGTTTGTTCTAGATGTTTCCAAGCTTAAAGGTTGACTTGCAACAAAATTCACATTACAGTTATTTGATATCAAAAGATTCACCATGTTTTACTCTGTTGTGTTGTAGGTGCCACACATGTGGAAATGTGATTACAAGCTCTTAAAAGCTCAAAAACGAAAAGCCGCCGTAAATTGGAATCTCTTTATTTCTCTGACGTAGTCATTACAGTTTGGTTATCGTCTTGTCACGTGATGTTCTCCCGTAAATTGAAAGGGCAATAAAAGGCTCAATATAAAACTTGTCGTAGCATTAGTTTATGACAAACACTTCGGGTTTTACTGAAGACCCCTGATCAAATATAAATGCTTGCTACTTTACAGTTTTGTTTCAGTTAGGTCTAATCGGCAAATCGTAATCTGATCATGTGACCCAATACTTCGCAAATAATTTCTGCACACTTTTCGATTATCACAAATAGCCAACAGGCCCGTCATGATTATCAGACAATGATATGTACTCCTTCAAGCTAAGGCTGAAAAATTAAACGAATTTTTACGGTAAGTTATAAGATATCAGTGCTAAAAGTGACAGCATTAAAATGACGATAAAATAGACGCGTAAGAACAATAGACATGGTTTTATTGAATGCGTGAAGTATATTTGTGAAATATTTCGATGAATAAGGTTGCATGAAAGTGTAAAGAGAAACCATCTCCCACAACTACGTCACATTTGAGCCGTTTTGGAAAGAGAATCCAAACTACGGCGGTCTCGTGTCGCTGCGATTAACTGTTCGTTTTTAAGCTTTTAAGAGCTTGTAATCACATTCCCACATATTTAGAACCTACAACACAAGAGAGTAAAGCATGGTGAATCTTTTCATATCAAATAACTGTAATGTGAATTTTGTTGCAAGTCAACCTTTAAGGAATAACAACTAAAGTTGTAACTTATAAAACTAGATTATGAAGCTAAAACATGTTTTGGTGCAGTATTGAGTATTTATTACTAACAGCTTTTTTAGTTTTTCCATGCTGAATTACTATTATACAAGGTTAACAGCTGTTGACAACTGATTCCTTTCAGTATGTATTCATCTTAGCAGTTGTCGGATCTCTAGAGCTACATAAGTAGGTGAACACTTGCAACTACGTGGTTAAGCTCATACACTCCTTGCTAACCAAGTATCTCTAATGCAGTCGGACTCCGCTTCTTCCCACTTTCCTTTCCAGCCTTTAAATTGTCCTGACAATGTTCGGGGTCTGGACGATTGTGTGATGTGGCCATATCTATTCAAAGACTGGCAACTTTGACGGATAGGTGACTCTTGCGAGAGATGATCTGAGTGACAGGTGTGTATGAATTTGATACCAGAGTGTTGTACTGTAAGTTTCGGTTGTTATTAGAACTGCTATTCATATTATACCGTACCATATTGTAAGTATAACCATATTTTACTCTCTCATGTATACTGTATATGCATATTGTACCATATTGTACCATATCGTAGCCTAGGAGTATGTGCTAAGATAATATGCATACCCTGTTTAATGCACAGTACAGAACTCTTACATAGCTCGGTTTTAAAAGTCAACACTTTTTCGATGTCCAGACATGGCCCCGCCGGTATTTGTTCATACAAACGAGAGGTGTCTGCACTATCCAGCATGTTGTCAAGTTGGTTTTTAGCCTTAGTGACAATAACCTTTTCATAGACTTTGTTCCTCAAACTTAGTGAAAACCTATATTTCTATAGAAGCTAGTTAGTAAATTGTGTTAACACACTTAAAATCGGATGAGAAAATACATAGAAGTAAGACTAGTGGTTTGTTAACATGCATTGGCTAAGTTAAAATGAACAGAACATCACTTATTAAGGTATCACTATTCTCTCTCCTGAATAAAGCAGATGCAGAACTTTATTAAAATGGATTGGTATAGTCGCACTTTCTCAAAAGTATGCATAAGATCTTAAAGTAGTTTGTGCGCTGAAAGGGGCAACCAGTTCCAGCCTGTCATGTTCTTCATTAGAAATGTTCACATCCTCAAACAGGAAATACCGTAAAAAAGGCATTTACAAATTATGAGCTCCATTATTATTTTTGTAGTTCAATTCAATTTACGTGTATGTGCATTTTGAACCATGGCACTTCCACTGCATCTTGATACAAACTCCTTATTTAGCTCCGCTGTTTATCTCTCCGCTGCTATCAGAGTACAAGGTGTTTGAACAACTGTGTCTCTGATATTGTGATGAAGAAATACATAGTTAACGTAAACAATCACGTCGTCTAACATAGTGCGACCTTTGTATGTAGGTGTGTCCTCTTGTGTAATTATTGATAGCTCGGCTGCACCATACTTGAACAGAACTCTTTAGAAGGTGGTTAGTGGTGTCATTCCTCTACCGAAGAATTATGTCTCGCTCAGTACTTTGCATTTCTCTTCTGATCACCATTCATGTCGTCTCAAGCCTTCGCATTTATACGACACCTTTTGCGAGCTGTATGGTTGATACAAGTGAAGGAATGCTGGATCTGAAAAATGTAGCTCAAAGTGGCGGATACAAGGCTGCGTGAGTACACATAATAATGCCTTACGTTACTGAAGAAAGGGCGTATAAGCCGATAAGCAAGCAAACGATTAGTGGAAGAAAAACCGAAATTACAATTAGATGTTAGAAAGTTGGAACAAAAAAGGAGACACTGATAAGAACATAGTGTTAGGAGAAAATAGATTGATTACTTTGATGACAATGTTGAAATGGGAGAAAAATGATAGAAATAGCAGATATGAAAAGCAAAGTCATTTGTTCTGTGACAAAATGGGGTTAAGAAAAATTGCAGCTTATTATAAGCAAATCTCTTGTCCTCATATCAATCCTAATGGTTCTAACACAAAGTATTTAGCAAACATATCATTAGGCGGATCAAACCTTTTTATTCTTTTAAAAATTCGTAATTGTTTGATGTATTACAGAAGGAAGACTAAAAGTTGCTTTACATTCTGAACTAATTTTGAACTAGTTCTAGGACTTGAGCAAATCTCTTGTCATGTTTCAACTTGTAAGTTGTTTATTGATATCCAGTTGCTATATATAAACTTTAGTATCTGAGTGTTAATATCTGAGTGTTAGTACCTGTGTGTTGGTATCTGAGTGTTGGTATTTGAGTGTTAGTATCTGAGTCTTAGTATCTGAGTGTGAGTATCCGAGTCTTAGTATTTGAGTGTTAATACTTGAGTGTTGGTATCTGAGTGTTAATATCTGAGTGTTAGTATCTGAGTGTTAGTATTTGGGGTTAATATCTGAGTGTTAGTATCTGAGTGTTAATATCTGAGTGTTAATATCTGAGTGTTAGTATTTGAGTGTTAGTATCTGAGTGTTGGTATCTGAGTGTTGTTATATATTTGTTAGTACTTGTTGGTGTAGGTAATAGATAACTGATAACTATGTGCCAACAATATACAGTCAAACATGGATAACTCGCCCACGGATAGCTCGAACACATACTTATACACGAATACTACGGTTAAAGTCCTACTAACAATAACCAAACACTTATGGGAGTATCAGAGTTTTTAGAGTTTAATATGCTTATAGTATCACTGTATGTGAACAGTATGTAGTACATGTATAGTCTTATAGTATCACTGTATGTGAGCAGTACGTAGTATAGTCCTATAGTATCACTGTATGTGAGCAGTACGTAGTATAGTCCTATAGTATCACTGTATGTGAGCAGTACGTAGTATAGTCCTATAGTATCACTGTATGTGAGCAGTACGTAGTATAGTCCTATAGTATCACTGTATGTGAGCAGTATGCAGTATAGTCCTATAGTATCACTGTATGTGAGCAGTACGTAGTATAGTCCTATAGTATCACTGTATGTGAGCAGTACGTAGTATAGTCCTATAGTATCACTGTATGTGAGCAGTATGCAGTATAGTCCTATAGTATCACTGTATGTGAGCAGTACGCAGTATAGTCCTATAGTATCACTGTACACGTGACTATTTTAGTAAACATTTAAACTGGTATCATGACTAATAAATAAGTTGATGCATTATTAGTGACATTTGCACCTCAAATTATTGTAGATTTGCGACTCCTCGAGGAAAAGATGGTGTTGTGACTCACTGGAACCCTTGTGATGACACCACAATCAAAGACTTGAAGTGCTACACTTTAGGACAGGTGTGAACTTTTTCATTTTTCCATGCTTAGGGCAAATAAGTATCACATTTCATAAATGCTTTTAACCGATCTCATGAAAATGTTTGCTAATATAGCAAGTTCATTTGCCGTCAGAACTTTAAAAGGCAACTTAATTTTTTCGTAGATCTATGGATATAACAGTTTAGCTGCTATTGGTGAGCTACTTTGCTATCATTTGCTGAAAAATTGACCTTGTGTAGCGCTTGCGCACAGGGAAGGGACTCCTTCCCTGTGGCACACTACCTTTTCGGATGCTGTGGGTGTGTCTCTGCTAAGATAGCCTGTGAATCTGGTAGGCCTAGGGCCTACCACAAAGAATAGATACCAAATACTACGACACGATTGCCATGACTCCTTGACTAGATGATTGCTGGGTAGCCACCAGATGCTGTCTCCTGACTACCTGGCAATCTCGCCTTCGGAACAGTTGACAACCAGATGCTATGCACAGACTGACTTCCTCTAGGTAGTGAGATTGCTACCAGATGCTTTGGCCTGACTGTCTGGTAATCTTGTCTTTGTTGAAAATGGTAGAATCGTACCACTACTGGGCTGTTGCTACATGACTGCTAATTTATCGACAATTATTATGGCCAGATTGTGTAACAATAATACACCTGAGAGAGGTTTTTTGGGCATCAAAACATTCTAAAACATGTTGTAATTTTAAGAGATACGGAGAAAAAGGGAGGGGAGAGAAAAAGAGGGACTGCCATTTTTCTGGCATATTCACGATTAGGCGTAACCTTAATTTAATGAATTGGCCTAATCCTTGATAAATAGATTGCATTAGCGGTAATGCCAAAATTCTCGGGTCACAATAACGTAATAACATAAAATGAAATAAAATATAATATACTTATATAATAAAATATATAACATATAACATATATACATGATCCATCTGACTAAGGTCATTGGTACAGTTGATTTTTTATAAATAGGTCAATGAGTGATATTGCAGAGAGAACAAATCCAAATATTGGAAAGGCTGTCATCACAGTTTTTAACATCTGCATATACTACCAAAGTTACTTCAAGGTCAATGCTAAATAACAAACTTTTACCAATTTTGCTCTAAAATTTAGCTATCGAACACAAAAGGTACCATTGTAGCCATCGATTAATAAATTTGCATTGCAGCAGATGCCCTGGGGTCTGTGACTTTTATGTACAACAAGCAGTAACCCAAATGGTGAGCGGAATAGAGTTCACTTTTAATCAGATAGCCCGCGGTTGGATGTTTAAGAGACTATATCTCAGAAAACTGACAACGTTTTGAGACCAAATAGCTCTAGTGATCTGCTAGAAAGCAAAGGCATATGCGCATGGAGTTTTAAAGAATTTGTCCAAAAATTGTGGAAATACATGCGATTTATACGGACTAAAACACACGCGTGCGCAGGTACACACGCTCCCGCACAGACACACATTCATGCACACATACACGCTTACATGCATGCATGCACACACGCACGCACGCACACCATGCACAAAGACGCGCATCATGCGCATCACCCACATTACACGCACCAGGCACACCACACGTAACGTACACACAATGACAAAATTGGATTGATTAATATAAATAATGTAGTTAATGTGTACATGTAAATACTGTGTACATGTAGTTACTGTGTACATATAGCTACTGTACCAAAACTTAGAGCTATTTTTGTATATACAAAAACTATCATTATTAGATATAATGTCGCAGCAGTTTCAAATAAAGCTGTAGCTTTTGAATATGACATTATGGTTGTCAAAGTTGAAACCTAACTATTTAATGTAAAACCGTAGTTATCAAATACGAATCTATCATTATTGAATATGAAACCCTGAAAGTGCTGAAGCTATTAAATATAGAACTGACTATTTTAGATGAGCCCGAAAATATGTTAAATGTCTATGAAGCTACAGGACACTGGAACTACTAAATACAAAAATGTAGTATTTGGATGCAAGTCGGTAACATGGATGTGCATATGAGCCTTAATATATGTAATATGAATGTGCATATGAGCCTTAATATATGTAATAAGAATATGCATATGAGCCTTAATATATGTAATATGAATATGCATATGAGCCTTAATATATGTAATATGAATATGCATATGAGCCTTAATATATGTAATATGAATATGCATATGAGCCTTAATATATGTAATATGAATATGCATATGAACCTTAATATATGTAATATGAATATGCATATGAACCTTAATATATGTAATATGAATGTGCATATGAGCCTTAATATATGTATTATGAATGTGCATATGAGCCTTAATATATGTAATATGAATATGCATGTGAGCCTTAATATATGTAATATGACTGTACATATGAGCCTTAATATATGTAATATGAATGTGCATATGAATATGCACTGATACTACTAGGATACTACGTACTGACGATGTTATTGTAGCTGTTCGAAACCAGTGACAAGGCTATGAGCTGCGAGACTTTGGCTGGTAGGCGTGATTCCTACTTCTCAGTTGAGGATGACGAGTTGGTGCTCAACTACAGGTTAGAATGCAGCTACAGTCGATTAGTAATTGTTTGTTTTCTTGATTTTACTGCAACCTGCTACCTTTTAATGTTGATGTACTACTGTCTGTCTGTCTGTCCAAAGCGCATCAAATGTTTCTTTGTAATATATTCTCATTTTTCAAGGAGATTTTCTTATCTGAACCCATTCAATTTTTTTATCATTCTGACTTTTGCTATAATTGTAGGAACTACAAAGATGGAGTGGATATCCACATAGCTATGAACTGCTCGAAGAGCACTTATTACAGCTACCCATTTACCCGAACTGATAAATGCTCTGACCCTTCAGGCTATGTATGCTGATGCCATTTATAAACAGTATTATACTGCAGTAAATTTGTTTCTCATTTGGAAATTAGTGCAGTTGGAATTGTTAATGTCTTCAAGTCTGTAAAAAGTAAACAGTGTTTAGCTGAGTCTACCATATAAGTGACTAGATAAATGCTGGCGTTGCACTGGTAACAAAACGGTTTTTACATAGTTAATTTAGTTTTTATTGGCTAAGTCTCTTTCCCAATGAAAGTGAGTCTAAATTTCTACTAAAATGAGAGACGTGTTCCTCTGAAGACAGCATTGTAAAAAAGATTGTGTCATGCTGAAGCATGAGGTGTGCTATTTTCCCTAATCGGCATTAAAGATTGCCAGGTGCATTAGTGTATGCACAGTTGTTCTATAGTGATTGATGCGTAGTCTAATAGATAGCATGGCAGTCTACAGAACCGGAGGTTTAGTGTTCAAATCCAGTGCGGAGCGGATTTCTCTTTCTTATAACTTTGACAAACGCTGAGATTTACATGTAAATGTATAGATGAAGATCAATTAACTAAGCTTAAATTGCTTGCTATTGTCTGAGTTTAATTTAGAACTTAGAGGTGACTCGAAATGTTATTTAGTATTGATTTGAACCCGTGGTTCTTAACCTGAGTTTGGTAAAACTATAGGGATTTAGTGAGCCAGCTTCTGGGGTTCGGTGGATGTGACAGCAGAAATCACACTGATTTGCAAGGTGATGTCTTAATGAAAAGATATGTAATTTGTTGTTAGTTCATGCATTGTATTAGTTTTGTTCCTTGAATACAGTAATGTTAATGCACAGTTCATTTTGTGCACCAGTAAAACATAGACTTGTCTTCAATGTGAAAAAAGCAATATTTTATTTTTCAATAAAGGTTCAGTGAAAGCGCGGATGAAACTGGTGGGATTCAGCGCCCCCAACGAAGTTAAGAACTATTGATTTAGACTGTGAAATTAGTTTACCTAAAGAAACAATGTTTACTATAATAAGAGTTGTGTCCGCTTGCCCAAAGCCTCAGTTAGAGGCATAAAAAAATATTGTATTTTTACGGGATTCAAACTGATTGCATTCAGCTTGGCATCTAGATACTCTGACACTTACACCAACCAGCCACCTATTATATTATATTTTAGAATAATTGCGCTTTATTGGCACACCTGACGATCTCTCACAGCACATCAGACTTCCAGGGTGCTAGTTCTTCATAAAATATAAGACAAATAAATAAGAATAAATTCTCAAAAATAAATTTTTTTATTTTTATAGAAAATAAAATCATTTTATATATTGGTAGAATTTGCATTTTAAGAATATAATCCCTAAAAAGGCATTGTTTGTTTGCTAAGTTAAAATGCTTTTGTTTATACAATAAATAAATGCAAACTATAATTAATGATTATATTAATACTAGAATAATTACCAGAGTTGCACCTGTAATAAAAAAGTTTTTGTACAGAAAATTTACTTTCAAGCAACATATACAACATTTACAACATTCTAACTTTTAAATTAAAGCATTTGTTTTTTCGTGTACTGTGTTTATTTCTGTGTAATTCATACTGCACCAGTTGCGGTGCCAACTATACAGCTTTATACTAACTGCAATAGTATTGCAATAGTTTAAGCATTTTCTTTACATATGGGCACACATTTTTTTTTTATATGCCGTCACGCATTCCACAAGCTGTACTGGTAAGCATGAAACCATTAAAGATTAGCAGGTGTGATAAGTCAAGGTAATTTTTTTTTTATAGTATAGCCAGTTAAAATGCTATATATATATAGCATATATATATATATATATATGCAATATATAGAGCGTGTATATATACATGTATATATATATACATGTATATATGTATACATGTATATATATATACATGTATATATATATATATATATATACATGTATATATATATATATATGTATATATACATGTATATATATATACATATATATATGTATATATATATTATATATATAGACTAATTACTCTACTACAATTTTATTTATTCTTGGTATTTGAGTTTCTTAGTATTATACCTGTACATCTATTAATAAATTATTATGCTGATATTGTACACTAACGCGCGATGTATTCATGCATCTGTGTTAACTCTTGCAGTGCTACTCCTTTACCCACCCAGATGCCTGCCTTCATCCTATCGACTCAGATATCATTGTTAGTGGAGCAGCGAGTTACTATGGAACCTGGAAAGCTCTCGTGTCAGCGTGAGTTCATAGTTGCTCGCCATGAAATATTGTAAAATATTGAAAATATTTGATAGATTTGCTGTGAATTGAAACACATTAAAATATATAGTCAGTGTAACTAATGTAGAGTTTTACATTCATGTAAATATTATATGATGTAAGCTACAACGGCATAACGAATCTCCATTGTACAATGACACATCACACAATGCTGTTGACATACTTTGTCAAATAGAAGAAATATCTGGCAAAATTAGTCAAAAACAATATACATGTATATGTATAAATATGTATGTATATATTTATATATAGATAAGTATGTGTATATATGTATAGATATGTATGTATATACATGTATATGTATAGATATGTATGTATATATATATGTATAGATATGTATGTATATACATGTATATGTATAGATATGTATGTATATATATATGTATAGATATGTATGTATATACATGTATATGTATAGATATGTATGTATATACATGTATATGTATAGATATGTATTAAAATTTATCGTACCTAGAATTAAAATCACAGTGCTCAATTAGTGCTCAACATAAACTGGAGCAGCATAAATTAGTGAAGAATTAGATTGTGTACTTACCTTTTGCCAGCTATGGTCAGCTTTTTGCTTACGCAATCATCAGGCTGTAGATCTCCAGGTTGAGATCCTGGAGATCTATATATATATATAGACAAAGTGGATGCTGCACAGTTCGTTACAAAGTGCTCAATGATAAATCAGAGCTAAATTATAAAATATGTATAAGTGGAACTTCACTCTATAAGTTAAACATTTTATTACTATTAGTTTCATGTGGTACAATAAGTATCACACCCTTCAGATAAAATGTCTATATATATATATATATATATATATATATATATATATATATATAAATTGACATGTTATGATAGATTGTGGCATGCTGTGGTAGATTGTGATGTATTGTGTTGGATGGTGACATGCGGCATTAGATTGTAGCGTATTGTTTTAGAATGTGATGTACAATGTTAGAATACGATACGCATATTAGAATTTTAACACTATTAGACTGTGGCATAATTATAGATTGTTATAACTTTGTACATTGAATAAGGTTGAGAAATCAATTGTGTGTGACATATAGTACTTGAGTGTGACATGTTGTGCTAGACTAATATATTTTATTTAAATCTTGGCTTGATGTACTTACCTTGTGATACCTGAGCCTATGTAAATAATTAAGATGTATCATTAGAAATTGCAGTGCTTTGTTATATTTGTTTAACAGGCTGAAACAATGTATTCTGAAACTTTGACATGCAACAGATTGGGATAAATACTGATGAGAATGCTATAAAGAGCTAGAATATATTGACGGATATTGTGTTGTTTTATCATTAGATTATAATGAGAAACTCGACGAGACTGTTGATTGTAGGTTTGCAATGCTGTGGTTGACCCTTCAGATGATGTAATGAACAAATGGAAAACAAGAACCAGGGACTGAAGGGCTCAACATATCATAAGCTCATTCACTCTATTCTAAAATAGTTGATTGAATTGATTCTTCTCTCTTTTTTATTCATAACAATTCTTTGTGCGGCAACATCATTATTTGTTCTAGAAGCTTCCGAAACTTTATGAAAAATTGTCAAAGCTGGCTTTTCGAATCCTGTCTGTACAATCTCACAAAATATTCGGTGAAATCTTGACTTCATGATTGAATTATAGATGAAGTACAAATTTTTGCAACTAATAACTCTATCGCTGGCGGTCTAAACTTTTCTAAACAAGAACATAGACTTAGACTGAGGTTGCTTCATTTTTGTTGGCCTACAATTAGATCGATGTTACCTCTATTCACAGAATTATTTTTACAAATTGTTTCTCAATAATACAATGAATTATGAGCTTTTAAGGAAATGTTTAATAGCTCACTGGAAAGCAATTTTGCTAGTTTATTTCAATTTGTTATGCAGATTAATAACAATGTTTGCTTCGATCTGGATGTAAATAAACGTACACCATGAAATATGGAAGCGACAACTACAATAGCAAATAACTAGATGTAGGTTATGTTAGCATTTGAATTTGAAACGCATTCATCCACCTAAATTCAACTCGTAACAAACAGCGCTAATTACAAAAACAATAGTACATGAAAGGAGAAACTGGCATGAGCCAAGTGAGTTACGCTTCTACTATAACATAACACAATGTTGATGGTAACATCTACAACAAGCAATGCGAATTTTAACCATAGAAAAAGCATTTTCAATGCATAACATTCAATTGGGAAGAACATTTCTAATAGATCAAATTGTAGTAAAAGAATTGACATTATACGATCTATTAGATAGAATATGGGAATTTACCCACACACTATGTATCTTTATACATAACAAGGAGAGATAATAAATGAGCAAGATAATCTCTCCTTGCAGCTGTATTACACATGAGCCAATAATTATTCATAACTGAAGTGAATGACTACGAAATGGTATGAAAACTGAAACTTCTAGGCAGAGATTGAGCTGGTTGTCCTTTTCAGCTCAGGAACATGATGAGCTCATAGCAAACTTTATCTTTATACCAAAGGTTAATCCTACACCCTTGTGTACATGTAAAACATTGGAGATAATTGAACAGAGTATAGCCAGACTTTATCATTGAGTTATCCTACAGTTGTGTGATGACTATCTCTACCCTAATACCATCAAGAGAATGATAAGAAAAGAAATGAATATAAGTTGTAAAACTGGGGTCAATTTTAAGAAGCAGTTTTCTTCAGACCTTACGCTTTATAAATTTAGACTGAGTTTTAACGTTAGGATAACATACTAGGGTAAGAGAACGACGATGAGTGGCCATCTTGCATTATAGGGTTCTTATAATTGCGCTGTTTATAGCGAGCATTCCATGTTTTCAAATAAACAAACCTTGTTGGGAGACTATCGATTTAGTGTCTATTTTAAGAAGTGATGGTAAATCTAGCATAAGCATTGTTGTATACTATCTTATTTCTTAGGCTTCAGATTTGTCTGGTTCTAAAAAAGATAATTCAGTGACTCCACCTTAAGCAAGGTAAACATGAGCGCTTCGTATCAAACTGTGAGATCACTGTGTGAATTTTGATTCAGTTCAGCCTGTGTACTCAAGTTTAGCACAAGCTAGATTTATCCTATAAGAATGGTGACTACGTGTACGCACAACTCCCAGTCTTTTTTGCCAAAATGCGGAGGATGTAATAGCCTAAGACAAAGGAAGACAACTCTGCACTTATGTTTGAGGGGCTGTGTGAGTAACAAAAATTCCATGACATGATTTAATTAGCCAATAAGACAACACGATCATCTAGTCAGTATCAAATCTATCAGAGTTACGCTTCTGACGGTCTCTAAGGTGATCAAGATCTTCGTCGCTTTCTTGAGTTAAACTCTTACACGCTGATTGAATTGAGTTACCAATTTTTGCATGATAGGACTTTCAAAACAAGCGGAGTCCAACACCTATGATCCATATGCCTGAAGCTTCCAGCACCAAAAGCTCATATATTTAGGCTGTAGCTTTGGGTTGTCTTGCTAGAGAGATGTCACACAAGATGTGGAGACAACTTTATTGTTTGTGTGGTCACTGATGGAGACTAACTACTTGTTAATTTTAAAATTGAGAAAATCATGGTCACGCAAAATTAAGAATTTGTTACTGACAGCCATTTCTGTTTTAAATATATATAAAATTTGTCATGTTTTAATACTTCACAATATGATACACCCTTTGATATACTTGTATTTAAAAAAATGAGGTTTTGTATTTAATGCAGAAAGTTGTACGATAATAATTTTAATAATTTAATAGTAATTTACTAAAACATAAAATTGTAAAACTTCATGATAGAACATCTGTTGAAACAATATTAAAACACACACTTTTAGAGACATAAATAGCTTTCTGCTCTTACAGCTGACAAACTTGTTTTGGAAATTTTTTATCCTTGTAGAAAGCTTATTCAGCAAGAATTGTTAATCACTACTCACAGGCACAACACAGGTTACACAAATTCACATAGATTTCTAGCGTTGTGTGCAGTTCCATCCTCAGTCCAGCATAAAACTATTGACATTATGTTTCCATGAGCGAGTCAGCTTGACCTACGATAAATGTATTACGATGGCTTTTATGAATTCAATTTATCTGTAAGTTTTTGTTTGTTTGTTAAATTAGACATCAAAGGAGGCTCAAGAATTTTCAAAATTGTGCAAATCGCAGTCATGCGAAATCAAAAAAATTTATCGACAATTATTTCGGTTGAAAATATAATGTATAACATTTCTCATGCTTAATACTTCACAATACGATATACCTTTTAATATATTTTTACAATAAAAAATGAGGTTTTCTATAGTACCTAAAAGCTGTGTCTCTAATGTTGTAAAGTAACAACCTTAAATATGAACTAATAAAACTTGACGCTTGAACAGGTGTCACTAAGACTTGCTATGAAACCCAGCGCTGCCGAAAGAATTCTGCTCCAGATTATAAATACCTCTAAATTATAGACTGGCTAATAGCTACAAGGTATCTACATATTACTTATCAATTTATGTATAACAATGTATTATTTTCTAAAGTGCAAAACTGCTGTAGTTTTTTTTGCTGCTGAGGTTAGATTTTTGCAAGATTTTTGTTACCTTCTTTAAAATAAGAGCTGGTGCTGCCTCACGCATGCCTCATGCATGGCTCATTCTTAATTGGTATACTCAAAAGGTTTTGGGTAGCACTCAGTGGCTTACCGGTAAGCCACTGACATACTCGCGAGCTGACACGTACAATCACAATATGAAGGCTACATATTTGGAAGCTTTTACATTGAATGACACGTATATGGAAGTCTCACTTGAGATGCTCATGTAACGCCTTTTAGCTGTTCCCTATCCAGACTAACCAACAAAGTTAATTTAATGAAAGGTGTAATTAAGGGTTGGATACTTTTTGTCCTCTCTTGTGGTCTTTCTTAGAATTGTTCTCCAACTGTTCTCTCATTGGATTTTCTAGATCACTGAGCTACAACCGCCCTCAGGTCATGTGCACTTAGAGGGTTTGAGATCATAAAACACTTGTCTAGCATTTATGATGCAACCAATTTGTGATGGATAGTTGCAGGTTTACAAAAGGCAAGTGACAGCGCTGTTATGTTGCTGGTTTACAGAAGGCAAGTGACAGCAAGTGGCAACAAGTGACAGCAAGTGACAGCGCTGTTATTAAAGTTTTACCTAAACTTCTTTTTCAAACCAAAGTTTTAGAGTCTGAGACAATAGAAGGGTTTAATAGAGTTACTCTATGAGAATTACCATACTTGTGCCAATGCCAGTTTGTTTGATATTTATTCTCTCTATGCTTAGGGAGCAGTAAATATCACAAAGTATATATATATTATAAATACTAGTACCCTGGTAGTCTAGTGTGTGCCATGAGAGATCTTCAGATGTGTCAATAAAGCACAGAGAATAACTACTGTATGGGCACAATTATCAGTAAATACTGGAAGGTGGTCGAATGGAGCTTGTGTTAAAGGTCATGAGTTTGTTTCATGAGGTAATGAAACAAACTTTTACCCAACTTCTAGCCGTGACTCTGGGTAGACCGACAGACAGACAGACAGACAGACAGATAGACATATAGACAGACAGTACCGGCTCTCATGATAGTAAAAACTACTGAATGCCTGGCGTTGCACAGGTAATAAGAAGTTTTTGAGCAATTTATGAATTTGCATAAATTCATGAATAGGAATATATGAATTGTATAAATTTGAGCAGCTTAAGCTAGTCTAAATTTTTATTATAATAAGAGCGTGTCCGCCCATCTTAAAAATTAAAAAAAACATGTGTACATCAGAGGAATCAAACCTGTACATACAGCGAATGCACAGATGTGAAGCCAGCACACTACCTCTAAGCCACGCAACCGGCTTACCACAACTGGGAATAATTGTACATACAATTGCTACACATCATGATCTCTCATGCAATCATGATCTTCAAGTATGGCAGTAGCCTTACAATTATTCCATAGTGTAGTGAGATGGTTGCGTGGTGTAGTGGTTAATGCGTTTGTTTGAAAAACTGGTGTTTCCGAATCAAATTCCAGTGCCAAATGGTTTTTTCATTACTATATTTTTATCGTTATAATTGGACCTACGGATGAAAGATCAATAATCAAACTCTTAGATTTATATATATATAGATTAGACGTGCTGTGCATGTCAAGGTCATGCTCCTGCTCAATACCTGATCATGCTCAATATCATGGTAAAAACTTTGCATGTTCTTCAATCTTTTCGCTTAGACATGTTTTGCATGTCTGATTGTGTCTGACCAGCTACATAGCAACTGATAGACTCCCGAATTATGTATCTCCTCTTGAAATAACTTATATCATACCAAATTTAACGCAAGGAAAATATAAATCAGGTTTCCAACGTACTTAACATTTGATAAAATATAGTAAGTACTCCACTAGTTGTATAGGTAGCAGTTGTTTTGGGCAGCTGTGTATAGAGGAGCCAGCTTAGTTGTATAATAGCATAAAAGCCCATTTTCTGGTTGAATTCTACAACCCTGATAATATTTCTCAAAACATCATCAACTTGGCCCATTATGATGACTTCTTCAACCCTAAACAGGTATTTTATCTCCAAGTTAAAGAGATAAGGGCAAAAGATAAGCATTAAGTGCGCTGCAAAGCTTTACTCATTATACGATCAGATACCATCACTCTTAGTAATACGATCAGATACCATCACTTCTAGTATTACGATTAGATACAATCACTCCTAGTAATACGATCAGATACCATCACTCCTAGTAATACAAACTGCACTATAACTAGCTGTTAGTGTGAGTGAGGTCACAAGAGAGAGTAGCGATGCTGCATTTATACACTCTTTGCTTCCTTTTTTTCACAAAGAGTATCTCATGTCTCGAACTTAAAAAAGAGATAAAGAAAAGTTGTTCAGCTCTCACTGACAAAGGAACTGTAGATTTATCTTCTGTTTCCAAAAGCGGTAGGCAAGATCCAGCGTAAGTAAACCCTTTGCCATATGCCATCTGTACATATAGATACATAATATATTTTTCATTTTGCACTTTCATGCAGTTTTATTGTTAAACAACGCTCATGCATTGGGATATAACAGACAATGATTGTGACTTATTTCTTTGCACATCTTTTTTGAAAGCTGATAAATCTAAAATGGTTTCAGCATTTGATTGTTGAGTAAATACACTTCATATTTTACAATCACACAAAAGTAATACTTCTGTAGCTTGTGATCTTTGAATATTTCTGCTTTCCACTCTGAGTACTGAATAGATTCTTTCATTTAATAAATTTTATGAATTAGTAGGTTTGAGTACTGGGTGTGTTCCTTTACTTGGTAAGTTCTAACAAGTAGTAGGTTTGAGTACTAGGGGCGTTCTTTTACTTGATAAATTCTAACAATTTGTAGGGTTGTGTACTGAACAGGTTTTATGTTTAACAAATATAAAGCGCAAGGTAAGCCATCGCAAAAATTGAAGTAAAGTTTAAAGGTTGACTTGCAACAAATTTCACATTGCAGTTATTTGGTATCAAAAAGTTCACCATGTTTTACTCAGCTGTGTTGTAGGTGCAAAATATGTGGAAATGTGATTACACGCTCCTAAAAGCTCAAAAACGAACAGTTAATCGCAGCCATCACAAAAACGCCATAATTTGGAATCTCTTTATTTGGCTGACGTACTCCAACAGTTTGGGTATTGTTTTGACACGTGATGTTATCACGTGAAATAAAAAGCCAATAAAAGGCTCAATATAAAACATCTCGTAGCACTAGTTTATGACAAATAGTTCAAGTTTTATCGGAAAGCCCGTATCAAATATAAATGCTCGCTATTTCACAGTATGGTTTCAGCCTGGTCTAATCATCTAGTTGTAATCTGATCATGTGACCCATACTTTCTGCCAAATCGCGCGAACAGTTTCTGCAGCATTTCTCGACTAACGCAGGTGACCAACAGGCTTCTCATGTTCATCAGAGGATGGGATGCACTCCTTCGAGCTAAGGTAAAAAAATTAAACAAGTTTTTACTGTAGGTTTTGAGATATCAGTGCTCAAAATGATAGCATTACAATGATGATGAAATAGATACGTAAGAACAATAGACATAGTTTTATTGAATGCGTAAAGTATACATGTTTGTGAAAATATTTTGACCAATGAGGTTGCATGAAAGTTTAAACAGAAGCCATCTTGTTCAACTTCGTTCCATTTGAGCCGTTTTGGATAGGGATTCCAATTTACGTCGTTTTTCAAATGGCTACAATTAATTGTTCGTTTTTGAGCTTTTAAAAGCTTGTAATCACATTTCTACATGTTTTGCATTTACAACACAGCAGAGTAAGACATGGTGAATCTGTTGTTATCAAATAACGGTAATGTGAATTTTGTTGCAAGTCAACTTCTAAACCCTTAATGACTTTGGTTGCATAAAAACAATGGGTTTGCTACTGCCTGTTAATGAGCTAAATCATTTAAAACAATTGAAAAAATTAGGTTGCTGCTTTTTTTCACAGTATTTATAGTATTTACCAAACATACTATGGTCAGAACTAACCAAACATACTATGGTCAGCACTAACCAAACATATTATGGTCAGTACAAACCAAACATACTATGGTCAGTACTAACCAAACATACTATGGTCAGCACAAACCAAACATACTATGGTGAGCACAAACCAAACATACTATGGTCAGTACAAACCAAACATACTATGGTCTGTACAAACCAAACTTACTATGGTCAGCACAAACCAAACATACTATGGTCAGCACAAACCAAACATACTATGGTCAGCACAAACCAAACATACTATGGTCAGCACAAACCAAACATACTATGGTCAGTACAAACCAAACTTACTATGGTCAGTCCAAACCAAACATACTATGGTCAGCATAAACCAAACATACTATGGTCAGTACTAACCAAACATACTATGGTCAGCACAAACCAAACATACTATGGTCAGTACAAACCAAACTTACTATGGTCAGCACAAACCAAACATACTACGGTCAGCATAAACCAAACATACTATGGTCAGTACAAATCAAACGTACTATGGTCAGTACAAACCAAACTTACTATGGTCAGTACAAACCAAACATACTATGGTCAGCACAAACCAAACATACTATGGTCAGCACAAACCAAACATACTATGGTCAGCACAAACCAAACATACTATGGTCAGTATAAACCAAACATACTATGGTCAGCACAAACCAAACATACTATGGTCAGCACAAACCAAACATACTATGGTCAGCACAAACCAAACATACTATGGTCAGTATAAACCAAACATACTATGGTCAGCACAAACCAAACATACTATGGTCAGTATAAACCAAACATACTATGGTCAGCACAAACCAAACATACTATGGTCAGCACAAACCAAACATACTATGGTCAGCACAAACCAAACATACTATGGTCAGTCCAAACCAAACATACTATGGTCAGCACAAACCAAACATACTATGGTCAGTATGAACCAAACATACTATGGTCAGTACTAACCAAACTTACTATGGTCAGCACAAACCAAACATACTATGGTCAGTACAAACCAAACTTACTATGGTCAGCACAAACCAAACATACTATGGTCAGCACAAACCAAACATACTATGGTCTGTACAAACCAAACTTACTATGGTCAGCACAAACCAAACATACTATGGTAAGTACTAACCAAACATACTATGGTCAGTACAAACCAAACATACTATGGTCAGCACAAACCAAACATACTATGGTCAGCACAAACCAAACATACTATGGTCAGTACAAACCAAACATACTATGGTCTGTACAAACCAAACTTACTATGGTCAGCACAAACCAAACATACTATGGTCAGCACAAACCAAACATACTATGGTCAGCACAAACCAAACATACTATGGTCAGCACAAACCAAACATACTATGGTCAGTACAAACCAAACATACTATGGCCAGCACAAACCAAACATACTATGGTCAGTACTAACCAAACATACTATGGTCAGCACAAACCAAACATACTATGGTCAGTACTAACCAAACTTACTATGGTCAGCACAAACCAAACATACTATGGTCAGCACAAACCAAACTTACTATGGTCAGTCCAAACCAAACATACTATGGTCAGCACAAACCAAACATACTATGGTCAGTACTAACCAAACTTACTATGGTCAGCACAAACCAAACTTACTATGGTCAGCACAAACCAAACTTACTATGGTCAGTCCAAACCAAACATACTATGGCCAGCACAAACCAAACATACTATGGTCAGTACTAACCAAACATACTATGGTCAGCACAAACCAAACATACTATGGTCAATACTAACCAAACTTACTATGGTCAGCACAAACCAAACCTACTATGGTCAGCACTAACCAAACATATTATGGTCAGCATAAACCAAATTTACTATGGTCAGCACAAACCAAACATACTATGGTCAGCACAAACCAAACATACTATGGTCAGCAAAAACCAAACATACTATGGTCAGCACAAACTAAACATACTATGGTCAGCACAAACCAAACATACTATGGTAAGCACAAACTAAACTTACCATGGTCAGCACAAACCAAACATACTATGGTCAGCACAAACCAAACATACTATGGTCAGCACAAACCAAACATACTATGGTCAGTACAAACCAAACATACTATGGTCAGTACAAACCAAACATACTATGGTCAGTACTAACCAAACATACTATGGTCAGCAGAAACCAAACATACTATGGTCAGCACAAACCAAACATACTATGGTCAGCACAAACCAAACATACTATAGTCAGCACAAACCAAACATACTATGGTCAGCACAAACCAAACTTACTATGGTAAGCACAAACCAAACTTACTATGGTCAGCACAAACCAAACGTACTATGGTCAGCACAAACTAAACATACTATGGTCAGCACAAACCAAACATATTATGGTCAGCAGAAACCAAATTTACTATGGTCAGCATAAACCAAACATACTATGGTCAGCACAAACCAAACATATTATGGTCAGCATAAACCAAATTTACTATGGTCAGCACAAACCAAACATACTATCGTCAGTACAAACCAAACATACTATGGTCAGCACAAACCAAACATACTATGGTCAGCACAAGCCAAACTTACTATGGTCAGTACAAACCAAACTTACTATGGTCAGCACAAACCAAACATACTATGGTCAGCACAAACCAAACATACTATGGTCAGCACAAACCAAACATACTATGGTCAGCACAAGCCAAACTGACTATGGTCAGTACAAACCAAACTTACTATGGTAAGCACAAACCAAACATACTATGGTCAGCACAAACCAAACATACTATGGTCAGCACAAACCAAACATACTATGGTCAGCACAAACTAAACATACTATGGTCAGTACTAACCAAACATACTATGATCAGCACAAACCAAACATACTATGGTCAGCATAAACCAAACTTACTATGGTCAGCACAAACTAAACATACTATGGTCAGTACTAACCAAACATACTATGATCAGCACAAACCAAACATACTATGGTCAGCATAAACCAAACTTACTATGGTCAGTACAAACTAAACATACTATGGTCAGTACTAACCAAACATACTATGATCAGCACAAACCAAACATACTATGGTCAGCATAAACCAAACATACTATGGTCAGCACAAACCAAACATACTATGGTCAGTACAAACTAAACATACTATGGTCAGTACTAACCAAACATACTATGATCAGCACAAACCAAACATACTATGGTCAGCATAAACCAAACATATTATGGTAAGCACAAACCAAACATACTATGGTCAGCACAAACCAAACATACTATGGTCAGCACAAGCCAAACTTACTATGGTCAGTACAAACCAAACTTACTATGGTCAGCACAAACCAAACATACTATGGTCAGCACAAACCAAACATACTATGGTCAGCACAAACCAAACATACTATGGTCAGTACAAACCAAACATACTATGGTCAGCACAAACCAAACTTACTATGGTCAGCACAAACCAAACATACTATGGTCAGTACAAACCAAACATACTATGGTCAGTACAAACCAAACTTACTATGGTCAGCACAAACCAAACATACTATGGTCAGTACAAACCAAACATACTATGGTCAGCACAAACCAAACATACTATGGTCAGTACTAACCAAACATACTATGGTCAGCACAAACCAAACATACTATGGTCAGCACAAACCAAACATACTATGGTCAGTACAAACCAAACTTACTATGGTCAGCACAAACCAAACATACTATGGTCAGCACAAACCAAACATACTATGGTCAGTACAAACCAAACATACTATGGTCAGCACAAACCAAACGTACTATGGTCAGCACAAACCAAACATACTATGGTCAGCACAAACCAAACATACTATGGTCAGCACAAGCCAAACTTACTATGGTCAGTACAAACCAAACTTACTCTGGTCAGCATAAACCAAACATACTATGGTCAGTACAAACCAAACATACTATGGTCAGCACAAACCAAACATACTATGGTCAGCACAAGCCAAACTTACTATGGTCAGTACAAACCAAACTTACTATGGTCAGCACAAACCAAACATACTATGGTCAGTACAAACCAAACATACTATGGTCAGCACAAACCAAACATACTATGGTCAGCACAAGCCAAACTTACTATGGTCAGTACAAACCAAACTTACTATGGTCAGCACAAACCAAACATACTATGGTCAGTACAAACCAAACATACTATGGTCAGCACAAACCAAACATACTATGGTCAGCACAAGCCAAACTTACTATGGTCAGTACAAACCAAACTTACTATGGTCAGCACAAACCAAACATACTATGGTCAGTACAAACCAAACATACTATGGTCAGCACAAACCAAACATACTATGGTCAGCACAAGCCAAACTTACTATGGTCAGTACAAACCAAACTTACTATGGTCAGCACAAACCAAACATACTATGGTCAGTACAAACCAAACATACTATGGTCAGTACAAACCAAACATACTATGGTCAGCACAAACCAAACATACTATGGTCAGCACAAACCAAACATACTATGGTCAGTACAAACCAAACATACTATGGTCAGTACAAACCAAACGTATTATGGTCAGTACAAACCAAACTTACTATGGTCAGCACAAACCAAACATACTATGGTCAGCACAAGCCAAACATACTATGGTCAGTACAAACCAAACTTACTATGGTCAGTACAAACCAAACTTACTATGGTCAGCACAAACCAAACACACTATGGTCAGCACAAACCAAACATACTATGGTCAGCACAAGCCAAACTTACTATGGTCAGTACAAACCAAACTTACTATGGTCAGCACAAACCAAACATACTATGGTCAGCACAAACCAAACATACTATGGTCAGTACAAACCAAACATACTATGGTCAGCACAAACCAAACATACTATGGTCAGCACAAACCAAACTTACTATGGTCAGCACAAACCAAACTTATTATGGTCAGTACAAACCAAACATACTATGGTCAGCACAAACCAAACATACTATGGTCAGCACAAGCCAAACATACTATGGTCAGTACAAACCAAACTTACTATGGTCAGTACAAACCAAACATACTATGGTCAGCACAAACCAAACATACTATGGTCAGGGCAAACTAAACTTACTATGGTCAGCACAAACCAAACATACTATGGTCAGCACAAACCAAACATACTATGGTCAGTACAAACCAAACATACTATGGTCAGTACAAACCAAACATACTATGGTCAGCACAAACCAAACATACTATGGTCAGCACAAACCAAACATACTATGGTCAGTACAAACCAAACATACTATGGTCAGCACAAACCAAACATACTATGGTCAGGGCAAACTAAACTTACTATGGTCAGTACAAACCAAACATACTATGGTCAGCACAAACCAAACATACTATGGTCAGTACAAACCAAACTTACTATGGTCAGTACAAACCAAACTTACTATGGTCAGCACAAACCAAACATACTATGGTCAGCACAAACCAAACATACTATGGTCAGCACAAGCCAAACATACTATGGTCAGTACAAACCAAACTTACTATGGTCAGTACAAACCAAACATACTATGGTCAGCACAAACCAAACATACTATGGTCAGCACAAACCAAACATACTATGGTCAGGGCAAACTAAACTTACTATGGTCAGTACAAACCAAACATACTATGGTCAGCACAAACCAAACATACTATGGTCAGCACAAACCAAACATACTATGGTCAGCACAAACCAAACATACTATGGTCAGTACAAACCAAACATACTATGGTCAGCACAAGCCAAACTTACTATGGTCAGTACAAACCAAACTTACTATGGTCAGCACAAACCAAACATACTATGGTCAGTACAAACCAAACATACTATGGTCAGCATAAACCAAACTTACTATGGTCAGTACAAACCAAACATACTATGGTCAGCACAAGCCAAACATACTATGGTCAGCACAAACCAAACATACTATGGTCAGTACAAACCAAACATACTATGGTCAGCACAAACCAAACATACTATGGTCAGCACAAACCAAACATACTATAGTCAGCACAAACCAAACTTACTATGGTCAGCACAAACCAAACATACTATGGTCAGCACAAACCAAACATACTATGGTCAGTACTAACCAAACATACTATGGTCAGCACAAACCAAACATACTATGGTCAGCACAAACCAAACATACTATGGTCAGTACTAACCAAACATACTATGGTCAGCACAAACCAAACATACTATGGTCAGCACAAACCAAACATACTATGGTCAGTACTAACCAAACATACTATGGTCAGTACAAACCAAACATACTATGGTCAGTACAAACCAAACATACTATGGTCAGCACAAACCAAACATACTATGGTCAGGGCAAACCAAACATACTATGGTCAGCATAAACCAAATTTACTATGGTCAGCACAAACCAAACATACCATGGTCAGCACAAACCAAACATACTATGGTCAGGGCAAACTAAACTTACTATGGTCAGCACAAACCAAACATACTATGGTCAGTACTAACCAAACATACTATGGTCAGTACTAACCAAACATACTATGGTCAGCACAAACCAAACATACTATGGTCAGCACAAACCAAACATACTATGGTCAGCACAAACCAAACATACTATGGTCAGTACTAACCAAACATACTATGGTCAGTACTAACCAAACATACTATGGTCAGCACAAGCCAAACATACTATGGTCAGTACAAACCAAACATACTATGGTCAGCATAAACCAAACATATTATGGTCAGCATAAACCAAATTTACTATGGTCAGCACAAACCAAACTTACTATGGTCAGCACAAACCAAACAGACTATGGTCAGTACAAACCAAACATACTATGGTCAGTACAAACCAAACTTACTATGGTCAGCACAAACCAAACATACTATGGTCAGTACAAACCAAACATACTATGGTCAGTACAAACCAAACATACTATGGTCAGCACAAACCAAACATACTATGGTCAGCACAAACCAAACATACTATGGTCAGTACTAACCAAACATACTATGGTCAGTACAAACCAAACTTACTATGGTCAGCACAAACCAAACTTACTATGGTCAGTACAAACCAAACATACTATGGTCAGCATAAACCAAACATATTATGGTCAGCATAAACCAAATTTACTATGGTCAGCACAAACCAAACTTACTATGGTCAGCACAAACCAAACATACTATGGTCAGTACAAACCAAACATACTATGGTCAGCACAAACCAAACATACCATGGTCTGGGCAAACTAAACTTACTATGGTCAGCACAAGCCAAACATACTATGGTCAGGGCAAACTAAACTTACTATGGTCAGGGCAAACCAAACATACTATGGTCAGCGCAAACCAAACTTACTATGGTCAGCACAAACCAAACATACCATGGTCAGCACAAACCAAACATACTATGGTCAGCATCAACCAAATTTACTATGGTCAGCACAAGCCAAACATACTATGGTCAGCACAAACCAAACATACTATGGTCAGCACAAACTAAACTTACTATGGTCAGCACAAACCAAACATACTATGGTCAGCACAAACCAAACATACTATGGTCAGTACAAACCAAACATACTATGGTCAGTACAAACCAAACATACTATGGTCAGCACAAACCAAACATACCATGGTCAGGGCAAACTAAACTTACTATGGTCAGCACAAGCCAAACATACTATGGTCAGCACAAACCAAACTTACTATGGTCAGCACAAACCAAACATACTATGGTCAGCACAAACTAAACTTACTATGGTCAGCACAAACCAAACATACTATGGTCAGCACAAACCAAACATACTATGGTCAGTACAAACCAAACATACTATGGTCAGTACAAACCAAACATACTATGGTCAGCACAAACCAAACATACTATGGTCAGGGCAAACTAAACTTACTATGGTCAGGGCAAACCAAACATACTATGGTCAGCACAAACCAAACATACTATGGTCAGCACAAACCAAACATACTATGGTCAGCACAAACCAAACATACTATGGTCAGCATAAACCAAACATACTATGGTCAGCACCAACCAAACATACCATGGTCAGCACAAACCAAACATACTATGGTCAGTACTAACCAAACTTACTATGGTCAGCACAAACCAAACTTACTATGGTCAGCACAAACCAAACATACTATGGTCAGCACAAACCAAACATACTATGGTCAGCACCAACCAAACATACTATGGTCAGTACTAACCAAACATACTATGGTCAGTACAAACCAAACTTACTATGGTCAGCACAAACCAAACATACTATGGTCAGCACAAACCAAACATACTATGGTCAGCACAAACCAAACATACTATGGTCAGTACTAACCAAACATACTATGGTCAGCACAAACCAAACTTACTATGGTCAGTACAAACCAAACATACTATGGTCAGCATAAACCAAACATACTATGGTCAGTACTAACCAAACATACTATGGTCAGCACAAACCAAACATACTATGGTCAGTACAAACCAAACATACTATGGTCAGTACTAACCAAACTTACTAAGGTCAGCACAAACCAAACATACTATGGTCAGCACAAGCCAAACATACTATGGTCAGCACAAACCAAACATACTATGGTCAGCATAAACCAAACATACTATGGTCAGCACAAACCAAACTTACTATGGTCAGCATAAACCAAACATACTATGGTCAGTACTAACCAAACATACTATGGTCAGCGCAAACCAAACTTACTATGGTCAGCACAAACCAAACATACCATGGTCAGCACAAACCAAACATACTATGGTCAGCATAAACCAAACATACTATGGTCAGCACAAACCAAACTTACTATGGTCAGCATAAACCAAACATACTATGGTCAGTACTAACCAAACATACTATGGTCAGCGCAAACCAAACTTACTATGGTCAGCACAAACCAAACATACCATGGTCAGCACAAACCAAACATACTATGGTCAGCATAAACCAAACTTACTATGGTCAGCACAAGCCAAACATACTATGGTCAGCACAAACCAAACATACTATGGTCAGCACAAACCAAACATACTATGGTCAGCACAAACCAAACATACTATGGTCAGCACAAACCAAACATACTATGGTCAGTACTAACCAAACTTACTATGGTCAGCACAAACCAAACTTACTATGGTCAGTACAAACCAAACATACTATGGTCAGCACAAACCAAACATACTATGGTCAGCATAAACCCAACATACTATGGTCAGTACTAACCAAACATACTATGGTCAGCGCAAACCAAACTTACTATGGTCAGCACAAACCAAACATACCATGGTCAGCACAAACCAAACATACTATGGTCAGCATAAACCAAACTTACTATGGTCAGCACAAGCCAAACATACTATGGTCAGCACAAACCAAACATACTATGGTCAGCACAAACCAAACATACTATGGTCAGCACAAACCAAACATACTATGGTCAGTACTAACCAAACTTACTATGGTCAGCACAAACCAAACTTACTATGGTCAGCACAAACCAAACATACTATGGTCAGCACAAACCAAACATACTATGGTCAGCACAAACCAAACATACTATGGTCAGCACAAACCAAACATACTATGGTCAGCACAAACCAAACATACTATGGTCAGGGCAAACTAAATTTACTATGGTCAGCATAAACCAAACATACTATGGTCAGCACAAACCAAACATACTATGGTCAGCACAAACCAAACTTACTATGGTCAGCATAAACCAAACATACTATGGTCAGCACAAACCAAACATACTATGGTCAGTCCTAACCAAACTTACTATGGTCAGCACAAACCAAACATACTATGGTCAGCACAAACCAAACATACTATGGTCAGTACAAACCCAACATACTATGGTCAGCAAAAACCAAACATACTATGGTCAGCGCAAACCAAACATACTATGGTCAGTACAAACCCAACATACTATGGTCAGCACAAACCAAACTTACTATGGTCAGCATAAACCAAACATACTATGGTCAGCACAAACCAAACATACCATGGTCAGCACAAACCAAACATACTATGGTCAGTACTAACCAAACATACTATGGTCAGCACAAACCAAACATACTATGGTCAGTACAAACCAAACATACTATGGTCAGTACTAACCAAACTTACTATGGTCAGCACAAACCAAACATACTATGGTCAGCACAAACCCAACATATTATGGTCAGCATAAACCAAATTTACTATGGTCAGTACTAACCAAACTTACTATGGTCAGCACAAACCAAACATACTATGGTCAGTACTAACCAAACATACTATGGTCAGCACAAACCAAATTTACTATGGTCAGTACAAACCAAACATACTATGGTCAGTACAAACCAAACTTACTATGGTCAGTACAAACCAAACATACTATGGTCAGCACAAACCAAACATACTATGGTCAGCACTAACCAAACATACTATGGTCAGCACTAACCAAACATACTATGGTCAGTACAAACCAAACATACTATGGTCAGTACAAACCAAACATACTATGGTCAGTACAAACCAAACATACTATGGTCAGCACAAACCAAACATACTATGGCCAGCACAAACCAAACATACTATGGTCAGCACAAACCAAACATACTATGGTCAGTACAAACCAAACATACTATGGTCAGCACAAACCAAACATACTATGGTCAGTACAAACCAAACTTACTATGGTCAGTACAAACCAAACATACTATGGTCAGTACTAACCAAACATACTATGGTCAGCACAAACCAAACATACTATGGTCAGCACAAACCAAACATACTATGGTCAGTACAAACCAAACTTACTATGGTCAGTACAAACCAAACATACTATGGTCAGCACAAACCAAACATACTATGGTCAGTACAAACCAAACATACTATGGTCAGCACAAACCAAACATACTATGGTCAGTACTAACCAAACATACTATGGTCAGCACTAACCAAACATACTATGGTCAGCACAAACCAAACATACTATGGTCAGTACAAACCAAACATACTATGGTCAGTTCAAACCAAACATACTATGGTCAGTACAAACCAAACATACTATGGTCAGTACAAACCAAACTTACTATGGTCAGTACAAACCAAACTTACTATGGTCAGCACTAACCAAACATACTATGGTCAGTAATAACCAAACATACTATGGTCAGCACAAACCAAACATACTATGGTCAGTACAAACCAAACATACTATGGTCAGCACAAACCAAACTTACTATGGTCAGTACAAACCAAACATACTATGGTCAGCACAAACCAAACATACTATGGTCAGCACAAACCAAACTTACTATGGTCAGCACAAACCAAACATACTATGGTCAGTACTAACCAAACATACTATGGTCAGCACAAACCAAACATACTATGGTCAGCACAAACCAAACTTACTATGGTCAGCACTAACCAAACATACTATGGTCAGCACAAACCCAACATATTATGGTCAGCATAAACCAAATTTACTATGGTCAGTACTAACCAAACTTACTATGGTCAGCACAAACCAAACATACTATGGTCAGTACTAACCAAACATACTATGGTCAGCACAAACCAAATTTACTATGGTCAGTACAAACCAAACATACTATGGTCAGTACAAACCAAACTTACTATGGTCAGTACAAACCAAACATACTATGGTCAGCACAAACCAAACATACTATGGTCAGCACTAACCAAACATACTATGGTCAGCACTAACCAAACATACTATGGTCAGTACAAACCAAACATACTATGGTCAGTACAAACCAAACATACTATGGTCAGTACAAACCAAACATACTATGGTCAGCACAAACCAAACATACTATGGCCAGCACAAACCAAACATACTATGGTCAGCACAAACCAAACATACTATGGTCAGTACAAACCAAACATACTATGGTCAGCACAAACCAAACATACTATGGTCAGTACAAACCAAACTTACTATGGTCAGTACAAACCAATCATACTATGGTCAGTACTAACCAAACATACTATGGTCAGCACAAACCAAACATACTATGGTCAGCACAAACCAAACATACTATGGTCAGTACAAACCAAACTTACTATGGTCAGTACAAACCAAACATACTATGGTCAGCACAAACCAAACATACTATGGTCAGTACAAACCAAACTTACTATGGTCAGCACAAACCAAACATACTATGGTCAGTACTAACCAAACATACTATGGTCAGCACTAACCAAACATACTATGGTCAGCACAAACCAAACATACTATGGTCAGTACAAACCAAACATACTATGGTCAGTTCAAACCAAACATACTATGGTCAGTACAAACCAAACATACTATGGTCAGTACAAACCAAACTTACTATGGTCAGTACAAACCAAACTTACTATGGTCAGCACTAACCAAACATACTATGGTCAGTAATAACCAAACATACTATGGTCAGCACAAACCAAACATACTATGGTCAGTACAAACCAAACATACTATGGTCAGCACAAACCAAACTTACTATGGTCAGTACAAACCAAACATACTATGGTCAGCACAAACCAAACATACTATGGTCAGCACAAACCAAACTTACTATGGTCAGCACAAACCAAACATACTATGGTCAGTCCAAACCAAACATACTATGGTCAGCACAAACCAAACATACTATGGTCAGCACAAACCAAACTTACTATGGTCAGCACAAACCAAACATACTATGGTCAGTACAAACCAAACATACTATGGTCAGTACAAACCAAACTTACTATGGTCAGTACAAACCAAACTTACTATGGTCAGCACAAACCAAACATACTATGGTCAGCACAAACCAAACTTACTATGGTCAGCACAAACCAAACATACTATGGTCAGCACAAACCAAACTTACTATGGTCAGCACAAACCAAACATACTATGGTCAGCACAAACCAAACTTACTATGGTCAGCACAAACCAAACATACTATGGTCAGCACAAACCAAACATACTATGGTCAGTACTAACCAAACATACTATGGTCAGCACAAACCAAACATACTATGGTCAGCACAAACCAAACATACTATGGTCAGCACAAACCAAACATACTATGGTCAGTACTAACCAAACATACTATGGTCAGCACAAACCAAACATACTATGGTCAGCACAAACCAAACTTACTATGGTCAGCACAAACCAAAACATTCTATGGTCAGTACAAACCAAACATACTATGGTCAGTACAAACCAAACTTACTATGGTCAGTACAAACCAAACTTACTATGGTCAGCACAAACCATCCATACTATGGTCAGCACAAACCAAACTTACTATGGTCAGCACAAACCAAACATACTATGGTCAGCACAAACCAAACTTATTATGGTCAGCACAAACCAAACATACTATGGTCAGCACAAACCAAACTTACTATGGTCAGCACAAACCAAACATACTATGGTCAGCACAAACCAAACATACTATGGTCAGTACTAACCAAACATACTATGGTCAGCACAAACCAAACATACTATGGTCAGCACAAACCAAACATACTATGGTCAGTACAAACCAAACTTACTATGGTCAGTACAAACCAAACATACTATGGTCAGTACTAACCAAACATACTATGGTCAGCACAAACCAAACATACTATGGTCAGCACAAACCAAACATACTATGGTCAGTACAAACCAAACTTACTATGGTCAGTACAAACCAAACATACTATGGTCAGCACAAACCAAACATACTATGGTCAGTACAAACCAAACTTACTATGGTCAGCACAAACCAAACATACTATGGTCAGTACTAACCAAACATACTATGGTCAGCACTAACCAAACATACTATGGTCAGTACAAACCAAACATACTATGGTCAGTACAAACCAAACTTACTATGGTCAGTACAAACTAAACTTACTATGGTCAGCACAAACCATCCATACTATGGTCAGCACAAACCAAACTTACTATGGTCAGCACAAACCAAACATACTATGGTCAGCACAAACCAAACTTATTATGGTCAGCACAAACCAAACATACTATGGTCAGCACAAACCAAACTTACTATGGTCAGCACAAACCAAACATACTATGGTCAGCACAAACCAAACATACTATGGTCAGTACTAACCAAACATACTATGGTCAGCACAAACCAAACATACTATGGTCAGCACAAACCAAACATACTATGGTCAGTACAAACCAAACTTACTATGGTCAGTACAAACCAAACATACTATGGTCAGCACAAACCAAACATACTATGGTCAGTACAAACCAAACTTACTATGGTCAGCACAAACCAAACATACTATGGTCAGTACTAACCAAACATACTATGGTCAGCACTAACCAAACATACTATGGTCAGCACAAACCAAACATACTATGGTCAGTACAAACCAAACATACTATGGTCAGTTCAAACCAAACATACTATGGTCAGTACAAACCAAACATACTATGGTCAGTACAAACCAAACTTACTATGGTCAGTACAAACCAAACTTACTATGGTCAGCACTAACCAAACATACTATGGTCAGTAATAACCAAACATACTATGGTCAGCACAAACCAAACATACTATGGTCAGTACAAACCAAACATACTATGGTCAGCACAAACCAAACTTACTATGGTCAGTACAAACCAAACATACTATGGTCAGCACAAACCAAACATACTATGGTCAGCACAAACCAAACTTACTATGGTCAGCACAAACCAAACATACTATGGTCAGTCCAAACCAAACATACTATGGTCAGCACAAACCAAACATACTATGGTCAGCACAAACCAAACTTACTATGGTCAGCACAAACCAAACATACTATGGTCAGTACAAACCAAACATACTATGGTCAGTACAAACCAAACTTACTATGGTCAGTACAAACCAAACTTACTATGGTCAGCACAAACCAAACATACTATGGTCAGCACAAACCAAACTTACTATGGTCAGCACAAACCAAACATACTATGGTCAGCACAAACCAAACTTACTATGGTCAGCACAAACCAAACATACTATGGTCAGCACAAACCAAACTTACTATGGTCAGCACAAACCAAACATACTATGGTCAGCACAAACCAAACATACTATGGTCAGTACTAACCAAACATACTATGGTCAGCACAAACCAAACATACTATGGTCAGCACAAACCAAACATACTATGGTCAGCACAAACCAAACATACTATGGTCAGTACTAACCAAACATACTATGGTCAGCACAAACCAAACATACTATGGTCAGCACAAACCAAACTTACTATGGTCAGCACAAACCAAACATTCTATGGTCAGTACAAACCAAACATACTATGGTCAGTACAAACCAAACTTACTATGGTCAGTACAAACCAAACTTACTATGGTCAGCACAAACCATCCATACTATGGTCAGCACAAACCAAACTTACTATGGTCAGCACAAACCAAACATACTATGGTCAGCACAAACCAAACTTATTATGGTCAGCACAAACCAAACATACTATGGTCAGCACAAACCAAACTTACTATGGTCAGCACAAACCAAACATACTATGGTCAGCACAAACCAAACATACTATGGTCAGCACAAACCAAACATACTATGGTCAGCACAAACCAAACTTACTATGGTCAGCACAAACCAAACATACTATGGTCAGTACTAACCAAACATACTATGGTCAGCACAAACCAAACATACTATGGTCAGCACAAACCAAACATACTATGGTCAGCACAAACCAAACATACTATGGTCAGCACAAACCAAACATACTATGGTCAGCACAAACCAAACTTACTATGGTCAGCACAAACCAAACATACTATGGTCAGCACAAACCAAACATACTATGGTCAGTACTAACCAAACATACTATGGTCAGCACAAACCAAACATACTATGGTCAGCACAAACCAAACATACTATGGTCAGCACAAACCAAACATACTATGGTCAGTACTAACCAAACATACTATGGTCAGTACAAACCAAACATACTATGGTCAGTATAAACCAAACATACTATGGTCAGCACAAACCAAACTTACTATGGTCAGCATAAACCAAACTTACTATGGTCAGCACAAACCAAACATACTATGGTCAGCACAAACCAAACATACTATGGTCAGCACAAACCAAACATACTATGGTCAGTACAAACCAAACATACTATGGTCAGCACAAACCAAACATACTATGGTCAGCACAAACCAAACATACTATGGTCAGCACAAACCAAACATACTATGGTCAGTACAAACCAAACATACTATGGTCAGCACAAACCAAACATACTATGGTCAGCACAAACCAAACATACTATGGTCAGTACAAACCAAACATACTATGGTCAGCACAAACCAAACATACTATGGTCAGTACAAACCAAACATACTATGGTCAGCATAAACCAAACATACTATGGTCAGTACAAACCAAACATACTATGGTCAGCACAAACCAAACGTACTATGGTCAGTACTAACCAAACATACTATGGTCAGCACAAACCAAACATACTATGGTCAGCACAAACCAAACATACTATGGTCAGCACAAACCAAACATACTATGGTCAGCACAAACCAAACATACTATGGTCAGCACAAACCAAACATACTATGGTCAGTACAAACCAAACTTACTATGGTCAGCACAAACCAAACATACTATGGTCAGCACAAACCAAACATACTATGGTCAGTACAAACTAAACATACTATGGTCAGCACAAACCAAACATACTATGGTCAGCACAAACCAAACTTACTATGGTCAGCACTAACCAAACATACTATGGTCAGTACAAACTAAACTTACTATGGTCAGCACAAACCAAACGTACTATGGTCAGCACAAGCCAAACATACTATGGTCAGCACAAACCAAACATACTATGGTCAGCACAAACCAAACATACTATGGTCAGCACAAACCAAACTTACTATGGTCAGCACAAACCAAACATACTATGGTCAGCACTAACCAAACATACTATGGTCAGTACAAACCAAACTTACTATGGTCAGCACAAACCAAACATACTATGGTCAGTACAAACCAAACATACTATGGTCAGCACAAACCAAACATACTATGGTCAGCACAAGCCAAACATACTATGGTCAGCACAAACCAAACATACTATGGTCAGCACAAACCAAACATACTATGGTCAGCACAAACCAAACTTACTATGGTCAGCACAAACCAAACATACTATGGTCAGCACTAACCAAACATGCTATGGTCAGTACAAACCAAACTTACTATGGTCAGCACAAACCAAACATACTATGGTCAGCACAAACCAAACATACCATGGTCAGCACAAACCAAACATACTATGGTCAGTACAAACCAAACATACTATGGTCAGTACTAACCAAACTTACTATGGTCAGCACAAGCCAAACATACCATGGTCAGTATAAACCAAACTTACTATGGTCAGCACAAACCAAACATACTATGGTCAGCACAAACCAAACATACTATGGTCAGTATAAACCAAACATACTATGGTCAGTACTAACCAAACTTACTATGGTCAGTACAAACCAAACATACTATGGTCAGCACAAACCAAACATACTATGGTCAGCACTAACCAAACTTACTATGGTCAGCACAAACCAAACATACTATGGTCAGCACAAACCAAACATACTATGGTCAGTACAAACCAAACATACTATGGTCAGCACAAACCAAACATACTAACAGGCTTTCTGAATTAGTTTGTTTCTCTAATGTCACTTACTTTTCGGTTCTTCCAATTGTTGTTTTCCAGTTTTTATGTATCCCCTTCGATGTCAGAAGCTGGCAGCATTACAATTGGATGGAACTCTTGTACGGATACTACTGCAACCTCTTGGAAATGCTCAATACCTGGAGAGGCAGGTGTTTTATTCACTGAATACATTCTCTAAAGCTTGCCATGATCTGAAAGTATCATAGTATAGCTTCATGTATAATATGTCTTGCGATTTTGTAATGAAAAGCTTTAGTTTTTAATAACAAACTTTGGTAGAAATTTTAACACAGAATATTTGTCAGACAAATGTTGTGTTAGCTGAATTTGCTGAAGTTGTTAGAGCAGTTAAATCAAATATAATAATAACACTTATTTTCAAAATGTTCACACATATACATATGAAGTCGACTCTCTAATTTAGTGTAGAACAGTACACTTTTCCAAAGAACTCTTTACAAACTGAGGTAACAAGAAAGGGTGTTTGATAGAAAAGAAAGATGAACTTCTTGAATATTTTTGCAGGTATTTATTATATCAAATGATACAGAAAGAGCCTTAACACAATCAACAGCTGCCGATGCGTCATTTTCCGTGCAAGCTGGAACCCTCACGTTAAACTATGCGTAAGTATTATGACAGTTTAAAAGCCGGTTGTAATATGCTTTAGTCATGCTTGCAAACATTTTTACTGTTACAACTTCTATCACCAGTTTAATAAGGCTGTTTTTACTTCTCTACTCATACTCTCCTGTGGTAAATGTGTCGAGTATCTGCCATTGGCTGGGGTTATACAATGAGCAATCGGTGAAACCTACCCTTTCTGAACAAACTTGGAGTTATCCACTATACGCTGCTTTTTCTGATAAACTAAGTTTCCATACAGTGATAGCATAGAGATACACCCCCATATGGCACTGCCATGCCATCATAGAAACAACCGAGTTGCTCTCATTCTGTCATGATTCAGTGTTGCTGTTTGGAAGTGAAACACTCATGTGATCTTTGTTCTAGGGAAATGTTCTTAGCTACCAACCGCGTCGCAATTGTACATGAGCATAGGTCTTGCTTTTCTGTTTCTTCATATGTGTCGCACAACCATTGCTTTACTATAATGCCTTATGGAAACATGATCGGCTTGTCAGCCCAGCTTCGGCACTCATGCACCAACTTAGTAATTGACACAGCAGTTAGTTTTATAGAAACATGTACAGCTCAATCTAATAACAAAATTTTTACTGTTTACATAATCTTTCTCCTATACAGCAAGTAGTCAGGTGTTATAGCATGCAAACATCTCCTATACAGCAAGTAGTCGGGTGTTATAGCATGCAAACATCTCCTATACAGCAAGTAGTCGGGTGTTATAGCATGCAAAGATCTCCTATACAACGAGTAGTCAGACGTTATAGCATGCAAACATCTCTTATACAGCAAGTAGTCGGGTGTTATAGCATGCAAACATCTCCTATACAGCAAGTAGTCAGGTGTTATAGCATGCAAACATCTCCTATACAGCAAATAGTCGGGTGTTATAGCATGCAAACATTAGATTTTAGCTAAAACTTTTAGATATGCATTTCAATAGTACATGTATGTCATAAAAAGCTCTACATACTCTCTGAAAATGAGGCTTTCTTAATTCCATGCTTCCATGCCATCATGTACCTCCATTATAGTATAAAATGCTTTTATTCTATTGTAAATTAATTAGAGCCTGAATATACTACGCCTAGCCCACTACATATACCACCCATCTAGATGACGGCATAGAGTAATTTCCTGGTGTGTTACACGCGTGATTAAAACTATATTTGCTTTCAAAAGATTTATTCAAGGTGATATTTAGTTGTACAAAGAATAGCATGTTCCTGTTTCATCTTTAGCAAGTTATTGGCAAGAAGTAAAGAGAGCTTTTTATGATTTATGACAATCTGAGTAGTGGTAGCTAAGCTGTGACAGCATCTCTCTATTTCCTGTTGCATCACTTATGAAAGCTATCTGATTGGTCAATAACTAGTAAGACAATAATACCAAGTACCCTTTGTTGGCAGCTAACTTATCCCTCAATTCCTACAATGTATTACATGTAACTTGATCAGCAATTTTTACCAATTGCTTTCAGGTTACAGTCTATAGGTCAGCTTATAGTTAGTTTGATATACGTGTACATGTGTATCCAACAGATATAGGGTTATTTACATGTGTATCAGACAGATATAGGGCTGTGTACATGTGTATCCAACAGGTATAGGGTTGTGTACATGTGTATCCAACAGGTATAAGGTTGTGTACATATGTATCAAACAGATAAAGGGTTGTGAACATGTGTATCAAACAGATATAGGGTTCTGTACATGTGTATCCAACAGATATAGGGTTGTGTACACATGTATCAAACAGATAAAGGATTGTGTACATGTGTATCAAACAGGTATAGGTTTGTGTACATGTGTATCCAACAGGTATAGGGTTGTGTACATGTGTATCCAACAGGTATAGGGTTGTGTACATATGTATCAAACAGATAAAGGGTTGTGAACATGTGTATCAAACAGATATAGAGTTCTGTACATGTGTATCCAACAGATATAGGGTTGTGTACATATGTATCAAACAGATAAAGGATTGTGTACATGTGTATCAAACAGATATAGGGTTGTGTACATGTGTATCAAACAGATATAGGATTGTGTACATGTGTATCAAACAGATATAGGGTTGTGTACATCTGCATCAAACAGATATAGAGTTGAGAGCAGCTCAACACTTGGTTCCCAAAATCAAGAAGTATTTGTTTTTGGTTTCTCTCTAAAGAGAGAAAAGTATTTTTAGAAATTGAGTCTTAATAGTCTGATGTTTAGGTATTTTACTGCATACATGTATTTTGATCAAGCCTGTGATTCTAAGGTTTTGTTTGTTATTTAGAGGATCAGTGGGCTAATCCCCTAAATAATTAGTGGATTAGTGTGCTACAACACAAAAAGATTAGAAGGTTTTGCAGTTGAGCTATTCCCACTATTTTTAACCTTAAGTCTTTATACATGTATTTAACACATGTTCTCTGTTCACTGTTCACTGGAGGTTGACACTAGCCACTGAATTAGTTCTACTGAGAAGTTGTCTATATTTTTAATATCAAGGCTGGAAGGTGTACTAGGAAAGGACATGTGCAGAGACGAATTAGCATTCCTCGTGATTTAATTATTATTGAAAATGGTGATGAGGTTTGTCGCGCATAGTAATTTTCTATTGTGTAAAGTTATTGAAGTTGCAGTTGGCAACTTGGCATCAGAAAGAAAATGTAACACAATCATCGCTGACTTTTATTCTTTCCAGGTCTATAGAGGATATCACTAGTCATATAGCTCTAAAATGTAGCAAAGATCTCCCTACCAATCCTCTAACTGCCCATGATAAATGTTTTGATCCAGCCGGCCTCGTAAGTAGTTTTGTCTAGAATAGGAAGTTATTTTTACAATGTCTAGACCTATATGTATATCTGTGTACAGTTTTAGATGTTATTGTTTTATCACTGCCATTCAAGCACTAAGTCTTGACAATGGATGGTTAGTGTCTCACTAATAAGGTTAGAACTCATTCATGTTTGAGTTGCAAGGGTGGAGCATTATCTTTATAGTATATCATGTGCTACTGTTAGTGTATTTCACTTTGAATGGTTTTAAAAAGATTCTGATAATTTAAAAAGTACTCTTTTAATTTCCAAAATACAGGTCAAATTGAATTGATTATAATTTGCTTTAGAAATGTTTGAAGCATTAAAAATCCCCAATAGAGTCATTCTGCCAAACTTAAAGGTTGACTTGCAACAAAGTTCACATTACAGTTATTTGGTATCAAAAAATTCACCATGTCTTACTCTGTTGTGTTGTAGGTGCCAAATCTGTGAAAATGTGATTACAAGCCCTTAAAAGCTCAAAAACGAAAAGCCGCCGTAGATTGGAATCTGTTTATTTCCCTGACGTAATCATGACAGTTTGGTTATTGTCTTGTCACGTGATGTTCTCACGTGAATTGAAAGGCTAATAAAAAGCTCAATATAAAACTTATCGTAGCACTAGTTTATGACAAACACTTCGGGTTTTACTGAAGACCCCGTATCAAATATAGATGCTCGCTACTTTACAGTTTTGTTTCGACTTAGTCTAATCGTCTAGTCGTAATTTGATCATGTGACCCAATACTTCGCAAATAATTTCTGCAGCGATTTTCAATTATCACAGGTGACCAATAGGTTCGTCATGATTATCAGACAATGATATGTACTCCTTCGAGCTAAGGTTAAAAAATTAAACAAATTTTTACGGTAGGTTATAAGATATCAGTGCTAAAAGTGACAGCATTACAATGATGATGAAACAGACGCGTAAGAACAATAGACATGGTTTTATTGAATGCGTGAAGTGTATTCATGAAAATATTTCAACGAATAAGGTTGCATGAAAGTGTAAAGAGAAACCATCTCCCACAACTACATCACATTTGAGCCGTTTTGGAAAGAGAATCCAAACTACGGTGGTCTCGTGTGGCTGCGATTAACTGTTCGTTTCTTAGCTTTTAAGAGCTGGTAATCACATTCCCACAAATTTTGCACCTACAAGACAACAGAGTAAGACATGGTGAATCTTTTGATATCAAATAACTGTAATGTGAATTTTGTTGCAAGTCAACCTTTACCTTTTAATTTTGTGTGTGAGAGATGTCAGAATCTGTGCGCTATTAAAATTAACTTCTAGTTTACAGTGAGCATGGCTATGATAGATTTGTATGACAGTTTTCAGGATCATATACAAGGCAAGATAAATCTCAATAGAGTTAGGAAGAGACAGATGGTGACAGCAACAATTATTACAAACATAAGACATCAAACGTATTCAATTAAGTACTTTGAGGAAAGGTAAATTACAAAAATTGATGGCCTCAAGGAGAGAAGTACTATAGAAATAAGTTTTTATTAAAAGCGTTTAAACTCAATTGAAAGGTTCACATTTATCACAGCAAGCTGCCACACATTTTGGTATTCACTTCCTGATTTGATGGTACCTTGGATGCTTTATTTACATGGATGTTGGAAGAAGCCGTGTAGCACTTTTCATTGCAGCTCTCCTTGAACTTATTTATAAAGAAAAAAATAGCATTTCGTGAAATTAAACAATAGATACAGGCAAAACTCTAAAATAAACTCAAAGAATTAATCTTGAAAATCACAAAAGATCCCAAATTCAATGAGGACACTTGAAGCATAAGCAGCTAAAGAAAACTGCAATCTAGCGCTGAGATTAAATAATTTTATTTCATGTTCAGTATTCAAATTAACAGGGACTTTGCAAGTTCATTTCTGCTGAAACAACATGGAATACAAAGTAGTCTCTGTGCTTTACACCCAATGACTTCACCAACAACGAAACTAGTATTACATGTACAGACTTGAAAATATGTAAAACTTGAGCAGACAGTATGAAAATACAGTTGTAGACACGAATTTTAATCGCTGTAGTTGTCTGCACATAAATTAAAAAAGAAAACAATTCTTAATTTTGTATTACATGGTCACGGACTTCCATTGAATAACTACTTAAATCAATAGAATGTGGTTTTATTGTTTACTTTTACCAGCCAATCAGTGTTCAGCATGTGCCATTATTGTAGCTCTTACACTTTTAGCTTTTCATACCAACTGATTTGACTTCATCAAGATGACAAAACTTTACCTAGCTACTAAATAAAGCCTGTATCACCTTCATATATCTATTTTAACCTATTTATAGTGACTATGTAGTAATGTACTTAAACCAACTTACTTCCATGTTTTTACCTAAATATGAGTCACATTTAGTAGATTCTGTCTTTAAATAAAGTAAAATGTTGAAAAATCGTTTGTAAGAAATATCTAATTTCTCCACCACAAGCTTCTTTGAAACTATTAATTGATCTCTGGTCTGTTACAGTGCTACACTTTCACTCATCCTGCCTGCTGCTTTGGAAATTCCTCTGGAGCTAGCAGTTCTGCCTCATTTCTCTTGACGTTGTAAGTTCATATGATCAGTTACTGACAACCCACTATGCTTACCCAGTAAACAGATAGGTTTATACTTACAGTGGACAGTGGTCACTTTTCCTAACACCACAAATGATAACAATAGTCAACTAATAACATTAACCGAAAAAATGAAAATTGCCATTTAATTGGTGATTAATTGTCAAAAAACAAACTTGAATAAATGATATAATGTATTTAATAATCAATGAAACTTACAACAGACACGGTACAATACTTTATTTGTTTAAGAAATTGTCCAGCTTTGTCTGCTTCATGTTTTTTTGCAGCGAATTATTTATAAAGGACTCATAATTCAAATTCAGAAGATTTATTTTGCACTTCCAGCCGTAATACGCGAAGAGCTTCCCACAAATCCTTATTTGCTGGAATATGTACTGCTGTTTAATCTTCCTCTACTTCGTCAGCGCCTACTTTATTCTCCCATAGCCTGTGTAACAGCCTCGCAAACGCTAGCCTGTGTTAACTTTGCAACTACCTGGATGTTATTTGTCAACTGCCATCTACTCCTCAAAATCGGTTTGCGTGTCACTTGGTTTTCTAGCAAAAGTGTTCTCTATTGTTGTCATTGTAGTGGTACACGAGAAACCAGATTAGTTCTAAGTTATTTGCACTCACTTTTTTCAACATCTTCAATTTGTTCCAAAACATTGGCATGCATTTCACTCCTGTAATGAGCTTTTATTGACCAAATGATTTCTTAGTCCAAAGGATGTAAGAGCGATGTTGTATTGGCTGATAGAAAAATCAACTTCATGTGATTTGAGGTGACATTAACAGCAGGTGCTTGCATGTGCTTGCACAGCATTTATTCCTAAAAGCCTCTGTTTCTTACCTGATATGTTTACACAACAAAGCGCAATGACATAATTATTCTTTGACACTCTGTACCCACGCGCATAATATCAGCATAATATCAGCAGAATACTGCAGTTTCCAAATTTTTTCATTTTCGGTTTGGACAAAGTTAAAAACAATAACCGATGTACTGATTACAGTAAGCGCAGTAAACGGCGTATTTGTAAAGCATTTGTATGTTTGTGCGGGGATCAGGAATTCTAAAAATATTAACAGATTAATAATGTGATTGGTGATTACATTGATCGGTCTCCACTGTAGAAATTATGATTGTAGAGACCTTCTATTTTTACTTCTCCACATTTTACTATCTGATCTTTCTATATTTGATGTTGCATTTTTTTTATATTGATCAGAGAATTGCCCTTTTGGGCCACTTTACACGATATATTACACCCTCATCCCTCTAACGCTTTTTTACTCAATTAATTTCATGAAGTAAATTTTGTAAAACTCGTGTAATCATTGGTGTTTGTCGAAGGTCATTGGTTAATTTAACATCGCTGAATGCGCTAATTGGCTCAGAGTTTAGACTTATAATATGTGATTACAAACTACTCAGGATTGAAAAAGGCTCCTGAGTAGTTGGAGAATTATAATAAACATCATAATATACTAGTAGACATATCTATTGTACCAAACCCTGATTGTAGTGATGTTAGTACAGCATTCATGTTAGTCTTAGGTTCATATATGTCCTGACAGCTTAACAGCATATTCTGCTAACTGGATAAGTGCAAATGTTAACCTCAATGCTGACCTTTGGCTTAGAAGCTTCAAGTTGGATGCAGTGATGAATAGAGCTAATCATTGCTGATATGTTATTTTCTAATAGACACCTTCTTGAACCATGAGCATAGGCCTCTCTATTCATACATAGCTATTTAACCAAGAAGACTCATACTGTTGTAAAATGTTTCCTAACAGACTAACTGTAAAATTATTATTTAGGTACATGAATGTCAACATCATATCCTGACAGCATGCTCATCAGTCAGACATATCTTGACAGCATGCTCATCAGTCAGAAATATCCTGACAGCATGCTCATGAGACAGACATATATTGACAGCATATTCATGAGTCAGACATATCTTGACAGCATGCTCATGAGACAGACATATATTGACAGCATATTCATGAGTCAGACATATCTTGACAGCATGCTCATGAGTCAGACATATCCTGGCAGCATGCTCATGAGTCAGACATATCTTGACAGCGTGCTCATGAGTCAGACATATCCTGACAGCATGCTCATGAGTCAGACATATCCTGACAGCTTGCTCATGAGTCAGACATATCCTGACAGCATGCTCAAGAGTCAGACATCCTGACAGCATGCTTATGAGTCAGACATATCCTAGCAGCATGCTCATGAGTCAGACATATCCTGACAGCATGCTCATCAGTCAGACATATCCTGACAGCATGCTAACGAGTCAGACATATCAAGCAGTATGCTCAAGAGTCAGTCATCCTGACAGCATGTTCACGGGTCAGACATATCCTGACGGCATACTCATGAGTCAGACATATTCTGACAGCATTGCATATGTGTAAATGCCGTGATAACTTTTGACATGGTAAGACAGGTTGTGATATAAGATAACAGACTCAAACATGATATGACACTGGTGATAGATATTAGCTTATTGCAGGTTCGCGGTGATTGGAGTTCTGATGTTCTACTAATCAGAGGAATGAAAAGACAGGCTCCTATCATACATTAATATAGTTTACTATAGCAATGAACTATGTACATGTAAATTTATAGAGGTTGGAAGGATGAGTGTTTTACCAAATGCATTTGATGAACTACTGATATGTTTTTAGCTATTTGGAAACGTTACTAGGACTTTGAACTTTGGAAAGATTATGGCTTGTACGGATGTGTGTGGTTGCAATAAAGTTTATTGAACCTTGACTTTCAACCGCAACACCACTGTGAAGTCTAAAAACAAATAGAATAATCAATAAAAAAGTTCAAAACCATTTGAATGAACAGCAACGTCTCCATGTTTACACAGTACAACCAGGAGCAAATGAAAGAAGAAGTAGGCCTACATACAGATTAACAATACAATATACAAGTTCGCAGCTAGTACTTTTTGCCTCCTGGTAAATGACTTTGAGATTTTGAGTAGCTCGAATTCTTTTAGTAATTAAGTTCATAATCAGCTGCCAGTAAAGCAAACTGGTTCATTTTGAGTGAACACGCTAACTGCGCGTTTGTCCGCTACCACAGAGTTCACAGGTCAACGACTAGCCCTAAAATCACATATCACTGGCTAACAAGTGTGGCCCACTCGAACCAGCCAATCATGCGATAACAACAATGAAGGCCTCGCACATTGTAAACTGATGCACATGTCATGCAACCTGACTCAAGATCGCTGTGAGTTAGCAATGATGGTGCAATGCGATTGATAAACAAGGGAAAAGATAACTTCACTATGGTTGAGTCTATGAGAAATGATCACAGTAATATACAACCATTACAGTGTTTATTATAGACAATATTGTATAATTATGGTTTTATATTTGTATAATCTAAATATATTTTTTTCAAAATTTGTATATGTGTGTCTGTGTATGTCTAGCTACAGCTATTGAAATCTTGGAATAAAGAATTCGTATCGCAGAAGATTTGATCTCAGATCCTCCCATTCCGGCGCCGGATGAACACCTAACCATGGATGATGGATTCATTAGCCGATATATGTTGTTATATGTGTGCAAATACGCTACCGCTCTCCGTTACAACGCAACGTGATGGGGAGTGGTAGCTCTTATTAGCAAGCTTATTCAAATTATTCATTGGCAGTATGCCAGGCTAATAGCAAGTGGCATGCAACTACATAATCTTTCATTGTTTATAAGATGATTTTTAATACCCGGGCAACGCCGGTAGCACAGCTAGTTAGTTATAAAAGCAGACAGATTTGCTCGGAACTTGCAGCAACAATGCCAAAGAACAACCCGATTCCGTTTGTCTGTCAGTAATATATAGATCTCAATGTTTGTATGTCGTTTGTCTGTCCAGTTACATCGACAAAGTTTTGGAAAGAAGAAATGCGCTTTGAACTGGATTTGAACTCTCGGTGATTACAACTGCAAGCTGGCAAACAAGCGAGTAACAACAAGGCTAAGCCATCTACCGCTCTTATCATATACCATATATCCTTTTTGCGATTGCATACGCTAAATTATGAATTAATACAGTGCGCCCTTGAGTTATGATGCTTTCGTTATAAGATATTTGTTGCCTTACAGTATGGAACACTGTTATGTTTCTGCACAGAAGCAATTAAATAGAGTATTAAATTAGAGAAATGGTTTATTGCACACTCCAGAGACAACTGATTTGATAACAGAAAACCCAAGTATTTATATGTTTGGTCATAGAAAAGCTTTGTAAAAAGCTACAAGCATTATTAATAGCTATAATGAGACAGTAATATATAATATTAGCTTGTATAAAGCTTTAGCTAAAAAGCATAATGTTTGTTGGCAAAGTACCAGTAATACTTGGCACTTGCATGACACCTCCTCACTAAGCTAAAGGTTCTTTCTGGTTCTCTTAGACCTTCGGGGTTTGTCTCTGCTATACTCATCTCCATCAGGTAGACGAGGGTTGCGTGGTCTTCTTCTAGACGGAGGTTGCTCTGTTACAGTTGTAGGGGCTGGTAGTTGCAGTTTTGTCTCCTCTGTTATATCAGGTTTATCTCCAGGGTCTTGATCTTCTTCTGTTGAGTATCTTGGTCTGAGTTGTTCAACATGTCTTCTCCAAGTAGGTCCCTTTGGTACCACTTTGACATTGAGACTACGAGTTCCATATATCTTAGTAACAATGGCTGGAACCCATCTAGGTTGTCTGTTGCGTTTAGGTCCATGATACAAGGCATAGCATGGTGCTCCAAGATTGTAGCTGTGTATCTTGCTTACTGTCTTTTCTGCCGATCGGTTGACTTCTCTGGATTGATGAAACTGTGCTATGTGTGCGGGTGATGGCAATAGGGTGTCACTCTTGCATCTCATCTGTCTTCCATTCAGCAGCTGACTGGGAGAGTATCCTGTAGGAAGTCGTGTCCTTCTATAGTGCATCAGGAACTGTTGTAGTGCAGATTTAGGTGAGAGTGACGATTTCTTCATGGCTTGTTTGAAGGATTGTACTAGTCTTTCAGCTGCGCCATTTGTAGCTGGATCGTAGGGTGCTCCAGTGAGGTGAACAATGCTTCTCTCTTGACACCACTGCTGAAACTCTCCTGAGGTGAAGCTGGTAGCATTGTCAGTGACTATGGTGTGAGGGTATCCAAAGTGTGCGAATATCTCCTCTAAGATGTCTGTGGTAGCTCTGGTAGAAGTAGATGACGTCCTGTGTATGCATGGATACTTTGAGTAGGCATCTATCATCACTAGCCATTGGCTGCCCATGAAGTTCACTGCATGATCTAAGTGAAGACGACTCCATGGCTTCTCAGGTAGCATCCAGGGATGTATAGGATACTTCTGTGGAAGCTTCTGGTGTTCAGCACAGGCAGTGCACTGTCGGCTTGTCTCCTCTATATCAGAGTCAATGCGAGGCCAATAGACAGCAGTTCGAGCTAGCTTCTTCATTCTTTCCATTCCAAAGTGTCCAAGGTGAAGGATCTTTAATACTTCCTGTTGTAACTTGACAGGAATGACTACTCTGTTGCCATATAGAAGACAACCTTCAGTGATAGAAAGTGAATCTGAGATCTTGTGGAAGAGTGACAGCTGAGTCTCCTTCATCTTTTTGTTACCAGGCCATCCTTCTGCTGTGTAGCGCATTACTGTGGCTAGTGTTGTGTCTTTCTTTGTCTCTTTTGCTAGAACATTGTAGTCTGTAGAGTTGAGCTGTTGTCCAATAGTGTGAATAGTGCATACTGTATCAACATCATCCTCATCTTCTCTTGCATCAAACTCTTTATCAGGTCCAACTGGCAGTCTTGAGAGGACATCTGCATTTTGATGATGCTGGGTAGATCTGTATTCTATGGTGTAGTCATACTGATTTAGTACCAGTGCCCATCTTGCTAGTCTGTTGGCTGCTAGAGCTGGAACTCCTTTGGTAGGTCCTAGAAGTGTGAGAAGAGGTCTGTGATCAGTTACCAAGATAAACCGTCGACCATACAGGTACTGGTGATACTTCTTTAGAGCAAATGATTGAGAGAGCTTCTTTTTGTATTTGTCCATATTTCCTCTGTGTGCTGGTCAGTGTTTTTAAAACATTGGCTATTGGTCTCTCACTTCCATCAGGATAACGATGAAATAGTACAGCTCCCAGTCCAGTTTCTGAAGCATCACATGAGATTCCAATGTCAAGATCTGGGTTGAAGTGTGCTAAGACACTATCAGTTGATAGCATATCTTTCAGTTTGTTGAAGCTCTTTTCTTGTTCAGTGCCCCACTTCCAGGTCTCTCCTTTGCGTGACAGTTTGTGCAATGGTCCTGTGAGTTGTGACAGATTGGGTATGAACTTGCTGTAGAATTGTGTAGCTCCTAAGAAAGATCTTAGCTGAGTTAAGTCTGTTGGGACTGGCATCTGTTGTACTGCATCTGCCTTCTTTCCTTTAGTGATTCCCTTTGAAGTGAGTTTGTGTCCCAGATACTCTACTGTAGGTTGAGCAAAACAGCACTTGTCTTTTCTACATCTGAGCCCTCTTTCTTCTAATCTTTGAAGAAGTCGACGTAAGTTTTGTAGATGGCTCTCTGCATTGGCTCCACTCACTAGTATATCATCTAGGTATACTGCTACTCCTGGGAGGTCTTGTGTCAGTTGCTCCATGATTTCTTGAAAATACCCTGGTGCTGAGCTTATGCCAAAGGGCAACCTCTTCTGTAGTAGTACTCCTCGGTGTGTTGATAGTGCTAGTCGTCGTTGACTTTCTGGTGCCAACAATATTTGATTGTAGGCATCTGCTAAATCAATCTTTGTGTAGCAATAGCCTCCACCTAGTTTTCTGATTAGATCTTCTGGTAGTGGGATAGGTTTCCTATGTGTTTCTAGCTGATTATTGATAGTCTTGGAGTAGTCTCCACATACTCTGATCTTCCCTGCAGCTTGACCTGTTGTAGATTTGCGTACAGGTACAACTGGTGTTCCATACTGGTTGAATTGAGTTGGTTCCCATATGCCTTTAGCTACACCTGCTTCGTATGCTTGGTTGAGCTCTTCTGTCAAGGCAATAGGAACTGGTCTGGGTCGGCAGAAGACTGGCTTTGTTGAAGGTTTGAAGTTTATCTCTAGTTCAAAGTTCTTGAGACATCCTAGCTCGTCTTTGAATATTTCTGGAAATTCTTTGCACATCTCCTTACACTTGATTTGTAACCTCCCATCTGGCGGGTTCTCTGTGATTGTTGATACAAGGTTCTGTTGTAGCTTGTCATCAATAGAGATGCCTAGTTGCTGTATAGCAGTTCTTCCTAGTAAGTTGAGATCTTGTACAGCACTAATCACAAATGGTAGTCTGACTTCTTTCTGTGCATCCAATTGGGCAGTTAGCTCACATCTGCCAAGCGTCTCTATGAGATGTCCTGAGGCTGATTTGTAGTTAACTGTAGTAGGTTTTAGGTTTGGCTTTCCTAGCTTCTCCCATATTGATTTACAGATGAAGTTGTCACATGCTCCAGTGTCCAGTTCAAGTGTGAAGTTGTCTCCCTCCAGTTTGATGTTTTCAGCAAGTTTCACCATCTTGGTTGATGTGCATTCTATCATCTTTACTGGTTTTTCTGCTGCAGATGATTTCTTTTTCTTGCATGCTCTTTCTATGTGACCTTGTTTAGAACAAAAGTTGCAGGTGGCTGCTTTGAATCTGCAGTCATCCGCTGTATGGTTAGTTCGGTCACATCTGTAGCATAGCTTTCCTTCCTTCTGCTTGTCAGGTGTAGAGTTGTTTTTCTGGATTGGTTTGTATCTTGATTTCTGTTGAGCAACCTTGTTGACTTTAGACGAGTTTCCATAAACTGCCTCTTTGGCAACTTTAGCTGCTTCTTCTGTTTCCTGTGCTACCTGTATAGCTTTGTTGAAGTTGAGTTCATTGTCCTTGACCTTGAAGAGAGATTTGAGAACTGCTTCATTGTTTACAGAGCAGATAAATCTTGTTCTGAGAGCCTCATCTAATGGATCTGTAATGTCTATGAAGGCACATGTAGTTGCATCTTGACGAATTCTGGCAGCTAACTCTTGAATAGTTTCTCCAGGTTTCCTCTGCATGTCACTCCAATACTTGTAACGCTCTCTAACAATGAAGCGCTTAGGGTCATACTGGTCTTTGAGAAATTCCAGTATTTCATCCATGTTGAGGTCGTTGATCTGCTTGGGTGTTGAAAGCTGAGCTGCCATATTACTAAGCTGCTTGTAGAGTGTAGGCTGTTGGTTGGTGAGAAAAGTGCCAGCAATCTTGTCTTGATGAATAGAATTTGCTGCAATGAATGTGTTGAATCTGTCTATGTAATCTGTTAGTAGCTCTGCTGTTGGGTCAAAACCTGGGAAGGCTGGAACAGCGGTTGCAGCTGTTTCTTGTTTCCGTTGTAGGTTTTGTAGTAGTAGCTCCATCAGTTTCTTATTCTCCTTCATTCTTTCATCTTGCTGACGTCTGTATTCCTGTTGTTGCTGCTTGAACTCCTCATGCTGCTGTTGTCTATGCTCTTCTTGCTGCTTTCTCTGCTCCTCTTGCTGCTGTCTCTGGTCCTCCTGCTGCTTCTGCATTAGCTTGATCAGGTCTGCTACTTCTGCCATTGTAGTGGTGCAATTTTGAACAGTTACTCTTGTAATAAACTAGAACTCTTTGTATCGATTTTATCAATGATAAAATCTGAACAAAACTCTTTGTAACTGTTCAAAAGAGAAATCCTTGTCGCCAATTAGCTTCTGTTATGTTTCTGCACAGAAGCAATTAAATAGAGTATTAAATTAGAGAAATGGTTTATTGCACACTCCAGAGACAACTGATTTGATAACAGAAAACCCAAGTATTTATATGTTTGGTCATAGAAAAGCTTTGTAAAAAGCTACAAGCATTATTAATAGCTATAATGAGACAGTAATATATAATATTAGCTTGTATAAAGCTTTAGCTAAAAAGCATAATGTTTGTTGGCAAAGTACCAGTAATACTTGGCACTTGCATGACAAACACGATGCTTTCCCATCACTGCCATACGAGGATGAAAACTTTTTCGATTTTTTGATGCCATATGGTATTAACAAAAATTTCTCTCGAAGTTAAAATTGGGCAGTCGGTGCACTGACTATGTAGAAATAACAAAAACGCTGATATGCTATTTGCTGAAATCCCCCTCACAACGCTTGAAAGAAATATGATGCCAGCTCTTCCTCAGTTTCAAGTTACTCATTATAAGTTATAGCGAAAATGAAACAGGAAACAGATAGGTAATAAAATTTTAGACGGTAATGAAATTTTAAGTGATGAAAAAATTAAAGTTAAGTTTAGAAAATACGTACTAAAACTTTGCTTTAAAAATGTGTTTAGTAAACTAAACTCATATAAGTTATATTCAACATTTATATAATAAGCCTGTCTCAAAGATAAGAACTCCCTACTGTACATACTGCGGGTATAGTACATTGTATATTGCACATCATAACCACTAAATACACTAAGGTTACTGTATAGTAACTTTGTTATACACACTTCTATGCACAAATTATTGTTATTATCAATTCAACAACTTCATAATTGCTATTTTGTTTTCTCAGTTTGTATTATTAAGTTTATTTAAGTTTGTATTAACCAACTTTATTTAGCTATTACTTGTTGTTAATTCATTCCTTGATTTAGTACTGTTAGTTCTGGTTTGAAGATTATGTAATATTTTTCTAATAGACATAGGCCTACATGTAAATTGTAGCGTTTCACTTTTGTAGTTTTTTGTGGTTGTTTTACTTTGTCAATTTTTTGTTTGTTTGATGAAAGTGTGCTTAGCCTTTTTGTAGGTTTATAGGGATGTTGTCGATAATGGTTTTTGGGTGGTTGCTGTGTTTATGTACATATAGTATGCTGTTGCCTGGTTTTAGTTAGGGACTGCGCAAACCGATTGTTAAATTAAGAGCAAAAAATTATTTATTTGTTAGTTTGCTTCAATTTCTAGTTTTAGGCTCTGATTTCTAAAATTTTCAGAGATTAACTTTTTAGTTTTGTCTACTTGTTGAGGGTTCCCTTTACATACTGTCAGTTCATCATGTCTGTATAATCTAGTGAGTGCTGTTATTCCATTTGGTTATAATGAAAGTAAACATATTTCGATTAGTTTGTAGGTTTCTGCTCAATCGAAGCTGCCCAACTTTGAAAACAAATCCTCTGGCAGACTAATAAAACCAACAAAATTAGAGATAAGGATAATAAGCGAATCAATACCGGAGAATATTAACAAGCATCTAACAATATTTACTAAAATAAAACTATGGAACAACACAAATGCAGTGATAGAATGGTTTAAAACCATACATGGAAAAAGCAAACAAATCTTCATCACATTTGATGTATGTGGATTTTACCCACCTATAACCCAAACACTTCTGAAAAAGCTCTTGATTTTGCCAGCAAAGTAGCCATGGCTATCAAAGAATAAAGGTATATTATCACGCATGTCAAAGAGTCACTAATCTTTCATAAAAACATAAAAATGAGCCATGGACAAAATCATTAGCATAGCATAACTCTAACAATGATGATATACTTAATAGCTAACAAACTAAGCAAAATATCGGAGTACATAAATTTATTATAATATGTTATCTGGCTAAACATGTAGAAAGAGGAAGTCATCTGAGCAGCACTGCTCAATTGAGAGAAGTAAAATTGAAAATACTTTTTAAGCAACTGTTCGCGAGATCATTACAGCAACTGTCATTGATTTAGTATTAACCAACTGGTGGCAGTTGGTACCAGGTGGTTATATGTCTTCATACAACAGTTCCAACTGCAAGATGATGCTTGTTCAGCTATGGCATTTACTTCTTGACAGGTTTAGCTTTGGTTTTGTAGCTGCTGTCTCAGATCATCATTTTCTCTTTGCAATCTCCTACAATTTTAAACTTTAAGCATGTTTCCTGCACCAAATATGTTAGTAGTTTACTGACAAATAGTAAATTTAAAATCGAAACCGTATCTCTTAAGCGCTTTCCCGCCGCTTGCCTAAAAGAAGTAGCAGAATTACTGACTGTTACTAATCTTAATTACATATTGTGGTGACGAGAAATATTAGGGCTCAGAGCCCAAAGAAAGGCTAAAGACCTAACTACTGAGCTGAGGAGACCGGTTTGACCTTTCCAAGAATAAAGAGATTACACCCGAGACAGGAGGAGAGACCAAGCCAGGCCCCAGCTCAGCGGTAAGTCCGACACTCAGCAGGCTGAGGCTGATCGAGCCAGCCACTGACTCGGCCGTAAAAGGTCGACTTGTTTCCGAGTTGGAAATATACGTATTTAAGGAGTGCGGATGAGCCGAGTCAAGCAGAGCTCCTGGATATTTCATACCGCACAGTTGATTGTTGTATGCATTTAATTATATTCATATATATTTGTGGAAATATATATTCATTGCCTGTTGTACTCAAGTGGCTTGGTTGCTTGCGGAGACAGTAACGTAAAGTAAAAAGTCAAGTCAGATCTTTTACAATATTTTAGTAATCCTGAGAAGAAAAGTGGGTGAGCGGAAAAGAATATTTTCTACTAAAGTTAACCTTCAGTATTTCGTAGTAGAATTAACTTTCAGAATTTTTAATTAAGTATAAAACATTAAAATAGATTTACTTACTCATTTTCTTCTCTCAAGGAACCTTTGTCTTGGATCAGTCTGAAACATCAGGTTGAAAACAAAATGACATATGCACCAATGATGATGTCCAAAACAACCAGAACTTACCTTTTTTATTACCATCATCACTTTGAATGATTGAGACACTAACTGAAAGATCCCTTGTCAAACTATTAACTTGGAAAGTTTCACATTTCATGAGCCAGTAATAAATTTTAAATATAAAATATAATATTATAATAAAATTTTAAATAAAATATACTTTGATCTGTGATCTACATAATTAAGCACATAGTTGTACATAGTAAGGTATTGTCATAGTGTCATATTTGTGGTTTGGCAGGGATTAAAAGGTCAGTCTGTCAGCCATGATTATGAAGGAAAAATGATATAAACAAACTTGGAAAGTCACCTCACTCACAGCCTTCTTTTATCACTGCTAGCTAGAGGTGGAACGAGACACGAGACGTCTCGAGTATCGACCTGTCTCGTCTCGTATCGGTCTCGTCTCGACTTAACTATTGCCAAACTCGAGACAGGAAATAGAACTAAAGCGCCTGCGCACGGTTGTTATAACATGGCTTCTTGCGGTAGCAACAACTCCATATATTGTAATGGATTGCGGGCAACTGCCTTTAAAGTTATACCCGGTCCGTTACTACCCGTTGCTACTGATTATGTTGGCCACTGAGTCTAATCATGTAGTCCGGACAACGGCCCTGTTATTTTTTAGTTCGGTTCTGTGTCCTTAAAACAGATACCGGGTCGTATCTAATTACTCTTCGGATAATCCAATTTAATAAATTAGACTTTTGCTGATAAAATATCTGTATTTTATCGTATCGTGTCTAAACACCAACTGCCCATCATAAAATTCGGGCCTCTTTTACGTATATACTACCAATCGCGGGTAAAACTTGCCCGGACACAGAGAAACGAACGAAAGGCCGTGTCGACCATAGTCCGTGTTCGGTTAACAATGACGTTTGTTAGCTCAATGTAAGAATATACATGTGCATGTATACAGTAATTAATATAATTTCATGAGTACAATTTAAATATAATTCACATACTACAGCTAATACACAAACAAAACTTAACATTAATGAAACGATAAGAATGAAAGTGTTATCGTGTGTTCTTTTAGTTGCGGTATTTCTTTGTAGAGCGACGGCTATCGGTTTCATTACATTAAAAAGTAAGAACTATTCAATAGATAGTAAAAATATACATGTACAAAGCAATATGTTTATAATAATTATGATCAATCAAGCTCAAAATTCTTAGAATATATAACTTCGGTATTTTAGAGCTGTTTGTGTCACTTTTGTTTACAAAAACTACATGCATATCACTATTAAAATGTTGTATTTAAATCGTTTACACCAGGTGAAAATTCAATTTAAAAAGAGTTTTATTAATTTTATATATACCAAGTAGCTAGTACTTGTGTAGTGAAATCATCACCAAATGCTCATTATTTTACTGTCTCGTGTCTCGAGTCTCGAATTTTTACAAGACAGTGTCTCGAGTCTCGTCTCGAGCTTAAAAAACCTGTCTCGTTCCACCTCTACTGCTAGCGGGTCATTAAGAGTTGGCTTGTTGCGCTATGAGCAGGCTGGTTGTCATACACCAACAGGGTTTCAGAAAAGAATCACTGGTAGATCCCTTGCTCTAATATGCTCAAAATGATCATCACTCACCAAAAGGTTTTAGATAATTATCCTTTTTTGCATAGAATTCTAAATCAGCTGGCAAAGCATGATTTCAATTTATGGTGAAGCTATATAGTGCCGAAAAAGCAATTTTCACACACGGCATCACAAGATGGTATTTAATACAGGCATCACACAGCAAGAAAAGAGAATGAAGCTAAGATCTGAAACGGAGTAGTAAGAAACAAACAGATGCTAAACCACTAATATATGATATTAACTGATTTAAAGAAACCCTTCCATAACATTTTAAGGTAAACAGTAGGCTTGTGAATTATTTAGGTAATTTTTATTTAAATTCAACTCTTTTGTTGCCAAATTAATTTTTTTACCAGGACAAATTACATATTCAGTAAAACCTAATAATTGACAGGGCAAGTATGAATTGTCGCAACCTTTAACCCACACAGTCTATAAAAAACATTACTTTTGCCAAAGTAATCAGCATGGAGTTTTACATTAGCTGATACCATAAAAAATGCTACAAATGTGTTGCAGAATGAGGTTGGAAACCTTTTTGGCCATTTTTTATGACCTTGAACATGTTTGAGTCAGAAGATTTATCAATAGTATTACAGCTTACGGGATTATTTTTTAGCGAAAAATAAAATAGTCACCTTCAGTAGTACTGTTATTCAATAAACATCACCCGAAGTTGATAAACCCCAAACTCGTGAAATCTTTGTAGCTGTAATGTGTCTGACACAACTGGTCATTGCTAAGTCAAAATTGCTTTAAAAAAAAATTTGCAAAGCGAAACTAGGCTTACGATAGGTTGCAAACACCTTTTTATTGGCACAATGCATGCAGATAAGTTTTTTCCTACATTTAGATACAGACACAATAGGCTAATTAATTGCTCACTAATAAAACAATGTTTTGTATGAAGCTTACTAAAGCCATACCAGGCGGTTCTTGGCCATAGGCAAAAACTTTGCCGAGCCGTACTACCCGGAGTGTGGTATATAAAAGTGGTAGCTCGTGATTTCAAATTAACTTTATAGGAGCCCGCTTCCAACTGAGAAAAAGATGCATCATAGAACCCAGGTTATTACAAAATGATATTACTAATCAGCAAGGAGAGATGCTTGTAAGCAGTATTGTAACTGGAGTATGCATTGTAAATGAAGTATCGTAAATGGAGTATCGTAAATGGAGTATCATAAATGAAGTATCGTCAATGGAGTATATCGTCAATGGAGTATCGTAAATGGAGTATCGTAAATGGAGTATCGTAAATGGAGTATCGTAAATGGAGTATCGTAAATGAAGTATCGTAAAAAGAGTATCGTAAATGGAGTATCGTAAATGAAACATTGTAAATGGAGTATCGTAAATGGAATATTGTAAATGGAGTAGGGTCTATCATAAATTGTGTATTGTAAATGATGCAGTAACCTTAGGCATTGGTAAAATAATTTACTACCGACATTTACCTGGGATGATCATGTAGGACGCCAAGGGCCTTCTTATGCACCTCCACAACACCCAGATGCTGTTTCTGTTTAAACAAGCAGAAACATGAATTAGCAGAGAAGATTTTTTTAAAGTCAAACATCTATTAGCAGCTGAACAAGACTTGTAATTGGAGGCTGAATTTTTACGGTTTAACTTTTGAAACATGAAAGGTTTCTTATATTTTCCTTGGTAAGCAACTCACCTGAACATCTCAAATGTCTGCAAAGAGGCTTGTAAAGCACTTAAGAAAACCATATATTTTGAAGCAAAGACCAAAGGAGCAAAAATCAAAATTGATTCTAAAACTTTTAAGAGTTAAATTTCTAGATCGAGGAGATTTGTACAAAAGTGTAATAAATATGAGTTACTCACTTGGTAGCCCTCGCTGACAAGTTTAGTGACCTTAGATATGTCACACTCGATGTAGTCTACATCTTTCTAAAAAGAGACAAGATTTACCTTTACAATAAGTGATGAAATATCTTTAGCTATTATATGATACACATATACTAACTACCTTCTTCTATGAAACGGATAGACTAACTATCCTGTTCTATGATACGGATAGACTAACTACCTTCTTCTATGAAACGGATAGACTAACTACCCTATTCTACGACATAGAAATAGATGAGTTGAAATATTACTATGTATAATATGAGTGTGTCAAAGCTCACCTCACTGTGAATAGTCTGTAACTTCAGCTCTGGTGCATAGGATGAAAAGAATATATTCGACAATGTTTCTACAGCATCAAGTATGTTGTCTGTAATCTCATTCGAGGCAGCTTTCTCCGTTGTATCGCTATCAACCACCTTTCTAAATATGTCCTCGATGGTTTCTGCCAACTTTGGTTTTACAAATGGAGGAAGCTCACGCCTTCTAAGGCCTGTCTCATCTTCTTTAGGGTAAAACAAAAATCCATTCAGTTTACCATTTGCTAGCTTCTTCAGCTCCACATTCATGCTTTCTATTATTTCATGGAGTGTTCCATATTTCAATGCGAATGCCAGACGTTGCAGCAAACTAAAGCTCTCTCCACTGATTTGGTCATCTCGGTCTTTAGCAGCCTGGGTTAGAGCTATTTCGTTTGCTCTGAATTGGTTAACCGCTGAAATGTAATACCTACTTACTGCTCGATTTTCGGATGTTGATTTATCACCAATTTTGGTCAGGGCTACCTTTATTTTGTGCGTAGCATCTAAAAGATCTTCTTGTTTTCCATCAAACGAAAAAAACTTGCCCAGTTCTGAAGCGACTTTATCTAATATTTCGATTTCTAGTAGAAGGTCGAGCAACATCTTTTCGTATTCGCTAAAATTAAGACAAAACTCTCTCAATCGATTCTTTACTTTTTCCAGATCAATGATGTTTTTGCTGTCTGTAGTTCTGAATAGGATCTCAGCACTCATGATCAGCTCTACTATGTTCCGCAATACTTTAGTAGCATCTAATCGTAGGCCGGATTTTATCGCTCTGCGAATGTATTGCTCAGTCTCTTCATCTAGCTCTGTGTACAGTGTATCATCCAGATGACTGGATAGTTCTGTTGCTAGCTTTTCTGGTGAATCTGATCTTCTAGTTTCATAACTTGAAGAACAGTTTTGTTTGCTAAGACATGAGTAATGGCTATTGTCAGCTGTTGCTATACCAGCTGAAGCAACGAATGGAGGAGAATTTGGAATAGAGGAACGCATGGACTTCAAGATATCATCTTTTCTTTCTGTCACTTGCATTAGGTTTCTACAATTGAGATAAATTCGAATATATGACCATTAATTCGTATCCTTTATTTTATGACAGCCCAAACGTACCACTACCGGTTCTAGGGCTTATGTTAAAGGATGACTTGCAACAACTCACATTACAGTTACTTGGTATCAAAAGATTCACCATGTCTTACTCATCTGTGTTGTAGGTGCAAAATATGTGGAAATGTGATTACAAGCTCTTAAAAGCTCAAAAACGAAAAGTTAATCGCCGCCATCACAAAACCGCCGTAGATTAGAATCTCTTTCCAAAACGGCTCAAATGGGAAGTAGATGTACAAGATGGTTTCTGTTTACACTTACACGCATCCTCATTCGTCGAAATATTTTCACAAATATACTTCATGCATTCAATAAAACCATGTCTATAATTCTTACGCGTCTGTTTTATCGTCATTGTAATGCTGTCACTTTTAGCACTGATATCTTATAACTTACCGTAAAAACTTGTTTAATTTTTTAACCTTAGCTCGAAGGAGCACATACCATTGTCTGACAATCATGACATGCGTGTTGGTCACCTGTGATAATCGAGAAATGCTGCAGACATTATTCGCAAAGTGTGGGTCACATGATCAGATTACGACTAGACGATTAGACCAAGTCGAAACAAAACTGTAAAGTAGCGAGCATCTATATTTGATATGGGGTCTTCGGTAAAACCCGCAGTGTTTGTCATAAACTAGTGCTACGAGAAGTTTTATATTGAGCCTTTTATTGGCCTTTTAATTCACGTGAGAACATCACGTGACAGAACAATAACCAAATGTAATGACAACCTCAGAGAAAAAACTGATTCTACGGCGGCTTTTCACTTTTGAGCTTTTAAGAGCTTGTAATCACATTTCCACATATTTTGCACCTACAACACAGCAGAGTAAGACATGGGGAATTTTTTGATACCAAATAATTGTAATGTAAGGTTTGTTGCAAGTCAACCTTTAAAGACTAAATGCTGTTTGCACAATGTTAACCCTACTATATAGCCTTTCCATGCAATTCCGTTTGCATTCACCGTTTGCATTTGCATCACTTAGTACATTCAACTTTGAGCATTATGTAGCCTGGGCATAGCTCTCTTGAGGGAGAGAGGGAGAGGGAGAGAGAGAGAGGGAGAGGGAGAGAGGGAGAGGGAGAGAAGGAGAGGGGGAGAGGTGGAGAGGGGGAGAGGGGGAGAGGGGGAGAGGGGGAGAGGGGGAGAGGGGGAGAGGGGGAGAGGGGGAGAGGGGGAGAGGGGGAGAGGGGGAGAGGGAGAGAGAGAGCATTGCTCTCTCGCACCCACACCCCCCCCCCCAAGAGAGCAATGCCCAGGCTAAGCATTATGCAACTGGTACGTATGTTGCCGTGCAGTGAAAGGTGAGAGAGCTGATATGGTTAGATCTCATGACATCACAGGGATACTTGATCTGTGATCACAAGTAGGCTCCTATATAATCACATGAGTGCTTTCTATGTAATCACATAGATGCTTTCCATGTGATCATATGAATATTCTCTATGCTCTTGTTACATGCTAGTTTTATGGTGTACCATGGAATAATTCATGGAGCTCCAGTCGATGGAGTTATTTAGTAACAATGTAGCGTCTATTTCGATACGAATCACCAATAAGAGAGGTACATGTATAACTTACACTGCTTGGAGCAATGTGCTTGTGTCGTAATCTTGTTGAGGGACTTTGGTGGACTGCAATAAACCAATGTACTAGTATACTCAATAGCTAGTAGTGCACTGTACTAATAGTACTGTACTTGTGTATATACTAATAGTATTGTACTTGTGTGTATACTAATAGTACTGTACTTGTGTATATACTAATAGTACTGTACTTGTGTATATAATAATAGTACTGTTCTTGTGTATATACTAATAGTACTGTACTTGTGTATATACTAATAATACTGTACTTGTGTATATACTAATAGTACTGTACTTGTGTATATACTAATAGTACTGTACTGGTGTATATACTAATAGTACTGTACTTGTGTGTATACTAATAGTACCGTACTTGTGTGTATACTAATAGTACTGTACTTGTGTATATACTAATAGTACTGTACTGGTGTATATACTAATAGTACTGTACTGGTGTATTTACTAATAGTACTGTACTTGTGTGTATACTAATAGTACTGTACTTGTGTATATACTAATAGTACTGTACTGGTGTATTTACTAATAGTACTGTACTTGTGTGTATACTAATAGTACTGTACTTGTGTATATACTAATAGTACCATACTTGTGTGTATACTAATAGTACTGTATTTGTGTATATACTAATAGTACTGTACTTGTGTATATAATAATAGTACTGTACTTGTGTATATACTAATAGTACTGTACTTGTGTATATCCTAGCGACTGTCGGCGAGCATCATCTGACCAATCTTCGAAAGATCAATCCTCATAAAATTTAAAGTTATGGTATTCATCAGTTGCTCACAAGATCAACCGTTATTCACAAGATGAACTGTTATTCACAAGATGAACTGTTATTCTTCCATTCTATAGCATCTATTTCTCTGCATTATTAAATGTTGAAGTGATAACTTTAGCAGCCATAACAGAGCCACATCTCTTGTGCTTACAAATCTTTTGCCATATTCATTGCTTCTTTGCAGTATGACTAGGCTTTGATATTCCGTAGATCAACCCAATTTCATCATAGCGGATCTTTGAATTGTACACCAATTGGATCAATTTTTTAATTTGTAGCGCAACGATTTTATTCATCTGATTTCTATCAATCCCTATTAGAGTCATGTTGGACCATGGATATATTTTTCTGATAATCGAGTGTATCAACGAACGAGATATTTGTGATAGCTGTGACACAATTAGCCGCTGTTGATGACTAAAATTAGATTGATATTATAACTAATCGATTTTGCCAAACTCTAAATTTGGCTCACTGCAGGTAAGTTTTTTAAATTAAAGTTACAGAAACAGAACTCAGAAAATGACTAACCCCATGAACTGAATACAAAAATGTGTTACATCTCTTTGCATTTAACAAAGTCTTCAATGAAACCTCCTCATCTAATAAGACAGTTTAATGCAATGCAATTGCTAATTGAGTAAGAGGCTGACTGACTCAACAGATATTGATAAAGGAGCAATATACTTACTTGTTCTAGCCCCTTAGCGATATCTAATCCTTTACCCTCTGCACCATCTGTAATACAGCAGTTGATTACATAGTTTAACCAACTTGGATGTTTAGTTCACAACATGTTGAACATCTAATTATAATATTAAGGGTGCAACAGAATATGCAGTCATTGAGTACCTTTATGTCTGATATTCATCACGTATCTAATTGTGTAGAATGTTTTTTACAAACAGATAACAATACATCTGCCTGACCATCCATTACATTTCTGCTTTCCCAGAAAATACACTACACTTTATACCAGACACCAACATCTAGCCAATTCACATTATATAACAGCTTTGTACCAAAAAGTGCTTTTTATTCCAATACACGTAATTTTATTTTACTATTCTTTATTTTATTCTTTATTTTAGCCTCATATTCTAATTTACTTTGAACAGTATTGATAAGTGATAATAAAGTTTATATTTATCTACATAGAAACACGTGAAACTATAGGAAAACACTGAAAACTTCTGAAGATATTTGCGAAGGAACGACAACCTCTTAACAGGATATTTTGTAGTTTGGAAACTCACTAATTATACCATGCAACAAAACAATACTAGCAGTTGTTTACAGGGAATAAAAATATTTTTTACATATGACTGTTGAATGCCAACATTACTAAGGAGTTCTTCTGGAGATGATGAGGGCGCTCAAGTGGGAGAAGGCTGCACCAGATTGAGGTACCTGACTGAATTAATTTTGCGAGCAGAAATATGTGCCAGAAACCTTTGGTGTATTCTAGACATTGGGTGACACTAGACTGACAGGGTACTAGAAGGATTGAACTGGATGGATGAACCCATGTCCGGTGATGACACTAGACTGACGGAGTACTAGTAAGATTGAACTAAATGGAGGAATTCATGTCTGATGGTGACACTAGACTGACAGAGCACTGGAAGGATTGAACTGGATGGAGAAACCCATGTCTGGTTGTGACAATAGACTGACAGAGTACTAGTAGGATTGAACTGGATGGAGGAACCCATGTCTGATGGTGCAAAGAGCGAGCAAATATGGCAATGCAAAAATAGAGACCAAGCTGAGGGTGTCCATGAGCAATGCTTAAGTTTTATTGTAAGAGTAGCTCCATGAGCTTCATTTCACTTACTAAACATTTAGCTGTGGCCTTTGCTATACAGACTTTTTTAAGCAGTAGCATGCAAGAATTTACACGTTAGAATAAGACCAAGCATTTCTTGTAGTAATGGTAGGAATACAGTTACGGGGTTGCAAGACAAAAATTTACCATCCCGCTTCCTTGGCAAAGGTGGGTAGTGGTAACAACCTACATTCATTGGATTGGGTAGTTTTAGCAATTTACTTTAATCAAGGTAGGGAATGGAGGCGACCTGTCTTAGTAGAGGTATTGCTAGCCGAGGGAGTGATAGCAACTTACCTTGGTAGGGGTAGGCAGGGGTAGATACTACAGTTTTTGGTCTGGCACCACTTTTCTCCTAAAATCAGGAACAGTTAATGATTATTACCATATAATAACCTTTTGTAAAATGCAGCTTATCAAGTCTGCCATCTTTCCTCCTCTTCCTCTTATAATCAGTAACTCAGCAACTATCCCTTCTTTTACAATGCACCAAGATGCCACTCCAATCACAGTCAGACTCAGATGATCAAAACATTTTCAGCTGATCCTATTGATCCATTGATATAAAGAAACATTTGAAACAGCCCGTGGTTTCCTCCAAAAATGTTCTAGCATAGGATTCGTTATTACAAGATTCAATTAAACTTTTCAAAAACAGAACTTTAAAGTTGCGTCAGCTTACATATTTTATTGCTTTGTGGCTACAATAGCTATTGAAAAACTCTACCCGCCTGATATTCAACTCGGGTTTGTTTGCGGTCAGTATGCAGTACAAATATAAAGATTATAGACTCAGCATATACATCTAGTTTGGTATGTATTATAGTTTAGATTATAGATGTATATTATGTATCATAGATGTACTGTATAAAACATCATGAATTGTACATGTAGATGTTTGATATAATTCATAAATGTAAATATGGTAAAATCGTAGCGTGTAGCTAAAACCATCTGCTTCTTAACCTATGCATAAAAAAGTGATCAAATATTTTGTATTTGTAGTAGCCTATAGTCATCCCAGTTATGAGTCAGAGAACCTTATATGGTGCAGAGGCTGTTAATCTTTAACGCTTTGAAGCATGGGACCAAGATAATTTGGGAGTTGTTTTCCCACCTGATCCTGCACCCGAGTAAACTCTGCTGTGTTGTTTATTTTTTGCACTTTCGTTTACTGTAAAATTATAAAACTTTTTCCACTTTATTTCCTACAAGCTTTTAGAATAATTCTAAAGTTTCTAGTTGATTGGATGATTAGTTATTGAGATATTGCTGAAAAATGGAGGGCACTTCTAATCAGCTGAGAAAGGAAAATGGCTGCTGACAAAACCTTAGTTTCTAATGTCCCTGATTTAAATTCTTGTTAATGAAGAATAAAAAATGGAAAAATCAGAAAAGTTTTTCTCCTCAGCAACAGAAACTTTATACTAAAACTATTTGTCTTTATTCATAATAAATATACACACTATAAGACGTTATTCATAACAAATATGCACTCTCTATAAGACTCAGTGTACTGCAATCCTTATGCTTCTTTAGTTATTTTTAAAACATGAGTTCTTTGAAAGAGTTTAAAGAAACATTGACTCTATTTGACTGCTTGTTATATGATTTGCTATTTGACTGACTGATTATTCATTGAGCTCTGTAAGCTTGGAGCTTCAATATATGTAATATGCTGTGTTGCTATAGTATGAATTGTGCTATTCTCAGCGCTTAAACAGTCTAAGGAAAGGTTTGAATTCAGTCTAGGAGCAGGGTACCCGCTTGTATATATACAAGTCTAAGGAAAGGTTTGAATTCAGTCTAGGAGCAGGGTACCCGCTTGTATATATACAAGATTGTTAAAGATACAAGAGTGTTAAAGTTATGTGCAAGCGAATAATTTGATATGCATGTAATTGATGCACCACTTTATCATGTTAGCCTTAGAGAGCGATCAGTGGCTCATGCCTCTGTACCTTGTAAAGCGGAGCGTTAAGAGAGTTAAAACTCTCTTAACGCTCCGCTTTATTAACGCCGCAAAACTCTAGTCAGATGTGTTTCCCGACACCTCGCGTTCTCGTACTACTGCAGCATTTGTCATTCGGTGTATTGCAATCATTATGTTTTTTCAGTTATCTATAAAACATCACTTCTATGAAAGAGTTTGAAATAACCATTTACTTTTTTAAATTTCAGTGTATTTTTTGAGTTCTATAAGCTTGAAACTTCAAAATAGTATTCAGTTGAAAATGATATTCAGTCTATACGACCAGGTGACCTGCTTGTATGTACAATATTAGACTTCATAGTATTAATTGATCTTAGTAAATGACCTAAACCTATTCTTAAACTAGACATTATGTGGTGCTGGCTCAACATGCCTTAGCTTGTTTTTTACCACAACAAAGTCACATTATTTATTTATAACATCTATATAGTTGTTTCCTCTGGCAGTTGTAAGCAAGTGCTTCTAACGATGATTGGAAAGAAAATGTGTAAAATGTGGAGGTTAACAAGACAGTCTTATGAGCTAAAGAACAAGGAAATGTGCTGCTGTCCCTTTTTATAGAAGGTCTGCTACTTGCAGATGATCTAAACTACCGTAAACTGTATCACGGATGTCTGCTATAAACCAGTTAGATGATTTGTTGGTCTCTTGTAGACCATGCAATCATCTGCAGGACTGTATTGTTCAAAAAAAGTGGTCAGGAGACTGTCAATTAGTAATTGTCAGAGGGCCGAAGGCCCGACTCGGCCGTGCGGGATGATTCACGCAGATGGTTCATCTGTATTACCGCAGTGAAACATTCAAGTTTTACACGCCCTTCAAGGAATGTCGTTATCAGTACAATGCTAACTTTCTCAGCATCTATGTTTACTCTTGAAAACAATAGTCAACTAGAATGTAAGTAACTCTGACTTGTTAATATCATCATCAATCTATTTAGCTCATTACAGTCGAACCTCCACTAACGGATGACCTGGAATACAAAATTTTCAAGTCACCAAACGACTCATCAATACACTATTGATCAGAATAACAAATGATGGTTCTAATACGAAAGGTTGCAAACCAAAAGTTAAAAGAAAGTGCTGCTGGCCATTTAAACAGATGGGCAGCTCGAATCAAAGTGGTGTCCCTTAGCTGCTCTGCTATTAGTGAGTGACCAGCATCTAACTTCCTTCCTAGTCAGCTAGCACCAAAGATAAACAAATTGGTAAAAAAAGGTACAACAAACAACCGGTAAAAAAATATTATTTATTTTTATGTTTTCTCTTCTTTCCATGTCTATTTTTTCAAGTCTTTCTGTGTTTATCACGCTCCATCTAATTCTAACATGTATTGGTTTACAGTCTTAACCATTTTTTATAATTCATACAAATATTATGTCCATGTTTTGTAGGGGCTTAGAATGGTTTTGAGCATTTATAGGTGTAATGCAATCCTACTTGAAACATTTTTTGCTTATGAAATGGTTTCCGAAACTAACCAATTTTTACTAAATTTGTTCAATTATCAGCGTAATATTTAATCTTTTTTCACAACAACTATTTCATCACAGCAAGGGCCACCCTCAAATATATCAAAGAATGTGTAATGGTTAGATTCTCTTACTGGTAAGATTAGCTTGTCACTGTTATTTTTTGACGAGGATGTAAGGATTAGACCCGGTAGTTGACTATTAACTTTTTGCAAGTCTGGTTGCTTAGCAACTAATTAGAAATTCCTGTAACTTGTTTATTTTAATTCTGTGTCATAGACAGAACTACGCAATATGTTTTTGCACTGGTTCCTTGTTGCTCAACATGTGTTTATATTATATATTATTTCGAACGTAGCTTGATTTGGTAGTTACCATGGTTACTGGAAAGATTATAAGCCTTCAGCTCTCTTTTTAAATACCCTACAGGATGAAAATATTCGTTGGTCATAAAAATTCGCGATTTCGCGAACAGTCAATCCGCGAATTATTAAATTCAGTGAATAATTAGTTCTATTTTTAATCACAAGAGAGAATAACTACTGCATCAAATTGAAAACTAGTCACTAGCCTAGTTTTTAATGTAAATACTAAACGTAATTGAGTTCCAAAACATTTTTAAAATCATTGCCTGAGCTTTGAGCTAACACCATTGGCAATGCATCACATTTATTTACAAAATTATTCGAGGTTGTCACAAGATATGCAGAATGGCGTCATCGCGAAAATAGCCGCGAGGCAGAAGTACTAAACGTAGTCGAGTTCCAAAACTTCTTTAAAATCATCGCCAGACTTCGAGCTTTATTGCCATTGCGTCAAACTTTACAAAATTATTCAAAGTTTTTACAAGTTATTCGGCATGGCTTCAGCATAGCAAAAAAGCTCGCCTAGTCTTTCTACATTAGAATCAACTTCATCAATCTCTAATACCGAAGTCAAGGACGATCATGATTCTGATCCGGACATTATGGTATGTATTTGATTTGCAGTGCAGATACGTTTTTCCATAATCAACTGCATTAGTTAAATCTTTTGTTTAAAAACTGATCGCTTTCATCAAGTACTTCAGCTAATGTTTTTGTACTTCCTCAACACTCGTTAATATTTTTTCTTTTTTGTGTTTACTGCAGATTGAGAATGAAACAACCTACTCCGATTACGAAAACTAGAGACAAGTAGTAATATTCATCAAGACAGGAATATTGGCAGAGAGGCAACCAGTCAACCTAGACCCCATCATCGACAACAACTCTTTGATATCGCTGTAGCAAACATGATTAAATTATATATTTTATTTCATGTATAGATATATTATAATTTATTGCAAACTTTAGTGTACAAATAAAATATTTCGAATACAAATAAAATTTTACAAACGATGAATGGAGTAAATATAAACAGTTTAGTCCATATGGCGGTTGTCTAGCAATAAAATTAAACTGGTACTCTTGATATGTGAACACTAGCGTGTAATGGTGCTTTCTGACTAGTTATTTTACTAATAGCAGATCTGTCACTGTCTTGAGTAGGTGTTGAAGGCGATTCTCTCGCTACTACATGGCTGGTAAGGAAGTTATCACCAGAACTCTCCTCGTGACTTACTATTGCAAAGTTCTGCCAGTTGGCCAAAGATTTGTGCACGTAAAGGCGTTTTTGTTCCTTTTTAAACAACAGATATATTCTTCTCGTAAGTAGCTGCGGTCACTTCAACCTCAATTTCCAGACCTCCCTGAATGATTGGTGATCTTCTAAGAATGACATCTACCAACCGTGCAATCATTGTTCTTCGGTGTATGATGAAAAATCTCTCTCTCACACTAAAACAAATAATGAAGCAGTAGGGATGGAAAAAAAATACTGTAGTACTGCGTTTAACCGAAGAACCAAAGTAAAATTCAACTAATTTAGTGAATGTAAAAACTCATTACTTACCACAAGTTGTTAGCTTATCAAAGGCCTCTAAAGCGATGAATATTCGTGAAAACCTCTGGACGCAGCAAAAATTGTTTAACGTAGAATAGCAAGATAGCCTCGCTGTTGTAAACTAAATATAAACCAGAACACGCGGTATGCGCATGCGTAGTAATAACTATTACTAGCCGCAATAGAGTTAACTTTTCCTAGAGAGCGGCAGTTTTCAGCCGCAAATAAATTCATCCGCGAATATGCATGAAAAGACAATTTTCGCGAAATATAACTCCGCGAATAAATTCATCCTGTACGGTAATCCATCTTGTTCATATGAAGAAACAGTTTTGGTCTATGCCTACCAGCAACAGTTTAATATAAACATTGTATTGTTTTTGCGTGTTTTTTTTGCATTTGAGGTATAATTTTCAAGTTTCTCATCCACTCCCTTTTAGTAGAACTTAGAGTTTTTACCAAACTGCTCAGTATAACTATGCTACTGAATGCGCTTGAACAAAACTTTCTGGAACTCTCTCGTTAAATAATAGACCATCTATGTGAAAAAAGAAAAGTGTGGCAAAACATTGCTCGGGAGTTTGTAAGGCAGTTTTACAGTCTCACATGTCATTATTTGAATGTTAACATGAATCTTTTGTTGCCAAAGGAAAAAATAATGACACTGTTTGATTGTAATAAATTACAGGCTAAGGTGCACTGATCTGACACACAAGTTGTGTGTAGGATTCTTCTAACTGCCAACTCTACCAGAAATCTGGTAGGAAATCCACATATTATATTAATGTTGTTCTGCGTAACAGCCCTAATGACCCTTACCAGACATTGCTTAGGTAGTCACAGTTAGTGACCTTTGAACCAGCTGATTTAGGAAAAGCTGCTTGAACCGTTCTGATGATTCTAAATGACTCTTTGCAATGAGGAACTAAAATGCCGCTTACATTAACTCTGTCACTAGAGGAAGAATGCTTTGGCAAGTCATAGAATTACTCAATTTTCTAACCACCAGCTTGTCAGTTTTTGACGAGAAAAGCAGGAAAGAAAATGAGGAATAGTTAACGTTTTAAAACAAAGAAGGCTGGTATGTAGTAACAGCCCATTCTGCATGAGCTTTTAGGCTAAGGTCTACTGTTTATTGTTATAAGGGAATCAGTATGATGAATGAAGAAACAGGGAACAGCGAAGAGACTGTTCATGTGATTACTCTACTGCAGTCTTGACTCTACAAGAAGGGCTTGTAAATTGATCGTGAACAACAGAAGTCAGTTAGATTTGGGACTGAAAGGATTTTGATAAATTCAGTTAGAAGCGATCAAACTGTAAAAGACCAACAGCGGAGCACACACTTTCTGGAACTTTTATAACAAGACAAAACAACTTGTCAAAATACTAGTAATTAAAAACTATTTTGCACATTTTGTAGCAAGCGTATAGCAAGCATGTTAGCTTTACAGAAGATTTTACTAAAGAAACAATAACATTAAACAAGATCAATAATGACAGAATATTTTAGTTACCTTTGATGCAGGTTCTTGCTTCGATTTGGGAAACATCTTTCTCGTTGCAGAATCACGGATTATGGCAATTAGAAGAACGGGAATTTACTCTGCCTGCAATTATAATGATTGTAGTATAACAATATAATAACATAATAATAAATAGCATAAGGAGTCATGATACTTTTACTTCTTAAGAGATTTGAACATGTGGGTTTAGATGGAGATTTGAGACTGCGTCAGGTCAGTAGCCACATCAGGGCTGTGTCAAGTCAGTAGTCACATCAGAGCTGTGTCAAGTCAGAAGTCACATCAGGGCTGTGTCAAGTCAGTAGCCACATCAGGGCTGTGTCAAGTCAGTAGTCACACCAGGGCTCTGTCAAGTCAGTAGTCACATCAGGGCTGTATCAAGTCAGTAGTCACATCAGGGCTGTGTCAAATCAGTAGTCACATCAGGACTGTGTCAAGTCAGTAGCCACATCAGGGCTCTGTCAAGTCAGTAGTCACATCAGGGCGGTGTCAAGTCAGTAGTCACATCAGGACTGTGTCAAGTCAGTAGTCACATCAGAGCTGTGTCAAGTCAGTAGTCATATCAGGGCTGTGTCAAGTCAGTAGTCACATCAGGGCTGTGTCAAGTCAGTAGTCACATCAGGGCTGTGTCAAGTCAGTAGTCACATCAGGGTCGTGTCAAGCCAGTAGTACAGATTAAAAAGTATTAAAATGTGGAGTTTTATTCTTGCTTTTTCACTTTTTAGTTTCATCATTTAACAAGCACTTTGGTACTTGAACTTTTTAATGCATGCTATGGTTACTTTTTGCACTTTGTGGATCAATTTTTATGGCTGACTTTCTTATTGTCTAATCAGAGTTGTATAGACCAAATTGTTATTGATCTTTTATAGCGCAGTGTTTATCCATGGTTACAATGTTTACCAATCTCTCAACAAATTAACCTTTTATGCGCCAAATGTGGGTGAAGGACACTGTCTTACTACTGCCACCATTTTTTATGTCAGTTAATAGTTTGAAAAGGTATGGCATGTCTAACCTATCAAGTTCTAGACATGGTTTATCTTTGTACATGCTTGGGTAAGCTAATCATGATCTTTGACCATCATTACACTTCTTACTCGGCAGAAAACTTGGTTAGTTTTCATAAGAAAAGCAAAAGTTATTGCCAGGAGGTTAAACTTGCTGAGCATAGCACCTGCGCCAACATGTCATAATGACATGGAATGTGGACATATGAATTTGATAAAGGCGTAAACAGACCTAATTAAATCATGCCAAAACTAGCAACTCAACTAAATTTAGACAGAAGGATCAAGTTTCAAGACAGTTTAAGGCTTTGAGAAATGTACAAGATTTAGATGTTTAGTAAAACTTTTTGAAGCTTTAATCGATTACTCTATAAACGCTAAAAAAGCTAAAACAAAAATTCATTTAGAGGAACTAGCAAAGCTTCATAATTTAACAAGTTTTATAGCAAACAACTTGTTTGGTTCTGCAATGGCTTCACCTGGATGCTGACAAATGACTGGTGATTGGGTTTTTTAACATACGCAATGCAAATGATCTATGTAAGGCAATCAGTTTTATCAGACTACAGCTACAAATATCCAGTTTCATAAACCTTTGAGTTTGCAAATTCATGCAAATTCATCTTCGGTCAGTGACAGGCATGTTGGTTGTACTATAAGGGCAAGGTCACTGTCAGTGACAGACACGTTGGCTGTACTATAAGGACAAGGTCACTGTCAGTGACAGACACGTTGGCTGTACTATAAGCGCAATGTCACTGTCAGTGACAGACCACCGTTGGCTTTACTATAAGGACAAGGTCACTGTCAGTGACAGACATGTTGGCTGTACTATAAGGGCAAGGTCACTGTCAGTGACAGACACGTTGGCTGTACTATAAGGACAAGGTCACTGTCGGTGACAGACACGTTGGCTGTACTATAAGGACAAGGTCACTGTCAGTGACAGACACGTTGGCTGTACTATAAGGACGAGGTCACTGTCAGTGACAGACACGTTGGCTGTACTATAAGGGCAATGTCACTGTCAGTGACAGACCGTTGGCTTTACTATAAGGACAATGTCACTGTCAGTGACAGACATGTTGGCTGTACATACTAAAGTTTAAAGCTGCCTCTATCTTGCTCAGCGGATGCTGCGTACGCTTAGCTTCTATTTTGCTCACAAATCATGAGAGATTAAATTCGACTCTCAACTGAGAACTTATGCCAAAATGTATAATATTTCACTTGTCTCATGTGTACCGCGTAGTGTGAAATCAGAGACAATACAGCGGACCGATATACTTTGAATAGCTTTGCTTGACTTTCCTTCATTTAACAGTAGCTGAGCTGGTTAGTGCTGTTTAAATATGTGTCAATGGATAATTTCATTCCCATGTTGACATGTATTGACACCTGTTGACATGTTTCGCTAGCGCCAACCTCAGAGACATTTTCTGTTACTACCAGCCAGTTGACATGTTTTGTTACCACCAGCCAGATGACATGTTTTGTTACCATCAGCCAGATGGCATGTTCCGAGCGCCTTGACTAGCTGCAGTGCTACTGCGCATGTGGGCCTCATCATGCCTTAACAAGTAGGAACTAAACCAATATTTATTCTGTTTAACTTGATCAATATTATAACCATATCTTCATTTTGCTTATTGTTATATTTCTACTAATTGATGAAATAAAATACACACACACACATGTTTTATTACCACCAGCCAGATGACATGTTATGTTAACGCCAGCCAGATGACATGTTATGTTAACCCCAGCATGAGCAAAGCAGCCAAAGCTGCCGTTAATCACCACCTTGCACTTTGTCCTCTATTAGGAAGTTGTTTCCTCATACACTCAACTTGTTTAGTTCTATCTGCTCAGAAGAAACGTCACGGCCAAATTCCTAAACCTTCTGATAATCAAATTACCTCATGAACTCAGAAGACTCGTATATCTACTAATGATTTACTAGACAGTCAGAATCTGTCTTTCAGCCCTTGAATCAACTCGATAAGTTAGTTGACTTTACAACCTTTGGCGGTAAGGTTGCATTGTGATCAAAATTTATTCGTCAATGACACCGCGCCAACTCAAAATTTAGAATGCTTTCCGACTCTTTACATATATTGGGTGCAAGTGGAGTGTGGCAGCCGTGGTCTAGTAGCCTAAAACTCTTGGCCTACAAACAACAGGTTGGCGTTTAATTCCCAAAAGCCACTGGCAATGCCAGTAATGACATCCAACCTTCAATTGCATTCTCACACTGAACATGTCTCCAGTCTCAAGGTCTTTTTGCCACTGAACTTATGAATGTTCACACAAAGAACACAGAGCCATTATTTGTACAAAATTGCTCTCAAAACCAGGTACAGCCTCTGCTGGCAGTAGTCTAAGCGGAGGTCATATTCGATCTTCGAGATATTGCTCACAGACAAGTGAAGCGTATGGGATTCCATTGATGTGCATCTTATATTTGGTGTTTGTTGTCTTGATTTAGGTACTCAAGGCTTATGGTAATTGAGTCAATTCAGGTCTGTTGATTCTCATAAATATTTTGATGTTTTTGGACTATAATATCAGACCTCTTGCCTTATAACAAACTTGTTAGTAATATGCTAAAATAGATCTCCGCATTAGTTAGAGGGTTGTTGATAGAGTGATTACCACATTAATCACGTATCGCTAGAATTGACATTTATAAAGTAACTCCAAGTTCATACTTAGCGTCTACCACCATCAACAATTGATGTCTTTTGGCATTTTGTCAAGTATACCCTTACAGGGGAAGTGTAGGCCACTTAGAAGCATATTTCACAATGAAGTCGATCAACCTAGTTGCAGGGCTGGATCTAGAAAAAAAAGTGTGTGGTGCAAAATTTGTGTAATATATCTAGAGTGGGAGGGGGTGCGCGGGGCGACCCTCTTACTTGGCTCCGCGCTAGCGGAACTTCGTGACATTTAGGCATCTTAGAGTGAAGGAGAGGTGTGTTTGAGCCCAAAAAAGTGTAATCATTTATTTGCAGCAAACAACAAGTTTAGAGGTAAAAATTGACATTAGATATGACTAATTAAATTGGTGTTTTATAATGTTTCTTAAGCTATTTATATCAAGATTACATGTAAACAGAAAGTTGACAAACATTTGTGCAATAAAATAAAATCAAGACAAAATCAATCACAAAACCTCAACAGCCATTTGGTTTGGCTGTTACAATATTATAATTATTATATTATATATATATTATATTATTATATTAATAAAACAAACATATTAGGGCGTACTTTTTTGAATTGTTGTTTCGTTGTCGAAAAAAATGATCCAAAGTTCGTTCTTGACCTTTCTTTTGAGACATTTTGCTTTCAAAATTGCTTGTAGTACTTCTTTCGTAAAAGTTGTGGCTCAATTGGGGATGTTTATTGGGACCACTCTCGTTTGTTTATAAGCTAAACAAATTTAGGTCAATGTTATTAAAACTGGTTCGTTATAACGAGCTCTACTAGGCCGTTTTTGTTCATTTCCTCCCAAAGCAAGTTCTCAGTTAAATGAATTGTAATTTACTCAATTCTTGATGGATTTTAAATCTTTTTTTAAAATTTTTTTGCCATATTTATGGTGGTGCATTTGCACCGTATGCACCACAGTAGATTCGTCCCTGAGTTGTGTCTAGTAATTAGCACAAAGGTTTTAGCTATGAATTAATTTTAGTGGAACTAGATATTGTTTATAGAGACATTATTACTATGGCTGACTTTACAAGTCAGACGGATAACTGGTTCCAGTATTAAGCTTAAAGAGCGAACAGTTGAAGACTTACCTCCCCGAGTAATCAGAGTAATCACGGGTTGAAACTAAGTGGCTTGACACCAACCACTCTAGCACTGCCAAGAATGTCTACTGATGCTGCGACGCGCTATCACAAAACTGCTAATCACTCACCAGCCAATCAGCTGTCAGAGATGGCTATTACCTATTCACTGCTATCAAAATAGTCTGTGTCAGACCAGAAGGGTTCTTTTCTATAGAAGATAAGATTGTTATTTTAGAAAACTAATCAAACCCATGAGGTTGTCTGTTAATCATGTAGTTACCTATCAGCTTTCAAGTCAAGGTCATCTTTCCTATAATAAAACCTGTGCTCATCCGTCTTAGTAGAGCAGGAACATAAACTTATCTTTCAGCCTTTTCCTTCGGAGGGTGGGCTACTCAAACAAAGATGTTTCATAGTCAGAAATTTATGCTGAATTCAATTATAATGTTTCTACACCTATGTGTTTGCACATTTCTGAGCTAAAGAGCACTTTTGAAATGGGAGGGGGCAACTCCAAGTTTGCTTGGAAAACCTTACATATCAGACATAGAAAACTATTTTATAATCTCGAAAATTAATAAATGTTTTTATTTGAGATTAGTTGAGTCAACTCTCAGCATTTCTTAACCTATGCCAAGGATGTGGCAAGACTGCTTGTTTCACTGCCTTGATCAGTCTGTGAATAAAACCCTAGTCAGAGTGACTAAACTTCAATATGAGACAGCCCAACAGTATTCAAACAGATGGTTGATATTGGAAGAAGAGAGCATTCAATTTGAAATTGCTCAAAAAATGCTAAGCATTGAGAACTTTGATGAGAGTTCAGACTTGTTATGTCATTATGACTGTTATAAAAAGTATTGTAACAAACTTGTTATGGAAAGAGCTGAGAAAAGACATGAGAAGAGACAGAAAGAATGTGATACAGCAGAAGAGGTGAGACTAGATATTTATTACTTTACTCCATGATGATGGTACTTTAGTGGGAGAAAAAGAAAACATTTTCATTTTTGTCTACACATTTTGTGAGCAGCAAAACTAACTCTGCAGTTTACATGACGTGTTATAGCCAACAATTTGGAAATACATGTATATATAAATTACATGTATGATCCTTCCTTGGTTTTTGCATATGATCACACAAACTACGCTAGTTATGGTACGATGTACTATGCTGAGAGGACTAATCTGAAAGTATCACATAGCATAGCGAGGCTCTTATGAAGAAGGGGTATTTTACTTATCAATCACGACATCACTGTCCATTCAGCTCTATCGCTTGTGATCAATCTATTGAGCAAACAGTTAAAAGAGACTCAAAGTCTTACGGTGGAATCATAGAGTTTACCAGGAATCATCCGCCTCTCAACGCTGAACTCTATCTCACCCGGAAAGAACAGCTGTACATACAGACATGAAGAAGATGCTAGTGCTTAGTGATTCGAATGCAGCAAGTTATGAGATATGTGAAAAGGCATGGAAGGCTGATGAGGAAATGAGGGAAGTCATGAAAAACTCATAACAGCAAGAATAAATTTGTTTGTGTTTCAAACCACCAAGCTAGTATATATTACCAGTGGTGCAAAAGCCTCCATTGAAGTGAAGCAGGATCTTGAAATGGCAAATGTGATTGGAAAGAAACAGCTTTCAGAATTTGTCCAGAAGAGGTTCAGCACCCAAGAGATTGATTTCAATGCATCCATCAAGTCAAACAAGCTCAAAACCACCACCATATTACCATCAGCTAAGAAAAAATTAAAATAAAAGTCCTAGAGTGTTCGCACAGACTTTTTGCAAATTTGTTAGTGATCAGCCAACAGCGTAACTTGTATTTGAGAAAAGTGTTATCATTCTCTTTTGGCAACATCAGCTGGTCCCTGGCTAACTCTGATGGCTCTATATTGAAGACTGCTCAGTCGGCTCTGATGTTGATGATCAACCATCAATCTATGTTAACCAGGATGAGCTACCAGTCTTTGACGCTGTTGTGGTTGATGCTATGGTCGAAATTCAGACCCTGAAAGCTCCTTCAACTTTTGGCATGGTTGCAAGTCAGCTTTTGCAACGGATAGTTAGTATTGCAAGCGTGTATCACACATGTCATGTGAATTTTGTTTGTGAAACATTCCCTGATATCAGCATTAAAGGAGGTGAGAGAAGTTGTAGAAGTGTTAAAGGAAGGCAGAAGGTTGCTGTGTTTAGTCCAAACTAATCAGTGCCAAAATGGTCTGAATTTTTAGCAGATGGCTTAAACAAGACTGTCCAAGTGAAACTTTTAAAGGATACATGAAGCAAGTCAACTGTGAAGCAGAAACTAGATCTTGTAACAGCTTTTTCTCAAGAATGCCACATGATCAGTTATGACCTTGATGGATCAATCGCTGCAAGCCAATAGATAGTTTGACATCAGACCACGAGGAGGCAGATACGCAAGATAGCAAAATAATGGAAGGCAAACCCAGCTCAAAAGTTTTAGCCAAGTGCCAAGACACAGATGTTTTCCTAAGCTGTCTATCTCTAGTGGATGAGCTGCCATTACAGAAACTCATTTACTGCTGTGGTAAGAAGCATTTGAGATATGTAAACAGGCTGTCTGTCTACCGTCCTCACACCCGAACGATACAAATTACAAAGCACTGCTCGGGCTCCATGATCTAAGTGGATACGACAGTGAAAGCGCATTCTATTTCAAAGGGATGATAACTTTCTTCAAGCTGCTAAAGAACAATCCTGAATTCTGTAACACACTGAAATCATTGGGAACATATTTTGAAGTTGATAGTGCAATAAGAGAATCTATTGAGACATTCATATGCAGATTATATAGTGAAGAGACAAATTCCATCAATGAAGTACGGTATATCTTCTGCTCACTGTCTAGCTCATCACAATCAAACCTACCACCCAAACTAGATGAGTTGAATATCCATATATATATCTAGGGCTGCCTATCAGGCCGCGATATGGAGAAGAGCCAAGCAAATCATCATCAATGCCCCATTCCCCCAAGTAACATGGATGGTTTATGGAGGATGGAGAGCTTAAAGCTAGATGGATGAAACAACCAGCACCTCCTGATGTGCTCATGGACATGTTTTGTCGATGCAAAACTGGGTGCCAGTCTCGTTGCTGTCAGTGCCACAATACAGATCCCATGTGTACGGACATGTGCAGATGCAGCTGCTGTAGCAATAGAAATGAAGAGGATGGAGATGAAAGTAGTGATGCAGAAGACTCAGATGACTGTGAATTAGAAGGTTAGTATTCGAGTAGTATTGTAACCCAAGGTGTGCTTCATGTTTGATTAGAATACATATACATGTATGTATATGTATATGTATATGTATATGTATATGTATATGTATATGTATATGTATATGTATATGTATATGTATATGTATATGTATATGTATATGTATATGTATATGTATATGTATATGTATATGTATATGTATATGTATATGTATATGTATATGTATATATATATGTAACGTATAAAAGACTGACTAATTGCGATTTCCCTTGCATAATAAAGTACACGGTTCAACATAATGAGCATTAATGATGAAATATATGTATACTAAAATATTATATATACATGATCTGAGTCTTTAAAAATACTTTTCATTTTGTTTTGCAGATCTGTAATGATATAGGAGTAGCGGAATATCAAGGACAAACTGTAAAGCTGCTAAAATATCACCCAAATTGGGAATGCATAATATTTTATATAATACAATTTTAATATTAATCTAATATTTGAAGAATAAATATTTTAGTGTTATCAGAATTGATTCCAACTTAGGCTATTGCTAATTATTTAGTATTTATATGTCATTTTCATTATCACATTGTTGGTAGAAGCACATAAAACAATACAGACATTTATTAAATTAAAATAATATATTAATTATATTGTTCAAAAATGAACAATCTGACAGGTGTAGAAACCAGATATTTGAAATCAGCTCGAAATTCTGATTTAGATGCCACTTTTATCACATAGCCCACCTTCAAAAGGAATAAATCACTTTTTTGACAGCTTTTTGATGCCCTCCTGCTTTACTATCTGGGCATCTGACCAAAGTCATGGTTGAAGGCCAAGAAAATTGCTTTTATTGGAATTCAGTTTTGTAGACCGACACTCTACCACCTACGTATTGCCATACTACTGAATAACTACGTATTGCCGTTCTGTGGAATAATTGTGCAGTTAGCTATTACACCTGACGATCTCTCAAGACGCACAGGACTGCCAGGGTACTAGCAATAACAATCTAGAGTGGTTGTATTATTGGCGGTTTCAAAAAGCCTAATTAAGTAGTAGGACGATTCCAAATGGAATGCATTACCACTAATTGATATACTTAACTGAATGCTCCCAAACAAGTGGGAATGTAAAAGTAACACAAAACAAAGTGAAAGTCTAATCAACAACAAATATTCTCTAAATACTTTCAATTATACCCAACCTTCATAAGTATAAGTTTCAATACAACCTTTGTAGGTAAAACTTACAGCACAATTTTTGTAGGTAAAACTCACTATACAACTTTTATAGGTAAAACTTGCAGTATAACCTTTGTTGGAGAACTTACAATATAAACTTTGTAAGTAAAACTTACAATACAACCTTTTTAAGTAAAACTTACAATACAACCTTTGTAGGTTAAATTTACAATGCAACCTTTGTAGGTAAAACTCACAATATAATCTTTGTAAGTAAAACTTGCAGTACAACCTTGGTAGGTTAAACCTCCAATGCAACTTTTACCAATAAAACTTCAATTTTATTCAATTCAAACGTCTAATTTTTATCAGAGTTCCACATGTTTAAACTGCTAGTAAAATTGATAATGAATATGAAAATGATAAGAATTATATAAATAATAATAATTCAAACTAACTATAGCGTAGATAGGAGTACCTACACTAAAGTTAGTTTGAATTATTTAATTTTTGTATTTGGATCTATACACTACTTTCACACAGATATTGTTACTTGGTATGAGCAATAGGGCATCACTTGAAGTTATCCTTGTTATGCTGGTTTACTCTGCTCATCTACTGCTAGCGAAACATAGTTCTTTGGGAATTAAGGACCATTATGTACCTAAAAAACATTATTCTGACAAAACTATCCTCACAAAACTAAATTGATAAAACTTTATCCCGATATTACATTATCCTGATATTACCTTACCCTGAATTTACCTCATTTCATTTTGCAATGAAGTATCAGGTTTGACACATGGTATATAAAACATATCAGATGCAAGTTTTCCTGCAATATAGGTGGTTTCTGAGCTGAACTCAAATGGCACACCCGGCAGTTTATCTAAGAAAATACTAATTTGTATGAGCAATAGGACATCACTTGACAGATAAGGAAGTATAGTACTGCCTACAAGTGAACTTTTTGACTAGTTGTTGTTTTTGTCAATTGACAAACATCATGCTGTGTTATTAAAGGTCTAGTGAATTATAACAAATCATAATTCCATCAGACATCAGTGTCTGGTCAGTTGTGTCAGTCTATACTAGTAGTTACCTCACCTTAAGCAGTTTCTATCAACTCAGTTGCTAAAGAACGATTGTCATATTCGTGTTTTAAATATGATGTCATTGAAGCCAGTTCTCTTGTCATAGAAACTATTACCATGAGTATTTTTGTTTATTTGTACAGTCCACCTGATATATCTACATATTGTGTGTAAACAGGTGCAATTATTAACATCATTACTCACCTGCTGCTAAAATGAACAGTTAAAACTCATGATGAATAGAGATCATAATTGCTGGAATATTATTTCCCTAATAGTTATCCTTTCTTACCATGAGCGCAGACCTCTCTATTCATACACACCTGTCAGATTAGATTCTACCAGAGCTTGTAACAATAATTATTTTACGAAATAAATTTGATAAATTACTGATGTGCAATCTTGTATAAATATGGGTTTTTATTTATATAAAACCATAAAACGTTCCTAAACCATGTTTGATCAAGTGTTAGAGGTTTGACGCGGCATTCACAGAGTTTCAGTGAAAGCAGCACAATTTATTTCCCGTACTTATATAGTATATATTATATAAGAACATTTAATGAGTGCACATCCAACACTTGCAGAGCTCAGTACTTTCAACAAGGTTAGATACTCCTGAGTTGACTATGGTAAACCTTTACCAGATGCGAAACATTTCTGAGCCATTCAAAATTTAAAAGGAAGGTAAACCTTTAGCTAATATATTCCTTTGCATCATGTATAAGTTTTTGTGAAAGTCTCATTGCAGGTGCATTCTATATGAACCAAAGTGGAATTCCTAAAAACTCATCAAAATTTGGCTTCTCACACAAATCTTTTGCATTATCTTCCGTTATAGAGTGAACAGCTGATACATTTAAAACCGGTTTGATATGAATTTATAAGTTTTTATTCCTTGTCTGTGTTTAGTGTCAAGCGTTGTAGAAAGGCCGCTATTTAGCTTGAGATGAGAAACTGCTGTTTACCATCAAACATGTTATGCCTTATCAGCTAGCTATCATAATGTCATGTGAGATATACCTCCAATTAGTATAATCAGGAGGGAAAGATAAGATGAGGAGCAAAGCGGTAGTCAACAGTATACCAACAAATACCGTCACTCCTAGTAATACAAACTGGACTATAACTAGTTGTTAGTGTAAGTGAGGTCATCAGAGTAAACAGCCATGCTGTATTTATACACTCTTTGCTTCCTTCTTTTCACAAAGAGTATCTCATGTCTCGAACTTGAAAAGGAGATAAAGAAAAGTTGCTCTGCTCTCACCGACAAAGGAACTGTAGATTTATCTTCTGTTTCCTGAAGCGGTGGACAAGATCTGGCGTAAGTAAATCTTGCTTCAAGTCATGCTTAGCTTTGACTTGAAAGATATTATTGACTTGAAGGATATTTTTGACTTGAAGGATATTTTTGCTATGAAGATCTATGCCGAGATACACCTCCTTCGATTGGGCAGTTGATGCATTACTGTAGTTAATGCTTAAATAACCTTGACCTTGAGAATTGCCTCAAAAGATCAAAATGTTGATGCCCCCATTATTATTTCTTTCTTACCTAGTGTCTCTAAGATCACAGTTCTTTTGGCTTGTTTTCTTCTGATATATTTCAGATATGTGGCATTGCTATGTCACAGGTTTAGCAAGCTAGAGTTGCTTTATAATTGTATTTCTGTTTTCAGTTATTCTTTAATGTTTCTCTAGCAGTTTGTGTTGTATGAATGTTTGTCCTATAAGATGTTTGTCATCCCTAAAACGACTTCTCTTGAATTTTTTTTCGACTTTCAGTTTCTCCACATCCGTTTCAATACCAGGAGCAGGTGACGTCATGACTGGCTGGAATCCTTGTGTAGATATGACTGTATCATCTTGGAAATGCAATATACCTGGAGAGGCAAGAGTTTGCTGATATTACGATCTCATGTACCTTCCTATGCTACCTTCTTATGCTACCTTCTTATGCTACCTTCTTATGCTGCCTTCTTATGATGTCTTCTTAAGGGGTGGTCACACGAGAGCCAAAACGAACTAAACGATGCAAAACGACGTCGCTGTCAGATGTAAACTGTTCGGCCAAAGACATTTCTGGCCGAAACGAGCCATTTCGGTTCTGCTCAAAAATTTATGCCCGAACCCTTGCACTTATTGGCTGATTAAAATTCTAGCGAGCACGCGTCACATTTTTCTTTTTTGCGTGTGAGCAAAGTTAAAAAAAATAAATGGGACGATACTTTTATTTCGTTAAATAAACAACATGAAGCAATTTACGACAAGGCTCCCCGGACTTGTGATTGTGTTGCATAAATGTAAGAGAATGGTTGTGATTTTCTTTTGTGTAGAATATAAGTAATGTGTCATACTCTTCCTGATGAAGTATCGTTGACTGATCTATTTATGTAAAACCACAGTACTATGATAAAGACTGTTTTTGTTTGTTATGTACTCAGCATAGAAAAACATTCATGTTAATAAAAATATAATTATGTTGATGGGAAGGGTTGGCAAAATCTTTGTATCGAGTGATATATTTTGAGCAGCTGAACGATCTTCTGATAAATCTGATAAATCGTAATTATAATTAATAATTGTTCCTCAAAGTTTTTTGTTTACAATAGAAATATTTAGCTCAAATACATAAAAACTACCAATGAGACAGTGTCCTGTCTCCATATGTATGGTATCTAGAAAGCGAAGTTACTTCGGATGCCGGGTGACATGTGGCTTAGCCGAACCGAAGTAAAACAACTTCCGAACCAAACCAAACCTAAGTCGGTTCGGTGCTCGTGTGACCACGCCTTTATGCTGCCTTCTTAGGCTGTATTGTTTTGTGCTCGCTCGGAATGTCACTATATGTAGCTCTTTTAGCTTTTTAACCTGAAGCCATGCTAAAGCTGCATGTACACTAGCCAATAATCTGCTATGAGCTTTCAGCTGACTTTTGTGGCAGCCAATTTGCTTCGCAACGGAACATGTTGCGACCAACCTACTCTGTCAATTAATATTACATGGCCAAATACATGTAGTTGTTAAAGTGAAACTGAACCTCTACTGCATAGGAAAGTAAAACCGAACTGGGTCTGCTCTGATTGGTTGTCAAGCTAAACAATTGTTTGCAAATTTAACAAGCTCAAACTTCAGTTAAAATAATTTTTTAAACATTTTTAGTTTGCCAAAGAAATAAATATTTTTGAAATTTATCGACTGATCAAGACTTTCACAAAATTTGTTTGACTCTTGGCTAATAAACAAGTAGGCTTAGCCAGGTTTTGACGTATTTAAGGTTAAAATATATTCAAGTATTAAATTGTTATCACAAATATTAGTATTGGATGTACTGGCATTTAAGTTAGGTAAATAACTTCAGCGCTGATGCACATCTATGAAAGTTTTTAGAGATCTTTTAGATTTGAATTTAAATGAACCAACTCCAGATATTATAAAACCTTTATTTGAACACTAACTTTAAAAGAACGCCACTATAGGAGACACTTTAGACAGCGCCACCCTTTAATTGAACGCCACCTCTATTTGACCACTATTTTGACATTCTTTGATCTTTACGAACCCATAATAGCGAGTGATCAGCAGAACTGTCCACAAAATGGTACTAATAATGACTCAGTTACATCAATAACAATTAATTCTTTCATTTTTGCTGTAGTGGTTGCCATGGTTTTAGTTTTAGTGAGAAGATTGACCATCACAATCATCAAAACTACACTCTGATTGGAAGTCACTGAGGTCGTTCATTCTTTCATAATGCATCCATTCGTTCATCCAGATTTGTCCATAATAGGGTTTACAATCTGACCTGAAAATTTTAATGCATTCTGATCAATGATGAGAATACTCTTCAGGAACACCGTATGACATAATAGCAGCCATTTCTAATGTGTATCAAAGTCCGTTTTATAACTCAAAAGCTTTACAGGTTTTGCTTGAAAACTTTGAAAGCGACATCATTGAAATAATAAATAACCTAGTTGTTTATAACCTAGGCTAATATGTTTTGACTCAAAGTTCTTTGTTAACTCGATCTGATACTTCGACATATCTGAAATACAGCTCAACAAAATGCCGAAGCCGACAGTATTAATGTTGCTCTGCTCAAAAGGAGAGTGCAAATTATAGGCGACATTAGAATCGCTTTGCTTGTATGAGGGTAAACTTTGTCTTCCCCAAATTCAGACAAGACAACAAATTTGTCTTCTCCAAATTGTGCGAAAAATACACCGCCACCTTCTATTTGAGTGCTGTCTTTAATAAAACGGCATTGTAGAAGAAGATTTGGAAAGTACAGTGCCACGGCATTCAAATAGAGGTTTTACGGTATATGAACACTCTACAAGTTTGAAAAACTGGCAGGTATTAACAATAAATCGCTGGCAATATTACTTCAATCAACTTTAATCCCAGTCAACTATAAGTTGTATTAGTTACTCTGCTAGGATATCAGTCTCTAGCAAACAATATTGCTAGATTTGGTTAATTTTTTATCAGCTAAAAAGGCCATAAATTACCCACAAACAAAAAGGTCAACGGTGAATAGGCATTCAGGATTATAATAACTATGATGTACAGTATATATACAACTCCTTATTGGCATTAGTAATAATCAACAAAACGATATTTCAATTACTTGCTAAAACAAATATGAATGAACAGAACTCAGGAATGATTGTGTGTTGAACAAAAGTGTTTCCAAAGTTGTTACTCTAAAATGAATGTAGTGTAATGTTGTGGAATCTGTCACATGACAGGGCTGTGAATCTAGGGTACACAGATGTTTAGCTATCTGTATTTTATCTTTCTAATCAACTAAAAAGTAACTCTACAACTGTGTTAGACATCACTATTGGTGTTGTACAATTAGTAGCCACCATACAGTTGACTCGGATTAGGAGTAAGTTTTTTCTCACAGATATTTCTAAAAGCATCTGAAGCACAAGGCTGTTTGACTCAATCTACAGCTGCCGATGCAACGTTTAGTATTCAAGATGGAGACCTGGTGCTGAACTATGTGTAAGTAAAGCTGTAAAAAATAACTTTGCGTAATTTTCTTACAAAAAATATAGGGGAAGGAGAAAAGGTGTCCCATGTAGTTATTTTGGTAAATGATTGAATTGCTTTAGCCAGCTATGGGCAAACAGGAGTATGAGTAAGAGTATCAAACTTGGTGTCATGCTCTCTCTGAAAAAAGACTAGTTATTTTGACAGAAGGAAGTGTTAAATCCTTAGTTGAGAGTCTTAATCTGTTGTGAAGAGTCACTCACAGTTTTATACTTAAGTATTCTTATGCTGTTCTTTCAAACACAGTGAAGCATTTGTAAGTTTTCGAAATTATTATTAACTAAACAGTAAAAGTGCTTATTATTTAATTTCCTAGTGAGTAACATGTGTGTCATGTGACCAGTACTTACAAAGTGAACTTTGATATTCAAGTACGTCAGTGATAGCTACTTGATGGCAGTACAATTTACTTTTTTATTTGTCTGATTTGTTTTCGATATATGACATCTGCAATCATGTTGTGCTCAGTATGTAGTGCTTGAAGTACCTAGGAAGGATTACTTTTGCTTGTTGCAGTTCTACACAGCAGATTGACAGTCACATTGTTTTGATATGTAACAAAAACGTACCAAGTCAACCTCTCACTTCAAATGCTAACTGTTTTGACACATCTGGCCTTGTAAGTAGTTTTGTCTAGAATAGGAAGTTATTTTTACAATATCTATAGAGCTACATGTATATCTGTGTACAGTTTTAGATATTATTGTTTTATCGCTGCCATTCTAGCACTAAGTCCTGATAATGGATGACTAGTGTCTCGCTAGTAAGGTTAGAACTCATTAACGTCTGAGTTGCAAGGGTGAAACATTACCTTTATAGTATATCCTGTAACACTGTTTAGTATATTTTACTCTAGATGGTTTTAAAACGATACTGATAATTTAAAAGCAACTCTTTTATTTTCCAAAATACAGGTCATCTTTAATTGATGATAATTTTTCTTTAAATGTTTTAAGCGTTAACGATCAACAAACGACAGTCTCAAACTGTCGAGTCGATCTCTCTTTTAGTTTTTACGTAAGATATATATGCTGACTCTGTATATATGCTGACTCTGTATGGTGACTCTGTATGCTGACTCTGTATGCTGACTCTGTATGCTGAGTCTGTATGCTGACTCTGTATGCTGACTCTGTATGCTGTTTCTGTATGCTGACTCTGTATGCTGTCTCTGTACGCTGACTCTGTATGCTGACTCTGTATGCTGACTCTGTATGGTGACTCTGTATGCTGACTCTGTATGGTGACTCTGTATGCTGACTCTGAATGCTGACTCTGTATGCTGTCTCTGTACGCTGACTCTGAATGCTGACTCTGTATGCTGTCTATGTATGCTGACTCTGTATGCTGACTCTGTATGCTGAGTCTGTATGCTGACTCTGTATGCTGACTCTGTATGCTGTCTCTGTACGCTGACTCTGTACGCTGACTCTGTATGGTGACTCTGTATGCTGACTCTGTATGGTGACTCTGTATGCTGACTCTGAATGCTGACTCTGTATGCTGTCTCTGTATGCTGACTCTGTATGCTGACTCTGTATGCTGACTCTGTATGCTGACTCTGTATGCTGACTCTGTATGCTGACTCTGTATGCTGACTCTGTATGCTGTCACAATAAAGTTCTAGTTCACAATCAGCATGACTATGATAGCTTTGTATGATAGTTTACAGGATCATATACAAGGCAAGATAAATCCAATAGGATTAATATTAGACAGATCCTAGAGTTGAAAGCTAAAACTAATGCTGACAGCAACAATTATTACCAACATAGGGAATCAAACGTATTTAATTAGACATTTTGAGAAAAGGCAAATTACACAAATTGATGGCCTCAAGGAAAGAAGTAAGCCTACTATAAAAACTTATTTTTATTAAGAGTGTTTAAACTCAATTAAAAGATAGTTTTCTTTAGAGTTGTTTGAAGCATTAAAAATCTCCAATAGAGTCAGTCTGCCAAACTTAACTTTTAATTTTGTGTGTGAGAGATGTCAGAATCTGTGCACTGTTAAAATTAAGTTCTAGTTTATCGTGAGGAATAGAATTAGGAATAGACAGATGCTGACAGCAACAATTATTGAGCGAATCAAGCGTATTTAATTTGACATTTTGAGAAAAGGTAAATTACAAAAGTTGATGGCCTCAATCAAAGAATTGCTATGAACACTTAATTTTTACTAAAATCTTTTCAACTCAGTTCAAAGATTCCCCATTTATTACGGCAAACTGCCATACATTTTGGTGTTCATTTCCTGATTTGATGGTACCTTGGATGCTTTATTTACATGGATGTTGGAAAAAGTCGTATAAAACTTTTCATTGTAGCTTTTCTTGAACTTATTTATAAAGCAAAAACTAATATTTCACAATATTGAACAATAGATGCAGACAAAACTCTAAAACAAACTCGAAGAACCGGTTTTGAAAATTAAAAAAGATCCCAAATTCAATGAGGACACTTGAAGCATAAGCAGCTTGAGAAAACTGTAATCTAGCACTGAGATTAAATCATTTTATTTCATGTTCAGCATTCAAATTAACAGAGACTTTGTAAGTTCATTTCTGCTGAAACAAAATGGAACACTAAGTAGTCTCCATGCTTGACACCCAATAACTTCACCAACAACGAGGTTTATTAAGAAAATTTGCGATTTTCACCAATTTTTTGAAGCGAATGAGTTTTACATCTACAGAGTTAAATAAAAATATGTAAAACTTGAGCAGACAACCTAAAATATGATTGCGAGATACGACTTTTAATCGCCGTAGTTGTCTGCACATAAATTAAAAAAGAAACCAAGTCCTAATGTTGTATTTCATGGTAATGAACTTTCATTTAATGATAACTTAAATTAATAGAATATGTTTTTAGTCTACTTTTAGTAACAAATAATTGTTCAGAAATGTGCCATTATTGTAGCTCTTACACTTCTAGCTTTTTCATACTAGCTGATTTGACTTCATCAAGATAACAAAACTTTACCTAACTACTAAATAAAGCCTGTATCACCTTCATATATCTATTTTAACCTATTTATAGTGACTATGTAGCAGTGTACTTAAACCAACTTACTTCTATGTTTTTACCTAAATATGATTCACATTTAGTAGATTCTGTCTTTAAAGGTTGAATTGCTACAAAATTCACATTACAGTTATTTGGTATCAAAAGATTCGCCATGTCTTATTCTGTTGTGTTGTAGGTGCCAAATATGTGGAAATGTGATTACAAGCTCTTAAAAGCTCAAAAACGAAAAGCCGCCGTAGATTGGAATTTCTTGATTTCGATGACGTATCCACGGATTTTGGTTATTGTCTTGTCACGTGATGTTCTCGCGTGAATTGAAAGGCCAATAAAAAGCTCAATATCAAACTTATCATAGCAATAGTTTATGACCAACACTTCGGGTTTTACCTAAGACCCGTATCAAATATAGATGCTCGCTACTTTACAGTTTCAGCTTGGCCATTCCGTCCGACAATTCAACGTATGTGTACATGTCTGAGTTGCGATCATAAAAATGTCAAATTCTGAAGAGTTAAGACCTTGGCGTTTCGAGTCTGACGCTCTATCTGAAGAAGATCCTCAACAGAATCAAACCTCCCAGCAAGTAAGCACTGCCACTAGCCAGCTCTTATGTGCCAAGCTAGCTAGTAGTAGTAGTTTTAGCTTGAGAGTGATAGAACGAATATTATTATATATATATGATTTTAATGATGATAATTATCGCTTCATATTGCGAAAAAATAATTACAGATTTTTCTCGAATGACAACATTAACATTTTTAATATTTAAATCTAGTGCTGCACTGATATACTGCTGGATAACATCGACCTGATGCATTAGCTATAGTTGCATAGACATATCTGTTCATTTCTTTAGGAGCTAATACCACCGGCTACAGAGTGGTGTATCTGCAAGCGCTGTCAAGACATGCCATCTCTTCCTGAATGTTTGTGCTGCCATGATGCTGAGTTTGCGCATCGTTTCCATGACCGTGGGGAGCATGAATGCCTGTGTATGCATCCTGGTGTGGACGAACTTGTGGCGCCTGCACCACTTGAGTTGGGGTGGAATAATTACCTGCGATATCATAGTGAGTTGGATTTTCATTTAATGCCAACAACACCAAAGCTATGCTAATGTGTCAAGCATTATTTACAATTCTTGTGTTACACATTTAATGCATCGGTTGAACACACACATTCTGAACTCGTGGAACACAAGGAGAACTGTTATATTTGGCTTGTACACTTACTACAGTAGAGGGTGTATTAGTTTTATGATTTTATTATATAAAGATCGAGATTATTTTGATGACCAGCAATTATTGTTTTTCAATAATTGTTTTGGTAGATAATCTATTCCCATTTGGAGAGCCATCGCCAAATGCTCGGAAAAGGTTGTGTGCATACCGCAATCTTGTGTTTTGGTTTATGCCGCAAATCTTGTTTGCAAGTCTGCAAACTCTTCTTCATCATCCGTTGGTGAGAAAAAAGCCCGAATCTTAGACACCAAGCAGGCAGGTAGAGGCCGTCGCTCACCGCGATGAATTTGCGGCATTAACCAAAACACAAGCTTGCGGTATGCACAACCTTTGTAACAACATCCGTTGTAATGGACCTCACTCTCAGGCCGTGGGAAATTAGATCGGACTGGCATCGCTTGAAGCCTTCCAGCTCCATGGCGTTAGAGCTGGTGGTCTCCGTTGACTGCAAAGTAAAGAAAGTTACGACCAACAATCACTTTCCCATTATTTGAATGAATTATTTAGCTAGATCAGCAACTTCATGTTTATGTATTGATAACTACTAAAAATTTGGGTTTTTGTCAGGCTGTGAAGTAAAAACTGTCAAAGTTTTACCTTGACAAGATGGCTGCTGACTATTAAACCGCAGCTCTGATCCATCATAGTGTAGGCCCCGTATAGTGCGCAATGCCCCGGACTATCGCATTTACCGTCACCTGCCAAATCAAGCTCCCAATCGATTGCTGCCATCAATCCCTTGTTATGCAGGGTGTACTGCTCAGCAATACACTGTAAAATATTGTGAAACTTCATTATTAAAGATTAATTTGTATCATTATCATTAGTCTAAGAATGTAGAATCCTCTTCCCCTTTTTGCGCTATATTATGATGAAGAATCATAATTTTAAATTATAATATATTTCGCTTGAAGGATGACATATTTTCATTTCAAGAAAAAAACTGTTTCTAAATGTCGTTATTCAATTAGTGTGCTAAGCTTTTACTCACATTTTCCAAGTTTATGGGTAAATATTAACACACACACCATGTAAGTATTCTCTTTGTTGGTAGAGGCAAACGCTGTGGCTTGGTATCGCGATGTTCAGGAGCGACAGAAAACGGAGGCTCTGCGTAAGGCATCCGCCAGAAAAGAGTGATTCAGCTGCCAGCAGGGGGTTGATGAAGTGAGCTCTGTTCACCCTGGCAGTTGTTTCCCAAGTGTACGATTGGTGACAGGAGGCACATGTAACCTTGAACTCTACCCATCCGCCTTCTCACACCATCGTGAATGAGCAGGGGAGGGCGCAGGCGTGACAGTGAAATAGTCGCTAGAGTGCTGTCACACTTACTATTATTTTCTCCTCTTTGAAGGAAGATTCGGGTCTGAAATCACAACACAATAGTTGACTTGCAATAAGATTTGTACAACATCATTTCCTGTTATTATATCATATTTGCTTGATCAGAAAAAGAATAAATATATAGCCATGCAATCATGATACAGATTTTACAAAACCTTATCAGAATCCATGATATTGTAAACATAAAAATGTGATTGATAACTCTATAGATATTTTTTATATTTTGTCAAGTTTGGTCAAGTTCAGCTCTATCTTACATGTAATTGGAGAGCGTTTGACGCTGGCCAACATAGCGCTCAAACTCTTCCCAGTCTTCAGTGATTGGCACAAACTCTTCATCATCTAATACTAATAATAATCATCTAATAATATTAATATGCTATTAACGATGATACCAGAAAATGACAATAACTATTTTATATAACATATCTATAAGTGAGTGGGGTTAAGAAATTTGGCGAAATTAATCATGAAACTTATAACATTATTTTATCAATTATAGATTAATATATTACGTTTTACAGATAGATATGCAGTATGAATTAGTTTTGTTATTATAATAAGAATAATACACATAATTAAAAAGATAAAATACTAATAATATCATATTACAATTAAATGACATTAATATTGTAATATTAAATATAGATTAATACAGTAGTATTAGGATAATACTAGAAAATAACCCGAGTTACTACTACTAATACAAGTAGTTCATAAAATAAATTACTCACGTGCTTTGGTGACATGTGGAGTATGCAAACAGGTTAGAAAACATGTCCGTCTTTGAAATGGCAAAAACAAAGGTAAGAGTAAGCAGGCGAATAAATAAAGTTTGTCACATCCAGCTTCACCCAGTTGCTCCACACCCGGTGAAGGTCTGGTTTTTCTCTGCTCTTGGCCAAGAAAAAAGGTGCTTCTCAGCTTGGCAGCTGCACGAACACGATGTGGAGCGTTAGACATTATGACAAATTGAAATTAACAAGTTTAATACGAGAAAGCGTGTCTGCTATTTGCGATAGATCAAACTTGAACTGAAACTAACATTATCTGATCATGTGACTTACAATTTCCGCCATATGGCGCGAACAATTTCTACAGCATTTTTCGACCATCACAGCGGACCAAAATGCTCATCATGTTTGTCAGAGGATAATATGCAATCGTTCAAGCTAAGATTAAAAAATTAAACATATTTTCATGGTAGGTTTTGAGATATCAGTGCTCAAAGTTGCAGCATTACGATGCCGATAAAATAGACACGTAAGAACAATAGACATGGTTTTTATTGCAAGCGTGAAGTATATTTGTGAAAATATTTCGACAAATAAGGATGCATGAAAGTGTAAACAGAAACCATCTCGCACAACTACGTCACATTTTAGCCGTTTTGGAAAACGAATCCAAACTAGGGCGGTTTCGTGTGGCTGCGGTTTTCTGTTCGTTTTTTAGCTTTTAAGAGCTTGTAATCACATTTCCACATATTTGGCACCTACACTACAACAGAGTAAGACATGGTGAATCTTTTGATACCAAATAACTGTAATGTGAATTTTGTTGCAAGTCAACCTTTAAATAAAGGAAAAGGTTGAGGAATTGTTTGTAAGAAATATCTAATTTCTTCACCACAAACTTCTTTGAAACTATCAACCAATCTCTGGTCTATTACAGTGCTACACTTTTACTCATCCTGCCTGCTGCTTTGAAAGTTCCTCTGGAGCTAGCAGTGCTGCCTCATTTCTCTTGATGTTGTAAGTTTATATGATCAGTTACTGACAGCCCACTATGCTTACCCAGTAAATAGATAGGTTTATACTTACAGTGGACAGTGGTCACTTTTCCTAACACCACAAATGATAACAATAGTCAACTAATAACATTAACCGAAAAAATGAAAATTGCCATTTAATTGGTGATTAATTGTCGAAAACATGAACTTGAATAAATGATATAACGTATTTAATAATCAATAGAACTTACAACAGACACAGTCCAATACTATATTTATTTAAGAAATTGTCCAGCTTTGTCTGCTTCATGTTTCCTGCAGCGAATTATTTATGAAGGACTCATAATTCAAATTCAGAAGATTTATTTTGCACTTCCAGCCGTAATACGCGAAGAGCTTCCCACAATTTCTCATTTGTTGGAATATGCACCGCTGTTTAATCTTCCTCTACTTCATTGTCAGCGCCTACTTTATTCTCCCATAGCCTGTGTAACAGCCGCGCAAACGCTAGCTTGTGTTAACTTTGCAACCACTTGGAGGTTATTGTCAACTGCCATCTATTCCTCAAAATCGGTTTGTGTGTCATTTGGTTTTTTAAGCGGTTTTTGTCAACTGCTATCCACGCCTCAGAACTTTGTTTTTTAGCAAGAGTTCTCTATTGTTATGGTTGTAGCGGTAGACGAGAAACCAGATTAGTTCTTTTGGCCAAGTTATTTGCACTCACTTTTTTAACATTTTCAATTTGTTCCAAAACATTGGCACACATTTATCTTCTGTAATGAGCTTTTATTGACCAAATGATTCCTTGGTCCAAAGGATGTAAGATCGATGTTGTATTGGCTGATAGAAACATCAACTTCATATGATTTAAGGTGACACTAACAGCATGTGTTTGCATGTGCTTGCACAGCATTTATTCTTAAAAGCTTTTGCTTCTTACCTGACATGTTTACAGAACAAAGCGCAGTGATATGATCCTTTGACACTCTGCACCACTGAACTTAAAACCCCTGGAATGGCAATCACGTGACTTTTACGTTGATAATAATACGTAAACGTATGCGCCATATTGGAGAGCTAATCGAATGCTAGTTCCGTTTGTAAACAAACGGTGAAAAATGACAGAAATGTACATGTTGAATAGTTATTTTCCAGCTGGGTGTTAATGAAAGCTACTCCTACACAACGTTTAGAGTGCCCTGATAGAAGAAAACCTATTTATAACATATGGAGTAGGATATATCAAATGATAAGTAGATGTATAATAGATTTTCGTGGACCATGTTACTCATACAAACTGTTGTATTACAAATGCATAAACCCAGCAAATGATATATTCAGGCAAATAACAACTGTTCCATTATATTAAAATTTATATTACATATGCATAAATGCATATGGAAAAACTTAGCACATGAAGTATTTCGATAAAAACAACACATAGGTATGCTGCCAAAACAGACACTGTTTTCAAGATTTAAGTGATAATAGCTTATGAATGTATGATATGTATAATACAGTATCTGTAAAAGATGGAATGAACTACTGCAACAACTAAACGGAAATTAACAACCGTTGTAATAGAGAATAATCAAAATAATGCAAACAAGGAAATGCAGGAATTAGTGTAATCAGATGATTAAACTTATACATACACGTTACAGAAACTGTGTAAAAGGAGATTTGTATAGAAGTGGATATTGAGCCAAGGTGCATCAGTTTCTTAGAACTAAATTAGATTAGGAATAACAGCACAACAACAGCTGCAGATGAATATTACAGTGATTATATTATTACTGGCCTTTAAAAAATACTACTTTAGTATTGTATGCCACAAAGATGCACCTTGCAGTTTGAGTGCAGGATTTTAGCATAATGATGCTGTCGGAGATCATAAAACGACTGAATAAAGTTTTTCATCAATGACGCAGTGGTTGGATATGCCATCTGCCGTATCCGTAAGGTGTTTCCCAAAGCATAACACATCACTAGACCTTACACTACTGATAAAATACACCACACAATGGAGTGGATCTGGCTTTGTATGAATACGAAAGTGTTGATCTGCAACTAGCAGGATCCTGATGACATCGTCTGATGGACGCACCAATCCTCCATTGTTTTGTAGCTTGAGTAGAGTATAGAGATGTCGGTACTGGATATTTGACTTAGTGGTAACCAGCAACTGACGGCCAATGTCACGACAGCACTTTAGTTAGCTTTTGCACAATGTAGCCAGCTATATAGACTATACTGTTACCTATAACAGAAATTTGACATCTGAAATCATTGAGTTCCACAAACTGATCAACTTCTGGAGTAGCCTGTATGATGAGAATCTCGTTTTGAGCAGTAACATTACCTGTCTTACTAGCATCTGATTCTGCACCACATTTGATGATAAGTCTGCGAAGGTAGCCTTAAACTGAGTAACAGTGGGATTATTATTCCAACCCCCTAAACAAAAGCATCAATTATAACAATTACATAAAATCAACAAAAATGAATGTCTTATTCACATAAACATAGTACCCTTAAACAACCATACAAGTAATAAAATAAATGAAAATAAAACAGCTCAAAATGCTACCATATCGCTATGTAAAATGAAAATGTAGCAATTTTCACTGGAAGTCATTCACACCCATCTTAGGCATAAAGCTTAATGGTTGACTTGCAACAAAATTCACATTACCGTTATTTGATATGAAAAGATTCACCATGTCTTACCCTGCTGTGTTGTAGGCAGGGTTGTTAAAAATCAATGATTTTTTTTAAATCAAAAAAATCGATTTCTATTGTTTTATTTGATTTTTTTTATTTAAATCGATTTTTTTGATTTTTTTGTTCCAAAAAGATGTTTTGTGTTCTAAATTGCAAGTTATTGCTATCAATTTGGAATTTATGATTTGCAGGAGTATTATGTAGTTTTATTACAACAACTAGGAAATGAAAAAAAACATTTACACAGTTAACATTTGATAAAAAGGACAGCATAATTTATGCGTTGGACATTAAATCCCAGAAACGAAGATGAAGAATCACAGAGAACAGATCACACAACTGCTAAGCTGCAGACATATTCATAGGCACTTGCTGTGGCAGCTGTCACTGTTTTGGGTGCTGTTTGAGGTTTCTAAATTTTTTTTAGATTATAGCTACTTTAAGTTGAGCAACCTTGCAGCACTGTGCTTGACAATATGGTTTTAAATTTAATCATTAAAAAGTATCATTCAACATTGAAAAATATTACCTTTAAATGGCTTCAGTCGAATGTTTTAACCTGCTGTTAAAACATGGATCATTGAAATGTTCGTTGCAGATAAGTGCTCAAGGATCAGGCTTATTCACTCTTCTGCGGTTGCGATACCATTGTAAATAACGAGAGTTCTCAGTTGCTTTGTTTGGAAATCTAAAAATTAAAATGAAACTGTAGTAGTTAATTAGCAACAGTAGTAATAACAATAGTATTATTACTCTTATCTCCTTACTGCTAGCTAGATCCAGGTACAACAATAAATAATATTATAAGCACGACAAACACTTCCTTCAAATATAAATATTTAGAAATAACCTAATGGGTTGTAGTTCTAAAATATTAATATAAAAAAAATTCAAAATTTAAATAATAAAAAGCCTTCGTTCTGAAGGAAGAACATTTCATTCACTAGCTTATAAATTTATCTAATCACCGACAAAATACAGTCAAACTCGTACACTCAGTAGTGACACTGATCGACTCTCACTCACCCAGTGACTAGTGTAGTAGAACTAACTAGTGGCAGTACTAACTAGTAGTAACACAACTATTAGTAGTCGTAGACTTGAGCAATAGTAACAGAACTAGTAGTAGAAGTGACTCACTTGTGAAATGTCATGCCTTTTCCTTTAAAAGTCCATTCTTGCAGTTTTTGCAGTTCATGGAATAGCAATAGCACTGTGCACCTACACCCTTATCTCTCGTACATAAATTATTAGTAGCAATCTCAGTAGTCTGTTCCTTTGATTGAGCGGTGTATTCGTGACCTTCCATAGCTGTTAAATCTGAAATTAGATTTCTTTCTCACATTGAACACAATGAAATTAACTTGAACATTAACTGATAATGGCGTCGACCGGATTTCCGTACTCGCGAATGACCTCTTGCCATTCCAGGGGTTTTAAGTTCAATGCTCTGCACCCAGTACCCACACGCATAATATCAGCATAATATTGCAGTTTCCAAATTTTTGTATTTCCGACCTGGAACAAGTTAAAAACAATAACTGATGTACTGATGTACTGATTACAGTAAGCGTAGTAATCGGCGTATTCGTAAAGCATTTGTATGTTTGTGCGGGATCAAGAATTCTGAAAATATTAACAGATTAATAATGTGATCGGTGATTACATTGATTGGTCTCCACTGTAGAAATTATGATTGTAAAGATCTTCTATTTTTACTTCTCCACATTTTACTATCTCATCTTTTTATATTTGATTTTGCGCTTTTTTATATTGATCGAGAATTGCCTTTTTTTGGGCTTTTTATTGTGTAATCATTTGTGTTTGTTGAAGGTGATTAGTTAATTTAAAGTTGCTCAAGGCTCTAATTGGCTCCACAGTTGGACCAATAAGATCTGATTAAAACTGCTCAGGATTCAACAAGGCTTCATATTAGCAGGAGATTATAGTAAACACCATGATATACATGCAGTAATAGGCACATCTATCATATAAAATCTTGTTTGCTAGATACACAGGTAGTGATGTTAGAACAGGATTTATGTTAGCCTTTGGTTCATTTATGTTCTGATAGTGTAGCAGCAATTGTTGCTAACTGAATAGGTGAAAATATTAACCTCAATGCTGACCTTTGGCTTAGAGGCTTCAAGTTAGATACAGTGATGAATAGAGCTAATCATAGCTGATATGTTATTTTCTAATAGACATCCTCTTGAACCATGAGCACAGACCTCTCTATTCATACATAGCTATTTAACCAAGAAGACTCACACTGTTGTAAAATATTTCCTAACAGACTAACTGTAAAATTATTATTTAGGTACATGAATGTCAACATCATATCCTGACAGCATGCTCATCAGTCAGAAATATCCTGACAGCATGCTCATCAGTCAGAAATATCCTGACAGCATGCTCATGAGACAGACATATATTGACAGCATATTCATGAGTCAGACATATCTTGACAGCATGCTCATGATTCAGAGATATCCTGGCAGCATGCTCATGAGTCAGACATATCCTGACACCATGCTAACGAGTCAGACATATCAAGCAGCATGCTCATGAGACAGACATATCCTGACAGCATATTCTTGAGTCAGACATATTCTGACGGCAAGCTCATGAGTCAGACATATTCTGACAGCATTGCATATGTGTAAATGCCGTGATAACTTTTGACATGGTAAGACAGGTTGTGATATAAGATAACAGACTCAAACATGATTTGACACTGGTGATAGATATTAACTTATTGCAGGTTCGCGGTGATTGGAGTTCTGATGGTCTACTAATCAGAGGAATAAAAAGACAGGCTCCTATCGTACATGAATATAGTTTATTATAGCGATGAACTACATGTAAATTCTTAGAGGTTGGAAGGATGAGTATTTTACCAAATGCATTTGATGAGCTACTGGTGTGTTTTTAGCATTCTGGAAACATTGCTAGGACTTTAAACTTTAGAGAGATTATGACTTTACTGATGTGTGTGGTTGCGATGAAGTTTATTGACTTTTGACTTTCAACCGCAACACCACCGTGAAGCCTAGAAACAAATGCGAGTTATCAACACAAAAGTTCAAAACCATTTGATTGAATAGCAACATCACCATGTTCACACAGTACAACCAGAAGCAAATGAAAGAAGAAGTACATACAGATTATAAATATTGTAGAGGACGGAGATTTGTACATATTGATTGTTTATACTTATTATATTCATATTAGTGGTAGAACTTGCCTGACTGTATAGACTTACCCGAACTTCCCTTGTATTATGTAATCTCCTATTTATCATATGTGTGTACTCTTATATAATCTGGTGCAATTCTTTTGTGACATAAGTAGAATGGTGGGAGGAGTCATACCGCTGCCGGTATATAAGCCAGTGCACGAGTTGCACTGGTGTGCTTGATATCACTCGATCTTGTGTATGCATGTTTCTAAGCTATCATAAATAAAACTACTATACTCGCAGAACTGATTATATTGACGCTTGCCTGGTTGGCTCAACAGTTGCAGAAGCAGGCTCATTCTAAACGTCAGACTGCCAGGGTGGCTCTATAGGGCTAGGGATTGATCCACAGCTTTATCTAGACTTGATCTGGTATGCCATGGCATAAGAAATCAAGCTGCTAGTGAATCTAGACTAGCCTGATATAGGGACCTAGAGGGCAGGCCAGAATGGTTTTGGAGTAAGCCTGACTACCAGGTACTTATCGTGGACTGACTTGACCACCCTTGGGCGCGTCAAGCAGGCCTCGGATAAGGCATACCAGTAGCCCAGGTTACGTGTCCCTTGTTAGTGAAATAAAGCTGACTCAGCTACTGGAGTCAGTCTTTTACAATATAATATGCAAGTTCACAGCTAGTACTTTTTGCCTCATGGTAAATAACTTTGAGATTTTTGTGGCTTGAATTCTTCAGAATATGTCAACAGCAAGTTGCAGGACTACTGAGCAACAGAAACAGCGGCATAAAAAAGAGTTTTTCAAAGTCGTTTTTCTCAAGTCTGCTTTTTCTGTGACTCCTGGTGCTACCGAAGACTATAAGAAGAAGATACGATATATTGTCATGAGATTCTACCGGTGTATTCAGAATTTTGTGTAGAAAAAACGTGATAGTAACAGATTTTGGCTAAAACTATTACCTGTCTTATTATTCTGTAATTCATCGGTCACGGTGTCATATCGATCGGTATGAATATTTTGCTCAAAAACTGGTTTTATAATTGATATCAAAATTTTGTTTCTATCATTTTTAAGAGCACATTCTGAGCTTATATTTGACAATAAGAACAAGCATTCTGGTGTAGCAGCTGATTCACAAAATTAAAAAATGTGAAGCTCTAAAAAGTTTTATTGATAGCCATATCTCAAAAACTGCTGCATCAAACACAATTATTTTTGTGTGGCTAATAAGTACCTATCTTCTAGACAGCGTGTAAAATTTCAGATTTGTATGTCCATTTTGAGCCGAAATAGGTTTTAAACTAGAGGATGATCTAAGTTTATAATTTATAATCAGCTGCCAGAAAAGCGGACTGGTTCATTGTGATTGAACAAGCCAACGGTGCGTTCGTACGCTAAAACAGAGTTCACAGGTCAACGACCAGCCCTGAAATCACATAACACTGGCTAATAAGTATGGCCCACTCAACCCAGCCAATCATGTAATAACCACACCAGAGGCTTAGTAAACCGATGCACGTGTCACGCAACCCCTGACTCAATATCGCTCTGTATTAGAAATGATGATGCAATGCAATTGATGAACAATGGAAAAGATAACTCCATTATGGTTAAGTCTATGAGAGATGATCACAGTAATATACATTGATTACTGTGCTTGTAGATAATATTGTATAATTATGGGTTTTCATTGTACAATTAGTTATAAAAGTGCTCTGAACTTGCAGGAACAATGCTAATAAACAATGTGATTCTGTTTGTTTGTCAGTAGTATATAGATCTCAATGTTTGTATGTCGTTTGTCTGTCCAGTTACAGCGACAAAGTTTTGGAAAGAAGAAATGCGCTTTAAACTGGATTTGAACACTCGATGATTACAACTGCAAGCTGGCAAACAAGCGAGTAACAACAAGGCTAAGCCATCTACCGCTTATCATATACCATATATCCTTTTTGCGATTGCATACGCTAAATTATTAGTTAATACAGTGCTTCCTTGAGTTATGATGCTTTCGTTATAAGATATTTTTTGCCTTCCAGTATGGAACACGATGCTTTCCCGTCACTGCCATACGAGGACAAAAACCTTTTCGGCTTTTTGCTGGCATACGATATCAACAAAGAACTCTCTTGAAATTAAAATTGGGCAGTCGGTCTACTGTTTATGTAGAAATAACGAAAATGCTGATATGCTATTTGCTAAAATCATGCTCACAGCGCTTGAAAGAGATGCGATGCTAACTCTCCCTCAGTTCCGTGTTACTCTGTTATAGGTTATAGTGAAAATGAAACCGGAAACAGATAGGTGATGAAATTTTAGCGGATGACAGAATTAAAGTTTAGTTTAGAAAATATATACTAAAACTTAGCTTTAAGTATGTGTTTAGTAAGCCAAATTCATTTAAGTTAAATTCAAAATTATTTGTATGTTATACTCCTGTCACTAAGGTAAGAACTCCCTATCGTACATACTGCACATAGTACATTGTAGTGTTACATTTTATTGCACAGTAACTTTTACTGTATAGTAATTTTTTATACACATACTTCTATGCACTATAATTGTTATTATGAGTTCAACAAATTCATACTTTTTATTTTTTTTTCAGTTTGCATGATTTGTATCATGACCAAATCATTCTTCATTGTAATCGTAGCACAACCAACTTTATTTAACTATTACTTGTTGTTAATTCATTCCTTGATTTAGTACTTTTAGTTCTGGTTTGAAGATTATGGAATATTTTTATAATGTACATAAGCTGTAGCGTTTCACTTTTGTAGTTGTTTCTCTTTGTCAAATTCTTGTTTGTTTGATGAAAGTGAGCTTGGCCTTTTGTTTAGGTTTATAGAAATGTTGTCAATGATGGTTTTTGGGTGGTTGCTGTGTTTATGTACATATAGTATGCTGTTGCCTGGTTTTAGGTAGGGACTGCGCGAACCGATTGTTAAATTGAGAGCAAAAAATTATTTATTTGTTTGTCTGCTTCAATTTCTAATTTTAGGTTCTGATTTCTAAAATTTTTACAAATTAACTTTTTAGTTCTTTCTAATTGTTGAGGGTTTCCTTTACATACTGTCAGTTCATCATGTCTGTATAATCTAGTGTCTACTTGTCGAGGGTTTCCTTTACATACTGTCAGTTCATCATGTCTGTATAATCTAGTGTCTACTTGTTGAGGGTTTCCTTTACATACTGTCAGTTCATCATGTCTGTATAATCTAGTGTTTACTGTTATTTCATTTGGTTATAATGTAAGTAAACATATGTCGATTAGTTTGTAGGTTTCTGCTCCATCGAATCTGCCCAACTTTGAAAACAAATCCTTGGGCAGACTAATAAAATCAACAAAATTAGAGATGAGGATAATGAGCGAACTAATACTAGAGAAAATTAACAAGCATCTAACAATATTTACTAAAATAAATCTATGGAACAACACAAATGCAGTGATAGAATGGTTTAAAACCATACATGGAAAAAGCAAACAAATCTTCATCACATTTGATGTATGTGGATTTTACCCACCTATAACCTAAACACTTCTGAAAAAGCTCTTGATTTTGCCAGCAAAGTAACCATGACTACCAAAGAATAAAGGCATATTATCACGCCTGCCAGAAAGTCACTAATCTTTCATAAAAACATAAAAATGAGCCATGGACAAAATCATTAGCATAGCATAACTCTAACAATGATGATATACTTAATAGCTAACAAACTAAGCAAAATATCGGAGTAAATTTATTATAACACGTTACCTGACTAAGCCTGTGGAAAGAGGAAGTCATACGAGCAGCGCTTCTCAATTGAGAGAAGTAAAATTGAAAATATTTTTTAAGCAACTGTTTCGCAAGATCATTAAAGCAGCTGTCATTGATTTAGTATTAACCAACTGGTGGCAGTTGGTAGCAGGTGGTTGTATGTCTTCTTATAGCAGTTCCAACTGCGCTTGATGATGCTTGTTCAGCTATGGCATTTACTTCTTGACAGGTTTAGCTTTGGTTTTGTAGCTGCTGTCTCAGATCATCATTTTCTCTTTGCAATCTCCTACAATTTTAAACTTTAAGCATGTTTCCTGCACCAAATATGTTAGTAGTTTACTGACAAATAGTAAATTTAAAATCGAAACCGTATCTCTTGAGCGCTCTCCCGCGCTTGCCTAAAAGAAGTAGCAGAATAAGATGAAATAAAGTTGAAAGATGAAAGAGATTATACCCGAGACAGGAGGAGAGACCAAGCCAGGCCTAGCTCAGCCATAAGTCTAACACCCAGCAGGCTGGTCAAATCAGCCACTGACTCGACCATAAAAGACCAACCTGCTACCGAGTCGGAAGGATACCCGCTGCACTCAAATGGCTTGGTTGCTTGTGGAGACAGTAGCGTAAAGTAAAAAGTCAAGTTGGATCCTTTACAATATTTTAGTAATCCTGAGAGGAGAAGAACATTTTGTACTAGAGTTATCTTTCAGTATTTTCATACTAGAGTTATCTTTCCGTATTTTTAATTAAAGAATAGAAAAAGCATAATATTATTATGCTTTATTATTTATCTTGAGGTGTTGACTGATGTTCTAAAAAAAAGAATCAAGAAGATTGACCAACCAGAAGCTGAGATATAGCCAGCCAAACACAGGTCTACCAAAAGGCATAAGTGTTTTGGTAATCTTCATATTAGCATCAATATATGACGTATGAAATCGACTTGTGCGCCATTGGTCAATTAAGCCAACTAATGCGCTCTCCTATAACAATCACGGCGTTTTAATTGGTTTAATCCCTGGAAGTATGCAACAATCAAATTAGGCCTAACAATCATTGCTCTGAGAATTCCAAACCAGTCCCTCTGACGTGTAGATTAGTTTTAGCATGAAATAATTATCTTGCTAGTTCAGCTCAGTTTTGTTGTTCTCCCACTTAGCTTCCCTATTCAGACTCATCTTTAGCGCTGTTCAGATTTTTATCTATAGCTAATAAATGGAATCAATTAAATCAATCATCAATCTCGGTTATTTGGAATTTTCTACAAATTATGTTAGTTACATCATTTATTCTATACGCAGTTATATGATTATTTTGTATAATATGCATTATGATTATTATATTAATCATAGAAATAATTTTTTAATTTAATCATAAAAAATAATCATAGATAAGATAATAGATAAATAGAAGAATCAAATCAAAAGTTATCGTTTTCTTTTCTTACAGCAAGAGCAGCACGGTCAAGTTATTCTTTTTAAAATTATGGCTGTAGTGAACTTACAGTCTGTTAATAGTGACGATAATCATGCAAACCGACTGAATGCTGCAGTAGGTAAACATGATGAATGAAAGAAAGGTAGAAAGATGATGATTGAACAAAAATTCACATTCCCATTTCTTATTCTAAACAAACTGCAAATCACGGATATTGTATTATAGACTATACACGCGCCGTTCGTTGAACAGAAGATCTTCGGAGCATATCCGTGAAAATCGAGTTAAAATTTGAGGCACAATAGTCAAAATCTGCTCTTATGTTTTGAAAAATCATGGCAAGGGGTTGTGGGCAACTGTCTTTACCACACAATGTTTGTTTGGTTTTCCTGAGAAACCAGAGCTAGTCTGTAAATTCTTTATTATCGCGAAAAGCGTTTTACATCTCGTAGCCTAAAACAATCAGTAAACGTAATGGCGGTAAGGGTGCGCAACTCCGGCACATGTCCAATAAGTCGATTTCATATGTCACAATTCTTGGGATTTTTGAAGGGTTTTTTTTCTGATTCGTTATTAGGTAGACCTGTGTTTGGCTGGCTATATCTCAGCTTCTGGTGGGTCAACCTCCTTGATTCTTGTTTTAGAACATTAGTCAACACCTCAAGATAAATAATTAAGCATAATAATATTATGATTTCTCTATTCTTCAAGTATAAAACATTAAAATAGATTTACTTACTCATTTTCTTCTCTCAAGGAACCGTTGTCTTGAATAAGTCTGAAACATTCAGGTTGAAAGCAAAATGACATATGCACCAATGATGATGTCCAAAGCAATGACACTGAACTTTCCTTTTTTTATTACCATCATCACATGGAATGATTGTGACACTAACTGGAAGATCCCTTGTCAAGCTACTAACTCGGAAAGTTTCACATTTCATGAGCCAGTAATAAATTTCAAATATAAAAGTGGAGTATAGCTGTTCAGAATACTTTGACCTGTAATCTACATCGTAAAGCACATAGTTGTACATAGTAAAACATTGTCATATTGTCATACTTGTGATTTGGCAAGGGTTGACTATAAGAAGGCTGATTATAAACTAAAATGACATAAACAAATTTGAAAAGTCTCCTCACTCACAGCCTTCTTTTATCACTGCTAGCGGGTCATTAAGAGTTGGCTTGTTGCGCTATGAGCAGGCTGGTTGTCATACACCAACAGGGTTTCAGAAAAGAATCACTGGTAGATCACTTGCTCTAATATGCTCAAAATGATCATCACTCACCAAAAGGTTTTAGATAATTATCCTTTTTTGCATAGAATTCTAAATCAGCTGGCAAAGCATGATTTCAATTTATGGTGAAGCTATATAGTGCCGAAAAAGCAATTTTCACACACGGCATCACAAGATGGTATTTATTACAGGCATCACACAGCAAGAAAAAGAGAATGAAGCCAAAATCTGAAACGGAGTAGTAAGAAACAAACAGATGCTAAACCACTAATATATGATATTAACTGATTTAAAAAAACCCTTCCATACCATTTTAAGGTAAACAGTAGGCTTGTGAATTATTTAGGTGTTTTTTATTTAGATTCAACTCTTTTGCTGCCAAATTAATTTTTTTACCGGGACAAATTACATATTCAGCAAAACCTAATAATTGACAGGTCGAGCATGAATTGTCGCAAACTTTAACCCAAACAGTCTATAAAAAAACATTACTTTTGCCAAAGTAATCAGCATGGAATTTTACATTAGCTGATACCATAAAAATGCTACAAATGTGTTGCAGAATGAAGTTGGACATTTTTTGGCCATTTTCTATGACCTTGAACATCTTTGAGTCAGAAGATTTATCAATATTATTACAGCTTACGGGATTATTATTACAGCAAAAAATAAAATAGTCACTCACAGTAGTACTATTATTCAATAAACATCACCCAAAGTTGTTAAACCCCAAACTTGTGAAATCTTTGTAGCTGTAATGTGTCTGACACGACTGGTCATCGCTAAGTCAAAATTGCTATAAAAAAAAATTTTGCAAAGCGAAACTAGGCTTACGATAGGTTGCAAACACCTTTTTATTGGCACAATGCATGCAGATAAGTTTTTTCCTACATTTAGATACAGACACAATAGGCTAATTAATTGCTCAGTAATAAAAAATGTTTTGGACGAAGCTTACTAAAGCCATACCCGGCGGTTCTTGGCCAAACGCAAAAACTTTCCGAGCCGTACTACCCGGGGTGTGGTAGATTAAAGTGGTAGCTCGTGATTCAAAATTAACTTTAGGAACCTGCTGCCAACTGAGTAAAAGATGCATCATAGAACTCAGGATATTACAAAATGATATTACTAATCAGCAAGGAGAGATGCTTGTAAGCAGTATTGTAACTGGAGTAAGCGCTGTAAATGGAGGATTGTAAATGGAGGATTGTAAATGAAGTATTGTAAATGAAGTATCGTAAATGGAGTATCGTAAATGAAGTATCGTAAATGGAGTATCGTAAATGGAGTATCGTAAATGAAGTATCGTAAATAGAGTATCGTAAATGGAGTGACCGTAAATGGAGTATCGTAAATGGAGTAACGTAAATGGAGTATCGTAAATGAAGTATCATAAATGGAGTATCGTAAATGAAGAATCGTAAATGGAGTATCGTAAATGAAGTATCGTAAATGGAGTATCGTAAATGGAGTATCATAAATGGAGTATCGAAAATGGAGTAACGTAAATGGAGTATCGTAAATGGAGTATCGTAAATGGAGTAACGTAAATGGAGTATCGTAAATGGAGTATTATAAATGGAGTATCGTAAATGGAGTAACGTAAATGGAGTATCGTAAATGAAGTATCGTAAATGAAGTATCGTAAATGAAGTATCGTAAATGGAGTATCGTAAATGGAGTATCGTAAATGGAGTAACGTAATTGGAGTATCGTAAATGGAGTATCGTAAGTGGAGTATCGTAAATGGAGTATCGTAAATGAAGTATCGTAAATGGAGTAACGTAAATGGAGTATCGTAAATGAAGTATCGTAAATGGAGTATCGTAAATGAAGTATCGTAAATGGAGTATCGTAAATGGAGTATCATAAATGGAGTATCGAAAATGGAGTAACGTAAATGGAGTATCGTAAATGGAGTATCGTAAATGGAGTAACGTAAATGGAGTATCGTAAATGGAGTATTATAAATGGAGTATCGTAAATGGAGTAACGTAAATGGAGTATCGTAAATGAAGTATCGTAAATGAAGTATCGTAAATGGAGTATCGTAAATGGAGTATCGTAAATGAAGTATCGTAAATGAAGTATCGTAAATGGAGTAATGTAAATGGAGTATCGTAAATGAAGTATCGCAAATGGAGCATCGTTAATGAAGTATCGTAAATGAAGTTATGTAAATGAAGTATTGTAAATGGTGTATTGTAAATGATGAAGTAACCTTAGGCATTGGTAAAATAAGTTACTACCGACATTTACCTGGTATAATCCTGTAGGACTCCCAGGGCCTTCTTGTGCACAACCACAACACCCAGCTGCTGTTTCTGTTTAAACAAGCAGAAACATGAATTAGCAGAGAAGAATTTTTCAAAGTCAAACATCTATTAGCCGCTGAACAAGACTTGTAATTGGAGGCTGAATTTTTACGGTTTAACTTTTGAAACATGAAAGGTTTCTTATATTTTCTTGGGTAAGCAACTCACCTGAACATATCAAATGTTTGGCAAGAGGCTTGTAAAGGATAATAAATATGAGTTACTCACTTGGTAGCCCTCGCTGACAAGTTTAGTGACCTTAGATATGTCACACTCGATGTAGTCTCCGTCTCTCTAAAAGGAGACAAGATTTACCAGTACAATAAGTGACGAAATACCTTTACCTATTATTTGATATACATATACTGACTACCCTCTTCTATAATATGGATAGACTAACTACCTTGTTCTATAATACACATATACTAACTACCATTTTCTATGACACATATACACTAACTTTTTCATTCTCTACACCATGTTTATAGAATAGAATCTTTAATTCTTGTTATTATGCAGGAATAGATGAATTGAAATATTAGTAATATATAGTATGAGTGTGTCAAAGCTCACATTGCCATGAATAGTCTGTAACTTCAGCTCTGGTCTGTAGGATGAAAAGAATATATTCGACAATGTTTCTACAGCATCGAGTATGTCGTCTGTAATCTCTTTCGAGGCAACATTCTCTGTTGTATCGCTACCATCTGTCTCATCAAATATCCTCTCGATGGTATCTGCCAACGGTGGTTTTACAAATGGAGAACGTTCACGCCTTTTAAGGTCTGTCTCATCTTTTTCAGGATAAAACAAAAAGCCATTTAGTTTGCCATTTGCTAGCTTCTTCAGCTCCACATTCATGCTTTCTATTATTTCATGAAGTGTTCCATATTTCAATGCGAATGCCAGACGTTGCAGCAACCTAAAACTCTCTCCACTGATTTGGTCATCTCGATTTTCAGCAGCCTGGGTTAGAGCTGTTTTGTTTTCTCTGAATAAGTTAGCCGCTGAAATGTAATACCTACTAACTGCTCGATTTTCGGATCTCGCCGTCTTATTTATTATTGTCAGGGCTGTCCCTATCTTGAGCACTGCATCTAAAAGATCTTGTTGTTTTTCGTCAAACGAAAAATACCTGTCCTTCAGTTCTGATGTGACTTTATCTAATATTTCGATTTCTAGTAGAAGGTCGAGCAACAACTTTTCGTATTCACTAAAATTAAGACCAAACCCTCTCAACCGATTCTTCACTTTTTCCAGATCGATGATGTTTTTGCTGTCTGTAGTTCTGAATAAGATCTCAGCACTCATGATCAGCTCTACTATATTCCGCAATACTTTAGTAGCATCTAATCGTAGGCCAGATTTTATCATTCTACGTATGTATTGCTCAGTCTCTTCATCTAGTTCTGTGTACAGTGTATCATCCAAACGACTGGATAGTTCCGTCTCTAGTTTTTCTGGTGAATCTGATCTTCTAGTTTTATAACTTGAAGAATGATTTTGTTTACTAAGACGTGAGTAAGGGCTATTGTCAGCTGCTGCTATACCAGCTAAAGCAATGAATGGAGGAGAATATGGAATAGAGGAACTCTTGGACTTCAAGATATCATCTTCTCTTTCTGTCACTTGCATTAGGTTTCTGCAATTGAGATAAATTTGAATAAACGACTATCAATTCATATACTGTATTTTATGACAGACCAAGCATACGATTACAGATTCTAGGGCTTATGTTAAGGTCTTTAGGTTTGTGACCGTTTGCGATTACATCACTTAGTACATTCAACATTGAGCATTAGGCATCTGTTACGTATGTTACCGAATATTCACAGCACAGGGAAAAGTGAAAGAGCTGACATGATTAGTCCTCATGACATCATAGGGATGCTTGACATGTGATCACAAGTATGTGCCTATATGATCACATGAGTGCTTTCCATGTGATCACACAGATGCTTTCCATGTGATCATATGAATATTTTCCATGCTCTTGTTACACGCTAGTTTTATGGTGAAACATGGAATAATTCATGGAGTTTCAGTTGATGGAATTATTTAGTAACAATGTAGTCTATTTAGATACCAATCACTAATAAGAGAGGTGCATGTATAACTTACGCTGCTTGGAGCAATGTGTTTCTGTCGTAATCTTGTTGAGGGACTTTGGTGGACTGCAATAAACCAATGTACTAGTATACTCAATAGCTAATAGTGCACTGTACTAATAGTACTGTACTTGTGTATATACTAATAGTACTGTACTTGTGTATATACTAATAGTACTGTACTTGTGTAAATACTAACAGCACCGTACTTGTGTATATACTAACAGCACTGTACTTGTGTATATACTGATAGTACTGTACTTGTGTATATACTAATAGTACAGTACTTGTGTATATACTAACAGTGCTGTACTTGTGTAAATACTAGCAACTGTCAGCGAGAATCATCTGACCAAACTTCCGGAAGATCGATCCTTATAAAATTTAAAGTTATGGTATTCATCAGTTGCTCACAAGATCAACCGTTATTCACAAGATGAACTGTTATTTACAAGATCAACTGTTTTTCTTCCCCTCTATAACATCTATTTCTCTGCATTATTAAATGTTGAAGTGATAACTTTAGCAGCCATAACAGAGCCATGTCTCTTGTGCTTACAAATTTCTTGCCATATTCATTGTTTCTTTGCAGTATGATTAGGCTTTGATATTCCATAGATCAACTCAATTTCATCATAGCAGATCTTTGAAGTGTACACCAATTGGATCCATTTTTTAATTTGTAGCGCAACGATTTTACTCATCTGATTTCTATCAATCCCTATTAGAGTCATGTTGGACCATGGATATATTTTTCTGATAATCGACTGTATCAACCAATGAGATATTTGTGATAGCTGTGACACAATTAGCCGCTGTTGATGACTAAAATTAGATTGACATTATAACTAATCGATTTTGCCAAACTCTAAAATTATTATAATATTTATTTGTTGGTCAAAAGTGTGTTACAAACCGATCTTTTCAAATCATCTTTCAAATGTTGTTATCTTTTCTCTGCCATCTAAGAAGCTAAACAGCCATTTAAAATATACAGGTGGCTTTTGTGCCTAAAAGCTGCTATGTATGCATGAAGATAAATATCTGAGAACTAGGAGAGTTCCAATCTCCAGCAAACTTTTAGAAACTCAAAAAAGGTCTTGCAAAGAAAACCTGGTAAAAACTTTACCATAAGCTCTCGCTGAGCACACAGAAAGGCTTAATTTGGCTCACTGCAGGTAAGTTTTTTAAATTAAAGTTACAGAAACAGAACTCAGAAAATGACTAACCCCATGAACTGAATACAAAAATGTGTTACATCTCTTTGTATTTAACAAAGTCTTCAATAAAACCTCCTCATCTAATAAGACAGTTTAATGCAATGCAATTGCTAATTGAGTAAGAGGCCGACTGACTCAACAGATATTGATAAAGGAGCAATATACTTACTTGTACTAGCCCCTTAGCGATATCTAATTCTCTACCCTCTGCACCATCTGTAATACAGCAGTTGATTACATAGTTTTACCAACTTGGATGTTTAGTTCACAACATGTTGAACATCTAATTATAATATTGAGGGTGCAACTGAATATGCAGTCATTGAGTACCTTTATGTCTGATATTCACTACGTATCTAATTGTGTAGAATGTTTTTTACAAACAGATAACAATACATCTGCCTGACCATCCATTACATTTCTGCTTTCCCAGAAAATACACTACACTTTATACCAGACACCAACACCTTGCCTATACCCATTATAGAACAGAATTATGCAAAATGTGCTTTCTATTCCAATACACATAATTTTAATTTACTATTCTTTATTTTATTTTTATTTTGGCCTCATATTTTAATTTACTTTGAACAGTATGATAAGTGAAAATAAAGTTTATATTTATTTACATAGAAACACGTGAAACTAGGAAAACACTGAAAACCTCTGAAGATATTTGCGAAGGAACGACAACCTCTTAACAGGATATTTTGCAATTTGGAAACACCAATTATACCATGCAACAAAACAATACTAGCAGTTGTTTACAGGGAATAAAAACATTTTTTACATATTGACTGTTGAATGCCAACATTACTAAGGAGTTCCTCTGGAGATGATGAAGGTGCTCAAGTGGGAGAAGGCTGCACCAGATTGAGGCACCTGACTGAATTAATTTTGCGAGCAGAAATATTTGCCAGAAACCTTTGGTGTATTCTAGACATTGGGTGACACTAGACTGACAGGGTACTAGAAGGATTGAACTGGATGGAGGAACCTATGTCTGATGGTGACACTAGACTGACAGAGCACTAGTAAGATTGAACTAGATAAAGGAACCTATGTCTGATGGTGAAACTAAAATGACAGAGTACTAGTAGGATTGCAATGGATGTAGGAAGTCATGTCTGGTGGTGACACAAAACTGACAGAGCACTAATAGGATTGAACTGGATGGAGGAACCCATGTCTGATGGTGACACTAGACTGACAGAGTACTAGTAAGATTGAACTAGATAAAGGAACTCATGTCTGGTGGTGACACTAGACTGACAGAGTACTAGTAGGATGGAACTGGATGGAGGAACCCATGTCTGGTGGTGACACTAAACTGACAGAGCACTAGTAGGATTGAATTGGATTGAGGAACCCATGTCTGATGGTGACACTAGACTGAAAGAGTACTAGTAGGATTGAACTGGATTGAGGAACCCATGTCTGATGGTGACACTAGACTGACAGAGTACTAGTAAGATTGAACTAGATAAAGGAACCCATGTCTGATGGTGACACTAGACTGACAGAGCACTAGTAGAATTGAACTGGACGAAGGAACCTATGTCTGATGGTGACACTAGACTGACAGAGCACTAGTAAGATTGAACTAGATAAAGGAACCTATGTCTGATGGTGACACTAAAATGACAGAGTACTAGTAGGATTGCAATGGATGTAGGAAGTCATGTCTGGTGGTGACACAAGACTGACAGAGCACTAATAGGATTGAACTGGATGGAGGAACCCATGTCTGATGGTGACACTAGACTGACAGAGTACTAGTAAGATTGAACTAGATAAAGGAACCCATGTCTGATGGTGACACTAGACTGACAGGGTACTAGTAGAATTAAACTAGATGAAGGAACCAATGTCTGATGGTGCAAAGAGCGAGCAAATATGGCAATGCAGAAATAGAGACCAAGCTGAGGGTCTCCATGAGCAATGCTTAAGTTTTATTGTAAGAGTAGCTCCATGATCTTCATTTCACTTACTAAACATTTCGCTGTGGCCTTTGCTATACCGAATTTTTTAAGCATTAGCATGCAAGAATTTACACGTTAGAACAAGCCCAAGTGTTTTTTGTAGTAATGGTAAGAATACAGTTACGAGGATGCAAGACAAAAATTTATCATCAAGCTACTTTGCCAAGGGTGGGTAGTGGTAACAACCTACGTTCATTGGATTGAGTAGTTTTAGCAATGTACTGTAGTCAAGGTAGGGAATGGAGGCGACCTGTCTTAGTAAAGGTATTGCTAGTAGAGGGAGTGATAGCAACTTACCTTGGTAGGGGTAGGCAGGGGTAGATACTACAGTTTTTGGTCTGGCAATTTTTTTCCCCTAAAATCAGGAACAGTTAATGATTATTACTATATAATAGCCTTTTGTAAAATGCAGCTTGTCAAACTCTGCCATCGTTCCTTATTTTCCTTTTGTAATCAGTAAATCAGCAACTCTCTTTTCTTTTACAATGCAACAGATGCTGCTCCAATCACAGTCAGATCATCAAAACATCTTTCAGCTGATCTTTTAGCTGATTCAGCAGAGTTTCACTTTTCTTTTCATTACGAAGCCTACTCATTAGCTAGACTAATCAAATTGTGTCTCCAACGAAATAACCTTGTTGCCAATTAAGTGCAACCAATAAAAAATGTTTTGGCTCACCAACAATTCCATTTCTAATTATTTTTCAAAACGGCAAAACTAGATCGTTATCGTCATGGCAATAAGGAACACACCGCCGTTCGTTCAATGCAAAGCAAGCATCAGAAAAATTACGAGAGTGAAATTCATTAAGCAAACTTATGCTTATATTGCAGAAAATTTTCTTTTGAACAAGATGCATATTGCAGTAAAGCGATATCTTGTTTTGTTTTCGAATTATTGCTTAAATAATAGTGCTATATCGGTTTTTCGAAAATCCATTTGGATTAATTTTGGCAGAATGATCGTTCGGTCAGAATTAAATGCGGTAGCGAAAGAGTTAAGTTTTCAATTGATTGGATGATTAGTTATTGAGATATTGCCGAAAAATGGAGGGCACTTCTAATCAGCTGAGAAAGGAAAATGGCTGCTGACAAAACCTTAGTTTCTAATGTCCCTGATTTAAATTCTTGTTAATGAAGAATAAAAAATGGAAAAATCAGAAAGGTTTTTCTCCTCAGCAACAGAAACTTTATACTAAAACTATTTGTCTTTATTCATAACAAATATACACTCTCTATAAGACTTTATTCATAACAAATATGCACTCACTATAAGACTCGGTGTACTGCAATCATTATGTTTCTTCAGTTACTTTTAAAACATCACTTCTTTGAAAGAGTGTGAAATAAACATTTAGTTTTTTAAATTTCAGTGTATTGTCTGAGTTCTATAAGCTTGAAACTTCAAAATAGTATTCAGTTGAAAATGATATTCAGTCTATAGGACCAGGTGACCTACTTGTATGTACAATATTAGACTTCGTAGTGTTAAATAATCTTAACCTATTCTTAAACTAGACATTATGTGGTGCTGGCTCAATATGCCTTAGCTTGTTTTTTACCACAACAAAGTCACATTGTTTATAACATAGTTGTTTCCTCTGGCAGTTGTAAGCAAGTGCTTCTAACGATGATTGGAAAGAAAATGTGTAAAATGTGGAGGTTAACAAGACAGTCTTATGAGCTAAAGAACAAGGAAATGTGCTGCTGTCCCTTTTTATAGATTTTATAGAAGGTCTGCTACTTGCAGATGATCTAAGCTACCGTAAACTGTATCACGGATGCCTGCTATAAACCAGTTAGATGATTTGTTGGTCTCTTGTAGACCATGCAATCATTTGTATTAAACCATAACTGCCACGTACAACTTTTATCGCAGTTACTGGGCAAATCAGACACACTGATTCCGATTTTGTACTCAAAATAAAGATTGATCTACTAACTTTCAAAGTAATAAAGGCTTTTTACAGCGTTTTAATATTGGTCTCGAAAACAACACGATCGGCATAACAAGCTCCGCCCATAAATACGTGACGTAATCTAGCTTTTCAGGAATGGAAGTTAAGGATGTTTAGACCGATTTAGAATAATAGAGATGGATGTTTTAAAATCCATTATTATCTAATTTCAGCCTTAAAAATAATCTCAGTCTTTTCTGAAAGGTAGATAAGCTATTTAACATTGTATATTTAAAAACGAGCTCAAAAAGGCGCAATAACTTCGCTAGCTTGTGATAAAACCGTGCTTTTTGAGCTCATTTTTCTCGGCATTCAGCCTATTTAAACATCTTGTAAACAAGCTACGAGCAATTTTGAATAGTTTATATACCTTTCATGAAAGACTGAGATTATTATACAGGCTGGATTTAGATAATAATGGGTTTTAAGACACCCATTTTTATTATTCTAAATCGGACTAAACATCCCTAACTTCCGTCCCTGAAAAAGCTAGGTTTCATCACATATTTATGGGCGGAGCTTGTTATGCTGATTGTGTTGTTTCCGAGACGGATATTACAACGCTTTAAAAAAGCCTTAATTACTTTGAAGGTTAGTGGACCAATCTTTATTTTGAGTACAAAATCGGAATCAGGGTGTCTGATTTACCTAGAAATTATGATAAAAGTTGAACGTGACAGTTATGGTTTAATGCAGTGAAACACTCCTGTTTTACAGCCCTTCAAGGAATGTCGTTATCAGTACAATGCTAACTTTCTCAGCATCTATGTTTACTCTTGAAAACAATAGTCAACTAGAATGTAAGTAACTCTGACTTGTTAATATCATCATCAATCTAGTTAGCTCATTACAGTCGCACCTGCACTAACGGATGACCTTGACCTCCACTAACGAATGACCTGGAATACCACATTTTCAAATTACAAAACGGCTCTTCATAGAAAGATTGATCTGAATAGCAAAAGATGGTTCTAATACGAAAGGTCGTAAACCAAAAATTAAAAGTAAGTTCTGCAGGCCATTTAAAGAGATGGGCAGCTCAAATCAAAATTGCCAAGTCTCTTAGCTGCTCTGCTATTAGCTGGTAACAAGCATCTGACTTCCTTCCTAGTCAGCCAGCACCAAAGGTAAACAAACATACCATTAATAGTTTTATTCACTATTTTTATGTTTTCTCTTCTTTCCATGTTTACTTTTTCAAGTCTTTCTGTGTTTATCACGCTCCATCTAATTCTAGCATGCATTTGTTACAGTCTTCACCATTGTTTATAATTCATACAAATATTATGTCCATGTTTTGTAGGGGCTTAGAATGGTTTTGAGCATTTATAGGTGCAATGCAATCCTACTTAAAACCATTTTGCTTATGAATTGGATTCCAAAACGAACGAATTTTCACTAAATTTGTTCAGTTATTAGCGTAATATTTAATCTTTTTTCACAACCACTATTTCATCACAGCAAGGGCTACGCAAGGGCCACCTTCAAATATATCAAAGGATCTGTAATGGTTAGATTCTTATTGGTAAGATAGGCTTGTCACTGTTATTTTTTGATGAGTAGGTAAGGATTACACCCAGGTAGTTGACTATTAACTTTTTGCAGGTCTGGTTGCTTAGCAACTAATTAGACATTCCTGTAACTTGTTTATTTTAATTCTGTATCATAGCCAGAACTGCGCAATATGTTTTTGCACAGGTTCCTTGTTGCTCAACATGTGTTTATATTATATATTACTTCAAAGGTGGCTTGATTTGACAGTTGTCATGGTTACTGGAAAGGTTCTAAGCCTTCAGCTCTCTTTTTAAATAACTCCATCTTGTTCATATGAAGAAACAGTTTGGGTAGCCTATATGCCTATCTGCAACAGTTTAATATAAATCTGGCTTTGCTGATGCGTGTTTATTTGCATTTGAGGTATAATTTTCAAGTTTCTCATCCACTCCCTTTTAGTAGAACTTAGAGATTTTACTAAACTGCTCAGTATAACTATGCTACTGAATGCGCTTGAACAAAACTTTCTGGAACTCTCTCGTTAAATAATAGACCATCCATGTGAAAAAAGAAAAGTGTGGCAAAACATTGCTCGGGAGTTTGTAAGGCAGTTTACAGTCTCAAATGTCATTATTTGAATGTTATCATGAATCTTTTGTTTCTAAAGGAAAAACTAACGACACTGTTTGATTGCAATAAAATACAGGCTAAGGTGCACTGATCTGACAGCAAGTTGTGTGTAGGATTCTTCTAACTGCCAACCCAACCAGAAATCTGATAGGAAATCCACATATTATATTAATGTTGTTCTGTGTAACAGCCCTAATGACCCTTACCAGACATTGCTTAGGTAGTCACAGTTAGTGACCTTTGAACCAGCTGATTAGGAAAAGCTGCTTGAACCATTCTGATGATTCTAAATGGCTCTTTGCCAAGAGGAACTAAAATGCCGCTTACATTAACTTTGTCACTAGCGAAGAATGCATTGGCAGGTCATTAGAATTACTCAATTTCCTAACCACCAGCTTGTCAGTTTTTGACCAAAAAAGCAGGAAAAAAAGCAAGGAATAGTTAACTTTTTAAACAAAGAAGGCTGATATGTAGTAACAGCCCATTCTGCATGAGCTTTTAGGCTAAGATCTAATGTTTATTATTATAAGGGAATCAGTCTGATGAATGAAGAAACAAGGACAACGGAGAGACTGTTTATGTGATCACTCTACTGCAGTCTTTACCTTACAAGAAGGGCTTGTAAATTGATTGTGAACAACGGAAATCAGTTAGATTTGGAACTGACAGAATTCTGATCAATTCAGTTAGAAGCGATCAAGCTGTAAAAGAACAAAAGCGAAGCGCACACTTTCTGGAACTTTTATAACAAGACAAAACAACTTGTCAAAATACTAGTAATTAAAAACTATTTTGCAGCAAGCGTATAGCAAGCGTATAGCAAGCGTATAGCAAGCGTATAGCAAGCATGTTAGCTTTACAGAAGATTTCCCTATGGAAACCATACCATTAAACAAGATCAATGCTGACAGAATATTTTAGTTACCTTTGATGCAGGTTCTTGCTTTGATTTGGAAAACATCTTTCTCGTTGCAGAATCACGGATTATGGCAATTAGAAGAATGGCTCGCAAAACTACAAGAATTTACTCTGCCTGCAATTATAGTAATTATAGTATAACAATATAATAACATAATAATAAATAGCATAAGGAGTCATGATACTTTTACTTTTTAAGAGATTTGAACATGTGGGTTTGGATGGGGGTTTGAGGCTGTGTCAGGTCAGTAGCTACATCAGGGCTGTGTCAAGTCAATAGCCACATCAGGGCTGTGTCAAGTCAGTAGTCACATTAGGGCTGTGTCAAGTCAGTAGTCACATCAGAGCTGTGTCAAGTCAGTAGTCACATCAGGGCTGTGTCAAGCCAGTAGTCACATCAGGGCTATGTCAGGCCAGTAGTCACATCAGGGCTGTGTCAAGTCAGTAGCCACATCAAAGCTGTGTGAAGTCAAAAGCCACATCAGGGCTGTGTCATGTCAGTAGTCACATCAGGGTTGTGTCATGTCAGTAGTCACATCAGGGCTGTGTCAAGTCAGTAGTGACATCAGAGCTGGGTCAAGTCAGTAGTCACATCAGGGCTGTGTCAAGTCAGTAGTCACATCAGAGCTGGGTCAAGTCAGTAGTCACATCAGGGCTGTGTCAAGTCAGTAGTCACATCAGAGCTGTGTCAAGTCAGTAGTCACATCAGGGCTGTGTCAAGCCAGTAGTCACATCAGGGCTGTGTCATGTCAGTAGTCACATCAGGGTTGTGTCATGTCAGTAGTCACATCAGGGCTGTGTCAAGTCAGTAGTCACATCAGAGCTGGGTCAAGTCAGTAGTCACATCAGGGCTGTGTCAAGTCAGTAGCCACATCAGGGCTGTATCAAGTCAGTAGTCACATCAGGGCTGGGCCAAGCCGGTAGTCACATCAGGGCTGTGTCAAGTCAGTAGTCACATCAGAGCTGTGTCAAGTCAGTAGTCACATCAGGGCTGTGTCAAGCCAGTAGTCACATCAGGGCTGTGTCATGTCAGTAGTCACATCAGGGTTGTGTCATGTCAGTAGTCACATCAGGGCTGTGTCAAGTCAGTAGTCACATCAGAGCTGGGTCAAGTCAGTAGTCACATCAGGGCTGTGTCAAGTCAGTAGCCACATCAGGGCTGTATCAAGTCAGTAGTCACATCAGGGCTGGGCCAAGCCGGTAGTCACATCAGGGCTGTGTCAAGTCAGTAGTCACATCAGGGCTGTGTCAAGTCAGTAGTCACATCAGGGCTGTGTCATGTCGGTAGTTACACCAGGGCCTTGTCACGCCGGTAGTCAAATTAGGGTCGTGTCAAGCCAGTAGTACAGATTGAAAAGTATTAAAATGTGGAGTTTTATTCTTGCTTTTTCACTTTTTAGTTTCATCATTTAACAAGCACTTTGGTACTTGAACTTTTTAATGCATGCTATGGTTACTTTTTGCACTTTATGGATTAATTTTTATGGCTGACTTTCTTATTGTCTAATCAGAGTTGTATAGACCAAATCTTTATTGATCTTTTTTGGCGCAGTGTTTATCCATGGTTACAATGTTTACCAATCTCTCAACAAATTAACTTTTTATGCGCCAAATGTGGGTGAAGAACACTGTGTCACTACTGCTACCATTTTTTATGTCAGTTAATAGTTTGAAAAGGTATGGCATGTCTAACCTATCAACTTCTAGACATGGTGTATCTTTGTACATGCTTGGGTAAGCTAATCATGATCTTTGACCATCATTACACCTCTTACTTGACAGAAAACTTGGTTAGTTTTCCTAACAAAAGCAAAAGTTATTGCCAGGAGGTTAAACTTGCTGAACATAGCACCTGCCCCAACATGTCATAACAACATAAAATGTAGACATATGAATTTGATAAAGGCGTAAACAGACTTAATTAAATCATGTCACAACTAGCAACTTAACTAAACTTAGACAGAAGGATCAAGTTTCAAGACAGTTTAAGGCTTTGAGAAATGTACAAGATTTACTTGTTTAGTCAAAACTTTTTGAAATGTTTATCATCGATAATTACTTAAAAGTTCAAAATTACTCAAAATATGCAAAAATTTTGTTTCAGAACTAAAAGCTAAAACAAAAATTCATTTGGAGGAACTAGTGAAGCTTCATAACTTAACAAGTTTTATAGCAAACAACTTGCTTAAGGTAGTTCTGCAATGGCTTCACCTGGATGCTGACAAATGACTAGTGATTGTGTTTTCTAACATACGCAATGCAAACGATCTATGTAAGGCAATCAGTTTTATCAGACTACAGCTACAAATATCCAGTTTCATAAACCTTTGAGTTTGCAAATTCATGCAAATTCATCTTCGGCTCAACGGAAGAATCCAACTATTCATAAAATTGCCCAGCAAGGTCACTGTCAGTAGCAGTCACGTTGACTGTACTATAAGGGCCATGTCGCTGTCAGTAGCAGACATGTTGACTGTACTATAAGGACAATGTCACTGTCAGTAGCAGACATGTTGGCTGTACTATAAGGACAATGTCACTGTCAGTAGCAGACTTGTTGGCTGTACTATAAGGGCAATGTCACTGTCAGTAACAGACATGTTGACTGTACTATAAGGGCCATGTCGCTGTCAGTAGCAGACATGTTGACTGTACTATAAGGACAATGTCACTGTCAGTAGCAGACATGTTGGCTGTACTATAAGGACAATGTCACTGTCAGTAGCAGACTTGTTGGCTGTACTATAAGGACAATGTCACTGTCAGTAGCAGACATGTTGGCTGTACTATAAGGACAATGTCACTGTCAGTAGCAGACTTGTTGGCTGTACTATAAGGACAATGTCACTGCCAGTAACAGACATGTTGGCTGTACTATAAGGACAATGCCACTGTCAGTAGCAGACTTGTTGGCTGTACTATAAGGACAATGTCACTGCCAGTAACAGACATGTTGGCTGTACTAAAAGGACAATGTCACTGTCAGTGGCAGACCTGTTGGCTGTACCATAGTTTAAAGCTGGGGCTATCTTGTCCAGCGGATGCTGCGTACGCTTAGCTTCTATTTTGCTCACAAATCATGAGAGATTAAATTCGACTCCCAAATGAGAACTTATGCCAAAATGTATAATATTTCACTTGTCTTATGTGTACCGCGTAGTGTGAAATCAGAGACAATACAGCGGACCGATATACTTTGAATAGCTTTGCTTGACTTTCCTTCATTTAACAGTAGCTGAGCTAGTTAATGCTGTTTAAAATGTGTTAATGGACAATTTCATTCCCATGTTGACATGTATTGACACCTGTTGACACGTTTCGCTAGCGCCAACCTCAGAGACATTTTCTGTTACCACGAGCCAGATGACATGTTTTGTTACCACGAGCCAGATGACATGTTTTGTTACCACCAGCCAGATGACATGTTTTGTTACCATCAGCCAGATGGCATGTTCCGAGCGCCTTGACTAGCTGCAGTGCTACTGCGCATGTGGGTCTCATCATGCCTTAGCGAGTATGAACTAAACTAATATTAATTCTGTTTAACTTGATCAATATTATAACCATATCTTCATTTTGCTTATTGTTATATTTCTACTAATTGATGAAATAAAACACACACACACACGTTTTCTTAACGCCAGCCAGATGACATGTTATGTTAACCCCAGCATAAGCAAAGCAGCCAAAGCTGCCCTTTATCACCACCTTGCACTTTGTCCTCTATTAGGAAGTTGTTTCCTCATACACTCAACTTGTTTAGTTCTACCTGCTCAGAAGAAATGTCACGGCCAAATTCCTAAACCTTCTGATAATCAAATTACCTCATGAACTCAGAAGACTCGTATATCTACTAATGATTTACTAGACAGTCAGAATCTGTCTTTCGACCTTTGAATCAACTCCATAAGTTGGCTGACCTTACGGCCTTTCGCGGTCTGGTGGCCTAAAACTCCTGGCTTACAAACAACAGGCTGGGGTTCAATTCCCAAAAGCTACTGGCAATGACAGGAACGGCATCCAACCTTCAATTGCATTCTCACACTGAACATGTCTCCAGTGTCAAGGTCTTCTTGCCACTGAACTTATGAATGTTCACACAGAGAACAGCAGAGCCATTGTTTGTACAAAATTGCTCTCAAAACCAGGTACAGCCTCTGCTGGCAGTAGTCTAAGCAGACGTCATATTCGATCTTTGAGATATTGCTCACAGACAAGTGAAGCGTATCGGATTCTATTGATGTGCATCTCGTATTTGGTGTTTTGTGTCTTAATTTGGGTACTCGAGGCTTATGGTAATTGAGTCAATTCAGGTCTGTTGATTCTCATAAATATTTTGATGTTTTTGGACTATAACATCAGACCTCTTGCCTTATAACAAACTTGTTAGTAATATGCTAAAATAGATCTCCGCATTAGTTAGAGGGTTGTTGATAGAGTGAATACCACATCAATCACGTATCGCTAGAATTGACATTTATAAAGTAACTCCAAGTTCATACTTAGCGTCTACCACCATCAACAATTGATGTCTTTTGGCATTTTGCATGAATTAATTTTAGTGGAACTAGATATTGTTTATAGAGACATTATAACTATGGCTCACTTTACAAGTCAGACGGATAACTGGTTCTAGTACTAAGCTTAAAGAGCGAACAGTTGAAGACTTACCTCCCCGAGTAATCAGAGTAATCGCGGGTTGAAACTAAGTGGCTTGACACCAACCACTCTAGCACTGCCAAGAATGTCTACTGATGCTGGGACGCGCTATCACAAAACTGCTAATCACTCACCAGCCAATCAGCTGTCAGAGATGGCTATTACCTATTCACTGCTATCAAAATAGTGTATGTGTCAGACCAGAAGGGTTCTTTTCTAGAGAAGTAAAGATTGTTATTTTAGAAAACTAATCAAACCCATGAGGTTGTCTGTTAGTCATGTAGTTACCTATCAGCTTTCAAGTCAAGATCATATTTACTATAATAAAACCTGTGCTCATCCATCTGGGCATCTGACCAAAGTCATGCTTGAAGACCAAAAAAAATTGCTTTTATTGGAATTCAGTTTTGTAGACTGACACTCTACCACCTACGTATTGCTGCCATACTATGGAATAACTACGTATTGCAGAATAATTGTGCAGTTAGTTATTGCACCAGACAATCTCTCAAGGCGCACAGGACTGCCAGGATACTAACAATAACAATCTAGAGTGGTTGTATTATTGGCTGTTTCAATAAACATAACTTAGTAGTAGGACGATTCCAAATGGAATACATTACCAATAATTGATATACTTAACTGAATGTTTCCAAACATGTGGAATGTAAAAATGACACAAAAATACAGTGAAAGTCTAATCAACAACAAATATTCTCTAAATACTTTCAAACATACTAAACCTTCATAAGTATAAGTTTCAATCCAACCTTCATAAGTATAAGTTACAATCCAACCTTCATAAGTATAAGTTACAATCCAACCTTCATAAGTATAAGTTACAATCCAACCTTCATAAGTATAAGTTACAATCCAACCTTCATAAGTATAAGTTACAATCCAACCTTCATAAGTATGACTTACAATCCAACCTTCATAAGTATAAGTTACAATCCAACCTTCATAAGTATGACTTACAATCCAACCTTCATAAGTATAAGTTTCAATCCAACCTTCATAAGTATAAGTTACAATCCAACCTTGGTAAATAAAACTTACAGTACAAACTTTGTATATAAAACTTACAGCATAACCTTTGTAGGAAAAACTTACAATACAACCTTTGTAAGTGAAACTTACAATACAACCTTTGTAGGTAAAACTTACAATACAACCTTTGTAGGTAAAACTTACAATACAACCTTTGTAGGTAAAACTTACAATACAACCTTTGTAGGTAAAATTCACTATACAAACTTTGTAGGTGAACGTACTATACAACTTGTTCTACTAATTTCCCTTCTCTACTATTTTTGACATTTTGTGGGGTCTGTAGTATATGTTGGCATTAACAAGAATGACCTGAACTCAAATGTCATCTTGTGCTCACTTCCACTCATGAATTCTTTACTTTGTGGCGTAAAACTTGAGCAAATCTTTTTTTAACATATATCATAATTCTCTTCAGCATAAGATGTCTAAAATAATTAAAGCTCCACATGTTTAAACAGCTAGCAATATTGATGGTCAAGTATGAAAATAATAGCAATTATATAAATAATGCTAATATTATCTTTTTTACTAATTATTGTTTTCTTAATTTCTATGTATAATTTACTTTTAACATTTATACTGTTTCTCTGATTAACTTGACATATTAATTATACTTGCTAATACTTGAAGTATTAATTCATATTTTTTAGTTATTCTGAAATGAATTAAGCAAAATACAATGTTATCAAAAATAGTAGTTGCTGCAGCATGTCAAATTTGACTTTAGAAGCAAACATTTAAACAGTTTGTAACTTCATATTCCCAAGTTTGACCGATTCCTATGCAACTGAAATACTCTACACTAGAAATTCCCGTCATACAGCCTACGACCTGATAATGGAATAAGTGATAATGGAAAAAAGAAAGGGTAGTGCTGGTTGTTGAAAATGTAGTTGTCAGCAGAAATTGACAGAGTATAGTGTAAATGAGAGTTGTTTGAGATGATATATAATAAATTTGAGAGAGCACGACTTTAAAAAGGAAATTTTAGTAATCTAGGAAATTGACAGGGGAACTTGTTGGCACATATGACATAGTTGTATTTGAGCATTGTATGTCTGCCTAGAAAGTTGTTACGCAGTTCTTGAAAATCAGGACAATCTAAAGATTAAAAATGAGGAATGTGATGAAGGGGGTCAGCATTGGGAGGAGCAATCTTGTTTTGTGCAATATTTTCATGGTCCATGATGTCCATAAAATCATGATCATCATCTGGAAACAAAGGGGCTGCCAAGTCTATGTCATTTATATCGCCTACAACATCTACTAAAGAATTCTCTTAATCAGATGAGTTGTTGTTAGTAGAGCAGGAACATAAACTTATCTTTTAGCCTTTTCCTTCGAAGGGTGGGCTACTCAAACAAAAATGTTTTATAGTCAGAAATTTATGCTGAATTCATTTATAACGTTTCTACACCTATGTGTTTGCACATTTCTGAGCTAGAGAGCACTTTTGAAATGGGAGGAGGCAACTCCAAGTTTCTTGGAAAACCTTACATATCAGACAAAGAAAACTAGTTTATAATCTCGAAAATTAATAAATGCTTTTATTTGAGATTAGGTAAGTCAACTGTCAGCATTTCTTAACCCATGCCGAGAATGCAGCAAGACTGCTTGTTTCACTGTCTTGATCAGTCTGTGAATAAAACCCTAGTCAGAGTGACTAAACTTCAATATGAGACGGCCAAAAAGTATTCAAACAGATGGTTGATATTGGAAGAAGAGAGCATTCAGTATGAAATTGCTCAAAAAGTGCTAAGCATTGAGAACTTTGATAAAAGTTCAGACTTTTTATGTCATTATGCTTGTTATAAAAAGTACTGTAACAAACTTGTTATGGAAAGAGCTGAGAAAAGACATGAGAAGAGACAGAAAGAATGTGATACAGCAGAAGAGGTGAAATTAGATATTTATAACTTTACAAATTCATGATGATTACTCCATGATGATGGTACTTTGGTGGGAGAAAAAGAAAACATTTTCATTTTTGTCTTCACATTTTGTGAGCAACAAGCTAACTTTTTGCAGTTTACATGACGTGTTATAGCCTACAATTTGGACATAAATTTATAGATAAATTACATGTATGATCCTTCCTTGATTTTTTGCATATGACCACACAAACTACGCTAGATATGGCACGCTGTACTATGCAGAGATGACTAATCTGAAAGTATCGCAGAGCAAAGTGTATGAGGCTCTTATGAAGAAGGAGTATTTTATTTATCAATCACGACATCACTGCCCATTCAGCTCTATCGCTTGTGATCAATCTATTGAGCAAACAGTTAAAAGAGACTCAAAGTCTTACGGTGGAATCATAGAGTTTACCAGGAATCATCCGCCTCTCAACGCTGAACTCTATCTCACCCGGAACGAACAGCTGTACATACAGACATGAAGAGGATGCTAGTGCCTGGTGATTCGGATGCAGCAAGTTATGAGATGCGTGAAAAGGCATGGAAGGCTGATGAGAAAATGAGGGAAGTCATGAAAGACTCATAACAGTAAGAATAAATCCGTTTTCGTTTCAAACCACCAAGCTAGTACATATTGCCAGTGGTGCAAAAGCCTCCATAGAAGAAAAGCAGGATCTTGAAATGTCAAATGTGATAGGAGAGAAACAGCTTTCAAAGTTTGTCCAGAAGAGATTAAGCATCCAAGAGATTGATTCCAATGCATCCTTTAAGTCAAACAAGCTCAAAACCTTCACCACATTACCATCAGCTAAGAAAAAATCAAAAAAAAAAGTCCTAGAGTCTTTGCACAGATTGTTTGAGAATTTGTTAGTGATCAGCCAACAGCGTAACTTGGATTTGAGAAAAGCGTTATCATTCTCTCTTGACAAAATCAGCTGGTCCCTGGCTAACTATGATGGCTCTATATTGAAGACTGCCAAGTCTGCTCTGATGGCTGCTGTTGAGGAAGATGTTGATGATCAACCATCAATCTATGTTAATCAGGATCAGCTACCAGTCTTTGACGCTGTTGTGGTTGATGCTATGGTCGAAATTCAGACCCTGAAAGCTCCTCCAACTTTTGGCATGGTTGCAAGTCAGCTTTTGCAACGAATAGTTAGTATTGCAAACGTGTATCACACATGGATTTTGTTTGTGACACATATCCTGATATCAGCATTAAAGAAGGTGAGAGAAGTCGTAGAAGTGTGAAAGGAAGGCGGAAGGTTGCTGTGTTTAATCCGAACTAATCAGTGCCAAAAAGGTCTGAATTTTTAGCAGATGGCTCAAACAAGACTGCCCTAGGGAAATTTTTATAGGATACATGGAGGAAGTCAACTGTTAAGCAGAAACTAGATCTTGTAACGGCTTTTTCTCAAGAATGCCACATGATCAGCTATGACCTTGATGGATCAATCACTGTAAGCCAAATAGATAGTTTGACACCAGACCACGAGAAAGCAGATACACGCATGTTATCACATATCACAAAAATAATGGAAGACAAACCCAGCTCAGAAGTTCTAGTCAAGTGCCAGGACACAGATGTTTTCATAAGCTGCCTATCTCTAGTGGATGAGCTGCCATCACAAAAACTCATTTACAGCTGTGGTAAGAAGCAGTTGAGATATGCAAACAGGCTGTCTGTCTACCGTCCTTACACCTGAATGATTCAAAGCACTGCTCGGGCTCCATGCTCTAAGTGGATGAGAGAGTGTAAGCGCATTCTATTCCAAAGGGAAAAAACTTTCTTCAAGCTGCTAAAGAACAGTCTTGAATTTTTTAACCCACTGAAATCATTGGGAACAGGTTTTGAAGTTGATGATGCAATAAGGGAATCTATTGAGATATTCATATGCAGATTATATGGTGAAGAGACAAATTCCATCAATGAAGCACGGTATAAGATCTTCTGCTCACCGTCTCGCACATCACAATCACACCCACCACCCACACTAGATGGGTTAAATCTCCATATATCTAGGGCTGCCCATCAGGCCGCAATATGGAGAAGAGTCAAGCAAATCATCATCAATGCCCCATCCCCCAGCAACATGGATGGTTTATGGAGGATGGAGAACTTAAAGCTAGATGGATGACACAACCAGCACCTCCTGATGTGCTCGTGGACATGTTTTGTTGAGGCAAAACTGGGTTCCAGTCTCGTCACTGTCAGTGAACAATACAGATCTCAAATGTACGGACATGTGCAGATGCAGCTGCTGTAGCAATAGAAATAAAGAGGATGGAGATGAAAGTAGTGATGCAGAAGACTCAGATGACTATGAATTAGAAGGTTAGTATTTGAGTGGTATTGTAACCAAAGGTGCGCTTCATGTTTGATTAGAATACAAATGTGCCACACCGTATGAAAGACTGACTAATTGCGATATCACTTGCATACTCAAGTGAACGGTTCAACAGAATAAGCATTAATGATTAATATATGTATACTAAAATGTTATATATACATGGTCTGAGTCTTTAAAAATACTTTTCATTTTGTTTTGCAGATCTGTAATGATATAGGAGTTGCGGTATAACAAGGAAAAACTGTAAAGCTGCCCAATATCAACCAAAATGGGAATACATAATATTATATAATACAATTCTAATATTATGATATTTCAAGAATAAATATTTTAGTGTTACCAGAATTGATTCCAACTTAGGTTATTGCTAACTATTTAGTATTTATATGTCATTTTCATTATCACATTGTTGGTAGAGGCACATAAAACATTACAGACATTTATTTAATTAAAATGATATATTAATTATATTGCTCGAAAATGAACAATCTGAGAGGTGTAGAAACCAAATATTTGAAATCAGCTCAAAATTCTGATCTAGATGCCACTTTTATCACATAGCCCAACTTCAAAAGGAATAAATCACTTTTTTTGACAGCTTTTTGATGCCCTCCTGCTCTACTATGTTATTAGTTTGAGTAGCGTGTTGTTGAACATTAGCATTTGATGTTGATGGTTGCTGTGAGGACCTTCTATTTATCCTCCTATTGAGCTGAAATAATTGAGAGACACGTCGGCCACGTTGGCCAAGCGTCGGCCCCGACGTGGTGTTCTGGGAAGTTGTATGTCCATGGTAGTTGTCAAGTTGTTATGAAATTAAATTCAAAAAGTCAATTATGCAAAACAAAATGTTGTAAAGAATTCACACCTAATCTACTACTATCTCAAACCTATGTTTTACAACAATAAAATGAATATTAATTAAAGCTGTAGGCCTAACCAACTGTAATGTATCTAATTTAACAACAGCACAAAGGAAATATGTTTATTATATATCTGAAATGCAATATTAGAAGTAAAATGGCAAGCTGCTGTGTAATATACACAGTTTGAAAGTTGGTTGTGTTGAATCTAGAATGGTTTTGATGGCGATCTAGCAGAAAGCATGTATGAGCGTTCACATGTCTGGAAGTTTTCTGCAAACTGAAGCAAAATAAAAAAATGTTTTCGTCATAAAGGGGCGTTGTAGTTCAGCCCTAGCTTGTACATAAGATGTAAAGAATTTTGGTTAACGTTTTAAATAATTTAATAAAACCTTCGGTAATTAGGAAAAAACCTAGGCTGATTGACTGTGTACCACAATTTCGTACCTGTAAATCGGTCTATGCCACAAATGGTCTACGTTTACTTTGGTCAAATAAATTCGAATAATTATTCTTATGATAATTTTATAAAATCAAATAATTATTCTTATAATTAAATATTTTTGCAAGATATTAAAAACGGAAAAATATTAGAAACCTTCGGCAATTAGACAATGCCATAAACCGGTGAAATGAGCACGTTTTTCTCGTAAAATGCGCCCTTCTTAATAGTTTTACTATCTGTCGCACGGCTTTATTGCCGTATTGTTGACCGGTCTTAATTTTGATTAAAAAAGCTTGTCAAGTTTCTTTTTGCGAACTTTGGCCTAATTAATCTGTCTATTTGTGTATAATCCAATTTGATAGGTAAGGTTTAGGATATTGTCGACACTTTTCAAAGACTTGGTAACATATTTAAATAGGTTTATATGTGTTTTGTATCGTTATTATACTTAAACGGCTCCATTGAAAAATGGTTAAATTTGTTGATGAGATTTCGGTACAAGGGTTTGCGATAGTGTTGATGAATAATTTTCAGGAGTTGTGTGCACATGCATTTATCATAAATCTCTCAAACAATCGCTCCGCTCGTGTTTGGTCGTGGGACCATTGTGTCCTTTGTTCGATGCTAAAACCAACTCTTTTACATTTGTGCTCAGTACACAGTTGGAATATTACAAATGCAACCCTTGCTATTCTTTAATCTAAAATAATCTTGGTAGTATCCTTCAGCTAAGATCTTATTAAAACTTGGAAACTAACATGACTAGCACCTTATCAATGTTTCTTGTTGACTTTTTAAATTGACTGGCATTTGGTGCTGGTTAATTCTCTAAAAAAGCATATGTGACAGAATATTGAAAAGTATGTATCTTTAAATAAAGAATGTGGTAAAGGTAAAGGTGAAGGTGAAGGTGAAGGTGAACTTATACAGAATTTTAGTAGATTTTATCCGACAGATTTTATTAGTATCGGTATTTTTCTATCACTTGCATTTGTTTTGGTATTTTTGGTGTTGATATAGTCGATGTTGGCTATTGCCTTCAAGTTGTAGCATTACAATCTTTTTATTCTGTCGGTCTCTTTGTCACTACAAACGCCATAATCACACTTTCGTTTAATCTGAGCACTTTAACCCTGATCAAGTTTAGTCGATATGGATCTTGAAACATCCAGGCAGTCAGACCACCTCAAACTTCAAAAGAAATTGTAAATGATAAAAAATATTGATACTTTCTAATAAAATCTACTAAACTTCTGTGTAAATTCATGTTTAAACAATCATATATTTCAAATCGTATCAGTAAACTTGGAGCTATCCTTGTTATGCTGGTTTCAGCGAGATATACAAAAAATGTATGTTATTAATACAGTAGTTACTCTATTAAAGTCGCTAGAATAAAATCAATAACAAAAATTAAAATACTCTGGACATATTTGTTACAATGCAAGCATCCATTTAGCGTAGCATTAATAAAGCCTAGAAGAATTAAAATGTCTATAAAGATTGAAAACTACGTAAGCATGTGCTTATCTACTGCCAGCAGAACATAGTCCTTTGGGGATTAAGGACCATTATGTACCTAAAAAAACATTTTTCTGACAAAACTATCCTCACAAAACTAAATTGATAAAACTTTATCAGGATAAAGCTTTATCCTGATAAAGTTTTATCAGGATAAAAATTTATCCTGATATTACTTTATCCTGATATTACCTTACCCTGAATTTACTTCATTTCATTTTGCAATGAACTATCAGGTTTGACACTTGGTAAATAAAACATTAGACGCAAGTTTTCCTGCAATAAAAGTGGTTGTTGAGCTGAACTCAAATGGCACATCCGGCAGTTTCTCGAAGAAAATACTAATTGGTATGAGCAATACAACAACACTTAAATGATAAGAAAATATTATATTGCTTACAAGTGAACTTTTTCATTAGTTGATGTTTTTGTCAATTGACAAACATCATACTGTGTTATTGAAGGTCTGGTGAATTATGACAAACCATAATTCCATCAGACATCAGTGTTTGATCAGTTGTGTCAGTTTAGTAGATCCTTCACTTTAATAAGTGCACATGCAACACTTGCAGGGTTCAGTACTTTGAACAAGGGTGGAAACTGCTAATTTGACTATAGTAAACTTTTACCAGATGTGAAAAATCTTTGAGTTACTCAAAGTTTATGCTCGAAAATGCCTACTAAATCTTTAGCTAATATATTCCTTTACATTCATGTATAAGTTTCTAAGAAAGTCTCAATGCAGATGCATTCTATATGAACCAAAGTAGAACTCTTAAAATCATAAAAACTTGGTTTCTCACGCAAATCTTTTGTATTGTCTTTCGTTTTAGAATAAATTTTAATTAAGTTTTAAATTAAACAGTTGATAACTTTAAAACTGGCTTGATGTGAAGTTATGAGTTTTTATCCCTTGTCTGTGATTAGAGTCAAGTGTGGTAAAAAGGCCGCGAGGTAGCTTAAAGGTTGACTTGCAACAAAGTTCACATTACAGTTATTTGGTATCAAAAGATTCACCATGTCTTACTCATCTGTGTTGTAAGTGCAAAATATGTGGAAATGGACAAGCTTTTAAAAGCTCAAAACGAACAGCTAATCGCAGCCATCACGAAAACGCCAGGCAGTAGGTTGGAATCCCTCACAAAACGCCTCAAATGAGATGTAGTTGAAGGCGATGTGCTTCTATTTACACTTTCATGCAACCTAATTCGTTGAAATACTTTTACAATTTATATACTTCACGCATTTATTAAAACCGTGTCTATTGTCCTTACGCTCTATTTCATTATCATTGTAATGCTGCCACTTCGAGCACTGATATCTCAGAACCTAGCCTAAAATTCAGTTTAATTCTTTCAACTGATTTTTAAGAGTAAATCTCGAGGGGGCACATATCATCCTTTGATAAACACGAAGAGCCTGTTGGTCACTTATGATGGTCGAAAAATGCCGCAGAAAGTGTTCGCGCCATTAGGCGGAAATATGGGTCACATATTCAGATTATGATTTCATGATTAGACCAAGCTGAAACGAAACAGTAAAGTAGCGAGCATCTATATTAGATAAGGGCTTTCCGGTATAATCCCCAGTGTATGACATAAACTAGTACTGCAAGACGTTCTGTATTGAGCCTTTTATTGGTCTTCAATTATCACGTGTCAAAACAATAACCACGTCGAGTTTGGTAAGTCATCAAAATAGAAGGATTCCAACCTACAGCCATTTTTTAACTGTTCATTTTTTAGCTTTCAAGAGCTTGTAATTGCATTTCCACATATTTGAACCTACAACACAGCAGAGTAAGACGTGGTGAACCTTTTGATACCAAATAACTGTGATGTTAACTTAGTTGCAAGTCATCCTTTAAGATAAGAAACTAGGGTTTAATATCATAGCACCTTATCAGCTAGCTATCATAATGTCATGTGAGATATACCTCCAACTAGTATCATCAGGAGGGAAAGATAAGATGAGGTGCAAAGCTGTAGTCAGTATACCAACAAATACCGTCACTCCTAGTAATACAAACTGGACTATAACTAGTTGTTAGTGTAAGTGAGGTCATCAGAGTAAACAGCCATGCTGTATTTATACACTCTTTGCTTCCTTCTCTTCACAAAGAGTATCTCATGTCTTGAATTTAAAAAGGAGATAAAGAAAAGTTGCTCAGCTCTCACTGACAAAGGAACTGTAGATTTATCTTCTGTTTCCAAAAGTAGTGGGCAAGATCCGGCGTAAGTAAATCTTTTGCACTGTCATACCTGACTTAGACTTGAAGGATATTTTTGACTTGAAGGATATTTTTGACTTGAAGGATATTTTTGACTTGAAGGATATTTTTGCTATGAAGATTTATGCCGAGATACACCTCCTTCGATTGGGCAGGTGATGCATTACTGTAGTTTATGCTTAAACAACCTTGACCTTGAGAGTTGCCTCAAAAATCAAAATGTTGATGCTGCCATTATTATTTCTTTCTTACCTAGTGTCTCTAAGTTCACGGTTCTTTTGGCTTGTTTTTTTCTGATATATTTCAGATATGTGGCATCGCTATGTCACAGGTTTAGCAAACTAGAGTTGCTTTATGATTGTATTTCTGTTTTCAGTTATTCTTTGTTGTTTCTCTAGCTGTTTGCATAATATGGTTTATTCTATAAGATGTTTATCATCCCTAAAACAACTTCTCTCGAATTTTTTTTGACTTTCAGTTTCTCCACATCCGTTTCAATACCAGGAGCAGGTGATGTCATGACTGGCTGGAATCCTTGTGTAGATGTGACTGTATCATCATGGAAATGCAATATACCCGGAGAGGCAAGAGTTTACTGATTTATATTACGAACTCATGTGCCTTCTTATGCTGCCTTCTTATGCTGCCTTCTTATGCTGCCTTCTTATGCTGCCTTCTTATGCCGCCTTCTTAGGGTGTCTTCTTATGCTGTCTTCTCATCACACCTTCTTATGCTGCATACCCTAATATTGTTTTATTTTTAGATACAAATAACCTGAAGTCATACTAAAGCTGCATGTACACTAGCCAATAATCTGCTATGAGCTTTCAGCTTACATTTGTGGCAGCCAATTTGCTCCGCAACGCAACGGAACAAGTCGACCAACCTACTCTGTCAATTAATATTACATGGTCAAATACATGTAACTGTTAAAGTGAAACTGAGCTTCTACTGCGTAGGAAAGCAAAACTGAACTAGATCTGCTCTGATTAGTTGTTACAACCAAACAATTGTTTGCGAATTGCACAATGCTCAAAATTCAGTTGGGATAATTTTTCAAACATTCTTAGTTCGTCAAAGAGATAAATTTTTTGAAATTTATCGACTGATCAAGACTTTCACAAAATCTGTTCGACTATCGGCTACTAAACAAGTAGGTTTAGCCAGGTTTTGAATGAATAAAGGTTAAAAATATATTAAAGTATTAAACTGTTTTCAAAATAATTGGTATTGGATGTATTGGCATTTAATTTATGTAAATAGTTTCAGCACTGATGCAAATCTATGAGTTTTTAGAGATGTTTTCGATTTGAATTTAATTGAACCAATTCTAAATACTGTAAAACCTATATTTGAACACTACCTCTAATAGAACGCCACTATAAGAGAAAGGTTGAAAATACAGCGCCACTTTTAAATTGAATGCCACTCCTATTTGACCACTATTTTGACATTCTTTGATCTTTAGAAATCCATAATAGCAAGTGATCAGCAGAACTGTTTACAGAATGGTATTAATGATGACTCAGTTACATCAGTAACAATTAATTCTTACCGTAGTGGTTACCATAGTTTTAGGGACGGTGTACTCAAGAAGATCGATCAACACAATCATCAGAACTACATTCTGATTGGAAGTCACTAAGGTCGTTCATTCGTTCATAATGCATCCATTCGTTCATCCAGATTTGTCCATAATGTGGTTCACAATCTGACCTGACGACTTTAGAGCGTTTTGATCAACGATGAGAATACTCTTCAGAAACACCGTATGACATAACGGCAGCCGTTGTTATGGTGTATCAAAGTTCGTTTTTTAACTCAAAAGCTTTACAGTTTTTTTTTAACTTTGAAAGCGACATCATTGAAATAATTAATAACTGTATCCGGCTAATATGTTTTTACTCAAAGTTCATTGTTAACTCGATCTGATACTTCGACATATCTGAAATACAGTTCAACAAAATGCTGAGCCGACAGTATTAATGTTGATCTGCTCAAAAGGAGAGTGCAAAGTATAGGTGACATTGGCATCGCATCGCTTGTATGAGGGTAAATTTTTCTTCACCGAGTTCAGACAAGACAAGTTTGTTTACCCAAATTGTGCGAAAAATACACCGCCACCTTCTATTCGAATGTCGTCTCTAATAAAATGGCATTATAGGAGAATATTTAAAAAATACACTGCCATGGCACTTAAATAGAGGTTTTATGGTATATGAACACTCTACAATTTTGAAAAACTGGCAGATATTTACAATAGATCGCTGGCAGTATTACTTCAATCAACTTCAATCACAGTCAACTATAAACTATATTAATTACTCTGCTAGGATATCAGTCTCTAGCAAACAATATTGCTAGATTTGGTTAATTTTTTATCAGCTAAAAAGGCCATAAATTATCCACAAACAAAAAGGTCAAGGTGAATAGGCATTCAGGATTATAATAATTATGAAGTATGTATAACTCATTATTGGCATTAGTGATCAGCAATAAAACCGATATTTCAATTACTTGCTAAAACAAATAAGAAAGGACAGAACTCAGGAATGATTGTGTGTGTTGAACAAAAGTGTTTTCAAAGTTGTTACTCTAAAAATGAATGTAGTGTAATGTTGTGGAGTCCGTCACATGACAGGGCTGTGAGTTTAGGGTACACAGATGTTTAGCTATCTGTATCTTATCTTTCTAATCAGCTAAAAGTAACTCTACAACTGTGTTAGACATAACTATTGGTGTTGTACAATTAGTAGCCACCATACAGTTGACTCGAATTAGGAGTAAGTTTTTTCTCACAGATATTTCTAAAAGCATCTGAAGCACAAGGCTGTTTGACTCAATCTACAGCTGCCGATGCAACGTTTAGTATACAAGATGGAGACCTGATGCTGAACTATGTGTAAGTAAAGTTGTAAAAAATAACTTTGCGTAATTTTCTTACAATAAGTATAGAGAAAGGAGAAAAAGTGTCCCATTTAGTTATTTTCCTAAATAATTGAATCATTGTCGCCAGCTACAGGCAAGCGCTGTGTAAGAGTTTCAAACTTAGAGTCATGCTCTCTCTCTCTCTGAAAAAAGACTAGTGATTTAGAGAGGGGGTATTAAACCTTTAGTTATCTTACTCTTGTAGAGAGTCACTCACAGTTTTGTATGTTAGTTTTCTTATGCTGTTCTTTAAACTCAGTGAAGGATTTTTAGGCCTTCAAAATTATTATTAACTAAACAGTAAAAATGTTTATTATTTAATTTCCTTGTGAGTAACATGAGTGTCATGTGACCAGTACTTACAAAGTGAACTTTGGTATCCAAGCACATCAGTGATAGCTACTTAATGGTAGTACAATTTACTTTTTTATTTGTCTGATTGGTTTTCCATATATCACATTTACAATCATGCCCTGCTCTACTAAGCCTCAGTATGTAGAGCTTGGAGCCTCAATCATGTTGTGCTCAATATGTAGTGCTTGGAGCCTCAATCATGTTGTGCTCAATATGTAGTGCATGGAGAAACCAGGAAGGATTACTTTTGCTTGTTGCAGTTCTACACAGCAGATTGACAGTCACATTGTTTTGAAATGTAAAAAAGACGTACCAAGTCAACCTCTCGCTTCAAATGCCAATTGCTTTGATTCAGCCGGTCTTGTAAGTAGTCAAGAGACTTTCGGAATTGGTATCTTGTTGATTTGCGGCTATGCCAAATAAGTTTGTTTTTTCTTGATTCCAACCATATAATGCTTTATCTTCGTTGAGCTTTTATTTTGAATTTGTAATGACGCACCATGTGATTCAAACTTAGTTTGGATATCTGTCAAGTTTGGAGTGAACTGTTAGTCATAACGTATATGGAAAAAGGTTTTCCGCACAACCATTTTACTGAGATGGGACTTTTATCGTCTTGTCTCGTAAGAATTGTATGATAAAACAATAATAATAATGTTTAGGAAGAATGCAAAACAGCAGGTCTTAAATACATGTATATTATGCAAAATATTGATCACATAATCATGTATGAATAATGAATTGCAGAAAATATCAAATACCTCTTAGCCTCCTTGCTAAGTGTGCCACTAACTTGACAGATGGCTTTTATGAAAACGTACCCTGGCTGTAATGGCAGGTATTTTTGCATAGCTCAACTCAATTTACAATTTAAATTGTGAATAGTAAATAGTAATAGCTATGTAACAATTTGACAAATGGACTTTATATTGGAGTCTATGTTACTGACTACTGATGACAAGTGAACATGTTTTGCAATGTTGCATCTGTTACAGTGCTACACCTTTACTCATTCTGTATGCTGTCCCAAAGAAGCTCATGGTCTTAGTGCGGGCTCCATACTTCTGATAATGCAAGTTCCTATATTTAACAATATTATGCTATGTAAAGCACTGATACCATGTACCATGTTACTACCTGAAGCACTGATATCATGTACCATGTTACTACCTAAAGCACTGATGCCATGTACCATGTTACTACCTAAAGCACTGATATCATATACCATGCTACTACCTAAAGCACTGATACCATGTACCATGTTACTATCTAAAGCACTGATATCATGTACCATGTTAGTAACTAAACCACTGATATCATATACCATGTTACTATCTAAAGCACTGATATCATGTACCATGTTAGTAACTAAACCACTGATACCATATACCATGTTACTACCTGAAGCACTGATATTATGTACTATGTTACTACCTAAACCACTGATACCATGTACTATGTTACTATCTGAAGCACTGATACCATGTACCATGTTACTACCTGAAGCACTGATATCATATACCATGTTAGTAACTAAAGCACTGATACCATGTACCATGTTACTATCTAAAGCACTGATATCATGTACCATGTTAGTAACTAAACCACTGATATCATATACCATGTTACTATCTAAAGCACTGATATCATGTACCATGTTAGTAACTAAACCACTGATACCATATACCATGTTACTACCTGAAGCACTGATATTATGTACTATGTTACTACCTAAACCACTGATACCATGTACTATGTTACTACATAAAGCACTGATGCCATGTACCATGTTACTATCTAAAGCACTGATATCATGTACCATGTTAGTAACTAAACCACTGATATCATGTACCATGTTACTACCTAAAGCACTGATATCATGTACCATGTTACTACATAAAGCACTGATATCATGTACCATGTTACTACATAAAGCACTGATGCCATGTACCATGTTACTATCTGAAGCACTGATACCATGTACCATGTTACTACCTGAAGCACTGATATCATGTACCATGTTACTATCTGAAGCACTGATACCATGTACCATGTTACTAACCTGAAGCACTGATATCATGTACTATGTTACTACCTAAAGCACTGATATCATATACCATGTTAGTAACTAAACCACTGATATCATATACCATGTTAGTAACTAAACCACTGATATCATATACCATGTTAGTAACTAAACCACTGATATCATATACCATGTTAGTAACTAAACCACTGATATCATGTACCATGTTACTATCTAAAAGCACTGATATCATGTACTATGTTACTATCTAAAAGCACTGATATCATATACCATGTTAGTAACTAAACCACTGATATCATATACCATGTTAGTAACTAAACCACTGATACCATATACCATGTTACTACCTGAAACACTGATATTATGTACTATGTTACTACCTAAACCACTGATATCATGTACCATGTTACTACATAAAGCACTGATATCATATACCATGTTACTATCTGAAGCACTGATACCATGTACCATGTTACTACCTGAAGCACTGATATCATGTACCATGTTACTATCTGAAGCACTGATACCATGTACCATGTTACTAACCTGAAGCACTGATATTATGTACTATGTTACTACCTAAAGCACTGATATCATATACCATGTTACTATCTAAAGCACTGATATCGTGTACCATGTTAGTAACTAAACCACTGATACCATATACCATGTTACTACCTGAAGCACTGATATTATGTACTATGTTACTACCTAAACCACTGATACCATGTACTATGTTACTACATAAAGCACTGATGCCATGTACCATGTTACTATCTGAAGCACTGATACCATGTACCATGTTACTACCTGAAGCACTGATATCATATACCATGTTACTACCTAAAGCACTGATACCATGTACCATGTTACTATCTAAAGCACTGATATCATGTACCATGTTAGTAACTAAACCACTGATATCATATACCATGTTACTATCTAAAGCACTGATATCATGTACCATGTTAGTAACTAAACCACTGATACCATATACCATGTTACTACCTGAAGCACTGATATTATGTACTATGTTACTACCTAAACCACTGATACCATGTACTATGTTACTACATAAAGCACTGATGCCATGTACCATGTTACTATCTAAAGCACTGATATCATGTACCATGTTAGTAACTAAACCACTGATATCATGTACCATGTTACTACCTAAAGCACTGATATCATGTACCATGTTACTACATAAAGCACTGATATCATGTACCATGTTACTACATAAAGCACTGATGCCATGTACCATGTTACTATCTGAAGCACTGATACCATGTACCATGTTACTACCTGAAGCACTGATATCATGTACCATGTTACTATCTGAAGCACTGATACCATGTACCATGTTACTAACCTGAAGCACTGATATTATGTACTATGTTACTACCTAAAGCACTGATATCATATACCATGTTAGTAACTAAACCACTGATATCATATACCATGTTAGTAACTAAACCACTGATATCATATACCATGTTAGTAACTAAACCACTGATATCATATACCATGTTAGTAACTAAAGCACTGATATCATGTACCATGTTACTCCCTAAAGCACTGATATCATATACCATGTTAGTAACTAAACCACTGATATCATATACCATGTTAGTAACTAAACCACTGATATCATATACCATGTTAGTAACTAAACCACTGATATCATATACCATGTTACTACCTGAAGCACTGATATCATGTACTATGTTACTATCTAAAAGCACTGATATCATGTACCATGTTACTACCTGAAGCACTGATATCATGTACCATGTTACTAACCTGAAGCACTGATATCATGTACTATGTTACTAACCTGAAGCACTGATATCATGTACCATGTGACTACCTGAAGCACTGACATCATATACCATGTTACTATCTAAAGCACTGATATCATATAACATGTTAGTAACTAAACCATTGATATCATATACCATGTTAGTAACTAAACCACTGATATCATATACCATGTTACTACCTGAAGCACTGATATCATGTACCATGTTACTAACCTGAAGCACTGATATCATGTACCATGTTACTAACCTGAAGCACTGATATCATGTACCATGTTACTAACCTGAAGCACTGATATCATGTACTATGTTACTAACCTGAAGCACTGATACCATGTACCATGTTACTAACCTGAAGCACTGATATCATGTACTATGTTACTAACCTGAAGCACTGATACCATGTACCATGTTACTACCTAAAGCACTGATATCATATACCATGTTACTACCTAAAGCACTGATACCATGTACCATGTTACTACTTAAAGCACTGATACCATGTACTATGTTTCTACCTAAAACACTAAATTGCATACAAAGTTTTGTTTACATGGCAAACTATATATGATTATATTGGGATGTTATATATTCTTCTGCTAATTAGGACTAAAAATAGATAAAACAAGATGAAATAGTCTGCTCAAATTTGTATTATTTGTTTGAACAGGAAGTGTCACAGTATGCTGGCACTTTTACAAAAAAATATTATCATTATTTTGTTACCTCAATCTTAAGTGCTATATACAATAGTGTAACATACACATCTTATCTGCTGCATTTTCTGTAATTTTTTAGAATTACCAATTTTTAATTTGCACTGTATTACATGGATAATACTTTATAATAGTTTATATTTTTCTGTGTTATGTAATATTTTTATAATACATTTATATTTATGTATTACATTATATTCTCTATCTTATAATAATTTTCCAATGACGCGCCATGTTTGGTATTATGTTATATTGCATTCCTTTACATTATTATTTATAGTTCAGTGTTTCTTCGTCTGTCTGTTCGCCTGCCAGTTCCAGCGATAAAGTTTTAGGAATGAAAAATGCGCTCGGTTCTCAATTTGAACCTCCAAATCTGGAGGCTGTGAGTTTACTGATTAACCCACATTGGCTGCTTGCAATACAATGGATTAATTGTGGCCATAGTTATTTTATCTGTTAAAACACTCATGCTTGAAGCACTTAGGAAAATCCATTTCGCATAACATACGTTTATTAGGAGTACTTCTGATGCGGCTCTTATTATAGTATAAGTTTAGACTAACTTACCAAGTAAGTTCTTGAAGTTCACCAGGTAACTATTTTATTAGCCTTGAAACCGGGCATTCATTTAGTCCTATAATAAATTATGCTCCTACCCTGGCAGTCCAGTGTGCTATGAGAGACTGTCAGGTGTTCCATGAGAGACTGTCAGGTGTGCCATGAGAGACTGTCAGGTGTGCCATGAGAGACTGTCAGGTGTGCCATGAGAGACTGTCAGGTGTGTCATGAGAGGTAGTCAGGTGTGACATGAGAGACTGTCAGGTGTGCCATGCGAGATAGTCAGGTGTGCCATGAGAGATAGTCAGGTGTGCCATGAGAGATAGTCAGGTGTGCTATGAGAGATAGTCAGGTGTGCTGTGAGAGATAGTCAGATGTGCTGAGAGATAGTCAGGTGTGCCATGAGAGATAGTCAAGTGTGCTGTGAGAGATAGTCAGGTGTGACATGAGAGATAGTCAGGTGTGCTGTGAGAGATAGTCAGGTGTGCTGTGAGAGATAGTCAGGTGTGCCATGAGACATAATCAGGTGTGCCTGTGAAACACAGAGAATCAGTATCTTCCCAATTATACCAATTACTTAGAGGGTGGTCGTCTAGTGCAGCTAGAGTGTTGCTTCACAATGCCGATGCCTGCACGATCAAACTCCGTACAATTCAATCATTTTTTCCAACTTGCAACCGTGGCTTCAAAAATATTCGGCGCTTATTATAGTAAATGTTATGTTATACTTGTACACTGGCTGCCTCATGCGCCATGAGAGATCATCATGTGTAATAACTATATGCACAACTATTCCATTATGCTGTAAGTTGGTCACAATGTTGGCTGCGAAGCGCCAAGTGCAAAACCAGATGATGCAAAGCCAGATGTAGCAGTTGAAGTGTCATTTGATGCATTTTTCTGAAGCTCTTGTCCGTGGCTCCAGACAGACAGACATGGCTCTTATTATACTGAAGATTATATTGTATTATATTGCATATTATACCACTCTATTGAATTATTTTATATTATGTTATAATTTATTACAGTTTTGCAGTTTTTTCAGCAAACTCTAGCCCTACGAGTACTTTGTTTGATTTGTTCAGTGCTTATATTATATATATATATATATATATAATATATTTCTGTTACGGTTTGCTGATAGACAATATTGCCCTATAATATGACTTATGTCAAGATTCATAAACTGTGGCGCTATAACACACCACAGACTGTCATGCGCTTACAAAAACTTTATCATGGCCATCTCATACTTGTAGCCTTCTTGTCCTGGTTGTCTGCTATGTCATTGGTGGAATTCTTGTCATGAAGTTTATAAGGAAAGCAGAAGGAGCAGAGCTTTGTCCAAACCTGGAGTTTTGGAAGACTCTACCTTTCATAGTCAAAGTAAGAATCAGTCTTTCCGAGGAGATACTGAGAACTATAATAGCCTCTGGTAGCTCTGCCCGTATACAGAGAACTATAACCTCTGGTACCACTGTCCGTATATATAAAAATGAAGCCTCTAGTACCTCTGCCCGTATATAGAAAACTATAGCCTGTAGTACCTCTGCCCATATATAGAGAGCAATAGCCTCTGGTACCTCTGTCCGTATACAGAGAACAATAGCCACTGGTACCTCTGTTCGTATATATAGAGCTATAGCCTCTGGTAAGTCTGCTTGTATATAGAGAACTATAGCCTCTAGAACCTCTGCCCGTATATAGAGAAGTTTAGTCTCTGGTACCTCTACTCGTATATAGAGAACCATAGCCTCTGATAAGCCTGTCCGTATACAGAGAACTATAGTTTCTGGTACCTTAGCCCGTATATAGAGAACTATAGCCTCTAGTACCTCTGCCCGTATATAGAGAACCATAGCCTCTGGTACCTCTGCTCGTACATAGAGAACTATAGCCTCTAGTACCTCTGCCCGTATATAGAGAACTATAGCCTCTAGTACCACTGCCCGTATATAGAGAACTAATAGCCTCTGGTACCTCGGCTCATATACATAGTCTATAACCTCTAGTATTACCTCTGCTCGTTTACAGATAATTCTGGTTTTCATAATTTAGAATAAAGTGATTTTCTATGGAAAATATTATTTGGCTCAGTATCTGGCAGTGAGAGCCACTTACGCTGCTGCAAAATCTAAAGTTAGTTCTCACGATGGACTTACACAAAATTTTAATAAATTCTATTAGAAAGTGTTGGTATATTTTTACCATTTGCAATTATTTTTTGTTTCCGGGGATCTGGATGCCAGGTTGTTTCAAGATTAGAATCAATAAAGCTTGATCATGATTAAAATCCTCAGAAGAAAAATACAACATACATGTACATGGCAAAATGACATGACTAGTTGCACGGCTGCGTGTCTCTCATTATTAATATCAGCTATTGTGTTTAGGTTTCACGGTTGCGCATCTCTATTTTGTCAGCCTCAATGCTGACCTGCAACTATAGATGCCATAATTTTACTCTCGCTTGACCTTGAGCATTTTAGCCACAAGCAAGTTTTGCCGATTTCAATCGTGAAAAAATCCTGGAAGTCAGATTAACTCGGTTATCAAAAACAACAGCAAATGATAAAAAATTATTGATACTTTCTGATAAAATCTACCACAATTTTGTGTAAGTCCATCTTTAGGCAAATCTTTCTTGCGATTGGGTCAAAGTAACATACACTATTAAAATCTGTTGAGCAACAGTGAATGACAATGGGCTTTGACAATGACTACCCTGTTTTTAGTTACTCTTGAGCCAGGTGTCTATAGTAAAGGTTTTTAATTGCTCTTGAGCCAGGTGTTTCTAATAAAGGTATTTAATTACTATTGAGCCAGATGTTTATAATAAAGGTTTTTAATTACTCTTGAGCCAGATGTTTCTAATAAAGGTTTTTAATTGCTCTTGAACCAGATGTCTATAATAAAGGTATTTAATTACTATTGAGCCAGATGTCTCTAATAAAGGTATTTAATTACTTTGAGCCAGATGTCTATAATAAAGGTATTTAATTACTGTTGAGCCAGATGTCTCCAACAAAAGAATTTAATTACCATTGAGCCAGATGTCTCTAATAAAGGTTTTTAATTACTCTTGAGCCAGATGTCTATAATAAAGTTATTTAATTACTATTGAACCAGATGTCTTTAATAAAGGTATTTAATTACTTTGAGCCAGATGTCTATAATAAAGGTATTTAATTACTGTTGAGCCAGATGTCTCCAACAAAAGTATTTAATTACTGTTGAGCCAGATGTCTCTAATAAAGGTTTTTATTACCCTTGAGCCAGATGTCTATAATAAAGGTATTTAATTACTCTTGAGCCAGATGTCTCTAATAAAGGTTTTTATTACTCTTGAGCCAGATGTCTATAATAAAGGTATTTAATTACTATTGAGCCAGATGTCACTAATAAAGGTTTTTATTACTCTTGAGCCAGATGTCTATAATAAAGGTATTTAATTACTATTGAGCCAGATGTCACTAATAAAGGTTTTTATTACTCTTGAGCCAGATGTCTATAATAAAGGTATTTAATTACTATTGAGCCAGATGTCTCTAATAAAGGTTTTTAATTACTCTTGAGCCAGATGTCTCTAATAAAGGTTTTTAATTACTCTTGAGCCAGATGTCTCTAATAAAGGTTTTTAATTACTATTGAGTCAGATATCTCTAATAAAGGTATTTAATTACTATTGAGCCAGATTTCTCTAATAAAGGTATTTAATTACTCTTAAATTAATACTACAGCAATCACACAAAGCTATGTCTATGTTCAAGAACTCTAAACTTACATGAACATAAATACTAATTGTGCCAGATTCCACCCAACTCGAAAATAGCAGAGAAAATAACTTAATTTGATTCGATGGTATAGACTATATTATCATTTTTATTGAAAATAACTCCATTACTTAACTAAAGGGAGCAAGTTCAGAAACTAATTCTCATGATCTGCTGTTTCAGGATGGAGTCATCTTTGCGGTGAAATGTGGTAAAACTGACAAATAGTCTTCCAAGATCTGCTTCATACACATTGTGCTCAGCTCTTGCAATAATGATTATGCGCACAATTTTGTAAGCTTTCCATTTTTACACTGTTGATAGCTTTAAAATAATTAGTTTTTGATAAAATAAAGTTGATTTTTTTACTCTCTATTAAGTGAAACATATGGTTTTTAGAGAAATTTAGACTTAATTTCTTTCTGCTATTCTATGGCATTCAAATCGTGTACAATATAATAAAATGTGAGCTTATAATCTCTTGATATGTGAATAATAACAGCTCCTATATATCTTAACTAAATTCTTTACTTCACTACAACCACTATATGATACAACTTCAGACCACTAGCATGTTCAACTAATACACTGGCAGTCCTTCCTGCCGTGATAGATCCTTACATGTAATAACCATGTACATAATTATTCCAGCATATGACAAGGTATCTCGGTGGTGCATAGCTAGTGCGCTTGTCTTAAAAACTGGATTTTTAGTTTGATTCCAATACAGTGGAATTGTTTTTCTTAATGCTGTTAGGGTGGCTTCAGACAGGTAGACGGATAGATAGACAGCTTTTACTAGCTTAAGATATTTTACATAGCATTAATGAATCAACATATATGCACTGAAGTTATATGGTGGCACTTATTAATCAGACTTCCATCTTATGGGTGGTAGAATAATCCTCTCTCAGAGGAAGCCGAACTCACTAACCTATCTCCTATTGTAACATGAGTTACCTTTCTGATTCGTGGTTTAGGAAGTCTTATCATCTACATCTACAGCTAAATTTGTGATCAGTTGAAATCAGCTTACAGATGCTATCACATTAGCGTGAGGCTCTTTGAAGTTATAATTGAAGAAGGTTATTAGTGTGATAAATCTATCAATACTGCCATTGACTGATGTTTTCCTTATATGTAGACATTGACTCTATAACCCTATTAGTGATACAACTTAAATATAGAGCATTATGTATATGCAGCGTATACACCCATTATCTAATGTTATCTTTATAGTGATTAGCTAACTAATAGCAACAATTACCAAATATTTTAAAGTTATCAAAATTTAGCAGGTCTAAGAAATACATGTTGTCCTAAAAGTGGGGTCTAAGAAATCCCAGTTATCTTAGCAGTGGGGTCTAAGAAATCCATGTTGTCCTAGCAGTGGGGTCTAAGAAACCCATGTTACCCTAGCAGTGGGGTCTGAGAAATCTAAATGCGCCGTAATATAAACATTATTTATACTTGTCATTAGAGCATAACCACATTAATGCCAACTATTTTCTGACCAGCAGAAACATATTATAAATGGAAATTTGAAGGTATAGACTCAGCGGTCAAAATTTACACTCTATATAATTTTGCAATATAGTCAAGCTCTGACTGGTGGTATCTACAGTAGTACCCCAGGTGTCTAGTTCGCTGTAAGAGTTTGTTGGCAGATAAAGCACAGATAAAGCCCAGATAGTAGATGCGCAGCTATTCCTCAGCGCTGATGGGTCGGTGGTAAGCCAAAGTGTAAGAATTTAGGTCTGCTAAGCTGAATGCAAGAGCTTGAATCCTACACGGAGTGATACTTTTATTCTGCTGCCTACCATGGCTGCAGCAACAATAGAGCCTACATTGAAGAGACAACTTCTCAAAAGTAACAACATTGGACAATTTACGTGTATTTTTACAACCTAATGTAGGCTTATAAGAATCATCCCATATTTACAACCTATATGCATAGATCATTTCTGAAGCACACCTTTTATTACCTTCCAATGTGAAACTACACTAAATATTTACACAATTCATTACCTTCCTATGTCAATTCACACTAAATGGTTACACAATCAGCTGAAGATAAATGCGTCAGATAAAATTGAAACATATTGTTGTGCTATCTGGCTGGTCTATTGTTTTTGTAATCTATGATCATTAATCGAGTGACTACTGTTTGTTACCACGATTGTGGAATAATCAATGTAACTTCAGGTATCAAACTACTTAGAGCGTTTACATTAGGTTGGAGGAAGTAAAGATGTTTAGTTGGGTTGTTAGAGTGTCTCTGCTACTGCTGCTGCTGTATGTCCGGGAGAGTGGATCAATCTCTATAGACAAACAAATAAAGCAGAGTTGTACGGTTCTCACTGACAAGGGGACTGTGGATCTAACATCCGTAGCTAAAACTAATGGCAAGACAGCTGCGTAAGTTCATTTTCAGAATATTTTTTGTCCTCACAGTGGGGCAATCGTGACACGGGTTGTTTACAGCTACAATCAAACTAATTTTTTTGTGCAACAGCCATTCCATGATGGTTAGCTGATACAAGCGCTGCAAAATAGTAGTTTATGAGAAAAAGTTTTATCTTATTATTTTTATTTGGCGAGACTATACTTTATATTTTAACAGCAATTTTTCTAAATCTCCGGTTCTAGCTTTTGGGAACAATCGTCAAAGCGTGAGTTAATATATACATGTACATTGTATGTATAAAGAGTATAAACATATATACATGTACGTAAAAAGAGTATAAACATATATATATATATATACATGTACGTATAAAGAGTATAAACATATTTATATGTACGCATAAAGAGTATAAACATATATACATGTACATATAAAAAGTATAAACATATATACATGTACATATAAAGAGTATAAACATATATATATGTACGTATAAAGAATATAAACATATATACGTGTACGTATAAAAAGTATAAACATATATATATATATGTAGGTATAAAGAGTATAAACATATATACGTGTGCATATAAAGAGTATAAACATATATACATGTGCATATAAAGAGTATAAACATATATATGTGTACGTATAAAAAGTATAAACATATATATATGTACGTATAAAGAGTATAAACATATATATGTGTGCATATAAAGAGTTTAAACATATATACATGTGCATATAAAGGGTATAAACATATATACGTGCACGTATAATGAGTATAAACATATATACATGTACGTATAAAGAGTATACACATATATACATGTAGGCATAAAAAGTATAAACATATATACATGTATGTATAAAGAATATAAACATATATACATGTATGTATAAAGAGTATACACATATATACATGTAGGCATAAGAGTATAAACATATATACATGTATGTATAAAGAGTATAAACATATATACGTGTGCGTATAAAGAGTATAAACATATATACTTGTACGTATAAAGAGTATAAACATATATACATGTAGGCATAAAGAGTATAAGCATATATACATGTACATGTATGTATAATGAGCTGAACAGAAAACCAAATATTTATACTTTTAGGAGACAAAACTCTTGCACTTATGCATTATATGGATGATGAAAATGTTTAAACACGGAAAGACACCCTTTTCGATTTAGCACTCTGCGCTTACAGAATTATATAAAAAGTAATGGAATGGAGAGAATCTACATGTATTTAGGTGTATTTATTTCTATTCAACAAGGTTTATATCATCTGTCAGGACTGATAAAGCTTCACAACAGGGGAGTCACTTCAGTAGGTGCAGATTACGATTTGCACAGGAATCAAACTTGTGTTTATGTAGGCAAGTGTGATCCACCATCTTCAGAAGTACAGAACTTGTCTAGATGGTCTTGTAACTATATATGCAGCCTGCTAAGTAGCAAATAGGAATATCACTTCTAATCAGGATTTTATGACTGTATGAAAGCAGAGTTCTGGTGAAAACACTTGATGTTAAACTATCTAGAATAATAAATAATAATGATAATAACAAACAATAATAATAATACATATTTAAACAGTTTTACGTCTCCATCCATCGGAATGGGAGGCTACAACTTGAACTGGAACCCCTGCATAAATACGACGATACCAGACCTGCGATGTACGACTTCAGCTGAGGTATTCGCTTTATTTCCATGAACTGCTGATGAGAATATAGGCTAATAGTCAAGTGTTATATACATACATAACACATTTATATCGTTAAAACAAACAATAAAATAATTTATTGATTTAAGTAAATGAATATATAAGGATTACCGTAGCTGAGATCGGTCACATAATATCCATGTTTAGTTAGATTGCTGAAACAAAGAAGAGTGAACTAAATGTTGTGACAGTTGGCTAGTAAAGCTTTGTTTAGGTATTTCTATGTTGTTAAGTTTATCTAGTTTTTAAACAAGAGTTTCTTTGCTAAAACATATGTAAAAAGGTTTTCTGTTGAACTTTTGTTTTAGAATATCCCTATTATGACTCATTTGAGAAGTGTTTAACAGTTGAAAAACCCACCAAACAGAAACAACTCGCATCCAATTGTGTCTCGCTAAGCTTAGAAGTAGGCTTTTAAAACTCCATGTTTGTGTGCTGTGTTCTTGATCTCGGAACTTTTTGCTGTACAGATGTTTATAACCAACCCATCATATTATGCCTGCACAGCCCTAGCAACTGGAAAAGATGCAAAGTTTGTAGTGAAAGATGACAACCTGGAATTGCAGTATGAGTGAGTATGTTTAGAAGTCTGTTGAAGCATAAACATTACATCTCTAGATAGGTATACAGTCACTGACTTATACTTACAATGATACGAGCAAAGTACGAGTACTATAGAAAAATCTTTCCTAATCATTTCATAGTTCATAACCTAGTCATCTCATGGTTCATACCCTAGTCATCATACAGTTCATATCTTAGTCATCCTTAGTACATGTCCTAGTCATCTTATAGTATGTATCCTAGTCATCTTATAGTACATATCTTAGTCATCTTATAATTCCCATTCTAGTCATCTTATAGTACATATCCTAGTCATCTTATAGTTCATATCTTAGTCATTTTATAATACATATCTTAGTCATCTTATAGTACATATCCTAGTCATCTTATAGTTCATATCCTAGTCATCTTATAGTACATATCCTAGTCATCTTATAGTAAATATCCTAGTCATCTAATAGTACATATCTTAGTCATCTTATAGTTCATATTTTAGTTATTTTATAATACATATCTTAGTCATCTTATAGTACATATCCTAGTCATCTTATAGTTCATATCCTAGTCATCTTATAGTACATATCCTAGTCATCTTATAGTAAATATCCTAGTCATCTAATAGTACATATCTTAGTCATCTTATAGTTCATATTTTAGTTATTTTATAATACATATCTTAGTCATCTTATAGTACATATCCTAGTCATCTTATAGTTCATATCCTAGTCATCTTATAGTACATATCCTAGTCATCTTATAGTAAATATCCTAGTCATCTAATAGTACATATCTTAGTCATCTTATAGTTCATATTTTAGTTATTTTATAATACATATCTTAGTCACCTTTAGTAGATGCCCTAGTCATCTTATAGTACGTATCCTAGTCATCTTATAGTACATATCCTAGTCATCTTATAGTACATATCCTAGTCATCTTATAGTTCATAAGTTAGTCATCTTATAGTACATATCTTAGTCATTTTATAGTTCATATCCTAGTCTTATAGTTCATATCCTAGTTATTTTATAGTACATATCTTAGTCATCTTATAGTACATATCTTAGTCATCTTATAGTTCTTATCCTAGTCATCTTATAGTTCATATCCTAGTCATCTTATAGTTCGTATCCTAGTTATTTTATAGTACATATCTTAGTCATCTTATAGTTAATATCCTAGTCATCTTATAGTACATATCCTAGTCATCCTATAGTACATATCCTAGTCATCTTATAGTACATATCCTAGTCATCTTATAGTTCATATCCTAGTCATATTATAGTAAATATCCTAGTTATCTTATAGTACATATCCTAGTCATCTTATAGTATATATACTAGTCATCTTATAGTTCATGTTTTAATCATGAAACACTTCATGTCTGATTCACATAAAGTTTGAATTTCACTCATTTTACAGTTCCTATTCTAAGACAGTTTAATGCAGCCTGTCGTTTCTTGTGCAAACAATATTATAGATAAATTGCAAAGAAAAAATATTTTGTCTGTAAAGATGTGTTGCTAGTTATTTGTAAACACGAATTCATGAAAGTTAAACTACAAAAACTGTTTCAACCGTCAAGCACCTACAACTCAACCAGCTTTACAAGTTTGTCATATATGTATTGATTAGCATCCACAGACCTAGTTATTTGTTTTTAAACCTCAAGTACAACAAGTAATAAATAACTCACATTTTACCAGTAAAGTTTTCTTATTCAGCTCAAAGTAATTTCGTCTCAATAAGTCTTGCAAAATCATAGGTTTCTAGTTGATGTCAAATCTATTTTAATCTGCCTAAGACTAAACTTTTTTGTTCATTTTATTTTAAAGTAAATATTAAACAGGTATTTGATATTAGAGAATTTGGTTGCTTTGTCGGCTTCAGACAGCATCTCATTTTATAGATCATCTACTTATCCGACTGTGCATATCGTCTTAAAATGTAGTTCTACAACACCAAATGAACCACTGATCGAAAAGAGCTCATGCCCAGATGGATACGTAAGACATTTGAAACTAGTATCACATTATTCAACAGAACCTTGTAAGTCAGTTAAAATAATAAGTTAATTGGCTAACTAAAAGGGCAAGAAAGCTGCTCTGATGAAGTGGAAACAAGGTATTAAGGTCGGTTCAAGGAAATGTTACTTCAAGTTAATTATGTTCACATAAGTTGCATATATTAGTCGGTGTTAGAAAACACTTAGTTTAAATAACTAATAACTGTTTAGTACCACCCTGAACTACATATATGAATGAAAAGAGTGGTATGACATGAGACCGTGGGTGTGGGAATATTTTCTAGCATCAGATATAACTATTGTTAAATGTTACATCACCTCTCACAACTGTTCTTCAAGTCCCTACCTTGCTGCCTACATAGTAAACTTGAAAGCTGTCAAGTACTGTTTCAGTTTGCTGTAAAAAGTACTTTTTGAGATTTGTTTATTAATTTTCACATTAGGACAGTTTCTTGTATTAGTTATAAACAATTATGGTTGTGAGGAGTTTAGGCTGTATATGTTTGTGCTTATTAACTAGATAAAATTTTTCTAAAAGTTCTGTTTTTATGATAAAAGTCATAGAGTTATATTTTTGTTAAAGCTTTCAATTACAAACTTCACATGATATGCGGTGCAATTCTTTTATTTGACCAACCTTGCCCTTTCACCATATCATTAGCTACTTTTTACCACAAGATTTGCTTACTCTTTTATAACTGATAGTAGCATTGATGACACAAATAATATGTTTCAGCTCATCGTGAAAGGACACAATGAAAGGAAATATATAAATATAATAACTTTTAAAAATGTACAGTTCATATTAAATCTTCAAAGACAAATAATATCTAACTCAAATAAACTGATAATTTATGACTACGATAATTAATAAACATTACCAGAATTAAAAAAGGAATGCAGAAAGTAGGTGAAACAGTACTGAAGTTGGAGAATTTCTACAGTAATATATAATATATTTAGTTTAGTTTTTCATTCAACTAGCTATCAGATATTCTCAGTATAATAAACTTCCAAGTTATCCTTATGCAGTAGGAGGATTCAGACTTTGATGTATTACTTTAAAGAAAAGCCAAAACTAACAAATAAAAACCTTAAACAACAATTTATTGTGAGAATTATTGAAAACCAACTATAGCATAACACATTTTACTTGTATAAGTAGCTTGACTGGATAGTGTTGTTCTCTTTTAGTGCCTTACCTTCACTCACCCTGTTTGCTGCCCGACCACATCTGCTGGAGAAGATCACCTCAGTGTTGGATCCATACTCCTTATAATGTAAGTTTAATTAATTTCTTATTTTATGTAGTAATCAGCACAATTTTACCTGTTTATGAGTTTTCTTCTTCTACATCATTTTAGATCAATTATTAATAAAAACAAAAATATACTCCATGATGAAACGTGATAGTGTATAAATAAATTTGTAGATTAGCTGTGTCAGTGGTATGTTATGTTGTAGATTAGCTGTGTCAGTGGTATGTTATGTTGTAGATTAGCTGTGTCAGTGGTATGTTATGTTGTAGATTAGCTGTGACAGTGGTATGTTATGTTGTAGATTAGCTGTGTCAGTGGTATGTTATGTTGTAGATTAGCTGTGTCAGTGGTATGTTATGTTGTAGATTAGCTGTGTCAGTGGTATGTTATGTTGTAGATTAGCTGTGTCAGTGGTATGTTATGTTGTAGATTAGCTGTGTCAGTGGTATGTTATGTTGTAGATTAGCTGGGTCAGTGGTATGTTATGTTGTAGATTAGCTGTGTCAGTGGTATGTTATGTTGTAGATTAGCTGTGTCAGTGGTATGTTATGTGACTGCCGGAGTTTTGATAATGAAGGTTATTAAAAAGTCACAAGGAATTGAACTTTGCCCTAACTTGAACTTCTGGAAGTCGTTACCATTTGTTGTTAAGGTAAGAGGCGCTTACTTGTGATAAAATATTTCTTATGAAATTGAGAATCACATGAAGTTCATATATCATTTAGGTGTATACAAAATAAACTACTGTATGATTTCATCTAGTCAAGTCCATTATATATGTATAAATATACATATCATACATATACATGTATGTTATTTATAAGAGGCTATATAACTGTATATATATATTTATAAATCTCAGTGTTTATAATTTGAAAATTCTTTGTCCAGTTATAGCGAAGAAGTTTTACGAGCGAAAAATTAAGCTCCTACTAGATTTGAACTCTGAACCTCCAGGTCTGGAGAGATAGTCATAGTGGTGGCTTACTATGACTACAAATGTAGTCAGAGTAAGGTGTGTGGTTTCATCCATTAGGCTACACGGCTTACTTGCAAGAACATAGTCTAATAGTCCACATAATACTTATTACACCTGCCAATCTCTAAGGCTGAATAGTTAAAATACTCACACTTCAGCTAGCCCGCTTAAAAAGCATGGCGTCATATTGTTGCTAACTTTGGCTTAAGTTATAATAACGGCTCTCATTATTAACTAGCTTGAGTTACTCAAATTCATTTGTTAAAGAAACTTAGGCAAATCAACTCTTTATGCAAAAAAATTTTTATTACTCATGCAAGGCCAGGCATTCAGGTAGTATATGCCTGTATACCTATATTGTTATTGTTATACTATATATAAATGTATATGTACATGTATATATTATTACATATATCAAAATATATAATAATACTAGCGGAATGCCCGGCGTTGCACGGGTATTAAGACAGCTTATAAACAATGAGAGGTAAGGTAGTTGCCTGCCACTTGCCATTAGTCTGGCACATTGCCAATGGCTCATTTTATGTAAGCTTACTAAGAAGAGCTAACTACTTGATCTCACGGGAAAGCACGCATAAAAGTATGGTGCACGATCACGGAGAGTGGTAGCATATTTTCACATGCATACCGACATATATCGCCCAAAGAATCCATTAATGTCACATAGCTAAGTTGGTAAGGCATTTGGCAATAAGGCATAAGGCAAATCTTCTGTGATACGGATTCTTCATTCAAATATTTTAATAGTGAGATTTGGACAAACTGAATTACACACAGATACACACAAAAACTTTGAGATTTATATAGTATATATATATATATATATATATATATATATATATATATAAATATATATATATACAGTGAAACATGGATAACTCGCCCTCGGATATATCGAACACATGGTTAACTCGAATGGATTTGCTTGGTCCGTTCCCACGTAATGATAAATGGCTCTATATAACTCGAACTCAACACTGTTAATTCGAACTGTTTTTTGCCCAACGGCTACCAAAACAGTTGCTATCGCTTTAGAAAATCACTTTATTCCAACCCATAGAGGTAAACCTCAACTTTTCGTAATTCATAAGCGTCATTATTACTACCATCGGCAAAATATTTTCGTCGACGATTATTCTAAAGGTTTGGTGAAATTTGATTTATACCAAACATCCACTTAGCGATCGCCCTTCAGAAGCGAGGTAAAGTGAGGTAATCTTTGCATAAACTTCAAGAAAAATCGGCAAAACTGATTGTGGGTAAAACGCTCAAAAGAAAAAGATGTATTTTCTTTTGAGCATTTCAACAACGATCAAGTTTTGCCAATGTCAATCTAAAAAACCTCCTGGCAATAACATCACCTCAAACAACGAACCAATCTCAAGTGATAGAAAAATCTCTATACTTTTTGATAAAAACGTTTTAAACTTTACATTAGAAGCATTTAATTTGAAACAAGCCATTTGTGCTTTTGCTTTATATTATAGTTTGTATATGTACTGATGTCTTCTCTTTTGAGCATTTTAACAACGATCAAGTTTTGCCAATGTCAATCTAAAAAACGTCCTGGCAATAACATCACCTCAAACAACAAACCAATCTCAAGTGATAGAAAAATCTCTATACTTTTTGATAAAAACGTTTTAAACTTTACATTAGAAGCATTTAATTTGAAACAAGCCATTTGTGCTTTTGATTTATATTATAGATTGTATATGTACATGTATATACTAATAAATAAGTAAATACATAGACTTGTGACAGTGCTCTGATAACTTGAACGCTCTGATAATTCGAACACTTTTGCTCGGTCCCTTGAAGTTTGAGTTATCCGAGTTTCACTGTATATATATATATATATATATATTGATATATATATTGATATATATATTGATATATAAAATGTATTGTCAAATATATGTATATATATTGATATATACATCAATACATATATATATTTATTTACATTATATCTATAAATCTCAAAGTTTGTGTGTATGTGTGTATGCGTGTACGGGTGTACGCGTGTACATTTGTACACGTTTACACATGTGTGTGTACGTGCATGCACGCACGCGCTTGCATGCGTCCTTCGGTACATTCGCATATAGCTATTAAAATACTGAAATGAAGAATCAGTCTCATTGAAAATTTGATCTCCGAACCTCCTGCTCACCATACAACACGCTAAACTATTTGAGCTACGCGAGATTGATAGATTAATTGGGCAATATGAGTGAATATCTGGGTGAAAATACTGCAATGCTTTGCGCAACGCAACCTGATTAAAGCTTGATCTAACAGCTTTTATTAGTAAGTTACTAGCCTACTCAAATTAGCCATTGGCAATTTGCCAGGCTAATGGCAAGTGGCAGGCGAGTAATTTACCTGCCACGGTTTTGTAAGCGGTTTTTGATACCCTTGCAATGTTGGGTATTCTGCTAATCTATGTAAATCTAAAAGTCTGTAAGTAGTTCAGTTTGTCCAGCTACAGCTAATAAAATACCGGTAGGAAGAATCCATATCGCAGATGATTTGATCTCACAACCTTTCGTTCGCCAAGAAAATGCCTTACCATTTTAATTGCGTGTCATTGATGGATTTTTTGTGCAATATATGTTGCTGTGTGGGTGAAAATACGCTACCGCTCTCCATTACGGCGCAATGTAACTTTATGCTTGCTCTCTCGTGAGAGCAAATAGTTACATTAGCTCTTATTAGTAAGCTAACTCAAATTCACCATTGGCAATGTGCCAGGCTAATGACAAGTGGCAGGCAACTGCATTACCTCTCATTGTTGATAGGCCAATTTTCAATACCCGTGCAACGTCGAGCGTTCCGCTAGTCTATATATATAAATCTCAAAGTTTGTGTGCCTGTCCTTCTGTTCTTCTGTAATTTTGTACCTTACTGTGTCCAGCTATAGCTATTGAAATATATAAATCAAATATCTGTTCCAAGCTGGATTGAACTTATGGAGAATGAAACCGAATATTTGTGTATCAATTTTCTAACCACAAGTCTACGAAGGCTTTTACAATTCCATAGCTCTTATTATATACGCAGTCCGTATCCATTTCATGATTGCACAGGCTAAATGTGCACTTTTTTATTATTAATTGATATTATCTTTTGCATTTGTTATTTTTTCAAAATTTTTTAACAGGTAATTCTTTGCTGCTGTTACCTATTTTTTTAAATTGTAATTTTCAAACTACCATTTCAATTCCAAGTGTGCCATTACAGTCTTATTTTCAGTTTTTCCTAACATTTGTTTGCCAGATCTGTAAAGGCTAAATTCTTTTTTGCGTGGACAATTGTGTTATCTCGAGTAGGAAGAGCCTTTACATTTTATCTTCGTTCAGTCAGGCAAAGTACCAGACAAAGACAGTCTGATATCTTATTTTTACACTCGTACCAGTATTGAGAGGTACCAGTATTAAGAGGCACCAGTATCGAGAGGTACCAATATTGAGAGGTACCAGTATTGTGAGGTACCAGTATCGAGAGGTACCAGTATCGAGAGGTACCAGTATCGAGAGGTACCAGTATCGAGAGGCACCAGTATCGAGAGGTACCAGTATCGAGAGGTACCAGTATCGAGAGGTACCTGTATCGAGAGGTACCAGTATCGAGAGGTACCAGTATCGAGAGGTACCAATATCGAGAGGTACCAGTATCGAGAGATACCAGTATCGAGAGGTACCGATATCATCGTATTCAAAGTTTTGATGGATATAGCTACTTCTGCAACAGTAACTTTTTTATACACACACCTCTATGCACTAATTACTGTTATTATTAATTCAACATATTCAATCTTTTTATTTAGTTTTTCAGTTCGTATTAATTTCACCATTGCCAAATGATTTTTCATTGTAATGGTAGCACAACAGGCTAATTTAGCCATTACTTGCTAATTATAGCTCTTTTTCATTTAAACACTTTTACAATTGTCATATTTTTCTTCTTAATTTATTTGACCTGCACAAAACGCTTGTCACATGATATTAAGTTTGAAAGTTAGAATAATAACTGTTGTTATTTGTTAAATAAAAACAACTTTGCAAATCTTAGTCACACTTTCCCTCTCTTTATTCACCCTTCAATCTGTTATTGAAACAGAGAAGATCTATCAGTTTAACCAAAATAGAGTCAGCCTGTAGTCAAGGTTTTCTTTTTAACAGATTCTAAAAGTTAGTTGAATTTGAAATAACAAAGTTGTTTCTTTGCATATGCAGGATGGATTCCTTTTTGTAATACGATGTGGTAAAACGGACAAAGAAACGTATAATGCAGTCTGAAGGAAGGCGGAAAAACTGGAGTCTAGTTCCTTGCAGATTGGCTGCGAATTTATCTACATAAACAGTTTCTGGAGTCAAGGGCTTCTTATGTACACAGCTATCACAATGTTTACTGATTTAAATGCGTATTTATATTATATAGAAATCAATTTTTCTAAGAAATAAAGTTCTTTTAAATTTTAAATTTTATTTACTTATCTCAAATCTTTTTATATGCGAAAGATTGCACAACTGTTATAAACTTTTCAAGTTGCAGTAAGATGCATAGGAAATAAGAAATTAAAATATAATTAGATTAATACATATGACTTAAATTTCAAAAGTTAAAAACCTTGGCAATGTATATAAATATTTATCTCTTTTTATGAATGTTATTATCAGTAGGACAACATGACACTCGCTTTATACTCAGAACTGCGGATTGCGCAAAGATAAGATAGCCATTGACCTGTGAACCTGTGATTTACTATAGCATGTGACTAACAGTTATCTATCAGCTCTGTATGAGCCATCGCACAGTTAATTTTATCATTCACTAGTAGTTGACTTAATACTGACAGTCAGTTGATGTCAACAACCATGCTAACTTTTCAAAGTTTTTATACCGTCACTTTGTTTCTTTGCCTAACAATTGTCTCTAGTCTGGAGTTTAAAAAGGAGATAAAGAAAAGCTGTACAGCTCTTACAGATAAAGGAACAGTAGATTTGTCTTCTCTTGCCTCCACTGATGGCAAATCAGCTGCGTAAGTATAGTTTAGTTTTGTATTAACACCTAGCATAACACGACGTTGTGGAGAATAGCCTTTGAACCAGGAGTTGCTGAGATAGCTGTGAAAAAGCGGCACATACTCTGAGACTAACTGGAGTATAGTAACAGTAAAACAAGGTAAGACTTTGTAGAGTATGAATTCAGTAGAATGTTTTATAAAGGACTCACATTTAGACTCAATTTGGCAAACAGTCTGCTGTTCGACAGGTTTCAAGTAACAAACCCGATTCCTGGAGACGGTGTATCTTACTGGAATCCATGCACTGATACTCTACTTCAAGTATCTACTCCACCGTGTACAGATAGTGGAGAGGTAAGTGTAACAAATAGTTTATGTATATATTCACTACTTCAAGTATCAACTCCACCATGTACAGATAGTGGAGAAGTATTTACTTACCATTGACATATAGCAGAAAGGTAAGTTTAATGGATATTCTTTGTGGATGCACTACTTCAAATATCTGATATACTATGGTCAAATAGCAGAGAGGTAAGTTTAACTTATCAATAAAGGCTGAATGATGGTTTTATTAGATAAGGTTCGGAATCTTTATACTTATCTATATAAGTATAAAGATAAGTTATTCTTCTACTTCTTATTTATAGGCATATCAAGGATAAGTATGTTGATATACCTGACCTATATATATATTTTTCAAAGTATGTCGGTCGTCTGTGTACATTCCGGCTATAGCTATTAAAATCTTTGAATAAAGAATGCGCACCAAATAAAATTTGATCTCGAACCCTCCTGCTCGCAAGTCCGGCGCCGTACCATTAGGCCACAGAGATTGATTTGTTAGCTAGCTGATATAGTGTATGCCGCTATATGGGAGCAAATATCCCAACGGCTTTGTGTACTATGCAGGGTCATAGCATGATGTCACGAGAAGCTGGTCGCTCTCATTAAGCGTACTCAAATTTTCCATTGGCACTGTGCCAGGCTAATAGCAAGTGGCAGGCAACTCTCATTACTTCTCATTGTTTATAAGCTGATTTTTAATACCCGGGCAACGCCGGGTATTACAGCTAGTCTATTTATATTTAAATATATATATATATATATATAGACTAGCTGTGCTTCTCAGCGTTGTCCAGATATATATATTTAAATATATATCTATTTTGAAATTTTATAAAAGCTTCTGCGATATGGATTCTTCATCGCTAGATACTAATAGCTATAGCTGAACAGACCAAACAACTGCTAGATACTAATAGCTATAGCTGAACAGACCAAACAACTGCTAGATACTAATAGCTATAGCTGAACAGACCAAACAACTGCTAGATACAAATAGCTATAGCTGAACAGACCAAACAACTGCTAGATACTAATAGCTATAGCTGAACAGACCAAACAACTGCTAGATACTAATAGCTATAGCTGAACAGACCAAACAACTGCTAGATACTAATAGCTATAGCTGAACAGACCAAACAACTGCTAGATACTAATAGCTATAGCTGAACAGACCAAACAACTGCTAGATACTAATAGCTATAGCTGAACAGACCAAACAACTGCTAGATACTAATAGCTATAGCTGAACAGACCAAACAACCGCTAGATACTAATAGCTATAGCTGAACAGACCAAACAACTGCTAGATACTAATAGCTATAGCTGAACAGACCAAACAACTGCTAGATACTAATAGCTATAGCTGAACAGACCAAACAACTGCTAGATACTAATAGCTATAGCTGAACAGACCAAACAACTGCTAGATACTAATAGCTATAGCTGAACAGACCAAACAACATTCAACGACAAACTTTGAGATTGATGTATATAGATATACTACCTGAATTTGAAAAAGAATGTAACGTCATTTTGTATAATTCAATTCTTTGGAGTCGTCTTCACCTGAATTAGAACTGTAACTCAACATGTTTGTAATAGCTTTGCAATATCCCTGCTGCTACTCTTTTCAACTAGAGCTTAATTGTATATTCATGCAGGTATTTCAATTGACAACCGGAATTTTGACATGCATCACCCTCGCAGCAGCAAAGGATGCTTCCTTTTCGGTACAAGACGGAAATTTAGTCTTAGATTATGCGTAAGTAAATAAGTTATGAAATGGAAGCTTTCGAGTGTTTCAGCTTTATTGAACAATATTTTCAAATAGTACAGTTTTGATTCTTTTTAATTTAAGCGATGGCTTGTTATGTTTGATTCTGAGCTGGTTGAATCATTGTATCTGAATACTTGTTCACAACCTGTGCTATACCAATGGTTCTTCCCCTGAAACCAACCATTCTTAATCTACTTGTAAATCTTTTCTCAATCTATTACATCTAAAATCTACTTCAGCTGGATTTTGTCAGCCCTTTGTGCTAAATCTCAGAAGCATAGAATCAGGTGCTTGCTCGCGATTGAAAAATCAAAAACAGTAATCTATTTAAGACGGTCTTGAAGCAGCACCTGCTGTCAGTGTTACCTGCTGTCAAAGATGGAGTAGTCTTTTGCGTCGTTAGGCAGTCTTTATATTTTTCTTGTAAACTGTAGTAATCTTTTATCTATGTAGTTCACACCCTGTCCACTTCCTGTCATCTCGACTAGCCAAGCTATTGTACGCATGGAGCCTTCATCAGTGTTTTTTAACATTTCAACAAGATAGTCTTACTTGACGAGAATATAAATTTGATTATAAGTTCAATGGAACATCTGTCATTGCCAATTAACAGCCAAGAATAATTCTACACTTTACTTTTGCGCTATCGGTTTTAATTAATCTACGGTTACACACAGTGTTTACAGCTGTACACACTGTGTTTACAGCTGTACACATTGTGTGTACAGCTGTACACATTGTGTGTACAGCTGTACACATTGTATTCATAGCTGTACACAGTGTATTTACAGCTGTACATACTGTGTTTACAGTTGTACACATTGTGTTTACAGCTGTACACATTGCATTTATAGTTGTACACACTGTATTTACAGCTGTACACACTGTTTACAGCTATACACATTGTGTGTACAGCTGTACACAGTGTATTTATAGCTGTACACACTGTATTTACAGCTGTACACATTTTGTTTACAGCTGTACACACTGTGTTTACAGCTGTATTCTATATTACAGTTCTTTAAATAGTAAAAATATTTTTGTTGCAGGAGTTCTGATCAACCTTCACGTATTACACTCAAATGCACTGACACAACCCCAAGTGACCCATTTGTACAAACACAATGTTCAGACAGCTCAGCAAATGTATGTCATCTACATGTATAATAGTTATTCTTTGGAAATGTTCACCTCTATTAATAAATCCTACTTTGTTATTGTATGTCTATCTTTGTGTGCATTTGTTTGTGTAGTTGTGTGGTGTGAGCGCATGCGTGTGTAGGTGTGTATGCGCATGTGTGTGCATGTGGTACATGTGGTGTGCATGGTGTTCGTAGTGTGCGTGGTGCGCGTTGTGTGAGTGGTGTGTGTGCATGTGTGTGTGTGTGCGTGCGTGCGTGTGTGTGTGCGTGTGTGTGTGCATGTGTGTGTGCATGTGTGTGTGTGCGTGCGTGCGTGCGTGCGTGTGTGTGTGTGTGCGCGTGTGTGTGTATGTGTGTGTGCATGTGTGTGTGTGCATGTGCGTGTGTGCGTGTGTGTATGTGTGTGTGTGCATGCATGTGTGCGTGCATGTGGTACACGTAGCGTGCATGGTGTTCGTAGTGTGAGTGGTGTGTGTGCATGTGTATGTGTGCATGTAAATGCTATGTGTTCCCTCATTTTTTGTCCAAACTGCCCACACATGCTTTGTACCTTCAACCAGGTTGCTAATAATATTTGGTTTCCTAATAATTAGGTGTTAGTCACCCTCACTATTAGGTCTTAATTGCTTTTTCCATTTTGTATTTTTTCCTATTATAAATTTTATTGCCAATAAACTCATTTTTATATATATATTTATAGTGTTTTACTCACTTTTAAACTTTGGGGTTAATCCTTTTTAATTTTCGCTGAAATAAACTAGAATATACAAATTTACTGTCTGACAGCTGGTTGTGGGTCAGTAACTAGTTTGTTTCTGAATGCTGGTGAATTTTTTAAATCACTTTTGCCAGTCTTTGCTATAATATGAGCCATGTCAGTCTTTCCATCTGAAGCCACAGCTCTAGGTTGGGACAGAAACTGGTGGTTTTCAGCATAGGAGACACACACTATAACAGCTGTGCCAACGGACAACTCCCTGTGGCTTTTGAATAGTTGTATGCATAGTTATCACACCTGATGATCTCCCAAAGCCCACTAGACTTCCAGGGTACTGGTACTCATAACAATTCAGTACCAGCAGAGCCATTAGCATTTCTAGTTCAGATGATCGACTATCACATTTGAGCCGTTTTGGAAAGGGAATCGAAACTACGGTGATCTCGTGTGGCTGCGATTTTCTGTTCGTTTTTGAGCTTTTAAGAGCTTGTAACCACATTTCCACATATTTGGCACTTACAACACAACAGAGTAAGACATGGTGAATCTTTTTGATACAAAATAACTGTAATGTGAATTTTGTTGCAAGTCAACCTTTAAAACCACTATACCTGTAAACCACTGTACCTCGCAAGGTTAGCCGGTATGCAACAACACCGTACTTGAATAGCTGGCTAGCCAGCATTGGAAACGATAACTGGGTTTGGTCTGCAATTGATGACCGAGACGTCCCAGTTAATTGGCGCACACAAAAAACGAATATCAGCAGGCTTGAATTAAAATTGGCAAGGGGTCTGATTCCTTTCCAGAGTTTTGCAAGATAATGACTGTTGCTCACTAAAGTGACTCATTCAATTTTTGGTCAGGAATATATTTCGCGTTTTGTTTATTCATTTATTTCAGAGTTATTTAATTTTGTATTCATTTTGCAGTGTTACACATTCACCCACAAGTTATGCTGCCCAGTCGGTTCAGGGCTGAGTGTTGGATCAGTATTGCTGATAATGTGAGTAGAATTACAGTCAACGCATGCACTTTGATTGTTATACTATAACCTAATCAGACTTCACACAAGTCTTATCATCCACGCAATTGGAGTCCCCACTAGCATTATTACTTGTGGCAATCAGTTAACACTGCTGTTAAAGTAATGCACTCTGACGATAGTACACGCTAAATGACATAATATAATTGGCTCTGCTGGTATGAAGCGTTTAGAGTAGAAATTGTCTTTCCTCTGAACGAAAAAGTAAGACAGACAAGTAAGACACACTTTAGTAAAGATCTTATACACGATCTATGCGATACTTTCTCTGTTGTCTAAGTTCCAGTTGCACCTACATATAACTAGTAATAGTGTTATGTGTTATCTGTGGCTCATGTGTTTATGCTCTATTGTCTGTCTACTTGAGGCAGAATGACAATTCTGTTTATAAAGAGTTATCATATCTGAAACTCTTTCCTGGTAATTTTGGCAAACATCTAACATATCTCTGCTATTGTAGAGCACTCGTTTTGGTTGTTTGCTATTTGGTTGGAGGAATTCTCTTCATGAAATTTGTCAAAAAGGCAAATGGAGCCGACCTCTTGCCTAACGTTGAGTTTTGGAAGTCTTTGCCATCTTTTGTCAAGGTAATAACAGCAAAAAAACTTGCTGGAACATGATATCCATTAGAAAATCGACTTTTTGTAACCTTTTGTAGTCATTTTTAAAGCATCAGCAAAGTGTGCTTTTTCTTGTCAAGTAGCCAAAAGTCAAACTGATACCTAATTGTTGTTTCGAGGTCAAAAAACACATTTTATGACATAAATTTCTACTCATAAGGCATTGCTGGCAAAACAGCTGTTCAGAGCTTAGTGGCTGATTTTTAAATGTGATAATTTATATCTTTTTTTACAGCTGCTGAAGTATATTTTTGTGGTTTAACAAATTTTTTTTTTTTAAATACCCACAGCCAACTAAACTGCTTTGTTGAATTTACAAGAGGGTAGCTGCTGCCTTTTTTGCTGTTTTCAGTCGCTATTATGGAAACTGGACTCCATCTTTATTAGGCAGTTTTTAAAGCTTATTATTACCAACAAACAGACACACCCAGAAGGATGTTATGCTAGGGCATAAGAGATTGAAACCCTGCAATTGAAAAAAAATGAATATATATATTTATATATATATATATACATGTATATAATTGTTGTCTCACCCCGGTTAACCCGTATGGGTGGTAGTTTCTGCTCTAACTTGGGTCTCTTACCAAAGACCTGGGAGTTTGAGCACTCGCCTCAAGATCTTAGCTGTTCCCAGTAGCGCACTTTTCTGCAACTCACCTGAGTTGATTGCTGTTGGTATTTGGGCAAGCCACATTTTATGCGCCGGTGTTATTGCGCCCAGTGCCCCAATGACTACTGGGATTACAGTTGTTCTTACATCCCAGCATTTTTCAATCTCTTCTCCAAGAGGGAGATATTTCTCTACCTTTTCTTTTTTTTTGCTGTCTATATTGTAGTCGTTGGGTACTGCTAAATCTATTATAGTAGCTCTCTTGTTCTCCTTGTCTACCTATACCTATACCACTATATCTGGTTGGTTTGCTAGGACATGCTTGTCAGTCTGGATGTAGAAGTCCCAGAGGATCTTAGCGCGAAAATTTTCATTGACTTTACCAGGAGTTTCCCACCAATGTTGTGGTTTATTAAGGCCATACTCGTCACATAGACTTCTATACACAACACCTGCGACATGATTATGCCGCTCAGTGTATGCATTTCCTGCTAGCTGCTTGCATCCACTGATGATGTGTTGGATGGTCTCAAGTGCATCTTTGCACAGTCTGCATCTAGGATCATCTCTAGTGTGATAAATTTTTGTTTGGAGTTGCCTTGTTGGGAGCACTTGCTCCTGGGCTGCCATGATTAGCGACTCTGTATTGGCCGTTAGGTTTCCTTTGTTTAGCCACATATATGTCTGGTGAAGATCGCCAACCTTAGATATTTGTCGGTGGTAAGCACCATGAAAGGGTTTCGTGTGCCAGTCAATTTCCTCATCATCAGGGCGAAGGTCCATTGTAAGAGCAGCCGATTGAAATTCAGCTAGCAACTTATCTGAAGTGGCCATAGAGGCTGCATAGGCTTTGATGTTTTGCTCTTCCTCCTTCACTGTCTGCTGTACACTTGTGAGTCCCCTACCGCCATCTTTCCTATCGAGATACATTGTAGTAGTATCAGATTTTAGGTGGAGTGCTCCATGCATGGTCAGCAGTTTACGAGTTGCTATATCTATTTCCTTGATGGTTTCCTCAGTCCACTTTATTATGCCTGCTGGATATCTTATTACTGGCAGTGCGTAGGTATTTATTGCCATGACTTGGTTCTTGGCATTGAGCGGGCTCCGTAAGACCTGCCGAAGGAGTTTCTTGTATTCAGTAATGGCTTTGTGACGTACCTCGGCTTCGTGGTTGATGTTGCTTTGCATAATCCCCAAGTAGTTGTACCCTTGTTCTATATCTTTGATAGTACCATTTGGCATTCTTAAGCCATCTGTGAGCATAGAATGGTTTTTTATATATATATAAATATATATATTTATATATATATAAAATTTATATGATATATAAGTATATATATATATTTATATATATAGTAACTAAAAGCAGGTGCAAAAGCGTATAAAAAGAAATCTCTACACTAAAACCTAAAAGATAATTAGTGGAGTATGAACTATTTAAAAAAAATTTAAGAAGAAAGTAAACTCTTGTACTAAAATCTTTAGTTTTTCAAAAGTCGTACGTTTTTCAAAAGTTTTACAAAAATCTACGATTTTAGTACAACCACGTCTGAAGAGTGCATTGCACGAAACAAACTTGTAGTGCAATTACTAAAAGTTTACTTTCTTCTTAAAAAATTTTCAAATGTATATATACGGTTAATACATATATATATATATATATATATATATATACGGTATATATATAATACATGTATATACGGTATATATATATATATACCATAAAATCTCTATTTGATTGCCATGGCGCTCTATTTTTTCAATCCTTCCCTGAGAGTGGCATTTCATTAGAAGTGACATTCAAATAAAGGGTGGCGTTCAAATAAAGAGTAGTGTTGTATTTTTCAAGCACCTTGTCAAAATATTGAGAGCGCAAATTTAACCCTCTTACAGGCAAATCGAATGTTGCCTAGATTTTGCACTCTCCTTTGAGCAGAGCGACATTAAGACTCTGAGTAGAAGAAATCTGCTAACTTACATGTACCTCCAACTTGTCATAGATCTCTAAATAAACACACACGAGAAGCTTATGCATGTCTCTAGCAGTTGATATATATTGCTTGCAATTAACCAACGATGATCTTGCAGCCTGCGTTGCATTTTGTTGGAAGTTTAAAGTTTTTTACTTCATTCTAAATTTGAAAGCATATTTTCTTTTTATAACTGTGTTTAACAATTTTGCATAAAGCTCATTGCTCTCATTGATATGTTTGCTACAGTTTGTAGCCAAAACTGGCTTTTTCAATGTGTAATGGAAGAGGAGTTACGAGTGTTCATCCATTATAAACTGAGCTCATATTATCACATTGATGCTTCCAAATAATTTGCTATAAGTGGCCGTAAGTGAGCAAATTTATAAGTTATATAATAATCCATCAAATGCTACAAATATATATTTAACAACAAGTGACATACACAAATCGTATTTATAATACATTCAGAAACAAAAATTAACATTTTAAAACCAAAATTAAATTCTTAAAACAAAAATATTAGCATCATATGGTCAGCCAGTCATGTTTTAATTGTTGTATTCATTTGAAATTATTCCATATTCTTTGGGCTGTTCGATGCCTTCCAAAGTGTCTTTCGACCTCAACTCGTCTTCTGCACAGCTGAGCTAGCTGATATTAGCGTCCAAACAATTTTTTAGCAAAGCAAAACTTATGCAGTACACTTCTGTATACACTTCTTGCGTGAATAAAAAGAAACTGCATGTAATCAAAATAGTCTCAAAATTTTAGCCTCAAAATAGGTAGTGGCACAGATTCCATGGTAAATGAGAAAATTGTTTCACATACATCAAATTATCAAGACTGCGCTAAAAAGAAACTACTATTAGCCTGATACAGTTACTATTATTTTTATAGTTTTGCAATCTAAGTTTTAACAACAAAACCGTAAAGATTTGAAGTTGGAAAACAGACATCGATACAAACAAAAAAATGAAGGAATTAATTGTTATTGATTTTATCGAGTCATTATTAATAGTTTTGTGGACACTTTTCTATAGATCTCTTGCTATCATGGGTTTATAAAGATCAAGAATGCTAAATAGTGGCGGTCAATTTGGAGGGGCATTCAAATGAAGGCGGCCTAAATTGCCATTGACTCCATATATAGTAATTGATCCTTACGAAAACAAATTTCTTAACAGGGGCATTGTAACATGTGGGTGCTTTGCTAAAATAATTTGTGTGTGGCTACGGTATATTAAATATGATAACGCCTTACATCGAAATGTCTTAACAGAGGCTTCGTAATGTGTGGGCGCAATGCTAAAATAATTGCTCAGGCTGGACAACCACACGTACGAATACACGAATACGCATACGCCCAACTTCGAGAAATCTATATATATATATTTCTCAAAGTATGTCATATGTCTGCATTCTGGCTATAGCTATTAAAATATTGAATAAAAGATTGCTCACTGAATAAGATTTGATCTCAATCCTTCTCATTCGCAAGTTCGGCACCATACCAATTAGGCCACAGAGATTAATTTCTTTGCAAGCTAATATATGTCGCTATATGGGAGCGAATACCCAAAGGCTTTTGCGTACTACGCAGGGTCATATCATAACGTCCGGAGAAGCTGGTAGCTCTCATTATTAAGCGTACACGAATTTTCCATTGGTAATGTGCGAGGCTAATAGCAAGTGGCAGGCAACTCTCATTACTTCTCATCGCTTATAAACTGATTTTTAATACTCGGGAACGCAGGGAAGCTAGCAATATTTATAAAAAAAAGTTTGCCATGTGATGTCATATGCACAAAAACAAAAATTTATTCAATCAAGAATTATCAAATAATTAACAATACAATTGATGAGTTGATCTTTTAGTAAGTTGAAAATTTAATCATCATGATGTGGATATCCGGTACTTGAGAATTGAAACATATCAGTGATGTGTGAAGGACCTAAACTATTCAGTTTTTATAATCCAACAATTTTAGTAAAATAAATTGAGGTATGTGGCTGCTGGAGAACATCCTATTTTTAAACAAAAAATGTTGAGCAAGATGATACAAGACAAGGTGGTATCATTTATAAATTACACACAAGTCATAATGCACCTTTCTGTAAAATAAATAACAAGTCCAATAATGAGTTAGAACAGAGGTTTAAAAAATGGCACAATTTTTGTGTATGTAAAAAGTCTTTTAATTTGAGGTTTCTGAGAATGTTTAGCAGATATGATCATAGCCTAGGAAATAAAAGTTTGCAAAGATATCATCAATCATATCAATATGATATTGAATACCATCAATATATCAAAGTTTGATCATCTGCACTTATGAATTCAGTAAATAGAAATTTTGTTTAAAGTTACTTGGAACTGACAGTGTCACGCCTTTTTCTTTCTTTGCAGGATGGAGTTATGTTTCTTGTCAAATGTGGAAAAGTTAAAAAAGATGGATATGAAGACATTTGATAGCTAGAAGTAATGAATACTGTTTCGCAGATGTCCTTCCATGTCCAACTCTAATTAAAGGTGGTAATTGTTGGACGATAGTTTGATTGGATGTAAAACCTGTCAGTCTTGTTTACATATGTTCTAAATTTAGTCTAAATACAGATAGATATACACGTTTAACCTAATAGCAATGGCGCTTGATATTGTTATAAACATTCCTAGTAGTTAGTAATTACCATTTACCAATAGACTGTCAATAGTTTTTTTTTCAGAAATAGAGTTTAGGCTATACTTGCTACAAGATTATAAGCTGTTGAATTCTCATTTTATGTGCTTGTGACATAATTGATTGTTTCCGAATATAATCCCAAGTGAATTTAGAAAAAAAAATTTACTTGAAAATTTTACTTTGCATTCTGCTGATGTAATTGCTTTTCTTCACTATAAACTTTCATGTATTTGCCGCTTCCATTGTGTGGGAAGTCCTCAAAACCACCTTTCATAATGAATGCAAGACTTGACAACGTTCTTCTCATTGGCAGTAGCAATTCTCTCAAATCATTGCATTAAATGCGATGATTTGAGAGAATTGCCCCCAAAACAAGTTTGGTTTTGAGGGCTTCATGTTAGCAGTATCTTAGGAGGCCATGGATCTGTATCCTGAGCTGTTTTGCTCAACACTGTTCTGTTCTGCACAGTTCAAGCCGTTCATAAGTGTACCATCACTTTTACTTTTCTAAGAGTGTTGGATGTAAAAGACTGCAAGTTCTTTACTATTTCAATAAGAATAAATTAATTTCAGTGCTTCTAGTTTTAGTTTTTGTACAGAATCCCACCTCATTGATAAAACTAGGTGTAACATATTTATAGGCTAGCATAAACAGCTCTCCGTTTGCAAGGTCAATAATGATGAAGAGTGGCGTTGTTTTTCATGTCCTGCTCACAATTTGTTGTTATTGAAAGTGCACCATAGATTTCTTTAAGCAATGAACAAAAATTAACACATTGAAAAAATTAACAAAGATGTAGCGCTTGCAAATAGCCTACTTCTTTTTTACTAAGGTAAGCTTGTTAGTGTATCAGGCTATTTTTTCTCCAAGCCACCAGTTAGGACATTTCCTGTTAGTACACAAACTGATCTGTATCAGTCGTTTGGCAAAGCTTGTAATTTAAGGTTGGATGCCCTTTCTCTTAACACCAACCACACCAGTGGCTTTGCTAGCTAGGTATTGAATCCTAATCTGTTGTTTAGAGGTTCGGCTGATCCCACAACATTCTGTTATTTGTATATATATACATTTCAGTATTTGTCTGTGGGTCTGTCATTTGTGTGTCCAGTTACAGTGATAAAGTTGTGGAAATGACCAATGCTTTTCGCACTGGATTTGAACTCACAGTTGCAGACAGGCACCCTAAACCAAGCAGCACACTGCCATACAATGGAATAATTGTGTGCATCATACTTATTACACCTGCCAATCTTTAACATCCATTAGTTAAAATACTCATGCTTCAACTACCACACTTTACAATCGTGATTGTGTAAAAGATCATGATTGCGTGAGAAACCATGATAGCGTGAGAGATCATGAAGCAATTTCTTCCCAGTGTTGGATTAAGTTATAATAATAGTTAGCTATATACTGTAGTTGCTCAAATTCATTGAGTAAAGAAACTTGACCAAAATAAAAATAAATTTTTCGATGCAAAAACTTTTTTATAACCCATTCATCGCCGGACATTTACTAAGTAAATCTATGTTCGAAACAATCATAGCTATTGTTATTATGACAACTGTTACATTAAGGTGACAAGCTGTTAAGGGACTCTACAAACTATAAACAGTCCAAAGGACTGACATGCCTTGCATATCAGTAGTCTTATCGCTGTGATGATAAGAAAGTCGTTGATAGAGGTCATGATGCTATCAGCTGATCATCTTCTGAAGTCATTTATTTAGTCAGTTTGTGTCAAACGCAAGTCGTCCAAGCAATCAATAGCGATGGTTTTATGGGCTCTTCGAACAGCCCTTGTGCTTTTCAGTTGCACTCTGACTTATTCTTTGCAATTCAAAAAGGAGATAAAACAAAGCTGCATAGCCCTCACCGACAAAGGAGAAGTGAACCTCACCCCAGGTGCTGCAACTGATGGAGCTTCGGCAACGTGAGTTGAGTTGTATCATCTTCAACATTTGAACTAATACTATGTTTCCATACAGCAATAGCGCAGCGACACATCTACACCCGATGATGCAATGCTATCTTGTGTCGCTCTCATGCTGTCGTTATTCGTTGTATTAGGCCGCAAAAGACTTTCTGTTGAGTGGCAGTATAGATGAGTGTTACGTGATCATGAGGGTTTGACTTATCTTGGTTGGAAATTAGTAATACATCTTACTTATATAGCATTTGATTACAAAAACCTAATTCCATAAGTAAAAGCGTTTCTTTCAAACCAGTTTAGGAAGGAGTTGTTGTAAGACTTGTTTACAACAAATTATATATATAATATATAAATATATATTATACCGTATGTTTAGTATAATATATAAATATATATTATACTAAACACATACAGTTGCATACAGTTCTTTGAATGCATCTTTCTTTGCAGACAGTTTTATGTCATTCATGTAGAAGGAATGGTTTATCTTGCTGCCATTTTTAAACTGATACCCATTATGGGTTCCCACCAACATATTGCTTAGAAGACTTAGACATGCAGAGAAATAGGAGTTGTCACCCTAATATACGCCTCGATTGATGCGGACACTCATCAGCTTCTTGTCATCAGCCTTCAGTTTGTTTTCTAGTGGGTCGACAAGATCTTGATAAACACCACAAGGGTAGGGTGGACATTTTACAACCTTAGGCACTCAAGGATCCAACTATGGGGAATTGTAGTCAATCCAATTCATAGCAAGATTGGCTTGCCTTTTTCTGCGGTTGGACACATCATGTAAGCCACCAGCAACTGGAGTTTGCCTCCTTGAGTGTTGCGTCTAATTCTTTTCTGGGCACTGGTCATATGCTCACTCATATGTTCTTCCAGTTTGCTTGCAATTATTTTCTGAAAGCAGCTCCAGGTGGTGGGCAAGCATGTTACAGCTGGTGGTTTTTGGGAATCAGCCTCTGTTTTGGGTCTCTCATCGGAAGTACATTTCATTCTTCTGGATTGTCACTTTGTTCTATCAGGCATTTCATTGTTTTACCATTCTTGTAAGCAAAAATGCCAATTTCTTCAGCCATAAGGCTTGCATCTAGGTGCTGCCCAGTTCTTAATACACTGCACACAGTGTCCATTTTGCTGATGGTGAGTCCTTAATGAGCCACAATGTGTTGGTGGCTTTCTTCGAGCCTTTTCAACCAATGTGCAGTGATGTTATGGGTGTATACTTATGTATGCATACAAATGATATATGACAAATATCTATACAAATATCTTGGAATCTGTCAATTTTCCAGTTATAAAGTGTTAGAAATGAAAAATTCCCATCGCACTGGATTTGAACTTGAAATCTTTAGGTCAACAGACAGGCACACTAAATACTACACTAAACTGTCCTTTCCATACTGTGGGATTATTGTTCACATACCTATGCAGCTTACAACATCCTTAGCATACCTGATGCTAGGCTTGCAGGTGTAACATAACGTTTATAAGCAATTAACGATTATAAGCAAGCTTGGCTTCAAAACAGCTTATGGCATGGCTCTTATTCTAGTAAGTTACCAGCTTAAGTTAGTATTTTATGTTACTCAGATGCATTGGATAAAAAAAACTAGCCAATGGCATCTAAATGTATCAACTAATGCTCAGTTTTGAAGAAAAATATTTTATTATTCGTGCAAAGCGGGCATTCAGTAGTAGCCTATATATATATATTTATAAGATGTTTTTTTCGCACAAAAAGAATCTGTGTTGATCTTGAAGATTCCGTAATAACATTGTTAAAATGTCAAACGATGCTTGCATTTTTTTAGAAAACTTATAAATTGATAATTGTAATGATATGTAAGTTAATGATAGTATAATGATAGTAAGTTCATGTATACTTACAATTACCAATTGATAGCTGAGTTTTTGTTTTGTCTTAGCACGTCTGTCACTGAAAGGTGTAAAAGTACTTAGCTAAACAGAAGACAAGGAAATAGGTACACAAATAGCTACCATCTGACATGTTCACTTTGAGTAGACTTTGTTGATTATGGTTTAAGAATTCCAAATCATATAATCAACAGTCAAGGTTTCCTTATAAAAGCATGCCAGAACATTATTACTAATAATCTCTGTATATCGATATAAATCAGCTATGCGTTGCTTCATGAATTACTTTTAGAATCTCCATGGCTGGCATCGTTTTACCATTTGTACAGAAATATTAATTATTTTGTTTACCTATCGGTCTCCACTACTTCTATATAAGAATACAAGTTCAGTGACGACTACCTAAATATATGTTATACTTACAGTCTTGGTTAGCGAATGTGCAAGGTTAGCGCATGCATCAGGTTAGCAAATACATCAGATATATTTATGAGCATATTTATGTGTGTGTTTGGATGCAACAGTTTTTTTCTTATTACGCTCAAAGAACCATGAAAATTTGATTTGAAACAGTCAAATTCTCACCACTAAAATCCACTTCAAATGTTTACCTGTGTTTTAGCAATTAACACAGCATCTCTAAGTTGGGTGGAATTGTATAGGTGACCACTCGATGCACTAAAGATATTCGATTTTAGGTTCCGCACTCCCTTTCCTCAATCAGGGGTAGTAGCAGAGACAATGACTTTGTGGAATCCTTGTACAGACACACTAGTTCCAGCCTCTATGTGTACCATCTCAGGAGAGGTATGGCCTCCACAAATAATACTGTACATATTACTTTTTGTCATCCTGAGCAACTACGTGCACCAACATCAAACATTAGCAAAGTTGTTTTGTTTCAATTTTATGTTTATCCATTTTTAAGCGGGTAGTTACGTTTAAGAATAACGTTCTGAACAAGCACGTCAGCCAAAAATTAACATGGTTTCTTGATCATCGACTTTCTCTTGTCTCTTTGTTAATTTTAACCGGCTGTACAGAGCAATATTTTAATTAAATTAGAAGGTCTGTTCTGTTGAAAGTGAACTAAAGAGCATAAATATGCTTTTGGTACCATATAACTCAGCTGTTTGTATTAAATGTTTTAAACTTTAAACTGCAGTAATACGATATAGATTAAGTGTTTAAGTATTTTATATCGGATGGTTAAGTATTTTATATCGGATGGTTAAGTATTTTATATCGGATGGTTAAGTATTTTATATCGGATGGTTAAGTATTTTATATCGGATGGTTAAGTATTTTATATCGGATGGTTAAGTATTTTATATCGGATGGTCAAGTATTTTATATCGGATGGTTAAGTATTTTATATCGGATGGTTAAGTCTTTTATATCGGATGGTTAAGTATTTCATATCGGATGGTCAAGTATTTTATATCGGATGGTTAAGTATTTTATATCGGATGGTTAAGTATTTTATATCGGATGGTTAAGTATTTTATATCGGATGGTTAAGTATTTTATATCGGATGGTTAAGTATTTTATATCGGATGGTTAAGTATTTTATATCGGATGGTTAAGTATTTTATATCGGATGGTCAAGTATTTTATTGGAGTCAAGTATTGCCAGTTTTTATGCATATAATTATAAGTGCTTGCTAAAACTTTCTGCATTCTTTAATGCCTCTAAAATCTGACAGAAATTGCAAATTAGGCTAAACTTGTTAAACCATCACATCAGTAATATTCAAGTATTCTGCTATTCACACATTTGTAATTGCATTCCTCTTACTTGTTGCGTCTCTATACACACCGTACATGTAGATGTGATTAGACATCAATTGGTAAAATGTTGTTTTTCAATCTATGGCTTCCATTCATGCCATCTAACTCAACAAAAGAAATCACTCAAAAAAAATTCACGTTACAAATAATTTTGAATTTCCATTTCTTTTTTAATATACTCACTACAGTAAATACAAAGAATCACTCGCATGGATTATAAGAAATAAAATATGTGTTCAGTAAATAAAGACAAGCAAACATTTTTTCTGATAGAAAAACAAATTGCTAGGAACAGCATAAGAAATTAGCAGGAAGATGAGCAATGAGAACACTATTAAGATATCGCATAATGTTTAACAACTCTTCATAGTTTAACAACACTTCATAGTTTAACAACACTTCATAGTTTTATATTTAACATACGAGTAGTAGAGTAATTCCGCTAGACATAAATGTGAGTATTGAACAGTTTTACTTGCACCAATAAAGTTTTAGGTTAGTTTTCTTTTTATTTCATTTGTAAAAACTCTTTGTTGCTATTTGCCATCTCACCACTTCAGGTTTAACACTTTTAAAAAGATTTCACTGCTCCTCATTACAGCTGAGAAAACTGCCTTTTTGTAGATTTTCATGCCGAACTTTTTAATTAGAGTGCAAATATTTAAGTTATATCAAGACAATAGCTAACACTCACCTGCAGCTTTCCAAAAACAAAGTAGGAGCATCAGTAGAAGGGAAGATAGGGGGTGTGTCAAGTGCACATTCAATCAAGATCTTATATCGAAGCCCTATTTGTTTACATCTCCGAGCCCCGTACAACTGATGATAGCAACCTAGTACCCCTTTGTTTTGAATATAGATAAAAGGCTTAAAACAGTGAAAACAGACATTCCGAATATATTAAAACAATATATCATTGGAAGGTCATTATAATGAGAGTCTAACGTTTTCACACAGCAGAAACATAAAAAAACAATTTACGTTATGGTCTTTGACTGTATTTCCCGTGTTGGCTGATCGAAACGTGGTTCCTTGTAAGTTTTTAAAATGCGCAGATCATTTTCAGGATTTATGGCGTTATGATATTTATTTTCAGTGTGTAGGAGAGATAAAAATTGATTCCTTCACCTCTGCAAACAACAGCAAGTCAGCTAATGCTCTTTAGGGTTGCGAGCACCCAAATTGGGAAGTTCTGTTTTATCTCCATGAAAGTCACTACTCCATCATAATTGTACTCCTTATAACTACATCTCTTCTTTTGTTCGAAATTCTTTTCTTTTAGATGTTTGAGGTTTTCACGACTCCAGTTGGTTGTGGAACCCTATTTACTAAAACAGATGCCTCATTTACAATCAGAGACAACAAACTACAGCTTGACTACAAGTAAGTTTGTCTATGTAAAATTCTTCTTACAAGAAAAGACAAGACTGCAGAATGTAACAATCAGCTAGCATGGCTTTTGCTATAAGATGCATTTTATTTTAGATTCAGTAACCATGTCTACTTGATTTTATTTAGCAATAGTTATTGTCACTAGAATGATGGCACTCCAGTGTGCCGTGAGAGATCATCATGAGTAATAACTGGTTGCACAATTATTTGAATTTGTTATGAGGTGGCCGAGTGGTGCCAAGAGTAGCATGCTTGGCTGAGGGCCTGAATATTCGGGTTCGATCATTGTGCAGTGTAATCTTTTTCCAAACGCTCAGAAGGCGTGGCTTCAGACGAGCACAGCTCTTATTATAGTAAAGGTTCATGACGTCAGCATTAAATTCTTTGTTGTGCGCTTCATTATCTCACACCTCCATTTGAACCTTGCCTAAGTCAGTAGTAGTTTCTACCACATAAGAGGGGACGTTCTAAAGAAATACAAACTTTTGCTTGTAGCCCTAGTGCATGCTGTTAGATGTCAGTAGGCCTACTGTTGTCCAACATCTAATTCTATTGTTTATTGTTTCCTATTTATTACCCCAACAAAATATTATTTTAAGGCTATGATTTCATCTGTCTACTAGTATGTTTCTTTCATTCCATCAATCTAACTGTTCCTAATCCCTGTTGTGGGCTAAATTTACCATAGAGACGGTAACTCCAGTTGTTATATACTTTTCGGTTCTCCCTTAGTTCGACCAATCAGCAATCCGCACAGTCAGGTCATCAAACAGCTGGCATGACCTCTAACAATGACTTCTAGCAATGACCTAAATCCTAAGCCTGGCTAATGGTCACATTTTATGGCAATTATGGGAAGTAGGGGTGTTGACTGCCTTCTGCTCTTGCAGAGGCTGTTAACTTTTCTACATCAGCTCTCTTGGTCTAGTCATTTCTACTTAAGAAGGATGTTGTTAGTTTTTAAAAATGTTTCCTAGTAACGGAATTGGAATTGTTCTAAATTGTTCGAAAGCGAACAGTAAACAAGTTGCTGCTCCTATCAACACAATCTTGGCTAACAAAGTGTATATAAATTTACATTTGCAGAACTTTCAGTATATATACAGTAGTAGGAACCATACCCACCTGTCTGAAGCCACGGTTGAAACCATGGTTGAAGATTGAGAAAAGTCTGTATCATATTGTACGTGATTGTATTTTACAGTGTTGCATTGGACGGAATTGTATTGTACTGTATTGTAATGTACGGTATTGTATTGGACGGTATTGTAATGTACGGTATTGTAATGTACGGTATTGTATTGTACAGTATTGTATTGTACAGTGTTGCATTGGACGGAATTGTATTGTACTGAATTGTAACGTACGGTATTGTATTGTACGATATTGTATTGTACAGTAATGTATTGTACGGTATTTTATTGTACAGTGTTGTATTGTGTGGTATGGTAATGTATTGTACAGTATTGTATTGTGCGGTATTGTAATGTACGGTATTGTATTGCATGGTATTGTATTGTATGGTATAGTATGGTATTGTATGGTATTGTATTGTACGGTATTGTATTGTACTGTATTGTAATGTACGGTATTGTAATGTATGGTATTGTACGGTATTGTATTGTATGGTATTGTAATGTATGGTATTGTATTGTATGGTATTGTATTGTATTGTATTGTACAGTATTGTACGGTATTGTATGGTATTTTACGGTAATGTATTGTACTGTATTGTATTGTACTGTATTGTATTGTACGGTATTGTATTGTATGGTAATGTACGGTAATGGATTGTACGGTATTGTATTGTACTGTATTGTATTGTACGGTATTGTATTGTATTGCACGGTATTGTATTGTATGGTATTGTACTGAATTGTATTGTACTGTATTGTATTGTATTGTATTGTATGGTAATGGACAGTAATGTATTGTATTGTACTGTACTGTATTGTACTGTATTGTATTGTACGGTATTGTATTGTATGGTAATGTACGGTAATGGATTGTACGGTATTGTATTGTACTGTATTGTATTGTACGGTATTGTATTGTACGGTATTGTATTGTATGGTATTGTACGGTATTGTATGGTAATGTATTGTACTGTATTGTATTGTACTGTATTGTATTGTACTGTATTGTATTGTACGGTATTGTATTGTATTGTATTGTACTGTATTGTATTGTACGGTATTGTATTGTACGGTAATGTATTGTACGGTATTGTATTGTACTGTATTGTATTGTACGGTATTGTATTGTACGGCATTGTATTGTATTGTATGGTATTGTACGGTAATGTATTGTACTGTATTGTATTGTACTGTATTGTACTGTATTGTATTGTACGGTATTGTATTGTACTGTATTGTATTGTACTGTATTGTACGGTATTGTACTGTATTGTACGGTATTTTAATGTATTGTATTGTATTGTACGGTATCGTATTGTACGGTATTGTATTGGACGGTATTGTACTATACAGTATTGTATTGTACAGTATTGTATTGGACGGAATTGTATTGTACTGTATTGTATTGTATTGTACGGTATTGTATTGTACGGCATTGTATTGTACAGTACTGTAATGTAAAATTGTATTGTATGGTATTGTATTATACAATGTTGTATTGTACAGTATTGCATTGTACAGGGTTCGAACCAGTGATATTCAGTTTTGCTGCCAGGCACACTACCAGCTGCGCGCCGCCACAATTTCAGAACTATTACGTCTAAAGTTATTCTCCGCGCTTTATTGGCACCCCTGACAATTTCTGACGGCATACTGAACTATCAGGGTACAAGTGGTGATAATTTTTAGAGGAAGCTATTCTATTCATTTAATGGCTATCTCATGTATAAGGGCTCTTTTATACTAGCAAGTAGATAAGAGGAACTCAAAAGTTACCTTTATTCGTTCTAAAACATTTGTTTGTCACCTCAGAGTTATGTAAACTCTACCCACCCATAACAACCCAGCCGCTACTACAAGCTCTAAAATTTGCACAACAACACATTCGCACATCAGAAGCAGATCAGGAAATTGTAAGTACACTAAAAAGGCATACTAAAAACATACAAACAAGATATGGACAAAAAGGTCACACCAAACAAATTTGACATGACCATGGGCTAGTATGGCAGGGTAGAGACTTGTGAATTAGTAGGGGCTGACATACTATTTTTATTACGAGAAACATAACAAAGCAACACAGTGCATAAGTGCACATATAAAGTTTAATATAGAGGTGAAGCCACAGGGTGTTCTTCCTTTGCATTGCATTCTTTTAGGAAAGTGTCAATAAAAAGTACACAAAATTAGCTGCTGCACTTTGTTCATCATCTAATTAACACTATTATTATCGCAGTCTAACAGTTTTGAGTGCAATAAGATAATTATAAAAAGATAATGTTTAAAACTTCCTCTAAACTCAAGTCTATCACAATATCTTTGAGAGTAATCTTAAACACTTGTCTTTTTATCTTCCAATTATTACTATGATTTAAATGTCTGCCGCCTTTTTGGAGCGGTTTTTATTTTGTAAAGGTTATTTTGAGATGTTACTGCAGACAATTAATCACCTATTACTACTGGTTTTTCTTTATCTTTTTATGAAAAGAATTAACAACAACTTTTGTCGGAACATTTGACAAAGGAGGTCAGAGGTTAACTATATAATATAACATCTAATACAAGGAGGTCAGAGATTAACTAAACAATATAACATATAACACAAGGAGGTCAGGGGTTAACTATATAATATAACAACTAACACAAGGAGGTCAGACGTTAACTATATAATATAACATCTAACGCAAGGAGGTCAGAGTTAACTATATAATATAACATCTAATACAAGGAGGTCTGAGATTAACTATACAATATAACATCTAACACAAGGAGGTCAGAGGTTAACTATATAATATAACAACTAACACAAGGAGTTCAGACGTTAACTATACAACATAACATCGAACACAAGGAGGTTAGAGGTTAACTATATAATATAACAACTAACACAAGGTCAGAGGTTAACTATATAAGATAACATCTAACACAAGGAGGTCAGAGGTCAACTATATAATATAATATCTACATGTAACTCCAGCAAACCGCTGGTAGGTTGGCATCAGAGTTCTGCTAGAATAACTGTAGTAAAAAGATCTGTTCAAGTCAAACAATTAGCTTGTTTGCTGTTATGTAATCGTTAAACTATTTAATTACATTTATATATAACATTTTTAGAGGCCTGGGCCAGGCAGCTCATATCACACTAGCCTGTTCTAAGTCTAAACCAAGTGACCCATTTACACGAGATGAGACATGCTTTGACCAGACGAACAATGTAAGTTTTGAAAGTTTGAGAGTTGTCTACACTACAATATCAAAAACTTAATAATAGCATGTAGAGGCCTACTCATTCCTGGTTAACATTAGCCTGTCTTGACAAACTGTTGTTTTTGTGAAGTTGTCTCTCGGCAAGAGCCGCGAGCAAAATAACAGCTTGTCACAAGACGCACTGCACCTGATGCATCAGCTGCACTGAAAAGGAGTTGTTCTCTTCCGTCTATGCAGCTTGGTTGCGATGTTATGTCGGTCGCTTCATTGATAATCATAACAGGTTTCGCGAAAAATTTATGTAGACAAATTAAGATAAAAACGTTTAACCAGAGACCAGGCTCTGCGGTAAACTTTAGTAGAACCTAAGAACTTAGGCAACAACAGCAACTAAACATGTTGTTATGTGTGCGCTCAGTCAGTTTTATTTCTATTTTTAAATCAGTCAGTTTTATTTGTTCTTATTGATTTTATTTTTAATTTGTTTCATTCTTAAGTTCTACTACAGTTTACCGCAGAAACTGGTCTTTGGTTAAATGTTTTAATCTTATTTCTTTCTACATAAATTTTTGCGTGAAATCTGTTATGATTACCAATGGAGCGACCGACATAACATCGCAGCCAAGCCGCATAGACGGAAGAAAACAACTCCCTTTCAGTGCAGCTGATGCATCAGGTGCAGTGCGTCTTGTGACAAGCTGTTGTTTGGCTCGCCCCGCTCAACGGTGGACAACTCCGCAAAAACAACAATTTGTCAAGACAGGCTAGGTTAACATGTAATGTGAGCACCAGCAAGTTGTTTCGAAAAATAATAAAAATATAGAAAGTTATCGAAAAGTAAAACACAAGTCAACAATCAAAAAATGCACCAAGTGTTTTGAATAGTCTTTAGGTCAATAGAACATACTAAATTGTTTTGTTACTATTCCTTTCTTCGTAGTGCTACACGCTGACCCATCCAATTTGCTGCCCAAAAAATGGCAAAAGTGGTAACAGCCTTTCTACAGGATCTATTCTAATCATCATGTGAGTATAGTATACCGTGTTCATCAGAGTGCCATATTCCATATATGTTGTTCCATATCTGCGACTCACTCATGATAGTATTCTAAGGCTATGATTTGATCTGTCTATTAGTATGTTTTTGCCATTGTATCAGGCAATTAATCTAACTGACTTCGTATGTCTTTTTAATTGTTTTATATTTTATACGCCGCTTAGCTCTTTGAATACTTGAATTAACAAAACTTTATTATTAAAATAATTCACTTTGCATAAAAAGATCTCATTTTTGTATAAGTTTTTATCTGAAAACAAACTTGATTTACTTTAAGAATGTTTCCACTGATTTTCTTAGTCTTCCCTTTAAAGCTGTTACTGCACTGCAGCATGGCACCTGCAGCATGGCACCTGCAGCATGGCACCTGCAGCATGGCACCTGCAGCATGGCACCTGCAGCATGGCACCTGCAGCATGGCACCTGCAGCATGGCACCTGGTTAGTTTGTACAGTTGAAAATAATTTTAAAGGCAATAGCTTTAAATTTAGTTATCAGTTTAGAATAGTAAAAAATTGTTAGAATATTAGTTATGTAGCTGTTGCGAAGAGCATAGACTAGATACTAAAGCCTGTAGACCATAGACCATAGTTATAGATTATAAACAGGTACTAGAAACTATTTGACATAGCCTATGTCTATAGACTATAGACAATAGACTATAGATTTTGGATTATAAACAATAGAGTTTAAAGAAAAGAGATCAGACAATGGGCTCTAGATTTCTCAGAAGCCTAGCCTTCATTTGATGATAAGTAAACTCTTTAAGAAGGTGATTAATCAGTGTTTTGAAAAGACACAAGCCTCTCATGTCAGAATTAATATATGTTATCAAGGCTTTTAAGATTACCAAAACGTAGGATTATTACATCTACCAATTGAGTGTTTGAAGTTACAAAGATACTAAGGCAGTTCATTGAATATTACATTTTATTTATATATTAACCTAATTATTTTTTCCCTTATTTATGTTATCACAATTAGCGCTAAACGCAACTTATTTATAGAACTAGAACTGTCTAGCTAGTATTTCATGTTCCTTGTTAATATGAATTACTTGCCAACACCATTTAACTATTATTCCAGAATTATTGTTAGCTTTTACCCCATATTTATTCACACAATCTATGTTCTACTACAGCTCAATTTTAATGCTGTCGACATGTTAGTTGATTATTTTTATTCATATAATAAAGTTTTTTATCTAGTTTGTATATTTTCACTTTATGTTTGTTAATGTAGCATATTTGTTATTGCAACGTACTTGATACTTTGTTAGAGATACTAGGATATATTTTACCTACGAGCTTTTAAGACTAAACATTTCCAAGGGCCAATGCATCAATTACACTTTATATAATAATCTATTAGAGGTACATGTACATGTATAAAATTAGTCTATAGCTTGTGCTATGAATGCCATTGCTAAATACAATTTAATTTAATTGATGGCTGTTAGCAACACCACGACATGCGTGAGTGTTTTGTCTGTTTTAGATTTGTAGTTCTTGTAATTCTCTACGTCATCATAGGAGTCCTTGTTATGAAATTCATCAAAAAAGCAGAAGGAGCAAGACTTTGTCCTAATTTTACATTTTGGAAATCGTTACCATCTCTTGTTAAGGTATATCTTAGTTGTCATCTCTTGTTAAGGTATATGTTAGTTAACATCTTTTGTTAAGGTGTAAAGGAATTTGCCGGCCTTTATTTGGCACGATCTGGACTTTTTCATACAGAAATGAATTGCGTGTGGTTCTGTTCAATGTTTTATTAGAGAAAAGAATCCACTAGTCAAAGAGCCTATGGCCATTTGCTCTGCTTAACTAAGTGAGTGCGCTCCTTTATATATAATAGCATCACCGACTAAGAATACCGTAAGAATACCGGCTAACAAGGTGAATAAACAGGATCGCTAGTGCGTTGGTATGACAACAAGTGACAATAAGTGATAGCATAACGAGTAAAACAATGATATAATAAAAGGACATACAATAAAATAAGACAACAACATGAGTGACGATAAGTGACAACACAACGAGTAAAACAACGATAAAATAAAAAGGAAAACACATACAATAAAATAAGAAATGTAACGTCACGGCCCAGCGTCCACCACACACTCCCCTCTATTATAGACATTATCTAATTAAACAACATGGATGAAGCAACCAGCCGGACTCACGTCTCAAGCTGCTTAACATGGTGTTCTGAGCGGCTAATTTTTTGATTAAGCAAATGTTTGTCGTCGGTAGCTGGCGTATCCTGTTTCTGGTACTGTGGGCTGCCTTTTGGAACTGTCTCTTTTCTTCCCGAAGTTATCGCGGCATGACCTGAATACGGGTGACCAGCTGGAGGCTGTCCTAATAGAGTGGTCTGGCGGTCTGGACTAGACTCCCAGGTCATCTGGTCTGTGGCTAGGTCGTCGTATCCTCTTGTTGTCTGATAGACCCAATCACCATACCATTCCGGCTTTTTTCTAGTACGGGATGAACGATGATTTAGATCTTTTGTAGCAGTTTTGGGGTTTTCAACGGCCTGGGGGGACATCGCTAAGTGTCCGGAGTCCAGGTCCGTAACTAACTCACCGAGACTTTCTAGAGGAGAGGGTTTATTTCCTCTCTAACTTCGCTTTAGGGAGGTGCTGTAGGAGGTCCGGAGTTCGAACCCTCGTGCAAGTTTTCTTTTCCGGTATTGGTCTGTAGAGTCGCCTTTCCCATTCCTTTCTGCAGAGTCGAGCTTATCAGCTGGACTCATTTGGGAAGGGAACTTCATTAACTCTTCATCAAGTTGCAGGCAGCTTCTTCATGAGGGCCGAGCCATCCTGGCTCCTTTCATATTTGGTCCCCTTCGAAGATCAAGCGTTGCCGGAGCACGGCCAGAGCTCCCTGAGCAGGCATAATAGGGTTTCAACCTAAACTTGTGTTGAGTCGAGGTTTGACTCTGTCTTTCCACCACATAGGTGTGGTTGGGCCAGGCGGTTATGACTTGGTAAGGGCCCATGAACTTAGCTTTTAGCTTAGCGTTTGGTCCCCTTCGCCGCCACCTGTTTACCAACCACACCCAACCCCCAGGTGTGAAGAGCGGTGGCTCTTCTTGATCTGCCTGTCTAGTCTCCATCTGCGCCTCACTGAGAGCTTCATGCGCTTCTTCCAGCCTCTGTTGCCTCTGCAGCACGTAGTCGCTGGCTGATTGCGTTTCCGTGGGAGGGGGGTGACATTCTAACTGGTCAGGCAGACGCAACTCTCTGTCGAACATCATGAAGTTGGTCATCTCACCCGTCACGGTGTGGGGGTTGCCTCGATACGCCCGCATGAGCTGGAGCAAAAGCTCATCCCATTCCTCCTGGCCTCATTCCAACAACTTGGCTCTCAGAAAGTCGCCCAGGCCTCGATTGTTCCTCTCTACAATCCCATTGGCCTAGGGATGGTAAGGAGTAGTCCGTGTCTTGCTCGCCTTCCAGAGCTGGCAGAGCTCCTCCATCAGTTAACTCTCAAATTGAGCGCCTTGGTTTGTATGGATTTGCTCTGGAAGCCCCAGGTAGCAGAACACTCTTTCATCGAGAGCACTGGCGACTACTGGAGCCATGGCCTCCAGAATGGCAATTGCATCCTGCCACTGGGTAAAGTGGTCCGAGAGCACTAAGATCCACCTATTGCTCTCGGGGTGGTGGAAAAGGGGCCTACCAGGTCGATGGCGACATTCTGCCAGGGTTGGTCAGCATATAATCGCTGCCGGCTTCTTGCAGGCTTGGTCCCTCCATGCTTGGCGACCTAGCACACCTCACAGCTTCATACTAACCTGCGGACAGTGGCTGTCAGTCCGGGCCAGTACCATGTAAGCTGGAGGCGGCTTACCGTCCTCCCCACTCCGGAGTGGGTCATGGTATGTGTCTGCCAGATAAATGGCTCCCCCCATAGTCGAGGGGCACACGGCAAACCACCGGATTTGACTATGAGGGCTACTATGGCTTCCAGCCCGCTATCCTGCCTGATTCTCAAGGATTCCCTTCTGCTATGCAGAACCCTGAGCTCCTGGCTCCTTAACTCCAACTGTTCCGAAGGCACTTCGGTGTGGCTCCAAAGTGCTTGGTACATTAGGGCTATGGCACTCTTGCCCACGCTCTGCAGCCGAGCTAACTGGCTCTGGCTAGTTAGTTGAGCCAATGTCTCAGGTCCCAGGGTGGCCTCAAACGACCTCGAGCCGGCCCGTGCTCTCGTGGTGGCAGGGTGCCTGCCCGTATAGCCGGTCATCTCGCGCGCGGTCCTGGCGACCTCTGCCCAGCTCTTATGTGGTTCCTGGTGGCGACTAGTAGTGCCTCGGGTCATCACCTGCTCAATGTCAGGAGATCCCAGGATGGCTTCGACCGGTCCTGAGTCGACCTTGGCTGTTTCAGTGAAAACAGGGGGTCGCATCCATAGACTGGCAGCCTCGTGCGCCGGCCTGGTGATCCCTGACAGAACATGGTTTTGCCCGATCACCCTAGCCTCATCCTGGTTCTCTTGGTCCAACTCAAGTCGAGTTGGACCCCCATCGCGGTACTCTATCTGGGCACACTGTCGACAGCCTTCGCAGGTCTGTCTGCTTACTCCACGTGGAACTGGCCACCGCTCCACCACCTCCACTCTGGCTAGGTCCGTGGCAACCCCTTCGCTACTTACTATGTGGCCCAAGTACCGCACTTGAGACTGTAGAAGTTCGCACTTTGTTGGTTTGAGCTTGAATCTGGCTTGCTGCAGCCGCTTGAATACTTCCTCCAGCCACTGGAAGTGGATCTCAAAATCAGGTGCAATAACAATCATATTATCCAGGTATAACAGTAACGTTTTCCAGTGGAGCCCATGCAACACCCTCTCCATCAATCGCTGGAAGGTGGCTGGGACAGAAGTCTGTCTGAAAAGAAGGATTTTCCATTTCCACAATCCTGAGCGAGTGATGAAGGCTGATTTTTCCCTAGCATCTTCGTCCAGCGGAACCTGCCAGTATCCGCTGACGAGATTGAGGGTACTAAAATATCGGCTTCCAGCCAAGGCATCCAAACTTTCATCTATCCGGGAAAGGGGATAGGCGTCTTGTTCTGTTACCGCATTGAGCCTTCGGTAATCCACACAGAATCACCATTTTCCATCCCTCTTCTTTACTAACACAATAGGTGAGCCCCATGCTCCTCCAGCCGGCTCAATCAACCCTCTGGCCAACAGGTCCTGTACCTGTTTCTTGGCCTCCGCTTCCTTTTCAGGCCCTAAGCGGTGAGAGGATTGACGAATAGGTCGGGTCCCGTCTTTCACAGGTATAGAGTGCTCCACGAGCAACGTTTTACCCATATCGTTATCTCCAGTGCTAAACACTGACCCATACTTGGTCAGTAGGGTAGCCAGCTTTCTAGCCGGCTCTGCATTCTGGCACAAGGGTCTGGCAGCCTGGTACAACTCCTGGAGATATTGGGGGATCTGTGGCTCAGCCTCGACTCGGGTGATCGGCACAGCAGGGCCTCCTTTGAGGGAAGGGGTGCCGGCAATGGGAGGAGGTGTTTCCACACTAGTGTAAGTGCCTACGATGGTTCCCGAACGGATGGTCAGGGGTTAGGGTTCGGATTGAGACACCTAACCAACACCTTTCCATCTGCTCCGGGCTCATTCAGGTTTGTAGCTAAAGGCGGGCCTTCTGGGTACCCTTCTATTATCCCGACTGGACAAAAATTTTGTGTGGTCAACCTACACCTAACCGCAACCTCTGTTCTAGCTGACACAACCAAGTCCCTAATTAGCTGGACTTTGTTCTGGAGGAGCTTCCCTGCTCGGTCGGTACAAGCCAATGGCTTCCCATCCACTTTCACCATGGGTCGTGCGAACTCCATCAAGCATTGGTGTGCCATAACGAAGGGCATGCCAAGAATTGTGTCTTCACTAATTTGACTGACTATGAAGACTTCTTCGGTCTTCAGTTTGCTGAGCCTTACTGGGAGCCGGATTACACCGTAAAAGGGTAACCTGGTCCCATCAGCAAGCAGGCCATGGGTGTCACTCTCCTCCAATTGTTCTTTTATACTATGAGGAAGTCGGTCGAACACCTGTTTTCCCAGCAGATTAGTGGTGCATCCGGTATCCAACAGGAAGTGCACTGCTCAACCTTCGATTTTACCCAGAAGGAAGTGACTGGTAGAGTGTGGGCGCCCCAGCAGGCATGCTTGCGCAGGTTCCCTGTGCTTGAAGGGGGCTGCCTGAGGCTGCTCCATTTGTGCAGGTAGAGAACGTGCCTGGGCGAGTCTCTTTGGATGGTGGGGGCTGTCCTCTGCGAGACAGGGAGCCAAGGTACTTGAGAAAAAGGCATATTGCTTACTTCGGGAGGACTCATGCCCGACTCTTCTAGGTGTAGTGTTTGGAATGTGTTCTGGGTAGCTGTAGGGGTGGCTTAGAGTGGAGTTCTGAGTCGGCCTGACTTTTTCGGATAGGTCCATCCAGGGCGAGCTGCTAGTAGACCTAGACTAGTCGAATATAGAGAAACAGAGGGCAGGCTAATTTGGGTTCTGAGTAAGCCTGACTGCTGGATACTTGTCGTGGACTGGCCTGACCCTTTGGCCGTGTCAGACATGCCTCAGATAAGGTGTACCGGGAGTTTAGATTACATTTACCTGTTAGAGTGGTAAAGCAGACTCAGTTACAGAGTCAGGCCTTTACACACTAGCAATGCATCTGCATTATGCTCTGCTCTTCACCACCACACAACTAATCACTTGGATGATAATTCCTGCTTATACTTAAAGCTACATGTAATATATTCATTTTGTGTGATAAGATTTCTGCTCTGTATTTCATCAATCATGTTTGATTAAAGGTTCAATTTGAAATTTCCATATGTTTTCTCTCTTTTTTCTCATAACAACTTCCACAGTACCATTTAAAACAGATGATTTCACATACATATGTTCTATACTCAATCATGCAGCTATAAAAAGTGATGTTAATTAGTATTAAAGGTTTACTTGCAACAAAATTCACATACAATTATTTGGTATCAAAAGCTTCACCATGTCTTACTTTACGGTGTTGTAGGCGTAAAATATGTGGAAATGTGATTAAATGCTCTTAAAAGCTCAAAAACGAACAGTTAATTGCCGCCATCACAAAACCGCCGTAGATTAGAATCTCTTTACAAAATGGCTCAAATGGGACGTAGGTGAATGAGATGGCTTCTGTTTACACTTTCATGCAATCTCATTCGTCAACATATTTTCGCAAATATACTTCACGCATTCAATAAGACCATGTCTAATGTTCTTAAGCATCTATTTCACCGTCATTGTATTGCTGTCACTTTCAGCCCTACTATCTTATAACCTACAGTGGAAACTCGTTTAATTTTTTAACCTTAGCTCGAAGGAGTACATATCATTGTCTGATAAACATGACGAGCCTGTTGGTCATCTGTGATAATTGGAAAATGCTGCAGAAATTATTCGCGCTGTTTGACAAGAAGTATTGGTCACATAATCAGATTACGATTAGACGATTAGATCAAGCCGAAACAAAACTGTAAAGTAGCAAGCATCTATATTTGATACGGGGTCTTCGGTAAAACCCGAAGTGTTTGTCATAAACTCGTGATACGAAAAGTTTTATATTGAGCCTTTTATTGGCCTTTCAATTCACGTGAGAACATCATGTGTCAAAACAATAACCAAATAGAATTACTACGCCAGAGAAATAAACTGATTCCGACCTACGGCGGTTTCGTGATGGCGGCGATTAACTGTTCGTTTTTTAGCATTTAAGAGCTTGTATTCACATTTCCACATATTTTACACCTACAAAACAGCAGAGAAAGACATGGTGAATCTTTTGATACTAAATAGCTGTAATGTGAATTTTGTTGCAAGTAAACCTTCGAAATTGCAAAATCTTGGTCAAATTATAAAAACCATAAAAACCGGTTTAAACCATAAAAATCGGTTTAAACCAAAGAAACCAGGTTTTTTCGGGTTTTTCATAAGAACCATGGTTTTTCCAACCTTGGTCTTATCTCACACCAGGATATGTACTTGCTTCCTCACCATTCAATAAAGGAAAGATACCTGCTGTCTCACTTTCAAACCAGGATAGGTATCTGCTGCCTCACCTTCAAACCAAAATATGAACCTTCTGCCTTACTTTTAAATTAGGATAGGTACCTGCTATTTCATCTTCAAACCAGGATATGCGCCTGCTGCCTCACTTTCAAACCAGGATAGTTACCTGCCGCCTCACATTCTAACCAGAATATGTACCTGCTGCCTCACTATCAAACTAGGATAGGTACCTGCTGCCTCACCTTAAAAAACTATAGGTATCTGCTGCTTTACATTCAAACCAGGATAGGTACCTGCTGCCTCACCTTCAACCAGGATATTTCCAATTAAAGTTCATTAACAAATTTTGGTTTTAAAGTGTTCAGCAATTGAAGTGTATCTTTAATTTTGAATTTGTCTGTAGGCCTATATACTTTGTAGGATGGTGTTCTGTTCACAGTGAGGTGTGGAAAGACTAACAAAGCCGGCTATGACAGCATCTGAGAATGTCTTGGGTCTGTTCATATTTGTTGCTGTGTATATTATATAAATTATGTTGTTTTAATTGTTCTCGTCATTGTAATTAGCTTAAAAGCAACAGCAACTCAACACGCGTCGCTCTAGGGGAGGGAATCCTCCACGGCACTCTCTTATCATTCTATGTGAAGAACCCTGCCATTGATAAACAGTTGAATTATGTTCAGTGCCCACAAAGGATCATTATGCCGTCTGCAAATAATGTACATTATGCCTCACAAATATCATTAAAACCTCACAATAGCTGATGAGAAAACAACCTCGTTCATTGCATTATACTGCACAGCTTTTGAAAATATATAACTAGACAATAATGTTTATGGATGCAATACATGTATATGCTCTTGCAATGTCTAGATAGTTTGGTCTTGTTCATTTGTTTTCAAATAAACAGACTTTATGATACTAAATCATTTGCTGTGTTAGACCATAATTATTTTTATGTCAGATACTGGTGTACTGCAAATTTTAGTAGCAGAACTTGTTCCTAGCTGCCTCATCAATACTTCTGGCATCATCACTGCCAGCCTTCCACTTTGTAAAATGATTCGGGACAGCCAAATATATTTTGAGTAATATGGTCTTATCAAACGAACTTAAAAGCAGTTCTGAGCTGCATAAATAACGAAAAGTATCTCTGAGATAACTCTATAAATAACTCTATACCTAAACTTTTTTGCTAGTGGGCCAAATTGTAGAAATCGAGCAGACATGTGGGCCAGAGGTTTTTTGCTTTTATAACTACACGTGTAACTCACATACAACGAAATGCTGATGTAATTACCTGTTTAAGTACATTAACAAGTGAGTCGTGCAGCAAGAGGCCAGGTAACACAATTACATGCTGATGCAATGCAGAATACAGTATTTATAAATTCTATATATACACATGTACAGTATAACTGTAGATTTGGTCAAAACATTTTGTTATGTGATGCAGAATTTTTGCATGCTTACTATAATTGTAGATAACTTTTTCTAGCGCCACGCATTGTTGCACTGAGCTGGGCAGCAGATGCTGAGGCCCTCATCAAAAGATGAAGCATTACTGCTTGTTTACATAGTCTGTCCTTAGCCAAGGTACCTTATAGTCTGGTCCTTAGCCAAGGTACCTTAGTCTGTCCTTAGCCAAGGTACCTTAGTCTGGTCCTTAGCCAAGGTACCTTAGTCTGTCCTTAGCCAAGGTACCTTAGTCTGGTCCTTAGCCAAGGTACCTTAGTCTGTCCTTAGCCAAGATACCTTATAGTCTGTTCTTAGCCAAGGTACCTTAGTCTGTTCTTAGCCAAGGTACCTTAGTCTGTCCTTAGCCAAGGTACCTTAGTCTGTCCTTAGCCAAGGTACCTTAGTCTGTCCTTAGCCAAGGTACCTTAGTCTGGTCCTTAGCCAAGGTACCTTAGTCTGTCCTTAGCCAAGATACCTTATAGTCTGTTCTTAGCCAAGGTACCTTAGTCTGTTCTTAGCCAAGGTACCTTAGTCTGTCCTTAGCCAAGGTACCTTAGTCTGTCCTTAGCCAAGGTACCTTAGTCTGTCCTTAGCCAAGGTACCTTAGTCTGTCCTTAGCCAAGGTACCTTAGTCTGTCCTTAGCCAAGGTACCTTAGTCTGTCCTTAGCCAAGGTACCTTAGTCTGTCCTTAGCCAAGGTGACTGGATCACACCCGTGATAACGCCTTGGTGGTCCTTGATGCTTTGGGTTGGTTGGCATTGCTGGGCGATTTCATTGGCTGATGGCAGCAGGTAGTGTCCTCATTGGTGTTACTCAGTAGCTGGGCTTCCTTGGTCAGTATTTTTTAGAACTTTCTTAGAGTGTACCACAGATTATTAACTGTATTAGCACTTTAAGATTACAACAGTTATGTCAGCAAGCCGGAGTGGCAAACCAAAGACTTTACTGTAGTTCAGATAATAAATAAATGTCATTAGTAGTTGTCGAAATGGAGATGCTGGACCAGAATTTTCGCCCTGGAATTTTTTGTCTAAAGATGAAAAAATCTGGAATTTTACAAAGTTTTCAAAATCCTTGGGATTTTGAAAAATGGAGAATAATAAAAATTTATACGGAGAGAAGGTACGGCTGCCAAAGAGCACGCGACTGCAGGACCTAAGTGCTGGTCACGCTTGCCATTTGTACAATCTCCTTTATTATACAAAATTCTTTAAACCTCTGATTGTCTATTTATTATACTATAATAAATCATGAATATTAAGTGGATGAAAGAAAAAGTGGATGACATGAGTATGGAAGAACTAAAATCTTTAGCTCGAGCCTTTGTGGACTTTGTGGAGGTGTACCTTGTGGTGGCGTACCTTGAGAGCTTTTCTAGCGCCAGTGGAGATAGACGGTCAGACCATTTTTTTAGACCAACTCGGGGAAGTACCGAGTCGAAGACTCGGAGGGGGAAGACCAACGAGGGGAAGTAGTATGTAAAGTAACGGTTCCGGCTCAGAATTTAGAAAGTTTTCAAAATCCTTGGGATTTTGAAAAAAAATGTAAAACTGGCATTGGGTGCCCCATCCGAAGACGAGGCTATGCGCTCCTTTATTATACAAAATTCTTTAAACCGCTGATTGTCTATTTATTATACGCTTGACTGAACATTAGGTCATTTGATGTAGGCTTAAAGCAATAATCATATAATAAATGGAGAGAAATTTAAAGTTCGATGCAAAACTCCTACAAATCGAAAACCACAACAATATGAACAAAGATGAGCTGAAGGAAAGGATTGAAAATGAAGTTGAAGTTGAAGAATTGGACATTGAAGGTTATGATAATTTAGATGTTTATGAAAAATGTCGGGTAAAAAACGATATTGTGATTGAATGGGTACATAATGGGTTATGGTTAGATAAATGTGCGCATATTTATCGAGATTGGCTGCGAACAGAACTGAAGGTGAGAAAAGGCGAGTTAAAGGACAATGGGAAGAGTCTTACAGTGGACGACTTGAGTATGAATGATCTAAAATATGTAGTGTATAGAATGGCTGTATGGCTTGAGTATGATAAAATATGTAGTGGCTGTAAGCTAATGACAATAAAAGTGTAAAACTGGTGTTGTGGAGAGCTGGCATTGGGTGCCCCATCCGAAGACGAGGCTATGCGCTAGGCGAACTGTAGTTGTATGGATTATAATGACTTGTCATTATAATCCCTAGTAACAAAAATGTGTTTATTAGTTGTTAGATGCGCAAAGTGAATATCCTTCCTGTGCATAGCAAGTATGCACAGGAAGTACGCACTTGTGCACAGTAGCACAAGTATGCTATACACTTGCAAGTATATAGCGCTTGAATGATTTTGTGATATGACAGGCGTATGCAGTGCTCAGTTTGATGTAGGGTTAAAGAAAACTGTATAATAAATAACAATGCCAATTACAATCAGAGGAAAAACATACGGAGCTTCACACGCTGTGGTGCGCAAGATTAGTGAAATACCAAAGGAGATATGTGTTTAAGCAAAGAATCAAAACCAACAAGTTTTGGCACATATATAGTCAGTGTAATTAATATGGATACTGAGGAAGGGGATTTTAGTTCTTCCATGAGTATGGAAGAACTAAAATCTTTAGCTCGAGCCTTTGTGGACTTTGTGGAGGTGTACCTTGTGGTGGCGTACCTTGAGAGCTTTTCTAGCGCCAGTGGAGATAGACGGTCAGACCATTTTTTTAGACCAACTCGGGGAAGTACCGAGTCGAAGACTCGGAGGGGGAAGACCAACGAGGGGAAGTAGTATGTAAAGTAACGGTTCCGGCTCAGAATTTAGAAAGTTTTCAAAATCCTTGGGATTTTGAAAAAAAATGTAAAACTGGCATTGGGTGCCCCATCCGAAGACGAGGCTATGCGCTCCTTTATTATACAAAATTCTTTAAACCGCTGATTGTCTATTTATTATACGCTTGACTGAACATTAGGTCATTTGATGTAGGCTTAAAGCAATAATCATATAATAAATGGAGAGAAATTTAAAGTTCGATGCAAAACTCCTACAAATCGAAAACCACAACAATATGAACAAAGATGAGCTGAAGGAAAGGATTGAAAATGAAGTTGAAGTTGAAGAATTGGACATTGAAGGTTATGATAATTTAGATGTTTATGAAAAATGTCGGGTAAAAAACGATATTGTGATTGAATGGGTACATAATGGGTTATGGTTAGATAAATGTGCGCATATTTATCGAGATTGGCTGCGAACAGAACTGAAGGTGAGAAAAGGCGAGTTAAAGGACAATGGGAAGAGTCTTACAGTGGACGACTTGAGTATGAATGATCTAAAATATGTAGTGTATAGAATGGCTGTATGGCTTGAGTATGATAAAATATGTAGTGGCTGTAAGCTAATGACAATAAAAGTGTAAAACTGGTGTTGTGGAGAGCTGGCATTGGGTGCCCCATCCGAAGACGAGGCTATGCGCTAGGCGAACTGTAGTTGTATGGATTATAATGACTTGTCATTATAATCCCTAGTAACAAAAATGTGTTTATTAGTTGTTAGATGCGCAAAGTGAATATCCTTCCTGTGCATAGCAAGTATGCACAGGAAGTACGCACTTGTGCACAGTAGCACAAGTATGCTATACACTTGCAAGTATATAGCGCTTGAATGATTTTGTGATATGACAGGCGTATGCAGTGCTCAGTTTGATGTAGGGTTAAAGAAAACTGTATAATAAATAACAATGCCAATTACAATCAGAGGAAAAACATACGGAGCTTCACACGCTGTGGTGCGCAAGATTAGTGAAATACCAAAGGAGATATGTGTTTAAGCAAAGAATCAAAATCAACAAGTTTTGGCACATATATAGTCAGTGTAATTAATATGGATACTGAGGAAGAATACAAAGTTTATATGCCAGAATATGCAGCTGATAGTGCTCTACCAGATAGGGAGTTTGTCTACTGCGGGCTTGTAAAGAAAACTGATGGTAGTGGGCACTCATATCACTGCATAGAATGGCTAGAGTAAATATGAATTTAAAACATTTTACTAAGAAAAATAGTGCGACTGACAATCATTTTTAAAGTCTGTTGACTTTAAAAATTATCTTTAAAGCTTTTCTATAAAATCCGTCAACCGATTTTAAAATCCGTCGACATAAAATAAAATCCGTCGACATAAAATAAAATCCGTCAACCAATTTTAAAATCCGTCGACATAAATTAAAATCCGTCGACATAAAATAAAATCCGTCGACATAAAATAAAATCCGTCGACATAAAATAAAATCCGTTGACATAAAATAAATGGACAAGCTAAAGAAACTATATTATTCGCCGTCTGGCTATCAGCGTGGTAAGACAGCTGCTAGGAAGCTGCATGAAAAAATCCCCGAGTTGAAACAAAGTCAGATTCAAAACTGGCTTGACCGTCAACCCATCTACCAGATTTACAAGGCAAAGCCAAAGTGTATAAAATTTCCCCACTACAGCCAAGACAAACCAAACCATACTCACCAAATTGATCTGCTGAGCCTTCCCACTGACAAGGGGTACAAGTACGCGCTGACAGTGGTGGACATCGCTTCTAGGTACAAAGAGGCGGAGCCACTCAAAAAGAAAACAGCGGCTGATACGGTTGAGGCTATTAAATGTATATATAATAGGTCACCACTGGAATATCCAAAAGAAATAATGTCTGACAAGGGGCGTGAGTTTATGGGAACTTTCACAGAGCTGATGAACGAGAAAGGCATAAAAATATCTAGAAGCCTTAATAAGAAAAAGGTAGCGTTTGTAGAGCATTTTAATAGAACGTTGTCAGAAAGATTGTTTGCTCACCAGTATGCTGAGGAAATTAAAACTGACAAGACCAACCGAGAGTGGGTAAAGAGGTTGCCGGGTGTAGTGGCTGCGATAAATGATGAAGAAACTAGTATGATAAATATGAAACCGATGGATGCTATAAAACTTGACAGTGTAACACAACCCGAGTATGACGAGGTCACTGAAGACTTGCGGATAGACTCACTGGTGCGGTATTTGTACAAACCCGGAGAAGAGCACAATGACACGCGGTACAGAGCCACTGATGCCATTTGGTCAGTAGACGTATACACCATAGATGAGATTCGTTCAGCTGAGAATCAACCATCCGTGTACACGCTCCAAGGCATTGATGACCGAACGTTTACTGCAGAGCAGCTGCAAGTTGTACCACCCGATACGGAGGGATTAGATATACAAGAAATGACGGAAAAAATATATCCCAAACTGCCGACAGCGCCTCCAGATGGAGGTTTTGAGCGGTACAACAGAGTGCGCGACATTCGCAATGAGCTGCAGGTTCTGAGAGACAATCGGAATGGTTATTACAAGAAATACAGCAAGGCGGTAAGTGGTCTACAGAATGCTCAAATAACTCTATCATCACTGGCCACCGTGGAATTGACAGCTGGTATTGCTACATCCCTTACTATAGTAGGACTGCCCATTGGTGTGGTACTAATGGGTCTAGGTGTTGCGTCAGGTCTGATGGCTGCGATACTGACACCCATAGCAAAGCACTGCACCAAGAAAAAGATCAAGCACGCCAAGAAGCACGCCATTCTGTGAACTGGCATATCCGTGCTAAACAAAAAGATCTCGCGCGTGCTGGATGATAACTTTATTAATGACGCGGAGTTTGAGGACATTGTGAATGAATACAATGCCGTACGTCGCGAGCTCGAGTCTTTTGATGTTGACAAAAAAAGAGCGGAGGTTAAAGAAGAGCTAACTCAGCAGCTGCTTCAGCATATGCCTGGCGTAACAAAAGAAGCTGAACAGTAAACCTCGCAAAATTTTATACTCTCGAGTATAAAATTTTATTTAAATATATTTGCGGGCAGTCCGGCATCTTGTAGTTTCTTTAGAACAAAGCTAGCCGTTGCAATTTCTGCGGACAGCATCGCGAGACTTTTGACTTTCATTTCGACGGGTCTATCCTTGAAACCCAGTTCCTTAACTGCTTTTCTAGTGACTACTAACCCTGTAGCTAACAAAGCGCCTTGGTACAGCGCGTTACCAATATCCTTGAGAGTGTTGTTCATCTGCGCCATTTATTATACTAGAATATTCTCGCTTTTACCGTGGGAGTTGGTGTAGGCTTTGGCTCAGTGGGAGTTGGTGTAGGCTTTGGCTCAGTGGGAGTTGGTGTAGGCGTTAGTGCTAGTGGCTTTGTGTACCATTGCCAACCTATCAACAGTAGAGCTATACTGAGACCGACGGTTGTCCACGCGTGTTCAGTTTCTTTGGGATGTTCAGTTTCTTTGGGATGTTCAGTTTCCTGGGTTATCGCGGAGAGCTCATCGTTAATGTCGCTCAGAGGTTCTAGAGGAGTCTGCATCGGCGTCATCCTCTTGGGGTTCTTCTTGACCGTTGTCATTTATTTCTAGAGAATTTCCTACCCACTTGTAGTCGATGTGGTTGGCAGTAGTGAGCAGTACTGAGAAAGGGGCCAAATACATTCCGTAGTCGTAGTAGAATGGCGGGAAATATTCTTTGAGGAATGCCTCGACAAAGACGTCTTTGTTTAGTTCAGCTTCCAGTTCCACCTCATCTACAGACACGACTCTAGACACAGATTTTGTCCAGAGTTTGGCGAACACCTTGGATACGTTACCGGCAACATTGTCAATGATGCTCTGCTCGTGTTTGAGATATAACTTTTTAACTTCCTTCTCTGACATTTTGGCAAGGTTTTTTTCCGTCTTGAGGCGTGCCTTTACCAGCCTTTTTCGATAGTTGGCATCATGTACCGATGTCGCTTCAGCCTGCTCCGGTAGTGAAATTGTCGGTTCCATTTTATTATACAACCGTTTCCATGTCAGGTAGCACTTGATGATTACAAAGCTCCCAAGAGAAAAGCAGAGTGAACCCGTCGCATAGAATATTTGTTCAATCATTTGCTAAGGATCAAATACTGTCCAAGGTCAGTGTTGACAAACAGCATAAAAGTATTTACTAGTCCAGCCTTTATTTCAGCGTGGCGCTCTGACGGGATAATGTAGTTCTCGCTGGTAAGAGTCTCAAAAGACTTTTTACAAGTGTTTTTGGTTACCAAGACCCAATGAATATTTTCTCTAAAATCTTTGGGAGCCGAAACGTAGCGCTGCGTTATGAACCAAATGGTTAGGTTGGCATGGCGCCCGCTAAAAGCGATCTTGCTGAGTGATGTGCGGTGTTTGTTGAAGTCCTTTTCCGCGCTGCAGTCGTCAATGATGATGAGCTACTTTTTACCCGACAGTTGGCCGCCTTTGGAGTGTCGCTTGATCAGACTTTCTAGGTTGTCAACCAAGTTACCGTTGCACAAAACTGTGCACCTATTCAGCCAAGGACGATTGTAAGTCTTGTGGTCGTGGAATGTGGGACAGATGATAAAAATGTGATCAAAAGCGTGAAGGTAATACCTTTCAATTACATTTAGCGTGTGATAAGTCTTACCAGAGTTTGTTCGTCCGCAAATGATTGCATTGTGCGGATGCTTTGGAAGTAAATTGTCCATTTATTGTTCGATACTACTCAGTTGGTTATTTACAAAAAATACACGTTTGTCAGTCACTAGAAATACAAACGTTTTGAGATCGTATTGCGTTACATATTTTGATAGCTTAAGCTTGACATAGTCTTTGATCTGTCGACCCGTCCCACTCGATCTTTCATCATTCAAAGTCCTCATATCTATAACTAAACAAAAGTTGTCCGTGTAAAATTTTTCTTGGTTGATGAATGCTTCTCCTCAATCACCAAAGTACTTGACCGCGTCCTGATACGAGTAGACCGCTAAGTAATTTGATGTAAATCGCTGGTTTGTCGCGCCATCTATATCTAATATGAGATCTTTTATCATCGAATTAATATAAGTAGTGTCAACAGAGTTATCCGCTTTGAAAAACACCAAGATCGCTTGAAGACTTTCATAGCTCCCGTTTATGTTTATTTCAAACTCTGACTCTTCTTTTTGTATATCCTTGGTCGTGTGAGATTTGTAATCGTTGATAATGTGACTATGATTAGAATATTTTTGTTTAATACCTTCAGCTAGACTGGGTTCTAAAATGTAGTCGTATTCCAAGCTGAGGTTGGTCAGCATATACTTACCCGCGGCGAATTTGATACGAAACTCTACATTGTTTTGGATTGCCTGCGGAGTAAAGGCGGCGTCAGTCAAAAATGATCCTAGGTGAAAAGAATATCTCTCACCGTGAATCTTTGCGAGAATGTCTTCAGCCGCGCCGTTTATCGAATGTCGTTTCTTTTTAGTTGCCGTAGACTGAATACCTCTATGCATAAGATCGTAAGTATACTTTTGCTTCGAATGCCAAAACTCTCTATATATCGCTAGATGAGCGTAGTTGGATATGTCGGATATAGTTTGACCATTTATGGTCATCTTAAACTTTTCTAGGATAGCCGATGTAAGGTGATCGGGAATGTCCGCTTCAGTTCCATCGCTGGCTAGTTTGAAATTGTAGGTTAGATTAAGCGATTTGGGGTAAAGAACTGTATTGGGCGTTAGCTAGGGCATTTTAATTACTAGCTCATCACCAGGACTCGCTGTAGATGGATTGTGCACAACTCGCGCGCGCGCGACTTGTGCTCTTTTAGAACCTGCCTGTCTCTCGCGGACAGGTTATGGTTTAATTCTCCTGTATACATTTATTATAATAATAAATATGGATTTGGAAGGTAAAGACTTTAACCCCGATGTCGATGAAATCCCGGGAGAAACATCATTTATCGAGCCCGCATCATCATTTACCGAGCCACGCATTCATGAACAAAATGATGCGATATCCAAGGCGAATAGTTGGCTCGCTCAAGCTGACTTGCCCAGCATTGATGAAATAATTTCAAAAAAGGGGAAAGGTAGGGTTGTAGATAAACGATTGTTTTCGGCTATTGTTGAAGTCGTAAAACCCCGAGATGTTGATGGAATAAATGCGGCTATAAATATTTATGACGAATACTCGCGGCGCGGAGGTACTTATGATGACTTTGTTAGTAAAAGGTTTCTTACGCGAGAAGAAATTGATAGCTATCTCGCCACTTCCATAGATATTGTACCTGATCCTCCCGTTAACATGCCGGGTGTAGACACGCACACACAAAATACAATCGGTGTAAAACTATCCAAGCTGGATATATACTCTGGTATAGATCATTCCAAGTTTGTTCTGATGGATGACGGTGGCCTCGCGGTAAAAACGAGCAAAGGCTCGCAAATGTTGACTTATGTGCGTAACCCTGAGCTTTTTGTCAAGAATCCAAAGATCCCAACCGCGGAATATCAAGGACTTTTTGGCTTGGACAAAGACGAATACATGAAAAGAGTAGAAAAATCCAATGCTAGAACCATCGCTCCGGTGGATGAAGAAGTGGATGCGGATCAAGGCAATTTGACTGACTTCAAGTCATGGCTATCTAAACAGGGAGACACGGTGAAAGACCGAGCAAAAAATTTCGTAGATCGGCTCAAAAGTAACAGAAATTAAATAATAATAATTCGCGATAATTAAACATCAGAGTTTAATTATCGCGAAGAATTTGAAATGAGTGATATAGCGGGAAGGTTACCGGAACGAGAGTTAGTAGCTATTGATCAGAGATTTCAAACTATAGAAGGACAAATATCAGTGGCTGTGTCAAAAGCTGCGGACCTGACAGATCAGATACAACAACTCGATGCTAAAGAGGACAAATCTCCTAATGAACTCGCAAAGTTGCAACAACTAAAAGATGAGTTGGATGCGCAAAATGGTTTAATCGGCGATCTAAAAGGAGACCTTTCGGATAATACAGCAAAGATGCGAAAGCAGCGCAACCTAATTTTAGGCATTGGTGGTGGGTTAGCCGCTGGAGGAATTTTAACGGCCATATTCGAAGCGGTAGCGAATGCGTTGGGATCTGATGCGGTAAAAGATCTTATTCCTAAATCTACCGATCCGAAGGATATTATCGAAAGCGGCATTGGCAAAATTATCAAGAAAAATTTGGAAGACATGGCCGCGTACTTTCATGACAGATATCTAAACACTTCCGGCGCAGTACAAGCATTTTGGCACATGATGGAAAATGCTGTAGATTATCTCGAAAGCAGTTTGTGGATAATCATCGCCGCGGCATTAACTTTGTTAGCGTATGAAATAAATAAGCACAGATAAATCTCTTATGACGCCATAAAAGATTTTTACAAAAATTGTTGTTTAGGTTTGCAAAGATTGCAAAGATTGCAAAGATTGTTACAAAGATTGTAAAGATTGCTAAGATTGCAAAGATTGTTACAAAGATTGTAAAGATTGCTAAGATTGCAAAGATTGTTACCTTATTGTATTAGCGCAAAACCTCCTGCACTCGCAGCCGTGGCAGCTCCTACAAAAACTCGCTCATATTTTTTTTGTTCAGAGATAGGGGTGTAATCTAAAGAAGGCGCTTTTATATCAGGGTGAGGTAGTGTAGGCTTTTCACCGTAGAGCTTTTCATAAGTATCAAAGGCCGAATTTACCGAGTATATTTCATCGGTAGCCTCCTGCTTTCGAGCATTTTGCTCGTTTAGCCAATCTGGGTTTTTGGCTCGTTTGATGTTGTAATCCGCTTGTTCAGCGTTTAGCTTTTCTAACGCCGCATTATGTCTCTTGGCTTCTTCCTGAGCTCCATTTTTATCAATCTTTGAAAAAAGATAATTTCCACCGGCGAATGCTAAAGAGTTTACGACGGCTCCCACTACCATAATCGCGATACTAGCCATTTATTATATCTCATAAAATACTATAAGCTCTTTTATATCAGTACTGGATACAACACAGGTCACAATTCCGTCTAGCTGAAGATTGATCGCGTGTAGTTTATTAGTTAACACCCCGGAATATGTAACAATTTCGGATTCGTCATAAAAAAATGTACATCTAACCCCACAACGGATGAGTATGGCCAGTAGAGAATAATATCTTTGATATTTCCACCTCGAGGAATAATTAGCTGAAACAAGGCTTTTTTATCAGAAACACTTATCCGCTTTAGCCTGACTTGATGCACAGTCACGGATTTTGATTTTGATCTGCCATACATTTATTATACGACAACTCAATCTCAGCAACAAACTTGCCAAGATAGGCATTACCTCGTTCATCCGATTTTGACACGTTTAAGCTGTTGAGCTCATTGGTGAGCATGGATTTGTAATTATTAGTAGGATGGTGTTGTATTATTTCTCCCACATCAGTTCTGCCTATGGGAATAATTGAAAGGAGATTTGATCGTTTACCGTACCATAAATTTTTAGACGTGTCTATTCCATCGATGTATAAATACAAACACAATGGGGTCAGATATAAATATTCATTCTCTATCAGTTTGGCTAGTCCACCCGTAATCAGCGCGTCAGTACTAACCTTTAAAGTGTTTTGATGAACTTTAAATGAGCCTGATAATTTGGAAAGGAGCTGCTCGTACGTGTAATACCCCGGCTGAATAGTAGTCATTCTACCGCTGTACGTGTAACTGGTCACCTCGGTCAAATTGTAAAAAGATAAATATAACGTAATTGTCTTAAGGCTAATACCGGTTGCCTTCACGGATCGATCGAGCTCAATGCGACCGGTTTAGTTTATTGTCAAAGAGGTCATTTATTAATAAATGACTGGACAACTATCTAGCGGTTATCCCATAGATTTTTACAACTTAACTGTCGTCGTAGCGATAGACGAACATAACAAAATATCGTATAGCTTTGTCAAAAGGTTTGTCGATATCTCAGCGGCACCGCTAGTGATAAAAAGCTTTGATGATGTCAATCAATGGTATGATGACCCCATGTTATATTATTTTCAGCAATATAAGTTTGCCTTATACTGCGCGACTGCTTTGTGCGCTGTGAGTAAAGATCAGCTGACACGAGGTCTACCTCTTACAAAAGCTATTTTAAACTTTCACGTTATGTATCAAACTAAAAAGATGTTGGCGCAAATGGAGATTAGAAATCCCGGAGATCGAGATTTTGATCCGTACAACAATCCTTACAACAAAACCGAGTACTGCAAATTGCTCAATGAGTTTAGAGTAACCGCTAAAGATATTCCTGAGATTGATCAACCAGCCAGAGGTCTCGGATTTATCATACAAGACGGTGGTAGTAAAGTAGGTTCTCTACAAAAACAGATGGCTGACCTAGGCAGGCATCACAAACCGTATCCAAAATATCCATCAAGCAGTAAAGATAAGACGGATATGGATGTGCATCGGAGTGGTGCCAATGGTTGGGGTACTTATTACCAATTTCCAGAGTGGAATTCGAGTGCGGGTACTAAAATGGTTTCGGTAACTCAAGACCCATTTGACTACAAAAGGGTCGTGCCCGACCATAGTAAGTCATTCACATCCCCCGGAATAGTTAGACTTAATGATAGTATTAGAGCTTACGCCTACTGTTTACTAGGAGCTCAGGTGCAAGCAAGACAAGCGGGTTTCTCCCTCGAGTCTCAACAATAATTTTTAGTTCTGGTCAATGACTTGATCATGAAAAAGCAATCTCTCCAAGATTCTATATCAAACTTTGAGGACGCCCTTACTAAAACTCGCGGACAAACAAATTATGTTATAGCCAAAGGTCTGTACATGATACCGTAAGACTTGAACTTGAACGCTTTAGGACAAAGCGTAAAAGGATTTAACGATAAAATTAAAATAGCCCAAGCGTTTGATAGCGTAGGAATAAAACCTCCACCACCGAAACCAAAACCCACACCGCTAAAGCCTTCACCAAAACCTGCGCAACAGCCAAAACTCGCGCAACCTGCACCCACACTAAAACAACCAAAACCTGCGCCACTACAACAGCCACCTAAACCCAAACCTGCGCCACTAAAGCAGCCTCCAGCACCGACACTAAAATCAACTCCTTCTGTAAAGCCATCTATATTTCCTACAGAATTATTTTCACCAAAACCTGCGCCTTCTGCAAAGCCATTTACAGAATTGCCACCGCCCGAGGGCAACGTTCACGAAGGAAATAAACTGTTAATCGGTGGCACTATTATCATCGCGGGTATAGCTTATTCCATGATGTAATTTTATACGACCGTATAAAATTATGACAATGCGGCTTGTAGAGCCGCCTTTTTCATCGTTTTGTACCCGGGTATACCTTGTGCCTTGGCCAGCTTTTTGAGTTCGGGTACCTTGACACGCCTATTCTCATACCTAGGTATGGGTCTACCCCGAAGTGTATATCTCTCAGTAGACTCTTCATATTCATCATACACAGGGGGTCTGACGAGATCAAACAACTCCATCGCATTGATCCAGCTCTGAGTCAACTCATCTAAACTTTCTTTTGCTTTCCTATTCAAGTGCGGCATTGTTAATGTCATTTATTCTGTAATGTCCGTGTGCCAAGCTATTTATTGAATCTAGGTAATAGCGTTTGTCGTCAAAGGCCGACAGAGTCTTTTTGCTAAAAGTCCAGTTGTGGACCTCGTGCAGTCGTGATCGGAGGGTTGTCATTTCCGCTTCTGGAGCAGGATCTCCGGTATTCAAGCACCGCTTGTACATCTCAAAGCTTAGATTCTCAGTTACACATTTTTGACACCCTTGCGCTTACTCACACCTTTGTTCCGTTTCTTAATTTCTTTTATCAGACACTTGCAGTTCTTAGAGTCTTTGCAGGAACATTTTATTCCTTTACTAGGTTTTCTCTTTTTGTTGGGTGTGAGGTTTGCCTCAACAGATTTATCGAGATCCCATGGTTGATACTTTACGCATTATGACTTGGCCCTAAAAGCCACAAACTCTACAATTGGTTGTCCACCACCTTCATCCTTGGGCAGACCTATCACTTTCTTGTTTTTCTCACTGTAGCACGGATGATCTTTAGGGTAGTTGCTCGTATCATACTTTTCGAGCGGCATTTCCTTATAAAAATCTTCTGTCTCGATTAATAACACTAAGCTGTCCGTGTCAGTATACATCATTCTAGCATCAGGGTATCGCTGTCGTATGTCATCGTAAAAGAATTCGTACATGAGCAGTTTGGACAGATCTAAAATGGCCTGACCGACGTAAATAGGTTTGTTTAGGGTCACTGTAGATTTGCTAATGAGAATGGCCGCCAAGTTGTCATTAAACTCTTTCGTACACTTGAATCGCGGCTTATTTATGAGCTTTTGTTTGCGATTCATTTTAGTAGTCAACTTTAGATCTATTCGTTTGCGAACATTCTCCATCGATTTCCCGAATACCGCATTGTTCATGAGCTTGAAAAAATCTTTCTCAAAATCAGTTTTAGCCTTTTTTCGAAGCTCGGTATTTAGTCGAATGTACGGCTCCATCCATGCACTTTCCTTAAATTTGAGAGCTCGGTGTACTTTGGTCAGACGCATACCCTTTTTCAAATAAAACTTTAGAATTTTGTGGTGCACAACGTACTTGCGCTTATCTCGAAGGTTTGACACCAGCTTAGGAACTTTTGCATAGCACGGCTCTCCAAGCTTGTCAAGCTCTCCCACATCGTGCATATACTCTGACCACTGATCAGGTTTCATGTATTCGGGTGCCAGTGGATAATCATTGTGTTCATCGTGTAGCTTTTTTGGGTATTCCAGGTCCATCTCCGCAATGTAGCCTCCATCATCATCATTAAGGTCTGGCAGGTCATCTTCCCACTGAAATCCACCAGTCGGTAGCTTTTGTGACATTGCCCATCCGTACAGGTTATTCTCATCCAAGTACATCAGGTAGTTCATTGGTTTATTTTCATCATACCCCTCGACATAGGGGTTGTTGGCTTTGGCATACCGAATACCTCCGCATGTAGAAACGCCACCTCTTATACCACTCTCTACAAAATTGTACATGTCTACATCAGTGATGAGCTCCAGTTCTTGTTTTGTTATTTTAAGCAATGCATCTCATGACAATGAGGGTGCTGAGATGTAGTGACACGGATCAAGACCATATACATTCATGGCTGTCGATCTATGGCTCTCAAAAACATCAGTCAAAAGCAAGACATCCATCTTAAGATAGAGATCATGATAATCACCCAAAGTCTCGCACCCCAGCTCTTTCCACACTTTTTGAGCATGCATGTAGTCACCTGGCTGCAAGCCCGCATGATTGTCTAGCAATGAGCTAAAGTGTATAATCTTTGGAAGTTGCTTTTCTTCAAATCGCTCATGAGAATCCATATACTCGTACGGATACACGCCCTTTCTCGCCAACAAGCCATAGTGTTCCGGAAACTCCTGTTTCAAGTGTGGGAGATTGTCTAGTCCTTCCACTAGTTCGGCCAGTGAACTGTTGAGGTGTTGCATGCTGTTGATAAACTTAAAGCGACCTATTCTCATTGACATGTACTTTTCATCCGTGTTCGCTATAACATTGATGCCCTTGTACCCCTCATAAGCCTTGACAATTAAATGAGAGTCATACCCCTTGAGGTTGTGAAATATCACGTTAATCTTTTTTGTCTGTCTGTGCTTGAGATTGCAGCTATTGTGTGCGGGGCCTCTGTACGACCCAGAGACATGATCATGATCTCTAACTAGCCAATCTTCTTCCGTAGCCTCGCGCCCACACATGTAGCACTCGGTCGCAGTTTTAATTTCTCGCTCTTGCTCCGGAGTGATTATTATTTTCGCGATTGGAATGCTATCTATCAACTCTTCTATTCTATCCAGCTCTGCAAAGAATCTCTCCATGCAATCCTCACCCCTGTAAGTCTCAAACCTCAATGACTTTCCTAAGCTGTTCACCAGGTTTACGCCATAGCCACACGCTGTATGGACTTTGGTATCTTTGTCTATAATAGACTCAAAGTCTGCGTAGACGGTGTAAGGCACATTTTCCATATTTTTAATGTTCTTAAACTTCATGACCGAACCAGGTTTGGGCATCTTGATGACGCAAGTACCGTCGTGAGCGGCTAGGCACCCTTTGATGTGGTCCTTAAATGTTCTCTCGCACGTTGAGTGGTGGAGATATCATAGGCAGGTATAGTTGTTATGTCCTCTGTGATCAGTTTGCTTCCTCATTAACGCTGACATACTCTTGATCCACATGTAATGATCCTTATAGAGAAGCAGGTTAACCTCGGGAAGACCTTCCGCCTCCTCAGTATACAACCGGTTATCCGTGTGGACAATCTCCATTCCACCATCTTCCCACTCAAACACATTAATCACAAGTTTGTTTTTGTTAGTAAACCTTTGTATCTGATCTTCCGCAACCGTCACCGGATACTTTAACATTTTAGTTTTTAGGGCATTTTTATACGGGATGTACTTTGATAACCTGTCTACGTGATCCGATGATGGATGTAAGCATGATAGCACCGCCCACAAAAAGCACTTGTTGTCATCTACCGCTTCCGGATTTATCTCTTTTACTTTTTTAACTAGCGCTGATTTCTTGGTTTTGGTAGTAAAAGCAATGTCCAGAGATTTTGCAATCCGTTTTATCTCTGCCATTGTTTTGGGACCTCCATTGTTGACGTTTATGATGGCATTTTTGTTCGCTAAAGCTTTAGGGGTTGGTTTGTACGTTCCACCTCTTAAAGGTTTCCACCGATAAATTTCCAAATAAAATCTAGATACTTGCTCCAAAATCCACCCCCGAACCGTTGTTCATAAATTCATCAATTTTTCTGATTATATTCGCTAGCTGTCTGTTTAATTCTTCATCCAGATTGGTTGATGCTAGGATTGGTACGGTGCCTTCTCTAGGAGTACCCCAGAATTGAGTGATTATAGTACCACGCTCCAGATGGGAGAATGCAACTTCAGCACTTACGCGAAGTTTTTTAGTTCGGTTAAACACATCATTAATCCTACCTATAATGACGGGTTTGGCGTGATTCCATGCAAAGTCTATGTTGGCGGACTGATAACTGGATACATCTATAGTAGATTTGTTGGTGACCTCGTCTACAAAAGTGGTTCTTATCTCCGCCCGCGGCGCTCTGTCAACACCTCTCAATGCGTCCACCAAGTCCGCTTTTTTCACACTCGGCCTAACTGTTATATCTCTGGCTCGAGCTAAAGATTTTAGATCTTTCATACTCAAGTCGTCTACTGTAAGACGTTTCTTGCCATCAACAATATCCTTTAACTTGGCTTTTCTCAGCTTCACTGTATTCCCAAACCCCATACGCTTCGCCTCCTCCCTCATCTGACTGGAGGTAGAGTCTCCGTACAGATTTTTCACATTGCGGAGAGCATCATCCGGGTGTGGCTTTTTGTAAGTACCGTCTACCACTATTGGTATACTCTTACTAGTTTTACCAATCACTTTGGATCGATCGCCCGCACGACACGCTAGCTCCGCTTTGCTCATTTTGCTGTATCCTTTAATACCGCTTTGCTTGGCATCCTGTCGAAGCCAGCTCGTATTCCCCTCTCCGTAGAGGTTTCTAATGTCAGACTCTGCCTCAGGTGGTGCCCGCTTTCTGACTCTCTTTTCCATTTTATTTATTATTACAAAGCCTTAAACCTTAGTCAAATCGATTGATGTAGGCTTAAAGAATTTTGTATAATAAATAGGCGCAAAAAGCAAGCGTGACCAGCACCGAAAGGTCCTGCAGTCGCGTGTCACCTATGTGACAGCCGTGCCTGTTTCTAACTCTCTTTTCCATTTTATTTTTGAATTTTTAATATTCTCCATTTTTCAAAATCCCAAGAATTTTGAAAACTTTGTAAAATTCCAGATTTTTTCATCTTTAGACAAAAAATGCCAGGGCGAAAATTCTGGTCCAGCATCTCCATTTCGACAACTACTGTCATTAAACAACAATCTACACGTACATCTACCCCATTACCTCAACCAGTGAATCTACTCCGTACCATTCTTGCTTGCCTGGTTCGCTGGCAGACCAGAAAACTGCCATAAATATGATGCTTGATTTTGCTCTGTTGGTGTTATTAGTGAAATTGATACCAGCAACAGATAGGCAATATAATTGATACCAGCAACAGATAGGCAATATAATTGATACCAGCAACAGATAGGCCATATAAAGGCAATATAAAGGCAATATAATTTTAGCTATGCAAAAATTAAGTTCAGTAAAATAGTTGAAAAACATAGTAAAACTCAGCTTGAAGTTTATTTAGTAAGCTAAGCTCATTTGAAATAAATTCAATGTTTATGTCATCTGTCTGCCTCGAAAGTAAAAACTGCCTACGGTACGTTCTGCACATAGTAGCCCACATTGTAACATTACATTTTATTGCAGGTCATAATCAACAAATATACCAAAGTTACTATAGTTACTATGGTAAATAGCTAATGGCGATTTAGCTAATAGCTAAATAAAGTTAATAAAAGTTAATAACTATATATAGTTATTAACGTTAACCTTAATAACTATATATAATTATTAAGGTTAACGTTTTATTGTAATACTAATTTTTAATATGCACAGTGAGCAATACGTATATAAAACTTTGATGATTTTACCCGGTAGTGTTTGCATTAGCTATTTACCATGGATTTCTATTCTATTATATACGAAATGTTTGCCTTATGATGCCAACACTGGAATGAATTAAAATCGCATAGCGAGAGTCCGCTGTAGTAAATAATAGCGATTGGGAGTTACATTACACCGCATGATAGCTACTGGGAGTTACAAGTTCAAGGATTAAAGAAGACAACTCTATAATCCCACGACCAAACACAAGCGAAGCGATTGGTTTGGGAGATTTATGATAAATGCACACGTGCACACAACTCCCGAAAATTATTCAATAGTGGTCGTCGCAAACCCTTGTACCAAAATCTCATCAACAAATTTAACCATTTTTGTGTAGAGTCGTTTAAATATAATAACGATACAAAACACATATAAACACATTTATGTTACCAAGTCTTTGAAAGGTTACCGCAAGACCCTAAAACTAACCCATCTGATCGGATTATACATAAATAGACAGATTGATTTGGCCAAAAATCGCGATAAAACCTTGGCAAGCTTGTCCTAATCAAAATTAAGACCGGCCAACGAAACGCCAATAAGGCCGTGTGACAAATAGTAGAACTATTATGTCGTGCGCAATTCACGAGAAAACCGTTCACATTTCACCGGTCTATAGCATTGTCTAATTGCCGAAGGTTTCTGTAATTAACGTAAAAGTACTGAAAAGTTATCGTTTCTTTTTTGCCGATTTTATTAATCGAATTAATTATTTGATTTTATAAAAAATTATTATAATATTTAATTATAAGAATAATCGCTATAATTTACAACATCAAAGTATATAATGATTGCATTGTATGATTGCCGAAGGTTTCTTTAATTAACGTAGACCGTTTGAGGCGTAGACCGATTTACAGGTACGAAAATGTGGTTCACAGTTTATCAGCCTACGTTTATTGTCCAATTACCGAAGGTAATTGAAACATTACCTAGATTTCTTTACATCTTATCTACCAGCTGGGGCCGAACTACAATGCCCCTTTGTGACAAGAATATTTCTTTATTTTACTCCAGTTTGCAGAAAACTTCCAGACGCGTTAATGCTAATGCTTGCTTTCTGTTACATATCGCTGTCAAAACCATTCTAAATTCAACACAACCAACTTTCAACTTTCCAACACAACTTTCAAACTGTGTATATTACACAGCAGCTTGCCATTTTACTTTTAATATTGCATTTCAGAGATATAATAAACATATTTCATTATTGCTGTTGTTAAATTACATTCATTACATTAGGTTAGGCCTACAGCTTGAATTAATATTTATTTTATTGTTGTAAAACATAGGTTTGAGATCGTAGTAGATTAGGTCTGATTTTTATACAACCTTTCGTTTTGCATAATTGACCTTTTGAATTTTATTTCAAAACCACTTGACAACTACCATGGACATACAGCCTCCCAGAACACCACGTCGTCGCACTGGCCGTCCACGTGTCTCCCAACTATTATGGAGGAGGAGAAATAGAAGGTCCTCACAGCAACCATCAACATCAAATGCTAATGTTCAACAACACGCTACTCAAAATAATAACAACAACTCATCTGATTCAGAGAATTCTTTAGTAGATGTTGTAGGCGAAGCCTACAACATCTAACTAAAAAATTCTACTTTTGTAAAATTCTGAACTTTTGTAACTACTTTTTCAACAACCAGCAGTACCCTTTCTTTTTTCCATTATTACTTTGGTCATGGGCTGTATGACAGGGGAATTTCTAGTATTATATTGAGATTCAACATGTAGAATGAGCAATCTGGCATTTATCGAACGTTCGACAAAGCAACAAGTGAGTTGAGGTCTGCATGTGGATTATCTGATACAGTGAACCTCGGGTTATGGCAGACCTGTCTTATTGTCTTTTGCCTTAAGAATTTGAATACAAAGTTTTTCCGGCCTTGTTTTGACATTTTACCCAACATTCGGCATCAACAACAATGTCTCTCTAAAATTAAAATTTGACAGTCGGTGTAAGTGCAAAGAAAACGGCGCAGAAAACCCCTCCCGAGGTAAAGGCTTCTCATGGGTGGTTTAATTCTTTCCTGGTGGTTTTTAATATGTACAGCAGATATATAAAAATTTGATGTTTTACCTGGAGTTTGCATTGGATAATTGCTATAGGTTTTTATGCCCCTCTATAAGGCATTTTCGCTTTTAACGTTTTTCTTAAACACCAGAATGAATTAATGGTGGCCACAAGACTACCAACTTACAACCAGAAACATTTTATAAAAAGTTTTTCAAAACACTAGTTTGTAAGTCTGTAGACGCCTTCATGATCGTTTGTTTATACGAATCCAATCATGGGAATAATACGTCTCTATGAATTGTAAGTACCGCAAATGAGTGCCTGGGTGTAAAAACTGGTTGATTGCGAACTTTGATATGTATGATTTGGTAGTGGCAAAAGGCAAAGCACAGCTTAAAATTATAGCAAAAATTATGTTACCACTCCGGGAGTTGTCTCACTCTATTTGAGCTCTTCCTTGCTAAACATACATGTACAATGTTTTGAGCAATTGGGCTTGTAATTAAGTCTCATTGTAACCATGTTTTCGGAGCTATACACTTGCGTGTAGCTTGCAAACGCATCAGCCAATCACAGATATAGTTACTGCCTCTCTTTCTGATAAATAATAATGTTGAGGTGAATTATATAGCGAGATCCTAGTAATAGGATCTTGAGTAATGATAATGCGGTGATAGTAAAGTGTGAGAAGCACCATTCTTCATGTTGTACTGGCATAAAAACATATATCTCAAGGTAGAAAACCAGGAGTATATGGAGGTTTTACTGATCGTCAGCTTGCAAATTAGCTGTCATGTCAAGCATGGCATATAAACTGTATTGTTTGAGAAGTAACTTGATTAAATACTTAATACACTTGGATAGCAAGTACCCATTGAATACAGAACTTGATTAAATACTTACTACACTTGAATAGCAAGTACCCATTGAATACAGAACTTGATTAAATACTTACTACACTTGGATAGCAAGTACCCATTCAATACAGAACTTGATTAAATACTTACTACACTCGGATAGCAAGTACCCATTGAATACAGAACTTGATTAAATACTTACTACACTTGGATAGCAAGTACCCATTGAATACAGAACTTGATTAAATACTTACTACACTTGGATAGCAAGTACCCATTGCATACAGAACTTGATTAAATACTTACTACACTTGGATAGCAAGTACCCATTGAATACAGAACTTGATTAATTACTTACTACACTTGGATAGCAAATACCCATTGCATACAGAACTTGAAGGGTGTTGCAATGACCATCATAGATATATAAACCTAGATTGGCCAATAGGGAAAAAGCCTGTCAGACTTAAATTTAGCATGACGTTACGCCATTGAATTGTACCTAATGCTTGACTGCACTGCTGTTAACAATGGAGCTGAGGAGGTGAAGGTGGCAAAATCACATTTGTTTTCACAAAAAAACTTTCTTGGATACATAATCCAGTAAACTAAAGCAATTATGTGATAATATCTGATAACTACCATAGATTAAAACTATACAAGTTTTGAAATGTTGCACACAACTCATGAACCGTCAGGGCTTGATTTGCCACCCCCCCCCCCCTTATCCCCCTAGAAAGCCCATAAAACCTGGTTCCCATATACGTCGTAAAGCACCGGCGACAGCACCGCAGGCGATTAGCGGTAAAATGGGAACGTACACGCCGGGTACCGCCGAGGACCGCCGGTAGTTGCTGGCGGCATCGCAATAGTTTAGCGCTGTTCAAATTTCGCAAACGGCCGCAGGCAAAACCTTCCCGAAATACACTGTACGGGTAAAGGTCACCATTATAGGAATGGCATGGCGAGCGAACATTTTATTTGATTACGCAATTATGTTTACGATATTATTAACGATGTGGCTTTTATGTGAACAGATGCCGCCGAGCCTAGCGTCGCAAGCGTTTTGCTGCTCATGTTACCGCTGGAGTCTCATAATCGATATGGGAACCAGGCTTTAGGTACACTTCAATGACGCAATGTCATTTTATTTAAGTCTGACAAGGCAACCAATGGGAATAGCTATTATTGGCCAATCTAGCTTTATATATCTATGATGACCATAGAGTCACGCAAGCACCCAGAGTAACTAAATGTATACAGAGATGATACAAATTATTTCAAAATATGTGACGTCACAACTTTCGAAAACTGCCTCACAAACAATTTGTGACATATTTCGGAAATGACGTCACTTGAAAAATTTATCATGTCATAAAAGTTTTGACCTTACCTTCTAAAAAATTATGACTTCATAAAAATATCAACGTTATAAAAGGATTCATTGACCTTACTTTTGTGAACTTATGCCATTGCAGACTTGATGACACTGTTTATGAACGTGCTGTTTTAGGAGACAGCATAGATTTTTTATGAAGTTGTAATTTATCCAAAAATTGACGCCGTTGTAGGAATGCTCATACAACTTACCTTCAAAGCTATCATGGAGCCTGTTGACCAAGATGTATATGAAAATTTCTGTCTGAGCAGCAGTTCATTAGAGAGAATAAAATATGACATCACTAAATGTTTTTATAAAATACAAATACGTGTTTAACATTTGAATAATAAGCTCTTAGCTTTCATTGATGTTTGCTAGCTTGCAGTAAAACTGGTTCATTAAACCATAACTGTCATGTAAAACTTTTATCATATGTCTAAGTAAATCAGACACGCTGATTCCGATTTTGTACTCAAAATAAAGATTGGTCCACTAACCTTCAAGGTCATTAAGGCTTTTTTAAAGCGTTTCAATATCTGTCTCGAAAACAACACAATCGGCATAATAAGCTCCGCCCATAAATATGTGACGAAACCTAGCTTTTTCAGGAACGGAAGTTAAGGATGTTTAGTCCGATTTAGAATAATAGAGATGGGTGTCTTAAAACCCATTATTAACTAAATCTAGCCTGTAAAATAATCTCATTCTTTTATGAAAGGTATATAAACTATTTAAAGATGCTCGTAGCTTGTTACATGATGTTTAAATGGGCTGAATGCTGAGAAAAATGAGCTCAAAAAAGCGCGATTTTATCACAAGCTAGCGTTGTTATTGCGCTTTTTTGAGCTCATTTTTAAATATGCAATGTTAAATAGCTTATTTACCTTTCAGAAAAGACAGATTATTTTTAAGACTGGATTTATATAATAATGGACTTTAAAACACCCATTTCTATTATTCTAGATCGGTCTGAACATTCCCAAATTCTGTTCCTAATAAAGCTAGGTTGCGCCACGTATTTATGGGTGGAGCTTGTTTTGCATATCGTGTTGTTTTCGAGACCGATATTAAAACACTGTGAAAACACCTTCAATACTCTGAAAGTTAGTGGACCAATCTTTATTTTGAGTAAAAAATCGGAATCAGCGTGTCTTATTTATTTACGAAATACGGTAAAAGTTGTACGTGACAGTTATGGTTTAAATTTAATAAATGAGTTAATAGAGAATCAATATCTTGGAACTTTGCCGGCAAGAAAGCTGCTATAACTTACCTTGTAATAGGTTCAATGTAAACATGCATTAGAAAGCTGAGAAATATTAAAAAAATTGAAATCTATTGCGCGCAAGCCTATGAAGATTTTAGCCTATTCTGCAATTTATTGAAGTTATAATTTTTAGTTGTTAGATAAAAGCTAATTGTAGCCATCGGTGTTTGCTAGTTTGCAGTAGAAATTGGCTCTCTACGAACAATAGAAGATGAATTGTGAGTATTCACCAAAAGCCGAGTTCAGATAATGGGATGTGATGCTATCAATTGGTATCCTAGTTTCAAATGCTACAAATATATTTTCAACAACAAGTGACATAAACAAGCAATGTTTACAATAAACGCAGAAACCAAAACTAAAACAAAAAAATATTCAGCTCTATCTGCTTGGCCAGTTGCGTTTGGATTGTTCAGATTGTATTGACTAATTTCAGTTTCTTCTGATAGTTCAATGCCTTGTAATGTACAAGGTATTGAACAACCTTGTACTTTACAAGGTATTCGATACCTTGTAACAAGGTATTGAATACCTTGTAAGAATTGTAAGAATATCTTGTAAGAACAAGAATTCATGTTTTCTGACCTGAATTTTTCTGCAATGCTAAACTAGTGTCAAAATGTGTTTTATCAGAGCAAGCATTTCACACGTAACCATTTCGAATACAAAATTTTCACTTAAAGAAAATAAACCACCTCAAACCAACAGTTGGTTGTTGTAATACAAATTTTTAAATAAAGTGAAACCGGATGAGCCGACACAGGATTGAAACGGCAGGAGCGAGTCACTTGAAGAATGTTAGGGCTAAACAAGCGGTAGAACTCAGCAAAAACAAATATGTAACTCAATCTGTTCCGGGCCAGGTCTCATTCCTCCAACTTTCAGTCTCTCAGCTGACTCAGTATTTGACCTTAGAACTGGGTGACTGGAAAATCATCTGCTGCTCCTAGATAACAAATACTGCAAATTATTTTAGTTGCAAGCAGATTCCTTTCTGTCGTTAGCAACCCCTGACAGGTAGCAAATGCTCTAGGTCAGTGTTTTTCAACCATTTTGAGCCACGGCACATTTTTACATTTGAAAAATTTTGCTGCACACCACCAACCAAAAATGTTATAAAATGACACACTGAACTTTAATATCACAATATAGTTTCTCAATTTATTGATCCTCAGTCAGTGTGAAACCTGGTCTTGTTTAGATGAACACAAAGCCAATATCCTAGTGCCACCCCTTATTTGAAGGCCACCTATAATTGAATGACAGTGACATTCATCACGCTAATTAGTAATCAAATGTACTTAAAGGTTTACTTGCAACAAAATTCACATTGCAGTTATTTGGTTTGAAAAGGTTCACCATGTCTTACTCTGCTGTGTTGTAACTTGTAGGTACAAAATATGTGGAAATGTGATTACAAGCTCTTAAAAGCTCAAAAATAAACAGTTAATCACAGCCATCACGAAATTGCCGTAGTTTGGAATCTCTTTATTTTGATGATGCTCTCAAACATTTTGGTTATCGTTTTGACCCATGGTGTTAGCACGTGAATTGAAAGGTCAATAAGATTCTTAATATAAAATGTCCCGTAGCACTAGTTTATGACAAACCCTATGAATTCTACAAAAAAGCCTGTATCAAATATAGATGCTCGCTACTTTACAGTTTAGTTTCGACTTGGTCTAATCATCTAGTCGTAATCTGATCATGTGATCCCATACTTCTTGCCAAACAGCGCAAACAATTTCTGCAGCATTTTTCTACTATCACAGGTGACCAACAGGCTACCCATGTTTATCAGAGGATGATATGCATTCTTTCGAGCTGAAGTTGAAAAATTAAACAAATTTTTACAGTAGGTTTTGAGATATCACTGCTCAAAGTGACAGCATTACGATGATGATGATACGTAATGATAATAGACATGGTTTTATTGGATGCGTGAAGTACATTTGTGAAAATATTTTGACGAATGAGGCCCAGGGCTGATACTCTGAAAGAAACACTCACCTGGATAGGCCCAGACTTGGATATTGTACCCCCAATCACCTGGTTGGTCAATTTGAATTTGGATATTGTACCCAGACCTGCCAACCCAAGAGTGGGGCAATGCGTGAGATTTGGTTTTGGGGCAATTGATGTATCAATGATAGTATATATAAAATTGTGGAAATTGGGGCAAAAATCTCACGCCTTTCTCACGCATTTTCATTTTTTCTTTGGGGTGATTGCGTGAGTCTCACGCCCAAAGCGTGAGAGTTGGCAGGTATGTTCAGTGTTGACTGTCTCTTTTCCATTTGTTTCCCGTCAGCAAGCATGCAGATTCTAATGCGATTTGTATTAAAATGAAGACTGGAATTTCGGTGCAATTTTTTGGTATTACTTTGGCTGAATAAAACCTTAATGAGCATGGGCCCTTTTACTGGCTTGGCTGTGGAAACCACCCCTAAAGTAGCAAATTCACTGACAGTGCCTCATGGTCTGAAAACCCCCCCTAAAACGTGATTTTGGGCCGAACCTAATGGGCCTTTTAGGGAGGAGTATCAGCCCTGGGGAATGAGGTTGCATGCTGGCATTACCAATAAAATGACATTCAACTATTCGAAGCTGATTCTAGAGTGATTCTAGAACTACGTGACAGTTTTAGAGAATGACAAGTACTTTTGCAATAGTGGTGTACCATTTGATTTTTAACATTAAACATTTTATTACATACCAGTAATCACCATGCTATTTTGTATTATATGTCATGTATTATATTTTTTGTTTTATAATTTTATGTGGGTTGATATTTTATCATTGTTTGTTTGCTGAACTATCTTATATTGTGATGGATTCGCTAAGCTGAGCTGCTTTAATTACCATAAGTCTTCAGTTATTCTCAAATTAGCCCTGTAATTTAAAGGCCAGCTTGCGTGGGAAGCCTGTAGATTAAACCATAACTGTCAGTACAACTTTTATCGTATTTACTAGGTAAATCAGACACGCTGATTCCGATTTTGTACTCAAAATAAAGATTAGTCCACTAACTTTCAGAGTAATAAAGGCTTTTTTACAGCGTTTTAATATCGGTCTCAAAAACAACACGATCGGCACAACAAGCTCCGCCCATAAATACATGACGTAACCTAGCTTTTTAGGAACAGAAGTTACGTAGGGATGTTTAGACCGATTTAGAATAATAGAGATGGGTGTTTTAAAATCCACTAATATCTAAATTCAGCCTTAAAAATAATCTCAGTCTTTTCTGAAAGGTAGATAAGCTATTTAAGATTGCATATTTAAAAAAACGCGATAATAACGCTAGCTTGTGATAAAACCACACTTTTTGAGCTCATTTTTCTCGGCGTTCAGCCTATTTAAACATCATGTAACAAGCTACGAGCAATTTTAAATAGTTTATATACCTTCCATAAAAGACTGAGATTATTTTACGGGCTGGATTTAGATAATAATGGGTTTTAAGACACCCATCTCTATTATTCTAAATCGGACTAAACGTCCCTAACTTCTGTTCCTGAAAAAGCTAGGTTTCATCACATATTTATAGGCGGAACTTTTGAAAACTGTTCGAAAAATGTTTTCGAAACGGATATTAAAACGCTTTAAAAAAACCTATATGACTTTGAAGGTTAAGGGACCAATCTTTATTTTGAGTACAAAATCGGAATCAGCGTGTCTGATTGACCTAGAAAATACGATAAAAGTTGTAGGTGACAGTTATGGTTTAAGTATGTCCATTCTGCCTTTGAGTGCTAGTGATGTTACATTAATATCTGGTCATTGGACACCAACATAGGCAGGCTTGACAATTTCAAACCTGTGTGGCCAAGTGGTTGACATCCCGATGATTTTTTTTCACAAAATAGCCCAACTTGCAATTTTTTCCAAAGCTTCCAAAATCGAAGAAGCATACCTACTAATCACATATTTGGGCCATTTTATTCAGCTACAAATACTGTACAATAGATATCAAGTTCTCTGCAATGCCATACAGGACTTTCGGAACAACAACCAAAATCGTCGCAGACATATAATTAAAACACAGGTTTTCCTTTTAAAATAAACTAGTCATTTGTGATCTCGAAGATTCTCGTTGTTAAATAATTCAATAATTTACTGATATACATACGTATATCTATATATGTATATACACGTATATCTATATACATGTATATATATATACACGTATATCTATATACACGTATATCTATATACATGTATGTATATACACGTATATCTATATATGTATATACACGTATATATACATATGTATATCCACGTATTTCTGTATATGTATATACACGTATATCTATATATACACGTATATCTATATATGTATATGCACGTATATTTATTCATGTATATACACGTATATCTATGTATGTATATACATGTATATTTATATATGTATATACATGTATGTCTATATACGTATATACATGTAGGCTATATCTATATATGTATACACATATATATCTATATATGTATATACACGTATATCTATATATGTATATACACGTATATCTATATATGTATATACCCGTATATATATATATATATATGTATATACACGTGTATCTATATATGTATATACATGTATATCTATATATGTATATACATGTATACATATATATGTATACACATGCATACCTATTATATATGTATATACATGTATATCTATGTATATGTAATATAGTAGTTTTAACAAGGATGCCTCAGCCTTTTCTGAGCATCAGGTGGTAAAAGATTGGGGCAAACATTCCATGGTCAAATCTGACAGACGTTATGCTGCTAAGGAAGATCTGAGTCTCCTCTATCTACTAAAATAGAAAGTGTAATTTCAATAGTCATGAAAACATGTACTACAAAAAAATTGATTACTTGTAAGTCAACCCGTCGTGTACTATTTGCTATCTCAAGTTTTAACCGATTTTTAATTTTTTTATCATTTCACCTAGCTATGATAAATCGCCATGAACAGTTAATTGGCATGTAGTAACAAGAAGTCTAAAGATTCAAGGTCAATAATAATAATTGCTTTTAATATCAAATGATATGTACGATTTCATGGAAAAATTAAAAATCAAATACTTTGGGGCCTCCACTTGCAGTCTGAAGACTTGATTTTCCAACTTTAACTAGCTGAAAGCTTCGAACATAAGCCTCGTAACTAACTCAAATTTTAATTGCTTTAGCTAGTAAGTTAGATTTATAATTAGAATTCAGTCTCACAAGCTTCCAATTATTGGCTTGTACTGTTATGCTTTTGTTAGACATGTGTTCATTTTGTAATTTTCTACTCTCACTCTATCCAACCCTCAAATAAAAAGTTTACAGGCGATAGATACATGTTAGGATGAAAATCAAGAATCAGTGGCTTTAGTTTTCCAGAAGTTTTCTTCCCTTCATCAAAGAAGGTCCTGTTTAAAATACAGTATGGTTATATTCCATTTGTTTTATTGATATAGGACATTTAAGTAACACCATTTGTAGAGCAGTGGTGTCAGTATCAAAACTACAACGCAAGAGAAAAGCGAGAGATGAGATTATGGTGCACAAACCATGATATGTTGCATTCTGCTCCTCAAATACGTCTCAAGTGTATTGCAGAATGAGGAGATTAATGACATTATAACTTGTAAAACCAGGTCCATGAGCTGGAACATGGGAATTCACAGCAACATGAGCTATATAATAGTATATAATGAGAGAACAATTTCTGAAATGAAATCTTTAGATTGCGGGGAAGTAACACCAGGCGAGTAGATTCGACCAATCGTAATACAGAGAAACCGAGAACAAAAAACTTGGTGTGATGCAGAAAAACGTCTCAAGTGCATATTGCTCTATGATTTCTGACTGAGATACTGATAAACCGAACTAAACAAAAGCATCTCGATTTCAATTTTAGGTGAGAGTAAACAGGTGATGTTGAGACATATTAGAGGAAAAAACTCCTTTAAGGGCCATATTATATAATATGCAAAGGATATTATATAGCGTAGAGGCCTGGCTTTGATGGTGGTTATCCAGAATAAAAAATGTCTTCAACGGCCACCCTACTTGTATAGTGACCATCAAGGACTGGCTCATTTGCTTGCATTCTGTGGTTTGTCATATCTCAAGAAACTTGCTCAAAATTTTGCTTGTATCTCAGTTTTCTCGAATGTCAGGGCAGTCGCATTTGTAAGGTAATACCGAACAGGAATTACGATCTGTATTTACGACATCACGGGCGGAGGAGATCAAGGACAAAAGAAGGGGAGGTTTCCGGTGAAAGGAGATTGGCTGGAGAAAAGAGAGGACCGGAGGCTACGACGAGAGCGAGATTATTCTGGGCGCGGTTCACGGAGGAGGAGCAACTGACATACGGAAAATTAAGTAAGATCATATAGCTTCATATGGTGTCAGAATATATCGAGCGTACAGGCGTAATCGTGTAAAATGTTGCTGTTTGTGTAACGGTATTTTACAACGGCGAGCTCGACAAGGCACAGATTTTCTGGAAGCTGTTGCGTTGAGGCAAAAGGATCGGATATTTGCTGAGATATCGCAGAAGTAGGCGTACTTTGGGTAGAGCAGAATTTTGCTACTCTGACTCTTAAAGACTATATAGTGAACTATACTGTCACTTTCATATATTTGGTGTTATCTAATTTGTTCCCTGTTAATCACGATCCATCGTATTTTCTTGATTGTGGTGTGCTGCCAGAAAAACAGTATAGAGTATGTCTGCTAGTGGTGAAACCAAGCCTGAAAAGTTCGTAAAGCCCTTGGATTTTTCTTCGGTTAACCTGGCTACCGCTTGGAAAGTTTTTAAAGAGCAGTTTAATATATATGTGATTGTGAAAAAACTAAGGGAGATCACTGTAGACGAACAGATTGGTCACATGCTTATGGCCATGGGTAATGATTCGGTACTAGTATACAATCAGTTCACCTTCGTGCCATCTGACGACAACAAAAATAAAGCCCTGGCCAACTGCATCAAATTTTTTGATGCGTATTTTGAACCTGTTTAAAATATTATTTTTAAGCGCTCAGTGTTTAATAAGATGTCTCAGCAACCTGGCCAATCTCTGCACCAGTTCATAGTTAAACTCCAAGTCCAGAGTGAGAATTGCGACTACGGCGATATGCGAGATGACTTGGTAAGGGATATAATAGTGGTGAGAGTGCGTGACATCGAGCTTCGCAAGTACCTGATGGACGTGCCTGATCTCACACTCAGGTTATGCATTCAAAAGTCGAAGCAGTATGTATCAAATCAGGAGCATGTAGCTGCGATGGCGTCTACGCCTGGTGCTCTGGGACCCAGTAAAGAAGAGTATGCTGAGAATGTAGACTCGGTACAGCAATATAAACCCAAATCGTCTAAACAGATGACTGACACTGAGGAAAACAAAAGCAGTAACGCAAAAGACCAGCCATGCTTAAAATGTGGAAAGTGGAAGCATTTTGGTGGTCGTTGCCCGGCAGAAAGGTCAAGCTGCAACAAATGCAAAAGAAAAGGTCACTGGGAAAAAATGTGCAAAGGAGTCCAGCAAGTATCTGCACTGGAGGAGAATGACGATGGAGTAGATAGTTTGTTTCTAGGAAGTTACCAATGACTAAGCTGCATAAACCACATTGACACCACTGACACCATCTCGGAAACAGAAAATGCCTGGTACATAGAGTTACAGGTGAACTCAAAAAATGTGAGATTTAAAGTAGACTTGGGTGCTGCAGTTTCTGCTATACCAATTAGTGTCTGCGATGCTCTTGGGTTGAAACTGACACCTACTACTCGAGAATTGTTTGGCGCGGGAAACATTAAGCCTACAGTACCTGGAGTGGCTATCGTAAAACTATCTCATGAAGGAACATGCCACAAAGAGAGGGTTTACGTTGTTGAAGGGCTTGCTAGTCCCCTGTTAGGCAAACCAGCCATCAAACAGTTAGGCATTCTCAAAGTGTTTGAAATCGTGGAAGGTTCTTCAACAGGTTGGAAAGAGATGCTTCCAGCATTGTTCTCAGGCTTAGGTACCATGAGATCCAGAGTTCATATTCAGCTGAAAGATGAAAGAACTCCTTTTGCTCAATCTACTCCCAGAGGAATAGCTGCAGCTCGGCGTAGGCTTTTACAGGAAGAGCTCCACCGGATGGAGAGGATCGGAGTTATCCAAAGGATAGAGGAGCCCACAGACTGGTGCGCTCCTTGTATAGTTGTGCCCAAGAAAGATGGGAAGATCAGAGTATGCATAGATTTTACCCGCCTGAATAAAACAGTAAAAAGGGCTTATCACCCACTTCCAGCCACTGATGAGACAATAGCCAGTCTGGGTAAGTCACAAGTGTTCTTGAAATTAGATGCAAACAGCGGGTACTGGCAGCTTCGGTTGGATGAAAGTTCGCAAAAACTGACTACTTTTATCACACCGTTTGGTAGGTTTTTCTGCAAGCGTTTACCATTTGGCATTTCATCGGCTCCCGAAATATTTCAAAGGGAGATGCAGAAGGCTCTGGAGGGCATTGAAGGTGTGTTGTGTCAAATGGATGACATCTTAATCCATACGGAGGCTGAAGATGAACACGTCAGTAAAGTGAAAGAAGTCTTATCCCGTCTGGCGGGTTTCTGCAGGCATTACTCTAAATGAAGAAAAGTGTGAGTTCTCTCGGACTCGTGTCACCTTTTTGGGTCATGTAATAGACAAATCAGGGTCACATGAAGATCCAGGAAAAGTATCAGCCATACAAGATTTCCCTATCCCAAAAAACAGGAAAGGCTTAAAGAGATTCCTCGGTATGGTCAATTATCTTGGTAAGTTTATGTCTACCCTAACAGATGACACCATCAAGATGAGATCTCTCCTCAAGCGAAAAGATAACAATTGGTATTGGACAGCTGAAATGACCGAAGAGTTTGAGGTGCTGAAGCAAAAGATCTCCTCTTTCCCAGTGCTAGTCACATTTGATATGGAAGCCGAGACTTGGGTTTCCACCGACGCTTCCTTCTATGGTTTAGGAGCGGCGATTTTCCAGAAAAATGCTGATGGCTTTAAGCCTATAGCATTGGCGTCACAGACCCTTACGGACACAGAAAAGCGGTATGCCCAAATAGAAAGGGAGGCTCTGGCCATGCATTGGGCAACAGAAAAGTTCCACTACTATCTAGCTGGCCGCGACTTCAAAATCGAAACTGCCCACAAACCTCTGGTATTGATTATGGCGGAGAAAGAACTGTTCAAACTCCCCATTCGTGTTCAGAGATTTTGTTTGCGCATGATGCGGTTTTCGTATGATGTCACATACATCCCTGGAGAGAAGTTGATAGTTGCCGATGCTTTGAGCAGAGCCCCAGCAGGAACAGAAAAAAGTGTCAGAACCTGAGCCTTTACTCATTCAGGAAATGATGGAAGAGCTCCCGATATCTCGAGCCAGAAGAGAGCTACTTAAAATCGCCCTCTCAACAGACCCCACAGCTAATCAATTAATGAGGTATATTCAAGAGGGTTGGCCAAACTATCGTGATCTGCCTCAATGTCTGAAAAAGTACAATTCATTCAAAAAGGAATTGACCGTTGTGGGAGGATTGCTGTTTTATTACAACAGATTGTATATTTCCTTGAGTGAACAAAAGAGGGTCCTGCAGGACATTCATAGTGGGCCCCTGGGGGAGAACCGCTGCCTCAGAAGAGCCCAGAGTGTGATTTGGTGGCCAGAGATGTCTCAGGACATCAGAGAAATGGTTAAGCGCTGCAACACATGCATTCGCTTTAGGAAAGTACCCACTGAGCCATTGATCCCTACTCCTCTCCCAGAAAGCCCTGGTGGCAGCTTGCAATGGATTTCTGCACCGTTGATGAGAGAAGTGATGAGTATTTGGTTATTAGTGACTATTATAGCCGGTTCATGATCGCTGAAAAGTTTCCCCGAGCCACTGCTGCAGAGATGTGCAGAACTGTCAACAAGGTCATATGTACATTAGGGGTACCTCACATCATTGTAACAGACAACGGTCCACAGTTCATTTCTGAAAACTTCGCTCAACTAATGAAAAAATGGGACATTATTCATCGAACCAGTTTCCCTAGAAACCCCCAAGCAAATGATCATGTAGAAATAGTGGTGCAAACATTCAAGAAGCTTGTGGCGAAAAAATGTTGAGATTGAATCTGTTATTATGTGCTATAATGGCAGTCCTTTGCAGAATGGCTATACCCCTGCCCAGCTGCTCATGGGAAGAGGCTTGAATTCAATGGGCTATCTCGTCAACAGTCCAGTAGATGTAAAGAAGTTTTGCGCTTATGAAGCTGACTACAGAGGTAGGCAGGCTCATACTTTCAATCAACAGCACAGGGCGGTTGAACGGGACCAAGTGCCTGTCGTAACTCGGGTGGTCCTCAACGAACCCTCAGCCAAACTGTTGAGAGTTGTTGTGATGGCGTCCTCTGGCAGAGAAGTTGCGTTGAAGACTGACAATGGAGCCATGCTGCGCAGGAACAGAAAACTAGTGCAGGTCGATAAACCCGTTGAATCGTTCCCATCTGATGAGAGCTGTATATCAAGAGAAGACAGCTCTCATCCTACACTGAACACTAGAAGTGAAGCGAGCACCAGTCAGGTGACCATATTACCTAGGAGAGAGAACTCGAGAGAGCATGGACCTGGGCATTCGCCTGTGCCGAATGGGCCTGCTTCCGCACCTCTGCAGTTACAGACTCCTCAAGTGAATAGGACCGTTGAGCAGTCACCTCCCTTGAAAAGCGGTTGTTCTCTGCAGGCACCGACTGCGGCTCCCACTCAAAAGCCCAAAGAGGGTAAGGGATTAACTGGTCTCATCCTTCAGTCTCAGCCAGCACTCATCCCCTCTAATACTCATCGTCACAGTGTACAGACCCATCAGACACGGGCCGGGAAAGTTGTAAAACCTCCAGATAAGCTCAACCCGTAATGGGTTATTCTTTGTTTGTAAATATTGTCTGTCTCTATACTCGCGGACTTTCATTTGGTTAACATTGTTAGTCTACTAATTTCGAGTTTTGTTTCCCCCATGATATGGTGACGTCTTTAAAGGTTTGCATAAATCTTGAGGGGAAGGTGTAAGGTAATACCGAACAGGAATTACGATTTGTATTTACGACATTACGGGCGGAGGAGATCAAGGACTAAAGAAGGAAGGGGAGGTTTCGGGTAGAAGGAGATCGGCTGGAGAAAAGAGAGAACCGGAGGCTACGACGAGAGCGGGATTATTCAGGGCGCGGTTCACGGAGGAAGAGCAACTGACATACGGATAATCAAGTAAGATCATATAGCTTGATACAGGCGCTATGACATGCAGACGTAATGACATGGACTCTCCAAAATAAGATGTGAGTTATAACAGCATTCATGCAGCCACACGAACGAGGCCACCATTATGCTAATAAGTGGTCTAACCTTTTGAGCACTTTAGAGTCGTAAGCACAAACCTAGAGACATTGATTTTAGTGCTAGTACTAGTAGTGCTAGTATTCACCTAGTCATTAGTAAAAATTAGCAGTTGCTTTTTAGATGTCGCAACAATATTGAGACGGTATCGTGAAAGCACTGAAGACGACTTCAATTATTAAATCACAGGCTATTAATGAACTAGCTCAGCAAGCAGAGCAGTGATGCGTGTTGCAAACCTATTGTCTATTTAGATGCTCAGAACCGCAGACTGAGTGTCACGTGACAAGAAACAGTAGTTGATCGGGAGAACCGCTGCTTAGTTGTATTGCAGAAAGCTTAGTCGTAGTTACGAATTTATGAGGACAACGAGAAGATTAGCTACCGTATCGAAACATTACTGAAAGCTTTGGACATAGTTGACAAATGGAATAAGAAGACTAATATCGCTGCCAAGATCGGAATCCCACCTGATACACTTCCAACTTCAAGGTCTGCCTCTAAGAAAGTCAAGCGTGTGGCATTGTGAATAATTTGAAACATGCTGCATTCATAACTATTGCTATTAACTTATTGAAAAGATATTTTCAGCTGCACATCAATAATCCACACATGACTGACAGATGTTAGCTTATGTACTAGAAACTTGAAAAACTATCATGTAGGATATTTTGCAAAGATTTAAGTTGTGTTGCGTGTATGGTCCACTCTTATATGAGATAGAGAGTGTTAGCAGTATACGGCCCTGTCTGTTAGTTGTGACTGCATTCATTTGTCAATATTTGTGCAGGGTGTTTCACTTGTTATAGCTGAAATTGAACATAAGACGGATTCTATATATTCTGAACAATAGATAGTTGCAGAGGTTGACTCACAACATTCATAGGAAGAGAAACCGTCAATAACCTTGATTTATGGGCAGCAACCACTTCAACATGAACTGTGTAATATAACTAAAGTTAGAAAGCGGAGGTAGTCTAGAATCTTGATGTTCTACCAAACGACATCATCAATCTAACTCATCATCTTTTCTACCTTTTCGTCTCAGGCCAGAACTTCCAGGTTTAAGAAAAGATCCAATGAGATTGTTACACGCTGGCAGAGCGTCTCTAACTAACCTGAGGCGGGAGATTCGGAGGACAGAAAGGTATTCTCTTGAAGTCCGGATTTCTAACCTGGTGGACGCACTGGGATCGAGATCAACTCAAGAACGCTACAACAGGTATTTTGAATTATTACATTGATTGCATTTATCAATAATCGTGATTGATTGCGATAGCTACGCTAGGTTTGATATAGTGTTGTTATAGCATTGCCTTAGTTATAAAAGCAGTAAAAGGAGTTATAACACACTACAGGTGGCCTCCTGCTATTGGCAACATTGCTATCACCACAGGTGTCCTTTAGTGGGATATTGCCGAGGCCGAGCCGTAGGCTACACAGACACAAAAACAACAAAGGTCCACGTAGTTATGAGCAAAAACAAAAGTATCCATCCAAATATCTCAACAATCCGATGAGCAGCACACACAAAAACTAGACCAATCGACAGAACCACCCATCATGTCAAAATATTCCAAGTTCCAAGTCATGTCTTTTACAACTCACCTTATAGTTTCTCAAAACTTGCCTCTAAGTCCCTGTTAATTTGAGACTGTCCGATTGCTGTTTTCTAAATAGTCGCTGCTACTCTAGCTTAGCGTCCTGCTTCAACACCTCAGTAACTATCGGAGCATCGCTGAGTGCTCCCGAATTTTTCCCCGATAATATCTGAGGTGTTGAAGCAGGACGCTAAGCTAGGCTAACAGCGACCATTTTGAAAACAGCAACCGGCCAGTCTCAAATTAATAGGGACTTAGAGATAAGTTTTGAGAAACCATAAGGTGAGTTGTACAAGACATGACTTGAAACTTGGAATATTTTGACATGATGGGTGGTTCTGTCGATTGGTCTAGTTTTTGTGTGTGCTGCTCATCGGATTGGTGAGGTATTTAGATGGATACTTTTGTTTTTGCTCATAGCTACGTGGACCTTTGCTGTTTTTGTGTGTGTGTAGCCTACGGCTCGGCCTCGGCTTGGGCAATATCCCACTAAAGGACACCTGTGGCTATCACCAAAGAAGACTACTTCCGCTTACGTTATGGAGAGCTTCTCTGATACTGTTATTAGCTTTTATCTGAAGTACCTTACTGACCAGGCATGGGTCCAGGGCCAGGTTTTTCATTTTAAGCTGATTGCTTTATGGGAAGTGCAAAAAGATTGTTTGTAATTGCTATGAAATTCATCAAGTTTTTCTTATGTTCCTTAATTATCGCAACTGTCGACAGTCTCAACAGCTTTTAAAATTTGTGACTATCAAAAGGCGTCATGTAAAAATGTGACCCTGCCTAAAAAGATAGGCAGTCACCATTGCCTCACATCTACATGTATGTGTTTTAGAGGATCGTTTCTGTCGTGAATAGTTCACTAAACATGAACTGACAGCACAAATATTTGTTCCACTAACATCAGCTAACATTACAGATTGAAGTTTCAATAATATTTTTGTGTAATTTTTACCAAATGCTAGGTTTTATGAACATTTTCAGGCCGTAAAATTTGTAAAATATTGACTGAAGACAGCTGCGTGGCTATATAATTACAGTACAGTAAACGCGCCTAAAACGTATACCTCCTATAATGTAAATTCCATATAGCATGAATAATTTATGTGAAGTTTTTGCTTCATAGTACGTAATAAATTCTATATAACGTAAAGTGTCATCTCAGGTGAATTCTCAAATTCGATTCGAATGTTACTCTATCTCATCGCACTTGCGAAAGATAAACGATGTGCGTGTAGCCTTATATGTATTATATATACAAGTTTCAGGACATTCTAGTTCGTCGTAATAGATCCTCAAATGTGTTGACAAAACAGAGAACTTTGCATTTATGAACAGTTGCAACTGCGCAGTTGTTTATAAACACAAAGGCGAGCGATGGGTGCAGGTGTTATAGCGCCGGTCTACCAATTTGAATGTGACAAGTTGGAGTATCGTTGAAAGTTCTCTTTTATCCCAACCTTGATCCCTAGGTACAGATAGACGCCGAACAGGTAGCGCTGCTTTTTTATAATTAAAATATTTTGTTGTTTTGCCTTATTGTAGACGTATAAAAGATGTGTTATTAGTTTTACAGAATAGACTTTGCTGTTTACAAAAAATAAGCAAATTGTTGTAAATAAACGTCAAAGATTTGCACTACCCATCAACCTTTTTTTAAAATTTACCGCAATCATGGTCTATAAAACTAGTGAGATCATTCACCAAAAAAGAGATAATTGGTCGGTGCAAATCAAAAAGTTAAGTGATATTTTTCCTTTTTCCATGGCCAAAGGGATGAATTTGGAAAGATTTTGGAACGGATTAGGCAATTTACTTGTATTTTATTGCTTTTATAACATAAATTACTTATAATGTATATGTTCCTGGAACGGATTATTTATGTTGTAGGAGCGCCTATTGTGTTTGAATTGCTCATTTTTTGAACTAGATTAGGCTTACAGTACGCAGTACTACAACGCAGGGTTGGAAAAAACCAAAAAACTAGGTTTTTTTGGTTTAAACCGGTTTTTATGGTTTAAACCAGGTTTTATGGTTTAAACCAGTTTTTATGGTTTTTATAATTTTACCAAGGTTTTTGCAATTTTAGGTCGAACTAACATCACTTACTATAGCTGCATGATTGAGTATTGAACATACATATGCGGAATCATCTGTTAAAGATGGTACTGTGGGAGTTGTTATGGAAAAAAAAGAGAAAACATATGAAAATTTCAGAATGAATCTTTAATCAAACATGATTGATGAAATATAGAGCAGAAGTCTTATCACATAAGGTGAATATTTTACATACAGCTCTATGTATAAGTAGGAATTTGAATCCAAGTGATTAGTCGTGTGGTAGTGTAGAGCAAAGCATAATGCAGATGCATTGCTAGTGTTTGGAGCTATGGCAGATGACTCAACTTCTATCACCTGAATATTAGCATCACTGCCTAAATTGGTGTTTTCAGCTTGACATTTTGCTACATGAGCTTTAATCTTATCTGTGTGACCTCGCGTTACGACAGCACACCTATTACATTTTGCCTTCAAACCTTTGCCCTTTGCAGTTCGAGTGAAAAACAACCAAACGGGATCTGTTTGCGAGGCATTTTGGAAATTTGAGGGACAACTTTTTAACTTTTCAAACCAAAAAAAATTTGATAAACTGAATTCTAACAATCCAACTATTTTGGCTTGTGCCCAATAAATGAAATATTAGTTTGCAAACTTGAAGCTTTTGCCCAAAAAGATTTTATTGTTTTAAGTTCTAATTATAAGTAATCCTTTCTCACTGGCCAGACATGAGAAAGTATTCATTCATTATTAGAGATGATGGTTGGATTAGTATATTTCACATGGTTTTTATATTTCATCAGTAAAGAGATCATCATATCACTTGATAAAAACCAACTGAAAATGAAATTCACTAATTCATTGTTGTGATAGGATTTCATGTAGTTTCAACTTGAGCTCTGCCATCACTTTACTACTGTGTCCTAAATAAACTTCCACAGTTGATAATTACATATAAATGCATTTCTACCGCACATGAACCACTAAGAGCTTAAAAAAATTTTTTCACAAAAAATAATGAAAAAACCATAAAAACCGTTTTTTTTTGGCTGGTTTAAACTAAGCCAACCCTGCTACAACGTAAATAGTCTGTCTTGGAATATTTACGTTATAGGAATTTTTAAGAACTGTTAAATTGCCTAATCCATTCTATGATCTTTCCAAACTCACTCCTTTGGGCATACAAAGAGGAAAGGACGACTTTTTTTAATGTTTGGGCTGCACCATACATGTAGCGTTATTAGTTTACGCAGACAACTTTTCTCCTTATTATGATCATTCTCACTGGTTTTATAGACCATGATTGCAGTAATTCTACAATAACTTAATAGGAAGCGCGCATCTTCGGCATTCATTTACAATGATTTGCTTATTTTTGTAAACAGCAAATTCTACTCTTCAAAGTAAAACTAATAACAAATGTTTCATTCGTCTACAAGAAAGCAAAACAACAAAATATTTTACACAAAGCGGTATGAACTGTTTGTCACTATCTGTACCCAGGGGTCAAGGTTAGGGTAAAAGAGAACTTCCGACGATACTCCAACTCATGACATTCAGATTAGTAGACCATCGCTGTGACAGCTGCACCAATCGATCACTTTTGTATTTATGAGCAATGCTCAGCAACCCTATTCTCTGTTTTGTCGACACATCTGACAATCTATTACAATGAACTAGATTATTGCGAAAGTTGTATATATAATAGGTATAACTTTACACGCACGTCGTTGTTTTTTCGCTAGTGCAGCAAGATGAGTTATCGTTCAAATAGAATTTAAGAACTCGCCCAACGTGGCATCTGACGTTATATGAAATTTTGGATGTTGTAGGAAGCAAAAGTATAACATAATTTTTTACGCTATTTGGAATTTACGTTATAGGAGTGTTTACTGTATTTGAAATTGTTTGTTCAGAATCCTTGTTCTGGAAAGTAGAGCTTGCATTGATAGGTTTTGACAGATGAATTGCAAGAATAGCTAACTTTCACACACACGCGCACACACACGCGCACACACACACACATACACTTGTGAATTTCTTATTTGTGTGAAAAAAATTTTTTTGCTAGTGCACTCTATATATGTAATGCATGAACATGCTGGCTTAGGGTGTAATTCTCTACAACCAGCAATCGAAACTTAATGTGGAATGTACGTATATATATATATATATTTATATACTAGCTGTGCTACCCGGCGTTGCCCGGGTGATAAAAAAGTCTTTGGACAGAAAATTGATTTGTATTTAACATATAACAACATTTACCACTCTATCTATCAAACTATATATCATGAGAAATGTGTTTTGTGCTTTGAATTTTAAAACATCCAAAGCATTAAAGGTTAAAATACTAAAAATTGCAAAATTAGATAATGAAACAGCAAAAAATGCAACAGATAGTTACATCAAAAATCGTAGGAAAAAGAAAATATAAACAGTAATGGCCTGTTTACTTTACATTTTTAAAGGAGACTCATCCTCCAAAACAATTTAGGGTAACTTGACTGGAAGGGTTATTTTTCTAGAAAATTTCTTTGGTAAAGGAGGCGTCATCCTACATGGCTTCTCCCTTTTTGTAAAGAATTTATGAAGCGTAAAACGCTTATCCGTTTTCGGAACTTTGATAATTGCAATGCGCCTGCTCCAGTTTAGTTGAGAACCGAATTTATATTCAAGCTCCGAGGCAAACAAATCTCAAAATCTTTGGTGGCAAACTTAAGGCTAAAATAATTAGCACGCGCATGCTGTATATTTTATATGAAAAAGTGGATGATCACTATGGTGTTCTAGCTCAGTGGTAGTGCATCCGAGAAAAACACTTGAAAAACACTTGTCAATGCGAAGATCGTCGTGAGTTCAAATCCATCATAATGCAGAATATCAAGATTTTAAGATCTATCGCCGGAAAACTGACAGATACACGACACATGGACATACTTTGAAATATATAAAAAAAAAAATATATATATATATATATATATATGGTGAAGACTTTTTCATTCTTTCTGGAATCTGCTTCTACCTGGTGTAATAATTATCTGTATGTTGAGTAGCCGTAGCAATGTAGTTTTAACTAAACGTGTAAGAGTGATGACCAACAGAAGTGCTTTTGTCTCGGTATCTCCATATGGGCTAATGTTAGAATAGTTAGAATGGTGATGGAAGGTGTTTAAATGTAAATGTGAAACAAATAGCAAGTAATGGCTAAATAAAGTCTGTTTTGATACGATTAGAGTAAAAGATTATTGGGTATACAATTATATGATTTTAATTTGTTTCATTGTTGGCCTCGTAAGTCAAAGATGTCGTATAGAGTGGTATGGAAACCCATAGTAATTATTTAATGCAAACACCCCCTGGTAAAAATCATCAATGTTTTATATGCATATTAAAAATTAGTAACAAAAAAATGTTAATCGTAGTAACTATATTTACCTACAGTAACTTTAGTGTATTTAGTGTTTATGATCTGCAAGTGAAAGTAACATTACGATGTACTACGTGCAGTACATACCGTAGGGAGTTCTGACATCTTTATTCTTTCTAAAACTTTCAAGTTTTTGTTTTGGTTTCTATGTGTATTGTAAACATTGTTTATGTTACTTGTTTTGAATATAAGTATTTGTATAATTTAATAAATTATCACCATGTAGCTAATAAACTTGTAGCATACCATATGATAAGGCCATGACTATTATAAAACTGGGCTTTCAATGGATCGACACTCATAACTCATCTTCTATTGTATATAAACAGCCGATTTTTGCTTCAAACTTTAGCAAACATGAATTTGTGTAATGAGGTTTTATACAACGTGACTAAATATCTTCATATAATCCGGAAAACCGCATTCAAATGGAGCATTCAAAAAATTATGTCGTAAAAATTACTTGTAGCTCAGATCGGAAGATGTGCATATGTTATCTGTAAGTGAAGTATAGCAACTTGTAGAGAAGTTTCTAAGTTTTCCATTGTATCCTCGCTCATGGCTCCACGACAAATTGAATATAAATTATTACACCATTCATGTGGCCACATGAACAAGGCAGCCATTGTGCTGAGAAGTGACTTGACCTTCTGGTCGCTCGGGAGCCGTGAGCACGAAAGCCAGAGATGTTTAGTGCCAGTAAATACCTGAGTAGAACACAGAAGAGTTTAGACAATCGTGTAAACATCATTTTATACAGAGCCTCATTTCCGGTGGCGGCGTGTGTTCAGAAAATTTACAAACACTCGCATTGAGCTGAATTTGTTTTTACACTTTGTGAAACAATTGGAACCAGTGCTAAAAAGAAATATATTGACTGGAGGACTCTTACATCAGTCTAAACTAGCAAAGAAGTCTAAATTCTATCAAGCTGCTAGTAAAATTGCTGAAATAGATTAACTTGTATTGTTTAAGGGTACAGCCTATATCACTATATATCGCCTATATAACTCTATATCGCCTATATAACTCTATAGGTTTAAGTTTACAGTGACCTTAATTTTATGTTGTCATTACAGAACAAGTGCCTGTAGCTGGCGATGGGTGTGAGAGTACATCTGTAGTCCTATATATCGGCCATAGTTCCATATCTATGAGTAAGTATTTTCTAGTAGCCTAGTTAATTATTTATTATATTCACTAAATTTTGATGGCATTGTATAGCCTATGTGCATGGTTCAGATTAACATGTCATAGCCTAATGTAATGCTATCGAGCGCTCTAACATCAATAAGATATTTTTAGCCTATGTTATAAGTTGCTTTGCAGATCTCTCCTAATATATAACATTGCATTGACAATAAGGAGTTACAGAAAATGTTTGATATTAACTTGTCCGTGATTCAAGCAATCTAATTTTACTAAATAGTTTACATCTAATGCTTGTCGTGTAATATTTGTAGAGTTTTAAATTTGAGTGATATACAGTGGTATATTGTATGAGCAGAACTTTGTTTATTGCATTCGACTTGAAACTTTCAAATTATACCATATTTCTTTTCTGTTACATGCAGCTTCGGAGAGCATGCAGAAGACAACAGCAGCGGAATGACCAACTACAAAGTAAAATAATAAAAATCTTTAATGTTGATCAATTAGAGGCTCTAGAAAGGTAGTGTAAAGTATAGACATAGGTTGTTAAACCTATTATTCAATTGCCTGAGCATTTTGCATTATTCTTTTCCACTTTAATTACATGGCCAAACAATATAATGATTTTTGCTAGTTGTAAGGTTGTACTAAGCATTCCGACTGCTTTTTGTGATTCCATATAACGGCTCTAAAAGAAATGATTGGGCTAGTTACTTTTTGTTTGGATGGGTGCAATGTAATATATTTTGTGTCAAAAAATACAATCAATGTTTTATAGCTGACTGGTTTGGTAATTAGTCTATAACTTGAAAAATAAAAAAACTCACTATTGATCGCAAAGTTGTAAAAACATTTTTCTGTTTATACACTTTCTCATGTTTGAAAGTAAATTTATTTTTAGGTTATCAACAAAGGGCATGCCCTGGTCAGATAAAACTATAGAGAAGGCAATGCACTTGAAGTTTAGGCGTGGATCAGGCTACAACTAACCGAAGATCAGTTTTATGTTGTTGCCTTACCTTCACATTAACAATGCAGACACTTTTAACTGGAAGTTGGCACTTTCCATAGCCTGTCAAGCGTGTAGGCCAACCATGAAGCATGTAGCACCAGTGTCCCAATGAAATTTAGCTGTCCGGCCATTGACTTTTGTGTCTATCCAAATCTGCTTGCCAACTCGCTCAAACACACTAAACACAGGCTCACTCACAGCATTAGTCGATGGTTGCTCTGTGGGGAGATCCATTTGTTTTTCAGATTGGCAGACGAAGCTTATGTGCCTAGAGCGTTAGCAGTTTCTGCATATAAGGTGTATTTTAGAACATTGTTTTCTATCATGTTTTACATAGCAGTCAGGACATGACTTGTTGCGTTTGTTTGAATCGGTTGTCCTTGACCTTGTTGCTGGATTCGCTTCTGCTGATACTCACCTGTCATATTGTTTACAGGAGCTGGAAGAACCTCATTAGGCTCCCCTGAGATTATTTTCTCACTAACTGTGGTTCTCGCATACATTGAGGCTTTCTTAAGAACATCTTCTAGTGTAGGATCAGGTTCAAGAAGACATTGTCATCAAACATCTGGATGCACGGTTTCTTTGATTATCATATCACATATCATTTCATCAACGTAACTTTGCTTACAGCTGCCACTCTTGCATTTAAAGTGGCAATCACGAGCTAAACCACAAAGTTTGGCGGCGCGGTCTGCATAGGTTTGTTCTGGTTTCATTTTGCATCGATAGAAGGTATACCACGCAGCCTGAACATGAGTGGTATCTTTGAAATGGCTTGTGAGTTTGTCTGGTAGTTCATCGTATGTTTTAATAGCGATGTCTTCTGAACCAAATAGATTCTTTAGTAGCTCATAAGTTGTTGGTCGTACCCATGACAGCAAACATGCACGCTTTTGATCATCTTCTGTCGTATTATATACCGAGAGATGTTGGTTAAAGCGCTCTATATAAACATCCCATTTCTCTGCTTCTCTATCAAATGGCTCAAACTTTGGTATTGATGACAATTTTGGTTGTGTTCTGTTGCTCTATTTGCTGACTTTGAGCAGTTCCATAAACTGCTGTTGAAACTGCTACTGCTGCTGTTGCATTGCCTCTAGAAGGGCTTTTACATTCTCATCCATATTGTCACTTGTTGACAAGGAAATATAATCTAATGCTAGTTGACTGTAGTTTGTAGGTAAGGCTCCTGTATCCCACTTCTGTCACCAGTTGTTACATCTTGTAGTAACAAACAATAAGCACATGTAACATTGCAATTTGACAGTTTTATTAGCAACTGAACCATAGTTAACGCTAGCCAACTCCACACTGAACAAGACCAGCCCATAGAGTTATCTCCTCCTAGAGTGATAACTACACGAGCGTTTCCGGTGCCAACAAGGAGCGTTTAGGCCACGCCTCTTTTTTGTGCTAGTCAGTCGTAGTGATTGACTAGATCAATAACATCAGCCATGAGAAGGGTTAAACAAGGATCATGAATCCCAGTTGAGATAGTAATTAATGCTCATATTAAAGAAATGATGATTATAGTTTATTACTCTAATGGAAATGAAGTAGGGAAATGGAATTAATATGGAAATGAATTATGGAAATGGAAATAATATGGAAATGGAAATAATATGGAAATGAGTTATGGAAATGGAATTAATATGGAAATGAATTATGGAAATGGAAATAATATGGAAATGGAAATAATATGGAAATGAGTTATGGAAATGGAATTAATATGGAAATGAATTATGGAAATGGAAATGGAAATAATATGGAAATGAATTATGAAAATGGAAATTGTGACATACACGTAATCCCTGATACCTACATGACTTGCCAAGACACTGAATAGATAGTGAGTGAAAGTGAAGGTAATGCAAGCAGTTACTCATATAGATAACATACATAGTCATACTGGGGTTGTATTACATTGGTGTGATGGGAAGCTAATCAACTGCCATCAACTATGAGCTGTACTACCCGGTGTTGCCCGAGTAATAAAAAAGTATTTGGACAGAAAATTTATTTTTATATAACATTTACTATTCTAACTTTTAAACTTCATATCATAAGAAAATATTTTTAAGCAGTTTAAATGAATTAAGAAGAAAAAGAAAACAACTCAATAGGTTTGCAAGCTTTTTCAAACAACTACAACTTTTAAATTTCATATCATGAAAGAAGTGTTTTGTTGAAATAAATTAGGAAAAAAAATAAAACTAAATGTGTTTAAATGTAAAATAATTAGCAAGTAATGGCTAAATATAATCTGTTTAGCTATGATTACAATGAAAAATTATTTAATAAATAAGGTAATAAAAAAGTATATTTTATTTTTATATAATTATAGTTAGTAGAATTAAGTATAATTTATTTTTATTTAATATATAACAACATTTGCCACTTTAACTTTCAAACAACATATTATGAAAAGTGTTTTGTGTAATTGAAATAAATGAAGAGAAGAGAGAAAATAAAAACAACTGTAAATGTTTTCAAGCTTATTCAAACAACTACCACTTTTAAATTTCATATCATGAAAGAAGTTTTTTGTTGAAATGATTTAGGAAGAAAAATGAAACTGCAAATGTGTTTAAATGTAAATTAATTAGCAAGTAATGCTAATTATAATCTGTTTAGCTATGATTACAATAAAAAATTATTGTAATCATAGCTAATTTTTATTACATTGTTTAATAAATAAAGTAATAAAAAGTCTATTTTATTTTTAAATAATTATAATTTAGTATAATTAAGTATAATTTATTTTTATCTAACATATAACAACATTTGCCACTCTAACTTTCAAACCTTTTGCTTGCTTACATCAAGCAAAGATGTCCACTAATTAGTGGACAACTTTGCTTCAAGCTAGTCTATGTATTTGATTGATATGTATTGAAATCTAAGATTACATGCAAGGGCTGTTTGTGAACTGAGGTGACAATGAATAACTCTATCACCATACAATGTCAATACTTTTAGTTGATGGCAGTCGATTAGCTTCCCATCACACCAATGTAATACAACCCCAGTATGACTATCTATCTTATCTATGAATAACCAATGATATACAGCCCCTCATGTGTGGGGGCTGTATATCATTGGAGTAACTGATTGCATTAACTCACTTACTTAACACCATCTATTCAGTGCCTTTTCAATGCATGTAGGTATTGAATTGCTTCAAATAACAAGCATATATTAGAGTAATAAACTATAATCATCATTTCTTTAATATGAGCAATAATTACTCTTTTAACTGGAAATTCATGATCATTCTCATGGCTGACGTTATTGTTCTGTCGATCACTACGATTGACTAGCACAAAAAATGGACGTGGCCTAAACGCTCCTTGTTGGCACCGGAAACGCTTGTGTTGTTGAATGCACAGTTGTCACTCTAGGGGGAGATAACTCTATGGACAAGCCAACCAGCTAGTAAGCAAGCCAAAATATAGGGGGTGACTCATCCTAAGCTATTAATAAAGCATTAGCTGCACCTGTCGGGTAGGAACAATACTGAACTCTAGTGATAGTGCCTGCATATCTCCCTTAACTTACCTATATAAGACTAAATACCATTAACTTACCTATATAAGACTAGGCACCCTAAACTTACCTATATAAGACTAGCTACCCTTAACTTACCTATACAAGACAAGGTACCCTTAACCTACCTATATAAGGCTAAATACCCTTACATGTAACTTGCCTATATAAGACTAGATACCCTTGACTTACTTATATAATACTAGGTACCCTTAACTTACCTATATATAAGACTAGTTACCTTTAACTTACCTATATAAGACTAGGTACCCTTAACTTACTTATATAAGACTAGGTACCCTTGACTTACTTATATAATACTAGGTACCCTTCACTTACCTATATAAGACTAGGTACCCTTAGCTTACCTATATAAGACTAGGTACCCTTAACTTACCTATATAAGACTAGGTACCCTTGACTTACCTATATAAAACTAGGTACCCTTAACTTACCTATATAAGAATAGGTACCCTTAACTTACCTATATAAGACTAGGTACCCTTAACTTCCTTATATAAGACTAGGTGCCCTTGACTTACCTATATAAGACTAGGTACCCTTAACTTACCTTTATAATACTAGGTACCCTTAACTTACCTATATAAGACTAGGTACCCTTAACTTACCTATATAAGACTAGGTACCCTTAACTTGATTATATAAGACTTGGTATCCTTAACTTACCTATATAAGACTAGGTACCCTTAACTTACCTATATAAGACTAGGTACTCTTAACTTACCTATATAAGACTAGGTACCCTTGACTTACCTATATAAGACTAGGTACCCTTGACTTACCTATATAAGACTAGGTACCCTTAACTTACCTATATAAGACTAGGTACCCTTGACTTACCTATATAAGACTAGGTACCCTTAACTTGCTTATATAAGATTAGGTACCCTTGACTTACCTATATAAGACTAAGTACCCTTAACTTACCTATATAATACTAGGCACCCTTAACTTACCTATATAATACTAGGTACCCTTAACTTACCTATATAAGACTAGGTACCCTTAACTTACCTATATAAGACTACGTACCCTCAACTTACCTATATAAGACTAGGCACCCTTAACTTACCTATATAAGACTAGGTACCCTCAACTTACCTATATAAGACTAGGTACCCTTAACTTCCTTATATAAGACTAGGTACCCTTGACTTACCTATATAAGACTAGGTACCCTTAACTTACCTATATAATACTAGGTACCCTTAACTTACCTATATAAGACTAGGTACCCTTAACTTACCTATATAAGACTACGTACCCTTAACTTACTTATATAAGACTAGGTACCCTTAACTTGCTTATATAAGACTAGGTACCCTTGACTTACCTATATAAGACTAGGTACCCTTAACTTACCTATATAATACGAGGTACCCTTAACTTACCTATGAAAGACTAGGTACCCTTAACTTACCTATACCTATATAAAACTAGGTACCCTTAACTTACCTATATAAGACTAGGCACCCTTAACTTACCTATATAAGACTAGGTACCCTTAACTTACCTATATAAGATTAAATACCTTTAACTTACCTATATAAGACTACGTACCCTTAACTTACCTATATAAGACTAGGTACCCTTAACTTACCTATATAAGACTAAATACCTTAAACTTACCTATATAAGACTAAATACCTTAAACTTACCTATATAAAACTAAGTACCCTTAACTTACCTATATAAGACTACGTACCCTTAACTTACCTATATAAAACTAGGTACCCTTAACTTACCTATATAAGACTAGGTACCCTTAACTTACCTATATAAGACTAAATACCTTAAACTTACCTATATAAAACTAAGTACCCTTAACTTACCTATATAAGACTACGTACCCTTAACTTACCTATATAAGACTAGGTACCCTTAACTTACCTATATAAGACTAGGTACCCTTAACTTACCTATATAAGACTAAATACCTTAAACTTACCTATATAAAACTAAGTACCCTTAACTTACCTATATAAGATTAAATACCTTTAACTTACCTATATAAGACTACGTACCCTTAACTTACCTATATAAAACTAAGTACCCTTAACTTACCTATATAAGACTAAATACCTTAAACTTACCTATATAAAACTAAGTACCCTTAACTTACCTATATAAGACTACGTACCCTTAACTTACCTATATAAGACTAGGTACCCTTAACTTACCTATATAATACTAGGTACCCTTAACTTACCTATAAAAGACTAGGTACCCTTAACTTACCTATACCTATATAAAACTAGGTACCGTTAACTTACCTATATAAGACTAGGCACCCTTAACTTACCTATATAAGACTAGGTACCCTTAACTTACCTATATAAGAATAGGTACCCTTAACTTGCTTATATAAGACTAGGTACCCTTGACTTACCTATATAAGACTAGGTACCCTTAACTTACCTATATAATACTAGGCACCCTTAACTTACCTATATAAGACTACGTACCCTTAACTTACCTATATAAGACTAGGCACCCTTAACTTGCTTATATAAGACTAGGTTCCCTCAACTTACCTATATAAGACTAGGTACCCTTGACTTGCTTATATAAGACTAGGTATCCTTGACTTACCTATATAAGACTAGGTACCCTTAACTTACCTATATAATACTAGGCACCCTTAACTTACCTATATAAGACTACGTACCCTTAACTTACCTATATAAGACTAGGCACCCTTAACTTACCTATATAAGACTAGGTACCCTCAACTTACCTATATAAGACTAGGTACCCTTAACTTGCTTATATAAGACTAGGTACCCTTAACTTACCTATATAATACTAGGCACCCTTAACTTACCTATATAAGACTAGGTACCCTTAACTTACCTATATAAGACTAGGTACCCTTAACGTACCTATATAAGACTAAATACCTTAAACTTACTTATATAAAACTAAGTACCCTTAACTTACCTATATAAGACTACGTACCCTTAACTTACCTATATAAGACTAGGCACCCTTAACTTACCTATATAAGACTAGGTACCCTTAACTTACCTATATAAGATTAAATACCTTTAACTTACCTATATAAGACTACGTACCCTTAACTTACCTATATAAGACTAGGTACCCTTAACTTACCTATATAAGACTAAATACCTTAAACTTACCTATATAAAACTAAGTACCCTTAACTTGCCTATATAAGACTACGTACCCTTAACTTACCTATATAAGACTAGGTACCCTTAACTTACCTATATAAGGCTAGGTACCTTTAACTTACCTACATAAGACTAGGTACCCTTAACTTACCTATATAAGACTAAATACCTTAAACTTACCTATATAAAACTAAGTACCCTTAACTTACCTATATAAGACTACGTACCCTTAACTTACCTATATAAGACTAAGTACCCTTAACTTACCTATATAAGACTACGTACCCTTAACTTACCTATATAAGACTAAGTACCCTTAACTTACCTATATAAGACTAGGTACCCTTAACTTACCTATATAAGGCTATTGTTTCTAAATATTGAAAAGCAAAGTAAGCGGGCCAAAACTGTCTTGTTAATTTATATGAACACTCTCCGTCATCTCTTCAATGGTTTGCTATGCAGTGTTGTGGCACTGGATATACATCAGCTCTAATGTGGCAAGCACTCTTGCCTTCATGCTATTCGCAACTTGTATTGGTATTTTCTGCTATACATGCAGTGATCCTTCCGATCCGTATGGTGTCACCCAGTACGTAGCAAGTATTGCCTCTAGCTGGATTCTCATTTTTATCACTGTCCTTATCCCCGTCCTTCCAAGATAAGAAAAACCCTAATCTGTGTGAAGGCCATTAGCAGCCTCAGAGACTGCTGTAGCACTGCTTCCATAATAAGCATTTGTTTGCCAATCTGACATTCTGTGTAGCTGTCAACTTTTGACTTCAATCATCTAGCCTTACCAAATGTATAGACTGATTACAAACCATGTTTATCCGATTAGGAGGGCAGCATATCTAGAAATACACTGTGTTTTGCGTGTCTACCAACTGACCAATACATATCTTTTAGGATGGTATGTATTGTGATGGCCAACTCTCTCTAGCCCACCGATGTTATTCAAACAAGATCTCTTCTGAAGAAACTAAGGCTAGGCATTAGAGTTCAAAGGATTTAGTTCTTTCTAGTCTTAATGTTTTCTGAGCATGTTCTTTCAAACCTTATTTCCTTTTGCAGTTTTATCACACCCCATAATGTGTCTAATGAAGTTTCCCTGTCAAATTTGTTGTATAAACGATCAATTTGATACTGATACTTTTCATACCAACTTTAAAGACTTTCCATTAGAGCTTTACAGCGTTGTGTTGGTAGTCGTTTCCAAGACATGGAACAATTACTCAGTGCTGGTGATAGACAAACAATTGTCTTGTGTTTATTTCAATTGAAGCCATCAGATACCATATTACTTGTAATTTCAGCTTTAAACTAATATTACAGCATTAAAAAGGTCAATCATGATAATAGCTGTACAAACAAAAAAACATGTTCAATTATGAGACATATTTGGTTCTGATGTTTGCTTATAAAAAACTTGTGGTTTTAGTAGCGACCCTTAAAAAAACAAAAATCTATATTATAAAATGCAATAATGAGATACAACTTTAACAAACTATTTCCCTTAGCTAATTCCCACACAAAGAAAGAAATCAGCTAAATGTTGGGAAGATTTGGGAGAGTCTGGCCCAGCATGGGTGGGAGAGTCTGTCCCAGCATGGGAACAGGCAGCTGGTGAGATAAGGCCTTCCTGAGTTCACTCTGATACCCCATGGCTTGCGAACTCTCTATCCGCAGCTTTTCTAACTCTTCCAATCTGCTAGCAACATGATCGGTCCTTTGCACAGACAACTGAAAATTGACATTTATATTATGCTGATTACATCGAATGATTTGAAGAGTTCTTATGGACATGAGTTCATATGCCTGGAAGCGTGCCAGAGGTAGTGCACTATTGGCTATCCACATTCAATAACACAAAATCATACTACGCCGCCATGTGGGACTTTTAATGTACAAGAAATAATAACTATAGATATCCACTCTATTCATATACAATGTAACTATAGACATCTACTCTATTCATATAACTATAGATGTCTACTCTATTTATATAACTATAGATATCTACTCTATTCATATAACTATAGACGTCTACTCTATTCATATAACTATAGATATCTACTTTATTCATATAACTATAGACGTCTACTCTATTCATATAACTATAGACGTCCACCCTATTTATATAACTATAGATATCTACTTTATTCATATAACTATATATACCTACTCTATTCATATAACTATAATAGATATCTACTCCATGGATCCATGTTTGCTCTATTTATATATGCAATTAAAAACCATTTGAAGTGGATAGTGGAATCATTTAATCTCAGACTGAGGCGTTGCTATAGAAGAAATGCTAGTTTGCTGTAATTATTAGTGTTGATAAGGAAGAATTCATTTAATATGCTCTTGCTGTGCGCTATTGTCGCTCTTGACAATGAACCTATTTGGTTGATGATCACACGCGAAACATAACACTCCTACAATTGTTGGTGCCTGAAACTCCACATATCTAACATTGGTTAAAAAGAAAAAGATTAAAACCATAATTTATAATGAGAGAGGGCTAATGAAGGTCAGACCCAATATTCCCGAGAGGGGCATTGACAAATGAATAAATTAATGAGGAAAAATGATTGACGAACTGTGCACTGAACACGTAATTGCTATCCAGATTTCTGTTATACTATTTATTATATCATCATGTCTGTACAGTCATGGATGTTTATATTTTCATATTTGCATCACAGCTTTGATAATTACGAGTGGCTGATAATTTACGCACCATTAGTTATCAGATTTGTCATTTCGACGATTCTCGCTGCCATCTTTTGTGCCAGGCCTTAATTAACTTCTACAGAATTCCGATGTCTATTAGAAAGCAAAAACTTCGCATTGATAGAATACTTTTCAGAAATTGTGCTGAAATGGCCAGAAAACACAAACTACCATAAACACAACTTATAGTTCCCGTTCAGAAGCTTAAGGTTTAGCTCTTTACACTGTCCTTGACCTGATATTATCTAACATAATCATATATGTACCATCATATCAATAGAACACCTGTTATGTACCATCATATCAATAGAACACCTGTTATGTACCATCATATCAATAGAACACCTGTTATGTACCATCATATCAATAGAACACCTGTTATGTACCATCATAGCAATAGAACACCTGTTATGTACCATCATATCAATAGAACACCTGTTATGTACCATCATAGCAATAGAACACCTGTTATGTACCATCATATCAATAGAACACCTGTTATGTACCATCATATCAATAGAACACCTGTTATGTACCATCATATCAATAGAACACCTGTTATGTACCATCATAGCAATAGAACACCTGTTATGTACCATCATATCAATAGAACACCTGTTATGTACCATCATAGCAATAGAACACCTGTTATGTACCATCATATCAATAGAACACCTGTTATGCTGACACAAATGCCAGAAAGTTGTGCAAGTTTTGAGTAGCAAATTGTAAACATGCCCCTTTGAAAGCCTGTCAAATTGGTTAACACAGTACAACCAAAAATATATCCCAACTCTAATGTAAATAAATATCATCTAATCCAAGGCTAGCAAACAATTTTAATTAAGCATTTCTACGTTATTTTACACGATGAACTGTGTATAAGGAGAACAGATAATATACAAAGTACGTGGAATTCTCACACTGTATCAACAAAGGACGTTAGGATGAGAAATGTACTGCCTTATTTCTTATAGCTCAGCAGCCTTTCTTCAATATTGTCTTCAAAATGAGAGTGCAGAAAAAGCTTGCCTGTTTTATTTCAATAAAAGATACAAATAAGATAATTTACTACCTGAAACACAAAATACAGTAAATACTTTGAAAACCCTAATAAAAAGATCAACATGCATTTGTTGAATACTTAAAAATAATGAGAGAGTTAATGAACAACTGAGCTTCGGTATCGGGTTTTCTCAGTGATATTCAAATTCCGAATTTTGTTTGGCATTTGAGACAAGGAAATTTAGAAGCTTTTTCAGATGCTGATTGTTTTGGAGATCCAAGATGTTAAAAAGATGGGACTGGAATCTATGAACATAATATGTTCATACGATTGCACATTCTGACTGCCTGGGTCACATATCTATAACCATTCCACTCTACTCTAATATAACCATTCCCACTCGACTCTAATATAACCATTCCCACTCTACTCTAATATAACCATTCCCACTCTACTCTAATGTAACCATTCCCACTCTACTCTAATATAACCATTCCCACTCTAATATAACCATTCCCACTCTACTCTAGTATAACCATTCCTACTCTACTCTAATATAACCATTCCCACTCTACTCTAATATAACCATTCCCACTCTACTCTAATATAACCATTCCCACTCTACTCTAATATAACCATTCCCACTCTACTCTTAATTTGTGCATAACTGTGCGCTTGATCTTTTCACTGATTGTCAGTATGTTAAAAACAAAATCTGAAATATGTGAAAAGTGAAAACAGTATTTTTTAATTATGTAGGATTTGAGGTAAAATAAAACCGAATAAAATAATAGGTTTGAACAAAAGTTTTAAAAGATATAATGTTATTACAAAGAAGATTTTTGATTTTCAACTCATGTTTGTAACCTCCGCTGGCTTTGCAGAGTTTCTATAAGGCTGGTGCATGATCCGCTTTATAGCTTTCATCATTAAAATCTACAAACGAACTATATTTGCATCATCAATAAATACCATATACTACATACATGTTATATATATAATAAAATACCAAGTATTTCAAACATATTATACATATAATCAATACCAATTATTTCATACATATTATATATACAATCAAATACCAAATATTACATACATATTATATATAATTAAACACCAAATATTACCTAATTGTTATATATATATATAATTGAATACCAAATGTTACTTAATCATTATATCTATAATACAATACCAAATATTACATACATAATATATATATAATCAAATACCAAATATTACTTATACATAATCAAATACCAAATGCAGTCAACTAAAAAAAAAATTTGTTGCTTTGTGAAAAATTATATTTTATTTTAGCTATACTTCTCACATAATTTACCAAAAAGATATTAAAACTAATCAAAATATTACATAAAAAGCAATGTATACTTTGTTTACAATAATAGGTTTTATAGCAGGAAAACAATATTTGCTTAAGATGCTTGTTATGGCAAAAACCTAAGTTCTAAAATAAAAAATAGGTGAGTTAACCGGCACTCCAGATTCTTTATGCAGCCATGAATTTTCTGACAAAATACTTGAAGGTCATTTTGTTTTAGGATCCAAACTCAGCTGCCTTGCACAAAGCCATATTAGAATTCTTATGTATTATACTACATAAAATCCATATGAAAAGATTATCCTTAAAAATAAAGTACAGTCATACCTCGATATACGCGCGTAATGCATTCTGGGACTGAGCTCTTATGTCAATTTTACTCATGACCCAGGGCACTATGTCCTATATAAAATAACATTTTTAAAATAAGATTTTTATCTGTTACCAAACCATGGAAAAACACAAAACAGGGTATTACAATGAAAAATGTGTTTTAATTGTTATAATTTAGTACATACGTTAACAAAGTAACAAATACCCATTTAATTAACATGTAACATTATTATGTACACTAAGGTGTCTTTACCTTCGAGACAGACATGGTAGCTAACAGCAGTCTGAGAGACTTGAGAGCAACTTGTTCGGTACACTAAATTTTTGTGACACTACGTAACATAAAATTTAAATTAGACTTAAAATGAATTTAGTTTGCTAAGCACACACTTGAAGCTAAGTTTTAATTTTTTACGAAACTTTAATTTTACCGCCCTTATTTTTTATCACGTTTTTGATTTTTGTGCTTTTTGCGTCGCGTTCACCATGAATTTTAGCCAACCTTGTGAAAACTTTTTCAAACTGAGTCGAGGAGTAGGACCAAGCGATGCGGTTCCCGAAAGCGGCCTCTCGCATATTTGGTCATAGTGGCAATCGAGAGTCGGCTCGTATGCTAGTAACTCAAAGAACACTCGCTTCTTGAAAAAAAAACTCGCTCTAAATTCTGCTCATATCTCGATTTTTCCCTATCGTTAGGGACTCGAATGTCGAACAATGACTGCATGACAAGATAGCTGACCTGCCAATCTTTTTGTGCACCATAACTGCTGCCTGTATGGGGATGTGTTGTGGAGACTTGAGAGAGATAGTTAATCTGCTTTAATAGATTACTCTCAATGCTATTGACTGTCTTGAGAAAAGCGTGAGCATGTCCTTCAGCTGTCTTGTTGTTTGGCTTGTCCTTAGAATACTCACCAGCAGCCAAAGCTAAAAGATATCCTAGCGATGAGCGGTAAGATGAGCGGTAACGGGTTAGTGAATATTAGTCCATGCTCCAAGTCAGACTGGAAAAGCGAAAGGACTATCAAAGAATCACTACTAAGGAATCATACTACTAATCATTCCTTCCATACGGTGAGTTAAACTTAAACACACGCAGTCGAATATTCAGAAGATTGATTAAAGTCACGATTTTCTAGTTAAAGAAGAAAGGCAAAGGCTAAAAGATGATTAGTAAGCATTTATATTTTAAGTAAACATGAAGAGAAAAGAAATAAATATAGAAATAAATGAAATGAATGAAAGAGTGACTTACAAGCGTATTCCAGGGCTGATGATATGTCATGCTCTATCTTCTCTAGATTATGGAGCCGTTCAACAGCAGTTCCAGAAGATGCCATCACACAGAGCTGGACAGTTTAAAACAACAATTATTGCAAGTATTGCGATAGATCAAGTAGAAAAGTCTTACATGAAGCGAATAATGTTGTTTAAAAGTTAACTAACAGTGAGGACTGACAGCGAGGAAATTAATGGAGCTAAATGAACAAATAATAACTATAGTAAGCGAATGTCACCACAAAATGGGGCTTACTAATGGTTTTATGCAATTTCAACATGATGTTTTAGCAACACTTTAAATTAAAAATCGACAAAGAGAATTTTTGCATGTTTAAAACGTCAATGAAAAACAGCGATGCAATGTATGTTACAATCAGAAGCGGCGTATTATTTCTAGTATGGTAAATACCGGTGTTACCTAGTTTATTTACCGTCCTGGGATAAAGGTGTTTCATGGAAAAGGTGAGATAAAGTACAACTATTTAAAGTTTGCCAAAAGGAAACTTGAACAATAGTTTGTTAAATAAAAAATACATAAAAAATTCATTGATTTATAAAACAATTTTATAACTTCATTTCCAGTAATAATATGCATATATTGTAATATATATAGTGTGCAATAGATACACATGGTGAAACGTTAATTTTCCAATTACATATAAATACCAAAACTTCCAATATTGAACTAAATCAATGAAAAATATAGTGTAAAAAATGATAATTGTAACTGCATGTATGATTATTAGACATAGAGCATTCTACAATCTCTCTCTTACCAAGCTATATCATGAAAACCACAAAGTTGTCTGTGTCCGAATCTCTAATCCTCTCTCTGGCCTTCAATAAATGATATTTCATCTTTTCACAAATTAAGTTGGCCTTTAGACTGACGCATCAGCATCTCTAACTAACCCAAAACAGTTATTACATTGTCCTTGAATCGCTAGACGTATTGAGCTAAGTTGAACGTAGGTATATAGGTACAGTAGGTATGTAGGTACAGTAGGTATGTAGGTACAGTAGGTATGTAGGTACAGTAGGTATGTTCACTCATTGATCAAGTCTCAGCCCAAGAGGAACTCACAGACTGGTTCAGTCGATCTACTTCATAATCCACTCCGAATTTTCCTCAAAATTGAGCTCAGGCAAGTATTTTCTGATAACATCTAATTCCTGGTAGCAATAAACTGTTTGTGTGAACTAAATTATGGGCAATCAACAGAAATAATTAACCAATTCTCAATAAAATTTCAATTTTTTTATTTTGCCCCACTTAATACCACTTTGCCCCCTTTATTTTCGCTTTTTCCCAATTATTTTCGCCATTCTGGGAAAAAATATTTTTTCCGCCCAAAATGTTAATCCTGTTTACATTCGTTTGGTTTTGAAGTTGAACTGTTGAGAAATCGCCTGATCCAAGTCCTCATTGATGCATCCAGAGCATGAACTGATAAGATATTTTTTGGGTATAAAAAAAAATCTTATAGCTATTGTTGATGAACAGTTGTTCAAAATTTGAGTTTGTGATAAGGAATTCTTTACTGATGATCCATTCCGGAAAAAAGTGCAATTTTAGAGTTGTTACTTGATGAGTAATGCAGGTCCTAAAGTAGCACAGTGCATTTCATTTTTGCCACAAATTAGTAACAGCAAATGAAGACAGTGAGACGCTTTATAAAGCAGCCATTGTAAGCTACATGTAATTGCGGTACATCTATGCATTAGCTAGTAGACAGTAACATAGACCTTTTTCTAGTCCCTAAATATGAGAGTCACTGAGAGAGAACTTTTTGGATGGGAGTTGTCATCACATACTCAAATATGCCACATTCTAGCGATTCAACTTTTTCATATTATTTATATTCAAAATGCCCGCCAAACAGAACCAATGCTAACTCGTAAAGCAAAGAGCTATTATAAGATCTTTGATCGTTGAAGTAGTACAACCAAGTGTCACACAGGAGAGCCAAAGTCCAGCATAGAGCAAGTTGTATGTCACAAACAAAGTGCTATAGGTGGGTTGATGAATTCAAGAATGGAACAGAAGATATTGCTGATGAGTCATGAAGGGGTAGACCAGTAGATGTTTCAACTCCACACATAGTAGCTGAATTAGAAAAGCTGGTTAAATCTGATAGAAAAGTCACAACAGATGATGTTGCTGGGACAATGGAAATTCACATGGAACTGCATAAAATGTTGACCATGAGAAGTTAGCCTTCAACAGAGTTAGCGCGTGTTAAGCACCCAAAATGCAGACTGATGGTGACAATGTGCAGCGTGTCATGGCTGCCAGAGTGCATGAGAAGACTCAGACTGGAAGATGATGCTTTCCTATCTAGCTTTGTAACCACAAATGAAACGAATGTATCGTTACAAAATCAAAGCAAAAGGCAATTAAATGAGTGGAAGCATACAGACTCACCTGTAAAGAAGAAGTTTCAGGCACAAAAGGAAACAGGGGAAGTAATGCTCAGAGTATTCTAGGATGAAAATGGTCCTAAACTTTGGATTTCAAGAGCCAAGGTGACACTGTTAACTCGTAAAATTACTTTGAGCTCCAGGGTGTGGTGAAACGTGACATAAGAAACAAGAGAAGAGACCACCAGGCAAACGGTGTTGTGTTGTACCAGGTCAATGCTAGCCCTCATACTGCTGCACATACAAAACCCAAGATTGAGGAACTGGCCTAAGAAGTCCTACTACAGGCTTCTTATCATCCAGATCCAGATTAATGAACCACATGAGAGGCAAGCACTTTACTGCTGATGCAGCTATCATTGAAACAGTTCGTAAATGGTTTAAAACCAGGCCGCCAGAATTTTACTTTGCAGGAATTGAGAACCTTGTAGGAAGGTGGGACAAGTGTATAAAAAAGGAGACTGTTGAAATGTGAAAAAATGTAAAGCTCTATCTTATTGTAATACAATATTATGACAACATTCCCAATACTTATTGACTGAGGTTCCTCTATACATATATATGGTTTGCCAAAGAGTTACCACAAAATAAAGAGTTTGTCACGTGAAAATGCTTTGTTTTGAAAGCAAAACCATCATTGAAAAATATACGACATGATTACAATACAATGTTATAAATAATTGTAATGATGAAATACCTGCTATTTTTTTCTTAGTTATTTCCTTAGATTGGTGATGAGAAAAGGTTTCCATTAATCAGAACAAGTATTTCCACACAACGAGAACTAGTGATTAAATAGAATGTAATGTACTGTATATGTAAAACATACCATTAAACCTGCTAACATACATGCCCTAAACAATCAAAGGCATATATGGTTATCATGGAAGAATTTCATACAGGTTGTTTTTGAATGGGTAAGCCTGGTGATTTTCATTATGCATTAAAAGCTGCTGAAGTCAAATAGTCTACAACTGACCAGGCGCTTTTGGTTTGTGAAATAATGTCATCGACAAGTAAGTAAATTGTACATTACTGTCATATTTTAATTATGAAGGTAAGAGGTGTTGAAAACTAGTGATTTATTATATTAATTAACTGATTTAGGTTTTCAGTTTAGGTTGATTTAGTGAAATTGTTATTGATTTTTGGATTGCTTGATATTCGCTGAAAGTGATATTTAGACCTTTTTAGATCAATTATGGTATGAATCAATATGTTATAGCGAGCAAAACTTTGTATTTGGTCTGCACTGATTTTATATTTGGTCTGTGATGACTTAATATTTGGTTTCTGCTGACTTTATATTTGGTCTGTGATGCCTTTATATTTGGTCTGCGCTGATTTTATATTTGGTCCATGCTGACTTTATATTTGGTCTGTGCTGACTTTATATTTGATGTGCTGAATTTATATTTGGTCTGTTCTGACTTCATATTTTGTCTGTGTTGACTTTATGTTTGGTCTCTGCTGACTTTATATTTGGTCTGTGATGATGTTATATATGTGAAATCTTTCACAACTGATTCTGTATCTACATGTATTTCAACATCTTTATATATGTGTAATATTAGAAGATTATTTAGACGAGCCTGCCCGATAGTGCTCCTCATCGCTGTTTTGATTTGCTTCAATCCAGAAAAGGATCTCTCACTCACTGCATTAGTGGCAGGCAAAACCAATACCAAATTAGTGAGCCTCATCGCTAGTTACGCTGGAACACAACTAGCGCTCGCTCGCAATTAATAGTTGGAAATTCCAAGTGAATGAGTTTAGACTGCAATTTTTAGAACTTGACCGTTAAAAATTACTAAAAAATGGGGCGTTACGCACTACATTCTTTAAGAATGACAAACCGGATCACTCATAATATAAAGCCCATTGTTTAACAGGGCGTAGTAATTATGAAATCATGACTTCGCGTTGTGAAATAGTACAACTATATTTTTTAACATTTTTATCAGAAATGGCAAGTTTTCAGCTTCCAAGAGCTTTAGCTTAGTTAATTTATGCTACATTAACCATTTTGAAGTGATCAAAAAGACTTCTGCTGGCTGTTTTCTGATATTTTACAATTCAGCATTCATTCAATTCATGCATTCAGGGACTGCATTATTTCCAGTTGCCACAATGATCAAGATTATAAACATATGATAAATTTTAAACATATTTTAAAGCCCAAATCAGTTTATCCAAAACAAAGAGTGGCTATAATGGTCCGAAGAGAAATTGAAATTCTTCGATACCTTGATTTTGAACCTAACAATGCAGACATGCTGGTTTTTACAGTGAAAGTTGATATTCAAAGATATATCATTTGCTCAAAACACTCACTGCCCAATTGCCCGGCACAATTAAAAGAGATATGTCAAGCTATACAAAAGCTCGAACAACTGCAAAGTACCATGAATGCAAGCCTTGGGGGGGTCAGCTTTAAATTCTGCTGGTGTGGAAGTCTTTGACTTAATCTATAACAACAACCTTCATGTAGTGTGCCAGTAAAAAATCCTACATTCCTTTGTATTAATGGCAGCAACTATTATTAGCGATCTTATGATTGTTCCTACAAATATGCTCAGATTGGTTTCTCAGCAATATTCTGATGACCCCATAGAGATGTTCACTGGTCCCCCTCAAAGAGGTCACATATCAGTGGTAACAGCCTTAAAACTCTCTAGACCAGAGACGTCGAACTCAATTCTACAAGGGCCAAAATTTAAAACATACTTTAGGTCGCGGGTCGAACAGAATAAATATTTATTTAACACCAGGAAAATCATTTTGAAACAAACTTAATCCATAAGGGTTGACTTGCAACAAAGTTCACATCACTGTTATTTGGTATCTTAAGGTTTACCATGTCTTACTATGCTGTGTTGTAGGTTCAAAATATGTGGAAATGTGATCACAAGCTTTAAAAGCTCTCAAAAAACGAACAGTTAAAACAAGTGGTCATAGGTTGGAATCCCATATTTTGACGATTTATTTAACTTGATGTGGTTATTATTTGACAGATGATGTTATAACGTGAAATCAAATGCCAATGCAAGGCTCAATATAAATATCTCATAGCACTAGTTTATGACAAACAGTTTAGGTTCTACCGAAAAGCCCCCTATCAAATACAAATGCTCGCTACTTTACAGTTCCGTTTCAGCTCAGTCTAATCATCTAGTCATAATCTGACCATGTGACCTATATTACCCCCTATATGGTGTGAATAGTTTCTGCAAAATTTGTCATCCATCACAAGTGACCAACTGGCTCCTCATGTTTACATGAGAATGATATGCACCACCTCGAGCTAAGATTAAAAAATTAAATGAGTGAGTTTGAGACATGTGCTCTAAACCAAATCAAACAGAGTATCCATAATGGACCAAAACAGATTGGACAGCATTAAATAATATGCTAGAAAATGAATGCAAAGGAAGTATGCAAGCCTTTACAACGGAAGAAAATCCATCTGAAATATGGAATACTCTCAGAGAAATACTACTGAGCTGCAAAGACAATTGGGTACCTAATTGCACCAAATACCTAAAATACCTAATTGCTTCCCATTTTTGTTCTCGGCATGTTTGATGACCTGAGTCTGAGTATTACTTGTGGCTCTACGCTTGCATACAGTACTCTATAGGCCATTTTCAGAAGTACTGCTTTGTACTTCTGGCACTGTTGGTGAATATTTGTCAAGTGGTGCGTTTGTGTTAGTCGTATTGCTTGCAGAATAAGTAGATATGGTTTGTTTAAGTACACAGCTTATTTTTGGACCCAGAGTGCATTTTATTCGATGGCGTTCACTACCTAATCTTTTTAGCTCTTTGGTGGTTTTATCTTTGCACTCTGTTAATTGTTGCTCTATCTTTTCTACTTTTTTTTCTAATGCCTCAATTTTTTGCAGGAGCTAGGAAGAGCAAATTTCTGAGATTGTCTTCATGTTTTGGGGTGTTTGTTTTTGAGCATTCATTCTTTTTTGGTGAATGTGTTTTGATCAACTACATTACTTTTTGACATTATTGATTCACTAGATAGCTCTGCAGTACTTTGTTCTTTTGTTATATTTTGTTGATCAATTGCTACCTCGGATGCTTTGATAGTTGCAGCCGATTGCAACAGATGCCTTGCGGGTTTTTTGTGATTTACCATTTTGAAGAACTTTATAGCTTCTCTGAAAGGTTTTGATCTTATTTTGGTTGATAAGTTTCCTTAACACTTGAGGCGCCGTATTAGGGAATCTGTGGCATATTGAGGTGCTATTATTCCCTGAATATGTACTGTACCACTATCATACACAATGATATATAGAGACTTATTTGCGTCTCCAAATTGTGCTTCAGCATTTTATTTAGGTAAATATTTAGGTACTCTTATTTGGGTACAAGGTAAATATTGGGTGAGTAATTGGGTATGCCATTCTGATTTGAGAAGGGCAGTCCATTTATCCACATGTTATGGATGGCTGTATATTGCAAAGCTTTCACGATGCTGACATGTAATTACTTCTTCAGCAACACATGTATACATTTTCTCATTTATTTTAAACTCATACTTGTTTTGATTGGTGTCTAACATTGTGGAAGTGATTTCGGTGAATGCTTATGAAATAAAGTCATAGCTTTTGTACAAAGTGAAGTGTGTTCTAGTTTGTTTTTATCTGGGTGGAACCTTTGTGCAAGAATGACAAAGTGTTTTTGACCAGTTTGATATAGTCAACAGTACTTCTTGGTATTCTACTACTAGATGTAAGTCAAATGGGTCAACTTGTGACTCCAAATATGTGGGCACTTCGTATGACTGGACAGACCTGTATTCCCTGGGGCGGCTGGCCGGCTGAGCTGCCCCAGCTTTTTAAGAATCTTTCGCGGCTAAGTACAATCAAACTCGGATAACTCCCCCGCGAATAAAATGTAACATTTCATCTCGAGGACGAGGTTAACTCGAACAGATTTGTTTGGTCCGTTCCCACGCAATGATAAATTGCTTTAGATAACTCGACCTTAACATCGTTTACACGAACAATTATTTGCCCAATGGCTATGGAGACGGTTTTTATCGCTGTAGAAAATCACTTTATTCCAAGCCATAAAGACAAACTTCTACTTTTAGTAGTTCTTAGCCGTCATTATTATCATCGGCGGCAAAATATTCTTGTTAACGACTTTTATAAAGGTTTGCAAAAGGTCAAGTTTACCAAACATCCGCTTGGCATTTCCCATCGAAAGCGTGAAAACCTCCAGATGAACTTAAAATAAAATCGGCAAAATTGATCTTTGTTAAAACGCTCAGAAGAAAAAGATGTCTTTTTTCTGAGAGTTTTAACTGCGGTCAAGTTTTGCTTATTTTAATCTAAAAATGTCCCGGCAGTCACATCACCTAAAACCAAACAAATCTCAAAAATTGAAAAATTTTGATACTTTCCGATAAAAATGTTTAAAACTTCACATGAGAGGCCCGGCTGAGGCCCTACATGAGAGAAACCTGTTGGGGGCTTACACTGCCCCTCCACACCCCCAAGTGTTCGCCTAACATTAGCTGCCCCAACTTGCAACCAGTGAATACAGGCCTGTGACTGGAATCCCTTCAGTGGTCGAGTGATGTTTAACAACATATAAAAATATTTCATTTAATTTAGGCGTTGGCGTGTTCAGTTATTTGGAGCTGTACCACAAAGATAGTCCAACTTAAGGACTGCACCATTCGCAGCAGTTTAATCATACCAGTTGGGATGACGCGGCATAGAACTGATAGGCGCTCTAGCTCACATGTGGCCAGCCAGCTGTTTAGTACAATGACCAAAGGTAAACCTTCTACAAGATTAACTATTTTGTTAGAATAAGTAATGTATATACATTGTAGATATATCATGATTTGACTATCAGTTAATTATAAAAGTTTATATAAAAGATTGAAGGCACTAGGACTAATAATTTTGAATAAAATAATATTTTAATTCTTACAAAAATGAAAACGCCGCCTTGTTCTTCAGCCTTCAAACCAGAAATCTTTAGAAATTAAGGCGCTTCACATACGTACGTACGTACGTACGTACGTACGTACGTACACACACATATTCTATTCAATTCATAAACAATTCTGCTATTTTTAACCTAGACAGTGAACTTGTAAAAACTTTGGATTTATTTTTACTGGCTCTAATAATCTATACTAACCGGTATATACACGTATAAACCATGTATATACCGGTTAGTATAATATATACATGTACATATTATTACACCCAAATGTCGCAAAGCTCATCATGGACGCATAGAATTTTTCTCGTGAAGCTCTGAGTAATAATCCAGCCAATCCTACCAGTGTTTGGGTTCATTAGCCAGCAAAATAACCAAAACTAACTAAATAACTAACCAGGAATAGCTATAATGCCACCAAAAGCGGACAACTGTGCAACCTGCTTAAGAAAACCAGACGAACAGAGATGCCATCTCATGATACAATGTGATTGTTGTAAGACCTAGTATCACAGCATATGCCAGGACCTAAAAAAATCTGAAACCAATCTGATATCTGGTAGAGACAGTAAAGGTATAAGATGGGTATGTAAAACCTGCAGACTAAAACTAATCATCATAACCTCGAATCAAGCCTCCACAACTTATGAGATGTTGGAAGTCATCAACAAAAGTATAACTGACCTTGCAGCCAAAATAGAAAACTACAAACCAGACTGGTATGAACAATCATACAGTCAAGCGCTACAATCAAAAACTGATGCCATTGCCAAGAGTGTTGAGGAAAACACCATTATGTCAAAAGGCAACAAGTACTCTTGAAACAAACCGTTGATCAGGCAGATGCAGAGACACGCAAATTAAATGCTATTCTCTATGGTTTAGAGGAAAAAGCCGGGAAAACAGTCATTGAACAAGTGAAAATCTTTGCATCTAGTGAATGTTCTATACATGCCCCAGATGTACTTGTTAGTGCTTATAGACTATGTGCCAAAATTGACAAGTCCAGACCAAGCAAAGTAAAATTTAGAGACGAAAGTGCAAAATGGGAGCTCTTGAAACGTGTGAACCAGCAGTTTAAAACAACACCCATATTCTGTCTGTTAGATAGATCAAGGGAAGTCCGAGATGAGAAGTATAAGCTACGGCAGACCGCAAAACACCTAAACCTGACAAACCATAATGAAAAGTATCGCGCAAGAGACATGAAAATACAAGTTCAAAGCCCATCGGGGAATGAGTAAACATGAAGAAGGACCCTCAAGGACAGTGGGTCAAGAGTGTGGGGTCTTAAAACTATTTTACACTAACTGCCGCTCAGCCAAAGGTAAATCAAATGAACTCACGACTTTAACTCTTGAGTACGATATCATCTGTTTAGCAGAAACTCGTATAGATGATAGTGTGAACAGCAAATCAATTGTAAATCGCGATGATATAGTATTTTACCGCAGAGATCGGAACATGCATGGTGGCGGAGTTCTTATAGGAGTTAGTAATCTGCTACCATCTAGGGAAATCCAACTAGATTATTGCAAAACAGAAGTTCTCTTCGTATGCCTCCACGAGAATATTATTATCTGCTGTTACTACCGACCTAACCAAACTGTTGACATCACTAACTTTATACAACTCTACCAAAGTGTTATTGAACGATACCCGCGAGATCTTGTTACTTCTTGAACTTTCCTGGCTTTGACTGGGAAAATAACATGATAAAACCTGATGCTGCTTATAAAACTATTCATAACGATTTTAAATACTTCCTGCCTGAAAGCAACCTTTCTCGGATGATAACCGTGCCCACTCATATAAAAGGAAATACCTTGGACCTTGTTTGTACAAGCAGTGCTACTAACCTATCAACGTCAGTTATAAATCCTGGTATAAATGATCACTCTATTATTGACATTGAAATCAGATACTACCATCAAATGCCGACTTCCACCTCAAGTCCTCAAAAGATGTACCATGAAGCAGATGTTGACATGTTTCAAAATGTGCTATGGCCTACTCACCTTACACTTCCAGAAATGAAGGATATAAACGAAATGTGGACTCTCTTCTCAACAGAGTTAAAAAAAGGAGTAGATATAGCGGTACCAACTCGCAAATTAAAGCCAAAGCCACCTAATCAACCTTACTGGTTTAATAAACATGCCAATAAGCTGGTAGCGAAACATCGTAAAACTTACAGCAAATACAAATGCACCAATGACCCCTTCTACTTACATAAGCACAAACAAGAGAGGCGGCAGCATAAACATGAACTCCGAACTATTGAGCGTGACTATGTAACTAATAAAGTATGTAAGCCACTAGAAACTGGTAACAGCAAGCCGTTTTACCGTCATCTGAAACGATCACAAGGTGTTACGAAACCACCAATGAAACTGTTAACTGTACAAAACTCTCACACTGAAGACCCAGCGAATGTGCCCAGCAAAATATCCTAAACAACTTCTTCAGTACTCAATTCTGCAAACAGCATACTTTGCATGAAGATAAAAACTATAGCACATGCTCACCAAATACTATAGAGGTATCAACTGAGGGTGTTATCAAACTTCTTCATTCACTAAAAAGTGGTACGGCCCCTGGTCCAGATGAAATCCGTAAAGAGGGTCTCCTTATCGACCCGATCATGACTGCCAAATGTTTGACTGTCATACTTCAAAAGTCGCTATCCACTTCTAAACTGCCATCTGATTGAAAGCCTGCTAACGTCACCCCTCTTCACAAATGTGGACCATCAGATCAATCCAACAATTACAGGCCTATCTCCCTCACAAGTATAGCATGGAAACTGCTTAAGCACATTGTGCTTCATCATCTAAATATTTTTCTGGATAAAGTGCTACATAATTGACAGCATGGATTCCAAAAGGGTTTGTCATGTGAAACGCAATTATGTGGAACTTTTCACGAGATATTAAAAAATGTATATGAAGGGGGTACTGTTCATACTCTAGTTCTATAGTTTACTAAAGCCTTCGATAAGGTACCACACGAACTACTCATGCGTAAGTTAGCTAAAATACCAGACATCAGTCAACAAATAATTATGTTGATCCATAACTTCCTTCTAAACCGTAAGCAAAAGGTCTTAATTAAAGGTCAACAATCCGATGAACTATCCGTCATATCAGGAGTACCCCAAGGATCTGTGCTTGGCCCAGTTTTGTTTCTCGTATATTTAACCGACCTACCAGATGTTGTCAACTGTAATACCAGTCTGTTTGCTGACGATACTCTAATATACCAGTCAGTCAATACTGCAAGCGGTAAAACAAAGTTCAAACACAACATAGATGCCTTACAAACCTGGTAATCCAAATGGTGTATGTCATTTAATGTAAGCAAATGTTCGAACCCTATGGCAGCATCTCCTCCGCCAGACTACCACCTGAACAACAGTCCTCTTGAGATCGTTGCTGAAACTAAATATCTTAGCTTGATACTACAATCAGACCTAAAATTTAACGTGCATATACAGGATAAAATATCCAAAGCAAATCGTCAACTTGGCATGATCAAACGAGCGCTCCACCATGCTCCAGAGAAAGCCAGACTTATAGCGTATACAAGCCTTTGCAGACCCCATGTTGAATATGCCAGCTCAGTTTGGGACACACCCATCAACAAGTTAGTTCAAGATATTGAGATGGTGCAGAACAAAGCCATAAGATATATTGCCAACATCAAGGGAAGAGAAAGCATTACTGCTGCTCAAGAAAACTCGAGAATGACAGACTTGCAGATAGACATATGAAAATAAGACATACTCTCTTATACCGCATTTTGTCTAATGGAGAAAGCCATAATGCTTTGTCAAGCTCATATGATGAACTTATACAAGACCACCCTACTGAAATGACGACAACTAGGGCTGCGGCAAGGGGAGAACCTCCTACAATATTCGCCACCAAATCAGTGTACCATAACAGCTTCCTACCACGAACTGTCAGAGAACTGAAATCAAAGATTGCTTGCTAACTGCTCTCGTAACATACCGATGCTTCTAACATACTGTTCTATAACATATGGTCGTGACATAGTAAGACACTACTAATAAATGCTGGCTAATGACACTAATTTATGAGGCGCACCACTTGTTCCTGCTCTAGTGTGTCCAAAAGAAGAAGAGAAGCTCCATAAAAAATCAGCCACAAGCATATCAGAAGTGTGTATGCGAAGTATTTTCTTGTATAGCACTTATAGCATAGCATATGTTTAGCTGATGAAGCTAGTACAAATTTGTAAAACTAAACTAACACTACGTTGAAGATAAACGTAAGTAACAGGTAAAACATACTATCGTAATTAATAATGCTTTTGTCCAATGTTCTTACTTTCAACTAAACCACTAGAGTTTTCGACCAACGGCCTACAGTTTTGCCCAAAATTACACCTTTTGACGAAAGGCCTGAATTTCGACAAATGCGTATTTCGATTAATACAATTTTGGCGAAATCAAAATAAACCTCTAGGTCGTGTCAGACAGAAGATGACAGGTCGGTATGCGTATAATTATCTGATTCGTTTCCAATGTTTCTTTGGTGGTTTTCTGGCAGGCAGGGTATAACGCCTTACAGTGCCTCGCGTTCCGTATTCTCAACTCGAGTTATATTTACAAACTTGAGTTTGTAAAGGCGATGATATACAGCCTCCCATGTGGGGCTGTACATCATTGGTAAAAGTAAGGTGCAATATGTTGGTATTACGGTAGCATAACCGTAGATCTTGTTATATTACCAAACATACATCAATAGGCCCCCGTTAGCTAATATAAATTAAACTATGTATGTACTGTAGGCCATTGAACTTAAAACCCCTGGAATGGCAATCACGTGACGTTTATGTTGATAATAATACGTAAACGTATGCGCCATATTGGAGAGCTAATCGAATGCTAGTACCGTTTGTAAACAAACGGTGAAAAATGACAGAAATGTACATGTTGAATAGTTATTTTCCAGCTGGGTGTTAATGAAAGCTACTCCTACACAAAGTTTAGAGTGCCCTGATAGAAGAAAACCTATTTATAACATATGGAGTAGGATGTATCAAATGATAAGTAGATGTATAATAGATTTTCGTGGACCATGTTACTCATACAAACTGTTGTATTACAAATGCATAAACCCAGCAAATGATATATTCAGGCAAATAACAACTGTTCCATTATATTAAAATTTATATTACATATGCATAAATGCATATGGAAAAACTTAGCACATGAAGTATTTCGATAAAAACAACACATAGGTATGCTGTCAAAACAGAAACTGTTTTCAAGATTTAAGTGATAATAGCTTATGAATGTATGATATGTATAATACAGTATCTGTAAAAGATGGAATGAACTACTGCAACAACTAAACGGAAATTAAAAACCGTTGTAATAGAGAATAATCAAAATAATGCAAACAAGGAAATGCAGGAATTAGTGTAATCAGATGATTAAACTTATACATACACGTTACAGAAACTGTGTAAAAGGAGATTTGTATAGAAGTGGATATTGAGCCAAGGTGCATCAGTTTCTTAGAACTAAATTAGATTAGGAATAATAGCACAACAACAGCTGCAGATGAATATTACAGTGATTATATTGTTACTGGCCTTTAAAAAGTACTACTTTAGTATTGTATGCCACAAAGATGCACCTTGCAGTTTGAGTGCAGGATTTTAGCATAATGATGCTGTCGGAGATCATAAAACGACTGAATAAAGTTTTTCATCAATGACGCAGTGGTTGGATATGCCATCTGCCGTATCCGTAAGGTGTTTCCCAAAGCATAACAAATCACTAGACCTTACACTACTGATAAAATACACCACACAATGGAGTGGATCTGGCTTTGTATGAATACGAAAGTATTGATCTGCAACTAGCAGGATCCTGATGACATCGTCTGATGGACGCACCAATCCTCCATTGTTTTGTAGCTTGAGTAGAGTATAGAGATGTCGGTACTGGATATTTGACTTAGTGGTAACCAGCAACTGACGGCCAATGTCACGACAGCACTTTAGTTAGCTTTTGCACAATGTAGCCAGCTATATAGACTATACTGTTACCTATAACAGAAATTTGACATCTGAAATCATTGAGTTCCACAAACTGATCAACTTCTGGAGTAGCCAGTATGATGAGAATCTCGTTTTGAGCAGTAACATTACCTGTCTTACTAGCATCTGATTCTGCACCACATTTGATGATAAGTTTGCGAAGGTAGCCTTAAACTGAGTAACAGTAGGATTATTATTCCAACCCCCTAAACAAAAGCATCAATTATAACAATTACATAAAATCAACAAAATGAATGTCTTATTCACATAAACATAGTACCCTTAATAAACAACCATACAAGTAATAAAATAAATGAAAATAAAACCGCTCAAAATGCTACCATATCGCTATGTAAAATGAAAATGTAGCAATTTTCACTGGAAGTCATTCACACCCATCTTAGGCATAAAGCTTAATGGTTGACTTGCAACAAAATTCACATTACCGTTATTCGATATGAAAAGATTCACCATGTTTTACCCTGTTGTGTTGTAGGCAGGGTTGTTGAAAATCGATGATTTTTTTAAATCAAAAAAATCGATTTCTATTGTTTTATTTCATTTTTTTTTATTTAAATCAATTTTTTTGTTCCAAAAAGATGTTTTGTGTTCTAAATTGCAAGTTATTGCTATCAATTTGGAATTTATGATTTGCAGGAGTATTATGTAGTTTTATTACAACAACTAGGAAATGAAAAAAACATTTACACAGTTAACATTTGATAAAAAGGACAGCATAATTTATGCGTTGGACATTAAATCCCAGAAACAAAGATGAAGAATCACAGAGAACAGATCACACAACTGCTAAGCTGCAGACATATTCATAGGCACTTGCTGTGGCAGCTGTCACTGTTTTGCGTGCTGTTTGAGGCTTCTAAATTTTTTTTAGATATAGCTACTTTAAGTTGAGCAACCTTGCAGCACTGTGCTTGACAATATGGTTTTAAATTTAATCATTGAAAAGTATCATTCAACATTGAAAAATATTACCTTTAAATGGCTTCAGTCGAACGTTTTAACCTGCTGTTAAAACATGGATCATTGAAATGTTCGTTGCAGATAAGTGCTCAAGGATCAGGCTTATTCACTCTTCTGCGGTTGCGATACCATTGTAAATAACGAGAGTTCTCAGTTGCTTTGTTTGGAAATCTAAAAATTAAAATGAAACTGTAGTAGTTAGTTAGCAACAGTAGTAATAACAATAGTATTATTACTCTTATCTCCTTACTGCTAGCTAGATCCAGGTACAACAATAAATAATATTATAAGCACGACAAACACTTCCTTCAAATATAAATATTTAGAAATAACCTAATGGGTTGTAGTTCCAAAATATTAATATAAAAAAATTCAAAATTTAAATAATAAAAAACCTTCGTTCTGAAGGAAGAACATTTCACTCACTAGCTTATAAATTTATCTAATCACCGACAAAATACAGTCAAACTCGTACACTCAGTAGTGACACTGATCGACTCTCACTCACCCAGTGACTAGTGTAGTAGAACTAACTAGTGGCAGTACTAACTAGTAGTAGCACAACTATTAGTAGTCGTAGACTTGAGCAATAGTAACAGAACTAGTAGTAGAAGTGACTCACTTGTGAAATGTCATGCCTTTTCCTTTAAAAGTCCATTCTTGCGGTTTTTGCAGTTCATGGAATAGCAATAGCACTGTGCACCTACACCCTTATCTCTCGTACATAAATTATTAGTAGCAATCTCAGTAGTCTGTTCCTTTGATTGAGCGGTGTATTCGTGACCTTCCATAGCTGTTAAATCTGAAATTAGATTTCTTTCTCACATTGAACACAATGAAATTAACTTGAACATTAACTGATAATGGCGTCGACCGGATTTCCGTACTCGCGAATGACCTCTTGCCATTCCAGGGGTTTTAAGTTCAATGCTGTAGGCACTGTAAATCTAGAGCTAATGGCGAATTAGAGTGTCCCGAGTTTGCAACTCGAGTTTGTAAATATAGCTGAGTTCATTAAAAACCCACGCCGAGTTCTTTCAACAGCAACTCGAGTTCAACAACTCGGCTCGAGAACGCGGAACGCGAGGCACTGTGGGGGCGCTGTAAGGCGCCATCATTCAACTTAAAACCCCTGGAATGACAATCACGTGACTTTCACATTGACAGTGATACGTAATGCATGCGCCATATTGGAGAGCTAATCGTATACTAGTTCCGTTTGTAAACAAGCAGTGAAAAATGAGAGGAAACTGGAAACATACATGTTGAATAATTATTTTCCAACTGGGTGTTAACAAAAACTCCTCCAACACAAGGTTTAAAGTGCCCTGATAGAAGAAAACCTAGTTATAACATATGGAGTGGGATATAACAATTATATACAGCCCTCATAGGCTGTATATCATTTGATTTAATAAGTGATAAATAGATGTAAAATAGTTTTTCGTGGACCATATTATTCATACAAACTGTTGTATTACAGATGCATAAACCCAGCAAATGATACATTCAAGCAAATAATAACTGTTCCATTATATTAAAAACTATATTACATATGCATAAACCATAATGGAAAAACTTAGCACATGAAGTATTTCGATAAAAACAACACATATGCTGCCAAAACAGAAACCGTTTTTAAGATTCAAGTGATAATAGCTCATGAATGTATGATATGTATAATGCAGTATCTGTAAAAGATGGAATAAACTACTGCAACAATTAAACGGAAACTAAAAACAGTTGTAATAGATGATAATCAAAATAATGCAAGCAAGGAAATGCAGGAATTAGTGTAATCAGATGATTAAACTTATACATACATGTTACAGTAACTGTGTAAGCGGAGAGTTGTATACCACTGAATATTGAGCCAAAGTGCATCAGAGTTTCTTAGAACTAAATCAAGTTAGAAATACCAGCACAACAGCTACAGATGAATATTACAGTGATTACATTGTTACTGGCCTTTAAAAAGTACTACTTTAGTATTTTATGCCGCAAAGATGCACCTTTCAGTTTGAATGTACAATTTTAGCATAATGATGCTGTCGGAGATCATAAAACGACTGAATAAGGTTTTTTATCAATGACGCAGTGGTTGGATATGCCATCTGCTGTGCTCGTAAGGTGTTTCCCAAGGCATAGCACATTGCACAAGTATCGGCCTGCAACAAACAGGCTCCTGATGACACCCTCTGATGAACGCACCAATCCTCCATTGTTTTGTAGCTCGAGTAAAGTATACAGATGTCGGTACGGGATACTTGACTTAGTGGTAACCAGCGACTGACGGCCAATGTCACGACAGCACTGTAGTTAGCTTTTGCATAATGTAGCCAGCTATATAGACTATACTGTTACCTATAACAGAAATTTTACATCTGAAATCATTATGAGCTTCACAAACTGATCAACTTCTGGAGTAGCCTGTATGATGAGAGTCCCATTTTGAGCAGTAACATTACCTGTCTTACCAGCATCTGATTTTGCACCACATTTGCTGATAAGTTTGCGAAAGGTAGCTTTAAACTGAGTAGCAGTAGGATTATTGCTCAAACCACCTAAACAAAAGCATCAATTATAACAATTACATAAAATCAACAAAAATGAATGTCTTATTCACATAAACATAGTACCCTTAAGATACAACAATACAACTAATAAAATAAGCGAGAATAAAACAGGTCAAAATGCTACCATATCGCTATGTAAAATGAAAATGTGGCAACTTTCACTGGAAGTCATTCACACACATCTTAGGCATAAAGCTAAATGGAAATTTCTTAATCAAGCATGAATCAAAAATGGATTGCATCCATGAGATTAATTCAATAGAAATGACAACAAAGAAATTGCAGAAATACGGCAAAGATGTACTAACCATTGCCACAGATGCATAACTAGAGAAATTCACATCAACATCTTCTAAGCTGCAAACATATTCATAAGCACTTGCTGTGGCAGCTGTCACTGTATTGCGTGCTGTTTGAGGTTTCTGAGTTTTTTTAGATATATTTTCTATTTTATTTAGATACTTTAAGTTGAACAACCTTGCAGCAATGTGCTTGACAATATTGTTTTGAATTCAATCATTGAAAAGCACCATTCAACATTGAAAAATATTACCTTTAAATGACTTCAGTCGAACATTTTAACCTGTTCTGTCAAAACATGGATCATTGAAATGTTCGTTGCAGATAAGTGCCCAAGGATCAGGCTTATTCACTCTTCTGTGGTTGCGATACCATTGTAAATAACTAGAGTTCTCAGTTGCTTTGTTTGGAAATCTAAAAATTAAAATTAAACTGTAGTAGTTAGTTAGCAACAGTAGTAATAACAATAGTATTATTACTCTTATCTCCTTACTGCTAGCTATATCCAGGTACAACAATAAATAATATTATAGGCACTACAAACATTTTTTTCAAATATAAATATTTGAAAAATTAAATTTCTAGTACTAGAAATTCCACTGTCATCAGCCCACGACCAAAGTGATATTGGAAAAAAAGAAAGGGTACTGATGGTTGAGAAATGCAATATTAGCAGTCAAATGGCACTGCAGTGCGATAGGATAACTGCAATGGTAGCTGTAATGTACTGGGTGTGGGTGTTATTAAATACAACAAATAGCAATAATGAAAGGAAAAGATTATATGTTTATATCTCTCCCCTGCAATAGGAGAAATGCAATATTGGCCAATATTAGAAGTAAAATGCACTGATATTATAAGAATAACCAATATAATTAATATAGTAATAATATAAAACCAATGCACAATTTTGTTTACATTTCAAAACATCATAGCTAACAATATCACGAAGTTGTGATATTTGTATAGATTTTTAGAAATTCTGTACTACGTAGTCATTGTTCTGTAGTCATCCAAACTTATAATTAATTATTGTAATAATCTCATAAGAACCGCTAGAAAAAATATCATCGTCATTTTCTTTACTTACACTGCGTTGGACATCAGTTAGAATACCAAAGTACTCAAAATTGTCTAAAATGTCAGTTACTTTGAAATCGGCAAAAATGAAACGATTTCAGTACTCCTAATTTAATTACAGAAACTTCGGCAATTCGACAATGCTATAGACTGGTGAAACGTGCACATTATTTTTTTCGTGAAATGCGCACGACTTAATCGTTCTATTCTCTGTCGCTCGGTGTTTTAATTTCCGGTCTTAACTTTGATAAAAGTGAGGCTTAGCAAGTTTTAATAACGATTTTCGGCCAAATAAATCTGTCTATTTATGTATAATCCGATCAGATGGGTTAGTTTTAGGAATTTGCGGTAATCTTTCAAAGGCTTGGTAACATATTCAAATAGGTTTATATGCGTTTTGTATCATTATTATACTTAAACCACATTACTGAAAAATAGTTAAATTTGTTGATAGGATTTCGTTACAAGGGTTTGGTGACGGCCGTTAATGGATAATTTTTCGGAAGTTGTGTGCACATGTGCATTTATCATAAATCTCCCAAACCAATCGCTTCGCTCGTGTTTGGTCGTGGAAAAATTCCAAATTTATATAATAAAAAACCTTCGTTCTGAAAGAAAAAAAATTTCACTCACTGGTGTAGAATGTATTGCCTATTGCCTATGTAGAATGTACAGCCTATTGCAATGCTTACATTACGTCATGCTTGATGCAATGACTTTGTGTTAGATATTCACTTGCGTTTTGAATTTGAATGAACTGAGTGTTTGATAAACATACCACAACTAGCTTATAAATTTACCTAATCACAGACAACATACAGTCAAACTCGTACACTCAGTAGTGACACTGATCGTCTCTCACTCACCCAGTGACTAGTGTAGTAGAACTAACTAGTGGCAGTACTAACTAGTAGTAGCACAACTAGTAGTAGTAGACTTTAGCAATAGTAATAGAACTAGCAGTAGAAGTGACTCACTTGTGAAATGTCATGCCCTTTCCTTTAAAAGTCCATTCCTGCGCTTTTTGCAGTTCATAGAATAGCAATAGCACTGTGCACCTACACCATTCTGTCTCTTACATAAATTATTAGTAGTAATCTCAGTAGTCTGTTCCTTTGATTTAGCGGTGTATTCGTGATCTTCCATAGCTGTTAAAACTGAAATTAGATTTCTTTCTCACATTGAACACAAGGAAATTAACTCAAACGCTAACTGAACATGGCGTCGGCAGGATTTCCGCACTCGCGATTGACCTCTGCCATTCCAGGGCATTGAACTCAAAACCACTGGAATGGCAGAGGTCAATCGCGAGTGCGGAAATTCGCCCGATGCCATGTTCAGTTAGCGTTTGAGTTAATTTCATTGTGTTCAATGTGAGGAAGAAATCTAATTTCAGTTTTAACAGCTATGGAAGATCACGAATACACCGCTAAATCAAAAGAACAGACTACTGAGATTACTACTAATAATTTATGTAAGAGACAGAATGGTGTAGGTGCACAGTGCTATTGCTATTCTATGAACTGCAAAAAGCGCAGGAATGGACTTTTAAAGGAAAGGGCATGACATTTCACAAGTGAGTCACTTCTACTACTAGTTCTATTACTATTGCTAAAGTCTACGACTACTACTAGTTGTGCTACTACTAGTTAGTACTGCCACTAGTTAGTTCTACTACACTAGTCACTGGGTGAGTGAGAGTCAATCAGTGTCACTACTGAGTGCACGAGTTTGACTGTATGTTGTCTGTGATTAGATAAATTTATAAGCTAGTGAGTGAAATTTTTTTTCTTTCAGAACGAAGGTTTTCCCACGAGCAAACGAGCGGAGCGATGTGTGGGAGTTTTTATGATAAATGCATGTGCACACAACTTACGAAAATTATTCATCAACAATGAGACGAACCCTTGGCTAGAAATTTCATCAAGAAATTTAAGCATCGGAATGTAAAGTCGTTAAAGTATCATAACGATACAGAACACATTTAAACCTATTTAAATATGTTACCAAGTCTTTGTAAATTATCGGTATTATCTTTAAACTTACCCATCTGATCGGATTATACACAAATAGACAGATTTATTTGAACGAAAATTGCCACAAAAAGCTTGAAAAGCTCGGTTTAATAAAAGTTAAGACCGAAAATTGAAACGCCAATGAAGCCGTGCGGCCGATTGTAGAACTATTTAGTAGTGCGTATTTCACGAGAAAACCGTTCATTTTACCAGTCTATGGTGCTGTTTACTTGTAATCGAATTTATTCGAAGGTTTTTGTAATAAACGTAGACCGTTTGAGGCGTAGACCGATTTACAGGTACGAAATTGTGGTACACCGTTTATCAGCCTATGTTTTTTGTCCAATCACCGAAGGTTTCATTATTTAAAACGTTAGCCGAAATTCTTTACAACTTACGTACAAGCTAAGGCCAAACTACAACGCCCCTTCATGACGAGAACATTTTTTATTTTGCTACATTTTTATACGAGTGAATGCTCCTACCCGCTTTCTGTTAAAGATCGCGTATCAAAACCATTCTACATTCAACGCAACCAACTTTCAAACTGTGTATAGCTTGCCATTTTACTTCTAATTTTGCATTTCAGAGTTATAATAAACACATTTCTTTATTGTTGTTGAATTACATACATTACAGTAAATTAGGCCTACAGCTTTATAACACTTTTGTAACAGCTTTTATTTCGCTGCCGTTTGCAGAAATCTTCGAGACGCGTGAACGCTCATAGGTTTTCTATTATTGCTGTATTACTATATTAACAATATTGGTTATTTTAATAATATCAGTGCATTCTACTTATAATATTGGCCAACATTGCATTTCTCCTATTGCAAGGGAGAGATATAAACGTGTAATATTTTCCTTTCATTGTTGTTGTTTGTCATGACCAAACACTTTTTAAATAAATTTTCTAAAAACCTATATAAATACCACAACTTCTTGATATTGCTACCTATGACGTTTTGAAATGTAAACAAAATTGTGTATTGGTTTTCTATTATTACTATATTAATAAAATTGATTATTCTAAGAATATCAGTGCATTTTACTTCTAATATTGGCCAATATTGCATTTCTCCTGTTGCAGGGGGAAATATAAACATATTTTCCATTCATTATTGCTTATTGTTGTATATAATAACACCCACACCCAGTACATTACAGCTACCATTGCAGTTATCCTATTGCACTGCAGAGCCATTTGATTGCTAATATTGCATTTCTCAACCATTAGTACCCTTTATTTTTTTGCCAATATCTCTGGCCATCTTTTTGGTCGTGGGCTGTATGACAGTGGAATTTCTAGTTTATTATTTAAATTTGGAATTTTTTATTATATTTATATTTTGGAACTACAAACCATTAGGTTATTTCTAAATATTTATATTGGAAAAAAAGTTTGTAGTGCCTATAATATTATTTATTGTTGTACCTGGATATAGCTAGCAGTAAGGAGATAAGAGTAATAATACTATTGTTATTACTACTGTTGCTAACTAACTACTACAGTTTAATTTTAATTTTTAGATTTCCAAACAAAACAACTGAGAACTCTCGTTATTTACAACATGGTATCTCAACCGCAGAAGAGTGAATAAGCCTGATCCTTGGGCACTTATCTGCAATGAACATTTCATTGATCCATGTTTTGACAGAACAGGTTAAAATGTTCGACTGAAGTCATTTAAAGGTAATATTTTTCAATGTTGAATGGTGCTTTTCAATGATTGAATTCAAAACAACATTGTCAAGCACAGTGCTGCAAGGTTGTTAAACTTAAAGTAGATATATCTAAAAAAAACTCAGTAACCCCAAACAGCACGCAAAACAGTGACAGCTGCCACAGCAAGTGCTTATGAATATGTTTGCAGCTTAGAAGATGTTGATGTGAATTTCTCTAGTTATGCATCTGTGGCAATGGTTAGTACATCTTTGCAGTATTTCTGCAATTTGTTTGTTGTCATTTCTATTGAAATAATCTTATGGATGCAATCCATTTTTGAGTCATGCTTGATTAAGAAACTTTCATTAAGCTTTATGCCTAAGATGGGTGTGAATGATTTCCAGTGAAAATTGCCACATTTTCATTTTACATAGCGATATGGTAGCATTTTGACCTGTTTTATTCTCGCTTATTTTATTAGTTGTATTGTTGTATCATAAGGGTACTATTTTTATGTGAATAAGACATTCATTTTTGTTGATTTTATGTAATTGTTATAATTGATGCTTTTGTTTAGGTGGTTAGAACAATAAACCTACTGTTACTCAGTTTAAAGCTACCTTTCGCAAACTTATCAGCAAATGTGGTGCAAAATCAGATGCTGGTAAGACAGGTAATGTTACTGCTCAAAACAAGATTCTCATCATACAGGCTACTCCAGAAGTTGGTCAGTTTGTGGAGCTCATAATGATTTCAGATGTAAAATTTCTGTTATAGGTAACAGTATAGTCTATATAGCTGGCTACATTATGTAAAAGCTAACTAAAGTGCTGTCGGGACATTGGCCGTCAGTCGCTGGTTACCACTAAGTCAAGTATCCAGTACCGACATCTGTATACTTTACTCGAGCTACAAAACAATGGAGAATTGGTGCGTTCATCAGAGGGTGTCATCAGGATCCTGTTTGTTGCAGGCCGATGCTTGTGCGATGTGCTATGCCTTGGGAAACACCTTTACGGACACAGCAGATGGCATATCCAACCACTGCGTCATTGATGAAAAACCTTTTTCAGTCGTTTTATGATCTCCGACAGCATCATTATGCTAAAATCCTACATTCAAACTGCAAGGTGCATCTTTGTGGCATAAAATGCCAAAGTAGTACTTTTTAAAGGCCAGTAACAATGTAATCACTGTAATATTCATCTGTAGGTGTGGTTGTGCTGTTATTTCTAATCTGATTTAGTTCTAAGAAACTCTGATGCACCTTGGCTCAATATTCATTGGTATACAAATCTCCTTTTACACATTTTCTGTAAAATGTTCAAGTTTAATCATTTGATTATACTAATTCCTGCATTTCCTTGTTGGTATTATTTTGATTATCCTCTATTACAACTGTTTTTAGTTTCCGTTTAATTGTTGCAGTAGTTTATTCCATCTTTTACAGATACTGTATTATACATATCATACATTCATAAGCTATTATCACTTAAATCTTGAAAACGGCTTCTGTTTTGGCAGCATATGTGTTGTTTTTATCGAAATACTTCATGTGCCAAGTTTTTCCATTATGGTTTATGCATATGTAATATAAATTTTAATATAATGGAACAGCTGTGATTTGCTCGAATATATCATTTGCTGGGTTTATGCATCTGTAATACAACAGTTTGTATGACTAATATGGTCCACGAAAATCTATTTTACATCTACTTATCACTTATTAAATCAAATGATATACAGCCTATGAGGGCTGTATATAATTGTTATATCCCACTCCATATGTTATAAATAGGTTTTCTTCTATCAGGGCACTCTAAACCTTGTGTTGGAGGGGTTTTTGTTAACACCCAGCTGGAAAATAATTATTCAACATGTGTGTTTCCAGTTTCCCCTCATTTTTCACTGCTTGTTTACAAATGGAACTAGTATACGATTAGCTCTCCAATATGGCGCATGCATTACATATCACTATCAGTGTAAAAGTCGCGTGTTGCCATTCCAGTTCAATGTTCCAGGGGTTTTGAGTTCAACGCTTTCAAAGTTATCGCTAGCCTGTGTTTCGCTCTTGTTTGTCAATTATAAGTGACGAAGTTACCATTATTCTTTATGAACACCGGCTTATAAAAGAGCTATGGTTAGGGTAACTAAAAAGTTGCTGCTTTCTTCTCTTTGGGAAAGCCAAGGTATTAAAAGGAGAGAGAGAGCTTTTACGAGTCTCGACTTGTGATTCAGTTGATTTCTTTCACAGCACACTGTAACAGCTAATGTGCTCACTCTTTTTTGTTATTAATATACGTAGTTTTCTTAGGACGTGTGTCGACAGACCTGCCAACCCAAGAGTGGGGCAATGCGTGAGATTTGGTTTTGGGGCAATTGATGTATCAATGATAGCATATATAAAATTTTTGAAATTGGGGCAAAAATCTCACGCATTTTCATTTTTTCTTTGGGGTAATTGCGTGAGTCTCACGCCCAATGCGCGAGAGTTGGCAGGTATGTGTGTCGACATCGTGAGTTTATCTTTTATTGGTGGCAAGTGATTATTTATTAGATATATATTTGTTGTATTGGTCTGCACACGGTCGTCTGTTTGTGTACCGCTTGGTCTACTTTGCCACTCAAATAATCACAGGTATTACGGAGTCACTAACTAAAGCTCGTAGTACGCTAATACAGCCATATTTATTTAATCACACGCAAGGTCATCCAACTTGTAATAGATCCCACATAGTAGTGCTTGCAAGGGCCGTAAGTCGCTATATTAGCGAGAGGCCAGTGCAAAACGTCACTACAATTTCATTTTCTTTAGCTATATTTTTCATATGGAATTTTTTTGGTGCATCATTAAACGCCATTGACATAATTTCGATGTTTGTTCAATTTCGGTGTTCATTCAGTTTCTTGTCAGGTTCTAGAAAGAGAACTATTTTTTCATTGGAAAAAGAAGTGGCCCGACCCCCACTGTTTTGGTTTCATATATTTAATAAGTCAGCTGTCAGGTATTTATTAGGATTTATTGGCAAGGTACAAGAAACAATTAACAAGATACACATACGCCATAGAGCTCGTGCTAACACGTGACTGGAAGACGGAAACTGCTTATATAGCCTACTGCAATCTATAACATTTTCCTTCTAAACCTTACTGTTTAAACCATAAACAGTAGATTCAAAACTTGTAACATGTGATTGTCTTGACCACTCGATAAACAAAAAATAAAATACTACAACAAACTTACACGCACTACTACTAAAAAATTACAATATCTAAGTAAGACACGGGATCCCACCCAAGGCCCTGGAAAGACCACCCAAGAGCATGAGGTGTCAACCCCACCACAACCCTAGGAGCTGCTCATGAACACTCACCCTAGGAGCTGCTCATGAACACTCATACTGATCTAAATACGCAGGCCTCTTTAGTTCTCTGCCAAATCTAGACCGCGTTACCAACAGACTCAAAGCGGAGACAGTTGGCAGTGCACTCGCGACGCTAGCCGGCGGTTTATCAGAACCCCCTAGTACGCTCGCTCGCTCTCTGTTTTGATCCCCAGTATTGGCATTTCTTACAATCCCAGACCCATTCTTGCCCATAGGAAATTCTCTAGGATGAATTGGCTTGTTGACTTGACTACTTCGTATATCTACACCGTTACGTCTAAAGAGCATGTTTTTGTCTGTCTTTACTAAGTAAGATCTATCACTATATGTACCCTCAATCTCACCTTGTATCCATTTTTTTGGCAGTTCTGAAATACACTTGTTCATTTGATCTAAACCCTTCTTTCTCAGAGCCCGCCTTCCTATCATAGTAATACTTATCCTTTGCTTTACGTTCACCCAGTGGTAATCTGACCTCACTTTTAACTCGTAGGTCTGAACTTGGTACCTAACTACCGAGAGTGGCAGGCTGTCGCATAAAGAGCGCCCTTGCAACAATTGGGCAGAAGAAGGCAAGCCCTCTCCAATAGGGGTGTTGCGAAGGTGGGCTGGGTGTTGGGACAACCCAGTCCACACATCGGCCTATCATAGACTTCACCGTCCCAATAGTGCGCTCCACTTGGCCTTTTCCTGATGGGTGAAGCGGGGAACTAGTTACATGTTTGATACTTTTTGAATTACAATATTTTCTGAAATAAGAAGACGAGAACTGAGGACCATTATCCGATACCAGTACCTGTGAAGTCCCAAAATCAGAAAACACTTGTCGTAGTGCTTGTGCCACAGTTTTAGCAGTGGTAGTTTCCAATTCTTTCACTGCAGGCCATTTAGAAAGATAGTCTACTAACATAAGGTACTCCTTACCTTTGAAACTAAATAAATCGACACCCACTTTCTGAAATGGGAAATACGGGATTGATACTGAAAGCAGTGGTCCCTTCCTACCTTTTCTTTTCAATGTACGACAAGGCTCACAAGCCAGGCATTTATCCTTTATACGTCGTCTTAGGCCAGGCCAAAAAACAGCTGTCTGTGCGCATTGCATTGTTTTAGTTATACCCTGATGAGCTGAATGCAATGCCTCTAAAACCTCATTTCTCAAGGTCACTGGAATTACGAGTCTGTTGCCATAAAATACAATGCCACCTACCTCATCTAAGTTATTTCTCAAACTCCAAAAGAGTAAAGTTGGACTTGGGCATACTCGTCTAGCTGTTGGCCACCCTTCCCTGATGAACTGTAACGCAACCGCCAGTTCTTCATCATTACTCGTAGCCTAGGCATACTTACCCATGGTTTCTTCCGATCTAATTACAACTTTGCATACCTGCATCAGCGGATCTGGCCCCAGATCTTCTACCAGTCCCGTACCTGCAGGGCGCGTTCTGGATAGAGTATCAGCTATCACCATATCATTACCAAGAACATAAGTCAGCGTGAACGAATAACTTAGCAGCTCTAGTCGCATTGCTGCCAGCGTAGGTGAAAGTGTAGCTATCTCTTTTTCCATGATACCCAACAGCGGTTTGTTGTCTGTGGCAATTGTGACATGTCTGCCCTAACAGTAATATCTGAATCGTTTGCATGCAAAAACTGTAGCCAACAGCTCTTTCTCAATTTGCGAGTACCTCTGTTGAGTTTCTGTAAGAGACTTGGCCACAAACTCAATTGGCCTACCACCCTGTAGAAGTACTGCCCCCAAAGAATGAGAGCTAGCATCAGCTGGAAGGGTTACTGCAGCTTTAGGATCAAAATAAGAAAGAGTAGGAGCATCAAGTATACTCTTTTTTAAGGCCTCAAAAGCTTGTGCTTGCTGGATCTCCCATATAAATTCCTTCGACTTTTTGTACACCTCTCACAAAGGGTAAGTCAATTCAGACAATCCTGGAATGAATTTGGACAAGTAGTTTATAAACCTGAGTACCCTCTCATCTGCCTTGCTATCTGTTATGTCTTATTCCCCAAGGTCAGCTAGCTAGCAGAAATGACCTACTTACGCAATTGTTGTTTTTTGCTTAGTGTCTCATTCTCCTAATATGGCATGGCTTGCTATCTTCTTGCATGCTGTCACTTTATTAAATAGATTGTAAGAGACAAGTCAACCTCCCGTTTCTACGCAACCTAAGGATTTATCACTATCATTGGGTATGACCATGTTCTTCACCGCACTTACCTTGTCGGCTCCAGGCCAGACGCCGTGCTCAGACAACTCATGACCTAAAAAAGTCACCACTTGCTGTCCAAAAACACACTTCTCCTTGTTCAGTGTGAGACCAGCGCTTTTACATCCCGCTAAAACCTGATGTAACCTATCATTGTGTTCTTTTAACGTCTTCGCATGAATCAAAATATCGTCTATATAGACTTCTACTCTCTCTATGCCTTGTAGCATATCTACCATTTTGGCATGAAATAGTTCAGGTGCATTACAGATACCCATAGAGCATCTGAGGTATCTAAACTTACCATATGGTGTGAAGAAACAGGTGAGTCTCGAAGACTCATAAGTCAATGGCAACTGGTGGAAGCTGTGTTTCCCATCTAAACAACTGAAATACTTAGCTCCATGTAGACGAGCAAATATCTCAGTGCTAGTACTAATGAGACATTGTGTTCTTATAAACTGAGTGTTCAAGTACTGTAGATTTAAGCATATTCTGATTTTATCATTTGGTTTTCTCACAGTTACTGTTGGGCGTAGCCACTCTGAGGGCTCCTCATCCATACATATGATACCCGCATTTTCCAGTTTATAGAACTCTTTTTTGAATTTCTGTCTAATACCCTGTGGTATTGTTCTAGGCGCCACAGCTTTGGGCACTGCTGTTGGTTTCAACTGAAATTCGATTTCTTTTTTAATCTTACCTAAACCTTGAAGAAGATCACTCATAGTTTTTTGCTATGTCTTCACACAGTTTTGACCACAAATTGCTAATTGGCAGCTCTTTGACTACATTTACACCAAGTATAAGCCCCAAATCCTTGATTGCGGGTAATTCCAACAGAGTCCCTTTATGCGCTGAAACACTGTCTATATAAAACATCGCTTCACATGCTTTTTGATTGATTGCCACCCGCAATGAGACTTTACCGATTGGTCGAATTTGTTGGCCACCAAAATCCAGTAGCGAAATCCTAGTGCTCTTGATGTGACCAATACCCAAACTCCACAAAGTAGACATGTACATAATGCTTACCTGGGTCCCCGTGTCAATTTGACATTTTACAATTTTTTCTACAATGGAAATATCTAGGAACCAACCCCCTTTACCCCCATTAACACTAAATACTGAAAACTCAATGTCACTCTTCTCTTCAGAGTCTGGGATCCCTACAGACACCGCCAGTGCCTGCTGCTTCTCATGTGTATTACCCTCCCATTGAGAATCAACTTCTGCAGACAGAGTTTTTAGAGAATTTTCACCTCTTTGCCTTTGGCCTTGTTTACAAGCTCTAGCCAAATGATTAAAGAGATGGCATGTGTTGCATCGCTTTCCGTACGCAGGACACGTGCCTTTAGCATGACTCCCCCCACAATATTTACAGTCAGAAATCAGTTTTTTGTCAGTACGTGGTGCCGCTTGACTTCTGTATTTGTTTCGGTTTATTGCATTTACTGGCACCCCTCCACCTTCAGCACCTAGGCCTACTGAATTTACTACTGAGCTGCTAGAGCTACCTAGCCCATCAACTTCCTCTCGCTGATGCTTAGGAATTATTTCTTTGGCTCTCATTTTTGATTTGATATTATCCAGAGTCACCCGATCATCCAATTGTAACTCTCTGGATACCTCTTTGTCTTCCATACCAGCCAGGATTCTTGTCTTCAACATTGACACCCGTTGCTCATCCCCCAACCACATTTTGTGACTAACTCATACAGTGTCCTAATGTACTCTTCATTGGATTCGTGATTGCCTTGAACGTGGTTAGAAAACAGTATACTGTAATATAGTGAGCAGTCTCGGGGTTGAAAATATGCATCAAATGCAGCTAATGTTCTATCATATAAAGTATTCGCAGGTGTACCACTAGTATCAGCTGCTACGGTTAGCAAAGGGAATATTTTCTCAGCTTCTTCCCTCATTATAAAAATAAGTATGTCAACTTGTTGGGCTGTTTTGGCATCAATATCAGCTGCACTCTTATATCTGGCAAAGCGCTTTTTCCACATTTCACTGGCATTAGTGAAATCCAGTTCACTGGGAGGTTTTACTGCAGGCATAATTTCGGTAGATCAAAGTGATACTATATGGTTGCTACCCTGCACTTATCTGAGAAGTTTAAAGTCAAATCAATATTCCATTGATAGACTGATTTGCCTGTGGCACGCTTGGTTAAGACAATGTCTCACTTCTGACAGTTCACATCGATCATTGGGTGATTGCTGTCCTTACTCGCAGCGTCATGTTTTGGTTTCATATACTTAATAAGTCAGCTGTCAGGTATTTATTAGGATTTATTGGCAAGGTGCAAGATACACATACGCCATGGAGCTCGTGCTAACACGTGATCGAAAAACGGAAACTGCTTATATACTGCAATCTATAACACGTACATAGATTGTTTTTGAGTTTGCTTTTACATTCTACAATTGTTTTTGTCTATTTATATAAATAAATATGCACAAATAGCGCCAATATATATAATTTAATTATGTATATAAGTATTTAAATTATTATTATTAATCAATTATTAAATTTTATATAATATGCGTAAATGCAGTTCTGTAAATGAGACACCTCAATTGCTCACTTTATTTTTTTTTTCTCGACTCGAGTTGAGAACACGGGACGCGAGGCACTGTAAGACGCCATAGGCAGGGTGATTGACTCATTTTCTGCGGCAGATTTCTTTCACTTTTGAGTTTCTAATTTGATCTTAGGTGTCTTGTTGCTTGTAGGTCAGTTATGCTTATTTTGTGGTCTGGCTTTACTGTATCTTGTTTGGGGATATTCCCATACAACAGTGTTAAGCTATTATAAACAATATTGATATTTTTCAGTTAAAGATACTTTTTCATTTTATAAGTGTAACAACTAAAATACATAATAGATAAAATTGTAAAAAATAATATTAGTGACAAAAGGTTTAAATAGCCAATGTTACACCCTTGCTCGATCGTTTATTCATGATCTTAGCTCAATTCCCTACAACTGAGTTTCGACAGTCAAACAAGAGTCATGACAGGCTATAGATAGGGAGCCTCAACAGCTGAATTAGAAAGAGGCCTCATCAGATGGAGAGAAAGAGGCCTCAGCAGATGGAGAGAAAGAGACCTCAGCAGATGGAAAGAAAGAGGCCTCAGCAAATAAAAAGAAAGAGGCCTCAGCAGATGGAGAGAAAGAGGCCTCAGCAGATGGAGAGAAAGAGGCCTCAGCAGATGGAGAGAAAGGGCCTCATCAGATGGAGAGAAAGAGGCCTCAGCAGATGGAGAAAAAGGGCCTCATCAGATGGAGAGAAAGAGGCCTCAGCAAATGGAGAGAAAGGGCTTCTGTTCTTTATGTTGTAGAGTGTTGGTATCAGAGAACACTTGTTTTTAAGACATCATGGGAATGTACAGATTAGAACTGATGACTTACTCCAGTTGTTTTGGTCGTGTCTGGTAGAGGCCTAATTTTTTTGGAAGTTTTCTGGCAGGATGATTGACTTATCTTTTGTGATAGATTCCTTCCACTTTATAGCTTGAAATTTTTTGTACACCCTCTTTTAATTATTGGATTGTTCGATGCTTTGGGTGTATATGTTGTAGTCTGGTTTCAGTCCCTGTTAGTATTTTGTATCAGTGATGTTTCTATACAACAACGCAAATAATCTATCTCATATTTATGCATTCCAAGTTTTTAGTGAATGCTATAACAAAACATTAATCCGGCTTTAAAATATTATTTTATAGACTGCTAGCAATAAATTTCTCCTTTACATAAGTTGAAAATTTAAAAAATTATCCACAAAAATAAACTATTCTTGGAAGTCAACTCTCAAAAACCTATTTACGCATTAATAAGAAATGTCAAATAACTCGCCTAATTATTATGAGTTCAAGTATGAGGACAAAATAATGCAATGGACTTTCTATCATAAATCCGTTATTCTGCTTTCAAGACCAGACAACAATCTTACGAACGGATCTATAGCCTGTACTTTTAATAACTATCATCTCTTCCTTGTAGTTGGTATGTCACTAGATCTTATTTGAATGGTGAATGAACATAACATAGGTTGAAACTTACAGGGTAACAGTATTTCAGAGCCGGTAACTGACGATTGTTCACATAAGCAAAATACTTGTAAGTTCACTGTCTGTACCAGACAATTGGCTAAAATAACAGAAACAAAAATAACTATAAACAAACAAAAGAACTGTGTGAAAATGTTTTGAGCTGTAGCATATGGATCCAGCTTGACTGTCCATCATACTTGATTGCCTAATATGGTGCTCCAAATTGGTATTGCTTCAGAACTGACAATAGTTTGTTCTCTTTGTCTTTACTTCCACTGGAACCTGAGGGACCAAGTTTTTTTCTGCTTTGTCTACATTGCCTACATGGCATTTTTGTGATAGTGGCGATTAACTGTTTCTTTTTGAGCTTTTAGGAGCTTGCAATCACATTTCCACATATTTTGCACCTACCACACACCAGAGTAAAACATGGTGAATCTTTTGATACCAAATAACTGTAATGGGAATTTTGTTGCAAGTCAAAATTTAACACGCCAATCATGGTTATACCTATCACCTCTAAAGTGTCTTGAAGATCTGCTAGAGCAGTGGTTCCCAACTACCTTGGAGCCATGGACCCCCTGAGCTCCTTATCTAAAAGTCATGGACCTTTTATAAACATCATAATATATAGTGTTTATAACAATGCGTTGTAAATTGGCGTACATTATAAATTAGAATAATATAAGAGTCAGTAGATTTGACATGTTTCTATTTATTTTCTTATAAAAGCAATGCTATACTAAATTGCTTTGACTTTTAGTTTTCAGTAGTCAGTTTTTTAGTTTTTTAATTGTACTTCTTGTTTTTCACAAAATTCTCAATCTTTGGGGAAATGGTTGACAAAGCGCATCGCATGTCGTCTTCAAGTCCCAGTTGATTTTGTTGTTTCGATTTGAGAACAACCATGTAGGAGAAAGCGAACTTGCATAGGTATGTAGACACAAATGGGAGCAGAGTTTGAAGGGTGTGTTTGGCTGTCTGTGGATTTGAATGAATCATGGAAGGCCAAAATTCTTCAATGGTTTGATCTTCATGAACATCTTTGGCAGATGAGTCATTCTTCAAATCTATGTGTGCTTTCTGCAACTCACCAAGTACGCTTTCATTTTCTTTTCAAGGATTTCTGACAAGGCTCAGTTCTGATTCACTCCCCTCAGGAAAATAGTGCTGAAACTCTGACTCCAAAGAATCCAAGTGAAATATAATATTACTTTGTAATGATATAGGCATTGAAATAGTTTCTTAATTTTTGGGCTGTAGAATCAAGGAAAGCGATTCAAACATAGAAAAATTACCTTGAGCTACCTTTTTCTTCCATAATTCAAGTTTGCATAGGAATGCTTTCAAGACATCTGTGAACTTGACTATGTTTATGTTTTTTCCTTGCATCTGGCGATTAAGTTCATTGATTTGGTCGAATATATCCGCCAAGTAGGCTAGATTAAGCAGCCAAACTTCATCCTTTGGACATTTTTCGAATTCTGCTTTGTTTTTCTGTTCCCAAAAGATCTTAATTTTTTCTTGTAGTTTGAATGTCCTTGCAGTTACGTTTCCTTTGGAAAGCCAACGAACATTTGTGTGATATAAAAAAACTTGATGCTCTGCTTCCATATCTTTGCATAGTTCTTTAAAGGTTGACTTGCAACAAAATTCACATTACAGTTATTTGATATGAAAAGATTCCCCATGTATTACTCTGTTGTGTTGTAGGTGCAAAATATGCGGAAAGGTGATTACAAGCTCTTAAAAGGTCAAAAACGAACATAAAATCGCAGCCACACGAGACCACTGTAGTTTGGAGTCTCTTTCCAAAACGGCTCAAATGTGATGTAGTTGTGAAAGATGGTTTCAGTTTACACTTTCATGCAACCTTATTCGTCAAAATATTTTCACAAATATGCTTCACGCATTCAATAAAACTATGTCTATTGTTTTTACGCGTCTATTTCATCGTCATCGTAATTCTGTCACCTTTAGCAGTGATATCTTATAACTTACCGTAAAAACTCGTTAAACTTTTTAACCTTCGCTCGAAGGAGTACATATCATTGTCTGATAATTATGACGAGCTTGTTGGTCACTTGCGATAATTGAAAAGTGCTGCAGAAATTATTTGTGAAGTATTGGGTCACATGATTAGATTACGACTTGCCGATTAGACCAAACCGAAACAAAACTGTAAAGTAGCGAGCATCTATATTTGATATGGGGTCTTCGATAAAACCCGAAGTGTTTGTCATAAACTAGTGCTACGATAAGTTTTATATTGAGCTTTTTATATGCCTTTCAATTCTTGTGAGAACATTACATGACAAGACAACCAAGTTTCATGGCTACATCATCGAAATAAAGAGATTCTAATCTACGGCGGCTTTTCGTTTCTGAGCTTTTAAGAGCTTGTACTCACATTTCCACATATTTGGCACCTACAACACAACAGAGTAAGACATGGTGAATCTTTTGATACCAAATAACTGTAATGTGAATTTTATTGCAAGTCAACCTTTAAGCAATCTAGAATTCAGGGATCCGCCTTTGATATAGTTTACTATGCTAATTACCTGATTGAGGATTGCTGAAAATGATTCAGGAAGGGTTTTAGCAGCCAAAACATGTCTGCGTATCATACAATGTACGCCTTTGACATTTGGAACTAGCTGTTTCACTCTTGCTTGGAAGCCAGAGGTAGATCCTAACACTGATAGAGCACCATCTGTGCAGCAGCCGCATAAGTTTCCCATGACAGCTTTTCAGTCTCGGAGAATTGTGAAACCTTGTCAAGAATTTTAGAGGCGTGTATAGTTGTTTTGAGTGCACTGCAGAAAAGGAACGCCTCTTTGATGTTTTCATTGTTGACATACATGTATCTAGCAAAGACCAACAACTGAGCACACGATTCCACATCTGTTGATTCATCAAGTTGAATAGAAAACAATCCAAAAAGTGCATTTCGAATTTCCTCTACCAACTGTTTGTTGATGTTTTCACTCATTTCAGTTATTCGCCTTTGAATAGTGTTATTTGACAATGATATCGCAGATTTCTTTCTTTCGGCCACTTTACCAAGCACAAGCTTCTCCATCTGCTGAGCGCAGGGTTTAATTAGCTGCTCCCCAATTGTGTAAGGTTTTTTCTGTTTTGCAATTTGTAATGCAACTGCATATGATGCTTCAACCGCCTTGTCCTGGGCTACCTGAAAAGCTCCATCAGAAGAAAATCATCTTCTTCAAGGATGTTTCCTGTCGTTCAGCAAATTTTCTGTCATGATTTACTAAATCAGATTGTTGGGACCTTAGATGTAATTTTAGCTTAGCAGGCTTCATGGAATCGTTAGTCATCATTTTATGTCAGATCACACACTGAGGTTTTCTTTATCTTTTGTTATTAAACAGGTGAACCCATAGTCTAAATATGAATTGTCATATTTTCTTTTCTTGCTAGCCATGCTAAAAATGTTTTAAAATCATACATGTACATATCAACATAGAACAGCTTAAAATTTGAAATACCCATTATGCATTGCCATACTTCACTTACGTTTACAGCTGAAACTACCACTGTCTTTGTTTTCTCACTGCTTAGTAAAGTTAAATTATAATTAAATTATCATAAGCTATTGATCATGTGATCCAAGTTAAAATAATCTTACAACTTTTACAATTTCCAACTTTTATAAACAATGGTGGTTATTTTACCGATCTGCTAGTTTCATTTTGTTGTCAAATAAATATGGATGGCAAATATTGTCACAGTTATGATCAGTCAGCTGCCATTAACAAGCATTCATGATATTAATAGTCAACATTGTGAAATGACCCAAATTTGGTTTTATATTTAGATTTTGAGTATGAAAACTACACTGCACAGCTTTTTCTGCTGTCCCATCTTATTGGCCGGATCAAACAATGTGACAACAACGAAAAACTGTCATTTTATATTAGAGGTGGCAAAATATTAATTAAATTTTAATTTCGGGTGAATTATATTTAATTTCAAGCATATACTTAGACCCCTACCGATCTTAAAATTAATAAAAAATAATTAAGTTGAAATGTTTCATTTTTCATGGGTCTTAGTATATCACTGAAATTGAAAAGGGAGAGAGAGAATTATGTGTTTGCTGGTTACAGGTTTTGTTGTTTTGTACTACTAACCGGAAATCAGGTACTATCCAGCGATTGACGCACATAGGTGATAAAACCTAACAAGACAATGCGACCACCCCGCGAGAATTGCATTAGCCTCGAAACCCAGGCTAGCACAATCCCAACAGAGCTTGTTCATTAAACCCCGCCCATATGATAGCCGTCGCCTATCCTTTAAGGTTTTATATCATTGATCCAACCACTATAAGACAGAAATAGCTGTAAATAACTAGCTAGAAAAACTAATGCTAGCACCAGCCTGTGGACCCTCTCAAAACCTCCTGTGGACCCCTAGGGGTCCATGGACCACCAGTTAGGAACCACTGTCAGCTAGAGTCTCTATACTTGCTCCTACGATCATATCTAAGAGATTCATAACCAGTATTTCTACTCTCTTTTCTAGAGTATTTATTCTTAGACCTTTCATCGTATATAACTCTTGCATTGTTTTTGAGAAATTCTGTTAATTCAACCATTTTCGGAAGCACTTGAATCAGAACTTGAATAATGACTGGCTCTTCTTGCTTTAAATTTATTTTAGAAGCTTTTGTCAAAATTTCCGAAACACTAATTTTGCTAGCTTTAATCTAGCTCCTTCCAATATGGCATCAGATTCTCGCGCGAGTTTTCTGGCTATCAAAGTATCTGTTAATTTTTTCCAATTTAATTCGGTTTGTTGCATTGATTGCCTACGTAAAGAACCTTCTCGCAAGCCATTAACAGCTATTGCAAGAGCAAATTATTTCCTCACATCTTCATTACCACCAAAATCGACCTTTCTACTAAGTTCTTCAACTCTAAGCAAATAATCCCTTTCCTTTTCACAAGCTGTTTGTGAAACAGTAACGAATTTCAATGTTTTGATGTATACCGTCTCATCAGTACCATAAATAGTAACTAAATGAGCCATAGCCTCATCATGAGTAGAGTTTTTATCCAGCATACGAAAATCAACAGAGCTTAAAGCATCTCTACCATCACTACCTAGTGCGTGTAATAACACAATAAGTTTCATACGGCTACTAAATTTATAGTTGCCGTCTTCATCCTTACCCAATTTTATACCAACCATTTCCGCGACAATTTAAAAACTATCAAATCATCTTTTCTATGAAGCATTAACTTCACCACTATCCAATTTTAACGGGAAAAACCAATTAAAATTAAACGCCGTAGGTGACGCATAACACAACACTACACGAACACTACACATGTGGTAAAAGCACCACCAAATTTCACCGAGCTCCACTACGCCACCGTAAACACTATATTTCACTGAGCACCACTACACCGTAAACAGTAAATTTCTCTATAAACACTGAATCACTGAAAGCACGGAAAACACACACGTAACACTTACCGCGAGGTATAGAACCTGCTAAACACTGAACACAAGTATCACAGCACTAACACGAATCACTTTAAACAAACTTTGCAGTGGTCATCCTGCCGACTAGGCCATGTTAAATACTTTCACTCATCAAATAATCCACCAGGGAAAAGCTCGTCTGCAATTGGTCACATGGTTATATAGCTTCGTAGTCATCCACATTGTTGACTCATATAGGCCTACATATTTGTGGTGCGGTGTTTCAATACTGGACTGGCATACGTAATCTAAGTTCTTGCAATACGAGCGGGTACGAGGCAGACACATGCATATACAACAGTCTGCATTGCTCTCTCCATTAATGTCAGAGTTGTAAAGTATGCATCTCTTGACTGTCAAAATTTACTGGCATGACTTGAAGGACTTGACAGATCAATTTCTTTGCTTGTTTCCAGCTTTGTTTTCTTGAAGATAAGATCAGTTTGACAGCGGCTTTAATACTTTTGCTGGTTTCCATTTCGTCGCTCTATCATTAACAGTTTGCACCAAGACTGGTTGCCACTTTAGTGTGTTTTTATCTTTACTGCCATTGTTGCGAACAATTACCATACTGTGTTGTCTGTTTACTTTAGCCGCAGCAACTGCTTCCAAATCTATCTGGCTAGGCTCTAGTACTTCAGGTGCTTGTGGTACTGTTCTAGCAGGGCACTTGAGGAACTAGTGACTGGAGGATGCGGCAATAAACTCAATTTATGTATAAAGAAAATAATACTTGAATCATATTGAAAGATTCCAACCTTACAAGCATGAATGAATAAAAAAAATCTTTGACAATAATTTGCCTAACAAACTACATTATTATTGCCCTTTTCTAGTTCATAACAATGATAGTGCTTTCTAGTTCGAATACAATGTTTGACTTTAATAACTCGTGAGTAGTTAGTATAGTATTAGTATTAATAGATTATTCCAGAACAAGTTTTACGTGGCAGATCACTGATGCAAAACTGGCTGAGTTCAGCTGACCAATCATAAGTTGAACATTGACATGAACTCAACAAAAAAATCCACATTTGATAGGATCAAAGGTCATGTTGCCAAACAATGCACTGTCAAATATGCGGTATCGAAAAAATGTCATGGCATACAAAATGTTTATGTAGGTGTAACAGCAAATGATTACAAGAAAATATTGTTAAGAGTCAGATCATTTGTTGAAGTTGATACAAGTACCATAGTCATGATTTTCCTTGAGCACAGCCACTCATGTGGACTTTAAAAGTCTTGGTTAGGGGATGTATGATATTCCATAAGAGCTTTCCAGGGACCTTCGACTGGTTTTAGAATATTTTTGATGATCTTGACAGCCGATTCTGCTTTGCCATTACTTTGTGAATGTGTAAGTGAAAAGGTAGTATATATAGAGTTTCAGTTTTTAGCTAGCATGAAAAATTCACTATTAACATAGTACCTTGCATTACCACTGTGTAGATATCATGGAACCGCTGTGATGGGAAAATACACTTTTGCAAGCCTCAATTATGAAACACATTTGTTTATTACAATTTTACCAGCTCTATGATGTCTGCCATATAGTCTACTAAGACGAGGTATGAAGCTCTTCTATAATAACAGACATCAGCTCCCACTTTAGGGAACAGCTGTATTGGAACCTCGTGACACATCAAAGAGTTTGATTAGCCAGTTTGTTCGTTGAACAAGGTTGGCAGGGCAAAGCTTTGTTTCAACTCGCTAGCCATTGTTGACCAATAAAGTATATTTCTGGTCCTGTTCTACAAGCTATCTGCATTTTCATGAGCACCACACAAAACCCGTTAGATCTATGCTATCACATTGTCAGAGTCTACTGATTGTAAACTTTGATATACAAATCTTCATCTTAGAACCATCTCCTTTTAAGTCTATGAGTTTCTTATTGATTCAAAGCACCTATTACGTTTGCCAGGCCCGCCTCTGGCTATAGCACCAACCGTTTCTTTTCAAGTTGCATCTTCTGCTTCATATTGTCTCATTTGCTCCAACCTTGTGTCACTCAAATTGATAAACCCATCAGACTTATAGTCATCCACACTCCTGACGTAGCATAGCTCCTTTACACTTACATCACACTCAATGAATGCAGGCTTATTGAAGCAATTGTTCTCTCTCAACCATTCACCTAATAACTCACCTAATTATTATGAGTTTAGATATGTGAAAAAATTACTGGGATGGACATTCTATCATAAAACCGCTGTTCCTCTTTCGGCGCCAAAAGACGATCAATCTCAAGAATGAATCTATAACCTGTGTCTTTAGTAACTAGCACACATGTTTGCTTCCAACAAAATTTTTTGATTGTTTAGTTCAAAACAGTGATTTCGAACTAGACACTATACAACAAGTACATGTACGCACTAAAATACAAATACAATCTATGCTCTAGAAAAAGATAGTTCTACAATGTTGCAGCTATTTCCAGTTGATATCTTGCAAAGATTGCAAATCTTACTGTTCGCTTTCACGACTTGGCATTACTGATAAAACCTAGTATTTTATCAAAATTACGCAAACATCTGTGTATTTTTGAATCCCTAATCTGTAATATTATCTGCTACTTTTAATGCAATAAATATTTTGAGCTGTCAGTTAACATGTAATGGGGCAGTAGTAAACGTTCACACCAAAGCAGCTACTAAGTTTTTGATGTTTGGTATAACTTCTAAGCATGTTTCGTAAAAAGTTTTGTTTGTACCAAATTATTTCCATTTTTAGGTAGTGCTAAAATCAGTTAACATCAATTCATTCCAATCTGAAAGTAGTTTTGTCTAAAACTACCATTGCGGAAGTATACAGGAAACGTTATAGGAGCCAAGGTTATGAAACCCATCGTTATAGGAGCCAAGGTTATGAAAACCCATCGTTATAAAAGTCAAGGTTATGAAAACCCATCATTATAAGAGCCAAGGTTATGAAAACCCAAAAAAAGAAAAATCTTCCTCAACTATTTTAGTACATTTTACTCTTATTTTTTATTCTCATCAGAATGTAATGTGATGAGAATGTAATGTGATGAGAATGTAATGTGATGAGAATGTAATGTGATGAGAATGTAATGTGATGAGAATGTAATGTGATGAGAATGTAATGTGATGAGAATGTAATGTGATGAGAATGTAATGTGATGAGAATGTAATGTGATGAGAATGTAATGTGATGAGAATGTAATGTGATGAGAATGTAATGTGATGAGAATGTAATGTGATGAGAATGTAATGTGATGAGAATGTAATGTGATGAGAATGTAATGTGATGAGAATGTAATGTGATGAGAATGTAATGTGATGAGAATGTAATGTGATGAGAATCAGAATGTGATGAGAATCAGAATGTAAGTGAAAAGCTTGAAGCAAGACGAGTAATAAAAAAGTTCAATGTTCTCTTATGCGCTTCATCAACCATCTACTAAAAACTTAACTTTTCGAGTTGACTACACATAAAGTGCCAAGTGAAAGATTATATTGCACAAAATAAACAATTGTCTGATGCACAGCGCACCCTCAGGATACGATTCTAATTGGTTCCATGGTTGGCATCATATGGTGAAAAATCGTATGAAGGGGTATAGAAACCATAGTAATTATATAATGCATACATACCTTGGTAAAATCATCAAATTTTCATAAAAGTACTGTAAATATTAACAATTGGTAAAAAATAGTATGTTTACCTTAGTAAATATAGTTACCTACAGTAACTTTAGTATATTTAATGTATTTATTGGTTATGATGTGCATTAAAAGGTAACGTTGCTATGTGCAGTACGTACCGTAGAGAGTTCTAACCTTCAAAACATTTGTATGTGTAACATAAACTTTAAATTCACTTTAAATAAGTTTAGCTTACTAAACACACTTGAAGCTAAGTTTTAGTATGTATTTTTAACTATTTTACTGAATTTTATATTTTTATCACCAAAATTCTATCATCAGTTTTTCACCATGTTTTCAGCAGAATTTTAGCCGACCCCATTAAAACCTTTTTTAATCTAATCCGGCAGGAAAGACCGAACAATGCTGTTTTGGTAAGGAAGTAAATTTTTTCTAGCAGGCTAAGGGAAGTTGTTTGACCATGGACCTTTTGTTTGAAGGAATTGCAACTCAAACTTTGCTTCTGGTTTAAAGGGAAAATAACATTGTTTTACATGCGGAAGTTGCTGAGCTGAGAGAAGTCGGTCATCATGTCTCGTTCAGGCATTGTGCAAATGTTTTCAGCAAACAACATTTCGACGTCTTTGTTATTTTGATGTGCGTAATAAGCTCGTCGACCGCCAAATTTGAACTCAGGTAAAAATTTGGTTGAATTCTTATGGTGAAAGAAAATTCGTATAGTGATGTTCCACTTCGTAAGGTAAAAAAATCGTATAACAGGGTAATCGTATTCCGAGGGTGCACTGTATTGTTAAATAAACATTGAAGCCAGTGGTTTGACAAGAATAGCAAAAAAATTTTTACCATAATTTGGGCTGCATTCACCCGTCAACAAAATTTCATTATCTTTACAAATTTACTGTACACAAGAAACACATGTTATAGCTAACGTTATAGCTAATTTTATAGCTAATGTTATAGCTAATGTTATTGCTAATGTTATAGTTAGTGAAGTCTATCCAATGTACATGCTAACATTGTTAAATTTGCTGAGATGCGCTATATTGAGATAATCTAATTTGATGACTTATTGTTTTGTAGCGGATGCTTTCTGAGTAAGCATGAAGCGCCTGTACACACGCCTAGAAGGTTTTAGGTCTGCATCTATTTTATAGTTATAAATTGTTGGCCGATTTGCGTAACTATTATGATTCTGACCTCAATGATCATACACTTTCATGCTACATTCGCGAAAGGCTTCAATAAAAACCCTCAAAGCCTATTCTGAAACGGCTTGCACATATATTATGCACAGATATTTGATGCTACAGGTCTCACCATCCACGGGGATTTGTCTCTGACGCCAAATCTACAGTTGATAATGCTGAGATAGACCGGTTTAACAAGCTGTCAAATACTTGGTATGTGCAATGTGTGTTGTTGTACCTGTTGTTGTAACTGTTGTTGTACCTGTTGTTGTTTGGCTCACTTAGTCTGTCATTTGTTCAAATGCCGATTACTGCTTACACAATAGTTCATAAAAGTGTATATAATAGAAAATTAAGAGGTGGTATGCTATCTTACTTTTGATTTGTTTTGCCGTTTTTTGGTTATATTTAATACAAGCTTGATAGAAAGAAAATAAGAATGGGAATACCAAAGTTTGCTCCAAACTTTGCTGGCTATTACACTATTGCAAGAGAGATGGTAATGTTTTTTCTACATCAGAAGGCATTAACCTAGGGTGCCTTTTCAATCAGCGCTTTTTCGAAAACTTTATAGAAATTTGATTTACTCAACTAGAGCCTTCAATTGATTAATTGAAAATTATATATTGTTATCCCAAATAATTCATAATAATTTGAAATAACCAAAAACTTGTTATTTTTGATAATCATTTTTAAAAGATGTCACAACTGTTGTCAAAACACAACAGTTGTGTGTTAAGACACTAATCATTTTTTTTTTAAATCATTGGTGTTTTGACACACAAATGTCGTGTTTTGACAAGTTGAAGGTAAGTTAGCAGATTTATTGCATCCGAAAGGTTTAATATGGCTCCACCAAAAAAAAATTATAGGCGACATTCGCTTTGCCTGTAATAGGGCTAAATTTATCTTTCAAAAATTCTGACGAACCTTTTGAACAGTACATCGCCAGCCTCTATTTGAATGCTGCCTATAATTGACCACCACTATAAAGGAAGAGTTGAAAAAAGAGTGTCATAGCCTTCAATCAGAGGTTTTACGGTATATGCAACATGTACTTCATAACATGAATATATAAGGGTTATATACAACACACAAAGAATATATATATGTGGTGTGTTGTGTTTAGACACAACACACAAGGTGTGTTGTGTGATCGCAACCATTAAGACCAATTTTAATGTCAAAAACCACATCATAACAATATTTAGATGGCATTTACTAAAAGCTATGTTTGTCTGATCACATCAACGGCTAAATGTCAATAGTATAATTGGATAAAATTTTCAGACAACCCTTTTATACAAAGATATAACATTCAACCTGTTTTGTACCTTCATGAAAATGTGTTTAGTTGAGACCATGCAATCCCCATAACTTCATTTGTCCTCATGTAATGATTGATAGCCTCCCGAGTTCTATGTTAAAGTTCTATGTTAAAGTTCTATGTTAAAGTTCTATGTTAAAGTTCTATGTTAAAGTTCTATGTTAAAGTTCTATGTTAAAGTTCTATGTTAAAGTTCTATGTTAAAGTTCTATGTTAAAGTTCTATGTTAAAGTTCTATGTTAAAGTTCTATGTTAAAGTTCTATGTTAAAGTTCTATGTTAAAGTTCTATGTTATAGTTCTATGTTAAAGCTCTATGTTAAAGTTCTATGTTAAAGTTCTATGTTAAAGTTCTATGTTAAAGTTCTATGTTAAAGTTCTATGTTAAAGTTCTATGTTAAAGTTCTATGTTAAAGTTCTATGTTAAAGTTCTATGTTAAAGTTCTATGTTAAAGTTCTATGTTATAGTTCTATGTTAAAGCTCTATGTTAAAGTTCTATGTTAAAGTTCTATGTTAAAGTTCTATGTTAAAGTTCTATGTTAAAGTTCTATGTTAAAGTTCTATGTTAAAGTTCTATGTTAAAGTTCTATGTTAAAGTTCTATGTTAAAGTTCTATGTTAAAGTTCTATGTTAAAGTTCTATGTTAAAGTTCTATGTTAAAGTTCTATGTTAAAGTTCTATGTTATAGTTCTATGTTAAAGCTCTATGTTAAAGTTCTATGTTAAAGTTCTATGTTAAAGTTCTATGTTAAAGTTCTATGTTAAAGTTCTATGTTAAATGACTGAAAACATGCATCAAACAGAAGCATATATTTGATGCATTCGTTTTTGAATAAGGAGCTTGTTTTTAAAAAACAAATTGTATATATTTGATTAAATATGTTAAGATGTGTGGTACATATGTTCTAAAACTGAAAATGTGAAAACATTTTTTCACATTTTTACTGAATTTCAATAACTAACATTCCAGATTTGGAAAATAAGTGAACTTTGTCTGCACACTGTCACCGGTTTGGGCCGATAGAGCAGCTAGGGGTTTTTTATACATATTTAACTTGCCAGATCAACCGTCTTACCTATGTAGTCACACAAACATTCACTGCTTGTACAGGTGGGCTGAGAAGGGAAGTCTCGCATCCCTACATTCTATGAACAAGCTGCGGGTGCCCTTAATTGCAGAGTCCTTTGATGACATCAATGTGCAAAGTTATTTTCCTTTGAAAGGGAAGATTATCCTTGATGTGGGCTGTGGAGGAGGTATCCTCAGTGAGGTAGTTTTGTTTCCTTTTTACATTGTTAGCCTTCTCTTATAAATTAATGTTATGATATACATATAGTATATAACTCTTATATATTCATTTTATAATGCACATATAGTATATAACCCTTATATATTCATCCCACGACCAGACGAGCGGAGTGAAGTCTGAGAGTTTTTATGATAAATGCATGTGCACACAACTTACGAAAATTATTCATCAACAACGTCGCAAACCCTTGCATCGAAATCTCATCAATAAATTTAACCATTTTTTTGTAGAGTCGTTAAAGTATAATCACGATACAAAACACATATAAACCTCTTTAAATATATTACCAAGTCTTTGAAAAGTGTCGACATATTCTTAAAACTTACCCATCTGAACGGATTATACACAAATAGACAGGTTAATTTGGCCGAAAATCGTTATTAAAACTTGCTAAGCCTTACTTTTATCAAAATTAAGATCGGCGATTGAAGCGCCGAGCGACAGAGAATAGAACCATTAAGTCATGCGCATTTCATGAAAAAATAACGTGCACATTTCACCAGTCTATAGCATTGTCGAATTGCCGAAGGTTTCTGTAATTAACGTAGAAGTACAGAAATCGTTTCTTTTTTGAGAAACGATTTCAAAGTAACTGACATTTTGGAAACTTTTGAGTACTTTGGTATTCTAAATGATGTCCAAAGCAGTGAAAGTAAAGGAAATGACGATGATATTTTTTTCTAACGATTCTTATGAGATTATTGCAATATTTAATTATAAGTTTGGATGACTATTGAAGTCTTATAGTCACACTAACAACATCGATGATGGGCAATATGTTACTGTTATTATTTTTGCTAAATAGTTTTGTTAAATAGATTATCTAAAAATCTATATAAATATCACAACTTCTTGATATTGTTGGCTATGACGTTTTGAAATGTAAACAAAATTGTACATTGGTTTTCTATTATTACTGCTTTACTATATTAATAATATTAGTTATTCTAATAATATCAGTTCATTTTACTTCTAATATTGCATTTTTCCTATTGCAGGGAGAGAGATATAAACATATAATCTTTTCCTTTCATTATTGCTGTTTGTTGTATATAATAACTGTTACATATTAGCTGTGCAGTCAGCTTTCTTTTAGCTGTGCTATAATCGCATAATTGTCTAATAACCCATAGCTATGGGCTTGCTAACTAAGTCAGTTCCTTTATGTGCTTCTTACCTGTTAGCTGTGTTTTCTGTGATACAAGACTTATCGTGATAATACAATACAACAACTACAATACAACAACTGGTGTCAGGAACGAACATTGTGGACTCACAGCCAGCATTTTTCTATTGTCTTGCTATGGATCCTAACATAAAAGCTTTGATCGATGCTATGCAGAAACAGCAACAACAGTTCCAGCAGCAAAACGCTGATCTACAGAAGCATTTTATCTCCTTGTTTGAAGCTACCAAGAGTGATAGTGCTGCATCAATACCAGTAGCTGTCGCCATACCCAAGTTTGAAGCATACGACAGGGGTAAAGAAAAATGGAACCAGTACCTTCAACGTTTCAATCAGCACTTTAATGTGTATCGGGTGGTAGATGACAGTCAGAAACGAGCATGCTTACTATCTTGGGTAGGAGCTGAGACATACGACTTGTTGTCAAACTTATTTGGCGCAGAGGATATTACAAGCAAGTCATTTACTGAGTTGTCGGAGAAACTTAATGAACACTTTGCAGATACCATACATGTTCAAGCAGCAAGATTTGAATTTTCTCAATGTAAGATGAAGACTGGTCAGTCCTATGTTGATTGGGCTGCAGAACTTTGTGGACTCGCACGGCACTGTGCTTTCACGTGCAAAAGCACAGGCTGTGGCACTAGTTATGTTGATGAACAAATTCGTGACATAATCATTAAAGAGACGCCACATGCTGATGTACGTCGCCAGTGTCTACTTGATGCTGATCCCTCTCTTAATGATGTTCTTAAGAAGGCTACAGCATTCATCAAGACAACGGAGACCGATAAAATTCTCAAGGGGGAGACAACTTCTCCAGTTATTGAAGACACAGTAAACAAAATGTCAGGTCAGTACAAGCAAAGATCACGCCGAGGTCAACAAACCATTGGAAAGCAACAAGCTAATGCACAGAACACAGGTATGTTGAAGTCTTGCCCTAGCTGTTACATTAAACATGACAGAAAAAATTGTCCCTGCAGAGCATTTGTCTGCAGGAAATGTGAGGTCAAAGGTCACATTGAGGCTGTCTGTATGGCTAAGACAGCAGCACAAAGTCAGACAGAACAGTCTGCTAGGACAGTTGAAAACTCTGTGTTAAGTGTGCTCACTGATGCAAGTGAACCTTATCATTCAGTTCATGCAGTTTCAGATAATCTTTTCCAACGAGTCAATAGAAAGGTTTGGATCAAAACTGTTGTCAATGGTCATGATGCAATGTTTCAATGGGACACAGGGGCTACTTGCTCTATAGTTGATTTGCAAGGCTACCAAAGTCTTGGATCACCCCCCCCCCCCCTCTTACCTGTCAGTACCCATCTTAAAGCATATGGGCAGAGTGAGTTACAGATTAAAGGACAATGTTCAGTTAGTGTGAAGGTAGGAGAGGTGGAAAAACAAAATCTCAAACTTCTTGTTGTAAACACAACACAAGGCTCAAACCTTTTTGGTCTAGATTGGAGTGACAAATTCGGTCTCTCTCAGCAGGGGCTAGCTATATTGACACAGGGTAGTTGTGATGTTACCTGTACTGTCACAGGAAGTAACCCTATTGGATTTAGGGACAAAATCGCTGCACTCTCCTCTAAGTACTCTGATGTCTTCAAGACAGGTCTTGGCCGATGTAAAAAGGTAAAAGTACCAGTACGCTTGAAACCAGGAAGCACACCAAGCTTTTCTAAACCTCGTGTAGTGCCATTCTCTAGACGCCAAGCTGTAAAAGAAGAGCTAGATCGATTAGTTAAAGCTGGTGTTTTGGAACATGTGGACTTTAGTGATTATGCTGCTCCAATAGTAGCAGTTTCCAAACCAAATGGAAGAGTGCGTATATGTGGTGATTTCAAGATGTTGAACCAACAAATATCAATTGATCAACACCTATTACCAAGCCTTGAAGAGTTGCTAGAGAAGTTGAGAGGCGGGGTACACTTTTCCAAGATAGACCTGGCAGATGCCTACTTGCAACTAGAGTTAGATGATGATGCAAAGAAGTTGTGTGTCATCAACACTCAATGTGGTTTGTTTCGCTACAACAGGATGTGTTTTGGATTGGCATCAAGCCCTGCACAGTTTCAGCGATGCATGGACTCAATGATTGCTGACTTACCTGGAGTTGCAGCATACTTGGATGATCTGATTGTCGCTGGTAGCAGTGAGAGTGAGCACTGGTCTAACCTTGACAAACTCTTAGCTAGACTACAGGAGTATGGGCTCCGCATATAAAGAGAGAAATGCGAGTTCTTTAAGAATGCTGTTGAATACCTAGGTCACATAATAGACAAGAACGGCAAGACTCCCTCGAATTCTGCAATAGAGGCTATTGAACAGCTTCCACGACCACAGAACTTACAACAGCTACAGGCGTTTTTGGGCAAGATCAACTATTATGGCTCATACATTGCTGACCTGTCTAGCAAAGCAGCCCCCCTCTACAAGTTTCTTCGTGAAAATGTCAAGTTTGACTGGACTGACGAGTGTGACAAGGCCTTCCATGTTCTTAAAGAAAGTGTCATCAAGGCTACCAAACTTACCCATTTTGACCAGAGTAAACCGCTGGTTCTAGCAACAGACGCATCTAACTATGGAATTGGGGCAGTACTCCTACAAGAGGAAAATGGAGCTGAAAGACCACTAGCACATGCATCAAAGACATTGAGCGTGCACCAAAAGAATTACTCACAGATAGAGAAAGAAGCGCTTTCTATCATCTATGGAGTGACTAAGTTTAGACAGTATCTATTTGGGAGACGTTTCACGCTCATTACTGATCATAAACCCCTGGTTGCCATGTTTTCACCAGAAAAGAATATCCCCGCTTTAACAGCTCAGCGACTGCAGAGATGGGCCCTCACACTGATGGCTTATCAGTATGACATCAGGTACAAACCTACAGCACAGCATGGCAATGCAGATGGCTTGTCCAGGTTACCTATAGGGGCAGACCCGAAGTTTGACCATGATGAAGAGAAGGAGAGCATTGAGGTCTCACACACTATACAAGAGGAGCTCGATCATGGTCCCCTTGACGATGAGGCTGTTAAACAAAAAACCATGAAAGACACATCACTACAGATAGTGAAAGAGTGGATACTGAATGGCCTTTGGCCCAGTAAGCTTACAGCTAGCTATGAACATTTGCGGCCATATTGGAATATGAGGGAGTCTCTTTTTGTTCATGGGGAGGCTGTGCTTTTGCAACGTGATGGCACTACTAGAGTTGTCATTCCACAGGCTCTGAATAGTAAAGTGTTAGACTTGCTGCATACATCACACTGGGGTGTAGAAAGAGTAAAACAGCTTGCTCGTCGATACGCATGGTGGCCTAGCATCAATGCAGACATAGAACAGCTAATCAAAGCTTGTGAACCTTGCCGAATCTGTGCTAATGACCCAGCCAAGACTTACCAAAGTTGGCCGTCCACCCAACTACCATGGGAACGAATTCATTTGGATTATGCAGGACCTTTTAAAGGTCAGATGTGGCTGGTTTGTGTAGATGCACATTCCCGATATCCGTACGTTGCTATGCTAGATGTAGGAAAAACTACTTCTAAGGACACAATTGGCGTGCTACGACAGATCTTTGTACATGAAGGTCTTCCTCAGACTATTGTTACGGATAACGGCCCACAATTCGTGTCAAATGAATTTGACCAGTTCTGCACCATGCATGGCATTAAACATATAACATCTCCCGCATTCCATCCTGCATCGAATGGAGAAGCGGAGAGATTTGTCCAGACTCTTAAGCAGTCTGTAGAGAAGAATTGTGCAGGAGGGGAGAAAATCAAGACTGCCCTACAACTGTTTTTAACCACTTACAGATGTTTGCCTCATCCCTCTTTGAACTGGAAATCACCTGCTGAAGTTCTACATGGACGACAGCCGAGAAATACTCTGACCTTGCTGAAACCAATTCAGAACAAGAAAACTCTTTCACCAGGTCAAGCATCTTCTACATCATCACGGTATGAAGTAGACTCTTTGGTTTATGCAAGGAACTATAGCTCTGGACCTAAGTGGATACCTGGAACGATAATTAACAAGCTGGGTAACATACTGTATGCTGTGCGAACAGACCGTGGTGTATGGAGACGACATGCCAATCAGCTACAAGCTAGACTTCAAGTTAATGATACATCGACCAATGACAATATCATCACAGCTTCAAATGATCTTAACATCCAACCTGCCCAATCTGTACCTGATGAGAGGCCAGTACAAAGTCCCAGATATCCTACTCGTAATAGAAGACGACCTGATTACTATGACAGTTCTAAGTTCTAACAAGGTCATGACTAACCATAAACTCAGAATAGTGAGGGAGATGTGTTACATATTAGCTGTGCAGTCAGCTTTCTTTTAGCTGTGCTATAATCGCATAATTGTCTAATAACCCATAGCTATGGGCTTGCTAACTAAGTCAGTTCCTTTATGTGCTTCTTACCTGTTAGCTGTGTTTTCTGTGATACAAGACTTATCGTGATAATACAATACAACAACTACAATACAACAATAACACCCACTCCCAGTACATTACAGCTACCATTGCAGTTATTCTATTGCACTGCAGTGCCATTTGACTGCTAATATTGCATTTCTCAACCATCAGTACCCTTTCTTTTTTCCAATATCACTTTGGTCGTGGGCTGTATGACAGGGGAATTCCTAGTATTATGATATGCATTTTGTACATAATTCATATATTCGTGTTACGATGTGCATATAGAATACTATTGGAATCCCCGGAGGTTGCATGAGTATTAAAAATCAGCTTTAAAACAATGAGAGGTAATGTAATTGCCTGTCACTTGCTATTAGCCTGGCACATCGCCAATGGCTAATTTGAGTTAGCTTACTAATACGAGTTAACTACTTGCTCTCACGAGAGAGCAAGTATAACATTACGTTGCGCTGTAACGGAAAACAGCTTATTTTTACTAACATAGCGGCATATATCGCTCAATGATTCCATCAATCTCACGTAGGTAAATTGGTAAGGCGTTTGCCTAGTGAATGGAGGTTCCGGGATCAAATCTTCTGCGATATGGATTCTTCATTCAATAATTTTAATAACTATAGCCAGATATACCGAAAGACATACACAGACACGAACTTTGAGATTTATATATATACAGATAGGAAATAAGCCGTATATATTCTTTGTGTGTTGTATATAACCCTTTTATATTCAAGTTATGCATTACATGTTGTATATACCGTAAAACCTCTAGTTGAAGGCCATGGCGCCCATTTTTCAACTCTTTCTCTATTATAGAGGAAGAGTTTGTTTGTTGACCTATTGACCACCACTATAATAGCGGTGGTGGTCACTATAATAGTGGTGGACCACCACTATTATTATAGTGGTGCTCAATAGGAGGCGGCATTCAAATAGAGGCTGGCGGGGTATTTTTCAAATGGCTTGTCAGAATTTTCGAAAGATAAGTTTAGCTGTATTACAGGCAAAGTGAATGTTGCCTATAATTTTTTTTCTGGTGGAGTGATATTAAACCATTTGGATGCAATAAATCTGCTAACTTACCTCCAACTTAGCCTGGGCATGGCTCTCTTGGGGGGTGGGGAGAAAGAGAGCCTGGGACACATAGCAACACCTGGGGAAGACAACTCTAAAAGTCGACTTCAGCAGTCGCCAATGTCACAATCGTTATTTCCAAATGAGTATCATGTGACGGTCTTATTTATGATCTACGCGAGTATTATGTATTATTTTTAATCTGAATTGGTAGCAAACAAACGCTGATTGGTAAGTATGAAAGGTTGGTTGCATAATAAATCAATCACGGGAGTTATATTATTTCATATGTTTAATTAATTATGTTTTGATTTAATTATAATAAAAACTAAATTAATTCAATAAAAATTTTCACAATAACAATACAAGCATAGCAAACGAATAGCAATAGAGCAACGCTGCTAGTAAAGAAAAGTTTATCTACTAAAAACTAATCTCAGTTTTATTTTACTCGCGAGTATTATGATTACTCGTGACAGTTACTATGAACAACTCGGACCTACCACTGCACAAGGGTGCCATCTGAAAGCAAATACTCCTTCCAAAGCCAGTAGGAAGAACTATAAATTGGTCAAAACCTGCGATAATAGGTTGTAAAGCTTGAGACTATTCTGGTCTGTGTGACTATGCCTAGCTTTGATAGATGATTCTTGAATCGCTCCATTTTTTTTATCAGTATATGAAATGAAACTGCAAACGTGAAAACGCAAGAGAATAGTAACCTATGGTTCTTATCGTTTTGTTATCAAACAGTGTATTACGTAACCACTCAGCCTATCAAAAACATAGGGCCTTTCCCTAGATCAAATCACGCGACCGTGATGATAGGCTTGTAAACGCGCCACATCTAATACATCGTGAGATCTGAATCTATCGACACGCTTTCATTAGTATCAGTCTGAACGTCATATGTAACATATGTCGCTCGCTTTGCAGAGGTAATCTTACTTTTTTTTCACTGTGTCCCAGGCTTTCTTTCTCCCCCCACCCCCCAAGAGAGTCATGCCCAGGCTACCTCCAACTTGTCAAAGATCTCTTAATAAATATGCATTGAGAAACCAAGAAATATCTCTACCAGTTGATATCTATTGCTTGCAATTGACCTACGTTAATATTATAGCCTGTGTCCTGCTTTGCAATTTGTTGGCATTTCCAATGATAATTTTATATTTGGAGACATATTTTTATTTTATATTTACCAATTTTGCATAAAAACCCATTGCACTCATTAATATGATTGCTACAGTTTGCAGCCAAAACTAGCTTTTTACGTGCAATAGAAGAAGAGTTACGATCGTCGATCAATTGTATGATCAGATTACTGCAATGATGCTACTAAATAATATGATATAAATTTGTAAGTTATATAATGATAATCTACCAAATGCTACAAATATATATGCTCAAGAACTAGTGACATAAGCAAACCACCCATATATTACATGCAAAAACAGCAATTGACGTTTTTAAAACAAAAAGATTTCTATCGTTTGCTTGGATAGGTGCGCTCTGATTGTTGTTTTTGATGGAACAAACATCTTCTAGTTGTCCAATACTTTCCACAATGTTTTCTGACCTCAACCCTTCTTCTGCACTGCTGAACTAGTCGATATTACCGTCCAAACCATTTTTGGCCAAACAAAATTTTCACACGCTGCATTTATCACTAATGCAACGTATAAAAGTTTTGCTCACAATAAACGTAACTTTTGGTCCTAAACTTGTGAACCATTTTTTAAATATGCATGTCGTTGGAAGTATTAGGCCCGCGTTAAACAAAAAACTACTATTAGCCTGAGACAGTAGTTATTTCTATGGCGTTGCTTCCAAAGTTCTATCTACCATAGTAAATTTAAAAAACTGTTTTTTATACTTTTTATGCCATTACCTCGAAGTATCATGACCGCGTTAAACAAGGAACCAATATTAGCCTGACACAAAGATTGTTTCTATAGCGTTGCTCTGAAAGTTGGCTGCATTTAGCACAAATGCAACTTTGGCCCAAAACTTGCAAAACCATGTTTTATATATGTGCATCAAAGTATTAAGACCGCGTTAAACAAGGAACTATTTTTAGCCTGAGACAGTTAGTAATTATTTCTATGGTGTTACTTTCAATGTTAATCTACCATCATAAATTTAGAGCGTTTTCTATATACAGTATGTACTTCAAAGTATCAAGACAACTTTAAACGAGGAACTACTATTAGCCTGAGACCGTGATTAATTATTTCTATGATGTTGTTTTCAGATTTTTAATGAAAAAACGCAAAAGGCTAGGGAGTTGAATTATTTGTTATTATTGTTAACGATTTAGTGGGCATTTTTCTACTGATCATTTGATGTTATCTATATATACATTTCTCAAAGTTTGTCATATGTCTGTCATATGTGTGTCCTTCCAGTTATAGCTATTAAAATCTTGGAATTAAAATTTGGCCTCCTGATGGATTAGAAACCACGACAAACACATTTGAAAGTTTTTATCCAGGCGCTCTACCACTGAGCTACAACAGCATATTGATCAAAGATGTTATCATATAATGTATACCGTATGTACATGCCAATTATTTTAGCACTGCGTGTACGCGTTACGATGCCTCTGTTAAGAAATATTTTTCGTAAGGTTCATTTACTATATCTGGAGTCAAGGCCAATTCTTCTCACACAGTCAATTATATTATCTCCGTAGGAAGAGCCTCGACATTCGCTCTCCGTTCAGTCAGACAAAGAGGGTACAATATCTTATTTTTACATTTGTACCGGTATTGAGAGGTACCAGTATCGTTGTATTCAAATTTTTTGATGGATAGTTTCTGGTGAAACAGCAACCTTTTTTATACACACACACTTCTATGTAAGACTTGTTATCAATTCAACATATTCACGACTTTTATTTTGTTTTCTCAGTTTGTATTAATTGTATCATTACTGAATCATCTTTTAATGTAATTGTAGCAAAACTGACTTAATTTAGCTATTACTTGCTAATTATTTCGCATTTACATGTACATTTAAACCCCCTTATAATTGTTATATTTTTTTAATTTATTTGACCTGCACAAAACATTTTCCTCATGATAGGAAGTTTGAAAGTTACAGCTGTTTGACAAAGTTTGAAAACCTTTATAGTTGTTTTTATTACACAAAACACTTTTCTCATGATATTTAGTTTGAAAGTTAGAATGGCAAATGTTGTTATACATGTATGTTAAATATAAATCAATTTTTTGTGCAAAGACTTTTTTATTACCCAGGCAACGCCGGGTAGTACAGCTAGTGGGTTCATAAAGATCAAAGATAGTCAAAGTGGCAGTCAGATGGAGGTGGTGTTCAAATAGAGATGGTGTTCAAATAAAGGTGGCGTTCAATTAGAAGTTTTACAGTAACCCTTATACCCTACTGGATGAAAATATTCGCGGAATTAAGTTTAGCACAAATCGCCTTTTTCATGCATATTCGAGGACTAATTTATTCGCGGATGAACGCAATCACTCTCTATTAATAGTTAACTCTATTTCAGCTAGCAATAGATTCAGGCCCGTATTCTCTGGGGCGGCTGAGCTATCCCTACTTTTTAGTGATTGTCGGCGGCTAAGTACTAAAAATTACGTTCTAAGCTCATTCACTTAGAGTTTTCAAGTTGGAAATTCCAAGACTGGATGGAAATTCTAATAACTAATATATTATCTACTAGCGTTCTACTACTATTGTCTCCGTGGTGATCTCACCAAATGAGTGATCTTGTAAGACTTTGCTAAGACTTTCAAACTGAACTTTTTTGCTTATAGTTGGGGGTGCGGAGAAGACCCCAAACTTGCATTTTCACTAATTTTCAGGCTCACTAATCTAGTATTGGTTTTGCCTGCCAGTAAGTAATGCAGTGAGTGAGAGATCCTTTTCTGCATTGAAGCAAATTAAATCATCGACGAGGAGCACTATGGAGCAGACTCGGCTAAATAATCTTCTAATATTACACATACATATATAAAAATGTTGAAATAGATACAGAATCAGTTGTGAAAAATTTCTCTGCTATCGACACATTGACAGAACTAGAGCTATTGCAATAAAAGAGTAATAGCTCTTGTTCTGTCAATGTCCCTTACAGAAATCTGTAGTGTCATGAGTTTTATATTTTTAGTTGAATAAAGAAAACGTTTTGCTTACTGTGAACCATAAACAATATATTTATGTAGATTTTGATGCTTACAACTGATTGCATTAATGCATACTTTAAGGATTGTTGGTGCTTAAAAGGTCTAGAGCTTCGGGGCTCTGCCCCGAACCCAGTTGTGGGCTTACACCGCCCCCCAAACCCCTAGGTGTTCATAACTAATCGCCTAACATTTGCAGCCCCAACTTGCAACCAGGGAATACAGGCCTGAAAAGATTTAACCCTTCGCATGCGTACACTGCGTGTTCAGGTTTCTATTTAGCTGACAACTACGAGTCGATCATGCTAAGCTATAAATTTCTTGCTGCATCCAGAGGTTTTCATTAATATTCATCGCTTTGGAGGCCTTTGATGAACCAACAACTTGCGGTAAGTAATGAGTTTTTTTCAAAACCATTTACTTAATTAATAATTGGGTCAAATCACAGTATTGTGAAACCAAAGATGTGATTTTTAAATTTTATCATAGAACCAAGTTTTACACATCATTGGAAAACTAAAAGTCCAAACTTTCCATAATTAATAATGATTTTTAAAAATAATGAACGATTTCCATGAAATTGAGAAAATTAAGCAGCAAGAGACGATTATGTGATCATACAGGGGACATTGATTTTTTTGGATTTTTTTAGATGCATATTTTAAATTGCAAATTGTGTCACCAGGAACCTTTTAATCCAATTAAGTTTCTATGACTGGAAAAGTTTCCAAAGTTCTAACCTTAATAAATCTTGCTTAAGAGGCGTTCCAAATACATGCGTGTCCCTTGTATGATAATTTGGGCACCATTTTTTGGTTTTTTTGAAAACAAATCATGTGAAAAAATTTCTAGTTAGGATTTTCCGATAGTACCATGAGAGGTTCATGATGGCATGTTTAGTTTTTTAAAATAATTTAATTACTTGAGAAAAATTAAGAAAATAACTTATCAAACAAGGGACAATTTTATCATACAAGGGACATCTACTCTTTCATTCCCTTACTATACCTCATGAAAATTGTCTAAAATAACATGGCCATCTTTGCAATGCTACTATTATGTCATGAATATTCATGACACAATAGTAGCGTTGAAAAGATGGCCATGTTATTTTAGACAATTTTCATGAGGTATAGTTAACATACATACGAAAGTTATTATACTCGGCAGTCCGTAACTTAATTTTAAATGGTTAGTGGTTTCTTAACCATTGTTGGTGGAGGAAGGCCATAATCTTTTCTGTACCCAACATATTCCCAGCCTAATTGCACTTAATCCCATTATGTCGAAATTTAGTTTCTCGCGATCTGAAAAGTGATAGCTTCATGAGTTGGCATTGTAGGCAACTAAACATAACTAGTTGAATTAATTAGTTCCAATACAATTAATGTGGCTGTCTCTAAATATTTTCTCAAAGCATTGTCGGCTTGTGATTGCCTGACTGGCTACCTTAATAAATAATCCCGTCAAGACACTGCTGCTGGTCAATGCAATAGAACAATTACTTTTCACAAGCTGCCAGTCTCAACCAGAATGTCGACGGTAAAGGTTGTCAAAGACAGGCCTGCAACTCATTGTGCCGCGCAAAGGAAATATATAGCTAAAAAGAAATCGGAAAATCCAGAGCTGTACAAGGCTAAGCATTCGCAATAAGTACGCGAGGCATGGGCAAAAGTAACAGCCAGCCTTACAGAGGAGCAAAGGGCTACTCGAAGAGAGAAGGAACGGCTCAAGAAGGCTGCTCAGCGTCAGAAGGCTCGTGAGCTGAAAGCAAGCACCAGTAATCAGTCAACACCAGAATACACAACTACTCAAGCATTTGGTAAGTTATAACAAAATCAATCAGTTCAATTGCATTGGTTTTAATTAATAAGAATTGTGTTATAAAATTTTGACTTCGATCACTTTGTAGCAAGTACAAGTATCAAAGGTTAATAACCAAGTGCTCTAATTTTTTACAGGAAAAGCATCACGGAAGGTACAGAAGACATTGCCAAAATCCCCTACTAAGCGAGCAATAGTTCTGTAGAAATAGAAATGGAGAGAAATGGATGTGGCCCACCCCAAGAAATATCGAAGTCACCCACTCTAACTTTATCCTCGATATTAACCCAGAGCTCATTCCATGCGACAACAATTGTCGAGCCTATTGGCTGCTGAATGCTGAGGCAGTCAAAGCTGCTTACAGTCAATATAAACGTAAATACATGTAAATTTGCAAGGTGCATGTCCTTGTGATCTTATTTGTCATTTCTTTATCTAATTTCCAATATTTATCTAAGATATTAATTATTTATCGTTTTTTGACATGTCTGGTCACTTCCTGTAAACTCAACATTTTTTAGCTCTATAGTTTTAGTTTTGGTTTCAGTGCACGCTAGTTTTAGATGTAGTATTCCATTAAAATGGTTGTAGTTTCTTTTAGCTAGATACTTTACTGTCTATCAATAAAATATGTGGAAAAATCAAGTGATCCGAAATGTCCCTTGTATGATGTCCCTTGTATGATCAAACTTAGTGGTAAATAATCTGTGGTTTAATGAGAACCATTAATGGAATCTGTTAGTTCTTTCACACTGAACATTGAAACATACATAGCAAACATCAGCTAAAAGGAATTTAAAATGTGATCATATATTTCACAGAGTTTTCAGCCTAAAATTGAAGTTTCGTTTTTAGCGATTTTTCTGCGTCCCTTGTATGATGGGCCTTAATTACCTTATAGTTATGGATTGACTTTAGCAATTTTAAAGTTTTTTGTCTTAAACTGTTCATCCTACTGAACTGCTTCAGCATGAGAAAATTGTTTACCAAAATCCAAAAACTCAAAGCACAATTCTAGTTTAAGTGCTTCAGGATGTCCCTTGTATGATAACGGAAATACTGTGACTTTACCCAATTGCATTTTAATTGGGTTCTTTAGTAAATTGCAATATTTATTTCTTCCATCTCTACCGCTTTGTTATTCGTTTTAGTGTGAGAGAGGAGCTCAATAATCTGCACGACCCATTTGCAGGAAAGCTAATAAACGCAGACTGCTCAACGGTTGGTCATCTACTCCGTGAAATAAGTAGAGTAAGCAGCTTTTTCATCATACACGGAGGCACAGACTGCAAGGGTGATGGATGTCATTCCTAGAAGATCACCAATCATTCAGGGAGGTCTTGAAATTGAGGTAGAGGTGACCGCAGCTGCTAACGAGGAGAATATATCTGTTTTAAAAAAGGAACAAGAACGCCTTTACGATCACAATATTTTGGCCAACTAGCAGAATGTTGCAATAGTAAGCCACAAGGAGAGTTCTGATGATAACTACCTTACCAGCCATGTAGTAGCGAGAGAATCGCCTTTAACATCTGCCCAAGACAGTGACAGCGATATATAGCTGTTATTACCAAAATAACTAGTCAGAGAGCACCATTACATCCTAGTATTTATTTATCAAGAGTATCAGTTAAATTTTATTGCCAGGCAACCACCATAAGGGCCAAACTGTTTTCATTTACTCCATTAATTGTTTGTAAAGTTTTATTTGTATTTGAAATATTGTACGTTATTTGTAAACTCAAGTTTGTAATTAATTATAATATATTTATACATAAAAATATCTCTATATAAATTATCTAAAAATCATTAAAGCACATAAATTACATAATTTTTTTATTATATATTTCAATACATCAGAGTCTTGGCTTTGGAATGAGCCTATATTCAATACACAAAGATTAATAGAACTATGAAAAACAGGGTGTCAAAAGTATGTCCTGCAAAAAAAACACTTGGTTCAGGTTCTCAAAATATGATGTCACAATTATTATTTAGCCTTAGGTAGTCGATCCCTTTAGCTGCCATTGAGGCTACACTTTTCTGTGACAATCGGTGGTGTTAAACCCAGAGAGCGCTAATAAGAAACTAGGATTCTAGATGATCAACAATGACCGGGATCGTGCTAACGCCAATACAAACACATGTTCTGGGTTAATTAATTATGCTTCAATGAATGTACTGTCGTTGCTAAAAGTAATGAGGTACATCGATTAAATTGTGACCTCCGGTTGCTTGGCCCTAGGACTATATGTCAATCACACTTTCGCGAGATCACGCAATGCTTGAAACTAATTAGTCTCAGTCGCGACCCTCAACATCACAATAAAATGAGAGGGCTAGTGCATAATATCATCGGGAAAACATAGTATGGTGCTTGGAATCTGAGTTATTTATCATAGAAATAATATATACATAGAGAATTAATGACACTGATTCCTTCGTCATCTTCATTGGTTCTCTGGAGTTGTCCTATCTTCGCCTGACACTCGCGTCATTATCGTAGTTAATAAATATAAGCGGTAAGCAATAAAATAGGCGGTAAGAGCACACAACACCGCATATGAAAATTGTGATGTCACAATTTCCAAGCCTATGCCAGTAAACATTTCTGCGGTAGAGCTCTGGGGAAATCTTATAAACACCAACCAATGTCTGTCTCACTATGGCAAACAATAGCTCATTCGAAAGCCAAGACTCTGATGTATTGAAATATACAATAAAAAACTTATGTAATTTATGTGCTTTAAGAAATATCTATATAGATTTATATCTATATATAAAGTATGTATGTATATATTTTGAATATATATATCTACATATGAATATATATATAATATAATCATGTTTCCAATATTTCTGCCTTGGTGAACCCTTTCCATATGGTAGCCCTCTGTGATGGTAACAGATAGTGCCTGTAAATCCGTAAAAGCTGCTAGCAATAGAGTAAACCCTCACTTGTGTATACCACATGTTTAGGTTTCTGTTTAGCTAAGAGTTTTATGTCGATCATGCTAAGCTATAAATTTTTTTGCTTTCATCCAGAGGTTTTCATGAATGTTCATCGATTTGAAGGCCTTTGGTGAACCAACAATTTGTGGTAATTTATGAGTTTTTTCAATGTAAAGAACCGCAGAAGATTTTTTGATGATGATGCGGTGCCGAATTCCGAATAGCTTGTGACAACCTTGAATAATTTTGTCAAGAAGTGTGATGCATTGGCAATGGGGTTAACTCAAAGCCCCGGCGATATTTTTAAAAAAAATTGGAACTCGGCTTTATTTACTACCTCTGCCTAGCGACTAGTTTTTAAATTGAGGCAGTAGTTATTCTCCCTTGTGTTTAAAAATAAAACTAATTATTCGCGAAGTTTAATAATTAGCAGAATCGTCTGTTCGCGAAATCGCGAATTATTAAATTCATCAAATATTTTTTATCCTGTAGGGTATATTCATGTTATGATGTACATATAGTGTTTAAACCTTACATATTCATGTTATGATGCATGTGTCGTATATGGCCCTTATATATTTTATGATGGATGTGTTGTATATAACCCTTACACATTCATGTTATGATGTACGTGTTGTATGTAACCCTTACATATTCATGTTATGATGTACGTGTTGTATATAATCCTTACATATTCATGTTATGATGTACGTGTTGTATATAACCCTTACACATTCATGTTATGATGCACGTGTTGTATGTAACCCTTGCGTATTCATGTTATGATGTGCATGTTACAATTTTTTTTGTTCAATAAACTTGATTTCAGTCATTGGCAAGACTAGGGGCAACTGTGACTGGATTAGATGCTGCCGCCGATGGAATAGAAGTAGCAAGCCAACGACAGCAGAATTTAAATGAGACAACTATAACTCGGTAATCCCCATTTTATTTAAGGATCGAAGCTCAGGGCTTGTATATTATATATATTTTACATTCATATATAATATATAAGCTTCTCATGACTTGATTTTATGTCCTTTCTATTAAATCTTTGTAAGTATTGCATAAGGTTATTCAAATTTTCATATTTTATACACAACAAAAAAATAAAAACGTTTTGCCTCATGCGTTCATACCTTAACATACGAGGGTAACGCGTTGCCTGCTCATATGTAAAATTTCTCGTATCTCAAAGCAATATTTCTATATAAAATAACTAAATACAAGTTGATCTGTTTTCAATTTTTACGAGGGGAAAACATTTTTTAATTGTTGTAATTCATTACCTATGCTCACCAAGTATCAAATACCTATTTAGTGGTTATGTTCTGCAACAAAATGTAACACTCCATCTTTGATGGAGTTCTTAAATTTAAGACAGACCTAGCGGATAACGGGGGTGTGAGACTTCAAGGCAAATGTTCAGTATGCTACACATTTGTGATGCTGCGTCACATAACACAAACTTTAAATTGAACTTAAAATAAATTCCTAAAGTCGACCCAGCGTATAAGTCGACACGGTGTAATAAGTCTAGAAGCCTCGATGTACTCGCCGTGTAAGTCAACCCCTGTCGCTGGCTCAATTCACTCGCTTAAAAGATTTTAGTAGGTAGTAGAGGCAGGCAATGTGTCGCAAAAGGAAGGGCATTCAATAATCAACTGCGTCATCATCAAAAAATGCCCATGTTTCTGGTGTTGTCAACGATTTAAAAAATGGTTGAAGACAGTTTTGGTGAAGACTACATGGTACCAAAAACAAGCCTTCATTGTACTGTTGGTCTGCCTTGCCAATGCAGCGAAACTGCCACATATGATCCTTTATTGTACTGTTGGTCTGCCTTGCCAATGCAGCGAAACTGCCACATATGATCCTTCATTGTACTGTTGGTCTGCCTTGCCAATACAGCGAAACTGCCACATATGATCCTTCATTGTACTGTTGGTCTGCCTTGCCAATACAGCGAAACTGCCACATATGATCCTTCATTGTACTGTTGGTCTGCCTTGCCAATACAGCGAAACTGCCACATATGATCCTTTATTGTACTGTTGGTCTGCCTTGCCAATACAGCGAAACTGCCACATATGATCCTTCATTGTACTGTTGGTCTGCCTTGCCAATACAGCGAAACTGCCACATATGATCCTTCATTGTACTGTTAGTCTGCCTTGCCAATACAGCGAAACTGCCACATATGATCCTTCATTGTACTGTTGGTCTGCCTTGCCAATACAGCGAAACTGCCACATATGATCCTTTATTGTACTGTTGGTCTGCCTTGCCAATGCAGCGAAACTGCCACATATGATCCTTCATTGTACTGTTGGTCTGCCTTGCCAATACAGCGAAACTGCCACATATGATCCTTTATTGTACTGTTGGTCTGCCTTGCCAATACAGCGAAACTGCCACATATGATCCTTCATTGTACTGTTGGTCTGCCTTGCCAATGCAGCGAAACTGCCACATATGATCCTTCATTGTACTGTTGGTCTGCCTTGCCAATACAGCGAAACTGCCACATATGATTCTTCATTGTACTGTTTGTCTGCCTTGCCAATACAGCGAAACTGCCACATATGATCCTTTATTGTACTGTTGGTCTGCCTTGCCAATACAGCGAAACTGCCACATATGATTCTTCATTGTACTGTTGGTCTGCCTTGCCAATACAGCGAAACTGCCACATATGATAACATTTATTTAAATGAAAAGCAATGAAGTAGCAGGTTTTTTGCCAGCAATTCATGTATTCATGCCAGCCGTGATTCATGTACAAGAAAAATAATGCATGGAGTGGATTTGTCAAATGGATTGCCAAATGTTGGCTCGTCAGCGGATACTACAAAAAAGCATTGAGTTCGAATAGAAATTAATCTAGACGATGATTCTTATGATGACAATTTGAATGGTAAAAAATGGGGCTGCGAGTTTGATCCATCTCACGTTGCGTAGGATTACTAGTTTATATATATATATATATTATATACATGTATATATATCCCAATGTTTGTCTGTCTATCGGAAACTTCTGTCTGTCCGGCTGTACATCTGTCTGTCTAGCTATAGTGATCAAGTTGTAAGGATGAGAAATCTGCTGCGCACTGTATTTGAACTCACAACTGCCAGTTCTGCAAACATTTATTTATTTAATATGCTGCACTGTCCCAACTTGCTTTACCTTGGAATATATTTGGCACATACTTGGAATACGTGCTAATCTTTCATGATGTCACGTTAAACATTGCGGCTAGCTTTTATGTGTAAAACCATACAAAGAAAAATCCGCGAAGCCTTACCAGAAAAAAATGCTCATCTATATAGCCAACAAAACTATTGCAATCGGTATAGATCTGTAGTCAGCCCTGCTTCCGGTATGGTATGAATTACACAGAAACAAACACAGTAAACAGAAATAGCACAGTACACAGAAGTAAACCAATCCCTTTATTTGAAAGTTAGAATGGTAAATTTTGATGTTGAATATGTTGATTAAAAGTCTATTTTCTGTACAATTTGTTTTATTACTCGTGCAGCGCCAGGCATCCAGCTAGTATTTTATTATTTTATAAATGAATTCCTATATGTCATATCATGTAATTTTAATTCATGATGGTTTTCCCAAATCTGAATTTACTGGAATTCTTGTCATGAAATACCTCACCGCTGTATAAGTCGAGGGTGGATTTCATTCCGATAGCTTACTTAACACACTTGAAAACAAGTCTTATCCTTACACTAATTTTAATTGTAAATTTGTTTTCATTTTAATTTTTTATTATTTCTTTGCTTGGTGCTTTTTGTCTCGTACACTATTACTTGTAATCGAACTTTTTTAAACTTCTTCAAGCTAACCTCACGAGAAAGGCTGAGCCATGCTGTTTTCAAAAGTGACCTTAGGTATACCTGGCCACCTAATGGCCGCATCAAGAACCATCTCATACATTTGTATCTCAATTTTGTCTCATATCTCAAGGCTTAATATTGCTCGAAATTCTGCTCGTATTTCAACTTTCTTGTAAATTTGAGCACTTGCATGCCGAGTTATGCCAGTATGTGCAAAAATATTTTTTCATCAAAAAATAATTTTGATCAAAATTATCACAGTTGAGTATGCCGAAGTATTGCATACCCAACTGTGAGAGTTTCAGTCAAGTTGGGCGCCGATCGTGTTGAGCGCCAGTCGTGTGTAGCGCCAGTCGTGTGTAGCGCCAGTCGTGTGTAGCGCCAGTCATGTGTAGCGCCAGTCGTGTGTAGCGCCAGTCGTGTGTAGCGCCAGTCGTGTGTAGCCCCAGTCGTGTGTAGCGCCAGTCGTGTGTAGCGCCAGTCGTGTGTAGCGCCAGTCGTGTGTAGCGCCAGTCGTGTTGAGGGCTGGCTGGTTTCTGGGGTGCTGTTGGTATTTTTTTACATAACTTTTTGTATTAAAAATTTGTAAAACGTATGTACACTTTTCATTTAACACTTTTTATCATGTAACGTTGTATAACAGTTACCTAGTCCATGATACCAGTAAAAAATTTTACAAAACAATCGAAATGAGTGTTTGTTTCTAATGACTAGTATTTAAGCAGATGAGTTTTCATCATGTATTACAGATAGAAGTCTCTTATTCCCATTGAGCGATTATATTCCACTTCGAGTTCAGTGTTTCAAGTCAGGGGTGTCAAAGGTTGACTTGCAACAAAATTCGCATTACAGTTATTTGGTATCAAAACATTCACCATGTCTTACTCTGCTGTGTTGTAGGTGCAAAATATGTGAAAATGTGATTACAAGCTCTTAAAGGCTCAAAAATGAACAGTTGATCGCAGCCATCACGAAACCGCCGTAAATAGGAATCAGTTTATTTCTCTGGCGTAGTCATTACATTTGGTTATTATTTTGTCATGCGATGTTCTCACGTAAAATGACAGTCCAATAAAAGGCTCAATATAAAACGTCTCATAGCACTAGTTTATGACAAACACTTCGGGTTTTACCGAAGACCCCGTATCAAATATAGATGCCCGCTACGTTAGTTTTGTTTCGGCTTGGTCTAATTGTCTAGTCGTAATCTGATCATGTGACTCATACTTCGCGAATAATTTTTGCAGCATTTTTCGATTATCACAGGTGACCAACAGGCTCGTCATGTTTATCAGACAATGATATGTACTCCTTCGAGCTAAGGTGATATAATTAAACAAATTTTTACGGTAGGTTATAAGATGCTGAAAGTGACAGCATTACTATGACAATAAAATAGACGCGTAAGAACAATAGACATGGTTTTATTGAATGCGTGAAGCATATTTGTGAAATAACTCAATGAATGAGGCTGCGTGAAAGTGTAAACAGAAGCCATTTTGTACAACTACGTCCCATTTGAGCCATTTTGGAAAGAGATGGTAACCTATGGCGGTTTTGTGATGGCTGCAATTAACTGTTCGTTTTTGAGCTTTTAAGAGTTTGTAATCACATTTCAACATATTTTGCACCTACGACACAGCAGAGTAAGACATGGCGAATCTTTTGATATCAAATACATGTAACTGTAATGGGAATTTTGTTGCAAGTCGACCTTTAAATAAAGTCAAATGGTTGGCCGCCCAAATAAGTACTTTAGCTACCAGCTGCACCAATATAGTGTTCATTGACAAATAGTAAAATGACATCATATAGTCAAGTGAACCAATATAGTGTTCATTGACAAATAGTAAAATTACATCATATAGTCAAGTGAACTAATATAGTGTTCATTGACAAATAGTAAAATGACATCATATAGTCAAGTGAACCAATATAGTGTTCATTGACAAATAGTAAAATTACATCATATAGTCAAGTGAACTAATATAGTGTTCATTGGCAAATAGTAAAATTACATCATATAGTCAAGTGAACTAATATAGTGTTCATTGACAAATAGTAAAATGACATCATATAGTCAAGTGAACCAGCTGCACTAATATAGTGTTCATTGACAAATAGTAAAATGACATCATATAGTCAAGTGAACTAATATAGTGTTAATTGACAAATAGTAAAATTACATCATATAGTCAAGTGAACTAATATAGTGTTCATTGACAAATAGTAAAATGACATCATATAGTCAAGTGAACCAGCTGCACTAATATAGTGTTCATTGACAAATAGTAAAATGACATCATATAGTCAAGTGAACCAGCTGCACTAATATAGTGTTCATTGACAAATAGTAAAATGACATCATATAGTCAAGTGAACTAATATAGTGTTCATTGACAAATAGTAAAATTACATCATATAGTCAAGTGAACCAATTCAAGTTACTGAAAGCCTAACAATTATATTCCAAAATTATCAGACATATTAAGCAATATTTCCTCATGGCTCACTCATTAATTTTGATGTTGAACAGACACAAAACTCGAATTTATTTTGAAAAAGCCCAATAGCATGAACATTAAATTATGTAAAAATTCAGTATTATTCACCTTCAGTAGTACTTTAATTAATACCTCCAGTAGTACCTTCAGTAGCACATTCAGTAGCACTTTCAGTAGCACATTCAGTAGCACTTTCAGTAGTACCTTCAGTAGCACATTCAGTAGCACCTTCAGTAACACCTTCAGTAGCACCTTCAGTAGCACCTTCAGTAACACCTTCAGTAGCACATTCAGTAGCACCTTCAGTAGTACATTCAGTAGTACCTTCAGTAGTACCTTCAGTAGCACCTTCAGTAACACCTTCAATAGCACTTTCAGTAGCACCTTCAGAAGTACCTTCAGTAGCACCTTCAGTAGTACCTTCCGTAGTACCTTCCGAAGAACCTTCAGTAGACTCTTTAGTAACACATTCAGTAGTACCTTCAGAAGAACCTTCAGTAGGACCTTCAGTAACACATTCAGTAGTACCTTCAGAAGAACCTTCAGTAGGACCTTCATTAGCACCTTCAGTAGCACATTCAGTAGCCTAGATTTAGGCTGCCACAGGTGTTGCCCCAGTACATCACATTACATTGGAGGGCAACCAACTTCATTTGAAGGTTTGTGGTGGGTTTTCTGCCAACAGCAAATGGGCCACTGAGCAATTCAAACCCGCTATTTTGAGTTTCAAAGGCTGCTAATTGCCATTGGAAGTGAACAGCCACCATCGTAATTTTGTCAGCAAATTGTGCGCTTGGGAACACACTGGTAGCTAGCTTCTTTTTCATTGTCATGCAGCTAGCACGGAGTCAGTTTGGTTTCAAATGCTTTTACTGTACTGTACATGTCAGAGATGACGTGATCCTGGCCTGCAGCTGCAAGCTCTGCATCCATACAAATCACAGAAAATGCCATTTCGCATCAAAATCTTGTCTCTGAGTTACGTTTTGTATTTCCTGTTGCTGTCAAAAAGCAGACAAGCTTTCTTACGAAGCTCAAAACGTCTTTGTAGTCAAAGTATGCTTGTACTTTTCTTTAGCTTAGCCATCGCCTCCTCAGTCTTATAAGACAAATCATCAAGCTCAGTTTCTAACAATGTCAGATATGCCTTAAAATGGTGATGATTTAACCTTTGGCTCTAATAAAGTTAACTGCGCTCGTATCAGTACCCATTACATGTTCCATTTTCAAGTTCTTTACCAGACAATGAGTCCTGTTGTATAATACAGTAAGGTAATGGTACATAATGGTAAGTAAGCAGTTTGCTCACCAGTGGAGTTTTCCTCCTGCATACTCTCCCATATCTTCATCGCCAGTCGTTTACAAAACAGCTTCGTCTCATTTATGCAGCGTCACGTTGCTTCATACAAATCATGCCATGTAGTCATGCCATGTAGTCATGCCATGTAGTCATGCCATGTAGTCATGCCATGTAGTCATTCTATGATTAGGAAATAAATCCAAAAACTATTTTTTCATGCGTAGGCTGAATTCCACTTCATGGATGTAAATTGACAACTGGGCAATATCAGAAATGTTGGTGCTCTCATCCACAGTCACGAAATATGCCAAGAAATATTTTTCTCTTCAGGAGCTGCTCTTTTATATTGATGAACAATTAGTCTACTCTCAATATTGTTTCCGTTGAGGCTCACATTTAGGAAGCATTATCTTTGTCTGGGCAAACTTCATCACAAACTTTGAGCATGCCGTTTGTAATGAAACCCTCTCTTTAAATGGTCATGCTGATTTAGCAGCCTTTTCTGCCAAAATAAAACTGGTCTTGAAAGCAGCCTTGCTTTGTGATTTGACTACTTGGAAAACACTTTTTCTTTTGTTTTATCTCAGATTATACTCATACCTATCACACTTTTTCTACACAAAAGACACAGGTTTTCCATCTGCCTCGGCAAACATATGCTTGCGATTCCTACCTTGTGCAGAACCCTCTATTATCATGGAGTCCATTTTGCCATTTTTATTGGTATCTGCAAGTTACCTTTATGCTTGTTCTCATGGCTGCTGTGCTAATAAATATTGAAATGAAGCATACTATTGCCCGGTGAATTACCGTCTCATAGTGAAAAACTTCATATTAGTGCAAGTTTCCATTCTGCGGTCGGTCTAATAATGAATCAAAATCATCTCAGGAGCCATAAAACACCTCGTCAGTCGGATAAGTTTTACATGTATGTTTTAAGTTATTTTCTATGACCTACACTTGAATGTTTCAAAACTCACTTTGATCAACTATTGTAATTTTAGTATTGTTAGTGATAAGGATTTGTAAAAAAATTGATTCAACTCACTCTACTCCTACTTATCCAAGATTTTCTAGTGAGGGTTCCTGTGCTTAACCCTTTCGCGGGCAGTGCGACGTTTTTGTCGCTTTGCGATACGGCTGCTAATGGGCAGTGCGACGTTTTTGTCGTTTCGGTAACGTATTTTATTATTGCCGTTTCTGGTTAGCTAAATGCCGTTTTTTGTTTACTTTTTTTACCAATAGCAAGCTATGATATAGTATTTTCGGTTAGCCTCAAAAATTGACTTCAAGGTTGAAAAAAAACGATCGTTTTTAGCAGTGATGAATAAATAAACTTTCGAAAAAAATTAGAAAATTGTTCTAAATAATTTATCAACTTTTATTTTTCTTGCTTCGGTTTTAGCTTTTATTTACCGAATTTTTTGAGAGCTTGACTTTAGTTTACCGTCATGGCGACTTCTAAAAGAACCTCCCGAGATTATTCTCATAAAGCAAGTACTAGTACCGAAATTACTAAGAGATTCAGAGATGACAGTGACTTTAGATTTAGTAGCAAGAGATGACAGTGAATCAAGTTTGAATTGTGATTGTAATGACTTTACATCTGGAAGTGACAGTGATGAAAAGGCTGGTAGCAGTAATGATGAGGATGTGAGTAGGAGTGATGCCAGTGCCTGGAAGAATATAACCAACATAAACAGAGATAAATCTCCTACAATTCAGCAGTTTAGAGCAGTGACAGGCCCAGTATTTACTCCAGTAGATGCTCAACCAGTAGAGTAATTTGAAAAGTTTTTTGAGCCTGTCAATCCAGGAAGTACATTTTTGTGGGAGCTCTTTGTTGCACGAATAAGTACATGGTGCAAAGACTGTGATGTGGGCCTTTGTAAAGGAGAATGCTTTCGAAAATATCATTCGTAAATAGACAATTATTATGAAAAGCATATATTTTATGTTATACATTTTTATTTGTTTATAATATATATATGCCTATGGACATATACATGTATACATATGCATCTTTAAACATAGAGATATGCACATAATAACACACAGAAAAGTGTATGAACCTTTTGAAAAAAATTGATTTTTTGGAAAATTAATTCGCCCATGGGAGCCTGATTTAGTTTTGAAAATTCGCCCACGAAAGGGTTAAGCATGACTCACTATAAGTTTGATTGTCAAACTCAGTGCGACTCCTTGTCTGAGTCATAAATAATGTTTGATGACTAATAAAAAATACATCGAAACACTTTTTCTTCTTTAAAAAAGCCTGGCATTTGATTGAAAGGACATCCAGCAATTTAGGAGATGGCCATAGCCACTGATTTCATTTATCTGTTGGAAAGTCGTAATGAGCAAATCTCATTGAGGAAGTCATGCAACAAACACCTTATATGCCATATGCCATGCACAGCAAAGTGTTAGGAAGTCATGCAACAAACACCTTATGTGCATGCCATGTGCAGCAAAGTATTAGGAACAACAAGCACCTTATATGCTGTGCCAATGCCATGTACAGCAGTCTTAAAGTAGGCCACATGTAACAATGTTTTCGTAGGTTCTGACCGGAATCACGAAATGAATGAAAAACAAAATTATTCGGCCGAAATTCACAGAAATGTCGGAGCTGTGCATGCACACTAAAATCATCGACGAAACGCTTTTAATTGGCTTAACAAATTATTAACGTGCACGATTCTAGCAGCGTTCGCAATTTATATAGTCCGATGCATATAACGTGACATACAAGAATAATACTAACCCTATTCGCCATATGAAATACGATGCAATTGACTTGATTGCGCTAAATATGGCAACTCTTTCTACAACGGAAATTTTGATGCTAAATAAAAATTGTTATTGTTAAGAAGAAACGATTTGTAGCCAGAGTGTCCGAACGATAAAAACGACAATAATGCAATCTAAGCAGTTGCATCGTATGTACTATGTTGAATTGCACTGGTACTTTTATTGTGTGTCGTATGGTAATACGTTTTTTGGACTATATCAATTGCAAAAGCCGCTAGAATCGTGCCCGCTAATACTTTGTTTAGTAAATTAAAAGCATTTCGGTGTGCATGCACAGCTCCGACAATTCTGTGAATTTCGTGCGAATAATTCTGTGTTTTTCGTTCATTCCGTGATTTCGGTTAAAACCAACGAAGAAATCGTTATGTGTGGCCGTACTTATAGGCTTTTATCCAGGTCTCTTTTGATCAGTCATTGTCCAGCTGCACGTAATTTGTTTCATTATTTCATTTACATAAGCGTACAGCCTGTCTATCACTAAACAGCTTTACCCATTTTTGGCTATTGATCCATTTTTGGCTATTGATCCATATTGGCTATTGATCCATTTTTAGCTATTGATCAACATATTTTCCAATTCCCACATTCTTTACAGAAACCTCAGTTATGTTCGTGGAAACATAGAGCATTTCGTCAAGACACATGAAAGAGCTTTTGACCTCGTTGTGGCGTCAGAGGTTATTGAGCATGTGACATCAATCGAGTCATTTGTTGAAGGTTGTGTCAGGGCAACAAAGGTATGACAAATTAATATGGCACTTACTAGCTGCCCCTTTTATCTATTGCAATAAATATTGGTACTTTGTGTCAATCAAACTGTCCTGAGTGAGGCCGGCCCTGTTTTTGGTTGGCCAAGTTCAGTTAACAAACATTACTGATTACAGGTAGTTACACGTAGATCAGAATGCTGACACTAATTTATCTGATCTCTCATTCCCGTGCCACTGGTTTAGATGCATATCATCCTTAGCCCCTAATTTAGTATTTCAATTTGACGTAAAGCGTGTTGGGGTTAATAATAAAGTGAGCTAATTGAATAGATTGTTAAGTTAGCCAATAGGATAGATTGTTAAGTTAGCCAGCAGGAGAGATTAGGAAGTTAGCCTTTAGGAGAGATTAGGAAGTTAGCCAGCAGGAGAGATTAGGAAGTTAGCCAGCAAGAGAGATTATGAAGTTAACCAGCAGGAGAGATTAGGAAGTTAACCAGCAGGAGAGATTAGGAAGTTAGCCAGCAGGAGAGATTAGGAAGTTAGCCAGCAGGAGAGATTATGAAGTTAACCAGCAGGAGAGATTAGGAAGTTAACCAGCAGGAGAGATTAGGAAGTTAACCAGCAGGAGAGATTAGGAAGTTAGCCAGCAGGAGAGATTATGAAGTTAGCCAGCAGGAGAGATTATGAAGTTAGCCAGCAGGAGAGATTAGGAAGTTAGCCAGCAGGAGAGATTAGGAAGTTAGCCAGCAGGAGAGATTAGGAAGTTAGCCAGCAGGAGAGATTAGGAAGTTAGCCAGCAGGAGAGATTATGAAGTTGACCAGCAGGAGAGATTAGGAAGTTAACCAGCAGGAGAGATTAGGAAGTTAGCCAGCAGGAGAGATTAGGAAGTTGACCAATAGTATAGAAGTCTGTCTGTGAGTTGCTGAATTTGTATTGAAGTAAGGCATGGACAAACACTCAAACACAACTGTTTGATGCTATGGCAAGCAGTCGTCTCACCAAGCCCTTTTGCTATTATTCAGCCGGGAGGTAGTGTGCTGGTGACTACAATCAATCAGACATGCCTTTCCTACATGCTCGCCATTGTTGCTGCTGAAAGGATATTTCAACTTCTGCCAAATGGAACTCATGAATGGGAGAAATTTGTTACCCCGCAAAAGTTGCAGGAAACTTTTGAAAGATGTAAGATTTTTGGTTGGAGATGATAGCTCGCTGGTAATCCTGATAACTGGCTGGTAATCCTGATAACTGGCTGGTAACCCTGATAACTCGCTGGTAACCCTGATAACTCTCTGGTAACCCTGATAACTCGCTGGTAACCCTGATAACTCGCTGGTAACATCAAATGATGTATGAGCAATTGGCATATTCCATACAATAATTACTCATGCTTTGGTTTATTTTAAAACCAGGTGTGCATGTAGAAATGCTGCCTTTCACGCTGTCGATTTCATATGTTATTACTAGCCAAGCAAGACTGGCTGCCAGCTTATATCGCAAAATATTTAATAACCAGACTGTTTCCATAGTTTAGTGCTGTTAAATATAGACAGTTTTATGGTATTAGAACATTTCATCAAAGTTAGAAATCATGTTACAAGCAATAACATACTATGTTATTCAAAAATCACTGCTATAAACTGTGTTGTTGATGAATATTTCAATCAAGGTATCATATGACATATGAGTGTAGGATTTTCCTGATTTGTTGCGTTCGGCACCAAATGTTCTAGTTAATGTGCTTTTCCTTCAATGGCTAAGCATTCTTCTTAAGGGGTGAAATTTTGTGGTCGAACCCTTGCTCTTATTTTCTAGTTAAAATTGTAGGAGCACACGTCACATTTCTTCTTGCGTGCGCGTGAGCAAAGTTAAAAAGAAATGGGACAATTTTTTATTTCATTAAATAAACAAAATGAAGCAATTTATGACAAGGCTCACGCGGACTTGTGATTGTGTTGCATAAATGCAAGATGTTGCTTTTAAGTTTTGCATAAATATAAGAGAATGGTCGTGGTTATCTTTCATGTAGAATAGAGGTAATGTGTCATACTCATCCTGATGAAGAATCATTGGTTGATTTAGTTATGTAAAACCACAGTACTATCTTAAAGACTGTTTTAGTTTGTTATGTACTCGGCATAGAAAAACATTCATATGTTATCAAAAATATAATTTTGTTGATGGGAAGGGTTGGCAAAATCTTTGTATCGAGTGATATATTTTGAGCAGCTGAACGATCTTCTGATAAATCTGATAAATCGTAATTATAATTAATAATTGTTCCTCAAAGTTTTTTGTTTACAATAGAAATATTTAGCTCAAATACATAAAAACTACCAATGAAACAGTGTCCTGTATTCATGTGTATGGTATCTAGAAAGCGAAGTTACTTCGGATGCCATGTGACATGTGGCTTAGCCGAACCGAAGTAAAACAACTTCCGAACCAAACCTAAGTCGATTCGGCCATCTTGTGACCATGGCTTTATAGTACCTTTCCTTCAATAACTAAGGAATTTTCTGTTGTTATTTTTGGTGTTTAGATAAGCCGTGATACAGGTCCCCTCATTTACCACGAATTGTTGTAGTTGAGTAAGGATATTGCTTACTGTATTATAGATTGGTGGGTAAATGCTGTCTGTGAATCTTTATGGATTCATTTCACATTTTCAACAGAAATCTTACTTTATCTTACTTTGTGTATTTTAGTTGACTGCAGGCAAACTTTATCACATCTACATGTACTTGTATATTTTAGTTGGCTGCAGACAAACTTTGTCACATACAATATACTTGTATATTTTAGTTGGCTGCAGACAAACTTTGCTCCATGGAATGACCATGAATGCATTGACAAAGGAGTGGTCTTGGACACCAAACACAGACATAAACTATTCCTGTAGATACTTTAAAGGTTGACTTAGACAGGAGATTTCATCAATGAAAAGCTATTACTGGCGATCACTTTAGTAATGTGGTCTAGTATAGTGATCACTTTAGTAATGTGGTCTAGTATAGTGATCACTTTAGTAATGTGGTCTACTATATTCTGGTCAGCGGTTCAATGGCTAGTTTGTCGTGAGAAACTTTTTTTTGCATGACAGTTTATACAAAAAGGTGTCTTCAACATACCCCTTAAAATAAAGAGTAAATGTTTATATGGTCGGGCGATGATCCCACTATGCTGTTCATGGATGTTGGTTTATGGCATAGGCTAGAGTCTGAATGTACTTAAGGTCTCTAGGTATTGCTCAACTACCTAATAAAGTGAAGATTGAGGAGTGTCAAGAGGTTATTAGGGCTATCAACCTAAAGCTGGCACCTAAATGACCAGCTGAGTGTAATAGCACCAAGACCAACAGCTGCAAGTACTAGCACCTGTATCAACAGCTGAGTGTAATAACACCTGTATCAACAGCTGAGGGTAATAGCACCTGTATCAACAGCTGAGTGTAATAGCACCAGTATCAACAGCTGAGTGTAATAGCACCAGTATCAACAGCTGAGTGTAATAGCACCTGTATCAACAGCTGAGTGTAATAGCACCTGTATCAACAGCTGAGTGTAATAGCACCTGTATCAACAGCTGAGTGTAATAGCACCAGTATCCACAGCTGAGTGTAATAGCACCAGTATCAACAGCTGAGTGTAATAGCACCTGTATCAACAGCTGAGTGTAATAGCACCAGTATCCACAGCTGAGTGTAATAGCACCAGTTTCAACAGCTGGGTGTAGTAGCACCTGTATCAACAGTTTAGTGCCATAGCACCAGTTAGTAGAGCAGGAGGGCATCAAAAAGCTGTCAAAAAAAGTGATTTATTCCTTTTGGAGGTGGGCTATGTGATAAGAGTGGCATCTAGATCAGAATTTTGAGCTGATTTCAATTATCTGGTTTCTACACCTCTCAGATTGTTCATTTTTGAGCAATTTAATTAATATATTATTTTAATTAAATAAATGTCTGTAATGTTTCATGTACTTCTACCAACAATGTAATAATGAAAATGGCATATAAATACTAAATAATTAGCAATAACCTAAGTTGGAATCAATTCTGATAAAATTAAAAAATTTATTCTTTAATTATTACAATATTAGAATTGTATTACATAATATTATGTGTTCCCATTTCGGTTGATATTGTGGCAGCTTTACAGCTTGTCCTTGTTATTCCGCAACTCATATATCATTACAGATCTGCAAAACAAAATGAAAAGTATTTTTAAAGACTCAACCATGTATAGGCATATATAACATTTTAGTATACATATATTTATCATTAATGCTTATTATGTCGAACCGTTTACTTTGTTATGCAAGTGAAATCACAGTTAGTCAGTCTTTTATACGGTGTGACACATATGTATTCTAATCAAACATGAAGCGCCCCTTTGGTTACGATACCACTCAAATGCTAACCTTCTAATTCACAGTCATCTGAGTCTTCTGTATCACTACTTTCATCACCATCCTCTTTATTTCTATTGCGACAGCAGATGCTTCTGCACATGTCTGTACACTTGAGATCTGTATTGTTGCACTGACAGCGACGAAACTGGCACCCAGTTTTGCATCGACAAAACGTGTCCACGAGCACATCAGGAGGTGCTGATTGTTGTGTTATCCATCTAGCTTTAAGCTCTCCATCTTCCACAAACCATCCATGTTACTTGGGGGATGGGGCATTGATGATGATTTGCTTGGCTCTTCACCATATTGGGGCCTGACAGGCAGCCTTAGATATATGGAGATTTAACTCATCTAGTGTGGGTGATAGGTTTGGTTGTGATGTCCGAGACGGTGAGCAGATCTTATACCTCGCTTCATTGATGGAATTTGTCTCTTCACCATATAATCTGCATATGAATGTCTCAACAGATCATCTTATTGCACCATCAACTTCAAAATCTGTTCCCAATGATTTCAGGGTGTTGCAGAATTGAAGATTGTTCTTTAGCAGCTTGAAGAAAGTTATCTTCCCGTTGGAATAGAATGCGCTTACACTGTCATATCCACTTAGAGCATGGAGCCCGAGCAGTGCTTTGCATCGTTCGGATGTGAGGACAGTAGACAGACAGCCTGTTTACATATCTCAACTGCTTCTTACCACAGCAGTAAATGAGTTTTTATAATGACAGCTCATTCACTAGAGATAGGCAGCTTAGGAAAACATCTGTGTCTTGGCACTTGACTACAACTTTTAAGCTGGGTTTGTCTTCCATTAGCTTTGCGATATGTGATAACATACGCGTATCTGCTTCCTCGTGGTCTGGTGTTAAACTATCTATTTGGTTTACAGCGATTGATCCATCAAGGTCATAGCTGATCATGTGGCATTTTTGAGAAAAAGCTGTTACAAGATCTAGTTTCTGCTTCACAGTTGACTTCCTCCATGTATCCTTTAAAAATTTCACTAAAGCAGTCTTGTTTGAGCCATCTGCTAAAAATTCAGAAGTTCGGACTAAACACTGCAACCTTCTGCCTTCCTTTCACACTTCTATGACTTCTCTCACCTCCTTTAATGCTGATATCAGGGTATGTGTCACAAACAAAATCCACACGACATGGGTGATACACGCTTGCAATACTAACTATCCATTGCAAAAGTTGACTGGCAACCATGCCAAAAGTTGGAGGAGCTTTCAGGGTCTGAATTTCGGCCATAGCATCAACCACAACAGCGTCAAAGACTGGTAGCTGATCCTGATTAACATAGATTGATGGTTGATCATCAACATCTTCGTCAACAGCAGCCATCACAGCCGACTTGGCAGTCTTCGATATAGAGCCATCAGAGTTAGCTAGGGACCAGCTGATGTTGCCAAAAGAGAATGATAACACTTTTCTCAAATCCAAGTTACGCTGTTGGCTGATCACTAATAAATTCTCAAACAGTCTGTGCGAACACTCTAAGACTTTTTCTTTCGATTTTTTCTTAACTGATGATAATGTGGGGAAGGTTTTGAGCTTGTTTGACTTGATGGATGCATTGAAATCAATATCTTGGGTGCTTAACCTCCTCTGGACAAATTCTGAAAGCTGTTTCTTTCCTATCACATTTGCTATTTCAAGATCTTGCTTCACTTCAATGGAGGCTTTTGCACCACTGGTAATACGTACTAGCTTGGTGGTTTGAAACGCAAACGGATTTATTCTTGCTGTTATGAGTCTTTCATGACTTCCCTCATTTTCTCATCAGCCTTCCATGCCTTTACATGCATCTCATAACTTGCTGCATCCGAATCACCAAGCACTAGCATCTTCCTCATGTCTGTATGTACAGCTGTTCGTTCTGGGTGAGATAGAGTCCAGCATTGAGAGGCCGATGACTTCTTGGTAAACCCTATGATTCCACCATGAGACTTTGAGTCACTTTTAACTGTTTGCTCAATAGATTGATCACAAGCGATAGAGCTGAACGGACAGTGATGCCGTTAGCGATAAGTAAAATACCCCTTCTTCATAAGAGCATCATACACCTTGCTATGCGATACTTTCAGATTAGTCATCTCAGTACAGCATGCCATATCTAGCGTAGTTTGCGTGGTCATATGCAAAAAACCAAGGAAGGATCATACATGTAATTTATCTATAAATTTATGTCCAAATTGTAGGCTATAACACGTCATGTAAACTGCAGAGTTAATTTTGCTGCTCACAAAATGTGCAGACAAAAATGAAAATGTTTTCTTTTTCTCTCACCAATGTACCATCAACATTGAGTAATCATCATGAATTTGTAAAGCTATAAATTTCTGATCTCACCTCTTCTGCTGTATCACATTCTTTCTGTCTCTTCTCATGTCTTTTCTCAGCTCTTTTCATAACGAGTTTGTTATAATACTTTTTATAACAGGCATAATGACAACAAGTCTGAACTCTCACCAACGTTCTCAATGCTTAGCACTTTTTGAGCAATGCTCTCTTTTTCTAATATCAACCATCTGTTTGAATACTGTTTGGCTGTCTCATATTGAAATTTGAGTAAGCACAAGGGTTTCATTCACAGAAGACTAGTCAAGACAGTGAAACAAGTGGTCTTGCTGCATCCTTGGCATAGGTTAAGGAATGATGAAAATTGACTCACTTATCTCAAATAAAAGCATTTATTAATTTTTGAGATTATAAAATAGTTTTCTTTGTCTGATATGTAAGGTTTTCCAACCAAACTTGGAGTTGCCCCCTCCCATTTCGAAAGTGCTCTCTAGCTCAAAAATGTGCAAACACATAGGTGTAGAAACATTATAATTGAATTCAGCATAAATTTCTGACTATATAACATCTTAGTTTGAGTAGCCCACCCTCTGAAGGAAAAGGCTGAAAGATAAGTTTATGTTCCTGCTCTACTAAGTATCAATATTTGAGGGTAATAGCACCTGTATCAACAGCTGAGTGTAATAACACCGGTATCAACAGCTGAGGGTAATAGCACCAGTATCAACAGTTGAGTGTAATAGCACCAGTATCAACAGTTGAGTGTAATAGCACCAGTATCAACAGTTGAGTGTAATAGCACCAGTTTCAACAGCTGAGTGTAGTAGCACCTGTATCAACAGCTGAGTGTAATAGCACCTGAATCAACAGTGGAGTGTAATAGCACCTGAATCAACAGCTGAGTGTAATAGCACCAGTATCAACAGTTGAGTGTAATAGCACAAGTATCAACTGCTGAGTGTAATAGCACCAGTATCAACAGCTGAGGGTAATAGCACCTGTATCAACTGCTGAGTGTAATATCACCAGTATCAACAGTTGAGTGTAATAGCACCAGTATCAACAGTTGAGTGTAATAGCACCTGTATCAACAGCTGGGTGTAATAGCACCTGTATCAACAGCTGAGTGTAATAACACCTGTATCAACAGCTGAGTGTAATAGCACCTGTATCAACAGCTGAGTGTAATAACACCAGTATCAACAGTTGAGTGTAATAGCACCTGTATCAACAGCTGAGTGTAATAGCACCTGTATCAACAGCTGAGTGTAATAGCACCAGTTTCAACAGCTGAGTGTCATAGCACCAGTATCAACAGTTGAGTGTAATAGCACCAGTATCAACAGTTGAGTGTAATAGCACCAGTATCAACAGCTGGGTGTAATAGCACCTGAATCAACAGTTGAGTGTAATAGCACCTGTATCAACTGCTGAGTGTAATATCACCAGTATCAACAGTTGAGTGTAATAGCACCAGTATCAACAGTTGAGTGTAATAGCACCAGTATCAACAGCTGGGTGTAATAGCACCTGAATCAACAGTTGAGTGTAATAGCACAAGTATCAACAGCTGAGTGTAATAGCACCTGTATCAACAGCTGAGGGTAATAGCACCAGTATCAACAGCTGAGTGTAATAGCACCTGTATCAACAGCTGAGGGTAATATCACCGGTATCAACAGTTGAGTGTAATAGCACAAGTATCAACAGCTGAGTGTAATAGCACCTGTATCAACTGCTGAGTGTAATATCACCAGTATCAACAGTTGAGTGTAATAGCACCAGTATCAACAGTTGAGTGTAATAGCACCAGTATCAACAGTTGAGTGTAATAGCACCAGTATCAACAGTTGAGTGTAATAGCACCAGTTTCAACAGCTGAGTGTCATAGCACCAGTATCAACAGTTGAGTGTAATAGCACCAGTATCAACAGCTGGGTGTAATAGCACCTGTATCAACAGCTGAGGGTAATAGCACCTGTATCAACAGTTGAGTGTAATAGCACCAGTTTCAACAGCTGAGTGTCATAGCACCAGTATCAACAGTTGAGTGTAATAGCACCAGTATCAACAGCTGGGTGTAATAGCACCTGTATCAACAGCTGAGTGTAATAACACCTGTATCAACAGCTGAGTGTAATAGCACCTGTATCAACAGCTGAGTGTAATAGCAACTGTATCAACAGCTGAGTGTAATAGCACCAGTATCAACAGCTGGGTGTAATAGCACCTGTATCAACAGTTGAGTGTAATATCACCAGTATCAACAGCTGAGTGTAATAACACCTTTATCAACAGCTGAGTGTAATAGCACCTGTATCAACAGCCGAGTGTAATAGCACCAGTATCAACAGCTGAGTGTAATAGCACCAGTATCAACTGCTGAGTGTAATAGCACCAGTATCAACAGTTGAGTGTAATAGCACCAGTATCAACAGTTGAGTGTAATAGCACCAGTATCAACAGCTGAGTGTAATAGCCATTGTATCAGGGGCTCTACTGGACCAAGATCTCCTTTACTCCAGTGAAGGGACAATCAACAGAAGACTAGTTACAATAGAGTTTACTCCAGGCATACTGTCAGATGGTTTCAGCACAATGAAGATAAAGGTTAGTTTATTGTTTGTTTTATGTTGGACATTCTGGAATGCTTCTCAGAGATTATTTGACACAATCTCGATTGTTATCATACTGTTTAGCAGGAGCTCAGAATGACCTTATTTTGATGAGTGAGTAGCTAGATGATACATTACCAAGCAAATGTCTTACAGGTAGATACGATGGATGATGGCAACAACACTTGTTGTCTCAAGCTAGGTGAGATGGGCATTAAAACTGTTCTAAAATATGAGAGGGCATCAGGGTCAATTATTGGTTATGTCAGTTTGCCTGACCATCCTCATATTCCCGCTACTAATGCATTAGTTTTTATGCTCTTTGGTTTACATGAACGATGGGAGCAAACGGTTGCCTACTATTATACAGGTTATAATTTGCTGAAGCTGCTTTTCGTAATAAAATCAGTTATATTTTTTGTTGTTCCAGCTTTATAATGTTTGCTTTTACCGTTATTTGCTCAAACTGTTTACTGCTTGCTTCCCTCCTTGCTTTAAGCTTCATCTTTAAGAGTTTGCCATAGTAGCAGTTTGTTTGTTCAGGGCACGAATCCTACCCTACAGGATGAAATTATTCGTGGAGTTAAATTTCGCAAAAATTGGCTTTTCATGCATATTGGCGGACTAAATTATTCACGGATGAATGCGTTCACGAATAAGTTAATCCGTGAAAGCGGAGCCGTATAGTTTCACAAAGCCCCACATCAACAACCGGAAACAACATCGCTTGTTTTCAAACAAACCCGATCAGCATACTGATTTCTCATGGAATATTCTTACCTCACTCTCAATACTGCTTTTTTGCATTTACTTTACGTTTTTACAAAAAAGTTAATAGTAGACTTTCGTAGGTAATTTTGTTTTCTTTCAAATGGTATACGATACAACAATCAATTTTAAAGCGACCGCCAATGGGAGTGATTTTTGTTGGTTAATGTTGTGGCCTCTCCATTATAATTTATATAAAAATAGTAGGCGCGGCATGTTTGTTTGGAACCGAGCTCCCATATACGCTTCCGCTAGTCGCAGGTCTCTGTAAAACTATACGGCTCTGCGTGAAAGCTGCTAGCAATAGAGAAAAAGCTTCACGTGCGTATACCATGTGTTTAGGTTTCTATTTAGCTGAGAAATTTATTTCGATCTTGCTAAGCTATTAATTTTTGGCTGCATCCAGAAGTTTTTTTATGAATGTTAATCGATTCGGAAACCTTTGATGAACCAACAACTTGTGGTAAGTTATGAGTTTTTTCAACGTAAAGTATTTCAAGAAAGATCTTTTCGATGCCGTGCCGAAAAACTTCTGACAACCTTGAAAACTTTGTAAAGGAGTGCCATGCATTGACAATGGGCTTAACTCAAGGCTCCAGCGATGATTTTAAAAGAGTTTGGAAATCAGCTACGTTTACTAACTCCGAGGCAGTTCAATTAAAGGTTTTACAGTACATTGTATATCGCTCACCACGGGAATAATTGTTGTCTTAAAACGTGTTGAAACAACTTGAATGTTTAAAACGTCTTAAAGATTGTTGTAATTAAACGTATACGTTGTCTTAGCTAGAGCACTATTGTGTCACGCAGAGAAACTATTAATCGTTTGACCTGAACCCATAATATATTCAATAAGTATTCATTCAAAAAGCGTGAGTGATATACCCTAGTGATATACATTGTACCGTAAACCCCTCATTGAACTGCCTCGGAGTGCTGCTCCTAACGAATCCCACTCTGCATAGCGGGTAGGTTTTAATTTGAGGCAGTAGGTATTCTCTCTAAAAAAACTATTTGCGGATTTTAATATTTTGTGGAATTGACTGTACGCGAACTCACGAATTATTTAAATTCATCGAATAATTTCATCTTGTAGGCTACTTTATTTTAACAAAATTTTTGGTAGAGCTAACAGAGGAATCTTCACTAGTGTAAAAGTGAGGCTCGAACCCGAGTCCTTTCAGATAACAGTTGATTGTTCCATCACACCATACACACGACATGGTTGTCAAGAGATTTCTGATTACAACTTTAAAGGTTTTCTGCAGGAAGAAAACAAAAATTTTGCAAAACAACCTTCATACTGTACTATGACAAAATAAATTCATCATATTAAAATCTAAATATATTGTTTCGTTCATTAATGAGTGTAATGCATTTTTTATCTTTTGCCAGATAAGCTGATCAAATCAATTTGCTATGTAACAAGTGATAGTGGGAAGGGTCAGGTCTTCCATGATACTATAATATTACTTATAAAAAAGCACATGAAATTGGCCTACATGTAATCTCAGTCACATCGGACATGGGTAGTGCTAATAGGGTGATATGGAGAGTTTTCGGAGTAGTTACTACAAAAACTGAAACAGTCGCTTTATGCACCCATCCTGTAGTGAGTCATAAGAAACTTTACTTCCTAGGTGATGTTCCACGCATTATCAAGAACCTGGAGTCAGCTCTGGTTAGAAATGACATTATTTTTGATGTGCAAGTTGTTAGTTCTAAACCCATCATTAGACTAAATGAACTAAATGAGAAAAGTGTTCTAAAGCTCCAAATCTTTGTGAGGAATTGTTGTCTCTTTGACAAGATGAAGGTCTCTACCGCTTACCATGTCATTTCCAACAGCCTGGCTTATGGGTTAATCACAATGGTTGAGCAAGATATTATGCCTTCGCAGCTCATTCCTACAGCTAAGGCTACCCGTGCGTTTGTGGCCATGTTTAACAAATACATGTAGTTTGATTTGATGGCAAGTAGACGTGCTGGAATGGCCTTATCGAAGTTCACCATCACTAAGTATCTGGAGACCATTTCCCTTCTTAAAGGTTGGCTTGCAACAAAATTCACATTACAGTTATTTGGTATCAAAAGATTCACCATGTCTTACTCTGTCGTGTTGTAGGTGAAAAATATGTGGAAATGTGATTACGAGATCTTAAAAGCTCAAAAACGAACAGTTAATCGCCACCATCACGCATCTGCCGTAGATTGGAATCAGTTTATTTCTCTGGCATAATCAATCCATTTGGTTATTGTTTTGACACGTGATGTTCTCCTGTGAGTTGAAAAGCCATTAAAAGGCTCAATATAAAATTTCTCGTAGCACTAGTTTATGACAAACATTTCGGGGTTTTACCGAAGAGCCCGTATCAAATATAGATGCTCGCTACTTTACAGTTTAGTTTCGGCTTGGTCTAATTGTCTAGTCGTAATCTGATCATGTGACCCATACTTCCTGCCAAACAGCGCAAATAATTTCTGCAACATTTTTCGATTATCACAGGTGACCAACAGGCTCGTCATGTTTAATAGATAATGATATGTACTCCTTCGAGTTAAGGTTAAAAAACTAAACGAAATTTCATGATAGGTTATAAGATATCAGTGCTGAAAGTGACAGCATTACAATGATGATGAAATAGACGCATAAGGACAATAGACATGGTTTTATTGAATGCTTGAAATATATTTGTGAAAATATTTCGACGAATGAGGCTGCATGAAAGTGTAAACAGAAGCCATCTTGTTCAATTACATCTCATTTGAGCCGTTTTGGAAAAAGATCCTAATCTATGGCAGTTTCGTGATGGCTGCAATTAACTGTTCGTTTTGAGCTTTTAAGAGCTTGCATGTAATCACATTTCTACATATTTTGCACTTACAACACAGCAGAGTAAAACATGGTGAATCTTTTGATACCAAATAACTGTATTGTGAATTTCGTTGCAAGTCAACCTTTAAGGATGTCCAGAACAAAGTAAAGTTGATTACTATAGGAGATTGAAAATGTACGTCTGCCCAAGCAGGTATACTGCTTTGCACCCAGGCAGTTTTGGGGTTAAAAGATGAAGTCTTATCTGCTGACAAGCAATATCTTATGGCAAGCAGACTTACTCAGGACTGCATTGAAAATCTCTTTAGCACACTGAGATTAAAGACTCCAACACCATCACCGTTAGAATTTCGTCAGCTGCAAAAGATTGTGGCCACTAGTCAATACTTGAAAACTTCTACTCATTTTTCCTATGACGAAGACGACTCTAGTTAGCTGGCTGACTATTTAACCTTAGTGCGTAGCCAGCAAGACGATAAAGATGAACATCTTGACGAGTCTGAGTGTACTGAAATGGTTATAAGTGATGAGCCAGTCAATGAGCTCACCATGGTGGCGAAATCTTCCCTTGACTATCTGTCTGGCTGGGCGTTGAAAGCCATTGAATCGTGTACAGAGATTGTTGCATAATAACAACACTAAAAGAACCTGTTGCTGCTCTTTGCGGAGGTGGCCTTACACACCGTTAGAAAAGTGTATAGCGAAAGAGCACTTAAGCATCTAACACGTCAAGTATTCATGGCATCGAGTCTGTAGAAAAAGTTTTCAGACAGTGGGCTCCAGCACTAGATGAAACCCAAAGTTCACTGATTGACTTTTGTGGAACAAGTTGACACACAAAAGCTTTGAGACAGGAGCAGCCTGTAAGCACAACACGCTAGAACTTATCATTACGAGATTCCTATGATATGGCTTCGCATTTATTGCAACGAAAAGACTAAATTAGCTGTGGGGAAATCTCACACACAGATGAGTTCAAATCCATGGCTATGCGTGATCTGGTGAAAAGAATTATGTAATTTCGTCATTTCAGTATTGTACATTTGCTTTGTTTATGTCTATTTTTAAATATTGTAGATTCGTTATATTTGCTTTAGCAATTAGAATGTTACATTTTTTTTATGTTATGTAACTCTTTGCATATTTTCTTTGTATTTTTAGTTACGGTTTTGCAGCTGAAAACTGAGTTTTTGGTTTTACTAGTGAATATGTAAGATATTTGTAAATTGGATATTGTACATTGCATATTGTACATTGCATATTGTACATTGCATATTGTACATTGCATATTTTTGTAACATGTAATACTTGTTTGATATAAGTTTGATAGATGTACCACCAGCCCTATAAGTCCCATAGTTAAATAAGTAGAAGATACCTCGGTTTTTTCTATCATACCGTTAAAATTGTGAAATTGACCTTATAAGTTGTAGAAGTCTCCAGCTTTTTGCTTTGGCTACACTGACAGATTTGCAGCAGAAAAAGCAACCAAAACATTATCTTATTAATTGATAAATTAAAATGTTAAAGTAGTTCTCAAGATGTTTGCAATTTATTGGAAAAACGGATTTTACTAATTATTCGATATACAATTTTGGAGTTATCTTTTTAAATATCTAGGAAAGGAAAACTCCCAACATATGAAAATCGCTAACAAAGTATAGAATGGAGAAGTGGAATTGTTGTGGTTACGGTAAGTAACCCTAGCTACTTTTTGAAGTGGGTTTTTGGAAAGCAAAAGTTAGTACCTCAGTAATATGTTATCAATTGGAGGCGTGACACTTTCACCGCCACGGCTAACTAGCAACGACGTCATTGTCTAAACTCTCATACTCGTAAACTCGATATAGCTGGTCATTAGTAAAGATTAGTGGTTGCTTCTTTGGATGTCACAACAATTTTGAGACGCTATAGTAAAAGCAATAAAAACGACTTCAAACACAGGCTATTAATAGATTAGTTCAACAAACAAAGCAGTTGTGCATGCCGCTAGCGCATTGTCTATAAATTGGACTGTATTGTTCTATAAGGCAGCCTCTGGTGTGCAGAGGCAAAATTTCAGCACCCAGAACGGCCAAACGGTGATTTTCTTGTTGTTTAGTGTCGGCAATGTTCGGACGAAAGGTGCGAACTAGCGAGTCCATTTTGACGCCATTTTTTACTGTTGAGAAGGAAATGGCAATCAGACGTTTCGGTTTTGTCTGTTCTGGATTCACATATTTAATGATAACGATTAAGTTTAAATGTGCTAGACGCTGTTGAACTGACGAAGAGTTTTGATTTTGACGACTACCATAAATTCTGGTCTTCAAAACATTTACTTCCATTTAAGATGAATATTGTGATAGTTATGGGAAGCCAATTACTTACGGGATCCTGTAGAGTAATTCTTGGTTGGCTTTACTAGCTTTATTGCAGTTTTACGAAATATTCTGACGATAGTCACTGGACTGATTACAATTTGCAAATGATATTTGAAATGTTTTCTTTATTATTATTGTTATATCGACGCGCTGCGTGTTTAGAACTATCTTGAAACTTTCAAGAAAAAAAGAAATTTGTCACGAGCTTTTTTCTTATTGCTCATATATCGAGTATGCTGCTAATTTTGTTCACATTATCTTTACGTGAAAACATCTACTTCATTGCAAAGAAATCAATTCAAGATTTTCTGAGGCTGCATACTTGTAACAGCTGATTTAAACTTTTCGTAATTTTGTGTTTTTCTTTTTTAATATCTGCTTGACAAACTCTAGTCACGTATTATATGTCTATAATTTGTTTGTTTAGTGAGCTATTCTATTATCTATATTTGCATGGAAATATTTATTGTATAGTTTTTATTTTATGCTCACTCATTGAACCTGTTTATTTATAGGCTAGGGTAGTACCATCAGCACCAAACCTGATCAACCAAGGCGTGAGAAGAATCTCTAACTTTGTTAAATTCAAAGTCCACCATCTTCAAATTTAAATAATATTTAGGAAAGAATTCTGATGTCACATTGAACTTTGAGTCACTCAGTGACTGATGCTCTTATTATAGATCTAGATAGCTTAAGTTAGTTTCATTGTTCTACCATTATTTCTTCTCAGCAGAATCACAAACCTTCTAATATTCAATTTTAAATAATCTTTAGTCTTTTATTTATAGAATTGATGTTTAGAGTTTACTGTCAAATCTTAATCAATAATCATAATATTTTTCTTTTTTACCCTTGGCATAAGTTTACATACCATATGACATGTATTCAATAATTTGTACGGAAGACGATACACAGCAATCTTCATGATTTTTGGGTAATTTTTTTAGTATTATGCTTGCTTGTATAAGTTGTAATAATACAGTTAAAACTGCTCTCAAAGGGTTTCTTGTGTTCTGTAAAACTATTTCGATATTCGGGAGGGCATTTCACTCTTCCCGAACCCACCCCGCCGGCCACCCGGGCCTACAGCCTTCACAAGTCGCCTAAGGGGGCTACTCAAGATATTGGCAGAGGCATCCTAAAAATGAACAATACACCCCTGTCTATAATAATCAATTTTTAATTTATTTCAAATTTATAGACAATTATGTTTTGTATCTCGCATTACTTATGTTGCGTATATGCTCATAATAATCATTGATGTGTTTGTTAGTGTGCAGCCAAACAGTTTTTTATTGTGCAATAGAGGAGGAGATAAGAGCGTCGATCCATCGCAAGTCGATTTTATATAATTGCGATGATGCCATCAAATAATACAGTGTGCTCTAAATTTATAAATATGCGCATTTATAAAGTTTATAATGGTAATTCTGATATAATTGGCTCATTATAACTCGACCCTTGACCGGAAGCAGAGGGAAAATGTGACCGTGAAAGGAGAAGCCCTCTCTTACGGCTTGAAGCTCGGTGAGTAAAGACGTTCATATTTTGTCTCCTGCTAAGTAACGACTTATAAAAAACCTACAGAACTAAAGCCTCTTTAGTTCACATGGTACCCCAAATGTTTACTTTCGGGAGAAGCGTAATACGGTAATGTAGTGCCAAGTTGATACGATAGATAGGTCGATGGGAGTATAGCGAATTGTGGTGTAGTTACTACTCATAGTACACTGACGGGTTTCAATTTTTTGAATTATTTTAGAATAATGGCTGAAGGAAAGATGAATACTGACATATTTGCTAACTTCCTTGTGCTAAATATTTTAGCTGCTGACGTATTTGTTAGTTGGGAAAGATTTAGTGATGAGTTCCTACTCTGTATAGAAATGAAGCCTCTCGAGATGGGTAAAATGAAAGAGACTGCGTGTGATGATTCCGTTGTGGTCTTGAAGAAAACTCGCAAGAGTTTTGTGGGGACAACCCCTATCTCTAGTCTCTGCGCTGTAATTAATGCTACAACCTGCTGAACCCAACAGGAGGGAGCTGAACCCAACTCACTTGTGGTCTGCTGAAACTAACAGAGTGCGCTGAGACTAACACTGCCAACTGTACAACCTGCTGAACCCAACAGGAGGGAGCTGAACCCAACTCACTTGTGCTCTGCTGAAACCAACGCGAGAACCTGCTGAAACCAGAAGGAGAGAACACAACTCTTGTAAGGATAATAATTGTTTAATTATCCAATTTATTTGTAGTAATTCTATCTGAGCTTGCTGTTAGTCTGTTAGTGACAATTGTAAATGATATTTCTCCAACAATAGCGACTTTATTATAGTAATACTAATCATGCGTCCAATTCGAGAATCAAACACAAACTGAACTGCCTAAACATTAATGGCAGTATTTATATTACATAAGCGATTGGCCTAGAGATTGACGGTTATCGTTCAAACCGACCAATCATATCATCTTGCTGACTGCCGACTTTCTAGAAATTTTCACAATCATAAAAATAAAAGAATGATCGCTAGACAATGAGCCATTGTAGTGTAACAATCTAAACACTAACAAAAAGCCCAGAAAATTCTACGTATACTGAATAGGAAACAGTAATCGTAACAAAACGGTAAGACATATTTTGATAATGAAAAGGGCTAATTACAAAATCTTATCTCGAGAAAATGTATGAACAAAAACGGAAACAATATCATTTAAGTAACTTGAACAACTAATAATTAATTGGAACAGAAACTTAAATTATCCTGACACAAAACCATGCTCATGAGAAAATTGTTCAAATGAGCGAACAGTAAGAAATAAATTATAAAAGAGTGTTCATTGCGTAAAAATCTCATACATGGCGTCTGATATCTTTTCTAGGTAAACCACTGTCCCAGAAGTCCCTTCTCTATATATATTGCCTAAATCACCTTTTCCCTTGATCAGTCTATTATGCTTTTCTGCATTGGGTGTCCGAAGCGCCTCGATGAGCCTGATGTCCTTGGAACCAATCCGAATGGGACAATTCTTCAGAGTTATTCCTCCCACGGCCTTTTTCAGGGCCACCACTCATCTCATAGAGTTTGTTCTTTGGAATATCCCGCTTGATTTTTAAGTTTACTACAGTCTCCAACTTCACGCCGAGGACTTGATTACTAGCCCTCTTAAAAGCCGTAGGCCAGGAGGGTAGTGAAACCCCAAGGTCGCTGGGATTTGAGTCTAATAACCCTGACTCATCTTTCAGCAAGGCTTGGGATCTGCTGAGATGGCACAACAAAAGAGAGCAAAATGTTTAGGTCAAGACCCAAAAGTTTGTTTCTGCGAAACAGCTTGGGGGAGAAGACGATAGAGATTTTTTTTAATGGAGCGGGCTATTAGAAAGCTGGATTTTGGCACGAATGATGATTCATGGAAGATTTTTGTTCTGGTCATTGCCATGAATGGACTGCGTGACACAAAATTGAGTTGAGATTTGATTGCCCAAAATAATCTGGGTTGGGAAAGGTTGACAAACCTTCTCCAGACCAGAAATGTAGTGCACAAGGCCTCAAATGTGCTCGCGGCAGAGCCTAATTCTACTCGACTTGCTGCCGCCCAGCCTAATGCAAAAGCTGCAATGCCAACCCCAAGGACCAGCACCTCTTCGGAGGCTACAGGCATGGATACTGGACAGCTGCGTGTCAAACAAGAAATTAGTGAAGTACAAAAGCATAAAGGCAGAGACTGCCGTCAAAAGAGAAACGACAGTAATGACAGCTACAAGGCTGGAGGATGCCATGGGTGTTACGGCGACTACAGACGCGGTTCTAGCAGCGGTGAAAATAGTCAGAAATGCCATGGGCATCATAGTAGTTATAGATGCGGCTCTAGTAGTCTTGATGGTAGTCAAGAAAGATGTTATCGCTGTCACTGTTACAGTCTCAGCAGCGATTCAGATGGTCCATGAAGCCGGTGTTTGTCAGGCTGGGTGTGCCAAAACTAGTCAGGATTGATAATGGACCGTGTTTTGCTAGCCAGGAATATCGCAAATTTGCGCAAATATAGGGCTTCTAAATAGCCACCAGCAGCCTGAGGTATGCGCCATTCAACAGACTAGATGAGCGGGCGGTAAAAACCATCAAACGAATGTAGGATATGTCGACAGAAAAGGACAAATCAATCTTTGATTACCAATTGGCGCCACACAAATCTGGATACTCCCTGAGAAAGTTAATGTTTGGTAGATCAGTCAAGACAACTTTGGGAAATTTTGTTTCTCAAATTGTAGACTACGCTCTATTTGAACATAAAGAACTTGTGGCCAAAGAGGCTAGGCGTGAGAAATGAAACCCTAAATACAGAGCTAAGCCACTGCCAGACATCCAACCAGGACAGCGGGTGTGGATTAATGCTCCATCTGATGTTAGTAAGGAAGGTATTATAGCAAGAGTGGACAACTCTCCTGAGAGCTATTAGGTCTGCATAGAACAGCGAGCTTCGTCGCAACCATGAGCATTTATTTGTGCTTTATAACTCTGATTGCAGAGGAGATGACCATTTTCTCATGAAGCCTACTGGTGTGGAAAATGTCAACGAGGTTGTCGTAAGAATCATAGGTGAACAAGCTCATCTCGCATTGCTAACCTCTAGTTTGCCTAGATCAGCTATCCTCGCTTTGATTAGCGTAACTTTGGTAATGTAGGTGACACAATGGATCACAATGATGCTAATACCAGTAGTGATAGCATTTTCACACCGGTACTGAAGCTAATGCTTGTGGTAAGGGTATTTGTAGCAATACTGGTTACAATGAAAAACTGCCTGCTATGTAGAGTAATTTAGACTTGTCAGGCGTACTTTTCCCTGACCGCCTAACTGAGGGTGGTGCTTTGCAAGACAGACCTGCAGGAACGGAATAAACTGGTAGTAGCAGCTGGGTTGGTAGTGATGAGAATCACGCTCTTTTGCCTGTAAACCCCCGTTGCTGAAACTGGTGACAGAATGACCATAATTGGCCGAACTGTCAAGACAACAAGGCACAATGATTTCCTATATTATAAATAATGTCCTCCTTTTGTAGATTCCTACTTCCAAATCTACATAACCCAAGGGACAATTATGAAGTGTCCTAACCTTGTCTGCAAGGACTCGGGTGACCAGCTCATCGATCTACAGTATATAAAAGGCTCACACAAGACCAGAAAAGCAGAGCCCATTTGCGCTAGGTGATCTGTTGAACATCTTATTCTATGATCATAAGCGCAGGAAGTACATGTATTAAACTTATGGACTCGTGTATGGATTCTTCAAGTGCCATGCAAGGAAAGCTGAAAGTTTGTCTGTCCTTTCATAGAAATACATAGAACTCTACCATCTCTTAATCAGGTACTGTAGTGTTAAATGAAGTTAAATTTCAGTCCCAGAATTTAATACAAGTTTAATACAAACTGCATCGGGCTGATACAAAAAAATTGGTTTACACTATTTAATAATAAGATATTACAAAATTTTTACTCTCATGTCAGACAGTTTTGCATCTGCAAAAATTGTTGAGCTATTATTGTTGTTGTTTATTATAATGTTGAAATACTATTGTATCTGCTTCAAAACTTATGTTGACACTTGACCATGTTGTAATAAAGTTTTACCAGAAACAAAGTATACCAGAACTGGTTTCAGACTGCTAGAGAAATTTGTGACTTATTTATTTACCTATCGAACAGTTTTGGTGCAGATATGAGTTTGACTATACATCAATAAAGCGCATATCGCTTTCTCATTGCTCAGTTTGTAAAATATTTTTTATGATAATTATATATCTCAACGGCTAAATAATATCATGGCATAATATAACATTTATGCTTCATCTACTAAACTGCTTCAAGTTTTAAGATTGTTCTATCACTAACAATGTCCTGTTATTTTAGTAGGGTTTCAATTACAGGTATTCTTTTGGTGATAGTCATATCAATCTGAACAAGGCAGATCCACTCATCAAAAAATCTAGTGAAATTTCACACTCCTAAATGCCAAACTGTAGCTCTCAGTTTTGATTGCTTGTACCTCGTAGAGTTTGTGGATAATATTCAAGAACAAAGTTCAAATGTAGCTAGGATATATTTCCCTTTCTGAGCCACACTCCTCTTGTTTTGCTTTACAATCAAGAGTGTAATTACACTTGCTGCTGGGTCTTGCTGTCTGGCAAGATGATTTTTCATCAATTTGGAACATATTCGGGTTACTCTTAGTAAATATATTTGAACTAATTCTGGCTACGGAAACTAGCCCAAACATGTTCTTAAACAAGCCGCAAATTTTCTTAATGTATTACTCAGCCTTATGAGATGAATCATCAGTTCCATTGCTTGATTACAAATGGTACTTTGAATGAAGTTGAAGCTTAGCGAAGGTTGTACAGTATCAACGAATGCTTTCAGACATACCCAACCATTTCTAAATCGCTGTTATGCTATTATTGGGTTGTACCTACGTACAGCCCACACAAGTCGAATTTTTGATATCTAGTGAGCTTTTTGCAAGTAGTTTCGTTCTTGAAAACAAGGCAACCATCACAGCTTTGAAATGATGCCACACGCAGCTACATGTTCTAACTGCAAGTGACTAGCTGCTTGTATTGGAGTAATACATGCTTTACTCACTTGTCTCGTTAGATGACAAAAAATGCTTGTACCCAATAATGACTTTGTTGAACTGATATTCCGCTCAACTGAATGATAAAACTTGCTGACAAGTGTCAGCTATAAGCTGTTCAACATGGCAACTGCCTACAGAAGTATATATTGTGGCTTTTTATTTTTGTGCATACTTGAAAAATAACTGCAAAAAGACAATATTAATTTAGTAATATAAAACTATTATTAAAAATATGCGTACAATAAATAGAGGTTAAAATATCTCAGTCATCTAATTTCCTGACATAAAATGTTAACAAATACATAAAGAGTCATATAACATTATTTTACAAATATATGATATTAGCGAGTAGATTAGAAGTTAGACTTGAGAAATACAAAACTAAACAATGGCGTGTGCATAGAAAAGACACTTAGCATGTAAGCACATGGATGTGCATAGAAGAGACACCTAGCATGTAAGCACATGGGTGTGTGGCACGACGGATGGAGAACTGATAAGAATGTCTAGCAGTGACTCAACGTCCAAAGCATGTATGAGTCAAACTAAATGCGTGATAAAAATATTACGCTTGTTAAAGTAGAAAAATATTAAGTTCCAGAAAGGTTGGGTCTCAGTTCCAGCCCTAAAAAGAAGAAAAACCCATGAAATAAATGGCACATAAGAGCACTTCAGTTCAATTGAAAAACAGAACTTTCATTTTGGATATATATCATCTTTGTAGGTAGAATTTTAATTTGACTACAAATTAAAATAACTGCTAGCTATTAATGCATCCATGCTGAGGCACCCAGATTGTTATTATGACCTATAATTATTATTATTGATATTATTATTACTTTGATGCTAATTTTCTATATCTCAGTATTGTTCAAACTTATGACTTCATACTACAAACTCAAAAAATTGGTCAAAGAAGCATTTATCGACTTCTGTACATTCTTAAATAAACTAGCGGAATGATCAGCGTTGCACGGGTATTAAAATTCAGCTTATAAACAGTGATAGCAATGCCACGCTTAAAAACTCAGATTAGAAACAATGCCACTTGACATTAGCCTGACACGTTGCCAATGGCTAATTTAAGTAAGCTCTTGCTAATACATAGATTGATGTGCGCCGTATAGATTGAGAAGGGTAGCGTATTTTCACTCACATAGCGACATATATCGCCCAATGAATCTATCATTGGTAAATTGGTAAAACATTTGTCTGACGAGTGGGAGATTCCGACATCAAATCTGCTGCAGTACAGATTCCTCATGGCAATATTTTAATAGCCAGTTAGTTGCACATACTGAAATACACACACGGACCTTCAGATTGCTAAATTTCATATTAAATATATCAAATCTGTTCTTAAAATAACATCCTGTGCGTTGTTAGACTTAGAGCTGTCCCTTCGTGACTTTGCTTCTGCCAGCCTTGTGATATATAAATCAACTCGGTGAATGCCAGGTGTTGCCCAGATAATAAGTCTTTGCACAGAAAATTAATTTTTATTTAGCTTATAACAACAGTTACCATTTTAACTTTGAACCTTCATATCATGAGAGAAGTGTTTTATGCAGTTTAAATAACTTGAAAGAAAAAATAAACCAACTGTAAAGGTTTTCAAACTTTGTCAAACAACTGTAATCTTCAAACTTCATATCATGAGGAAAATGTTTTGTGCAGGTCAATTAAATTAAGAAACAAAATAAAACAGGTATAAAAGTGTTTAAATGTAAATGTAAAATAATTAGCAAGTAATAGCTAAATGAAGTCTGTTTTGCTACGATTACGATAAAAGATTATTTGGTAATGATACAATTAATGCGAACTGAGAAAACAAAATAAAAATCCTGAATATGTTGAATTAATAATAACAATTCGTCCATAGAAATGTGTGTATAAAAAAGGTTAATGTTCTACCAGAGACTATCCATCAAAACTTTGAATACGATGATACTGGTACCTTTTGATACTGGTACAAATGTAAAATTGAGATATTGGACCGTCTTTGTCTGGTACTTTGTCTGACCGAACGAAAAGAGAATGTAGAGGCTATTCCTTCTCAAGATAATACAATTTTCCGCGTGAAAAGTATTGGCCTTTATCAGATCTAGCAATTGAACTCTACGAAAAACCGGAAATAAAGTTCACAAAAACATGGAAAAGCATCGTGTTTCATAGAGTTAAAAGAGTTTCAATTAATACGTCATTTAGCGTGTGCATACTGTACACTCTATACAATAAAAACGATAGATTGCTAAGGACTATATAGCTCAGTAGTTAATTGCGTGGTTGGAAACTTACCGTTGCAATATCCATGAGTTGAAATCCAGCACGAAGCTCACATTTCAAGATTTTAATAGCAATAACTGAACAAACATACCTACGGACAGACGACGACAAACTTTGAAATTTATATAGATATACATATATATATTCACCTTTAATCGTCTAACTTGAGCAATGTCTTACACTTGTCAGCGGTCATGACCAGACACTCCATGAGCTGCTCTGCTGGTGCGTACTCAGCAAGAATAGGGGAGAGATTGCTGAGGTGTGATTTAACAGCCTTGTAGTGCCTCTGCAGGTTAGCTTCCACCGCCTACATACCAGCATGGTTAAATGTTTATAAGGCCATACTGCACTTGGATATAAACATACCAGCATGGTTACATGTTTATAAGGCTGCATTGCACTTGGGTATAAACATACCAGCATGGTTACAAGTATATAGGGCTATACGGCATTTGGATATAAACATACCATCAGGGTTACATGTTTATAAGGCTATACTGCACTTGGATATAAACATACCAGCTTGGTTACAAGTATATAGGGCTGTAATGCACTTGGATATAAACATACCAGCATGGTTACATGTTTATAAGGCTATACTGCACTTGGATGTAAACATACCAGCATGGTTACATGTTTATAAGGCTGCATTGCACTTGGGTATAAACATACCAGCATGGTTACAAGTATATAGGGCTATACTGCATTTGGATATAAACATACCATCAGGGTTACATGTTTATAAGGCTATACTGCACTTGGATGTAAACATACCAGCATTGTTGCAGGTTTATAACGCTATACTGCACTTGGATGTAAACATACCAGCATGGTTACCTGTTTATAAGGCTATACTGCATTTGGATATAAACATACCAGCATGGTTACATGTTTATAAGGCTATACTGCACTTGGATATAAACATACCAGCATGGTTACATGTTTATAAGGCTGCATTGCACTTGGATATAAACATACCAGCATGGTTACATGTTTATAGGGCTATACTGCACTTGGATATAAACATACCAGCATGGTTACATGTTTATCGGGCTATACTGCACTTGGATATAAACATACCAGCATGGTTACATGTTTATAGGGCTATACTGCACTTACTGCACTTGTATAGGCTGAATAGTTTTAAACCAGCTAGTCAATAGACAGCCTATCTAATTTTCTCATTTCATCTACTGCCCACCAAATCATAAAAACCACAGACAGGAATTAATTTACATCTATTCATGTCCATAGAAAATAATTTACATCTATTCATGTGCGATATTTGTTTATGGAGAATTTTAGTGTTTGGGTTGTTTAAATAAAATTAACCGGTCTTGTTTTAGTTCAAATAAGCAACCCAAGCATCAAAATTTTCTATAAACAAGAAACAAATATCATACATAAATATATCTTGCCACCAAATATAACAGATATAATTTAACAAGCTTTCAAACGTGCGCTACTCACACTGTTGCTTCAAGATCACATTCAGCCATGCCACTAGCGCAAGACAGCTGGAGAGTAATCAATTATTACTCTCTCTAACAAAGCCCTGATTGTTAACATCTTCCTGGAGCTACATACCGGCAGGTCAGATACCTCGCTGATAAGCTCGAGTTGAATAGCCGTGACAGTGTCAGACAACTTCCTTATTTGTCGTTCAAGCTCTCGGCAGGCTAAGATTTTAGGCTGCAGGTTACTCCGATGCCTCACCATCGCCTCCTGAATCTTCTCCCAGCGCGAGTTAAGCGTGTCCAGCTCACTTCCTGTTGAGTCATCCATGCTCGCTATAATGTTGATTGAGAGTACACGACTCCTCTGTTGCTGCAGCCGCGTAGCGAACTCCTAAAATTGACCGAAAGTTTTCGACATATTTTTCACAAAACTGATAGTGAACTGGTGTTGTATGAAGTACATGCATACCAACAAGCAGTTGTATCTTACAACAAGCGAAAGACAATCACAATGCTAAGCGTCAATTTAAATGTGCATGAGTGTCTGTTTTCAACTAGATGTCTATATAAAGTATCTATTTTCAATGGGATAAGCATACAAGGCATCTATATTCAGCTATTTCAGTCTGTATTTAGTCAATTCATACAAACTGTCTATTTCCTATCAATTATTTATACAAAGTTTTAGCTAAATATCTATACAAAATGTTTATTATCAGTTAGATATCTGTAAAAACTGTCTATTTTTATTATATATATAATTTGCTACTGAAAAATGACCTTGGCAGAATCTGTTGAGCTGAATTGTTTAAATATTATTAGCCTACGCTTACTGTGACTACAACCTTGACCCCTACTGTAACCACTTCTCTGACCCCTACCCTACCCTGACCCCTACTTGCAATCCCTGCTCTGACCCCTACTCTAATCCCTGCTCTGACCCCTACTCTAATCCCTGTTCACAAATAGAGTGTAAGGATGGTTGCACATACAACCTCGCTGTTGTCACCCCTGAATCCGACCTCCAGGCTACTTTACACCAACTAGTTAGGTTTTAAGTTATATCTGTTTTGTCAGAAAATATAGAAACCTTTGGATTTTAGGAGCTGCTTGAATGAATCTTGTGTTTCCTTATTTACTTTAGAGAGAGATAATGCAGAGTTATCTCTTGTGAATAGAAATATTTAACAGCTTAACACAAGTTTGTCAAAAAACAACATGAACGCTCATAAAGTTACAGCGGCAAAGTGTTCAAAGTCACAAATAGTTGAGCATTGTTTGAAGCTAGACAGCAAATAAAGCCGGGGCTTCACTTGCAGACAACTTGCCTTATACTGCGCGCACTGTTTGCCCACAGACGTTATGTCAGTAGCAACCGCGTCATGCCACTTCAAGCTTCTCTCCTCAGCATCGCTGAGCCAACCCAGAAGGTTCCTCACATCCACCTCGAGTTGGCGCTTTTGCAGAACTGTCTTTTGTTCGCTGCTCAGTTCATCTCTGGTCACCGGTGGTAAGGTAGAAGACAACCCAAAACCTATTGAAGAGACAAATTGTTGGGAGTGTTTACCTTCTGCTTGTGACATTCAGCTCGGTTCAAAGGGACTCAACTATGGTGATATGAAGCGATATATTAATACAATGTTAACTCGCAGTTTTTTGCATGTAATCACCAAATTTTAGGCACTTTGAAACAATAGCTGTCTTGCAGCTTGATAAAATGGACAGGCATGTTTGACATGCAACTTGGAGATATCCAGAGTTTCAACAAGTCAGGTGGTAACGCATGCTTTCGTTATGGAAGCTGATTAACGTATCATTGTGCCGAATCGTTGATGACGGCTCATGACTGATACAAATTCTCATTGGCTAAATTATTGGTCAATGCGACCCGCTATTTTTAGGGTGGGTGTGTAGTCACAGCAAGTACATTGGCAATGCATTTTATCAATGTGTATGAAGGAAGACCTTAACACTCACATTTTCTGCTAAATCTTCTTATCAACTGAACACACAATCAACCACAAATAAACATATTATGAGCAAATTAGTTATCACGCAAGTCTTGCAAACAATTGTCATTGATCCTGATGAACACCTCATCTACTTGACAAACTACCACCTGCCTGACATTGTCAACCGAACAACACTTTACAACGCATGCCTTATGCTAGCTGTGAACCCAGATGTCAAACACTTTCAACCTACTGAATGTCATGCCACTGGCTCACTTTGCTAGCCTATTCACATCCACACCATCAGCCTATCGCTGTTATGGCGATATCAACAGCTGCATGAGATCATCACTCCATTTTCAATGCTGTAGCTGTCAAAAGAGTCACAGCTGTTGTGAAACTCATTAAAAAAATTATCTAAGCTTCAACAAACCTGTGTGACTATCTCGTCCACTAGTTGATGGCATGTATTTTCGTTCTGTTGAATGACTTCTTGTCCTGTGAACATCACACTTTATGCATAAGAATTTCACTAGAGTAAAAATTGAATCAAAACATTACAAACATATTCTGCATATATTTTGTAAGAAAATTCTGAACAACATCAACTAAGATGCTGAACAACATCAGTTAAAAAATTATCTGCGAGTTAGCAAAATTCTACAAGGCACACAGTAACAGATGGAGGAAACAATCAACACACAACTACAGTTGCGAAATACCTGGTCACTTGAGGAGGTGCCCGACGTCTTGCCGGCTGTATAGATCTCCGGGAGGCCATAAATCGCTCGAAAGGAGTGCCTTGAGAACGTCCACGATCTGTACGAGAAATGATCAAAATATCAGCATAATGGGGAATGAATCATAAAAATATTTAAAAGTCAACTAAAAACACATGTCAACAGGTATACAGTACTCATAAAAAGTGAATAAAATTTTTTCACACAAGATTAATGAGTGAAATATGAAAACCTTTCAAGCATAAAAATAGCCAATCATGATGCAAGTGTGACATAAAAACAACCAATCACGCTACAAGTATGACATAAAAAACCAATCATGCTACAGGTATGACATAAAAATAACCAATCATGCTACAGGTATGACATAAAAACAACCAATCACGCTACAAGTATGACATAAAAAACCAATCATGCTACAGGTATGACATAAAAATAACCAATCATGCTACAGGTATGACATAAAATTATGAACAAGCATTTGAAAGATAAAAATTTTATCATTACTAGCTAAAGAATAGCTAAAGAAATAATACACTCATCACAAAACTGTTTAGAGCATAAAATTGTAGGAAAAAGAATCTACTATAGCACACAATTACGTGCAGTAAATTTCTCATCCGTCATTTTTAGTATTGAGCAGCGATCCAGTAAGAAAGCAGAGCAACACAACTTGCAATACCAGAAGTTCCCGACAAAACACAAACTGAGCAATTGTAAAGTTCCATCTAGAATGACAGATTTGTACATAAACAGCCATAGAACCATGTCTATGCTCACAGAACAGTATTCATAAAGCCATGAAAACTTAAACCAGTTCTCTGTCTATCCATAAAGCAATACCAAGCTAGTAAAGCACTTTCACTTTAATTATATTAACAGACAAATACCGCGCAAGCGAAGCGAAAGTGGTTTATAATGAGTTGAACAACCCACACAAGGATGAGAAAATTTGTGAGATTAATAGTGCAATGTGCTGCTCACCCCGAGCTGTGGTTAGGTGCAAAGAGCCAAGGCTACGTGGTTTATATTGCAGTGAGCTGAGTTGAAAGAGAGGCTTGCCTGCCAAGGGCATGTTTATCGTAGATGCTGCCTTTGTTCTCCTATTTACTTCGGCTCTCTTCTCAGCGTCAGCAATTCTTTGATCCAAATAGTTGAGACGTCGCTGGGTTTCCTCAGCAAGACTGGCTTGCTGTCGCAGGCTGCTCGAAGCTGGCAAAGGAGAAGAGTCACGAGGGGGTGACTCTAAACCTAATAACACGAAGGATGGTATTTAAAGGACAGAAATGACATGTTCATGATGAACCTCATTTAATATATGTGAGGAGACAGATAAATACCCCTCGGACCAATTGTATGGAATTGTAACGCCAGGCCATAGTTTTGATCAATATAAAAATGTATAATAAATTGGAATCGAAATTTGGTTATAATGACAATCTTGGTGTCTCAAGATACAGTATACCCATTAACAACTGGCAATTAATTTAATTTGTAGTCGAGACAAGTGTACAGCATCCCGCCCCGCATAAGTTTTTGAGCAAGGGCAAGATTCGAGTTGTTTTATTTTATTATATTCATGATAGCTGTCAATCACTGTTGTGAGTTGGAGGACATTGGCAGGTGTCACAGGTGATGCAACACCTGCCTTGTGTTGCATTTTTTGCCACTGGCAGTTGTAGCTGACAGGTATTGAAGCATTAGACACTTGTCAACTACTCTCATCAAAACCAGTCAAACTTACTTTGACTGCGTTAAGATTAGTTTAGAATTTTCTCCCTACAAAAATGCCATACACAAAATGAAAGCCCCGCGTTTGATTGAACTTCACTGTGCTTATTTCATAAACTTCGGCACAAGTTCATTTCAAGTCGAACTAATGATAGGTCATGCTGTATAGAGAAAAGTGAAAAATTGATTTAAACTGACATTGAAGGTGTGCATTCCCCTCAATTTCATGTAGATTTATGGTAAACCTGGCCCTAAAACCAAATGAAAATTCTGAGAAAATTTGTCGATACAAACCAATAATACCGCAGTTACTGTACAATTATTATGTACAGTTTTGTTTAATTATTTTTACGTTTTGAAGGGCCGATGGGCTGAGCTTGGGAAGATCGTGGAATGGATTAGGTTATTCGCATGTATTTAACTGTTTGTGTAACATAAAATCCCTATATCGTAAACTTTTTCGGGACGGACTATTTATGCTGTGGGAGCGTCTACTGTGTTGCAGTACTAATGCCTGCCTCACTCGTCATCTCATAGAATAATGATTAAATATTTTTGATAGCTGATAACCAATTCAATTGCTACCAACCTCTGTCGATCACATCCTGTTCAGAGATTATAGATTCTAGTTCTGCCTCAACCTGGCTCACGTCATCTCCTGACGGATCGAGCTCAAGTTTAAGGGTGTCTACACTAGTGCGTAGCTCTTTCACCATTGTCTCCACCTTGCCAGCGTCCGTCACTGAACTTCTCTGCATAAGGTAAGTAGCGCCATCTCCCAATAGATGGGCAATCTGCAAGGTCAAAGGTTAAATATAGGACAAAGGTTAAGAGAGAATACCGAGTAGGTAGGTAAAACTAGGCAGGCTTATATCGGTACAAAGGAAAGCCTTGCCCATGTCAGGCAGCTGATTTATATATTCTGGCTTATGCTGACAAAAAATAAACATTTTTGTCAGAAATAGCAGAAAAAAAGTAGTCTGTTTATCTGATTGCATAAAATTTAGCTTACTTTTCATTACTGAAGGCTTTGCTTGGCCTGCAACTACTACTTGTGATTACAACTGAGTCACTCTTATAATCTATCAATATTGGAGCCAACCTTAGCGGAGTTGGCTTCCAATCTTTCTTTCACGTGGCTTCTAAGAGATGGTTGCCTCTTCAAGGTTAGACTCAAACCTCCGAGTTCTGTGATCATCTCATCACGAGACTTCTCATAGTCCCTCCAAACTTGGCATGTATGTTTGAGTCTATGAACGACAGTCTGTAGCTGCTGATATGTGCTGTCCCACAAGTCATTGCACTGATTTACCAATTCTTTCAGTTTGCCTCCTGTGTCCACCATAGACAGGCGATTGACATAACTGTAAAGTACCAAGTATTCATTAGCCATGTAGAGACAAAGCTACGCAGCATTTTAGCAAAAGGAAAAAATTCCTATACTAATTGAAACAAAATTATTCTTGCTCACACTGAAGTGAGGAGTCTATATGTATACATGTATATAGACTGCTCACTTCAGTGTGAGGAGTCTATATACATGTAGATAGATACATAGAACTAAATATAGCTGTTGTTAAGTGGTTTTAGTATTTGTAAGTATAGTACACACCTTTACAATGTAAATACTCTGTTCCAAAACGCTTTTACGTTATAGGGATTTTATGTTATATGAACAATAAAATACATGTACATTGTCTAATCCATTCCAAGATATTCTCAAACTCACCCCTTTGGCCTTTCAAAAGGAAACAACAAGACTTAACTTCTTAATTTAATGACTGTAGAGTAACTGTAGAGTAACTGTAGAGTAACTGTAGAGTAACTGTAGAGTAACTGTAGAGTAACTGTAGAGTAACTGTAGAGTAACTGTAGAGTAACTGTAGAGTAACTGTAGAGTAACTGTAGAGTAACTGTAGAGTAACTGTAGAGTAACTGTAGAGTAGCTGTAGAGTAGCTGTAGAGTAACTGTAATATTATTAGTTTGTATTGACAACTCTTCTCTTCTTCTCTTTTTCACTTTCACTTGGTTTATGGTCTACGACTTTGGCAATTGTACGGCAAGTTACTTTACATTAAAGTTCCGGTTACTTTATGTTTAGTGAAATTTATATTATAAGGGGTTTATGCTATAGGAGTGTCTACTATTGTTTAATATAACGAATCCTCAACCCAAATCAATTTAAAAACAGGGAAGTTGCTGGACTCTTGTTCAGAGTTCAAGCGGCAAGGAATTTCCTAATCCTATAGATGAAGAGAAATATCCATAGAGTTGTTCCAAATCGCATGAACAATCCATAAAGTGTTACTTTTACTACTTTCACAAAAGTGAAGGCGTGATGTAAGTCATATAACAACTAAATTGGTGTCAATAATCATTAAGAAGTCACTCCCACAACTTGAACATACAAATCAAACAGTAAGAGAACAACGTATAAAAATAACAACATGTAAGACACAATAAGGCATTTAAGGAGTTGTCTCCTACTAACATGTATCGTTTGTTGACAAGCTTGAGCTCCTCTCTCTTCGCCGTGAACTCATGGAGCATGTCCATGTATTTCATGTGCTCATTCTCAGCAATAGCTACAGTGATGTAAGAAGTCCTTGCCCTCTGTACCTCCCTTGAGTAGCCTGACACCATCTCCATGGTTTTGCTAAGGTGACTCATCATTTGCTGCCAGACTGCCGAAAGGTCAGTCAGCCACTGTCTCTTTTCCAGTAACTTGAAATACATGGTTAAAATTAGGTTGTGTTAAGTAGATATTGTTGCACATTGTGAGGCTCACCTTTTATAGCTGTTCCCTTAACAGTCTGAAGGTTCTGCGCAAACTTGAACAAACTGATGAGGTAAGGTGAGACAATCACCAACAACCAGTTACTCCTAATGAACAAGATGTTCTCTGGCATCATAGATTAGTGACACATATTAGTTACAGTGTTGTCCATGTCAGCCAGATAAATACTAGCTACTCTAACATTATAATTTCTATCCTCATAAGATAAGGATATATATCAGTAATATTGCCTTCTAGGGTAAAAGTAAACAACTTGCTATAGGGAAGTACACACCTTGCTATAGAGAAGTACACATCATGCTACAGAGAAGTACACGCCTTGTTACAGAGAAGTACACACCTTGTTATTGAGAAGTACACAACTTGCTATTGAGAGTACACATCTTGCTAAAGAGGCTATCAAACCTTGCTATAGAGAAGTATGCACCTTGCTATAGAGAACTACATACCTTGCTATAGAGAAGTAAACAACTTGCTATAGAGAAGTACACAACTTGCTATAGAGAACTACACAACTTGCTATAGAGAAGTACACACCTTGCTACAGAGAAGCTTCCATCTGTCTTTAAGAATCTGCCGAACAGATGCCACAGCCTGTCTATCTCGCTGACTCTGCGAGGCATCCTGATCGTGCTGTAGGACGCTACAGAGGTTGATGACAGCGGTGACAACTCTCCCATGGTGCTCAATGTTGCTCTCCAGCGACAGCAGAGCACCTTGTTTGTCAGCAATGACCTCCATACGGAAATTGGGAAGGTTATTGTCAGCTAATAATCGTTCGGTATTGACAAGCCATGAGTTGAGGGCTTGCATGCCACTCTCAAACTCGAGGATGGCTGTTAAGGTTTCTTTGAGTTTAGCAGTTCGTGTTTCAGCTAATTTGTTCAGTCTTTGAATAGTAGTTTTCATGGAGGTGCAGTTGTACTTAATAGCATTTGAGTAGATCTCTCCACTGAAGGGTAAGAGTCGTTCCCCTTCAGCAGTCAGAAGCTCAACCCTAGACTCCATGCGAATAAGCTCAGACTCATACTGCGTAGAAATACGGTCTAGCAGCTCCTCGATAGTCAGATGTGAGTCATTCATGTAAAATCGCTCTATTTGCATCATGTCAGCGAGTAACTTACCCACTCTATCCATGAAATTCGTCCATGTAGCAAGTCTGTTGCCCAGCAACAACCTTCTCCGACAAACCTGGCCTCTCGTTTCCTCCAGCAAGACTTCAAAGATCTTAACTCTTCCGTCTAACGAATTCAAGTTTTCTAAATGACCTTCGAGTTTTGCAAGATCGAACTTGGCGAGTGCTAATCTACTAAGTATATCCTCCAGCCTCTGGTCTAACAAATCGCAATGCGCTTTCTGATCCTGAAGGCTGTCGTGGTGCTCAGATATAGTGCTAGTCAAATCTTGGCGGATAGCCTGCAGTTCACGACTAAAGCTGACAAAGGAGGTCTCAAGCTGTCGCACTGTTGATATGATCGAAGTGGACTCCTCACTCTGACTTATGAGCTTAGATAGCACAGACTGCCAGTGAGTGTGTAGATTCTTCATCACAGAAGTTACCTTCTTCCGCGCCTTTTCATCACAATCAGGCAGCAGCCTCTGGCCAACTTGCCTCATGAGCAGTGCGACCTGCTGGTGCCTCTCAAAGGCGCTCTTTAGGGCTGGTATCTTATCAGTCATACGGAGGTGAGCCTCCTTAGTAAGGCTAATTAGCTGAAGCTCACTGTCAAGCGTGGTGAGGGCGTGACCAAGGCGTTCCCGTAATGTATTAAACAGGTCCCAACGTTCTAGACTCTCAGCCACTACACTTCGGTTGTGCTGCAGTTTAGCTTGCAAAATAGACCATTGCGATTGAAGGTCAGACGCCTTCACACACACCTTGCCAGGTGCCGATTCTAGACTAGCAAGTTTTTCTCCCTCTTCCGCAAGAGATTCCACAATCTTGCTTTTGCTACTGAGTTCTGAAGCCACAGCTTGATGGGCCGAAAGGAGGGTATGGAGGGAATCCTCAGAAGAGGGATGAATGCTGCCGACAAGAGACTCTATCCGGTCTAACCAGTCCAACCAGAGGTTAAACTTGGCAGCTAGGTCAAGAGAACGAAGAGAGTAGTCTTGCACTCGCTCCTGTCGACTCTTTAAAATAGACTGACACTCAGTCCACTGTTCCTCAACTCTAGTAACCCCAGCGGCCAGAGAGGAGCTTAAAGGCAGGAGCAAAGAGATCTCCTTAAGCTGTTGGTACTTATGACATTGGTTAGCCATGTCTGCTGTTAAAGAACTGATGGTATTAAGGCTCTCGGCAGCTTGCTGTCGATTGCTGACTAATTGACTAAAGGAAGACGTGATGATACTCTCCTTCTCCAAGTCATTGAGCATATCAGTCAGTGATTGCAGGAGTAGGGAGAAAAGAGTGAACTTGCCACACTTGCTGGAACACTGGCTGTCAAATTTGGCTAATGCATCTTGCATCACACTTGCCTGATGCTGCAAACGGTTTACCTGAAATTAATTGAAAATTATGTTTTACCAACTGAGCAATGAGAGAAAACAGAGAAATAGACAAAAGTAACAGCGCACTCTTGCCGAATGAAATCAGTTACTCTCACCCTCTGCAGTGCGTAGTTAATAAGACGCTCTGTATTACTCTTCTCTTTTCTAATCTTGGCCCAGTCTATTTCTGACAGCGTTGTTTGTGCCTCCCTAGCTGAGCTGACTTCTGATTCAAGGTCATCTAGCTCACAGTTGGGGTCAAGAGAAGCGACCAACTCTTCACAAGCTGTGCAAAAGCAAGTCCAATCATGTTCATGACATACTCGGGCCAAATGCTTTCAGTTATAATTTGATATTTGTTTTACTATTCTATGCTAGGTGAGCCAGGTTGATCACCCTATCATATCGAACAATTATGATTTGTCTAACATACATGTATGCAACCATGTCACTGCCTCTTCAACTTTGTGAGCCAAAAACTATGCACGATAAAAGCTTCATGCACAAAATTAATTTGTTTGGAGACGTTATTCCGATGTTAAAGTCATCGTAAAAATTGATACTCCTGTAAGAATTTACTCTAATTTGTTCTAGAGACCAAAAACGTTTAATAATTCTTTATTAAATACTTGAGGCTAAAATTAGATGCATTATATGAATGTATGTCTTAAATAAACACAAAAATCAATTTATAGGTAACAACCTAAATAAGCAAGAAATGTAGGTTTTTATTGTCACTTGGACTTTCAGATTCAAAAACAGACGTCAAATCTTGATGATGCGTAAGCTCGGAGAGATAGATGTAAGTGACATAACTTACTCTAATTTATGCTAGATGAAGTTTAAATTACCTTAATTTATGAAATTTTTATTATTTTTCTATTTTTACTCATTTTGTGTTGATTTGTTACCAGCTCCTTGACTTACAGTAACGAGAGACAGCAGTAGAAAACGGTAGCTCATTTTGAAATTAAAATACTAGTATAATTGAAGGAGCTGTTTTTCTTTGGTTATGCAAGCGGACTGTCTAACTTAATAAAAAAATTGAACGCACATTTTCTGTCTAAAAAATTATATTTAATTGATCATCGATAGTTTTTATCATCTGACAGTAAAACCCTGAATGACTATAAATGTGTCCATCAGGTTGGCTCTAGAGTGATTCCAATTTTTACCTTTTAAAATGGTAGTGATTGTGACTTTTTAATGAAATTAAAATTTATCTTTTTCCTATTTTCTGTTATGCTTATCGCAAAATGCATAATTCCATTTATAGAAGAAACCTTAAGTGTTTCCGGACATTTGGTAATAGCTAGAATTTTATACACCAATAGGCTTTGTATTACATGTATCTTCATGCGTGGCAACAGAATTTTTTTTCTTTTTTAATGGCGTATACATCTATATAAATTGAAAAAATTGCATATACAGTATATATACCGCATATAAAAATATTTAAAACATTTGGTTCTTTTAAATAAGCGTGAATATCCCAGAATAGCAGTACATAAAGTGAAACTTCCTTGTAAGCCAATCTGTAGCGCAACCAGAGCTGTATATGAAAGGGTCTAATTGATGGGACATATTTAGAACATCGAGGAGACGAGTTGGCTACAGCCTTACCCTTGGCCAATCGAACAAAGGTACTCAACAAGGCACATGGAAGCTTTGAAATAGTAATAAATTTGATATTTTCGGTAAACCAAGCATTCAGTATTAACTTTTCTGCAATGTGAATAAGTAATTTATACCTCACCTAGTATATTGCGCTCTGCAGTGGTGCAGCCCTTCTCATACATGCTCATGCTTTGGGCAGCCTTCCTCCATATTTCACTAGCTTGCCTTATTGAGTTGACTAGCTCACGGCGGTGCCCTCTTAGTTCTTCTTGATTGTCACTCAACCATTTCTGAGTAGCGCTATCAGTGACAGCTAGGAGCAGTTGCTCTGTCAACTGGTTCACACTTCCTAGCAAGCTGTTTTGTTCAAGCTGCTCAGCAAGTTTATCCAAGTGTGATACGTGGTCTAACAACTCCTAAAATGTCGAGATACATAATTCACTAGATATCTTATCAACACAACACAAAAGGAAAGTAAAACATGGTTCGTAAAAAGTGATTTTAAAGTTATCTCCCCACCTACATTATTGATGGTGAGTCATTTAGTGGCAAAATAATGTGATTACGGTATCCACAATATAAGTTGTGAACAAGTACAAGTTGAATAAATGCGAAAGTATGAAAGTTACAAAATGTGAAAGTATGAAAATTGTAAAAATATCAAAACCATGTACGTAAAATAGGCAAAATGAACTGTTGCCAAAATACGCTTGAATATATGTATATATATATAAATATATATATAAATATATATATTGTTATATATATAATTATATACGTGTATGAATATATATGTATATTTAGCTTTCAATAAACTGAATAAAATAGAAGTTGTCTTCTATGTCATAATTGAAGGATTAGCAGCTGTGGATTAGCAGAATTACAGATGCTTGTCTACAAATATAGACCTGTTCACTTTCGGAGATGAGAGCTGGAGTTGTCTCCACATCAAACCGCAGTTGTTTCATGAGACTGAGCAAATCTTCAGTCACCCGTGTATAGTCTGTCCACTTCTTGTGAGTAACTTCTAGTTTGAACACCATGTTGGTGGCTGCTTTGCAGAGAGCATCCTACAATGCGATACTATCATTGCATACATATGTATACTAATAGTATAGCATGTAGTACTGATAACGTTTTTACAGTTCTTGTGCCTTTCACTTATACAGATTAAAGTAACTAACCTAATGGTAAACATCCTAAAATGGCATTAATTTAGCTTATGCACCTGCCTAGTATAACAGTGTCTTAGCTTACACGCCTGCCTAGTATAACAGTGTCTTAGCTTATACACCTGCCTAGTATAACAGTGTCTTAGCTTACACGCTTGCTTAGCATGGCAGTGACTTAGCTTACACACCTGCCTAGTATAACAGTGTCTTAGCTTATACACCTGCCTAGTATAACAGTGTCTTAGCTTACACGCCTGCTTAGCATGGCAGTGATTTAGCTTACACACCTGCTTAGCGTGGCAGTGTCTCAGCTTATACACCTGCCTAGTATAACAGTGTCTTAGCTTACACGCCTGCTTAGCATGGCAGTGTCTTAGCTTACACACCTGCTTAGCATGGCAGTGTCTTAGCTTACACGCCTGCTTAGCATGGCAGTGTCTCAGCTTACACGCCGGCTTAGCATGGCAGTGTCTTAGCTTACACACCTGCTTAGTATGACAGTGTCTCAGCTTACACACCGACTTAGCATGGCAGTGTCTTAGCTAACACACCTGCCTAGCATAACTTTCCCCTAGCTTGCACGCTTGCCTAGCATGTGAGTGCTTTGGTCTGCTAAGAGTGGCAGAGCAAAGAATTAAATGACAAGCTCGATATAAGAAATACCTGTCTAGTGGCGAGTTGATCAAGGCCAGCTTTAATTTGACTAGAAGCAGACTTGGAGCACATCTCATGATGAGAGATTTCGTTGAGGAGGCGCGACAGACTACCCCTCAATTTCACCATCTCACCGCTCTTATCTAAGAGAGCTTTGTATTTGCTCAGCAGCTGCATGATTACAACATCATCTCCAATAGGACAGTGTTTTATCATATACGAGTTCTGCTCTAGCCACGTCTCCAACTCCTGTCGCTCCTTTGAGAATTTCTAATAACAAACAATAACTAAACGATTTATCTACATATCATGCTTGCATTAAAATACAGTGCACGCCTGTTGCCTGTCTAGTATTATACTGTATCATCAGCTACAGGCTATCCGGCATAGCAAAAGCATGTGCCATCACATTAGACTTTGTCAAGGATCACCACAGAACATCACATGATTTTAGCCAAAACATAAATTCAAGATAGCTTCTCCTGTGCAGTGCGAGTTGTGCTCAAGCTAACACAATGAATGCCATTTAGTGATTGTTCTACTAGTATAAACTATGGTAGACGGAAGAGAGAATATATCAAAGATGTAGCTGACCTGGTAGAGACTGCGGAGCTGTTGGGCAGCCCCCGTGTCATCTATAGCCTCGAGTTTAGCCTTGTGTAGAGCCTGCGTAACCTGATAGGCGGCAGTGACCACTTCGGTTCCGAGTGTCGAAAAGTGACTCCGAATCATCTCGGTCAACTTTAACCGCTCCGTCAACTCGGCCTTGTAGGCCTGAGTAGAAACAGAAATCAATCTGAACAAGTACACAGGTAATACTATAGCTGCTGTTTGGTAGTCGATGTTGTGAAACTGAGCATTTCAGTGCATAGACCTTTAAATGTTGCTCGTTAAAGCCTTTACACTTCACTTGTGTGAATGTGCGCACTACTAAATATTTTGGGCACACTAAATCTATATATATACATATATAAATCTCAGTGTTTGTCTTTTTGTTAAACCTTGTGTGTCCATCTATATTAATTGAAAAATTCACACGACACTAGATTTAATCTTAGGACATCCAGGTCCAGAGGCAGCAAACTTAACCATTAAGCTACACGGAATACAATGGATTCATTGGTCAAATAGTCATTACATTGGTTAAGATACTCACGCCTAAAGCGCTTGCTTGGGGTTAATAAGTAACACTGTTGTCCGTTAGGTGTAATGATTGTTAAGTCGGCCCAAAACTCAAGGAATTGTTTTAGTAAAGATTTTAGTGAAGATGTAGCTTTCCAGGTAAATTACTCAAATTCATTAGGTAATTATTCTATTAATCATGCAATGCCAGGCATTCGACAAGTTTTATTACGTTTGAAAACGTTTTGTGAAAAAGATTTGACATGAAGCAATTCATTTTCCTAATCAAGCCTGATCAAACGCTAGTTGAAAACTAAAAGGTCAAACGGACATTCACCAAGACTGTAGTGGTTTCCGATTCCGTACACACACTCTTAAGGAGTAAGTAGCTAGGTAAGTAGGTAGGTATAAGAAAGTATCAAAATCTATATATTGGATAATGAAGTACGGAATTAGTATTTGTAGTCCTGCCTTGATCTATAAACTTAGAGTCATAGATTAGTTATAGATCAGTTATAGATGAGTTATAGATGAGTTATAGATGTCTTGCGAATTAATATAATGAAATATCCTAGCACACAGTGAATCTGCTTATTATAAGGCAAGCTTTTGGTCATCACGGACTAAAACAACTGAATATTTATAAAGAACACGGGCCATGGTTTTTAACGATGCGTCGACACTCAAGTACTTATCCATTGTCAACAAAAAATGTTTGACTCAGCTATCGGGTAACCACATGTAACCCAACAAAGATAAAAAAAACTACCAGAATTATCTTTAAACTGTGAGAGGAATGCAATGCAATTCGAACGCCTGACTTATACCCCAATCACCTACCCCCTAAACCAGTGGTTCTTAACCTTGTTGGACGTGCTGAATCCCACCAATTTCATATTTGTTGAACTTATGCACAAAATGAATGACGCAAAATTAATATAATACATGAACTCACAACAAATTATATATCTTTCCATAAAGACATGACCTTGCAAATCAGTGTGACTTTGGCTGTTACCTGTGAGAGACCTCCACCGAACCCTTGGGACTGACTCACCAAAACCCTAATGTTTGATCCAACCCAGGTTAAGAACCACTGGCAGAGACATAGAAAATTCGAGTGCACCCCTATACACACATTATAGCAGATTTACCAGGCATGACTGGGTCATATCCTCCAACTCATCAAGATTGTCTATAAGTGTTTCAGGTTTGTTGACATTGCAGAGAGTTGAGAGAGCTCGGGCTACCTCCTCTGAGCCAGCAGATGATGATTTGAGAACAGACATCAACTGTAGCCTAATATCCCCAGTCCTTCGCTCGAGCATAGCTAGCTGAGCTCTGGTTTCACTAGTTGAGTGTTGAGCAGTGTACAAGTCACCTTGTATAAGAACCTGACAGCAAATAATTCATTAGGTTGCAATGGAAACCAGTGTTTGAGTACAGATGAATGATAAGCTCATTCTAATGTCTTACTAAATCGGTTTTTGATCTATTCTAAAATTGGAGCAGGTTTGTAGTAAAGATTGGCCAATATAATATACCGTAACACCTATCTTTGAACGCTAGGGCCCTCTATTTTTCGACTCCTGCCCTATAGTGATGGTCAAATGGAGGTGGCATTTAAATAGAGGCTAGCGTTATATTTTTCAAACAGCTCATGAAAATTTTAAGACGCTACATATAACCTATTTATGAGCGAAGCGAATGTTGCTTATATTTTGCACTCTCATTCGGGCGGAGCGAAATCAGACTTTTTAGGTGCAAGACATCTGCTAACTTATCTCCAACTCGTTAAAGATCTCCAAATAAATATGCATTGGGAAGCCGAAAAATATCCATCCCAGTTGATATCTATTGCTTGCAATTAACCCACAATGATTGATAACAAGCCTGCGTTGTCATTTGTTGGAGCTTTCAAGTTTTTTATGTTATTTTAAATTTGAAGGTATATTTTCATTTTATAACAATGCTTAACAAGGTTGCAGAAAAGCTCGTTGCACTCATCGCTATGTTTGCTACAATTTGCAGCAAAAATTGGCTTTTTTGTGCAATAGAACAGGAGTTACAAGGGTCAATCCATCGTAAGTCATGTTTATATAACTGCAATGATGCTATCAAATAATATGCTATAAATCTGCAAATTTATAAATTATATGATAATCTATTAAATGCTACAAATATATATGCATAAACCGCGTTAAACAAGAAACTACTATTAGCCTGATACAGTTACTAATTATTTCTATGGCGCTGCTTGCAAAGTTGTAGCGGAAAACTGAAAAGCTTCAGAGCTGAAAAACGGGTTTCGATACAAACAGAAACAGCGAAAGAATTAATTGTTTTTGAAGTAGTCAAGTCATTATTAGTGCGATTTTGTGGACACCTTTTCACTGATCACTCGCTATTATGGGTTAGTAAAGATCAAATAATGTCAAAGCGGCTGCCAAATGGAGAAGGCGCTCAATTAAAGGGTGGCCCTGTATTTTTCAACCTTTCTCCTATAGTGGCAGTCAAATAGAAGTGGTGCTCAATTAAAGGGTGGCCCTGTATTTTTCAACCCTTCTCCTATAGTGGCAGTCAAATAGAAGTGGTGTTCAATTAAAGGGTGGCCCTGTATTTTTCAACCCTTCTCCTATAGTGGCAGTCAAATAGAAGTGGTGCTCAATTAAAGGGTGGCCCTGTATTTTTCAACCCTTCTCCTATAGTGGCGGTCAAATAGAAGTGGTGTTCAAGTTAAAGTGGCATTCAATTAGAGGTTTTACGGTAATTTAAAATATCAAACTTTGAAATTTTAATAAGATTCTGCAAGCATATATGGTAATTTAATACAAGTCAGCAAAGGGATGACCTTTATGACCTTAGAGATGAAAAGTAGCGATCATAAAGACATCTTACCATTCCAACCAGAAACGCAGTTGATATGTCAATTTTAACTGTCAATAAATTACAATTAAATGTAATAAAAACTTTTTAGGTCCTCAAATATTTCACAGGAGACATAACTTGGGAAACTCTATACACACACTAGTAAGATGTCAGCAATGGTAGGTCATGATCCTAACCTGACATCAGCTAATGTGAGCAATATTATTATTATTATTTTCCTTGGCACGATTGCATAAGAATGATATGTATATCACAAAAATAGCCATAGATGTGAATAATAATAGCATGGTAGCAGAAAATATTCATCAGTCATTTGTTAACACAAGTTGCAAAGCTGTTTAGCTCTATAAAACACCTAGCACTGCAAATATATAAACAAATTGACTTTCTTGACTTGTTAGAATCTTAGTCAAGGTATGAGAAGAGAAACAAGGAGCGAGCACTTACCAAACTTTCATCATTACCAAGGAAGCCTGCAGCTTGTTCAACGATCTCGGACAACGGTTTACTGGTGTCCAGATGACTGTCAGATCTAAGCTGTCCAGCGATTACTTCAGAAAAAACTTCCTTCATCTGCCGTTCTTCCTTCTCCCTGTGAACCAATCTAGTTTCTTAACATCCTATGCGAGCAATGCTGATCGCCTCTATATCCAAGGACAAATTTTGATTACCTAAAGAACTAAACTGAAGCAGTCAACCTAGCCAACTAAGGCTAAATGCTGTTACAAGGCAGACAAAAAGAACTGAGGCTAGATGTCATAACTAGAACTTATCATTAAAGATGGAACATTAATAAAAGAGAGGATAACTCTTAGCTTAGGCTAAAAATAGGTCATGCTTTAATCTACAGTACATGATGGAATGAGTTAATTCAACAAACATTGTTCAAGCTATCCAAATGGTTTTTTCTTTTAGAATGCAACATTAATACGAAATATGCTAAAATTGACCCAAAATAATATATTTAACAATATAGCTCAATTCATTCTATAAACATATGCAAAAGAGTTGTACAAATCTGAGCTACAGGAGATAACTCTTTTTCTAATAGAGCTCGAGTACCAAAGGTTACCGTAGCTCTACCAGACTTACATATTCTCTTATTCTCAAAAGTGCAAAAATGCACTTAATTGATTATGGCAGTTAGAATTTTTCACTTATAAAGCTGCGCAGACCACTCCCCCTTTATCTGATCAGCCAAAAACGCGGAATTGAACAGGTAAAATGTCTGACTATTTTTATGCAGCATATGGAAAACTTTGAATGAGTCATGTTTAAATTTTATAGATGTTTAATATTACTCTAGGTAAGCAGCTGTTTTCAAGTTTGGAGATTACTTCTCCTGTTTATCAAAACTGTTTAATAAATACAAAAAAATATTAATAACTTGTTTTTATGGTGCCACCTTTATACTGGTACCTTGGAGAAAAAGGTTACTTCACTGAGTTAAGACACACCATATATGGATCATAGAAGCCCAGTTACCTGGTAATACTGCAGTGATTTACCATTGCATTGAGCCATCAAATGCTCAAATTAAAAACTAGAAAAGGACAATCAATAAAGAGTCGAAGTTATCAGCTCCTTCACCTGCTTGCACTTCTAGTTATTGTAGTTTCCTTTCCAAACTTGATTACGACACTCTACACTACCGCTTTCATATCTAAACACTCACCTAGCCTGAGTGACCGAGAGGGACAGTGCTTGCCATTTATCCTCACATAGTTCAGTCTTACGATCGAGGAAGGGACATGGAGTCACCTGTGTGAAATCTTTGACCCTTAGTTGGAGAGCTTGCTGGCTGCATTCGTATTTGAGGAGTTCCAATTCTACATCGTCTACCCCTGTAACAGTAGATGACATGACATATCCTGGACCAATCAATTAATAGATAACGGCGGGGCTAGACGGTACCATCCCTAGAGGTAGTTCATAGATAACGGCGGGGCTAAACAGTACCAACTCTAGAGGTAGTTTAGAGATAACGGCGGGGCTAGACGGTACCAACTCTAGAGGTAGTTTAGAGATAACGGTGGGGCTAGAGTCTAGCCCCACCATTTTTTAACACCAGTGACAGTCGTTCACCTTCTATGACATGAGAGTTATTGTGCATATAGTTATTCTCTGGGCTTTATTTGCACAACTGGCGATCTTTCAAGGTGCACCAGACTGCCAGGATACTAGTATACAGTATACTAGTACGTTGGTAAACTTTCTGTAATGCATCATCCGTTTACTATACAGTGGAGCCTCGGTTCTCGAACGCTTTGATTCTTGACCAACTTGGTTTTCGACCAAAAAAATTGAGATTTGTTCGTCTCGAATCTCGAACATAAATTCAGTTCTCGACCAAACCGGAGCATGCGTATTGGAATTAAACGTTTGGAACAGCTCCGGAAACAGCATGGAAACATTCGTTACCGTGGATCCAACAACAAAGGAAGACATTCCGGAAAAACGAAAAATTGTTCGCCTAATATTGAATTTTAAAAGGGATTGATAGCTTCATAAACTCTTCACAAAAAGGAAGGAACCATCTGGGACAACGTCTCTTCTACTGAAGAAATTTGCTAGGGAGACAACTCATCCAGCCGAGTTGGGGCTAGAGTCTAGCATCAACTTTATATACGTCTAGGTTATTAAATTTCTTTATGTATAGGTTATGTTGCTTTATTTATGTATAGATTACAATATTTTATCTATATGTAGATTATGTTATTCTATTAATGAAAAGATTATTTTATTTGTAAATATTATGTTTTTGTGTAAAGACTATGTTGTTTTATTTATGTATAGATTATGTTATTTCATATACATATTATAGCTTATGATATTTAGCAATCAGTATTATATAAACCATAACTTAATAGTCTTCATGTCTGCCAGATATTGTATCTCAATAGAAATGGAGAGCTAGACTAGTTTCTACCTCCTACTTGACTATATTTAAGTTCCTTGGCTCTGAAAAGAATCTTAAACATTAACTGGTGAACTCGCACGAGGAGAGACTGTTACAAAATTGTCTACATTATCTTATGGGAATAGAATAGGAACAGAATAGAATTGGCTCCCTGCCTATTTCAAGGAGCCAATTCTATTCTGTTCCTATTCTATTCCCATAAGATAATGTAGACAATTTTGTAACAGTCTCTCCTTGTGCGAGTTCACCAGTTAATGTTTAAGATTCTTTTCAGAGCCAAGGAACTTAAATATAGTCAAGTAGGAGGTAGAAACTAGTCTAGCTCTCCATTTCTATTGAGATACAATATCTGGCAGACATGAAGACTATTAAGTTATGGTTTATATAATACTGATTGCTAAATATCATAAGCTATAATATGTATATGAAATAACATAATCTATACATAAATAAAACAACATAGTCTTTACACAAAAACATAATATTTACAAATAAAATAATCTTTTCATTAATAGAATAACATAATCTACATATAGATAAAATATTGTAATCTATACATAAATAAAGCAACATAACCTATACATAAAGAAATTTAATAACCTATATGTATATAAAGTTGATAATCTATACATAAATAAAAGCAGACAATCTAAGCGTTTTATTCATTCACTTTACTCACTGAACTTGCATCATATATTTATAAATATACCATGCCATGCTTTTCATAATGTGGATATTGAACTCTAGAGTTGAACTACATGATTGGACATAACTAGCGATATAATAGAGAATACCAAGTTACCATAAATGGTACAGCTGGCTATACTATTTGGTATAGCTAGATAGGTAATTGAGTATCGTTCACAACATAGCTATATATAGCAAACTGCGCAATAAAGTATGGCTAGCAATATCAAATAATCGGCTAATTACATGTAACTAACCAATAGAATCACTCTGTTATTCTAACTAGGCAATCATATCATTCTGACAAGGCAAGCTAGCCGATAGTATTATTCTGACGGGTCACTAACCAATGGTATCATTCTTGCTGTCCTCATGCAGCTTGTTCAGTATACCCATCTGCACGTCGCAGGCAGAGTTAAGGTCCATACAGAGCTTGGATAGTCCAGTGAGACGGCTAACTCTTTCACTACAGTTTCTCTGATAAGCGGCTGTATCAGCGGAAAGACGGGAGGAGGTTATAGCCACCATATCATCAATAGTAGATGCAGCTATCGAGCTGAGCATCAGTCGGTATTGATCAAACATGGCTGACAGATTCTGCGACAAAGAGGAAGACAACTTAGAGATGGGATGTAAATAATAGCTAAAGATCTGTTGCTGCTAAGTCATGCATGCTTGTTTAGTTTTTTACAAGTATTATCTAATTAAACCAGGACTTCGCTAAAAAACCTTTTTTTACTCTCTAGTCATAATTGATGAGATGTAATAATGAAGTTAGTAAACTATATCTAATGTGTAGGTTTAAAATAGGGATGAGTAAACCTGGCTGTTAGAGGCTGCAATATAGTAGCGATATGAGAAGCCTTGCTGCACAACGCTTACAAAATGGGTTACGAGTTAAAAGGTTTATAACGTTATTATACATTAGAATATATGATTATATCATTGCTTTATTATTATTATCAGATTACTCTAATTAAAATAGAACATGCTTTATGAAAAGAGCGTAACATTTTTGAGGATTGGTACGTGCTAAGAACAAACTAATGTATGACTGGTAATCCTTTTTGTTTTACCAATTATACTGTAACCTGGCTACTTTCAAACAATGTAATTTGCCGATAGAAATGAATAGCATAATTATTAAATGTCTGATTTGATATCAAACACTTAACAGACCTTAGTTTAAACTGGGCTGACATAGATAGGAGAGTTGAAGAACAAATGATAATAAGAATAATGAAGGGAGGTGTTTGTGTAATCTGTAAAATCAAACAGATTTATTGATGGTGTAAAAAGGTTACATTAAATATCACTTTAGTCATCCAGTTCTATTGGCTAACATGAACAATATCACTTTAGTCATACAGTTCTATTGGCTAACATGAGCAGTATCACTTTAGTCATCCAAATCTATTGGCTAACATGAGCAATATCGCTTTAGTCATACAGTTCTATTGGCTAACATGAACAATATCACTTTAGTCATCCAAATCTATTGGCTAACATAAGCAATATCACTTTAGTCATACAGTTCTATTGGCTAACATGAACAATATCACTTTAGTCATACAAATCTATTGGCTAACATGAACAATATCAAGCCTCGAAAGATGAACCAAATAAACATTATTTTTTGAGGATTCTAGAGATATAGTCAGACCTCTACTCAAGACCATTCATTAAACTGTCAGACATGCAACATAAATATTTAAAATTCTCTACCTAAAGTAATTCCATCACACGAAATTCAAAGCTTCTCAAAGCCACACAGTTTTGTAAGTGAACATAAAAAGGCAGGCAAAAATTAAAATAATATCATAAATAAGATATAAAAAGAGTAAAAGGTACATAAGTTAAGATAGTCTAAGCCTAACTTAGTCTAAGTTACAGTAAATTACCACTTGTACCTCTGTATGTACACATCATCAAACCTACACTTACACTAGTTTGTATCTAGCGTACAGTAACAATACAAACTTACTTTTATTGTTTACTAATTTATTTCTTTAATTTCTTTCTCACGCATGATTATGATTCACTTGTTCTACTGCCTAGAATCAAGGTATTCGAAATGTAAATGTTTGACTAACTGACCTTGGTGATTGTGATCTCGGCCACAACCTCCTCTTGACCCTCAGTAAGTAGCGTGGGTTCGTCGAGAGAGCAGTTGCGTGCAGCCGTTTGCAGCATGTCCTCATAGCGCAGCAGCAGATCATCTAAGACCTCGTCAGCATTTGTCGGTGCAGCGGTCAGCGAATGCAAGGCGGTAGAAAGCTGACTCAGCAAGTCATCTGGTGTGCTCTGAGCAGCCGACTGCAATTGGTATGTGCTCTTAGTTCCTTAGCTCTATGATGCATGTATACCCATTTGCAAATGCAATTCTACCAAACTTAAAAACAGACAGCCACTGTTATTCATCAGGCAACAATGTTTCTATTTGTAATGACTAATGCGACGCCAGCACAAGTTCAAAGTCATATAAAAAATAACAGCTATTTTTCACTATTTCAGGCTAAATACGGTATATCACAGTTTCTTGCCCACCCTTAAAAGGTTTGAACAAGAAAGTAAACTATTAGCCTAAGAGACGCGTGCTTAACAACTAAATTTAGAACAGAAACATTCCTAAACCATCTTGTTTTACAAGGCTACACGGGCGAAAGTCATTTACCAGAATTCTTTCACATGATCTCAACAGAGCATTTTCCTTGCCATTAAAAAGGATGAACGGAACAGCTAGTTTAGACCTTCATATTGCAGGTACAGTCATGTGCAAAAGAAAGGACCCACCTCTGATTCTCATTGCCAATATATGTACACGTAGACCAAATTTCAAATGCTCATAAAATTGTGCCAACTTGTTGAAATCTACCTAAACTATATATCAATAGACTCAGCATTTACTCAGCTTTCTTTTGATGTGAGTAATTCTAGTGTAAATAGATTACCAATGAATGAGCAAGTACTAATTAGCCTCCTTTGATCCTACTCTATTTTCGCTAATCCCGTCAAACAATGGCCACTTTTTAATTGGCTCTAGCTTCTGATTGAAGTGAGATATTCACTCACTTTAAAGTTTGTCTGACACTTCAACTTATTCTTGAGATGATATTAAAATTTTAGCATTCTGCAAAATTGAGAAGTTGTGTATATAAGGCAGCGAAAACGGGACTTCAGGAATTCGAGCATTGGAAATTCCATCCAAGACATTACATTTTGCAGGATAGAACAAAAATGACATCAGGTTCTGATTCTACATAAGCTGCTGATTCCAAAAATATATACATTATTATACTTGGAGCGAACACCTTTGCTTCAGCACAGGTTTACTGTCCGAAATACACAACAATTTAGGGTGGGCCCTTTCTTTTGCACATCACTGTAACTAAACACAGAAACACATACATACACACAGTGAACCTTTCAATTGTAAGTGATACTTTTTACACAAGCTGACAACTTGAAACTACTTGGGACTACTTGAAACTACTTAGAACTACTTGAAACTACTTGGAACTGCTTGGAACTACTTGGAATTACTTAGAACTACTTGAAACCACTTGGAACTACTTGTAACTACTTGAAACTACTTAGAACTACTTGAAACTACTTGTAACTACTTGAAACTACTTGGAACTGCTTGGAACTACTTGAAACTACTTGGAACTACTTGAAACTACTGCTCATATAATCTTTACTATAATAAGAGCCTACGGAATGGTCCATCTGACTGTCCGATGCCATACTTACAGGTTAGGAAAAAAGATTGCTTTCAACAGGATTTGAACAACGCCACCTTTGGCTTAGCAGACCACATACATGTACTACTAACTGCACTAATCAACAGCCTTGCTAGATTTCAGAATAATTGTGGACATAGTTATTACACACGATAATCTCTCAGAGTGCATCGGATCGATAGAGTACTAGTGTAGTAAATGACATGTGACACTGCTTTGCAGTTTTTCACGGCCAGCAGTAGATCCCATTAACATCGTTGAATGAGCCATCCCTGCCATGGCACCAGGAAGAAAAGGATATATGCATGGAATAATTTTGCACGCTAAAATGAAGCAAATGCTACCTATTCAAAGTGTAAAAATGGATTTTTATTGATTTAAATCTAGCACGCTGGACACATCTTTTGTCGCTGAGTCTTCAAATGCAAATTTCCTTGCTCAGATGTCTTTGCATGCTTACATCAGACACCTTGTATGAAATGTACATGATTGAGATGCCTAACCTTTCTTAAACGATCCATCAACAGATGTCAAAGTCACATGCCAATTAATTATAGCTCAAAACCTGCAGAAAGCATAGCATGAATGTTTGTAAACATTTTAGCATTTATGGCTGGTCTCACCTAAGCCTGCTGGTTACACACAAATCTTATCCACTTACAGTTACTCGTCCCGCATCCGTTGTCTCATTATCGATGTTTTCCTTCCACTGTAATAGGTCAAGGCTGTCTCTCGATTCTGAGACATCCTCTTCAGGTATGACCTCAAGACGACCTTGTAGTCGACGTAGATGATTAGTGAGTCTCTGAAGGCTGACAGGCACAGTTGAGCCCTCACAAATGGCTGGGTTGATCGCCTCTATTGTATTATAAGTTCTTTGCAGCCGACCAACCTGGTGCTGTAAGTTAGGAAGATACGCCTGAAGCTTGTCCGGTGTCACCTCCAGCTGATCGACATAATTCTGACAATCTCTAAGTTGATTCTCGACATCCGCAAGTGCATCTTTTTGACTCTGTTCAAGGCCGAGGCTGGATTCTATGTTCTGCTTCTCAGCCATGGCCTGCAGTCGCACACTCTCAATGTTCTTGGAAAGAACACTGAGACATATGCTCTCCTCTTCGCTCATCACTGCTGACTGGGAGAGCTCAGCTACACACAAACAGAAAATTCTCATTGCATAGCTTATCAAAAGTCAACCTTTTAGAAATGTGGCCACAACATAAGGTTATCGCGCCTCCTGACAAGCTGTTGTAATCCAAACACAACTAGGCAAATCTTTACTATAATGAGGGCAGTGTGCATGCGTCTGTCCGAAATCACAACTTGAAGTTGGGGAAAATAGATTGTACTATCTAGGTTTCGAACCCACGACATGCAACTTTGCTGCCCGGTGTTTTAACACCAGTGACAGTCGTTCACCTTCTATGACATGAGAGTTATTGTGCATATAGTTATTCTCTGGGCTTTATTTGCACAACTGACGATCTTTCAAGGTGCACCAGACTGCCAGGATACTAGTATACAGTATACTAGTACGTTGGTAAACTTTCTGTAATGCATCATCCGTTTACTATACAGTGGAGCCTCGGTTCTCGAACGCTTTGATTCTTGACCAACTTGGTTTTCGACCAAAAAAATTGAGATTTGTTCGTCTCGAATCTCGAACATAAATTCAGTTCTCGACCAAACCGGAGCATGCGTATTGGAACTAAACGTTTGGAACAGCTCCGGAAACAGCATGGAAACATTTGTTACCATGGATCCAACAACAAAGGAAGACATTCCGGAAAAACGAAAAATTGTTCGCCTAATATTGAATTTTAAAAGGGATTGATAGCTTCATAAACTCTTCACAAAAAGGAAGGAACCATCTGGGACAACGTTTCTTCTACTGAAGAAATTTGCTAGGGAGACAACTTATCCAGCCGAGTTACCCTAAACTGTTTTAGAGGAGGATTCTCCTTCAAAGATGTGAAGTAAACGTGCCATTGCTGTTTATATTTTCTTTTTCACACAATTTTTGATTCAACTGATCTGTTGCATTTTTTGCTGTTTCATTATCAATTTCTGCAATTTTTAGTATTGTATCTTATCCTTCAATGCTTTGGATGTTTTAAGAGCAAAACAAACAAAATGTTTACTTTTTGTTTTCTTTTCCCATCATCATAAATAGAAAATCCTTTATTAAAATTAAACACGGTCTATCTACCCGTTTTTATTTATAGTATACAGTATACAGTACAGTTTATGGTGTAAAATTAAAAAAAAAACTCATCCGAAGTTGTTTTCTCGACCCAGAACATTAAAATATACATACATTAATTCTAATAGAAAAATGGTTTCGGATCTTTTACAACTCGGTTTTCGAACAACCTTCTGGAACGGATTATGTTCGAGAACCGAGGTTCCGTTGTAGTTGATAACTAATCAAGGGTATTCTAGAAGACATGAGAAATAACACTGCAGCTTCAGACCAATATAAAAACCCCGACTCAGATTACATACCCAATTTTGCTTTAGATTCTTCTATCTCCTCCAGTACAGCCTCAATTCTTGTGACCTTGCCGGGTCGTTGACTTTCCAAGGCGCTTTGCCAAATAGCTAGCTGAGCATTGATGTCATAAAGAGAAGCCTGATTCGCATCCTGCTCTCCGAGCACCAGCTTTATCTTCTCTTGTATCTACAAGCATGTAAGGGAGTGAGTAAACAGAGTGCCAAATGAGTGATTTAATATAGTCAATAAAGGAAATTAATAGAGTGATACAATATGGTAAATGAAGAAAGTTAATAGAGTGATACAATATGGTAAATAAAAGAAACCAATAGAGTGATACAATATGGTAAATGAAGGAAGTTAATAGAGCTAGAACTAATACAATGATTAGGACCTGAAAGAAGAATAGAGTTGGCTAATAAAAGGAATCAGTCAGTAAAGTGAATCAATATAGCAAATCACCAGAAAGAATAAACGAGACGATACAGTAACAACCAACACCGGGGGCTACATATACGAGACGATACAGTAACAACCAACACCGGGGGCTACATATACGACACAATACATTAACAACCAACACCGTCGGCTACATATACGAAACGATACAGTAACAACCAACACCAGGGGCTACATATACGACACAATACAGTACAACCAACACCGGAGTCTTCAAGTGAGTGATCAAACATACGAATAGACGAGTCTCACCTGATTGTTATCTCCTTCATCTTTATCGATAACAAACAGGTCTTCAACGGCCAATCGGGAGGTAAGCAAAGGTGCGGTTGAGTCAGCCGTCACCTGACCATCAGTAACATCAGGATGAGTAAGTGATTTCCATTTCTTGCTAAGATTCTCCATTACAGAGCCATCACCAGTTGCTGGAACCTCGCCTGTTCAAGGAAAACAGGTGATCAGTGCAAAAATTGGCAAAGAAATGAGAAATGTATAAACTTGGCTTAAATAGACGTTGAATTTACCCAACCTTGTTTTAAGTGCATTCCATTTGCTTTAAAACTATGTTTTTCTGCCCATATTATGAGGTCACCAAATGCAATACCTTAACCTATTGTGGACATAGTATGACTGCTTACAGACGTGTCAGCAGCCATGTGGACATAGCTAGACTGCTTACAGATGTGTTAGCAGCCACGTGGACATAGTATGACTGCTTACAGGCGTGTCAGCAGCCACGTGGACATAGTATGACTGCTTACAGACGTGTCAGCAGCCATGTGGACATAGTATGACTGCTTACAGACATGTCAGCAGCCATGTTATGTCATATTAAAGTTCAAGACATACAAAACAAGTAAAAAAGTTTGAGTGTGTTTATTTGAAGGAGTCATGACAGTAGATTACTCCAAATCGTAAACTAACAACTTCCCATTTTCCTGCAACTAACTTTGGATTTGTCATTCCTTTTCAATGAGTTGCATTGCAGATACTTAAAACAAAAATAGAAATTGTAGTGTTTTTACATTTCTAGGTCATCTGCAACAGGAAATGAATTTTAATGGTTTTTGTTTTTATAGCATTCAAATATGGTTTTTTGGAAAATATTTGAAAATCAAACAGCTAATCAACAAATTGTTGCAATAGTGATATATGATGGCTTGTAGTGACAGTGGTATGCACGATAGACCTGAGTTTTGAGCAGTACTCAGCCAAGTGACGGACTCAGCAACACAGCTCCCGCAATTTTATCATTATTAGATCCTAGTCTCGAAACTTACATTTAAATATGACCAAATAAATGCATCTGGTATATGAACATGGAAGTGGCAAAATCATGAGTCGGCACGTAGCAGACTAAGGAAAACCGAAATTGTCTTGGTAGTTTTTGTCAAATTAAGTCAAGGTCAGCTGCCTGTTATCCTTTCCACAAATGACAGCATTCACCTCTGATACACTTATTTTAACAGTAAGAACTGTCCATAGTTGTTTAACTGCAATAGTATTCTCAGGAAAATCCCCAAAAAACAGATATCAAGAGCATTTTCTCTATCGACACTCTATTGAAATAAGAGGTTAGCTCAATATTTCTGATATATTTAGTACTCACTCTCATCTGCAGTTCGAAGGGTGCCACCAAGGGAGCTGCAACATAGAAATCTTATGATAAGAATGGATGCAGATAATCTTTAGGTTGCCGAGCAATCACAAAATAGACATGCTTCAAGTAGGTAATTAAAGTACAAAGCATATAAGCCAAATAAATTAACCAAACGGAACCAGAAAGCAGATGTGATGAGTTCAAAGGTTAATACTAACCTTTTACTAGAAGCCAGTGCGTGAAGCATTAGAGCAAATCTGTCAATATACAATATGTGACTGACACTCTGCTGTAAGCGAAACATAACTGACAAGCTCGAGAGTTGTCATCTCTTTATTGACAATACATTTCTTATGTGAGAAAACCACACAGTGAATATATGAATCAATACACACTCAATGTCCAAAGTGAGTTCAACTCAGTGCAGCATAAGCAATTTTGCCAGTGACATAGCTAGATTTAGGCTGTGCGCAAGAGCTTTACCTGCCAGACTTTAATTATTTACAAAACCTTTACCTGCTGGAGTCAGTGACAAAGTCTTTATACTTGGCGACACCATTGTCCGCTATTCGTGCTGCAGTGATGAGGAGTTTCAAACGTCGAGAAACACATTCGTCTGCTTGTTTCTCTAAGAACTTAAGGTCACTCTCGGCTTTCTACAAGCCACAGATACCGAGCGGATAGTTATCATAGTTAACCGCCACAGTTCACTACTATGTAGCTTCTATAAGTGAGTTCGTATTTGAACTTCAGGTGATGGCTATGGTTGACTAGCTGACTGTCAATGAACAAACAAAATTTAACTAAAAAGTGAAACTTCTAGTTAGCATCAGGTCATCTCATGATTAATTATAAGGTGGTCTAATAGTCAACATCAAGGTGGTCCCAAAGCTAATTTCAAGGTGGTCCTACAGTTGACTAACAAATGATAAGCACAGCTAATATTCAGTTGCCAACTATCTAGTCACACTAGTTGGCTACCGGAAACTCCCAAGAGTTGTAACTAAAAGGTAATTTACAGAGAAATGCTAGCAAGGAGAGCGATCAGCAAACTTCTGCTGATAAAAATCCAGATAGAAATCCGATAAAAAGCATAAATCAAAATTCTCAGCAATTAAGATAATGAAGAGCAAAGGTGAAACATTGGTAGTCTATGACAAGAGGAAGCAACTCTCAGAAAGGAAAACTAGTGGCAAATAAATCAGATATAATTTTGGGCTCCTTCTGAGTGCACCATGCTGTGTGGGTTGCATTTTTATCCAAAATCAGACAAAAATGAGCATTTATTAATCAGTATAAAAATTTTCATCCAAAAGATAGCGCTAAATTCGAAAAGCAATGTTAGACGGCAGCTAGAGCATGTTGTTAGAAATAGTCCAAATTACAATCATTCTTCAGACTATAACAGAAACTACAAACTGTTGAGGATGTTTTCAAGTTTGTGTACTGATAGAAAGAACTAGCGTATGAACTGATGGTTAGGTCAAGGTGCGGTATCTAATAAATACTTGTAGAGGTCAATGGAACTAGCCTAGTACTAGCGAATTCGCGCTGCATAGATGGAGAGAGGGAAAGCAACACTGCAGGCTGAGGGTACTACGGTACACTGGTTTACCTGTCCGTCTAGAGTCTGGGCAGGAAATGGTGCCATGATTAGATAGCATAGCAACGGGAGCTCTTGCAATATACACAGAGTAGCAACTAGTAACTAGTAATAATAATGGAGAAAGGGTAAAAGAAGTAGAAGCAACGTTAGCAGACAAACGCATGGCTACAAAGGGACTTACAGTCCCCTCGACATACACAGTAACATTCCCAGCATCCAAATTCTATCAGCATGCAAAGGATTTTAGCTCGCAAACTAGTTTGGGTCTCAGGCCAACCAATCAAGTTGAAATTACACGAGCAGACAAGGATGGTAACCTATCAGGGGGCAGCAACAGCTACTGACTGGATTGGATGGCCTGCTATTTAAAGATAAACTTACTCCAAATTCTTGTAGATTGTATCCGGAAGTATCGATACATTTCAATTATTTGCAATTGTTTTTAATGTTTGAGATGATCTGACTGTCAGGATGCTTCAAAATTAAAATCAACAAAACTAATATCGCGGTTAAAATGCTCAGAAGAAAAACACATGTGAAACGACTTTCCTAGTCGCTATTGTTGCTATAGCTGATATCAGCTATAGCAACAATAGCTGATATCAGTGACATGAAGTTGCAGTGTTATACATCTCTATTCTGTCAGTTTTTTTGCAATTATAAACATCAAAATCGCATTTTCATTTGATCTAAGCATTTTAACTGCGATCAAGTTTTGTTTATTTAAATCTAGAAACATTCTGGAAGCCCGATCACCACAAACATCCAAAAACAATCACAAATGATGAACAAATAGCGATACTTTCTGATAAAATCTACTAAAATTTTGAGCAAGTTCATCTTTAACCTGTAGTTGATCACAGCATTTGTAGACTCTAGATTAAATGGCTTCTATAGAATGGATATATTTCTAGACTAGGTAGCATCTACAGAATGAGTTCAATTCTAGAGTAGATAGCATTGATAGAGTTGCAATTCAGTAGAATGGGTTGCATCTAGAAAGTTGGTACACATCTAGGGAACATAAAACAAATTCTATCTCTATAGGATTACTGCTTCATCGCTAGAGAAGGTAGCATCTATTAAGTTGGTACAGCTCTACAAAGTACCTCATCAGTAGAGTTATCATATTATAACATTACAACCGATACACAATTCGAAAAGCCTATGAAATTGACTTAAAATTAAACTGAAGTTAAAAAGAATGAGATAAATAAATCTATGGAATTTTGCATGGAAACTTCTAGGAACTTATTCAAATAAAACAACAGAAATGTGCTCTACATAAGCAAATGAATGTAAAGGTGTAGAGAAATATCAGCAGAAGTCTGCCAAGCTATCAAGCAGAACGCTCCTGGTAATTCAACTTTGACAAAACAGAGCAACTCATAGTTGCACAGACAACAGCAAACAAGTGCTTTTTTCATATTTCAGAAGTCAAAAGATGAAAGTAGATTTGACCAATCATTGTCTGTAATCGTGTGATTACATAACTTTATTAGCTAATTTGAAGTTACGAGTAGTTATGTTACATCATAAACTGAAAACACGTTTTTGACAGCTTATATTTTGTGGTAGGACAGTTTGCAACAGAAGTATTGTTTATTTGAATAAAACGAAAATAATTCTGCAATTTCAGAGCTTATTTGATAATTGTGATAGAATAAAAAAAGCATTCACATTTTTAACTCAAAATGACAGTTCTTCTTTCTTAGCTTAGAACTGAACTCCTACTTAGCTCAAAGGTTTTGGAGAACTTGTTATGATAATCAATTATTAGATAAACTAAATAACGTGGCCAATGTAAGCGTTTCCACTTTCTGCTCTCTTTACTTTTAATGTTGTTGTTTTTTTCAGCGACAATTTTTCTTAGGTAACAGGAATTTTCTTAGGTAACAGGAATTTTCTTAGGTAACAGGAATTTTCTTAGGTAACAGGAATTTTCTTAGGTAACAGGAATTTTCTAGAGCATGTTTCTTGAGTAAGGAGTATTTCTGTAGCTTTTTATTTACACATGTGCTTTTCAGTTTTATTAAAAAGTAGAAAGCATTTCTTATAAAATCATAGTAACCATGGCAGACAATAGTGGCTGCTTTAGTATCTAACATCCATACATATATACTACTTGTTTTAGTAAAGCAAATTAGCAACCAGCTGTTTTATCAGTTGATGTTTTATATTTAATGTACAAATATTATTCAACTTATTGATTAGAAAACTATAAAATAACAGATATTCAAACTATATAAAATAAAAAGCGGTGCAGTTGAGAGACCACTGATGCTGTCTGTTTACTCTCAAGTAAAGACACTGGGTGCAAGGTGGGTCTTACCGTAAGAACCTCTTGTATTTTCTATGATACATAATAGTGACCTGTATTCCTTTTTATATCACTCCATGTTAACAAATTGTGCCAACTAACTATATAAGTGTCTAACTCATAGAGAAAGAGAACAAAATATAAATATTCTTAAAAACGATTTTACATCCTTTATTCAGGTGCCATGCTGGTTCGTTTACATCATGTGATGTAAAAACCTAGTTTCGCGCCAAATGATATGTCAACAAATGAAGATGTCAGCCTTCTTGAGAAGACCACATGTTTATCTGCTCGAGTTGACACAGATTATCCTGGTTCCTAATCCTTCCCTGGCGGGCCAACCCCTATCCCTAGGTTACAAATTTAATTGAGTTTTACAACTTAATTGAATTGTTACAAATTTTCATTAAACTTAGGTCCTCAAATTTAACAACACAATCAGTCAAGTGAGAATGCTTGGCCAATAATAATACATATTTTCTAACAACCAGTGTGATGACACCAGAAGACAGCATATTTTGAAGCGAGCTAGAACTAGACAAAAGGTAAATAACAAATAACTATATTATTAGCCACACTATCCAACTCATGACTTAGACACATGACTTAGAGCAAACAGTAGCATAAACAGGTAACACATGACTTAGAGCAAACAGTAGCATAAACAGGTAACACATGACTTAGAGCAAACAGTAGCATAAACAGGTAACACATGACTTAGAGCAAACAGTAGCATAAACAGGTAAAGAATAGAAGAAATGACAACCCACCGACTTTGAAGCTGACCATTCTCTGAGCTGTAAAGGAGAAAGAGTCTGAGAGTTGAGCTGAGACAGAGTTTCAAGCACTCCTTTCATTTCCTGCATGACAGTCTCTAACTTTTCTCCGTTGCTTTCATATCCTCTCAAGCAGTCACGGATGCTGTGAGCTTGTCGAAGCATCTGAAACAGTATTAAAGATGCCGACTCAAGTCTTACAAAGTTACCGAAGTGGTCGCACAATAAACTTATTCGGCTAAACACTCATGTTTAACAATTTTCAAAGGGCCGAGTAAGCGGATGACTCATAGTGAAACTATTTTATGCTTCACTTTTCATGGTAGCCAGTTGCTAGTAGCTACTACTAGCCACAAGCAAAAGTGGGAGGTAAAAAACCAGTGTGGTCAAGTGTAGTTCAGATTGCAGACTTTTATCTCCGGATCTTATAATATAAGATCCGGAGATAAAAGTCTACAATCTGAACTACACTTGACCACACTGGTTTTTTATAATATAAAATAATGGTTTTTTATCTTATAATATAAGATCCGGAGATAAAAGTTTTATAATCTCTTATAAACTTTTATAATCTGTTATAATATAACAGATTATAAAAGTGAACTTCGACGCAGAAGTAAAAAAAAGCATGTAGGGTTCATAATACAAAATGTCCAAGTTTACAACCCTCTAATATCAGATAACAGAAACATACAAAAAATTTTAATATGCAAAGTGTGTTAATAACGAAAAAAGAAAAGAAATTTACCTCAGAATGAACGAAATCCACCTCCTGAAGTACTCCATTCAGATGATCAGCGTTTGCTGACTGAGCTGTTATAGAGTCACGCAAAAGACCGTGGTGTTTGTCTATTTCCACAATCAGAGCCTAAACACAAAGACAGCAGGAGAATTTTACTCTCATTCTATAACTAATTCTATTACACTTAGGAGCGCATTACTGAATGCACAGCTTGCAAACACTATAAGATGCAAATCTAAGGAAGATACTGCTACATTGAACCGAGAAAAGTAATACTTCACTAGAATGAAAAGCATGAACTGTATGCATTTTGAGAAAACAACTGTAATAGGTGTTGTAGGTATATTCATATAGAGATACACGGGTATACTTATGAATTGTCAAACCTAGTAAAGTCTTTATTGAAAATCTTATCCATATGAAATTAGATATATTACAAAACACAACTTATGTAATAATGACCACTAACTGGAATGACATGACTGAATTCAATCAAACGCATCAAAGACTACTGCCGATCAAGCAACCCTTCCAAGAACCAGCTATTTTATCTAACAAGAATACAATGATCGAAAATGGCTTAAACATAAAGTCAACAAAAGAACTAGCCAATCGGGTCAAGTAGCACACAAGTCGCATCAGAGAAGTACGATACCTCATGTGTCTGTAGCTTTGCGTCTGTTTCTGTCATGACATCTTCAAGCTCTTCCTTCCTCTTCTCATGCTCCGCTTGCCACTCAGAATGGTCGAGGTGTGAGGCAACTCTCTCCTGCAGTCTCATCACTTCTTGCAAAGTCGATGCCTGCTGTGACAATTGGCACTTGAGATTCGTCCACTCATCCTTGAGGTCAATGACCTTAGATACAGTGTCAGCATTCGTGCAGGCGTCACCGAGTTTGAGCGATGTGGTTATAAGATCTCCCAAAAGTCTGTCTATAGCTGGAACCTGACGGATCACTTCCTGTGAAAATGCAACCAACATCTCAAAAGCAGCTCATTAGAAACACCGTTATATGTCTTTGAGTGTTCGCTTCCTAGCTCATCATTTTCTTTCACCTACATACCTAGCTCCAGTAGCAACCACCTGTGACACCCGTCATACCTGTCATACCTGCCATACCTTTAACAGTTAGTTACTAGCACTAAGCCCGGCGTTGCTCCGAATTTCTTTCATTTTCAACTCGCATTGCTACAAGGCTTTCACGATAACAATCAATGAGGACAATTGTCTTTAATGAATGTGAAGGCGCATTCATAAAGAATATGAAAGTTGTAATATCGCTGCTTGAGCCTGATATTGCTTGAAATGAGCCTGTTTTTTTCACATTAAATAAGCCATATTTATTGCATATTTATAGCATATTTATTGCATATTCATAGCATATTTATTGCATATTTATTGCACATTTATTGCATATTTATTGCATATTTATAGCATATTTATAGCACATTTATTGCATATTTATAGCATATTTATTGCATATTTATAGCATATTTATAGCATATTTATAGCACATTTATTGCATATTTATTGCGCAGAGCTCTGGCAGTCTGCTCTTATAACTCTTTCTTCATGCGAGACCTATTCTACATCATGGCACACCGTTTCTATTAGGGTTAAGATTATTCGAGAAATCTGGAATGCAATTGGATTAATTCAGTTGGTGGAGTGTGGGTATGGCAAACTGAATGTAGTAGTAATCTTTTACGAAGCACTTTCATCACAGCTCGCATTATTTCTTCAGAGCAATGATATCAAGCAAGATTACAGGACGACAAGAGTTTTATAAGTACATTATATAGATATATCAGGTATAAGTTATGACTTGTGTGTGACACATCTGTCACATAATGGTTAATCACTTTGTACAATACTGCATTCACAAACTCATCCCTACCAACCATGCATCTGACAATCGTCAACCAAATATTTGTTTCCCACAAGCTATGGATCTGTAGCTCACTAGCATTACGTAGAACACTCACTACCACGTATCCACAAACACTTTTATATCATAACAAACATTCGTAACGGCTGAAGAGCAGTCACTCTGACCACATGTCAGTCACTCACCCACCAATCATTCCTGTTTCCAATGCTACATATTCTGCAAGCATCTAAAATAAATGTCTCACAATCTGAATACCTGTCAATCAGTCTCAACTCATGTCACTCACCTGTGACTCATTCTAAATTCTTGTCACTCACCTGCGACTCACTGTGAACTCCTGTCCCTCACCATAACATATTCCATAGAACTGCCACTCACCTGGCATTGTTCAGACAGCTCAGCACATTTGATAGGAGTGATATGATCTAGATCCTTCCATAGCATCTCTCTCGCCTGCTTTATGAAAACTTCAGCCTGCTGTGTACTTTTATGGAACTTCTCCATTTCTCTGTCAAAGAGTTCTATCTTTTCTCGTCGTTGCTGTATAGCTGTCAACAATGCAAAACAATTAAATTCTAAATGTATATGTCTAGACTTTTTAGCTACCGTATATCTTGTAATATAAATACAGTGAAACTCGAATAACTCGCCCTCGGATAGCTTGAACACATGGTTAACTCAAACGGATTTGTTTGGTCCGCTCCCACACAATCATAAATTGCTTTAGATAACCCGACCTTAACTTCGTTAACTCAAACAGTTTTTTGCCCATCGGCTACCGAGACGGTTGTTATCACTTTAGAATATCACTTTATTCCAAGCCATAGATAAACATAAACTTTTAGTAGTTCTTAGGCGTCATTATTATCACTATCGGCAAAATATTTTCATAACAACTTTTCTAAAGGTTTGCAAAAATCAAATTTTACCAAACATCCACTCTGGGATAGCCCTTCGAAAGCAAGGAGAAGCGAGGTAGCCTTTGGATAAACTTAAAGAAAAATCGGCAAAATTGGTTGTTGTTAAAACGCTCAAAAGAAAAATATGTCTTTTTTCTGAGTGTTACAACCGCGATCAAGTTTTGCCTATTTTAATCTGAAAACGTCCTGGCAGTCACATCAACTAAAACAAACAAACAAACAAACCTCAAGTAATAGGGAAATATTTATACTTTCTGATGAAAATTGCTAAAACATTACATGAGAGGCTCCTTAACTTGCAACAAGCAATCTATGCTTTTGATTTATATAGAGTTTGTATATGTACTGATGAATACATGCACTTGTGACAGTGTTCTCATAACTTGAACGCTCTGATAACTCTAACACTTTCTCTCGATCCTGTGAAGTTCGAGTTAGCCGAGTTTCCCTGTACTTAGTTATTGCATTTAGGAACAGACTGCCTTACTTGAAAATGACTCGGCAAAACCAAATATCCCTATCAATAATTTTTTTTATAAAAGAGTATATAGGTATAAATTGTTAATGAATTTTTGTCATTTATGTCACAATACATACAACCCTCAGATTATACTGGCAGTAAGTCTCATCATGCTACATGTTACAAAGGGCATGATGCAAATTTACCATTAGTTAGAGAATCGAGGCGCGATTTGATATTCTCACGATCACTAGTTATCTTCTCCTTTTCTGCAGATGTAATTTGACTGGAGAGGTCATGGGTGAGGCTGCTCATGGCAGTGAGCAACTGACAGTGTTTGTCAAGCTCACTCTCCAACTGGTCCTAAAAACAAGTCATTCCGCGTTACTCCTAACTATGAAACAGACAACACTGAGAGAGACTAACTAGCGAACAACACTCACGATCTGTAACTTACCTGCAGCTGCGCAGTTTTATAGATCTTCTATAAGCTGGTTCACACTAAATCGCTGCAACTCGGCGTTGATATTACCATACTATGGTGATAGTCGGTGATAGCATAGTTCACACTATCACAGACCCATCTGCATTTGCATCAGCAAATACTCCACTACGTAGTGTTCTCATTTTTCTTTTTAATTTTTTTCTAAGGAGCTTCTTTATTGCCACGCGCTCGAATCAAATACTAGTCCCACAGCTACTATCATGAACAGAAATAATTAGATCATGCTATCAGCGACAGCCAATTACCATCGCCGAAATGGTGCACACAATGCTTAGGCTGACGTTGACACTTGGCCAACTATCGGGAAAGTTTGGCAGCTGCAAACTTTCCCGACATATCCGCATTGCTTCGTTGATGCCATCGATTCATGGTGCACATAGTCGATGATGAATACCGAAAAGACGACTCCGATATATGGTGATATAGTGTGAACCAACCTTTACCAGCGGGCATACTATTTTACTATCAGTGCGTGCACTACTACCAATAGTTATAAACTGTTAGTGAAGAACATTCTAGACTAAAATATTGGGAGAATCATAATAGCAGGTTGAGAAACTAGAACTTTTCTAATCAAAATTGAGAGTGGAACTCGCAATTGGGTTTGAGCAAATGTGAGGAAATAATATAAAATGAAAATAAATCCGAACTGAACTTACCAAATATTCATCTTTCTGTAGAAATTCACCACACTGACATATCTAACACTTCAAACAACCATATTCATAATACTAGCATCAATAAAATGTAAACCAAACAACCTTTCTGAGAAAATATACAAGATGCCTAGCCAACTGAACAAATCTCAACTTCAAGCGCTACATAATACATAACGTCGCACTCTCATTTTTCAGCACCTCGTACTTGACTATATTCAAGAACTTACCTGTTGTTCCTTAGCTATGGCTATATCCATGATATCATCGCAGACAGCACCTCTAGCTCTGCCCATCCATCTTTGTAAAGTTAGCTGAATATCCGTTAGCTCCTCCCACTTATCGATTGTCCTGCAAATAATCATCAATTACTATACTTGATGAAAGTCCAACAAACATGCGATTGATAAAAAATATAGATCGAAGTCACTTACCCTTGTAGTTCAGACTTGCTCGTATCGATCTCTTCATCTAGTCTCTGTGCTGTCTCTATGATAGAGTCTTGAAGAGAAGCGATGTCACTAGGGATTTGCCCCCTCTGACTAACAAGTTTACCAACTCTATCTAGTGTCTCCTCCTTTTTCATCTATAGAAATAATTTTAGATTGAAAAAAATTGTTACATACCAGAGATACCGCAAGCCTCCGGTGTCAAAAATCTGTTGAATACATCATCTTCATAAGTCAACCATCCAATAAGGAAAAACATACTAATCAGAACATATGTATTGCGTTGCAACAGTCACATGGTCATGTTACAACCAGCCACAGGTTAATATCACCAAGACACCAGCATTGCTTGCCAAATTCATATAAAAACTGTGACAGTCGAGCAGTGACGCGCTGACCTTCGCTTCATCAAGAGCATTGCTTGCTGACTTGACCTTGAAGTAACCGACTGCCTGCTGTACTGTCTCTCCCACTTCTTTATGAAGCTGAATCAATGAATCAAGTTGAGTGGCCAGTTCTGAGTAGACAACTCCGTGTTCACCAATAGCAAGCAAGAGTGCTGTTTCCTGCTCTGAGCATTTGCTTTTCAGCCTGTACGTAAGCAACAGTTCTGGCTACTACATACTGAACATACTCAGAAAGTTCGAAGGTTGAGATAAAAGAGGAAATTATATGGACCAGCTAACTTGGCACGTTAGCTCAATCCGTTAGCTCAGTTAGATCAATTGGTCAAATGACACTGACAGCAGGTTACCTCTTAGCCTGTCTTGACAAACTGTTGTTTTTGCAGAGTTGTACCCCCCCCCCCCCCCGTCGAGCAGGCGAGCAACACAACAGCTTGTCACAAGACGTACTGCACCTGATGCATCAGCTGCACTGAAAGGGAGTTGTCCTCTTTCGTCTATGCGGCTTGGCTGCGATGTTATGGCGGTCGCACCATCGGTAATCATAACGGATTTCGCGCAAAAATTTATGTAGAAAAAAATATGATTGAAACGTTTAACCAAAGACCAGTCTCTGTTGTAAACTTTAATAGAACTTGTGAATAAAATAAATTGAAAATAAAATCCATAAGAACAAATAAAACTAACTGATACGAAAATAGAAATAAAACTGACTGAGCGCACAAATAACGACATGTTCAGTCGCTGTTGTTGCCTAAGTTCTCAAGTTCTACTAACGTTTACCGCAGAGACTGGTGGCTGGTTAAACGTTGTAATATTATTTTTTTCTACATAAATTTTTGTGCGAAATTCGTTATGATTACCAATGGAGCGACCGACATAACATTGCAGCCATACTGCATAGACGGAAGAGAACAACTCCCTTTCAGTGCAGCTGATGCATCAGGTGCAGTGCGTCTTGTGACAAGCTGTTGTGTTGCTCGCCTGCTCGACGGGGGGGGGGGGTTCAACTCCGCAAAAACAACAGTTTGTCAAGACAGGCTAGTTACCTCTGCAGAAGCTGGCGATTGGACGAGTCAGCATAAGATGCTGACTGACTAGTATCGGGTGTATCAGCCAGAGTTTCATATATGTTATCAACTTCCAGGAGGTGCCCTTCCGCTTCTCTGAGTTTCTCACCAGCCTGCAACAAACCAAAATGTATAGATGTCAAACAATAAAACATGTCATAATAGAGATAACAATAAAGATAGTAATAATTAAATGAGTAATAATAAGATTAATAACAAACAATACTAACGATATTCAAAAAATTGTCAATAGTGACAGATAGTAAAAATTTAATCAGATAATGCCAATGGTAGTGTGACTCCCTTTTTCAACCTATTTTAATTAGAGAAAAGGCAGCAGTCTAATTAGAATCGTTGATTTTAATAGTAACTTGAAGTCACATGTGAAAACAGAAGTTTGACAATATTATTAAATGAGTGATTATCTATCCACACACACACACACCTTCAGTCTTCACTATCAAATCCAAATAACTAACAGAAAAACTGAGACTAAGCCTGCACTTTCTGGCACTGATAGCACATGCCTGACACTAACTGAACTGCAGCAAAATATGCACGTTGTCTACAATCTGTATTCATAATACAAAAACACAAAAACCTGAAATGGCTTAATTTAATTCCACTTATAACAACCCCATTAAAAATGGAGAGTCATTTATGTTAACAACCAATCAAACTAACATATACCGCATAAGATTATGTCTGACAATGATAAAAACTTATTTTGATTTTCACACAGTTATAATCATCTGCAGTTTATATTTTTAATAATAAATATTGTAAATGTTTATATTTAAATGAGTCTGTTCTTATTAGAATGAGATAATTAATTTTTAATCTTTTAGAAATAACCACAGATGTATGAAATTCATGTCATACATAAGGGAAAGTAGCGTTACCTACATGCATGTACTAGATGCAAGAGAAAATAAATCTGATATCGTACCAGCAATTACAGAGCAACTCCTGAACTAGCGAAAAACTATTTGGCAACAAACCAATAATTAAAATAAAAAAGGAACTACAACTCTTTACTAACCAGCTTGCACTGCTCGAGGTCATGCTGGAGGCGCTCAAGCGGCAGCGAAGGCAGATTTGAGGAAGTCAGGTGACCAAGGTCCTGCGATATACGGTCAAGTTCATTGCCCAGTAGTTCCGTGGTGTCAGTTAATTGCGTCCAAGACTCCACCGAACTCGTCATCTCAGAAATCAACCGATCAGATTCATCTACAAGTGCTGGCCATGTTAGGTTAGCCACTGCCCTGCACCTGTCTCGATACGCTTGCTTCCTCTCAGGGTCGGAAAGTAAGTCCGTAACACGAGGCAGAGTCTTTTCCAGAGCCTCAACTTCCCCTGCATCAACTCCCAGTACGTCTCGTATGGCCTAACAAGTAAAAAAGTGTGCCCAAAACTCAAATGTGTATATTTGTACTGAAACATGTAAAGGTGCCTGGCAAATGCCTCTGAAAAGATGCATTGTTAGTTTAGCAAAGATTAGTAATAACTAGTTTAACACAGCCTGCAACAACTTTTCAGCACCAAATTCCAACTTTTCTTATTTTTCCTACAACTATGGTGAATGTTTAACAATCTCCAAGACTGCATAACCTACCAGAGCTTTGTTCAATCGTTGCTGACAAGACTGCAAGTCAGAAGCTGCCATATTTCGTATAGACTCCATCTCTGACTTACGCTCTTTGACAAGAGCTTCTATCGCTTCATCGGCAGAGTCAAACAGGTGGACAGCAGCTGAAAGGTCGATTAGGTGCTCCAGGGAAAGGCTCAGCTGCTTTTTTCTACATATGAGAACCCACCAAATTCAAATGACACTACACTAGAGAGAACCCACCAAATTCAAATGACACTACACTAGGGAGAACCCATCAAATTCAAATGACACTACACTAGAGAGAACCCATCAAATTCAAATGACACTACACTAGAGAGAACCCACCAAATTCAAATGACACTACACTAGGGAGAACGCACACTTGAATCAGTTTTTTGTCTGCTCAGAGTGAACATACAAGCTATTAATCAAGTGAATAGCAATTCGGCAACCAGATGATTGGACAAACGTGAAATTAGGAAACAATTTTACTAGATCACTAGGGGGTCAGATGCGTGGAGGGGTTTCTAAATAACTAGAAGATAGATAATTCATAGATAACTAGAAGGTACTAAGTAGCTAGGAAACAGGATACCTAGTGGTTACTTAGGAACTAGTTACTAGGCAGTTCCCAGGTAACCAGGACTACATATCTCAGAGTTGAAGCAATCAGGCGCTCAGATAACAACAGGTGACCAAGTGATGAATGGAGCATGTAAATCAGACATTGTCTTCACATTGTATAACAGAAGAGTAAGACAAGCTCCTATAGACGCAGGGATAACATGTTCATCCTACGAGAAATCAAACATCAAATGACAGCTACACTCTAATGAAGATCTTTTACATCTCATCAAGGAGTTTAGGGCTGGATGCTCACCAAACGAGACAAATATAATATCTTACGTGACCAACTGTTGTCTTCTAAAAAAGTTATAACGAGGTAAAACCGCTGTCACTAACTATACTGTCACTAACTATACTGTCACTAACTATACTGTCACTAACTACACTGTCACTAATTATACTGTCACTAACTATACTGTCACTAGCTATACTTTCACTAATTATACTTTCACTAACTATACTTTCACTAACCATACTTTCACTAACCATACTTTCACTAACCATACTTTCACTAACAATACTGTCACTAACTATACTGTCACTAACTATACTGTCACTAACTATGCTGTCACTAACTATAATGTCACTAACTATACTGTCACTAATTATACTGTCGCTAATTATACTGTCGCTAATTATACTGTCGCTAATTATACTGTCACTAACTACACTGTCGCTAACTACACTATCGCTAACTATACTTTCACTAACTATACTGTCACTAACTATACTGTCACTAACTATACTGTCACTAACTATACTGTCACTAATTATACTGTCACTAACTATACTGTCACTAACTATACTTTCACTAACTATACTTTCACTAACTATACTTTCACTAACCATACTTTCACTAACCATACTTTCACTAACGATACTGTCACTAACTACACTGTCACTATTTATACTGTCACTAACTATACTGTCACTAACTATACTGTCACTAGCTATACTGTCACTAACTACACTGTCACTAATTATACTGTCACTAACTATACTGTCACTAACTATACTTTCACTAACTATACTTTCACTAACCATACTTTCACTCACTATACTGTCACTATTTATACTGTCCCTAACTATACTGTCACTAACTATACTTTCACTAACTAAACTGTCACTAACTATACTGTCACTAACTAAAGTGTCACTAACTATGCTGTCACGAACTATACTGACATGAGGTTTTTCCTATAAGCTCTATGCTTTGGGCTTAATCAGCAATATCAGGTATAAATTCTGAGCAGTGACGAACAATTGAAACATTCAAAAAGCAACACTAATAAAGGGAGGAAGAGACATTTATACTATAAGACAAGCAGTATAGTTTATGCTAAGAAGAAGTTATGTACTAGATATGGGTTCAACTTATCCAGCGCACAATCCTCTTGACACCAACAAACTCATCCAAACAGCCAAACTTAAACTAAATGGAAAACAAATTGTTGTTTTATAAAGAGAGCCTCAGTTGATAGTTGATATAACTGAACTAGGGCGCTAAACTACAACTATTGATTGTACAGTTTTGAGTGAACTTGATGCGATTAGATTTGAGGTGACATCACTGTTGGGGACCCCTCAAATCCCTGAGCGTGTCATGGACCTATGTAATAGTAAATCAATAGTTATCTTAAAACTGATCTCACTAGATCTAAGGCGGTTTGGTGCTTATGGTTATCAACCTTGCAACTGTAGACCAAGAAATACAAGCTCATACATATACGATAATATTAACAATCCGGGAGAGGATCATAGGCAGTAGTTGGTTACAGCAGGCTGGTTCATAAAAATATGTATGAACTACTATATACACCATGTCTAAGAAAGTACAGGATTTCTTTGAAAAAAATTGAGGCGAAATAAAGTAGCTACGAAGTGAGTTCACTGACTAATGTTAGGGTCATTTCCTCTACACATTTTCACTAAGTATAAAGTAAAAAATAGACAGCTTCATAGTTACTGCTGTCTAGGTTTAGTAAGATCAGAAGAACAGATAAGAAGAAAACAAGCAAATCATTTGGATCTTTTAAAGGCAGAACAACTTACGTTTCATCGAGGGTTGTCTGTAGTTCTAACTGAATGACAGCCAGCCTCTGATTAGCAGAGTCAGTAAGTGTGGGAGACAATATTCCAGCTAAAATGACTAATTTCTTCATGAGCAGCTCAACACCAGGTGCAGTTTCTTGACAAGTCTATAAACAAGGCATGTACTGATATCATATTGTTAAACCCTGTCGGCTGTTTGGCAGCTTTGAGGTCGTGTTTTACTGTAAAATCTAATGACATGCAGGAGCCATTAGCAGCGTACACGTTGGCAAAACTATAGAGCTGATTAAGACAGCGAGACATATGACTTGCCTGTATAGCCTGAGATACCGCTGGAGAGGTGTTGTCTTTATGATGGCTGGTCGCCTGAACAGCGTTACTAAGCCAAGCTTCAATATCTACCAGAGTAGTATGGAACTCTTGGCGCGTGTGTCTTGTCTCATTCATCTTCTGTCTTTCTTCCCCTATGAGGGTTTGCAGCTCATCTGTGTAGCAGTAACATTACAACAATGGGAAGTTGTCTACTCCTTTTTATTGTTAGTGAATCTTGAATCTGGTTAACTTTTGTTGTAAATTACTGCGCAGTAATTTGCAAAATGAAATAAAAAACTCAATGTCAAGTAAACAAAATTATTATTTGAAAAAGTTGAGCTTAAAAATCTATTGCTAGGCTAGCGGATACGCTGTTTAGTTAATTGTTTAAAATACCAATGCAGCTAGTAGCACGCTTTCCTCATTCTTATATTTGTTTAGCAAGTGGCTTCGAAATCTATATGGCATGTTTGAAAGCTTCCAACTCGTGTAATCGTGTACAAATTGTGCACAAATCTTGACTGTGTTTCAAGAGGTGAAGAACAGTCAAGATGCAATGGTAAAAGAATTGTGGAGACTCACCAAGGAGACTCTCATATCGTTTAATCAACTGAGATAAGTCTGGTGATATGGCTTCTTCAAGGGTGCCATGCGCGCGTCTCTCATTCGCGACTTGCTCATTCACATCAGCCTCAGTTTCTTTTAGCCTTTGCTCTATGCTCTAAAATATGCAGCACTTGGAATGATTGTGATGATCAGATGATTCGAGAAGCTCTCAGACTTTCCTGCGTATGATGTTAGACAGCACGAGTGACTTACCTGAAGAGCGTGTAAGACAGCATCTGAAGACTCAACACTCCAGCCCTCAGTTAGACAGCTCTCTTCTAGTTTTTCCACCTGCTCCATGAGACTTGACACAAGTGCCTTTAAGTCACTTTCAAATTCCCGGCGATTCCGCAGCATCGTGTCATACCGGATTTTCCCTTGTTCTTGCCTTCCGAGTAGATCAACATGAGCAGCAGTCAAAGATGCGACTCGTTCCGTCATGTCAGCTGGCTCAGATATTTGGGTTAGCCTTTTCTCGAGGTAGGCTGGAGTGTTGTCAGCAGGGTACTGCTGCAGAGCTGCCTCCATCATCTATTCAAAAAGTGAAAGAAAAAAGGTGATATATATTTTGACACTGATCAATGTAAATAGTTACTAGATTAGTCGTAGCATGAAATTACGGACAGGTGTCAAATCTTGACATACAGTAATCCCATTGCCGTAGTTGATCGGCACCCGGTTAAGCAAGAAAATTAGTAAAATTCAAATTGATTGCCCTTGCTACTGGCCTGGCCTTTTTTATACTAAATTAAACTCACTTTTTCATTAATCATAAGCACTTATGTTTATTAGATGATTTTGAGTATCGAGTGCAGGTAAGAGGCATGACAAAGGGTTTCACAAGCACTTTACACTTTTACACTTCACAAAACGTAACAGAAAAACGGTGAACCATGAGGACTGACATAACAGATATGCTGACGGAGGGATCTCACTAGACCAGAGTATGACTGCGGTTTGTGTATTTTAGCTTACTATTATTTCTTTCTTTAATTTTGAACAAAAACGTTTTAACCAGAGAAGTACTGAAGCCGCTAAAGCTGTACCGCAAAACAGTGAAAGATTACTGTACTCTATTCAACACTAGTAGTATGGGATTACTGTACTCTAATCAACACTAGTAGTGAGGGATTACTGTACATTATTCAACACTAGTAGTAAAGGATTACTGTACTCTAATCAACCATAGTAGTGAGGGATTACTGTACTCTAATCAACACTAGTAGTGAGGGATTACTGTACACTATTCAACACTAGTAGTGAGGGATTACTGTACTCTATTCAACACTAGTAGTGAGGGATTACTGTACTCTATTCAACACTAGTAATAAGGGATTACTGTACACTATTCAACACTAGTAGTGAGGGATTACTGTACACTATTCAACACTAGTAGTGAGGGATTACTGTACTCTATTCAACACTAGTAGTGAAGGATTACTGTACTCTATTCAACAATAGTAGTAAGGGATTACTGTACACTATTCAACACTAGTAGTGAGGGATTACTGTACTCTAATCAACACTAGTAGTACGGGATTACTGTACTCTATTCAACACTAGTAGTAAGGGATTACTGTACTCTATTCAACACTAGTAGTGAGGGATTACTGTACACTATTCAACACTAGTACTGAGGGATTACTGTACTCTATTCAACACTAGTAGTGAGGGATTACTGTACTCTATTCAACACTAGTAGTAAGGGATTACTGTACTCTATTCAACACTAGTAGTGAGGGATTACTGTACTCTATTCAACACTAGTAGTGAGGGATTACTGTACTCTAATCAACACTAGTAGTAAGGGATTACTGTACTCTATTCAACACTAGTAGTGAGGGATTATTATACTCTATTCAACACCAGTAAAGAAATAAGACTAGACGAAGTAACTTTGAAAGCTACATACCTGGTACCTCTCAGCGCGCACCTCTAGGGGCACTCCTAGCTGATCTACAGAGTCGAGCTCACCCTGGCAGTATGTCTGATGAGCGCCACATTGTCCTATAGCATCCTGGAACTCTGACCAGTTCTCAGCAACTCTCACACAAGTTTTTTCTTTCTTGTTCAACTGCTGAGAGCTTCCATCAATGGAGTCCTGCATATATGACAGGTTCTCCCAGTACATACATAGCGACAGACTGTATATTTGTGATAATATTTTACTAATCTCTAATATAGTTTTCCATTACACTATGAGTTTAGATGACAACTTAAATTCCAAAGGATGGTATGACACCTACTTGTAACATGACAAAGGATGGTATGACGCCTACTTGTAACATGGCAAATGATGGTATGATGCCTATTTGTAACATGACAAAGGATGGCATGACGCCTACTTGTAACATGACAAATGATGGTATGATGCCTACTTGTAACATGACAAAGGATGGTATGACGTCTACTTGTAACATGACAAAGAATAGTATGACACCTACTTGTAACATGACAAAGGCATATTTAAAAGATCTACCCTATAATTTGGTAGATAGGACGACACTTGAGGTGAAAAATTACTCTTAAAAATTGAAGGTTGTATTGTAAAACCATTATAAAAGTCGGACCTTTAATTCTACGCGTAGATTTTTACTTTAACATGACATAATCAGTATTGCTGTAATTTGTCAGCAATTAAATTTTTGGTTGTAATTAAAATGGTTGACTACATACACCTTTTTCCTCATTAAAAATAAGGTTTACAGTACACTTGAACTTGGGATATAGTGGTCATAGTTAACGGGTTTTTGCAGAAAGCGATCTTAGATGCCATCTGTTCTTAGGGGTGAGCTAAGTGAAAAAAGGTTGCACCATTTTCTTTTCTTTTTTTAATGTTGATTAAAATTAATTTAGCAGCCCTCTTATACAACTGATGTTGGATAAATTCACAAAGACTTCCTCCAATTTTGTACCTCGTCTTATCTGACTGTCACCTTATACGCTGAATATATCTGAGTACATGTAATTTGCATGAAAAACACACACGATAGAAATTCATAAAAAACTATAACCGCCTATAAGACAGCATCAAACAAATCTTTACTGCCTAATTTCACAAGACTGCCCACATTAGCTGGACATGTTTTACATCAATACGAGTGAGTTATCAACACTCCCTTATTGATAAATAAGATAACTCCACGGGAAATAGGAGCTACTCATTGCTATTTATAGTACCTGGGCAGCTGAGAGCTGGGTAGGAATGAGTTGAGGGGTAGCAACTGGCACATCTGCAAGCATCTCTTTACAGCTCTCTTGCAGTTCATTCAGTGTCGTGTTCAGTTCCTGCAAGAAAAATAATAGGTAATAACTACATACCTCCACGGCTTTCTGGTATTTTAATAGTTGTGACAAATACATACCTCTATGGCCTTCTGATATCTTAATAGTTGTGACAAATACATACCTCTATGGATTTTTGGTATCTTAATAGCTGTAACAACTACATACCTCTATGGCCTTTTGTTAGCTTAATAGTTGTAATAATATGTGTACTTTTATAGACTTTTGGTGTTCTGGCAAATTTTGCTCCGTCGTTTCAGAATTCTGGAGTTGTCTAATTTTGTCCTTAGCTTGCGCAATTTGTTCTTGGAGATCCTGTGCGCCAGCCATCCATTGTTCCACCTAAAGAAGTTATAAACTTGCATACGCCAATAGTGAAAAAGAGAGAGAACACACATGCTACACAATACACATGTACACATGCTACATAGTGTACACTATATACTTGAGGTACAGCTGCTGTATACAGAGCCAAATATGCAAATGTTTCAGAGCTTGAAATATTAGATTAAATGTACATATATATTATTATATCAGATTCACTTTACAGAAAACCTTGAATGAAATCATGATTTTGCAGCAAATAACAAAATTTAAAAATTTTTCACCTACAGTTTTTACAAATTATAGAAATATGAGAGTACTAAAAACAATAAAAAATTGAACCCATAACAACTATATCTGCTCACAGCAAGTATTGAACGAAGAATATGGTTCTAATGCAATATTAAGCAGTCACGCACATGTATGTATATAGCAAAACCATTTCCAGAGGAGACACAGAACATTCAAGAGGTGAGCAGTAGGCGAAGTTACCATGGCAACTGCGTCGATGACCCTCATGACATCTAAGCTTAGATAACAAACAAAGTTCAATACTTCACTTTTTACCTCTTCAATGTCAGTAGTCAGCAGTTCAGCCTTGGCTCCTAACTTAGCCTTAGTATCATTAAGGCTGTCAGCACAACCAGAAATGCTTGCCTCCACACTAGCCTTGTCTGTCACGGAGAGATGCGGGCTGAACGAAAGGGATAACTGCTGCAGCTTAGACAGCAGCTCAACGAGTTGAGGCTCAGAAGAGATCGCTTCCTGTAAGCACGATTCACAAAACTAGAAATAACAATGAGACATGACTCATGCGAGACATGACTCATGCGAGACATGACTCATGCGAGACATGACTCATGCGAGACATGACTCATGCGAGACATGACTCATGCGAGACATGACTCATGCGAGACATGACTCATGCGAGACATGACTCATGCGAGACATGACTCATGCGAGACATGACTCATGCGAGACATGACTCATGCGAGACATGACTCATGCGAGACATGACTCGTGCGAGACATGACTCGTGCGAGACATGACTCGTGCGAGACATGACTCATGCGAGACATGACTCATGCGAGACATGACTCACGCGAGACATGACTCACGCGAGACATGACTCACGCGAGACATGACTCACGCGAGACATGACTCATGCGAGACATGACTCATGTGAGACATGACTCATGTGAGACATGACTCATGTGAGACATGACTCATGTGAGACATGACTCATGTGAGACATGACTCATGTAAGACATGACTAAGGTGGTTTTGTTTATCCAGACATGCTTGCATAGCCAGTAGCTCCCATTGCTTCCAGCAATGATATTTTTTATCCAGAAATATTAGGTCAGTTGTGCTGTAGCCCCAATGCACAGAGGATCTAGTAAAAAAGAACTCATAAGGGAACGCATGAGTTAACGCTTATGATTTGCTTTCATACACAACCACGTTTATCAAGATACTAAGGCTAGCCTTAAAAGACTAAGATTCATCTCAGAGGTTGCGCTTTTTAACCATATGGTTAGTACATCTGGTTCTCTGGTCGATGATATAGTTGAATAACACCGACCTCTACAGCGGTCACGTGTCTTCGCATAGCTTCAAGTCCTTGCTCCGGAGATATCTCCTCTTTAATGACAGCTTGTGATGATTTCATTTTCTGATGGAACTTGGCGGTAGTGTAGCCAAACTGTTGCTGAGCATCAAGTGTAGCGCAGAAAACGCGATCCCTCTCACGCACTTTTTCTGCCAGGGATTCCACATCTCTTTTCATTTCTACAGATACAAGAGGTAGCGCTAGTATTTCAATCTCATCGTATCAAGGAGATGACCGTAGGAGCACTAAAAACTTATACAGAAACTCGTTGAGTACAGTGCATTAAAAAACTGCATAGAACGATGTGTAATAGGTCTCTTAAGGTAGATAAAAGAACTGGATTAGTTGACGTATCATCGCTATATTCTGTGTGCAGAATCATGTCACTCTATTTCTTCAGTAAACTCGCCCTGATTGAGCAAACAAAAATGGCATTAATGTGAAATTGAGGAAAAATCAAAGTGGTACTTTAAACAAGTCCTGGTCTTATCCACTGAGAATGCTTCCTCAGCCTTAAAGAGTGAAATGAGAAAAGACTTATTGTTTCTGTCGGTAATCTCAATGACCCAAGGCTAAGATAAACCTAAAAACTGATCATAAATATATGTTGTTGGTATAAAAAGTATTGAACAATCTGGCAAAAATATATCTTTAACAAACTTGTTAGGTAATTAATTATTGCATGCCGAAGCAGTAGACGACTCTCTTTAACAACTTACCAACACATTTTTCACTTTGCACATTTGCTGCCGTGCTGCCACAAACAGACTCGAGAGATGAAGCGCTTGCTTCGGCAGCTTTTAGTGCCATTTCTAGTTGGTGCTGTTTGGCTTTAAGTCCTTGTAACTTGCCCCTCATCGCTTCAACAGCTTCATAGCCTAGTGGCAGGCATTGTAGAGCTTCTATGGCATCATTCATATATGAACTGATATCGACTGCTTCCTGAGAAGCTGAGTTAAAACTCTCGGCAGCTGATAAGGCCTCAGTCAACATCCTACCAGAAAATATAAATTTTTAAATACAAACTCAACTAGTTTCAAAGTTCTTATTACATATAAAAAAAATGATAATTTTGATAATTAATTTAATAATTTTAATCCTTTAAACAAAATGTTATATGCTGCCGCCAGGTTGTTCAAAACCTGCACACAAACTTCCATTAAGAGCCGACAAGCTGGCTTATCACATTAAGGCTTAAACTTAGTGGAACATTTAAAGTATGCAAGTATAGAAATCAGTTTTAGAGTTAGTCAGTGACATGACGGTAACAGCCAGTGATCATCAGTGACAGTCAAAGCTAGTCAGTGTTGACCACTGCCATTCAGTGTCAGTGAGTATCAGTCAAAGTCGTTCAGCGTCAATCAGCGTTATTTGTGCCTGTCACAATGAATGTCCTTTTGTCCATAAGATAGTGCATCATTGCTTTTTAGGAAGCAAGTGGCATACAAAAAATGTTTACCAAAATTCTGGGTTCTATTTTAATCCAACCACTTTATTTTTAGAATAGAAATTATACAAAAATTAAAAAAAAGCATAATTAGATTGATGAAGAGCTATAAAATGACACAGAAATGCAAAAAAATTGAGCATTCAAAGATCATTAGTCAGTATGATACATGTAACATACTCAAACACTCTGCGTCGGCTGAGTTGACATGACAACTTGGAGCGTATCGGTCTTACCATTGAGTTTCGCAGAGGAAAGCAGCCTGCCGTGTTCTCAAGATGAACTAATAATTACCTTTTTTACAAGAGATTACAGAGTCACTCAATTGACTACATAGACAACCAGTTTTTGCATACCTGTGAGCCTGAGATAGAGTGTCTCTAGTTGAGTCCATGGCTATCTGTGCTCTGTTTGAATGTTCTTTTAAGGCTTCACTATCAGCTTCGGGCAGCTCTATCTGAAGCTCAGATTTATCCTTAAGCATCTGTTTGACATCTGCCACCTCGGAGTCAACAGTTGCCATGTCATTCTGTTGATAAATAACACCAAATGTAAAACCATTCTGGCCAAATATGCCAAAGAACCTACTTAACAGCCAGATAGGCACTCGAAAAGTTAGAAAAATTATGAGGTTGGACTCGTTAAATATAGTTAGTCGAAGCGAGTTCGTTAGTTCCTCTTGTTAGTTCCAAGGCGAATGTATATTACTGAGTTTCCATACAGCCGTAGCATAACGACATACCTCCGTATGGCGCTGCAATGCCATCATGGAAACAGCCGTGTCACTTTTATTCTGTCATGATTTCAGTGTGGCTGTTTGGAAGCGAAACAGTCATGCGATGCGTAATCATTGTGTCAAGGCAATGACCTTAACAACCATTACTATAGCACCCTATAGAAACATGATCCGCTTGTTGGACCAGCATAGCTCTTCAGCATTGGGGCACCCAGGTGACGCTACACTATCACTGTAAGGTAACTTAGTCTATGTTCAATATGACTACTAAAGTACATATATAACTACTAAGGTACATATATAATTACTAAGGTACATATATAACTACTAAAGTACTTATATAACTAGTAAGTTACATATATAACTACTAAGGTACATGTATAACTACTAAGGTACATATATAACTACTAAGGTACATATATAACTACTAAGGTACATAAATAACTACTAAGGTACATTTATAACTATTAAGGTACATATATAATTACTAAGGTACATATATAACTACTAAAGTACTTATATAACTAGTAAGGTACATATATAACTACTAAGGTACATGTATAACTACTAAGGTACATATATAACTACTAAGGTACATATATAACTACTAAGGTACATGTATAACTACTAAGGTACATGTATAACTACTAAGGTACATGTATAACTACTAAGGTACATATATAACTACTAAGGTACATATATAACTACTAAGGTAAATTTATAACTATTAAGGTACATATATAATTACTAAGGTACATATATAACTACTAAAGTACTTATATAACTAGTAAGGTACATATATAACTACTAAGGTACATGTATAACTACTAAGGTACATATATAAATACTAAGGTACATTTATAACTATTAAGGTACATATATAATTACTAAGGTACATATATAACTACAAAAGTACTTATATAACTAGTAAGGTACATATATAACTACTAAGGTACATGTATAACTACTAAGGTACATATGTAACTACTAAGGTACATTTATAACTATTAAGGTACATATATAACTACTAAGGTACATATATAACTACTAAGGTACATTTATAACTATTAAGGTACATATATAACTACTAAAGTACTTATTGAGTTTGTGCCAACCAGTAGAGAATAGAGTACTACTACTAGCAGCACTAGATAAAATTAACTACATATCATTCATATCATGAGTAAACTACTAAACTGATAGGATATATCATGATAAAACTAAAATGACAACTGATGCTTTAGATAGCCAAATAGATAAACATATATACTTGATTTAAAATGAAAAGGACAGCGCATAGATCTTGGTATTTCAACATGAGGGCAGCCAAGTTCCTTTTGAATATTCAGCAAATGAACAAAGGTGTCCTAGGTCAGTACCTCACACCGCCGTATCAGAGCAGCCAACGTCTCTGAATCTACTGGTTGGATTATATTTGATACATTTGTAGCCTGTGATCCTAGCCTTTCAGCCGCCTCAACTTTGCTATTCAGATCAACAGAGAGCTGCTCTAGGTCTATGAGAGAAGACTCCAGAGTTTGACATCTTTCGGAAAGCTTCTCCTGCAGCTTGTCGACATCTTTCTTGAGCTCCCTGTATATGTTAGAATAGTCTGGTTGACTGCACCAGCAGATTAGTAATGGTACGAGTGACAAACATGATAGTGAGGCGATGCTGAGTGGGGAGAACGTATCGCAAAGATATTTGACAGTAGAACAGTGATTTGACAACAGTACGCCAAAGGTAGAAACAATATGACAGTGATATGACAATGACATGATTGCAATATGATGGTGATATGACAATGGTATGATTTCAATATGGCACCAGTCCATCTTGTGCGACAAGAAATAACAATCATATGACAAAGATATAACAGCATTATGTTTGTGATACAACAACACCATGTCAAATAGGACAATTGTATTCAAATGAATAATAAGATGACAACAGCGCAAACTCTATGACTCGAGTACAAAAATGGTAAAATCCTGTCAATCTTTCAAGGTACCTTGAAAGAATGACAAGAGTACAACTGTACAGACGAGAAAGAGTACAACTGTACAGACGAGAAAGAGTACAACTGTACAGACGAGAAAGAGTACAACTGTACAGACGTAAACTAGATTAATTTAGATGCAGCCAAGTCAGTGTTAAAAATGAAGTAAAGATGGGTAAAAACCATTTGCAAATGAATGTATGTGACTACAGGAAAACCTACCTTGACTTAGCCTTGAGTAAGTCGGCATCACCTTCCGATAAAACAGAGCAGAGCATAGTAAGCTGGCTTGACGCAAATCTGGCTGCTTTCTCATCACAGTTGGAAGCAGCCACTCTGAGGTTTCTGCACAACTCCAGTTGGCTCTGCAAAGGCTCTTCAGACTCGAGCACCTTTTGAGTGTCATTGAAAAGCCTCTCATACTCTCGTTGGATCTCATTCTACATAATAAAATAAGTTAAAACTACAATAGCAAAATTTTTTACAATGCCAACTAAAATGATTAAAATACACCAAATTTGCTGCCTAAACAGTAACACCAAAGCTATAGTCATCCAACTGTTTCCATATTTACAAAATATTATAAGCTCAATGTAGAGGAGCACATGAAAACTTGAAATAAATTGGCAGATGGAGAGGTGGCACAAAGATAGAATGACGGCATTAATACTTAAGGTGTGACAGAAACAGATGTTCAGAGTGATCGAGAAAAAATAGAGACAGCAGAGCGATGAGAGTGATAGTTAGGACCGATGGAAAAGGTTGAGAAATGAGAAGGGCAGTTAAGAGATGCTAGTAATAACAAGAGGATGGATGAGAAGGTTAAGGTAGAAAAAAATAGTTTAAATAGCGTGGATGATATGTAGATGACATCCGTATAGTGTGTAGATGACATCCGTATAGTGTGTAGATGACATCCGTATAGTGTGTAGATGACATCCGTGTAGTGTGTAGATGACATCCGTATAGCGTGTAGATGACATCCGTATAGCGTGTAGATGACATCCGTATAGCGTGTAGATGACATCCGTATAGCGTGTAGATGACATCCGTATAGCGTGTAGATGACATCCGTATAGCGTGTAGATGACATCCGTATAGCGTGTAGATGACATCCGTATAGCGTGTAGATGACATCCGTATAGCGTGTAGATGACATCCGTATAGCGTGTAGATGACATCCATATAGCGTGTAGATGACATCCTTATAGCGTGTAGATGACATCCGTATAGCGTGTAGATGACATCCGTATAGCGTGTAGATGACATCCGTATAGCGTGTAGATGACATCCGTATAGCGTGTAGATGACATCCGTATAGCGTGTAGATGACATCCGTATAGCGTGTAGATGACATCCGTATAGCGTGTAGATGACATCCGTATAGCGTGTAGATGACATCCGTATAGCGTGTAGATGACATCCATATGGCGTGTAGATGACATCCGTATAGCGTGTAGATGACATCCGTATAGCGTGTAGATGACATCCGTATAGCGTGTAGATGACATCCGTATAGCGTGTAGATGACATCCGTATAGCGTGTAGATGACATCCGTATAGCGTGTAGATGACATCCGTATAGCGTGTAGATGACATCCGTATAGCGTGTAGATGACATCCGTATAGCGTGTAGATGACATCCGTATAGCGTGTAGATGACATCCTTATAGCGTGTAGATGACATCCGCATAGCGTGTAGATGACATCCGTATAGCGTGTAGATGACATCCGTATAGCGTGTAGATGACATCCGTATAGCGTGTAGATGACATCCGTATAGCGTGTAGATGACATCCGTATAGCGTGTAGATGACATCCGTATAGCGTGTAGATGACATCCGTATAGCGTGTAGATGACATCCGTATAGCGTGTAGATGACATCCGTATAGCGTGTAGATGACATCCGTATAGCGTGTAGATGACATCCGTATAGCGTGTAGATGACATCCTTATAGCGTGTAGATGACATCCGTATAGCGTGTAGATGACATCCGTATAGCGTGTAGATGACATCCGTATAGCGTGTAGATGACATCCGTATAGCGTGTAGATGACATCCGTATAGCGTGTAGATGACATCCGTATAGCGTGTAGATGACATCCGTATAGCGTGTAGATGACATCCGTATAGCGTGTAGATGACATCCGTATAGCGTGTAGATGACATCCATATGGCGTGTAGATGACATCTGTATAGCGTGTAGATGACATCCGTATAGCGTGTAGATGACATCCGTATAGCGTGTAGATGACATCCGTATAGTGTGTAGATGACATCCGTATAGCGTGTAGATGACATCCGTATAGTGTGTAGATGACATCCGTATAGCGTGTAGATGACATCCGTATAGTGTGTAGATGACATCCGTATAGTGTGTAGATGACATCCGTATAGTGTGTAGATGACATCCGTATAGCGTGTAGATGACATCCGTATAGTGTGTAGATGACATCCGTATAGCGTGTAGATGACATCCGTATAGTGTGTAGATGACATCCGTATAGTGTGTAGATGACATCCGTATAGTGTGTAGATGACGTCCGTATAGTGTGTAGATGACGTGTAGATGACGAATAGATAATAACAATGGTTTAAATGCACCAAAAATGGTTAAGAAATTATAAAAGCAGTTGAGTGGCTCCGTGAGTCAAATATAGAAAAATAACAAGAGTGATACGTATGGTTAAAGAATAGGAGGAAACATCATCTCTATAAATAGCAAGAACTGTAAACAGACAACTGGAATAGATGAGGAAAGGCAAGAATGAGTTGAATAAGAGAGATATCTCCAACGACAGAGAACTGATGAGAACACACACTCGGTAAACAACCTACCTGTTGCGCCAGCACCTCACTGCATGTCTGTCCGTGAGCTTGTAGCTTTGTGCTCATCTGCTCTGAAGCCTCGAGTAGCGACTGCAGCACTAACTTTGTATTCTCGATAGCCTGATCCTTAAGCGTGTAGCCGGCGAGTCTCGACTGCTGCTCAGTCTGCGTATTCAGCTCCTCCAACCTCTTGCTGATGTCTTCTCTCGAAAGTTGTATTTGATGTTCGAAATGGTTTTTATCAACGGAGCTCAATGGCATAGCTTGAGCTTGCAGACTCGCGACCTCTTCGGAATGTGCTCTATAAAGAGAAGGTATAAAACTGAGGTCTTTGAATGGCTACTCAATGAATTATCTCTAGTTGCCAAGTTTCCAAAGTTATCCACAATCAAAAAGAATGTAGTTTACTTGATGCAGAACAGGAAACAGGTGATGCACTCATTCAGCCCTAAGCTTGCTGCACTGGTTCAATCGGACATACAATATACAGAAACTGAAAAACTGTGTCTCTGATGAAACAAGCGTAATTCCTTTTTCTTATAGGTTACTAGAATACACAAGGAGAGTCGCGACTTACTTGGCCCACTTTTGGGCAGACTCTTTGTCAGAATCAAACTGATTCCACTGTTCTAGCATCGCTCCCAGGGTGCCTATGTCCTCCTCACACACACTCTGCATCTTATCCAAAAGGCTGTTTACCTGCTGCGATTTAAACTCAATTCTACTTGATTCATCTGGAGTTCTTGGTGACTCTAGGCTCTGCAGAGAATAGAGTGATACAGTTTAACCTTCAACAACATTCTGCTACACACGACCAAGACAGATTTGAGGGAGTCACATTGTAGCATACACCTCAACATGTGGGGAAAATCCTGTTTCATGTAGAAGAGCTTTTATGGGTGCTTTCAGATTTCCTCCATATAGCCTAAAAGGGTACTTGTGACAAAATGTCAAAAAATATCTATAATGGAATAGGGCAGATAATAAGCTTTCATTTAACCCTGCGCAAATCCATAAACTTGGAGTTGTCCTCTAAATTCTGCGTAATCTTTATTGCCTCGTTACACTACTTTTTGAGATATGAAACTAAATCAAATTATATTTAAGGGTCTTGACAAATTATAAGAAAAAACATGCAAGTTGATAACTACCTATATTTTCAGATTGGATGCCTGACATTTCTTTGCCTAAGGGGGCAACTCCCATCGCCATCCAAAATGACATCAAGAAACAATTTATTGATATTGAAAGGAAAGTGATTGATCAGACAGACATTGCTCAGTTCTGTAGACAAGAGAATATATAGCAAATTAGTCAAATGCCAGTAAGCCGTATACTCAAGCCATATACTCAATGACCAAACTGCAGATAACTAGAGTAATCTGATTTAGTCAGTACCTGAGTGCTCTTGTGCCTAGCCAAGCACTGCTGTCGGTTGAGTGAAAGAGACTTTTTCTGCTGCCGCAGACTAGCCAACTTTGCTTTCTGCTGCTCCAATTTGTTTCCTGCATCTTCTGCACTTGCTGCTTGCACTGTGGCTCTGTTCTCCAGCGCACCGGCTCTACTGTACTGTACTTCAACCTGAAAATATAAGAAGACATGGAAACCATAAACTGGAATAAACTTGACAAGCCTTAACAAACTAACACTTGGCAAGACTTAACAAACTAACACTTGACAAGACTTAACAAACTAACACTTGGCAAAACTTAACCAACTAACACTTGACAAGACTTAACAAACTAACACTTGGCAAGACTTAACCAACTAACACTTGACAAGACTTAACAAACTAACACTTGGCAAGACTTAACCAACTAACACTTGGCAAGACTTAACCAACTAACACTTGACAAGACTTAACCAACTAACACTTGACAAGCCTTAACAAACTAACACTTGGCAAGACTTAACCAACTAACACTTGACAAGACTTAACAAACTAACACTTGGCAAGACTTAACAAACTAACACTTGACAAGACTTAACAAACTAACATTTGGCAAGACTTAACCAACTAACACTTGGCAAGACTTAACAAACTAACACTTGACAAGCCTTAACCAACTAACACTTGACCAGACTTAACAAACTAACACTTGGCAAGACTTAACCAACTAACACTTGGCAAGACTTAACCAACTAACACTTGACAAGACTTAACAAACTAACAATTGGCAAAACTTTACAAACTAACACTTGGAAAGTCAAACAGATTAAATTGGCGACTTTAAATCCAGCCAGAAACATTTAAAGACTGTGTTCTCTGTTATTTCCTGAAATGTGCTGATCATTTAGTGTGTTTCCATGATAGTCTGCTAACGGAACTGAAAGCAGGAAATACAAAAGATCAAAATTAGTTTTAGTCTACTCGGCTCCATAAAGTCCTTGAATCTTGGCAATCAAGTTTTACGATCTAAAAATGTGAGTGGAGAAACTTGCATTAGATATTCAATGGCTTCAAGAACTCAATAGATTTGCCTTGACCTTACAAATCACTACTAGTATACTAGTAGTCAATGGCGTACTAAATGGTCAGCAGCAAATCTAATCATGCAACATCTTAGGAACTCCAGTTGTAATTAAAGCTTGGAGATTATTTATAGTACAATGACAGCTCTACTGATGGTAAACAAGCTTTTAGCAGCTGTAAAACTTCCTGTTCTTTTCCTTCCGTATATTACAGAGCAGCAATGAAATTATGTTATAAAACTTGTCATGCTTACTGTACAATAAGTATTACGCATAATATTAAAGGGCTGAAATGTAAGGTAAAAGCATATAAAGGCCATAAAATACTTTCACTCTACCGCCTACACACCTCTTTCAGTGACATCTCATAGCTGCGCCACTGGCCAAGAGATTCACGGAGGTTAGCTTGTGACTGACCGACAGAAGAGAGGAGATAAGCATGAGATTGCTTCACCAGTTCTAGGTCTCGAGCGAAGTCACTTGACCCTCCACATCTTTCGATAGCTTGTACCTGTGCAACACAGCGATATTCTCCATAACCACCTTGTTAGATCAATGATTTTTCAAGTTTAACCTTTATAATGTTGATATCTTTTAAACACTCATCTTTTCAATGCCTCATTTAAGAATTTTTAGCACTACTCTTGCGAGCCAAAGACAGTGATGAAGACCCTATCGTAGTACAGCAACTTACCAGCTTCACTTATCGCAGTAATAGCAACTTATCAACTTCACTTATCGTAGTAATAGCAACTTATCAACTTCACTTGTCGTAGTTATAGCAACTTATCAACTTCACTTATCGTAGTAATAGCAACTTATCAACTTCACTTATCGTAGTAATAGCAACTTATCAACTTCACTTGTCGTAGTTATAGCAACTTATCAACTTCCCTTATCAGAGTAATAGCAACTTATCAACTTCCCTTATCGTAGTAATAGCAACTTATCAACTTCACTTATCGTAGTAATAGCAACTTATCAACTTCACTTATCGTAGTTATAGCAACGTATCAACTTCACTTATCATAGTAACAGCAATTTATCAACTTCACTTATCGTAGTAATAGCAACTTATCAACTTCACTTATCGTAGTTATAGCAACTTATCAACTTCCCTTATCAGAGTAATAGCAACTTATCAACTTCCCTTATCGTAGTAATAGCAACTTATCAACTTCACTTATCGTAGTAATAGCAACTTATCAACTTCACTTATCGTAGTTATAGCAACTTATCAACTTCACTTATCATAGTAACAGCAATTTATCAACTTCACTTATCGTAGTAATAGCAACTTATCAACTTCCCTTATCGTAGTAATAGCAACTTATCAACTTCACTTATCGTAGTAATAGCAACTTATCAACTTCACTTATCGTAGTAATAGCAACTTATCAACTTCACTTATCAGAGTAATAGCAGCTTATCAACTTCCCTTATCAGAGTAATAGCAACTTATCAACTTCTCTTATCGTAGTAATAGCAACTTATCAACTTCACTTATCGTAGTAATAGCAACTTATCAACTTCACTTATCGTAGTAATAGCAACTTATCAACTTCACTTATCGTAGTAATAGCAACTTATCAACTTCTCTTATCGTAGTAATAGCAACTTATCAACTTCACTTATCGTAGTAATAGCAACTTATCAACTTCATTTATCGTAGTTATAGCAACTTATCAACTTCACTTATCGTAGTAATAGCAACTTATCAACTTCTCTTATCGTAGTAATAGCAACTTATCAACTTCACTTATCGTAGTAATAGCAACTTATCAACTTCACTTATCGTAGTAATAGCAACTTATCAACTTCACTTATCGTAGTTATAGCAACTTATCAACTTCTCTTATCGTAGTTATAGCAACTTATCAACTTCCCTTATCGTAGTAATAGCAACTTATCAACTTCTCTTATCGTAGTAATAGCAACTTATCAACTTCACTTATCGTAGTAATAGCAACTTATCAACTTCACTTATCGTAGTAATAGCAACTTATCAACTTCTCTTATCGTAGTAATAGCAACTTATCAACTTCCCTTATCGTAGTAATAGCAACTTATCAACTTCACTTATCGTAGTAATAGCAACTTATCAACTTCACTTATCGTAGTAATAGCAACTTATCAACTTCACTTATCGTAGTTATAGCAACTTATCAACTTCACTTATCGTAGTAATAGCAACTTATCAACTTCTCTTATCGTAGTAATAGCAACTTATCAACTTCACTTATCGTAGTAATAGCAACTTATCAACTTCCCTTATCGTAGTAATAGCAACTTATCAACTTCACTTATCGTAGTAATAGCAACTTATCAACTTCTCTTATCGTAGTAATAGCAACTTATCAACTTCCCTTATCGTAGAAATAGCAACTTATCAACTTCACTTATCGTAGTAATAGCAACTTATCAACTTCCCTTATCGTAGTAATAGCAACTTATCAACTTCACTTATCGTAGTAATAGCAACTTATCAACTTCACTTATCGTAGTAATAGCAACTTATCAACTTCACTTATCGTAGAAATAGCAACTTATCAACTTCACTTATCGTAGTTATAGCAACTTATCAACTTCACTTATCGTAGTAATAGCAACTTATCAACTTCTCTTATCAGAGTAATAGCAGCTTATCAACTTCCCTTATCAGAGTAATAGCAACTTATCAACTTCACTTATCGTAGTAATAGCAACTTATCAACTTCACTTATCGTAGTTATAGCAACTTATCAACTTCACTTATCGTAGAAATAGCAACTTACCAACTTCACTTATCGTAGTAATAGCAACTTATCAACTTCACTTATCGTAGTTATAGCAACTTATCAACTTCACTTATCGTAGAAATAGCAACTTATCAACTTCACTTATCGTAGTTATAGCAACTTATCAACTTCACTTATCGTAGTAATAGCAACTTATCAACTTCTCTTATCAGAGTAATAGCAGCTTATCAACTTCCCTTATCAGAGTAATAGCAACTTATCAACTTCTCTTATCGTAGTAATAGCAACTTATCAACTTCACTTATCGTAGTAATAGCAACTTATCAACTTCACTTATCGTAGTAATAGCAACTTATCAACTTCACTTATCAGAGTAATAGCAACTTATCAACTTCTCTTATCAGAGTAATAGCAACTTACCAACTTCACTTATCGTAGTAATAGCAACTTATCAACTTCTCTTATCGTAGTAATAGCAACTTATCAACTTCACTTATCGTAGTAATAGCAACTTATCAACTTCCCTTATCGACGGAATGAGATAGGAAGGATATCGTGATAGGAAGGTTTGTCTATACAATTCAATCTTGTGAGCAATTTTACAGCTTTAAATCACTTATGAGAAAAATTGTAACTGTAAACATTAGAACTCAGAGCGCGCTGACTGAGCTGATCACCAGTAATTTATGTGTTTACAGACAGACAGACAATCAATAGTCAACTTCAATTAGTTATCATTATCATAATGGCTATCATTAAGGTTATTGTCATAGGTAGTATTCATTCATAAAGTTTGCTGCAATCAACAGAACACTTCCAATAGCAATAATCTTCGTGTAATAGCTTTGCTAAGTTCAGGGTTAACAGTAAATATAATGCAAATACCTGTGTATCCATAGAAACTATGCTGTTGTACAACTCTTCTGTCGTAGCCTTGACCTGGCCAAGTTCTGCAACAGCGGCCTCTACCGACTCCATGCCTCCATCAGAAGCAGTGGCTGTAGCCTGAAGGTTCTCAGTAGAAAGTCTTAGAATTGATTGGTCGCAGTGAGCCTTGAGAGGTAGGAACTCCTCGATATGCATGATCAATCTCTGGAGGTTGGCGATTGCTGACTGCAGCTCCACCTGGTACTTCTTGTACCTTTAAGCATAAACACTCCGAAAGCTCAAGATAATTTCACCAGAGCAACTGGTTGGTTTAGTAAGCTCAAGTAGAAAATGCTACAGTGAACTGCTTAAGTATCATCGTATTTGGAACAGCTGGTGCAGCCATGAGACTAAACAGAGATCGAAGAACGGCTGTAGCAAAATTACAATGAACTATCCTGATGTGTGTGCCTCTCACTCTAGCTTATCCATACAATTACCTTCATCAATGACAAACACATTGAAATTCAACTTCCTACATTTAACTGCATTGAAAATAGTTTACCTGGTGTGAATTTCACTATCTCTTAAATTTGTCCCAAGTTGTATTTCTCTTTCGTTTGAGGCAGAGTTGTCTCTACCTTGTTTCGTACAACGCATGCCATCAGTAAGAACGAACGCAGGTTCATCAATGCCATCAGAGGCTATTTGTATAGCCTGAAACCATTTACTGTATAACAGCACAAAGATTTTAAATAAGATTTATATTACCTGCGGTCGATCGATTCGACATCGAACTCTCCAATGGTAAAGGTCAGGGCCTCCATCTCAGCCACCTGGTCATGCATGGTGTTAAGACAACTGCGGCGTCTTTTCAAGTTTTCCTCACAGTCAGTGAGGGAAGAAAGACACTGTTTTAACTCATCCAGAGAGCCAGCAAGTTCGAGTGAATCAAGGACACTAGAAACCTGGGTGAAGGTCGCATCCAGTACTCCAACAGATATGCTGTACTTTTTATAGCATGTGAGTACTTGCTCCGCACGCCCCAGTAGTTTTGCCAGCCCCTCGACGACACTGTATATTCAAGCATGGCAGTTAACATTAGATTAATAGATTAGTGATTACTAGATTAATAGATTAGTGATTATTATATTAATAGATTAGTGATTATTAGATTAGTGATTGATAGATTAGTGATTATTAGATTAGTGATTATTAGATTAATAGATTCGGTGACAATTAAATCAATTTCAATATGAGATCCATTATGAGAAAATATGTTGACCAGAAATCAAAGAACATCTGTAGCAAAATTACAATGAATGATGATCCTATTGGTTAATTATTAGCAGCAACCAGTCATCATCTGAACCCATTGCTACTAATGAGAAGCACTACTTCAAATGAGTGCTAACTATAATATAGAGCATGATGTGTCTATTGTGGAAGACACTAGAAACATATCGACTTCTTAGAACTAAAGCTCCACTACACAATATTATAACTATTATTAATAATTACACATAAACTTATCATAACTGATAACTCAAGTTCAAGTGTGCATAGGAAAATAGCTTTTTCTTAAATCACGTAGCTGCGCTAAAAACTATACTGACTGGAAAATTATTACAGTGAAAACTTAACCACTGTTCAGCCAAAATATTCATAATTCAGTTTTTAGGTTGAGAAGCAAGAACAAAAAATGCATATACAGTATTTGAGTCTCATTAACTTTTCAAATTAAAAAACAAAACAAGCAAAATACAACAATTTAAATTTTAGCCAGTTTTCAAGTTGGCAAACAAAAAAAAGAAGAAACTTTGTTAATAAAATTCCACTAAGTGCATCACCGGTTGTTTAACAGCCCAATCCAGAATTGTCTGATACTACTAGGTACATAGCTCACATAATACTAACACAATTTTTTTCCTTCAACTCTTTCCAATGGAACTTTTTTCCCTAGCAACATTTTCTGCTTAAATGTAACGCTTGCAGAAAAAAACTATTAACGCTGTTAGATTTATTATTATCACCGCAAACACTTTTACCAAAAATTAAATAGATGAAAACAATTAACACAGACTGATTTACATGTAGATTCTTATGAACCTATTGAAGTAACATAAAATCATACTGTCGGATTTGACACTAAGGTGATGATTTACAGTTTTACTTACTCATTGTAACTCTCACTCGATGCCACTTTCGTCGCCTCAATAACTCTCTGCTGTTGAGGTGAACATTCACCGCTTATGCGGGCCGCCAGCTTCTCCGCTTCAGCTAAGCTCGTCAACTCAGTCAGCAGTTGCTGTTTCTCCTGAACACACATCATCTTATGATAACACAACTAATCACAAACCCTAACACTAATCTAAAACTGGTCAATAAAATTTAGCATCACAGAGTAACTAAACTACAAACTAAACAAGAAAGATTATAGACAAAAGATTATGAACTAAAGATTGTAGAATTCTAGATTTTGCAAACTGGTGACTGCTGGAGACAGATAGTGAATCATTAGATTCAAGACTATGACTACCTTGACTGTATAGACAACAGACTACTGACTGTGGAATAAGAAGAGTAGATTATAGATTATTGAGTGGCAACTACAGACACTAAATTATTGACTTTAGACAATGGACTATAGATTGTAGTTTTAGGCAACAAACTAAAACACAGATCTTAGATGTTAGACAGTAGATTATTGACTTGAATCACATTAAACTTGACATAGAGGGTTGTTCATGTACTAAAAACTGGTAAACCACAAGCACAAAGAAAAGACTATCACATGCCTGAATTTCTTCAACCGTCTGCGCAATGGTGTCCGGATGTCCGAATCGCTGATGGCTTGAGAGCCAAGCAGCGACTTCCTGGGTGATACGATCTGTATTACCGACAGCTTCGAGTAGCAAACCATGGATTGACAAAAAGTTTTCAACCACCTGTAAAGTTTTATCACAAGCCATGAGTAATTCCTCGTTCTTTGAGACAAGAGTTGGCAAATGGACTTCTTCATAGCGTTTCTGTTCTTCAGAAAGTTTTTCTGAGAGAGTCTGAAGTTCTGCCAGGCTACCCGATTCCATATCTTTCAGTTGACTTTTGAGAAGCTGTCAAATATAAGCACATATGATATTTCTTCCGCATTTTATTTTCCTTTTAGGTTACCAGTATAATGCAACAACTGAAGACTGTTAAACAGTGTATAAACTTTTCGATTAGCTGAGAAAGGAACAAGCTTTGTAGCCTTTAAAACTATGTCACATCCTAATCTTAAAGTAACATTATCTACATATAAACATATAATATATATTATATTATATATTAATATAATATATATATTATATTATATATATAATATATATATTATATATATTATATATATTATATATTATATATTCTATATATATATAATATCTGTCCAAAAACTTTTTTATTACCCGTGCAACGTCAGGTAACCATCTAGTATATATTTATACTACTATATTTATACCGGCATTGCATGGGTAATAAAAAGTTTTAGTATACAAAATTCATTTTTAATGTGCTAAGTTTCCTTACCCAATGAATTTGAGTAACTTAAGCTAGTCTAAATCTTTACTATGATAAGATTTGTCTCACTGAAGTCATCATGAGGAAAAAAGATTGCATCATGATCTCTCAGGCAATCATGATCTTCAAGCATGCGAGCTGAAGCTATTTTAACCAATCAGCATTGAAGATTGGCAGGTAAATAAGTATGCGCATAATTATTCAATAGTTATGCCAGTTGGACACACAGTATAGTGGATAGTACATCTGTTTGTAAAACTGGTGGTTGCGAGTTCAATTCTAGTGCCAAGCGGATTTATGGTTCCTAAAACTTTATCACTGTAGCTGGACACACGAATGACAGACAAACACTGAGATTAATATACACGTGTATATTTATTTACATCGTTATAATATATAACAAGTGAAGTTGACAACAATCATTCCACAATACCGCTGAACGCTTGAATGCTGAATCGCTGAACAAACCCTTATATCATATTTTCTCTTCTCATCAGGAAATCTTATCTCATTTTGCGTACTCCAAACATTACTGGGAATCTATAGGTCAATGTCTAATGATATATTACCAGTGAGTAAGTGGAACAAAGTGACTGATGAGCAGAACTTGCCATTAGGATATAATCCTATTGGTGATCAACCAGTGATATGAAAATCTTTTTTGCGCTAAACAATATAAGTATCTGCTTCTTCGGTTACATGCTCAAATTCTTTACGGGAATGCTTGATACGCGTAATAAACTGATGACATGCTGACACTTGTCAGCTAGCTTGTTACTTGAACATGGTGATGCGTACAGCATGATATAATTATTCACGTGGATTCACTTAGGTACGGTTACAACAGCCAACTAAACGTGTCCAGTCAAATTTTAATAAAATCGTTTAGGACTGAAAGCCTTAAGCTATTGGTGAAAATTTGAAGATTAAAAAAGCAGAAGCCACATATAGCAATTTGCAAATATAATCAGGCCTTGCTTTAGATGATGAAATCTTTTAGTAACAACAAAATAAATAGACAAAGACTTGAAAATCAGTGAGCTCGAAGTGAGCTTGATTAAGTAAAGCAGAAGAGTATCACTTGATGTTGAACCCAATGGGTGAGCTTTAAAAATAAAAAAATGTTTAGCGCAAATTAACCATACGTTTTAACCGTAAGAAACCCCCCTCCCCATCTCAAACTACATAAAATATCATTGCATACACTCACCTGAAGCTCGTCATGATCTCGTTTGGTCCGTCTGATCTCAAGGCCAGTAGTCTTGACGAGAGCCAGTCTGGCAGCACACTGCTTCTGCTGCTCAGTAATGTGATTGACTAGAGCTGAGAGCTGACTCAGAGATCCTTGAATTTCTACTAAGTCTACTTTGATCTTGGCTGCGCGTGACTTGCAGTCTGACAGCACCTTGACCAGCTCCTCGACCTAGAACACAGATACTGTTCATTATGAAACTTTCAAGGTGATAAATTCAAAACTGAAGACAGCCAAGGACAAACAAGGATCAAACATGAGAAGAACGACAATTAATGAACCTGTTCACAGATGATATGCTTTCCCTTTTCACTTGTGCTCTCACAGACGAGGCTTACTAAATTCTGTATCGAGTTAAAAACTTCAGACTTGTCAGCCAGAAGTTTTTCCATCATCATCACAGACCTAGGAGAATGAACATAAGCAGTAGCTTAGTGCTGAATTACTAAAGCATTTTTAACGATAAGATAACTCCAACACCATTTACCATAATTTAAGTTTAACCATTTTAAGACATTCAACTGTTTAAAATTTACCATAAATTTGGTAATTTTGCTCAATTAGTAGAGAGACTATCAGGTCTGTATTTAATAATGACTAAAGTGAAACAGCAATTCACGGCTAAAACTGGTACCCGTCTTTGGACTCTGAACAGTGCAAAGTTAATTCAGAGAGGTGATAAAACCAGCACCATATTCGCAGTTAAAACAGCTAGTAACAGCTTCTACTACAAATTTCCAATAAGTACAGAGCATTTCCTATGCCCAATATAATCGTACATACAATGTAAATAGTAATTGCCAAGGCAAACACTCTGGACACAAACATGACGGCAAAATATAGGCAGGTTTTTAGCTTGGGTTGATAAAAACAAGGTACACAACATGAACTTTATAATGTGTCAGACGGATATGAATCCTGGTGTAGCCTGTGGCCCACCTGGTGTTCTTATGCACAGTCGACTCATCGACCTTGTCTGACTGGATACGATCAAATGACTGGCTGAGCTCCTCAAGAATAACGGAAAAGGAAGAAAGCTCCGAGTCGAGCCTCTCATGTCTTTCTAGGAACAGACTTCGCATCTTCATTGCACCCTAATAAATATAGTTAACTTTAGTGTCTACACAGTCACAATAACCAATAACCAAACATTTATATTGGGTTCAATAGCCAATAACTACTTGTATCTAGTCACTTTATATTAAAAGTCAAAAGCCATACTGTCACATGGTACCCAGTAACAAATAGCTATTCAGTCACATGGAGTGGAGCAACCAATAGCTATAGTCACATAGAACCCAGTAACCAATAGCTATACAGTCACATGGTACACAGTAATCAATAGCTATTCAGTCACATGGAGCGGAGTAACCAATAGCTATACAGTCACATGGTACACTGTAACCAATAGCTATACAGTCACATGGTACACGGTAATCAATAGCCATACAGTAACATAGTACACGGTAACCAATAGCCATACAGTCACATGGTAAACAGTGACCAATAGCCATACAGTCACATGGTAAACAGTGACCAGTATCCACTTAGCCACATGGTACACTCCCAGCTAATAAGCTACAGGTTAACCAAAATCATCAGAGGTGCTTTATAAAAATTAGTTAACATTATAGCAACTGCTGGGAGCTGTATGCTGTACCTGGTATATAAGTAGTGACATGGATTCTGATACAAAAAGCCAAAAACATAAAAAATGTAATAGATTTTGTTAACCATTACAAAGGAACTGCTATATATGCTTTATACGAGAATAAATTGAAAACACTTTAATGTCAATCAGTTTTACCCAAAAGCAGTTTTTACTATAATAAGAGCCGTGTTCATTCGAAATTGTGGATAGAGATTGGATAAAAGATTGCATCATATGGGATTCAAACTTATGACATTCAGACGAACAGGACAACATTCTGACACCTGAGCTAATCAACTGCCTTCAAATTTTCAGGATAATTGTGGAGATGGTTATTCTCTGAACTTTATCGGCCAACCTGCTAATCTCTCATGGCACGCTTGACTGCCAGGATACTAGTTATGAATAAAACTAGATATCATTTATCTATATAAATCTTAGTGTTTGTCTTTTTGTTTATTAACCCTGTGTCCAGTTTTGCTATTAAAATTTAGCAAAGAAAAATTTGCACGGCACTGGATTTGATCTCAGAACTTCCAGATCTAGATCCAAATTGCCGGGCATTCGACTAGTCAATATATGTGTCATGATCACAGAAACCATGGTTAAGTCGAGATTATAAGATTTAGAGTTATCTGCATTTACAGAAGGAGAAAATTCTCACAATTATTTTGCAAAAAGAATTTTGATTCTAGCTTAATTACAACAGATTTTATGGTCAATAAACTGAATGCATGTTTACCATCAGTGCGAAAACCTAGTTCCGAGAAAACTGGTGTTAAAGTCTGAGAAACGAAAACCGATGCACAGTTTTGTTTGCATTTCAAAATGTCATAGCAACCAATATTAAGAGGTTGTGATATTTATCTAGATATATGTCTTTATATCAAAAAAATTATGCTGAATTTAAAAATCTAAACAGATTTTGGCTGGTTGTCATAGAAATGGCTGTATATCTATAAGAAAATGTATTACCTAATTTTGTAGATATTAAAAACGGCTTGGCAGTGCCGCGATATAGAGCACAACCGTAGTACGATCAACAAAATGTTAAAAAAAAATAATAACAGTAACATATTGCACATCATTGGTCACTCTATACTTTGATCTTGCAAATTCGAATAATTTTTCTTATAATCAAATCTTATAAAATCGAATAATTACTCTTATAATTAAATATTGTAAAATTCTTATATGATTGGTTAGGAATATATCATAGTCATTCCCTTTACTTACACTGCTTTTGGCATCAGTTGGAATACCAAAGTACTCATTATAAGTGTCCAAAATGTCAGAATTATCCTTCAAATCGGCAAAAAAGAAACGATTACGTTTTTCGGACGCCATTTTTCAGTACTTCCTGTTTAGCATAGCGAAGGTTTTAAGGGGTTTTTCCGAGGTTTTAAGACATTTATTATCTAAACTGACTTCAGATTCAGAAAGATCACTCTTTGATTGGTCCAGAAGCACGTGATACCAAAATCCTTGCCAAAAATATAAATTCAGTTAGTGCAACTTTAAAGTCGAATAACTCAACTTCGTGATTTGCGACTTAACCATGGTTTCTGTGACCGCGACCCATATAAGAACTGTTTGTTAATTGCAATTAGAGATGGAGGTAGGAATAAGCGTGAAAGTTTCTGTGACACAGTGATACTTCTTACATTTCAAATAAGAAGCGTTTGAATTTGTGAAGATGTTTGATTATTACTAGATCAAATGTTTATATTAACCATCGACTTTGTTTCGCTCCTAACTGGAATGTTCTAGGCTGTATTAATACTTACCTGAACATCTGCCGAGAGACTAGCATGGCGTCCAGCAAGATTATGAACTGCGACAGCTACACCAGGAGATAGGGAAGAGATGCGTCGCTGCAGCGAGTGTATAAGATCCAAGGCTAGCTCACAGCATGAATCTAAATCTTGAAGACAGGCGGTTGTTTTTCTCTTACTGCTCACATCATCAGCAAACTGCAAGTCGCTGAGTCGAGTCTCAACCATGTCGAGATAAGCAGCAGCTTCAGCAAGCACGACTGACGACTCTAAAATGAACAAAAAGATTAATATATAGCTTGTAAGAGTGTGATATAGTTTAAAGAGTACCCATTCATATTTTATCTATTTCAACGCGCGCACTCTCTCTTCTGTGTTCTTCAAGCCAGTTATTCAAGATGAAAATGGAAGTTACCATGCTGTAACCAGCCTAAGAGAAACGAGTCGACTGTTCATAAGAACACCAGGGAGAGCCTCAGGCTACGATGGGAGTCATCTTAGTTCCGATTCATTGTAAAGTTCACATTGTGTTCAGTTTTTGTCATGTTGAAGTTTAGGAACATATTAACTTTTATCGGCCAAAGCTAAAAACTCGCCTATCTTTTGTGATTACGTTTGGTTCCAGCACGTCTACCTCGGCAAATACGAGTTACGTTTTGTACAGCTATGTTAGGCAATGATACTGCTCTGTACTTGTTGAAAATTTATTGTAGCAAAAGCTACACCAGCTATTTACGCCAGCTGACTCATCTGTGGATATGTTACTATGTTTGTTACTTCTCTGAACTAACTCTGCCCTGTTTGGAGAGGGATGATGAACAGTTTTTAAGACTGCTCTACAATTTCTGATTTACACTGTTCCGTTAAACAGCAGAACAGTTCTATGTTAGAATTACGTGACTAACGTTATTATAAAATAAAACAGTAGGTTAACAGGTTTGTGTTAACGCTTTTCGCCTATAACACAAACATACCGCCTATGTAAATATACGACACAACAATCAGCAGAGTGAGAATGCTTGCACATCAATATGCACCTTTATTGAGTTATTGTCAGTAGAAAGACACATCTACCTGAACGCCGAGACTAACAGATATACCGAATGTTTTGAAGCTATATAGATAGTACTTATTATGCATCGCATTTGACTTGACAATACGATACAGCGAGTAAGGTAGAACTGCTACAGTGTTTAGATTTCATTTCCTTCTGTCATTATACGTTTAAATACACGTCACATACTTTCCAGCTGAGTGCTTTGAGATATATGGTATGGCTTGAAATATACACTAACTGAACAAAGGTAAGTAAGGATTGCTGTATTATCCATTGTGCTCAACTACATCTACGATAAATTAGCACCCGTAGAGTACCATACTTTATACTTGATACCCTGCTGGTATGTACAATTCATATCCATTTAACCTTCACTATAATCTTTACTATAATAATAGCCGTGTCTATTGGCTTGTTCAAAGCCACGGCTGGAGGTTGGCAAAAAAGATCGCATCATATAGGATTCAAACTCCCAACTTCAAGTGTGGTAGACCAACACTCAAGAACTTTGCCAGCCAACCTCCCACTGACATGTCAGAATAACTGTACGTATCGCTATTACACCTGATCAACTTTTATGTCACATGAGACTGTCTTCAGGGTACTAGTATATATAATACTATTAGACTTAATAAATTAGGAAATAATGTCTGGAAGAAGCTACAATATTGTCTCATACAACGCAACCGTTTTCCTCATGTTCTTGTGTGTTACACGAGATATCACAACACAACCTACCGTATTTTGTGTCCCTAGTATGCTTGCATATATTGCTTTGTGTCCTTGATATGCCTACATACTATGTCATGTCCACAACACAGTAAACACACTCGCTTGTGTTCTCAACATGCCTACACACACTGGTTCATGTCCACAACGTGATAGACACACTAACTAGCGTTCTTGAAAGGCCTGTAGAGACTAGTTCTTCAAGCTACATGTAAATATGAATGACAAGAAATCTTTGAAATTCAATTTCAGTGCTAGCATTACTGAGGCCAGATTGTATTATTTTACACATCTAAACTTTCCAAAACATTTCTTACGTTTAATATATGAAATGTTTACACGAAAATAATTCTCTGGTTTATCACACTAGTTTCTATTGTGTTCTAGTGTTCTGTTACTCGCTTAGATTCCTGGCCTCGGTTAGCCATTAGGTAAGGCCAGATTTTGCAGGCAGAAAAGTGGATTGAGCAAAGATTTTCCATTGAAAAACCTCTGAGCAAATAATTTAAAGAGAATGAAAGTTTTATTAGTATTTAGAGCTCTCAGGTCCACCATTCAGCTGAATGTGTCAGTTAACTATCTTTGATCTGTCAGCTGAGTATGTACCTTTGAGAGTAGAGAGTTTTACTTCCTGCTCTCCTAAAAGCCTCTTCGCTCTTGTATTCAACTGCTCAAAGTCCATAATCAATTCGGCTGGTGACTTTTCTCCCGATCGCACAGCGGTGTCCATTTCTGACTGCAGGTCAGCGACCCTTTGTTGGCCTTCAGTCATCATCTCTTGCCTTAGTTTCTAAAGCATATGATACGAATTAACAATGATATGAATCAACAGTACATTGAAACATATTGCGACATATTACTAAAATAACTTTTTCAATATGATCTCATACAAAATAGTCCATACAAAGGAGTGTATAATGTATACATCTCACTACACTACCAGATCAGTGAATTGATGGAGTGCACGAATAGGAGGCAACAGGAAAAATGAGCTATTTGTTCCACATATTGACATGTACCTTAAGGGTAACAATGTGCTCAGCTATGGCTTCTGAGTCTTCAGTCTGTGTGTCCAGTTCTGCAAGGGCTGCAACTCCTGACTCTACCAAGTCTTGTAAAGATTTTTGACAGCCCTCCAGTCGTTGCTGGTGATCAATGGAATGTTCGAGTTTGCCAAGAGAGACCTGCCAAGACAGGTTAAAACTGATCTAATGCGAGTATATATTATTGTATTATATATTATATTATAATACAAGTGTATATTATAGTATTATATATTATATTGTAAAACAAATATATATTATTAAGGTAAAGCTACTGCTAATGTATGAATCATCAGATTTGATCTTCAATATGACTCAACTAAGACTGGTTTACAAATAGTGAAAATAAAATAATGGTGTAAATATTGCCAAAATTAGACTGTGAACAACATATAGCATACTTGTGCGAACGTGTGACATATGATGAACTAGAAGCATACGACTATACGCATTATGTCAATCTGATACTGTTTATGATACGACTTAGTATGCATATATATATACATATATGGGTATAAGATATGTAGGATATTGTATAGTACACAAAATATATAGGCCTAGCTCATGTGAGACAATGTCTGCTTATTGACTCATCTGAAGCATAACATATTGCTCATCTAAATCTAGATTTTAGATATGAAATATGAGTCGTCTGAGTATAGATTGTATATATAATATATGAGTCATCCGAGTCTAGATATGACATATGACTTACCTGAGACCCAGAGGCAAGTTTGTCATATTTGTCAGCCAGTTTGACTATGTCACTTGTGATTCTGTGAGCTGATGGGCTTTTCTCAAGGAGAAGTCGCGCCTGTTCCTTGACTCCCCTAATGTCAGCCTCACGCTCTTTAATCTCATCTAGCAGGTACTGCATAACAATAACTCAGACTAACAGAGATCCCTCACGCTCTAAACTTTGAAAGTGCTAAGCATCTTTATTATGAATACTGGTCAATGGCAGTCTATCTGCTTATGAACAACACTTTCAATACGCCTCCATATTAGCTCAAGCAAGGTAGCCATAAAAACTGCAATATACAATTGAGAAACTTATAGTCCATCTAACTTGATTAGGTGTCAAATTTTCAGTATACTAAAATGACAATCACAGAGTGTGTATTGTGTGTGACATAAAAACCTCAATATACCGATAAGAGATTCAAAACAACAAATAAGTTTAGTACAATGAATAACAACAAATAAGTTTAGTACAATGAATAACAACAAATAAGTTTAGTACAATGAATAACAACAAATAAGTTTAGTACAATGAATAACAACAAATAAGTTTAGTACAATGAATAACAACAAATAAGTTTAGTACAATGAATAACAACAAATAAGTTTAGTACAATGAATAACAACAAATAAGTTTAGTACAATGAATAACAACAAATAAGTTTAGTACAATGAATAACAACAAATAAGTTTAGTACAATGAATAACAACAAATAAGTTTAGTACAATGAATAACAACAAATAAGTTTAGTACAATGAATAACAACAAATAAGTTTAGTACAATGAATAACAACAAATAAGTTTAGTACAATGAATAACAACAAATAAGTTTAGTACAATGAATAACACAATGACTTCTAATCAACTCACTTCAGCCTGTTTGTGTTGATCAATTTGTTCATCAATAGATTTGACTGGGCTGTAAGTCAAGAGTTCTGTGGATGATTCACTGACAGTCTCAACCCACTTGAGCTGTAGGTAAATGTATGTCAATACATTCAGATCATTGGTAATATAGTAAGTATATGTCAGCAGTTTATAAAGATGATGTATAAGGTTTCAATTTACATACTACGGTATAGTGTAAGGAATTAATGTATATACCTTAATAAAATTACCAACTAATAAAATAACAAACTAATATAATATTATAAAAGTAACATACAGTAAGTATTTAGTTTAATCTCAGTTTCACACCACTTTTACTACAGTTGAAGTTTTGTTAGAGGCCAATGACATAACTGAGACTAACAGTTCACATAAATGATGATTGCCAAGGTATAAAGTAGGTGATGCAAGAAAAAAGTCATGATACAACTTATTAAAAAAAGCACATTTCTGACTCTTGACTGAGTGAAATGGAAGCATATCGACGCTTTTATAAGAAAACTCCAACAAAGAAGTAACAAGGTTAGACTAAATTAGACTAAACACTAGACTAGACGATTAGACTAAACACTATTTAAATGACAAATGTAAGAGCACTTGTACCTGTCTGTCATACTCTTCACTGTAGTCAGCAAACTCATCAGCGAGAGAGCTCAATGATGTCAGCGATGCATTAGCTAAATTCTCACGATGAATCAGACTTGTTCTGCATTTATGAACCAAATCATCAAGAGAGGAACAACCTTCAGGACTTGTCTGCTCTTTGACTTCTGAGCACTTTCTGTTCACGTCATCCATTTTATCAGCGGCGTGCTTTTTGAATGTTTCAACTTGCAACTGCAACAGATGTATTTGTTGACTATGATGCAAAAATAGAACTTCGAAATAGAAATAGAAGTTACTGACTTGATATCAAATGTTCATAGCCCAAAATCTTAAGGTTATTACTCATCTACTAGAAAAAGGAACACTGCAAAGCCATACCTGAATAAACCAATTAGTTTTGCGCATTAGTTTTGAAAATACGCTGTACATAGTATATATGTGCGCTGTACATATTATATCTATATGCTGTACATAGTACATCTGTATGCTGTACATAGTACATCTGTACGCCGTACATATTACATTTGTATGCTGTACATAGTACATATGTGCGCTGTACATAGTACATTTGTACGCTGTACATAGTACATTTGTACGCTGTTCATATAAATTACATCAGCTAGTATTTTGGAACAAAAACTCAAATTATTTTTCTCACCTAGCAAAAGAAATGATTGCCTGATGGTAAACGTATCTAACATCCTTGAAGACAAAGTGAGTAACTGATAACTGATTGATAGAATGACCATTAAGAGCGACCATGTTGATAATGTTATAGACTGATGTGTGGCTCAGCTGAAGAACGCTATAAAAATATCTATCAATAGCCATTTTAAACATGAAGCTGTTTTTGCACACTTAAAACCATGTTCTGTTTAACCTTGTCATAGCTGAAGTTTCCTGGTATAATAACCATACAAAACAATAGACATTTATAACAACATTATACTAAAATAATGTCACATATTCTGTTCTTAGTTGTATATGTTTACTACATATAGACGTATATGTCGTTTTATTGTTATTCACCTTTGCTATTGTTTCTGGTAACTTTATTGTATGGTCGGCACTTTGTGTTGTTTGTGGACATATAGCTTGGTTTGCTGTGACTACTACATAGTTTATTAGAATATGCTCCTTGCATGACTCATCATGTATTTCTCATGATTGAGTAATTAATGTGGAAGTTGCAAGTTCATTCAGGAATTTTCTAAAAGTTTTGTTTCTATTTATAAGCAGGCGCTCTACAGTAAGAATCAATTCTATTTCAGAAAAGTTTTTCAATCAGGTTACTTTGGTATTTTGCTGAGTTACTATACGTAAATAAATTTAGTTATATTCAACAACCAATCAATATTGTTCATCTTATTGACCTGGTGCGAAATAATAACTTAATATAATAATAATAGTACTTTAATTACACTTAAATTGTAGCGCCAACACAATTTAATTTTTTTAACAGCAAGCTTTTATTAAATTTTAGTCAATTCTAACTGTTGATGGCCAAAATAAAATATACAACGAACATTTTCAGTTACAAGATTCAGTGCTTCCTTCCAAATTTACAAACTTTACAAACTTCCTTCCAATTCTACAAATAATGCACGCTGTAGGATGCATGCTATGGAAAGAGAAATTGTAAGGATATAGTCTATTGTGAAATACCTCGAGGTCAGCAAGAGTCTTTTGACAGCTCTCCAGGCTGGTCGGAGGGGCCGGCTTGAAGGACTGCCTCTCCAGCCACGAGTTGAACTCGACTATGGATTCCTCGAGCTCTGAGTGGCTTGTTACAAAACCATCCCAGAGTCTGATGCCCTCACTGACACGCATGCTGAAGGCCTGATAGTCTGTGCTAAGCTGGATTATTTTGCCCTCTCCATCCACATGAGAGAGTCGGCTCAGCTGTGCCTCGACTGAAGCCATCTCTTTGCACAGACTCTGTTGGAGTTTCTGTCAATACGAGCAAGTGGTTCTCAGATTATATAAAACACGAAATTAGCCGCAGCAGAATTTATGTTTTCTGATAATATGAGCATGTTTCTGGTCTAGGAATCTTTGGCGCAGAACTTTTTGGCGGCAGAATTTTTGGTAGCAGGCTGTTTAGCATGGCTATTTTACACCAAAGAAATTATTTGTGTTTATATATAATAAATAAATAACATGATGATAATAATTTTTACATTCACATCACCAAAATTTGATTGAAGAGTCTGTGAACTGCACCTGTTAAATTTCTGTAAATGTAGCAGGTATGTACGAATTTTTCTCTACCTCCTTTACTTAAGTTTTGTTGAGCCAAATTCACCACCAAAGAAAAATAAATTCTGACCTTGTAACCCGCACCAAAGTCTTGCGCCAGAACATCTGCGCCATAAAGTCCATTTCTATGTTATTCCCAGATTATATAAAACACTAAGTTAGTGACATTCTACCGCAGTACTTGTGTTTTCTGTCAATACAGTCATGTGTTCTTCAGATTACAAAAAATTACTGGGCTACACAACAATAAAATGATCCCTGATGTGTTGTTTAGATATTTGCTGTGTCTATACAACACTAACAATACCAGACAATGCATCATGGTGACATTCAGGTTGACCAATGAGAGCTTGCCTTAGTTGTCCAAAGACCACGATGTCCTATTTAAACTTTTCAGTATTAAAGTGTCATCAGAATATTTGTTATTTAATGCGAATCATCAATAATTTGGGATAAGCAATAATCTTTGTACAGCTACTAGCACTGCTACATTTTGCTCCAGGAGAAAACACTACATGTTAGCAATGAAAACTGTCAAGTACAAAAATCTTTTCGGTACATGCCATAAATCAAACTATAAAAAGAGGGTGTTAAAATATTTAGCTACCCAAAGAATTTCCTAAAATAATTCGTAAGCAGTTCAAACTTAAACTAGTGACTCTCAATATATCTCTGACAAGTGAGTATATCTTTGTTCATGTATGGCTGTTCGTGTAAAGCCATGTTGTCATTGCCATTCAAAAGCCAATTTTTAAAAAACTAGTTTAAAAATGGAATTTAGATCATTATAATAAACTATTTTAGCCAATCACAGATGCAATGGTCTATCTTCAGTGACACATACTACCATGTTTGTTTTGAAATGACGCATCGACAAAGCATTGCTGACGCATTGGCTGCGTGAAAGTCACATTTCGTCAGCATCCTAAGTTAGTCATATACTACTATGGTGTCTATGTTTGAAGGTTGGGTGGGATGAGCTGTTACAGACAAGTGAATGACTATTTCATACACCACTTTATTATTTTTATAGCATGTTAGATACAGTATATTTGTCTAACATTTCAACCGCATTTCATCAAATGCTGTCTCATATCATTTCGTGTCAGTTATAAAAGAGGCAATAGAAAACAAAAAATAAAATATATATACAAGGCAGATTATATAACTTCACGAAGTTTTACTCTCATATAGCCAAAGGATTTTTCGATATTTTACATTTATTTTTTTCAAATAACAATAGCTACAGGCTGCAACCTTTCATCACAAACACTGGTCTGCAACTATTGACTTTGGTTTACAAGTTTTACTGCAAAAAAAGTTTTGTTTTCACAAAATACTTCTAATGCAATATATTCTTTCAAAAAGAGCAAACAAAAATTCACCTGAACTTGTAACCAGTACAGCTATGAAATATTTTCTATACCATAAAACTCTCATCTTGTAATCATGAAAGCGTTACACTGTAGAAATCTTATAGGCGACAATTAAAGTGCTTCATAAAACACTGATTTGCACTAGTATTGTTATACTGTATTGTTATATTGTAATTTCATATTTTTGTTATATTGTAGTGTTATATTGTAGTGTTATATTGTAGTGTTATATTGTAGTGTTATACTGTAGTGTTATATTGTAGTGTTATATTGTAGTGTTATATTTTAGTGTTGTATTGTAGTGTTATATTGTAGTGTTATATTGTAGTGTTATACTGTATTGTGATATGGTAATTTTATATTTTTTGTTATGTGGTATTGTTATATTGTATTATTATAAAATAAATATAGGCGCTCAACTTTCTTATCACCCAAATTTTGATTGTTTTATTATTTTTTTTAGTAATGAGCTGAAAAGTTGTTCTACCTTGAGTGTGTCCAATTGAGCAGTCTTTGAATCCAAGTCCAAGGTCAACACAGCTCCGTCCAAGGTTTCAGCCATCTTGGTTAGCCTCTGACGACTCTCCATTAGCTTGCTCTGTACAATTTCAAGATCCTGAGCTTTGTGACTAACTTGACCTCTGCAGCTTTCATATACGCCTGTCATTTCCTGCAATTGCTTAGACTTGACAGCTATAGAAGAGGACATTGTATCGCTGTGAGCAGTGTGACCAGCTTTGAGTTCAGACAAGGAGCTCAGAAGTTCTCTCAGGTTCTGCAGAAGTTCTTCACAAACCTGCGTGCAAATAAACAAAAATTAACAGCAAAATTTATTACCTCATCAGCGTATGCCGAGTTTATCAACAAATTGAAAAAGGTGTGTAAAAGATTGCACCGGGAACAAGTAGGCTACAGAGTTGGATAGGCAGTAAATGAGTAAGATGCATTTGGTGAAAAACAAAGCATACAGCAAATGTTTCATTGTTCGAATCCTTGAGAAGGAACATGATAGATTTGTAGATTGTTAGTAAAAGCTATAATTTAATTCGGTAAAAGAGGTGGTTTTAAGAGCGCATTGGCTAATAAAGTTGTGTAAAGACTTGAAAAGACATGCAGAGAATGTCACTCCACTTAGTTGACTCTCAAAGATACAAATTTTTGCCATAGTTGAGTCCTCATTTAACAAAAAGCTACCGTATAACAGGTATCCTTTGAATAGCTAGACATATCAAATGAACATAACTTTATAGATGCTCAAATACCAGAACAAACCTAAAAACTTACATCCAATTGTTGGCCTACTTGCTCCGTCTGCTGTGATTTGACCAAACTTTCAATATCTTTCTGTACACTGGTAAGGGTGGTTGTGAGGTCATCTTGTACTCCTTCAAACTCACTAGCCAGTGTAAAAAACTCGGTGAATCTAGCAAGAGAAGCTTCACTGTCCGCCAATGCTCTGTCGGTGTTAGTCTCCAGTCTGAACAATAAATGAATGAAAATCTTTATTGATCCCAGGACTGAATCGTCACATTATTAATCACTACAGTGGTAGTAGCGGTATCTAGGAGTGTGAGGAATCATATGATTCAACTGATTACTAGTTTAGTATCCAAGAACAGTGTTCTAGTTGCATGTTTGTAAATATGTCTATTGAGGTATGACAAGTATTAATAGACTACATCTTATAAACTTTAGACAAACAACTTCCACTAGTAAGTTATATGAGGGTCTATATGTTCATCTGTGTCTATACCTATATCTACAATGGTACCTATATGTCATTGTGGGTATATGTTTGTCTGCGTAAACTCATTGAGCCGTACCAACTCATAGAGTTGTATCAATTCATAGAGCTGCACCAACTCATAGAGCCATACCAACTCATAGAGCAGTACCAACTCATAGAGCAGCACCAACTCCCAGAGCTGTACCCACTCATAGAGCTGTACCAACTCATAGAGCTGTACCAACTCATAGAGTTGTACCAATCCATAGAGCTGTACCAACTTATAGAGTTGTACCAACTCATAGAGTTGTACCAACTCACAGAGTTGTACCAACTCATAGAGTTGTACGAATTCATAGAGCTGCACCAACTCATAGAGCTGTACCAACTCATAGAGCTGTACCAACTCATAGAGTTGTACCAACTCATAGAGTTGTACCAACTCATAGAGTTGTACCAACTCACAGAGTTGTACCAACTCATAGAGTTGTACCAATTCATAGAGCTGCACCAACTCATAGAGCTGTACCAACTCATAGAGCAGCACCAACTCTCCGAGCTGTACAAACTCATAGAGCTGTACCTACTCATAGAGCTGTACCAACTCATAGAGTTGTACGATTTCATAGAGCTGTACCAACTCATAGAGTTGTACCAATTCATAGAGCTGTACCAACTCATAGAGCTGTACCACTTCATAAAACTGTACCAGCTCAGAGAGTTCTCTGAAAGCTCTCACCCATGTTAACAAATTCCACATAGTCATTATGTGTTTGTTAGTCTTGCAAGACACGTGTTTTCTTCACTGTGTTTCTTATGTAGTCAACATATCTATATAAATGAATCTCACTTTGTCATTGTGTTTGTGTGTGTCTGCTAGTGTGTGTTTGTGTGTCTGCTAGTGTGTGTTTGTGTGTCTGCTAGTGTGTGTTTGTGTGTGTCTGCTAGTGTGTGTTTGTGTGTCTGCTAGTGTGTGTTTGTGTGTCTGCTAGTGTGTGTTTGTGTGTCTGCTAGTGTGTGTCTGCTAGTGTGTGTCTGCTAGTGTGTGTTTGTGTGTCTGCTAGTGTGTGTTTGTGTGTCTGCTAGTGTGTGTTTGTGTGTCTGCTAGTGTGTGTTTGTGTGTCTGCTAGTGTGTGTTTGTGTGTGTCTGCTAGTGTGTGTTTGTGTGTCTGCTAGTGTGTGTTTGTGTGTCTGCTAGTGTGTGTTTGTGTGTCTGCTAGTGTGTGTTTGTGTGTGTCTGCTAGTGTGTGTCTGCTAGTGTGTGTCTGCTAGTGTGTGTTTGTGTGTCTGCTAGTGTGTGTTTGTGTGTCTGCTAGTGTGTGTTTGTGTGTGTCTGCTAGTGTGTGTTTGTGTGTGTGTCTGCTAGTGTGTGTTTGTGTGTCTGCTAGTGTGTGTTTGTGTGTCTGCTAGTGTGTGTTTGTGTGTCTGCTAGTGTGTGTTTGTGTGTCTGCTAGTGTGTGTTTGTTTGTATGTTAGTTGCGCAAATGCTAAATGCTGTTTCCACATATGTTGGCCGAATTCATGCAAACTTCACACGCATCGCATGCGCTCCATTCCTCCAGCGAGGTCGCTGAAAATTTTGGATTTAAAACTCTATCTGGTTCCTGAGAACCAGCCACTTAAACACCCACCTGCAGGTTCTCTGATTGACAATAGTAGAAACCCCTTGCATCACCTGGCTACTGCTAGTGCTATACACTTACACAAAATAAGAACATTTGCAAAGTAAGATGGATTTCTAAAAGTAAATACTGGATTACATAAAAGAATGACAGACACTAACTAAAAGGTGATAGTTGCAGAGTTTAATAAGCATTGCTTGTCTAGCCAATCATAAGCACGAACAGTGCAGGATGTGCTTCCGTTGACCAATCAGCGATAATCATAAAAATAAATACAACTCTTGACAAAACGAAATTCGTATTGTGTAAAAACTCTTTTGTTCCATAGTTGCATTTGTCATTTATCTAAAGCATTTTTGTGCTTGACTGTTTTCATCATTAACATGTAGCATTTTCCTTTTGAAAGCCTTTTATTAGTTGCATTGCAACTATAGCAATGCAATTAGTGGTATTGCAACTATAGCAATGCAATTAGTTGCATCGCAACTATAGCAATGCAATTAGTTGCAATGCAACTATAGCAATGTAAAATTAGCTCTACAATTAGCTCTACAAATACTATCACATACTATCACAAATTATTGATGATCTGTATTAGATAGGGATTCTGTTGACACTTGAATATCATTGGGGAGTGTATTTTGACAATTGAGTACCACACATCCATGCATATTACTAAGAATAAAACTTTAAGGTCAATAATAAATAATGAATAATCATCATAATTATCTTACTCACAGGATTTAGTATTTGAATAATTGATAGCTATAGCCTATATATACCCTCTTTGCATAGTTACTTATAATACAGGCACTATGAACAAATTTGCCAGTAACTCAGTTTGCATAGTTTGTACTCCTGCTACGATTTTTGAATTTAAGTCCGAACCGGTCAAATACAAATGAAATAAACTGATATAGAGGCAAAGGTTTGGTTTGTAGAGTCTAATGGAATACATAATTAGTATTATATTTTACAATCATCCCTTATCAACTGCCATGTTACTACAAGGATCACGTGTTTAAGAATCACATAATTAGTTTAATTTCCTAGGTTTCTGTCAGAATCTTTTCATAATGCAAGAAATGACTGTATTTAGGCATCGTAATCTGCCTACAATCAATACTATATTCCTTCTGCAGCACATGTGATTCATTTATCTATCAGATGCAGCAAACACTTACAGTCACCTGTCAGTCAAGAAGCTCAAACCAGGCCATGTAGTATTTGTAAACTAATATTATGCTTCATAAGCGAGGTAATATAGGCAATGGACTACTTTACAAGCTGTACATATATATACTTTACATGCAGTACATATGTATACTTTACAAGTAGTACATATGTATACTTTACATGCAGTACATATATATACTTTACATGCAGTACATATATATACTTTACAAGCAGTACATATGTATACTTTACAAGCAGTACATATATATACTTTACAAGCAATGCATATGTATACACTGTTACACTGTTACGCCTGTAACACTTCTATGATATCCTTACGAGCAAACAAATGTAAACCTCCTTGCTAGTGTATTCGTTTGTTTTGAAAATAAGAACACATTATTTATTTTTATGGTAGTATTAATCTGTTTCTTTTATTTTAGATTTTTAATTATAATGATGTTTCACATTCAAATACAATGTACTGTATTATACATATAATAGTCACAGGAATGGGTTAGGGTGGGTCACAGTCATAGGGTGGGTTAGGAGCTTCATACAGGTTTGGAACAGCTTAAATCTATTTTTCATATTTGAAATGGCATATAATTGTTTAGATGACGAGTTTTTTGGAAATCCGAGCTCAGGTCTGTAACTTATTAAACTCGTATCTCAAGGTACTGCCGTATGTTTCTCAAGGCTAGTGCTGAACTTTTGGACTGTCAAATGGTGACACATACTAATATTTAATTTTTTATGTTAGAAAGTAATTTTAAAACAAACCTTGCAAAAAGTTGTTTATTGGCCTATATAATTGTTTTGCCAAGGACATTTAAAACAGCCAGTCTTCATTCTTATAAGATGGCTCCTCATAGACTAGTCGTAGCGAATAACCTTGGAGTCAAATGAACAAGTTAACTTAATAAAGAGACCTGTTAATACATCTCTCACCTAAAGAGACTATCCTGGAGGGAAGAAACACGGCTAGCCAATGCAGATGACTCAACCAGATCCATAAGCTGAGAGAAACTTGAAGAAACTGATTCTACCAAGTCATTGGCAGTTGTGACTTCTGCACCAACACTCTAAATAACAACAAGTTGTGGCATGGTAAGGCAGCGGATAATGAATGTGCAAGTCATACCGTTGCTATACATGTTGTAGTCCTGCATATTGTAGCCATAAATACTCAGACTATACATATAGTTGCCATGTCATAAACTAAACTCTATGCTATATAGCATCACCAAGGAAACAAAACTCTAGGCTATATAGCATCACTAAGAAAACAAAACTCTAGGCTATATAGCATCACTAAGGAAGCAAAACTCTAGGTTATTTAGCATCACTAAGTAGGCAAAACTCTAGGCTATATAGCATCACTAAGGAGGCAAAACTCTAGGCTATATAGCATCACTAAGGAGGCAAAACTTTAAGCTATATAGCGTTACTAAGGAAACAAAACTCTAGGCTATATAGCATCACTAAGGAAACAAAACTCTAGGCTATATAGCATCACTAAGGAAACAAAACTCTAGGCTATATAGCATCACTAAGGAAACAAAACTCTAGGCTATATAGCATCACTAAGGAGGCTAAACTCTAGGCTTCATAGCATCACTAAGTAGGCAAAACTCTAGGTTATATAGCATCACTAAGGAGGCAAAACTCTAGGCTATATAGCATCACTAAGGAGGCAAAACTCTAAGCTATATAGCGTTACTAAGGAGACTGAACTCAATAGTAAAACATGCCGATGTTTTTGTTTTCGCTCTTTGCTGTTGCATGCCAATTTATCAAACGAACCTTAATCTGATCACAATGCGATTGCCATTGCTCTGTGCTGTCAGGCCGAATCTTTCCAAGCGCTGTCATTCGCTTTTCCAAAGCGTTGATGGCATCTCTCGCAGTGGTGTAGTCAGTCGCAAACATTTCAGATTTGTCTACTATATTCACGAGAACTTCCTGCAGCTCATAGAATTCTCGCAAGCACTTATCAAGGTCATCCTTGAATGACTTGAGGTCAGCTGTTAGCTTCCTGCAGCCGTTCGCAGAAGTGCCTTGTTCTACTTGCCTGAAGGAGTCTTCAATTGCTGTCCACAACTCATCGCATGTTGTTATATCCACACTCTACAATAGGAATAGCATTCCTTGTTTAAATAGTCAGAGGGTCACATATAAGGTCATTTTCTTTCTAAAATCAATCATTAAGACACGCAAGAGAAAATCTGCTTACTAGTAGGAGTTATCTGTTTAATGAAGAATAGCTCCAACTCAAACACGAAGAACATGAGTCAACTTTTAGAGCTGAGACGGAAGTTCATAAAATTAATTAAAATCGACATCAGAGTCAATATCAAGTGATGAGTGTGAACACCAATGCCAGCCTCAAGGTAAATTAATGCATGTGTCAAGGTGACTTTATGTAGCAAAGACAATTTATGAATCAAGGTTAATGTGCAAATCAATGCCTAAGCCAAGATCAATGTGTCAATAACTGTCTGTGCCAAGGTCAATGATATGTCAAGGTGAATTGTGTTAGATTCATGTTATCAATTAAGATCATCAGATGAACCAAGTCAATGTGTGTGTCAAGGTCAATGTATGTATTAGAGTCAATCTATGAATGAAAAATCAAAGCAAGTGTCAAAGTGAAATACGTGAATAAGAAGATGTCTGTGAGTTACTGCAAAAAGGTCAAAATGAAAATAAATTGGCCAATCAAAGTGTCCTGTGTCTCAGATGCTTATTAGATCACAACACAAGAATGTAAGCAAACAAGGTAAGGTTTCAACAGCAAGTAAGCTGGTTGATCCACAAGCAAATCAGTTGTCTATTATACATGTGACAAAGCACATACCAGATTATCAGGTGAATTTGAAGGTGTGTAAGTTAGATGTGCATATGAAGCTACAGACCTGTATGTCAGTAAGGTGTTGAGTGGCATTCTCCACGGTGAGAACGTTCTTCAGCCGGCTGACCTTGTCTGACAAGGGCACAATTATGTCATCCTCAAGACGCCTCATTTGAGCAGACAACTTGAGGTGAGAGTTTAGCCTGCCTGACTGAAGATCATAGCATGTGCTCCTAGCCTCACACAGTTTCTCTATGCGATTGGACAGGTCTCTGTAGCTCTCCTGTTCAGCTACCGGCACATGCTCAGAGTCTATCGCACCAAAGTGTGAGACAAGGTTGAGGAGAGGCTTCTCCAGTTGCTAAAACCAGATAAAAAAATTTGCTGCCAATTTATGAGCATATTCTTTAATGTCTGTGACTCTAAAAGTGGTACATTACCACTTACTCTTTCAACATCTACCTCAATAAATCTATCCAATGGCTAACAGATTGGCTCTAAAAATTTGCCATAAATAAGCCATGCAATTTTTGCAATCACTAAAAGTCCTATTAAAATTTTTAAAATCCCTAAAATCTAACTCTTATATGAGTTCACAGCAAAACAGTCAAAAGAAGCTCTCAAACTAAATAAAAAAATAGTATAAAATATTGCAAATGGTCTTCCAACACTACAAAGCTTTTAAACAAAATTCAATGACTCCAGTAGAAACACAATGGCCAACCTGTTCAGTTCAACACATTACACCACTATCATCAGCCAATGAGGTTCAGTTCAACAAATTACACCAATATCATCAGCCAATGAGAGCTCTTTCAAAAGAATAATGAAAAAATCTGCAGCTGTCAGACAAGACAACATGTAGAGATAAGATAGATGAGGCTACCTGGAGTCTGCTGCAGACTGTCTGCTTATCCTCGAGAGTGTCAAGGAGAGAAGCGACTTCTGCGACGATTTTTTCATACTCAGGCAGCTGCTGCCGAATGCCCTCCAGTGACTGTAGCTGTTCTTTAGCCTGAGTATTGTATGTCTGGTACTGCCGCTCAAGTTTGGTCAGTGATGTGTGCAGTTTGTTTATTGATGTTCTCATTGAGTCAATTGTTGACCTACAGCATACAGGGTGTACTATTATAGAGTACAGCTAACCTAAGTACAGCTAACCTACAGCAAACAGCAGGCACTATTAACCTACATCATACAGTTCGGTACTACTGTTGAGCTCTAGCACACGATATGTATTACTAGGGGACGCATCATTAAAGAACATAACTAAAAACTATAAATTGAAACCATTCAATTAAACCACATTTCAAATGACTTAGCCTGCATCAACACATAAAACCATTCCAAAAAAAACATAACTTGAAACAGTATCGAACGGTAAAATATTGGCTAATAACTTTCTGTAGCCTATTAATAATACAATATTTTATTTAGTTTTAATATTTATTAAAAAGCTTACAGGCACATAATTAAGGTCACATAACCATATCCAGGGGCAAATAGTGACTTCTTAAACAATATATGTTGCTAGTTGGTCATTAGGATTGGGGCTAAACAAAGTGTAACCAATGCCAATATAAAAGAGGCAAATTTTAGGCGGGTGACCGATAAATAGCATGTACAGGTAACAAGGCAACAGTGATGGTATGAATAGAGCCAGTGTTTGTTATCCTAATCAGTTGTAATATTATCCCTTAGACCGCTGAATTTCAAAATAGGTTAGATGCGAACATATGCATTACAACGTAAATAAGTCGACCGCTACAACAAATATAGTTGTAAAAGGTGAAAAGCTTGTATACCTGGTAGAACTTCTACCATTAGGAGAGAGGGTCTTAGATACATCTGTGCCCATGTTGGCCAGGATGTGTACTTCGCTTTCTATCTCCCCAAGCTTCACCTTCAGAGCCTGCAAGATGACAGTATGTCAATGAAAGTCAGCAGACATGTACCTACGCATACATGACCTTCATAGTGACAGCAACAGTTTGTCTATTCACTGATGTAACAACTATTAACCTACCCTCTAACTACTATTAACCTACCCTCTCACTACTATTAACCTACCCTCTCACTACTATTAACCTACCCTCTCACAACTATTAACCTACCCTCTAACTACTATTAACCTACTCTCTCACAACTATTAACCTACCCTCTCACTACTATTAACCTACCCTCTCACTACTACTAACCTACCCTCTCACAACTATTAGCCTACCCTCTCACTACTATTAACCTACCCTCTCACTACTATTAACCTACCCTCTCACTACTATTAACCTACCCTCTCACTACTACTAACCTACCCTCTCACAACTATTAGCCTACCCTCTCACTACTATTAACCTACCCTCTCACTACTATTAACCTACCCTCTCACTACTATTAACCTACCCTTTCACAACTATTAACCTACCCTCTCGCTACTATTAACCTACCCTCTCACTACTATTAACCTACCCTCTCACTACTACTTACCTACCCTTTCACTACTATTTTTTGCTTATATTCCTGTGCTATAACGTACTAACCTTAAGACTATCATTGTCCTCCCCTCTTCCTCTCATATATACCTACCTTCTTGTTCCCAGAGTTATATCCACTAGCAAGAGATACCATAGTTGTTTGTGGTATATTTACCTATCACTACCGGAATTGCAACAGAACTATTAATCGATTTCACTAAATTGTTTCAAATATAAAGCCTGAATCAGGGGGAGCAATTAAGGTTGGATGCTTTTTTTGCCAACCACCAGTGTTTTTGTAAGTCTTTTTTGTTTTCACTTTTACAGAGAACAGGTGCTCTAGACCACTAGCCATGCTTCCTTATAAATTTGTTTTTGTAAACTTTCTTAATACATCTCATTTCATATAGAAGAATTTGATCTCAATTTGTACAGATCATCAGATCTTACTAAGACATCATCGTCATCATCAGATCATGTTAAAACAATTACCTTGACTTTAGCCTCAAGCTGTAACTGACTCTGCAGTTCATGGGCATCCCTGCATATCTCAACATCCATTCTCTCAGCGTCTCCGAGCTGCTGCAGGCAAGCTGCCACTTGCCCGTCAAACTCACAGTGCTGTTGAGCACTCTCAGTCCACATCTGAACAGAGTCTTCAAGGTTTGAGGAGAGGTTTGTATGCTTCTTTTCCAGCGAACGATAGAGCTTACCCAGTTCGGCTAGCTGGTAGCGAGCGCTGAGCTGTTTTGTGTCCTCCTCCAGTTGAGGGAGGCTGTTCTTCACCGTAAGCTCATTCACAGTCAGCAGAGACTGTAAAAGAATTTCAACCTTGCAGCTATTTGCAACTCGCTGAATGCTTGACTGAGTAAAGGTCATTTTTATTATTTCATGTAAGTTCTACAGTAAAATAACAAATATTTTTAAATTGTTGAACCAAGCTGTGTATCCATACTGCTCATCCATTAATGGAAAGTTTTTTGCCAACGTTTGATCTATTTAGCAACAACCTCATGCACATTACAACATCACGTACATTACACTTCTCGTAAGTAGTATGTAGAGAGCAGATCTACACAAAAAAGTGACGGATCCAGCGGGGGGATAGAAAAAGGGGGTTGCGAATTAAATTGGCTAGGGGTGTAGATTGAATTGCGTGGAGTTGAATGAGATGTTGGGGTTTAGGGGGAAATTGTGGTGTAGAGTAGGGGGTTGAATTCGAGGGGGTATGGATCCGCTCCTGGCGTAATCGGCGGATTATCTGTGGATGAGTCATCCGATTAGTGGGGTATGAGTCATCCGATTAAACGTGGATTATCGCGGGATTAGTCGGGGGAATCGTTGCGGATTAGTCGGCCGAATCGTCGCGGATTATCGGTGGATTAGTGAGGGGTGAATATCTGGGACATCGAGGGCTGGTTGGTTTTCCGGAGTGGATCTCGCGGATTATCGAGGAGAGCGAGAGATTACCGGATGAGTGAGGGGGTTAATATCTGGGACACCGAGGGGTTGATTTTCTGGAGATTGTTATATATTTGAAACATTGAATATATATGAGAAAGTGTTTATGTACAAAGTTATTTTTTTGAAGATTTGATGTTTTTGTAATGTTGAAGCTCTTGAATGGTTAAGAATTTTAAGGATTTTATTTTTGGTTTTTTTTGTATATATGTAAGATTGAAATTTGTTGGAGAAATTAATATGTTGAATGAAAGATCAGTTTTATTACAAAATTATTCACTTTAAAAGATATATTTATATGTATTATTCATTATTTCCATCATCATTTTGTTTCGATAAAAATAAAATAGTTTATGTTTAACTTGAAATATATGAAAATGTTCAAGTAGATAGGTCACAATAAAGATAATATAGTATAAATGAAACATTGAATATATATATAAGAAAATGATCATGTACAATCTTTAAAACGAAGTTTGTATCGAGTTGTTCATCAATCACTCATCGTCATCGGAAATATCTATGATAGCAGGATCCTTTTTGCATTGTGCCGAACTCTCGGAAAATCTGCTTGCTTCTTCATGTCCCATGACTACTACATCGTAGTATTCGCGAGTATTGTGAGATGTTACTAGTCCCTTGTATATAATGATACGCGGATAATTTTCTTTCAACGAAAGGGCATATCTCGAAGGCATCGTTAAAGTTCCTTGAACTTCCTCTCCATCAACTTTGGTTGAAAATGCTACAGTTGGTACCACATTCACCTTGCCTTCAGCATCTTTGTATTCACTTGTTCCAACATTGTGATAGTAGAAAATAGATGGTGCTTTGAACTCCTTGAGATGACGAGTCTCAAAAAGTTGTATAAGTTTTTCAATTCTCTTCGTTCTCAGAATGGCTAGAGTGCGTTTCATGTCCAAGGGAGTTGAGGTTCCTTCTGTTACTCGTCTTAAGTCATGGTAACTTCCCTGTCCATTACTCTTAGGTTTTAATCCAAGATATACCATAATACTTGGATAAGACAGCGATGCATCTAGAAATCGTTTTGGAGCAAATACAGCAGTAGATTTACTAATCCCATTTTCCACATAGTTGAAGTGAATGATACAGCACGCTCCATGGATCGAATGAGCTTCTTCCGTTTTTGTCACCTCCATAATCAATCCTACTGAAAGGTCTGTCATTTTCTGCAGTGATTTTGCTTCCATTAAAGTATCCTTACTTAATGTTCTTAACTTGTCTGCCACATCTTTTGCCCTTTGCTCCAAATTCGTTTCGATTTGGTTGGATTTCTTCTTCTTCGTTGGAGGAGTCGTGTTAGAAAGAGTTACAGGTGAAATTTTCTTTTTCGACATCTTCACTGAACTATTCGATCCAGGTTTTATCACTCCAGATTGAGTATTATCCTCCATAGTTGTGTAGTGTGTTAATTCTCTGAGTTTGAATGAAGAATTGATATCGTTTTAGTAAAATTCTGCTGGTTATATACAATTCTCCTCATCAAATGATTAATGAGTTTTGATAAATTTAGCTGCATCATCCATAATATCAGAAGACTTTTCGCGAAATTGAAAAACGCGAAATTCAATTTCGCGAAAGTTGACTTTATAATATATAATGTGTAATTTCGCGAAATTCACTTTCGCGAAATTCACTTTCGCGAAAGTTGACTATATAATATATATAATGTGTAATTTCGCGAAATCCAATTTCGCGAAATTCACTTTCGCGAAACTCAATTTCGCGAAAGTTGACTATATAATATATATAATGTATAATTTCGCGAAATCCAATTTCGCGAAATTCACTTTCACGAAATTCAATTTCGCGAAAGTTGACTATATAATATATAATGTGTAATTTCGTGAAATCCAATTTCGTGAAATTCAATTTCGCGAAAGTTGACTATATAATATATATAATGTGTAATTTCGCGAAATCCAATTTCGCGAAATTCACTTTCGCGAAACTCAATTTCGCGAAAGTTGACTATATAATATATAATTTCGTGAAATCCAATTTCGCGAAATTCACTTTTCGCGAAATTCAATTTCGCAAAAGTTGACTATATAATATATATATAATGTGTAATTTCGCGAAATCCAATTTCGCGAAATTCACTTTCGCGAAACTCAATTTCGCGAAAGTTGACTATATAATATATAATTTTGTGAAATCCAATTTCGCGAAATTCACTTTTCGCGAAATTCAATTTCGCGAAAGTTGACTATATAATATATATATAATGTGTAATTTCGCGAAATCCAATTTCGCAAAATTCACTTTCGCGAAATTCAATTTTCGCGAAAGTTGAGTGAGACAAGATGGATTAGAAGTGATTTATAGCTTTTGTCCGGGTTCCACCTCCTTGAACTTGACTAGTATAAATACAGCCAAGTTTGATGGGCTCACCATTATCGAGACTTTTTTTTTTCCTGGAGTTATTATACATGAAATTCTCAGAACTTCGAACTATTTCTATACCTAACTGGATTATATATCTCACAAAAGTTTGGATTAATTCTACAATTTGGATATCTACGTATAATCTTCTCTCAGAACTTTGGATTATATTTCTCCGAACTAACTGGATTATATATCTCACAAAAGTTTGGATTAATTCTACAATTTGGATATCTATGTATAATCTTCTCTCAGAACTTTAGATTATCTCTGTTTCACCGTATTATATATCTCCGAAATTTGAATACAACAAGGAAATGTATCCGGCATCTTCCCATTCAGAAGGAGACTGGAGCAAATCTGATGCGGTAAGTTGATTTACAATAATTGGTGGAAAAAATTTTTAATGAATGAATAAATGTAGAGAGAATAGTAAAATGAGATTTTTAATTCTTGGCAGCTGGAAATCTTCCTCAAAGATGTTCAAGCTTTCACGAGAGCATAATTTAATTTCATCGGAAAATTCTACTCCTTCCACTTCAATTGATAATAGAGAAAGAAGCAGAAGTAGGGAAAGAAGTGCATCATCCGTTTCAGCTAATAAATATATCTGCTTAGAATGTTCGACTTCATTTAACAAAAAATCAATCCTCAAAAGACATGTTAAACACATTCATCTCCAATCGAATGAAAGTTCAGACCTTCATTTTATGAATGGTGAATCATAATCTGTAACTTCGACTTATAACCGAATAGAGCATTTGCAAAATCTCGAACACCACTTCAAGATATACTTATTTCAGAATTTTATCAATTGGATTTGTTATCAGCTCTGACTCATTTAGTCTCCCAAGTAGTTCAGTGTCAGTGCATGGAACTAGCAAGTCTACTAGTTTAATCTAATTAATAGATCTATGGGTGCTTTACTACTTCATGGAATAATTCTCAATGTACTGATTACTCATGATGATCTCTCACAGTGCATGGAACTAGCAAGTCTACTAGTTTAATCTAATTAAAGGATCCATGGGTGCTTTACCACTTCATGGAATAATTCTCAATATACTGATTACTCATGGTGATCCCTCACAGTGCATGGAACTAGCAAGTCTACTAGTTTAATCTAATTAAAGGATCCATGGGTGCTGTACCACTTCATGGAATATTTCTCAATATACTGATTACTCATGATGATCTTTCGCAGTGCATGGAACTAGCAAGTCTACTAGTTTAATCTAATAAAAGGATCTATGGGTGCTTTACTACTTCATGGAATAATTCTCAATATACTGATTACTCATGATGATCTTTCGCAGTGCATGGAACTAGCAAGTCTACTAGTTTAATCTAATTAAAGGATCTATTGGTGCTTTACCACTTCATGGAATAATTCTCAATATACTGATTACTCATGATGATCCCTCACAGTGCATGGAGCTAGCAAGTCTACTAGTTTAATCTATTTAAAGGATCCATGGGTGCTTTACCACTTCATGGAATAATTCTCAATATACTGATTACTCATGATGATCCCTCACAGTGCATGGAACTAGCAAGTCTACTAGTTTAATCTATTTAAAGGATCCATGGGTGCTTTACCACTTCATGGAATAATTCTCAATATACTGATTACTCATGATGATCTCTCACAGTGCATGGAACTAGCAAGTCTACTAGTTTAATCTAATTAAAGGATCTATGGGTGCTTTACCACTTCATGGAATAATTCTCAATATACTGATTACTCATGATGATCTTTCGCAGTGCATGGAACTAGCAAGTCTACTAGTTTAATCTAATAAAAGGATCTATGGGTGCTTTACTACTTCATGGAATAATTCTCAATATACTGATTACTCATGATGATCTTTCGCAGTGCATGGAACTAGCAAGTCTACTAGTTTAATCTAATTAAAAGATCTATGGGTGCTTTACCACTTCATGGAATAATTCTCAATATACTGATTACTCATGATGATCTCTCACAGTGCATGGAACTAGCAAGTCTACTAGTTTAATCTAATAAAAGGATCTATGGGTGCTTTACCACTTCATGGAATAATTCTCAATATACTGATTACTCATGATGATCTTTCGCAGTGCATGGAACTAGCAAGTCTACTAGTTTAATCTAATAAAAGGATCTATGGGTGCTTTACTACTTCATGGAATAATTCTCAATATACTGATTACTCATGATGATCTTTCGCAGTGCATGGAACTAGCAAGTCTACTAGTTTAATCTAATTAAAGGATCTATTGGTGCTTTACCACTTCATGGAATAATTCTCAATATACTGATTACTCATGATGATCCCTCACAGTGCATGGAGCTAGCAAGTCTACTAGTTTAATCTATTTAAAGGATACATGGGTGCTTTACCACTTCATGGAATAATTCTCAATATACTGATTACTCATGATGATCCCTCACAGTGCATGGAACTAGCAAGTCTACTAGTTTAATCTATTTAAAGGATCCATGGGTGCTTTACCACTTCATGGAATAATTCTCAATATACTGATTACTCATGATGATCTCTCACAGTGCATGGAACTAGCAAGTCTACTAGTTTAATCCAATTAAAGGATCTATGGGTGCTTTACTACTTCATGGAATAATTCTCAATATACTGATTACTCATGATGATCTCTCACAGTGCATGGAACTAGCAAGTCTACTAGTTTAATCCAATTAAAGGATCTATGGGTGCTTTACTACTTCATGGAATAATTCTCAATATACTGATTACTCATGATGATCTTTCGCAGTGCATGGAACTAGCGAGTCTACTAGTTTAATCTAATTAAAGGATCCATGGGTGCTTTACCACTTCATGGAATAATTCTCAATATACTGATTACTCTTGATGATCTCTCACAGTGCATGGAACTAGCAAGTCTACTAGTTTAATCTAATTAAAGGATCTATGGGTGCTTTACCACTTCATGGAATAATTCTCAATATACTGATTACTCATGATGATCTCTCACAGTGCATGGAACTAGCAAGTCTACTAGTTTAATCTAATTAAAGGATCTATGGGTGCTTTACCACTTCATGGAATAATTCTCAATATACTGATTACTCATGATGATCTCTCACGGTGCATGGAACTAGCAAGTCTACTAGTTTAATCTAATTAAAGGATCTATGGTGTTTTACCACTTCATGGAATAATTCTCAATATACTGATCACTCACGATGATCTCTCACAGTGCATGGAACTAGCAAGTCTACTAGTTTAATCTAATTAAAGGATCTATGGGTGCTTTACCACTTCATGGAATAGTTCTCAATATACTGATTACTCATGATGATCTTTCACAGTGCTTGAAACTAGCAAGTCTACTAGTTTAATCTAATTAAAGGATCTATGGGTGCTTTACCGCTTCATGGAATAATTCTCAATATACTGATTACTCATGATGATCTTTCACAGTGCATGGAACTAGCAAGTCTACTAGTTTAATTCAATTAAAGGATCCATGGGTGCTGTACCACTTCATGGAATAGTTCTCAATATACTGATTACTCATGATGATCTCTCACGGTGCATGGAACTAGCAAGTCTACTAGTTTAATCTAATTAATGAATCCATGGGTTCTTTACCATTTCATGGAATAGTTCTCAATATACTGATTACTCATGATGATCTCTCACAGTGCATGGAACTAGCAAGTCTACTAGTTTAATCCAATTAAAGGATCTATGGGTGCTTTACCACTTCATGGAATAATTCTCAATATACTGATTACTCATGATGATCTCTCACAGTGCATGGAACTAGCAAGTCTACTAGTTTAATCTAATTAAAGGATCCATGGGTGCTTTACTACTTCATGGAATAATTCTCAATATACTGATTACTCATGATGATCTCTCACAGTGCATGGAACTAGTAAGTCTACTAGTTTAATCTAATAAAAGGATCTATGGGTGCTGTACCACTTCATGGAATAATTCTCAATATACTGATTACTCTTGATGATCTCTCACAGTGCATGGAACTAGCAAGTCTATTAGTTTAATCTATTTAAAGGATCTATGGTGTTTTACCACTTCATGGAATAATTCTCAATATACTGATTACTCATGATGATCTCTCACAGTGCATGGAACTAGCAAGTCTACTAGTTTAATCTAATTAAAGGATCTATGGGTGCTTTACCACTTCATGGAATAGTTCTCAATATACTGATTACTCATGATGATCTCTCACGGTGCATGGAACTAGCAAGTCTACTAGTTTAATCTAATTAAAGGATCTATGGGTGCTTTACCACTTCATGGAATAATTCTCAATATACTGATTACTCATGATGATCTCTCACAGTGCATGGAACTAGTAAGTCTACTAGTTTAATCTAATTAAAGGATCTATGGGTGCTTTACCGCTTCATGGAATAGTTCTCAATATACTGATTACTCATGATGATCTCTCACGGTGCATGGAACTAGCAAGTCTACTAGTTTAATCTAATTAAAGGATCTATGGGTGCTTTACCACTTCATGGAATAATTCTCAATAAACTGATTACTCATGATGATCTCTCACAGTGCATGGAACTAGCAAGTCTACTAGTTTAATCTAATTAAAGGATCTATGGGTGCTTTACTACTTCATGGAATAATTCTCAATTTTAAAGTGAATAATTTTGTAATAAAACTGATCTTTCATTCAACATATTAATTTCTCCAACAAATTTCAATCTTACATATATACAAAAAAAAACCGAAAATAAAATCCTTAAAATTCTTAACCATTCAAGAGCTTCAACATTACAAAAACATCAAATCTTCAAAAAAATAACTTTGTACATAAACACTTTCTCATATATATTCAATGTTTCAAATATATAACAATCTCCAGAAAATCAACCCCTCGGTGTCCCAGATATTAACCCCCTCACTCATCCGGTAATCTCTCGCTCTCCTCGATAATCCGCGAGATCCACTCCGGAAAACCAACCAGCCCTCGATGTCCCAGATATTCACCCCCCCACTAATCCACCGATAATCCGCGACGATTCGGCCGACTAATCCGCAACGATTCCCCCGACTAATCCCGCGATAATCCACGTTTAATCGGATGACTCATCCCCCACTAATCGGATGACTCATCCACAGATAATCCGCCGATTACGCCAGGAGCGGATCCATACCCCCTCGAATTCAACCCCCTACTCTACACCACAATTTCCCCCTAAACCCCAACATCTCATTCAACTCCACGCAATTCAATCTACACCCTAGCCAATTTAATTCGCAACCCCCTTTTTCTATCCCCCCGCTGGATCCGTCACTTTTTTGTGTAGATCTGCTCTCTACATACTACTCTCGTACATAACAACCTAACGTACATTACAACCATATTGTAATACAGTAATACTTCAACTTACGAGTGCTCCAACGTACGAGAAACTTGAGATACGAGCCAGCTTTTATGCAAGTTTTAGCACTAACATACGAGCCATATTTGAGATACGAGCACGTGAGTCAGTTGCCAAGTATGCTGGAGGCGTTTTATGACAACAGCATCAATCCGTATTTTTCAACTGCACAGGTTATGCTTCTGTACCGTGTTTTGTGCACGCTTTTCAGTGCAGAATTATGTGAATTAAAAGTACTGTGGGTAGACCGAAAGTTTGCCAGTAAAATGAAAAATAATGCAAAGAAAAAACAAATGATAACAATTCATATTAAACGGAAAATTATTGAAAAATATGCAAAATGTGTATGCATGATTGAGCTAGCTCAGCAATATGACAGAAATACATCCACAATTATCAAACAGAAGAATTATATTCAGGGCATTTAGCTCGCAAAAGTACTAACCGTAGTTTCTAAACGGCGCGGCGATCTTCACCACCGCTGATGGAGAGACCACTCAGGCATTGGATATAAGATAAACAATTGGCCGGTGACAGCGTAACTGAAACTACGCTACTTGAAAAGGCCGGTGCTATCTATCAAAACTATAAAAACAGACATTCGGACAAGTTGGCTAGTGGTCGTGCATTAAACCTTTGTGACGACACCTGTGTTCGTCCTAATCGCGACATGTTGAAAGGGCGACAAAGGCAAACGTCCTTAGATAGGTTCATCTTAAAACGGCCGGCTAGTCATGAAAGCGAAACAAAGGAAAAATTAGCTAACTAGCGAGAAACTTCAGACTATGAACGCCGAAGAAATTTTAATTACGTTAAGTTAAAAATGAAAGTTTGCTTTTAGATTTGCTTCTAAGTTTGTTTTTTAACACTTTGATAAAATCCAAATTTATCAAAGTCAACTGTTGTAATGAAGGATAACTTATATATCTCTCTCTGGCAAATGCTAGCGTTAGCTGCTATTGTATGTATTTAATTTTACATTTTAATTTGACACATTTCCTTGCATTATTTTTTAGTTGTTGTTTTTTGAAAGCATGTGGTAAGTTAGGACAATAACCAACATGTTCTTTCTGTTACAATATCTTGTTTTGAGTGTTTTATTTGCATTTTACAGAGTATGGAAACCAATAAATATATATTTAATTGTTCTATATATAAATAAATTGCACCAACATGCGAGTAAATTGACATACGAGCTCAGTCTCGGAACGCATTAAGCTCGTAAGTTCAAGTATGACTGTACTAGAGAAAGGATGAAGGAGATGATAACTTGTAAAGTTTAAATCTTTCGCAACGGAAAGCCTTTATAACGGTTCGTTTTGGTACCTATCGCGGATCACCGAGTTAACAGATCTACTCAAAATTTTGCTAAAATACATTTAGGAAATGGGGCTATCATTTTGCACAAAAAATAAAACAGTTACTTTTTTATTCAAAATTCACAGCATAATATCGAGGTCTCCAATTTTTTTTGTTTACGATAGATGAACAAAAACTGTAAACAGTGACTTAAATGTAATTCTGCTGGTCAAATTTTTCAACATTGGGCCTCAAATATTTCTGATAGCAGTAATTTTATATTACAGAATACGGTTCTGTGTTTTGGTCAAATTGCGAAAGTGATAGCGTTTTGCTTTCGCAACCAGTTTCACTAAACTAAAAAGAATTAAGTATGGTTTTTGTTTGTCAAATGTACTGATTATCATGCAGAATTTTCTGCTCATTTCAAAAAAACTTTAGATTAAAGCTCTATGACAGAAACTCTAGCTTTTACAGCAAACATACCGAGTGGAAAAGGATTGATTCCATCTCAATGGGCAAAATATTCTGTAGTGAGAGCTAAATACATGACTAGAAATGGACAGCTATTTGAGAATTGATCACCCTGTATCTCGGGGTAAAATATTTTCCATTTTATAAAAATCTTTGTCAAGCTGTTTTTAGCCTTGACATAACGCGATTTCCTGAAGAATAATACACTGGTCATCAATTACAGGTGAAATACTAAGAATATGCAAAGACATCATCTTACTTGCAAATGTTCGACAATGCTCTGCTTCCCGGCAGCATCATCTGGGAGAACTACTGAGGCAACTTCATGTTCGATGGCCAGCGCAGCATCCATCATTTCAGCCGATTTCTCATCAAAATGGTTCCACTTATTGATATCTGACTCCAGTGCTGCCATCTTAGACTGAATATCTGTCAGCATGGTTGAATGCTGTTCTTGAAGATCCGTATGGTGTAAACATGACTTGTCAAGTGTGTGAGAGTCAACCTTGCGCTCAAGTTGCTTGAGAGTGTCTAGACCCTGGCCCACAGTGGACAGTTCTGTCCTGCACACCTACGCAGAAGACACACAGAAAGTGTTCACTTGTAAATTTTAACAATGAGATCCACTGCTAAATCAATATTGTAACAATATAAAAACAAGTGAATTGTGAAAATTAATGTTTTATTCAAAAGAACCGTTTGCCACCGTAGCCTCTGTTCCCAATTATTCTCACAATGTAGGTAAACCATTTTGCTAGCCGACCATTTTTATAGTGCTAACAGGCAGCATTAAGTTAGCAAACATGACTGTAATGTAAAAGCATCAAATAAAAGTGTACGATCTTTTCATATCACTTTGTATTCCTGCGAATTACCAAATGGCAGCACGTACTTCATTCTGAACAACATACATAGTCACCTTCAGACTTCTTGATACTTGCAAAATGCTATAGGCCTACTACTATAACAATTTCACAGATAGCTTTTTGACCAACATTCGAAAAGAATTATTGGCAACCGGTTACTGATATACATGTACCTTAATTTAAAAGCTGGCAGCTGGCTATGTGAAACCTCATGTGGCTAATTATATCGCAGCCCTCAGCAGCATACACAGAGTTTAGCTAATAAGACTTTAAGGTATTTTTACCTGCGCCTTCGTCAGGGCTCTCTGTAGCGCATGCTTGCTGACAACATTATCTGCAACTGAAGTTATCTTCTCGCTGACTCCTTCAAGCGATGTCCTGATGTCATCACTGCATCTGTCGTACTTCTCATGCTCTCTAACAAAGTCACTAAAATAAGGAAACAAACAGTTCATCAGTGCTGTTCACAGCTAAAAGTTTGCAGCAGATTGCTAAAAAGTCTTGGCAAACCTCAAATAAGGTCAGCCGAATTCTATTTAATACCTTATCTGTAAAAATTAGTAAATTACAGTCGACCATCATTAAAACAAACTTATAGAGATGGCGGGTGGTCCAGTTAAGGCGATTATCCGGTTTAACCGATGTGCATACATATAGATCTACATCTCTCCCTCTCCCTCTCCCTCTCTCTCTCGCAGTTGGTTGTTTTGACAATGATTGTCTTATTGTTCAAATGTTAAGACTGATTTCCATGCAGCTCTGTTTTCTGTCTTCTCTGACCATCTGTTTGTGTCTCGTTCCTCAACTTCATGTTACGCTCAGGTCCTTTTTTGTATCTCAGCTTGAGTCTGCACTGATTCTTCCCATCATACAGTTGTATATACACTGCACTATACACTGCACTATACACTGCACTATACACTGCACTATATACTGCACACTATACTGCGCACTATACTATGCTGTACATACTTCAAAACATTTAGACTGTAAGCAAAATATTTTAAGCTGCAAAAATTTTTTAAAATAGCAACAATGGTTAGACAACTCCTGTAACAGCCAACTATTTCTATTCACGCAAAGTAGTAGCCTACAACTATATTATTTTACTGAATATTAAATACATGTATGTTACTCTTTCAAACTTATGTTGTGGTTTTTTAATATAATTATTTATAAATCGCATCAAGCTATACTTCCCCATTTTAGCAAAGGTCGACTGTATCTTTTCCTAAAGCACATCAATTACATAAGTACTGTTTCAGCTTATTCAGGTTCTTCAATATCTTGGCTTTCAAATGAGCCATTTTTTGACATGGTGAGACAGACATTGGTTGGTGTTTATAGGATTTCCCCAAAGCTCTACCGTAGAAACTTTCAATGGTATAGGCTCGGAAATTGTGACGTCACAATTTTCATATTCGGTGTTGTGTGCTCTTACCGCTTATTTTATCACTTACCGCTTATATTTATCAACTACGATAATGACGCTAGTAGCATGCCAAGGTAGGACAACCTAAGGGAACCAATGAAGATGACAAAGGAATCAGTGTCATTAGCTTTCCATGTACAGATTATTTTTATGATAAATAACTCAGATTCCAAGCACCATACTATATTTTCCCGATGATATTATGCACTAGCCCTCTCTTTTTATTGTGATGTTGGAGGCACGACTGGGGCCAATTAATTTCAAGCATTGCGTGATCTTGCAAGAGTGCAATCTACATATAGCCCTAGGGCCACGCCACTGCAGGTCACAATTTAATCGGTGTAACTTCATTACCTTTACCACCATGGGTGATTAACAACCAGGTATGTTGTTAAGAGTTATTTCTGTTTTTTGTTTAATTTTGTTGTAAAAGCCAATCGAATTAAATCAATCATTGGGGTTGACTCCCTGCACTCCTGGATTGTTCAAAATAGAGAAGCCTACTGTAAATAACTTAATCTGCCTATAAGCTAGTATCATACACAAAGTGATTAATTTAACTGTCCAATACATCTATTTTCTATTTTCCATATACTATAACTAATTCAAATATAATATCAATATTGTAATTTTTATATTTTTTTCTTTTTGATATTTAATTACTAATTAAATGTAGTTATTAATCAAGTTATTATTCATTTCTGTATGGGACAAACAGGGCCATCATATAGAATGATGTGATAAAAATTACTATAAATTTTTAAAATGAACGAAAGGATGAAACAGTCAACTCTAACAATCACCCAAAATCTATTAACCAAGAACACATGTTTGTATTGGTCGGGCGTTAGCACGATCCCCGGGCATTGTTGATTATCTAGAATGCTAGTTTATTATTAGCACTCTCTGGGTTTAACAGCACCGATTGTCACAGAAAAGTGCAGCCTCAATGGCAGCGAAAGGGATCGACGATTTAAGGCTAAATGATAATTATGACATCACATTGTGGGCACCACAACCAAGTGTTTTTTTATTGCAGGACATACTTTTGACACCCTGTTTTTCATAGTTCTATTATTCTTTGTGTATTGAATATAGGCTCATTCGAAAGCCAAGACTGTGATGTACTGAAATATATGATAAAAGTACTTATGTAATTGATGTGCTTTAAAATTATGCTTGTTTTGTTGTGGTTAAACGAGCCACTTTAAAAAACTGATTCATGCTTAATTTAGCCAACTTTCTTCTGTAGTAGGCATCGTTACATACTCAATAGAATTTGTCTCCCTTGTACTTTTACTATAAAAATCTTGTCATGAACTAGTTGTTTAAATTAGATAGTTATACATATGTAAACCTTCTAAAGTGACTACAATGTGTTGGAGCAGAAAATACGTTTGTAAACGAAATATGTACGCAAAAAACACAACATAAACAAAAAATACTCCAATATGTAATGTTAATTAGCTCTTCTATCTCTCTAGTTTGTGATGGTAAAAGGTTACAGCAGATGTCATGAGGAAAGCATAACATACCTGTAGAGTTTGCACCACTTGTCAAGTTTGGTAAGGTTGGAGGAGAGAGAGCCGTTGAGTTGAGCTATGCTGCCGGCAATATCAAGGCCTTCCTGAGAGCCTTCACTACAGAGCGCTGACTGCTGCTGCTGCAATGACCTCTGCAGCTCATCCATCTGCGAGTGTAGTTTCTGCAATATTTATAAAGTACATGTACCTACCTTCAACACACTGTCATACCTCTTATCTCTACATGCATTCTTCAGTTATAAAATATTATGATTTGTCTGTAATATTGCTGCAAGAGTGGTGTTTATGAATCTATATAATTTAGCTAGACAGGAATGATAAAATGACTCATCTCCTCCATCACCTGATGATTAAGGTGACAAAATGCCCAAGGCTGCCTACTAGTGACTGAAGTCACAAGATGGCCACGACAAGCCTGGCCAACGGAATCCCATGCTCTATCCAGATACATAGTTGGATAGCTATTCGCGTGTACATAAAAATGAGATTTTTTTATAAAGAACAAACCTAAAAACTTATAATTTATGATCCCATTCGGTCAGTAGACTAGTATTTCAGGTACATAGTATTTCATCAGGTCACAATGTTCCAAGTATCATCCAGCTGTCCAGCCAACGTTTATCTTCTATCAACTTGTGCAGATTTACATAAAAAGGAATGCTACTACACTGTAGCTACTAGCGAGGGTTTACAGCATGCGTTAGTTGTCTCCTGAGGTATTCTATGTTTATAGCAGCTAAAGCAGGCGCTGCAATTAGATCCACCATCATATTCCTCTACTGCTTGTCTCTTCTAGTCAAACTAAATGCTTTTAAACATTTTATGTCAAGGCATCTCAAACAACAGCATTTTTCAACGCTGTTGCCACGCATGGCATGGCAAAGATGCACCTGCATCGTTGCCAAGCTATTTTCCATTGTACTTTGTCTTCTTTATTTTTTTCTATTTTTATTGTTTTACTGTTACTCCAAATAAATGTAGATGAGAGATAATGTATATATGATTTATGTATACATTTATATATGTAAAGGATGCAGAATAGTTGTAAAGAATACTCATCTTATTTCCTATTTAGCTAATTAAACGCTTCCTGCCATCTTCTGCACTCCTTCGGAGAGAGCAGGAAACTAACTAGTTGAAGGAAGAAAAGCTTTCTCGAACACTGTTTTACATCTTTTATATATACTAGTCAACTCATATCTAGAGAATTCTTACTTTAGCAATACATTAGGGCCCTTTAGTTTACACTGTATCTTTCAGTTTTAGGGCTGGTTCACCCTGCATCGCTATATGTCGGAGTTGTCCTCTCGGCGATTGTTTGTCGACTATAAACACCGTAAACTGATGGCATCATCAAGGAAACGCAAATACGTTGAGAAAGAATGCAGACATCAAACATTCCCAATAGTTCACTGAGCAGCCATGAGAGCCTGTGCAATGTGTACCACTTCAGTGATGGTGATTGGCTGTCACAGATTGCTTAATCTATATTTCCTCTCATGCTAGTAGCTGCAGGACTAGTAGTTCATGGTTTCGGCGACCGCATTGCCTAATGAGAATGCTATGCCGTGACATATTTCTGATGTAAACGCAGATGGATTTGTGATAGTGTGAACATTATTATTACAGATGATCACCGAAGTATTATGTGATTAACATCAACATGCCGCGATATAGTGTGAACCAGCCCTGATTAACCACTCGATCTAATCAATGTTGAATAAAACCCTTGCTATAGCATAAAGAACTATGATGGTAAAAGAGAGCATCTATGAATCAACACAGATCCCTATACGTAATAGCATACTTGATAGCTTGAAAGCTGCTGCTGCTTCTCCGCACAAGTTGATCGCAGCACCATCTCTTCCCCAAACTCTCGAGCTTTATCCTCTAACGTCTCACGGATCTGGGCAATCCGCGCCGAGATAACATCATTGTCAGAGAGCTTGCTCCGCAACTGAATGAAAGCAATAATCAGTTGAAGCAGTGAGGAGACTTACACAAGCAGACTTACCTTGATCAAGCTTTACCAACAACATTTATTTATCTCAAGCTTGACACACGTTGACGCTTCGTACATGCTTACCATGACTTTTGCATCAAGCATTTGCATTGCCTAATTCTGTTAGAGCCGAGCAAATGTTTCCATTTTAAAAAGTTACTGGGCACAAGCTAATTATTGCAATAATTCTGAGTCCACAAAAATACAAGCAGGTTGTTTAAAAAGGCCTTGAGGAGTCATTTGATTGGTCGATGGAATCCCCGCACGTCTTAATAAAAATAGATTGTATGTATCAGAAGCATGACAACAATTACCGTGACTGGCCAGTACAATGGCCTAAACGTTGTTTTACACTGCAATGATGGGAGTTGAGCTACAGCAAATATATCACCTGTTTGAGGGAATTCGAGAGTCGCGTGTTCAGCTCGTCTAGCTGAAGTTGTCTTCGCCTTACTTCCTGCTGTACAGTTTTGCGCTCAGCTAGAGAAGTGGTAGCATATATCTGTTCGCTGGCTTTGGCAGCAGCTGCAACTAACTTGTCCCCGTGTGCTTGTTGATTCAGACAATCCTAAATAGGAACAAACAACCTCTTAAAATTGATTCACAGATTGGAAGAGAAATATTTCGCAGCAACCGGTAGTTTGACATCAGAAGACCAGGCAAGTATAATCTTCAGTGTGTATGAGAACAGAAGCATGATAGTAGCATGGGTTGACATTATTAAAGGTCAAGTCCTACAGATGAGAGCCTATGAGGTGAATAAACCAACATTTTTATAGCCCTTTTGGTTGTTTATTTTATTATCCATAAATTACAGCACTAGAACTCTCATAGTTAATTCTTAAATTGTGTCAGTTGTCCTGGTTAATTTCAGACATTCAAAAACAAAAAACCTTTTTCATACATTCAGTGGCAGGCACAGTGGCAGGTACAATGACATGTACAGTGGCATGTTCAATGGCATGTATGCATGAATACATCAAAAAAGATAGACACTGGTTTGATCTGAAATATATGTAAACTTGAACTTAAAATTCCTTCACACAGTAATATTAGACATGTGCCAGACGAATGTTAGTACTACTAATAGACTAATATTAGACATGTGCCAGACGAATGTTAGTACTACTAATAGACTAATATTAGACATGTGCCAGACGAATGTTAGTACTACTAATAGACTAATATTAGACATGTGCCAGACGAATGTTACCCGCATGAAGCAGTAAACAAAATGAATTTACAAATATTTCCATTCAAAACAGCGTCTACGATGTTAAATATTTTATAGCTGACTGTACATAGCATGTGAAATGCTTTCTTAGCTTATCCTTTTCCGAAACATAGAGCACATACATTGAGCACATACATAGAGTGAATACTTAGAGCAAATACATTGAGTATATATATATAGAGAATATTTATACATGTGTATAGAGTATATACATAAAATATACGCTGAGTATATACATAACTAGCTGTGTCACCCGGCGTTGCCCGTGTAATAGAAGAGTCTTTGGACAGAAAATTGATTTGCATTTAACATATAACAACATTTGCCATTATAACTTTCAAAGTGCATATCATGAGAGAAGAGTGTCCATGTAGTTGAACTAAATTAAGAGAAAAATAAAAACAACTGTAAAGGTTTTAAAACTTTGTCAAACAACTGTACCTTTCAAGCTAGTAGCCTGGCATAATGCCAATGGAAAACTCCATTAAGCTAGTTAATAAGGTTAGGCTTCCAATGACGGTAAGCCATGACTTTGAGTCTGTATTGTTGTCCAGCTTAGCTGTTCTAATAATAGCTATAGCCGGATTTCCAACAGACGAACGGACTTTGAGAAATATATATAGAAGTATACAGAGTATATACGGTACATAGAGTATACACTGAGTATATACATAAAGTATACAGAGTATATACATAGAGTATACACAGAGTATCTAAATAAAGTATAAACGGAGTATATACATGTAGTATAATATATATTATAAAATAACTCTTTTGTGGGTGATTCAATGCCAACAAAGTTTCCAAATATGATGAATATAATTTTTTATCGCTTGTAATGTCAGTATATACAGTATATGCTTTTTCAAGCAAAAAGTTTTTTAACATAGTTTGAACTCTGTTCAAATTAGCATTAAAAGTCAAAAGAATGCCTGCATTTTCATAAAGTAGAAAGTGTGCTTATAGAAAACTGACAATCTAATGATAAATATTATGATCAACTGCTCATATATCCTCTAGTGGTCTATAGTGAGTGACAAACAAATTTTTGTAACTGAAAGTGTGAAATCTAGAATCTTAACTTATTACTTATTTTATTGTCTTTTTATCACCTCTATAACTGATGCCAGCAATAACTTACACAAAAGCCAATTCGACTGACTTGATAAGACTAAAGATTTGAGGTTGATTCTTCGATTATTACCAGACTGCCAGGCTTTGGACTACACCCCTATATGATTACCCTGACCCTTGGAAAGATGGGTAGTTTTTGACTTAAGCCAAGCCAGTAGGAAAGGCAACTCGAAGACTCACCATTATGGCTGTCTGCCTGTCTTTGAGTGTCTCCATGGCAGTGATACGCTGCTGTCTTTCTCCAACTTCTTCCATCCACAAATCAAACTCGTGCAGTGCTGCCGTAAACTCTGTGTGCGAGTCAAGTGCCACCCGGGTCTTGTCAACCACAGAGTTAGCAGACTCCCTGAGTGAGTGATATCGGCTCCTTTAAGAGTAAAATGATGTTTTAACAAAGTCATTCGATAAGACAAGATAGATTTGCTGGTGCCCATGCAACCGCTTTATCAATTTAAGCTGCAAATTGAATGTTTATAAAATTTGACCAATATAAGTTGAACAAACTAACCTTGATTTAATCTTAACTCTATTTCACTGGTTAATGCCAACAAAAGCAAATCAGGCTATAATGGAAAATAAATATAAAAAATAAAGTAATACGATAGAAAATAAATAGTATTTAAAAAGGAAATTATATACTTAGACTTCGAAAAGACACTGCAAACACCTGACTACCCTTATAAACACTAGTACTGTGTAACCTGATCTACCGGGGTGTGCTAGTTATAGTAAATGTTTAACAGTTCATAATGTTATTAACATTCATGCACTGACTACCCTTATACTTCATAGCTAGTAGTGTTAGCATAAAGTAGCATGAAGAGTACTATCACTAGCAAGCATGAAGAGTGGTTATCACTATTGCTGAGTGACTGATAACATAAGATGGATGACTCATTATACACTTAGTAATATTTAATATTCAAAATATCTAGTCCTCACAGCAATGTATTACTAGTGTGTGTGTTGGCATGCGTCTGTCACAAGTTACAGACTCATGCCATTAATATTAGTTCAAATTTCTGGCGCCTCAGTCCCTTCTATAAATAAGATGCCACCAGTACTAACGAAGCTTCCTGGGTGGTCCTAACACCAATCACGAGCTTCTCTTGTTGATACACAATTGTGATTCAGAGAAAAGGCTGAGTAAGTATGTCTGCAGGTGGTGGCCAAGTGCACAGACTGCCAGCAGTGTAAGAATTGTTTACTAAAGCTGTCTTAAATGGGATCCCAGGCTCCATTCTGATACACTGTAATTGACTGTTGCCAGTTCATGTACCTTAAAGGTGTGTACTCATCCACATTGCTGATTTAATATTAATATATGAAGAGTACTGTTAATGTTTAACTATTATAACTCACAATGAGTTGACAATACTCCTTACAGTGAAATATTCTTAGTACCTACAATGAGTTACTAGTCTTACTCCATGTTAAAGACTAGTATTGCTTATAGTGAGCCGCTAGAAGCATCCATAATACTACTAGTACTATGCAGAACACTAAACTATTAACTACACTTACATAAGTTTGTTGGCAGTCAAACCAACTCTCGGCTCTCCACACAGACTGCTCAGTTCACTACAGAGTGAGTTGAATTCTGCAACAGGCTGGCTCAGTTCCATCACCTGAGCTTGAAACTCCTGAGAAAACATAAATGTAAAGTAAGGTAACTTCAACTGTGAGCTGTAGTCTTTCAATTGCACCCATCCCATCACCACAATCTTGTTAGCTAGTGTATATTTAACTGTGAGCTGTAGTCTTTCAATTGCACCCATCCCATCACCACGATCTTGTTAGCTAGTGTATCTTTGAGCTAATGAACAATTTATTTTCGCCTCATCTAGCGATAAGTTTACTGTTGTAAGAGCGAAGTCTGGCCTGTCCAAAGCCATGGCTGGAGGTTGGCAAAAATATTGCAGCATGCGAAATTTGAACCCATGACATTTAGATTTACTGACTGGCATACTATCATCCGCATCGCTCAACACCCTTCTCCAGCAATGGAATTATTGTGTATATAGTTATTCTCTAGACTTTACTGACACCCTTGATGGTCTCTCACAGCCCATCGGACTACCAGGGTACTAGTGCGTACATGTATATGTGAAGGGTACTAGTGCGTACATGTATATGTGAAGGGTACTAGTGCGTACATGTATATGTGAAGGGTACTAGTGCGTACATGTATATGTGAAGGGTACTAGTGCGTACATGTATATGTGAAGGGTACTAGTGCGTACATGTATATGTGAAGGGTACTAGTGCGTACATGTATATGTGAAGTGTACTAGCGCGTACATGTATATGTGAAGTGTACTAGTGCGTACATGTATATGTGAAGGGTACTAGTGCGTACATTTATATGTGAAGAAAAACATGAAACTGATAAATCGTGTAGAAATGTTTAGAGTTAGTAACTGGAAGCTATATGCTATAAGGTTATATGCTGAGTATTGTCCACATATTTTCTCTTTTCCTTTCACTGAACGCAGGTAAACATCGCTCTGCCATACACTTTGCGTACCTTAAAGTTTGTCAGTATAAAACACATGGTTGAAATCATATATGTCGACCAAATGTTAAAATTAACAACAAAGACAGTATTAAACTTATCATCTCAAGATGCCAAAAAATACAGAAGTGGACCTTACTACTGTTTTTTTCAACATGATAAATGAAAGAAAAAGCACCTGCTAATGCTTGACCAAAAAAAGTGATGAATAAAAGACACCTGCTAGCACATGGCAAAAATAATTAATAATAGGCACATGATCGTACCTGACAAAATTATTTATTGAAAGGACCATTACCTGAGCATGTTTTACTTGTTTTTCCTTTTCCTCAAACGTCGCCTGTAACTTAAAGTGAGTGCGAGCGTGTTCCTCAAGGACACTGAGCTCTCCAGAAAGGCTGTTAGACATCGAAGAATAGGTTTCCCATAGATAGAGACAATGTTCTAATTGCTGACAGAGCTGGTCAGCTGATAATTTCATAGCTTCCAGCTCACTTTCTGCATCAGCATACCGTGACTTTAGTCGCTCTTCCAGTGTGTCTCCACACAATCGGCAAACGACCTCTTGGTGAGTCTTAAGTTTAGCTAGCAGTTCCGCTAAAGAGCTCATATCCCGCAAAACCTGCCATGAAAAAGTTGACATAAGACTCAAATTTGGTTAAAATACAATACATTTAATGTAATATTAGGTACATATGACTGAATGATACCCTATCTTTAAAGTTACAATACTAATAAATTCTCATAATCAGTATTGACTTTTGTCATAATTTGAAGTTAGTTTGCCCAAAGTTCATTTCTATCATAATATTTGTAGCCTTGAGAGTTTAATTAAAATTTGCATGTAGGTCTAAATAAGGCTGTTAAAAATCTCATCATCAAAAGAATAAAAAAGATACGCGTCAAACCAATTCTAGGTGTAAGGAATTCTGGCCATCCAATTGGCTACATTTCTTATAGGTAGCAATGTAGCCAATTGGATGGCAAGAATTCTACCCAATACTATAGTAAACATTTATCAGGGTTATAATTAACCCTGATAAATCTTTACTATTATAAGAGCCACGACCGTCTGAAGCTACTGTTGGAGCATTAGGAAAAAAGATTGCATCGCACGGGATTCGAGCACAGACATTAAGCATACCAGCCAGGCATGTTACTATCTGCACCACTAACCCACCTATTAAGCATACCAGCCAGGCATGTTACTATCTGCACCACTAACCCACCTATTAAGCATGCCAGCCAGGCATGTTACTATCTGCACCACTAACCCACCTATTAAGCATACCAGCCAGGCATGTTACTATCTGCACCACTAACCCACCTATTAAGCATGCCAGCCAGGCATGTTACTATCTGCGCCACTAACCCACCTATTAAGCATGCCAGCCAGGCATGTTACTATCTGCACCACTAACCCACCTATTAAGCATACCAGCCAGGCATGTTACTATCTGCACCACTAACCCACCTTGCAGCATTTTTTGGAATAATTACGCAGATACTTATTACAGGTGACAATCTCTCATGACACCGGACTGCCTGGGTCTCTCATGACACCGGACTGCCTGGGTCTCTCATGACACCGGACTGCCTGGGTCTCTCATGACACCGGACTGCCTGGGTCTCTCATGACACCGGACTACCTGGGTCTCTCATGACATCGGACTGCCTGGGTCTCTCATGACACCGGACTGCCTGGGTCTCTCATGACACCGGACTGCCTGGGTCTCTCATGACACCGGACTGCCTGGGTCTCTCATGACACCGGACTGCCTGGGTCTCTCATGACACCGGACTGCCTGGGTCTCTCATGACACCGGACTGCCTGGGTCTCTCATGACACCGGACTACCTGGGTCTCTCATGACACCGGACTGCCTGGGTCTCTCATGACACCGGACTGCCTGGGTCTCTCATGACACCGGACTGCCTGGGTCTCTCATGACACCGGACTGCCTGGGTCTCTCATGACACCGGACTGCCTGGGTCTCTCATGACACCGGACTGCCTGGGTCTCTCATGACACCGGACTGCCTGGGTCTCTCATGACACCGGACTGCCTGGGTCTCTCATGACACCGGACTACCTGGGTCTCTCATGACACGGACTGCCTGGGTCTCTCATGACACCGGACTGCCTGGGTCTCTCATGACACCGGACTGCCTGGGTCTCTCATGACACCGGACTGCCTGGGTCTCTCATGACACCGGACTGCCTGGGTACTCGTAAGTTGTAAAATTTAATGAGAAGTATGTGAACTTTCTATCACTCCATTTTCAGTCTTAGAACTTTTGGCAAGAGAAATGAAACATGCACAGGAGTTTGTAAGCTTGCCAGAGTGTCTATTACCTTGCTCTTAGATATCCTGTTCTCAATCATAAAGGCATCTGAAGAGGTGAGACTGTTGATCGCGGTAAGAGAGCTCATTCGACTAGCCATAGCCTGAGCTAAACTGACGCTAGTGGCAGTCCATGCCTTCAACTCGTCACAAGCTGTTGTCAGCTCAGTAGCCTTAGCACCACAAGTTGTGCAAACCTCGGCAAGTTGGTTGATATGGCTAGCAAGTTGCTTAGCAACAGAATCGCTAGGCAGACCTTTGGCAGGACCCAATGAAGTCTCACATTCGTTTGTATGTGTCAAAGCATCCTCCCGTAGTGTCTGCGAGTAGATATATTTTTGGGATATATTACACTCTACCGCATTATGATGGTTACATGGTACTATGCCATGTCACATTATTTTATATTGCAATAAAATAGCATACGAACAGCGAACATTACTATGTGTTAAAAACTGTTCTGCATTTCAACACGAATGCTCATCTAATGGAAAGGTGACAAAATTAATAAAAAGGCCTTCATAGAGGCATAGTAGGTTATGTTTGTAATGCCTCCGCAAGGGAGGAAAACTCTGTATGGTTAAAGGGGGTCAGGGCTTTTTTCCATTGCAGACAACCACTACTATTGCTATAAGCCAAGAGAAAAACTACACCAGTCAGTTGTTCAAGGTTTATTCATTTTTTAAAGATTTAATTTCATGAAGTTGTCTGCTCGGTCACTAATATTGAATGCACCGCAATAAAAGTGATGAGGATGTGGAAAAAATACTCAACAAACCAGGCAAGCAAATGCATCTCTCACTCACCTCCAACTCAGAAATCTTAGCCTCCAGCTCCGCCTCTGTATTGCAGGGTACGCTACATTCTGTAATTCTCAGCTTGCTCTGTTTCAGCCAATCACTAACCTCTTGAGATAACTGGGCCAAATCATCAGCCAATGAAGTTTTTTGTTGCACAAGTTGCAAGGCATCAAGGAGCTCCTTTAGCGAGTGGTCACAAGTGGTCACTCGCTGCATCAAATCCTCACGCCCACCAATAGAGGAAGAATTGGAAGTAATCTCTACTTGCCCATAGCAATCTTTGCGCATCTTTTCTCCTGCGATGCACAAGGAAATAACCAATCCATCTCTATATTTCAAGAATATAACTGCTTAAACATCACGATTAATCTAAATGGGCAGCAAAGAGATATGATTGGCTAAAGATTAAAGGTGATTAGTCAAGCTAATAGCCTGTGCTGCTAGCAAAATTGTTTTAAAAGTGTAAGGATTTAATAAGTACCCATATATGTGCATCTTGGCTTATGAGAAAGCGGCAAATCCAAAGTTGATAAAAGCGCGTGAGAAAATAAAAGCGAAAGCTGCCAAAGATGGTTATAACCCGATACAAGTGTAGTCAAGTTATAAATGGTGTCATTGATTGGGTAACCGTTTACGCATTCCAACTTATTTAGCTATAATGTATTGGAGCAGACAAGCAAAGGTTGAAATGTGTGTGAGAAACGCAGTTTTCACAAAAAAAGTTTTGACAGTTTATGATCAATTAAGATCATAGCACATTGTCACTCTCATAAAAACTGAGACATTATTAGTCACCTTGCTTTGATAATTTCCTAGCCTCAGAGCAGAGATCTCTCATGACAGCCTCATCCGTAGCAGCTGTTTTCACCTTTTCCTTCAGCTCTGTGATCCAATTTCCAAGTGCTTCCAGCTGTTGCTCAGACTTCTCAGCAGACTGAATGGCCTCTCTTTGTGATTCCATTACATTCTGCAGAGACCAAACAAGTTTTATAATATCATAAATATTGTCCCATTTGTCTTCATCACTTACAGCGACAATTTATTATATTATAATATAGTACATTATACCATATTATATTATAATATAATATACTAAAGAATATTAAACTCTTATATTATACTCTACTGCAGGTTATATTATACTCTACTGCAGGTTATATTATATTATTTTACATTACAATAAATCACATCACAATATAGCATAGTATGTTATATTATATGGTATATACATTACTGCAAGATTTCATTTGAGAGATGTTTATACATAAATGTTTTATAACGCTACGAATGTAAGATGAATTACTACAATAAATTTACTCTAAATGTGAATGGAAAGGGTAAATAATATTATTGACCGACTAATCACATAAAAAAGCAAGCTCCAATGAAAGTACAGGGAAATGAAGGAAAAAATCTTATCTAGTGTCAGTCTGTTCTAAGGTGTATCAAAATAAAAGGAGTGAAATTTGGAAAAGGAAAACACATCAATCGTTATACTGAGGCAAGTAAACAGCTATATAAGTACATAGACATCAAATACTTAATTGTATGCAGCAAAAAATAACCATTTCAAAATAACAAGGCTTTTGTCTTACGTAATGCTGTTTTAGAAACTAACATACCGTAAGTTCAGAGTCAAGACCGATATACTTGGCCTCGATGTCGCTAGCTTGATGATTACAGAAATTGCTTCTCGTCTCCCCTTGAATTGACTGCGCGAGGGACTTGAGAGACTGAACCTTTGGGGCTAAAGGATTTAATGTGTCTCTCAACCTCTCAGTGGCGGAGAGGGCTGCAGTCTTCTCTAGCAAGTTTCGTAAAGGCCTTGAGTCAACCTGCAAGGTATAACTTGTAATCAGAAAGATTGCCATTTGGTGGCAACGCTATTGAGGGAAGCAACCAAGCAACATCATACAGGGTATTTTTTCGTGTCTACTGGCACTAGCAGTAGACAGGGAATTTTATGTTTTATGTCATGAGTTTAGCCCACAAAAATTAACAGTGTTTTAGGTGACTACAAATGTTTTTTTGAGATGCTTCACTCTAAAAAATTACTTTCATTTCACATTTTCACCAGTTGAATAGTTAACAATGAAAGTAATAGGTCAAGGTCATTCGAAACGGCTAATCTTCAATTTCTGTAAATGAGGATAGATTTATAGTAACGGTCACATTTATAATACCTAGTGTGACTTTCTAAGACATAGTTCAACACGTGCAGAGCAACAGCAAAGAAGGATTACATAATGAAACAGAAGTGGTATAAATAAACAACTCCAAACAGAGACGCATATTTCTACTCGATGCTATATGAGTATATGTTGTTTCAACACATCAACTCATGTACTGTAGACATATTCTACCGAACACACACTCCATCTTTACTCATGTACTGTAGACATATTCTACCGAACACACACTCCATCTTTACTCATGTACTGTAGACATATTCTACCGAACACACACTCCATCTTTACTCATGTACTGTAGACATATTCTACCGAACACACACTCCATCTTTACTCATGTACTGTAGACATATTCTACCGAACACAAACTCCATCTTTACTCATGTACTGTAGACATATTCTACCGAACACACACTCCATCTTTACTCATGTACTGTAGACATATTCTACCGAACACACACTCCATCTTTACTCATGTACTGTAGACATATTCTACCGAACACACACTCCATCTTTACTCATGTACTGTAGACATATTCTACCGAACACACACTCCATCTTTACTCATGTACTGTAGACAGATTCTACCGAACACACACTCCATCTTTACTCATGTACTGTAGACATATTCTACCGAACACACACTCCATCTTTACTCATGTACTGTAGACATATTCTACCGAACACAAACTCCATCTTTACTCATGTACTGTAGACATATTCTACCGAACACACACTCCATCTTTACTCATGTACTGTAAACATATTCTACCGAACACACACTCCATCTTTACTCATGTACTGTAGACATATTCTACCGAACACACACTCCATCTTTACTCATGTACTGTAGACATATTCTACCGAACACACACTCCATCTTTACTCATGTACTGTAGACATATTCTACCGAACATACACTCCATCTTTACATATGCAAAGGCAATGAAAAGCATATTTAGACAATAGCAACAATAGCTTTACATATGCAAGTACATTCACTTTATATGGGAGTAGGAAACCCGGTTGTATGAATGCTATTCTATGTGTCAAATACATAGAGAGTAGCCATATGAAGTATGCCAAAGTGCTATTTGACATAGTAAATGGCCACCAAGTTTTTCATTGTCAAGCAACCATCTCAAACATTCTCCACAAGGATAAATTTTAGCGATTGAAGGTCATGCACACCTGCAAAACATGTCATTTTGAATAGTGGCATGTCTGAACTCAACTGAGTAAGATTTCAAGGAAAGATTTCAAGGAAAGTTTATCACCTGCTCTTCAATGTCATCTATCTGCTTCTGAAGCTCCTTGGCGAGTGCTTGAAATGACTTCTGTTCTTCTCCAATTTGCTCTATCCTCTTCCTGGTCACGTCCATCAAACTGCCAATAGAGTTACCCATGTCAGCACACATTTCCAGGCGTGTCATCATCGCCTGCTGACCTTGCTCAGCTGTGCTGGGTGCAACTTTTTCTTCAAAGTCAGCTGTGAGAGTATCAAGTGTAGCTAGCATGGAATCTCGTGTTCTGCCAATTGCCTGCAATATTTATTATACACCAGGTGAGTTCAGTGCAAGGATTTTAATCATACAGACTGTGTAAACCAACATTCTGTAACTAGATGCTTTAACTGTGACACGTAACAATGGTGCGTCCAAATAGCATATTAAATACGAAGCTATGGTACCACACCTGGTCCCTTGCAACACATCCCCTGATAACCAAAAGCTATTAGCAAATAAAATTAAACATTCAATTTTATTGGTTTTGCAGCTTCCTGCTAATGGATCATAGACAACAAGGACTTGAGGGTTGGAGCGTGTCAAATAAGGTCTGCATTTTGCTCATTCCAGCATTTGTGTTACAGATTTCTAAATCTTGCATAAACTATGCCCCGAATATCTATATTTATCCTTCCACAAATATAACAAGCATTTTATAGATTGTGACACTAACATACTACCTAACAGATCATCAACATGCTAACCGTACTAACCATCGTATGTATGTTTGAGTTTATGAACTTTCTGTTGCTACAATTCACTATCCCAACTCCTTCGCTATTAGATTACAAACTTCTAAAACACATCTGTTCAAGTCACTCAATAATTCCTGATTTCTGTCTTTTCATTTTCTTTCTTTTGTCACGTAACAAAAAACATTTTTTATGATCACCAATGCCAATAACAAGTTATGCGTACAAGTGAAGATGTGGACGAAAATATAGTAAACAGCTTTTAGGAGACACTGTGACCTCTAAGCTCGCCTCAGGCAGCGGATGACATCACGAACACGTTATGATAAAGGGAGATATTACCAGCTGGCCTATGAGGTAAATATAGTTTATAAAAGGTCGTACCTGCAGCTCAGTTTTCAGACTGTCGAGATCGTCTTTCTGCGTAGACAAAGCCTGTGCTCTCTCCTCCGCGTCAATAAAACTTTGTTCTACACTGCTAAGAGTGTGGTCTACGTTTTTGTGCGCCTCATAGTTAGAGGTCATTGTTACTATATTTTCTGCGGCTGTGGATCCGAGAACTTGAAACTCCCCATGAATCTCTTTTACTTCTTCAGCAGTGGAAGGCAAGAATTCACTAAGAGATTGTAACTTGCCGATGCTACAATATCAACAATCATGATCTTTGACAAGTTAGAGGTAAGTTAGCAGATTTATTGCATCCAAAAGGTTTAATGTCGCTCCACCGAAAAAAAAAGAGCAGAATATAGGCAACATTCGCTTCGCCCTTAATAGGGCTAAATTTATCTTCCGAAAATTCTGACACGCCATTTGAAAAATAGACCGTCAGCCTCTATTTGAACGCCACCTCCAATTTCTCCACTATAAAGAAAAGGTTGAAAAATAGAGCGCCTTGGCGCTCAGTTAGAGGTTTTACGGTAATCTTGAAACATCCCAGCAATCAGATCAGCTCAAACATAAAAAATAACCGCAAATGATAGAAAAATACCGATACTTTCTGATAAAATTTTGTAAAAATTTTCTGCAAGTTCATCTATAAAGTAGACAAGGGTTCACACAACTAATACGGGTGAAAAACTTAAGGTTTGATATGTTGCAGAATTCAAGATGTTTAACTCCTTTTGCTCCATTTGCATATTATCATTTCCAGAACTTTCTGAGAGTAATGACATTTGTCAGTTTATCGTCTCATATGGAACCACTGACATCCAAATAAATTCTAGAATATTCTACTATCACTGACCTCGGCTCAAGCTCTCCTATACTGTGTACAAGTGCCTTCTGTTCATGAATTCTAGCTCGCTTGCTCTCCAAGTCACTTGTCTCTTCGCCAATCATCTTAGCCTGGTGGTCGAGGAGAGCGAGCGAGGTCTCCACCTTCTGCAGCATGTCCTCATAACTCGTCCAGTTGCTAAGCAGTTTGTGTAATGTGTCACTGATAGCTGAGTGCTCATCGTTTATTGATGTCCACATCTCCGACAGCAACTGAAACAGGGATGGAAGCAATTACTCGATCATTGACTATTTTACGAGCTAACACGGCATGAATACCAAAGGATGTTTTTAAATATTATTTCAGGGGATTATAGTGCGCCGATCATCTGATTAAACAACAAAATCCGGTGATCAATATTCTACAGAGTCTAGCTTGAGATCCACACCTATTACTGAAATACTGTGAATGGTCAGAAAATCACATCTATTTAACAAACTAGCCAATAGCATTGCCTCCTAGTATGTTCCTTTTCAACACATGAAGTTCATTTAAAACGTCTCCCAGTCAAGTGAAGAAAGGCTTTAATAGGAACAATTCAATAAAATGCCAATATAGAGTAATCAGTACATGTATCAGACGCAGCAGCTACGCAGTGCATTGTTAAAATGGTTATTCTATATTATTAATGCTTTTAAAGAAACTTCAAGTAACATCAGAAAAAAGCGAGTTAAATTGTTCAACTTTCAGCAGAGTAATTCAACAAACTGGTAGGCCAGTTGCCCACCGACAGAAGGTAGGCCAGTTGCCCACCGACAGAAGTTGACATTTAAGAATTGTGCTATGACGCAGCAACTATACAATTGACACAGGCTCATGTTAAGTGGTAAAACGTTAATTTCTGATGAAATCATCCTGTTTTTCAAAACCACTGTACAAGGGCTTTTGTTGATAGAATAGTGATTTGCTTAGAACCAATGTAAAAAACTCCACACGTTTCATCCAGCCACCCTAACTTTATATTATTGTAATAAAGCTTTTATGCTTCATTGATAGCTTAAAGCTACACATTCCTATTCCTCATCTCTACCGTTCATGTTAAAAAAGTTGAAATGAACAATTTTTGATCAAGCAATTCAACTGGCCATATTAGGGCCAGTTGCCCACTGACAGCAGTTGGCATCTAGGAATCGATGTTATTACTCAGCACCCATAGAGTTGATTATGGCTCAGCTCTACTGATGTAGCGATGCACTAATCTATGATCAAAACCATGCTCAGTGTTTTTAAAAATTACGGCACAGAAGTTCCTGTTGATAGGATGGTGATCAGCCAATATACACTACCCAACAGTATCTCATCCTAGAACTATACGGTATGATGTGTTTGTTTGGTATCTCTATTCCTATCACATCAGCGTCACATCACAACATTCTTTAAAACAGATATTACCTGTGATTGTCGTTGGATTATATCAACATCTTGTTTGGCGAGAGACGGCAGCAGACCTTCTGCTCTCTGTAAGCAAGAGTCTACTGAAGGCTGTAGCAAGTCTAGCCTGCTGCCAAGCTCATCAGCGACTGCTAGAGCATCTCTCGAGTCATCACTACCATTTATTGCCTCAATGTTAATTTGTCGAAGGTCGGCTGTGACCTGCTGAAGTGAGTCGGTGATTTCATTATGGTGGAGACAGTGGGCGCTAACATCATCCAGTAGTTGCTCAAACTTGGCTAATTTCACCTGGAGAAGAATATATATGATGTGAAATTTGAGACTTTTTCAAATGCGTAAATTTTGTCTTTGAGATATGGTGGAGACAAATCAAACTGCTGATCACTCTGGTATAAAGATACCTGATAAAATCATGAGAGCTGACATGGTGACACAACTCTCAAAGAATAGAGAGTCTGTAATAACATTGACTGATCTGCTCTATTTCAAGGAATCGATACGAGTGTAAGCCGACTTTACAACTGCAATTTATACTTCGCATAAGACAACACACTAGTAAGGTTAGTTATAGTACTTGGTATTTCCTCATGACACACACGCGAAATAACTCTTATGTCGCATAGGCATCTTTTCATGTCTGCAGTTGGTCGGTAAATTTTTATGTTTCCTTCAGATTTGGCTAATATGTTGAATTATTTTACTGTCTTATCTTATTTCACTGAATTAAGGATCATTAAAACGTTTTATCGAAATTGGTCGGTAACTTTTTGTTTTCCAATCTACTCACTAGCATGACAGCGAAAGATCCAACAGTTAGGTTACTGGTAAACCTGCACACCTACAAAAGCTCTGTACAGACTGTATGTATGAGTACCTTAACATGGTTTATGCAGGTATTGTACTGCGTCTCGAGGGAGCTGATAGGCTTGTCGTATGTTATTCCTCGCGGCCGGAGGCCCTGTGTCAGAGACTTGAGCTCTAGAAGTCTGTCAGCGCTGTCAACCAGATCCTCTAAACGACTCTATAACAACAAGATTGGAGTTATCTTACTTCTTGTTTATAATCGACTGCTGCTTGTAAGATGTGATCTTTTCTGACGAGTGACAGAAGATTACAGTCTATCAATATGTGTCAGTTGTAGGAGTGTTTTTCCCCACTAATTCTATGAAGACTTTGTGCTGTGCTGTAACAATGCTTGAATCAAACATGATGCACACAATTAAATATACAGTATATATATATATATGCACAGGTAGTCCTCCCATAACATCAGGCTTAATGGCACTCAGAGTTATGTCAGAGTGTTAAATATTGTAAAAATTGGCAAAAATACATGTATGCCTATAGAGGCTAAATGAAAATGAGAAAATATACTTTTAAAAGCATTAAAGTAACCACGAATGTATAGATATCACACATGTACACGTACACCAATCATGACATTGTTTTATGACCATACGGTACTGAATATTAGGCTAATATTTGCCATAGCTGAAGCATTATAGAAAAGACCTATAATACATACAAGTGCTAAACAAATAGAGAAGGGCCAAAAGAGTAAACATAAGTAATAGGTAAAAATATGTAACATCCGCCGCAATGTACTCTATGATAGCCTAACATGTGTTTACATTCTCGTACTCACGCATAAGCTAAATAAAAAATAACAAGTTGAAATTTGATGTATTTGTTAGAAGTTTACACTCATTATTAAAAACAATCAATAGAAAGTAGAAAAATGGTAGATAAAAGATAAAGATGATAAAAGGTGGCGAAGTGCAGTAGAGTGTGACTAGCCTATGACTATATATATACATGTGTATATATCTTAACGCTTATCTAACTCTGCATAACAGCGTATTTATTATTGGTGTATGAAATTCATTTTAGACATTTTATCTGAAGAGTGTGATACTTATTGTACCACATGAAACTATTAGTAATAAAATGTTTAACTTATAGAGTGAAGTTCCACTTATACATATTTTACATGTGTATAGATAGATATATATATATATATATATATATATATATATATATATATATATACAGTCAAACATGGATAACTCGTCCACGGATAGCTCGAACACATGGTTAATTCGAACATTTCCTTTGGTCCGTTCCCACGTAATGATAAATTGCTATAGATAACTCGAACTCAACACTGTTAATTCGAACTGTTTTTTTGCCCAACGGCTACCGAAACGGTTGTTATCGCTTTAGAAAATCACTTTATTCAAAGCCATAGAGGTAAACTTCATCTTTTCGTAATTCATAAGCGTCGTTATTACCACCATCGGCAAAATATTTTTGTCAACAACTTTTCTAAAGGTTTGGTGAAATTTGATTTATACTGCTATACGATGAGTAGCACGGGCTAGTCGGGTCACGCGCGCAAGGATTTTCGCCACGCACATACAAAACAAAAATCGCATGTTGTTTTTGTTTTGTATGTGCGTGGCGAAAATCCTTGAGTGCGTCACCCGGCTAGCCCGTTATGAATAGTTTTCCGACGTTGATTCCGTGTTGAATCAACGTCGGAATGTTGAATGTTTAAAACGTCTTAAAAATTGTTGTAATTAAACGTATACGTTGTCTGAGCTACAAAAAACTATTCATCGTTTGACCTAAACACAGAATACGTGTGTACATTCAATAAGTATCTATTAAAAAAACGTGAGTGATATAGAATGTACGTAAAACCTCGTAAAACTTCTAATTGAACTGCCTCGGAGTGTTGCTCTTAACGAATCCCAGGTAAAGTAAGATAATCTTTGCATAAACTTCAAGAAAAAACGGCAAAATTGATCGTGGGTAAAACCCCAAAAGAAAAAAATATCTTTTCTTTTGAGCATTTCAACAACGATCAAGTTTTGCCAATGTCAATCTGAAAAACGTCCTGGCAATAACATCACCTCAAACAACAAACCAATCTCAAGTGATAGAAAAATCTCTATACTTTTTCATAAAAACGTTTTAAACTTTACATTAGGAGCATTTAATTTGAAACAAGCCATTTGTGCTTTTGATTTATATTATAGTTTGTATATGTACATGTATCTACTAATAAATAAGTAAATATATGGACTTGTGACAGTGCTCTGATAACTTGAACGCTCTGATAATTCGAACACTTTTGCTCGGTCCCTTGAAGTTCGAGTTATCCATGTTTGACTGTATATATATATATATATATATATATATATATATATATATATATATATATATATAGTCATAGGCTATACGTTATTTTATATATTATATATATAATAACATATGCAATGAAAACTCGAAGGGGGTTTTATTTAACGACAAAACTGCTTAACAATGGGGTTTTCGGATGTAACCCCTGTTGTTAAATGAGGAGTACCTGTATAGGTATATTCAAACAATGAAAACATTTTCACCTGGCTGCGAGTGATCATTTATTTTTCATAAGCATTATAGCATTAAGCAGCATATGCTAAAGTACATCAGCATTGCTATGCCACCAAATCTCGACATATGAATTTGTCAACATTAGCTGCAATATTTGACTTCATACCAAAGTAATGTCTAACATACAGCGCTGGAGGTTTTTCAAACATTTCAGTTTTAAAACAAAAGGGAAGGAAGTTGGTAGAAATTCAATCTAAAATACAGAAAACTAATAGTGAAAATATATAGGTTAAAATTTTACTTAGTTTATGTTAGGTCACTTGCATGACATTAAGTTACATTAAGTTACATTAAGGTTGTTCTGAAGACGCTAAAGATCTTTGGGTTACCTACACATTGCTGACAGCCAAAATATATTGTCAAATTACTGACCATGTTTGCAAAAATTACTAAAAAGGTTAAGAGAGTAACTCTATAACAAAAAACCAAAATAGTGTTTGTTACGTAAAGATTACCTGGATGATGGTAATAGCACCAGTAAGTTCTAGCTGATTAGGCGTAGACTTGTACTGTGTCATCACTTCCTCAGATTTCTTTATGCTTGTCGCAATGTCTGTGTAGAAGATGTCACAGTCCTACAATGTCATGGGTACACAACTCTCAGCGTTGCTTTTATGGTTAAATATGAAAGCTTCAATAATGCAAACCTAAAATACCAAAAAATGTTGCCGCCTTATGCAGTCTTAAATGTTCCATAATCTAAAGATTCAGTTTGAGTATTACTTGGTCTGAATAAACAATTCGTGAAAAACAAATGAGCTGTCTGAAACTCTCCTATGTTTCTAGTTGCCCTCTTTTGACAGTTTTATGTAGATTAACCACAACATTGGCCAAACTTTGAAATAACCAGCTGAAAAATAAAAATGGAATGTCATAAAACACCTTTTACATGTTGAGTGCAATCGCTAACCTTGAGTTTGTGTATGATGTCATCTAGAGTAGACAACTTCTGTTTAGTCTCAGTTTTAGCTTGTTCCAACTCTATGCTAGAATTGTTCATGTCATGGCGGATAGCAGTCTGTCCTTGCAAACTCGTGTGCTGCAGCACTGTTTCAGAGCGAGTTTTTGCCTCGAGCAGTGGTACTTCGGCTTCCAGGTCATTGCTTATGGCCTTGAAAAATGATAAGAGTTTTTAGTTTGTGATGATAAATGAAAATGATTGGTTACAAGCACCCAAATCTTTCGACTGCTCATCAAAATGCTAGCCCCAAAAAATATAGCGCATGGTCAGTAGTGCATCACATTAATTACTCTTGTAGAATTAATGCTAGCTCACTTCATCCTAGAATTGACTTTTATAGAGTATAAAAATGAATGGGTTCCAGAATGGGACTAAAGTAAAAAAAGAGTCGCCTCAGGAAAATATCTACATGGTGATGTTATATTGGGATGGATTTTAAACAAGAAATAGTTTATCATAGCAAATGCGTTAAGATATGCGTTAAGTTATACAGTATTTTCACCTTTAGCAAAAGCTTAGAGATGCTAACTAGTCTGAATAGTTTTTGTTCAGATTTTTTTTTTAATCTTTAGCTTATCATTTACAAGTTTTCCCTAAAGTTTAGATGTTGACTTCAACGTTATACTTTAAAATTAAAACGACCACCTTTAAATATGGTTAGATGGTGTAAGTTGGCTGGGGTATAGGTTTACCCCAGCCGACTTACCCCAGAGTTTACCCTAGCCATTGATAAATTGGCTGGAGTAAACTCAGATGTAAAAAGCTCTGTTGTCTAAATGATGAACTTTTATTTAGTTCAGGGAATCTTCCACTACTGCTTATAACATATCCTAAGTGTAAGGATAATGCTCACAACTCATAACTATTAAGCCAGACTTGAACTAATGGCCACTAATTGCTATTCTTTGATCTCAAGCTGACCCATATAGCAGCAAACTTGCTAAAACGCCTCACTCTTGTGCACAAAGACTGGAATTCTGTCACTTCCCGGTTGCAAAAACAAAAATATGGATCTTATTGAACAGTGTGCATTAGTAACACGCGTGAAATAACTAAGAAAAACAATTTTTTGAGATATTATACGAACTTTTTCGGTTACATGTGAATATGTACATCTATCTCATACTGCAGGCCATTGTAATAGGGTAGTGCGAAAAACACGCTGGGTTAAAATCGTGTGAATGGGAAACACGTTAGCTTTTTTCTTGAGTAACTCCAGAGACGGTACAAGAGGAAACGCAAATGCTTTAGGTTTTACAAATTGAAAAGATTAGCCTCTAATTATAATTCATCAAGTCCCGCTTCACGTAGGTAGACTCATCATAAAACGAGTACTGACCGCACAGGTTCTGTCAGCGAGTGCAATTATTTATAAAAGCCATAAAGCCACTGCAATTAAACTACGAGTATGTAGTAATGCGTTACCCCTTAGGCGCTTGTGGATAAAACACTTTGTGTAAGAGCTGTTTGACGTCTAATAGTACCTGGTTATTTTGATCTTATAGAGCTGTATAAACAGTATTGTTTTTAAAGTAACCATTTTAATTCCTTTTGCATGAGCTTTGAAAGTATAGAATAGGAATGTGTAGCTAACTTAGGAATAGGAATAGGAATGTGTAGCTAAGAAAGCATGGAAACTTTATTGCAATAATATAAAATTAGAGTGGCTGATGAGACGTTGCGGAGTTTCTACATTGGTTATAAGCAAATCACTATCTTATCAACAAAAGCTTTCGTGTTATGGTTTGAAAAACGGCACTTTGGTCAGAGATGAGCGTTTTACTACACCAGGTAGTCTGTGATCAATGATATACAGCCCCCATGTGGGGGGCTGTATATCATTGCTGTGATATAGTTGATTGAATAGTTGGCGAGTCATAGCGCAATTCTTAAGCGTTAGTTTTGATCTGTGGGCAACTGGCCTTAATATGGCTTGTTGAATGACACCGTTAAAAGTTGAATATTTCAAATTGTTTTGTTTTAACATAAAAGTACTTTTGATGTTAACACCTTTTGATGCTATTCTTCTGGGCTTCTTTAAAAGCATTAATAGTATAGAATAATCATTTCAACTTTTCTTTAGGTTACTTATTGAAGCAATTAGGGCAAAGGTTAAGTAAGTTTTAAAAAGCAACAATTGCGATACTGTAATATCATTGGAAATCCTTCTCCAACTAATTTGTGTTGCAGAGAAAATGCGTTGCCCCGCTGTTTGGCTTTAAATATACTGTTAAAAACTGCTCGTTACTCTATATTGGCACTTTGTGAGTTGTTTCTATTAAAGCCTTTTTCACGTTTGTAAAATCGCCTCCGTTAATCAACTTGAACAACTCTTCAAAATTTGTATTTGATTAGTAGTATTAAACAGTAATCTGTTTTAATTACAGGTTGGTCTACTCCTAAGCAAACGCAGTTGTATGAAGGAATCTTTGAACAATCGCTGGCAAGGGCATTCGTTTAGATGTAGAGCTCTAAAATGCTGGATGTTTCATATCAGCTACTATAATAGTCATCAGTCTCTTCTACGGTGTTATCTACTGTGTATGTATAATAATAATGGCACTCAAACGAAATAATGTGTATTTTGTAATTTTTTAGAAAGCAAATTTGGTGATTAGCTATGATATATACTTCGCCAAGGTGACGTCAACATTAATAAAACATTTTCATGCTTTCAGATAATCCGATGCATGCATACATACTTGCAATTTGTCTCTGTGGGCCTGTATGTGAGAAAGATTTCCAGAAGCGTCTACCTTGAGCTGACTTCGGTGCTTTTGAAGCCAGCTGCTCACATCTTCCATAGTGCTATCTAGGGCAGAATGCTCAGCCACAAACAACTCACTGTTTTCAGCTCGACTCTATAATTGCAAAATCCCCCAGTCTGAACGTCTAAACTGAAACTCCTCATCCATAATAGATAAATTTTTAATGGAAAGGTGAAATTGGAAACGGAAAGAAAGATAAGCAAAGTAACATAGATGCAGTTGATATTTTAAGACGTAATCTCGAATTCAAACAGACAACAAAGCAAAGGTTAATACACTTTCAAGTAGTTCATACGCAGTTCTGCAATTTAGTTCTACATGGCAGCAGTTGTTACTTGGACTATCCAGCAACACCTACCTTACATGTATGCAATATAATCTCGTAGTCTGCCACCAAGGCCATGCAGCTTGCTGATGTATGCAACGCATTTTCCTGGTCACACAGTGAGTCAACATGGCGGCGATGTGACTGCACATCAGCCAATAGTTTCTACACGGGCAATGCAACAACACAACATGGTTAGCTGTCAAACAATAAACAAGCAAATCACAGAAAACACGGGAGCATTATCAGTAAACGGACGAGCTCTGGAGGAGTGCTGAGGCTACGTTCAATTAGCCAATGTGGTTTCATATTGCATTTTGGTCCTGTTGGAATTAAATGTTTTTTCTATTTTTCTATATAAATAGTTTGCATGTCATGGTTTCAACAAATTGACCATTGACCTTACTAGCTCTCAGTTTAGACTTATTGTTGACAGATATTGCTAGTTCTGTACGATAATCAATTATCAATAATTAGCTAATCAAATTGATATATACAATGGCTTGCAGATTTAACCTTCAACTTTTTTTAAAGCTCATTAAACATGTTTACCTATGCCTACAAAATTTTGTGTAAGCCAAAAGAGGGAAAAATAAAATCAGCTAATTATGCAGCAAAGTTCACAGACAATGAGTGTCAGCATGAATCATAAAAAGGTTGTTCTTTATAGGGTTGACAACATTCAATAATAAAAGCATCGACCAGTGTGAATTTAAGTTGTCAGTTTATTTAGATAGAAATGGCCGTTAGCTGAACACTGCAAGCTAGGCTTGCGCTAGCTCAGAGCTCTATTTAAAGGGTGCAGCAGTAGCTTTCTCGAACACCAGTTAACACGAATGGATGATTAGAAAAAAAGAAAAAAGAGAAAGAGCAGTTGTTGAGGATAAAATAAGTAAGGCACTTCACAGTCACGACTCAAACCTTTGAGAGATGAGGAAAAGTGTTTGGCTGTTTACCTGAGTGTCATCCAACTGCTCCTGTTTCTCTATTAGAGTGCCTTTGAAGGGTAGCTCTACGTTGATCTGTTGTTTGACTCCATCTAGCCAAAGCTTTAACTGTTCATAGGCTTCATCATATGAGAGCCTGAGCAACACAAAAGCACAGTAGTATGTACATGGTAGTATGTACACTGTAGTGTGTACACAGTAATATGTACATGGTAGTATGTACACTGTAGTATGTACGCAGTAATATGTACATGGTAGTATGTACATGGTAGTCACAATAAAGGTTTGCTTTATCTATCTATGTATTTCTGTTTTGATTAAGGCTCACACGACACCTTTATTAGACGCACTACTAATATATATATATATATATACATATATGTCATGAAACCTTTAATTTCATGCCACCTTTATTTTAATGTCACTCCTGTTTAATCGCCACTATAAGAAAAGGATTGAAAAATAAAGCGCCACCCTTTAATTGAACACCACTTTTATTTGACCATCACTTTGACATTCTTTGATCTTTACAAACCCATAATAGCAAGTGAAGAGAAGTGTTCTCAAAATTGTACTAATATGATTCAGTTACATCAATAACAATTATTTCTACTGTTGTTTCTGTTCGTATTGAAGTCCGTTTTCCAAATTTTAGTTTTTCTCATTAAAACTTTGAAAGCAGCACCATAAAATTATGCAATATATAACTGTATTAGGCTATTAGTAGTTCCTTGCTTGATGCCTTCTTAATACTTTGCCATATGTGAAAAAATGGATTACATTTATGATGGTATATGAATGACTAGTTTAGGCTGAAAGTTGTGTTTAGCGATGCTGCTAAAAGCTCATCATTTGTGAGAAATGCAACACGTAAGTTTTGCTCTGCTCAAAAAATTGTTTTGAAGCTAATATCGACTAATTCAGCAGTGCAGAAGGAGAGTTGAAGTCAAAAAACATTGTGGAAGGTATTGAACAGCCAGAAAATGTTCCTTCCATCGAAAGCAACAATCAGAACGCATCTGGCCAAGCAAATATTTGTGTTTCATAAATGTTAATTTTTGTTTCTGTATGTATTATGAGTATGCTTTGTTTATGTCACTTGTTCTTGAATACATATATTTGTAGCGATTGATAGATTATTATTATACAACTTATAAATTTTCAGATATATAGCATATTAGTTGATGGCATCCTTGCAGTTGTCTTAACACGGCTATCAATGAAAAGGACGCTCATAACTTGGCTTCTGTCACATATAAAAGGCCAGTTTTGGCTGCAAACTGTAGCAAACATTGATAAGTGCAATGAGCTTTTATGCAACATCATTAAATATAGTTGTGTAATGAAAAAGTTCCTTATAATTCAAAATTATATTTAAAAAATTGAAAGTACCAACAAATAGAAAAGCAGGGCACAGGACCACAGGCTATAGTATGATCACAGGTTATTTGTATGCAGTAGATATTAACTGGTAAAGATATTTTTCGGTTTCCCAATGCATATTTGTTTAGGGAGCCTTGACAAGTTAGCAGATTTATTGCATCCAAAAGGGTTATTGTTGCTGCTTGAAGGAAAGTGCAAAATATAGGCGACAATCGCTAGGCCTGTCAAAGGGTTAAATTTACCCTCCCTAAAATCTTCCATAAAAACGCCAGCCTCTATTTGAGCACCATTTTATTCCTGTCACTATTGGTGAGTTTTTTGGACAATCAACACCGACCCGCTGTTGCCAGTTGAGGCATTCTAGACCACTAGGCAACTACTGCTCCCTACATAGCTGCTTTACATGTAAATGCTATTTAAAAGACTTGCAGATATTATGAGTATAACTCATGCTCGTTTTTGCTTTTCTTACCATTTGGCCTTGAGTTTATCGAGCTGTACTGCTTTGTTGTCTTTCTGGTCAGTCAGCGTTTGGAGTTTAGACTTGATAGCCTCAACTGTCTTATCTACAACTTCATGGCTGTCAGGGCTCGCTGACTTTACAGCATCAGACAGTGTTAGTAGCTGACCATATTCAGCAGCACTCAGGTGCAGTTCAGCTTGTAGTTTCTACAAGTTAAGAATATCCATAGCAAGCGTCTAGTATAGAATACTCGGATACTGTATACTCGGATACCGTGTACTCGGATACCGTGTACTCGGATACCGTATACTCGGATACCGTATACTCGGATACCGTGTACTCGGATACCGTATACTCGGATACCGCATACTCGGATACCGTGTACTCGGATACCGCGTACTCGGATACCGTATACTCGGATACCGTGTACTCGGATACCGTATACTCGGATACTGCATACTCGGATACCGCGTACTCGGATACAGTATATTCGGATACCGTGTACTCGGATACCGTATACTCGGATACCTTATACTCGGATACCGTATACTCGGATACCGTATACTCGAATACCGTATACTCGGATATCGTGTACTCGGATACCGTGTACTCGGATACCGTATACTCGGATACCGTATACTCGGATACCGTGTACTCGGATACCGTATACTCGGATACCGTATACTCGGATACCGTATACTCGGATACCGTATACTCGGATACCGTATACTCGGATACCGTATACTCGGACACCGCGTACTCGGATACCGCGTACTCGGATACCGCGTACTCGGATACCGCGTACTCGGATACCGCGTACTCGGATACCGCGTACTCGGATACCGCGTACTCGGATACCGCGTACTCGGATACCGCGTACTCGGATACCGCGTACTCGGATACCGCGTACTCGGATACCGCGTACTCGGATACCGCGTACTCGGATACCGCGTACTCGGATACCGCGTACTCGGATACCGCGTACTCGGATCCCGTATACTCGGATACCGCGTACTCGGATACCGCGTACTCGGATACCGTATACTCGGATACCGCGTACTTGGACACTTTTAAAATGTGCTAATGGCAAAACGCATTACAACCCAACCAACAGAATTTCAAACATCTTGCTGAGTTTGTCTCTGAATAAATAAATGAACAAGTCATTTATCACTGTTCACTTATGCAATCCTAAATTCCAAAAAGTCTGAGATCTATGAAGGTTACAAAGTAATCTGTGATTCTGAAACTCGAATTCACAAACACTTCATAAAAGTTGCTCTTCTACAGTGTAAATCACACACTTCACAGGTACATATTATAACAATTGTAACATGGACTAGATTCGCTATGCACGATATACATTTATATGAATCATAAAAGTGATGATGCTATTTAGCTATGGTAACATAATCTTAGATTTAACTTTTTATATCATAAAAGTTTTTAGTCTCTTGCAACGTTTCTTTGTCTATAGAATTTTAATTCTATCGGCTCTACATTTATGGATATTAATTTTTGCACAAATTTTTTGATTTTAAAATTGATGTTCCCACGACCAAACACGAGAGAAGCGATTGTTTGGGGGCTTTATAATAAATGAATATGTGCACACAACTCACGAAAATTATTCATCAACACCGTCACAAACCCTTGTACCAAAATCTCTTCAACAAAATTAACCATTTTTCAATGGAGTCGTTTAAGTATAATAACGATACAAACCACATATAAACCTATTTAAATATGCTACCAAGCCTTTGAAATTTGTAGACTATATCCTAAAACTTACCCATCTGATCGGATAATACATAACCAGACAGATTAATTTGGCCTAAAATCGCTATTAAAACCTGACAAGCCAACACCGGCCAAGACCGGCCAACAAAACGCCGATAAAACCGTGCGACCGAGAGTAGAACCATTAAGTCGTGCGTATTTCACGAGAAAAACGTGCACATTTCACCAGTCTATGGCATTGTCCAATTGCCGAAGGTTTCTAATATCTTTCCGTTTTTAATATCTTGTAAAAATAATTAACTATAAGAATAATTATTCGATTTTATAAAATTATTATAAGATTTAATTATAAGAATAATCATTCGAATTTATTTATCCAAAGGTTTCTGTAATAAACGTAGACCATTTGAGGCGTAGACCGATTTACAGGTACAAAATTGTGGTACACAGTGTATCAGCCTTTTTTATGCCTAATTACCGAAGGTTTCATTAAATTATTTAGAACGTTAGCCAAAATTCTTTACATCTTATGTACAAGCTAGGGCCGAACTACAATGCCCTTTTATGACAAGAACATTTTTTTATTTTGCTCCAGTTTGCAGAAAACTTCCAGACGCGTGAATGCTGATGCTCGCTTTCTGTTACACATCGCTATCAAAACCATTCTACATTCAACACAACCAACTTTCAAACTGTGTATATTACACAGCAACTTGCCATTTTACTTCTAATATTGCATTTCTCCTATTGCAGGGAAGAGATATAAACATATAATCTTTTCCTTTCCTTATTGCTGTTTGTTGTACATGATAACACACAGTACATTACAGCTACCATTGCAGCTACCATTGCAGCTACCACTGCAGTTATCCTAGTGCAGTGCAGTGCCATTTGACTGCTAATATTGCATTTCTCAACCAGCATTACTCTTTCTTTTTTTCCAATATCACTTTGGTCGTAGGCTGTATGACAGGGAAATGTCTAGTTATTTTCGCTATTGGCTTGTTAAATTTTAAATTAGGAGAATAGATTTAAGTTTTTTTTTTAAATTAAAGTACTATCTTAAAACGTTTAAACTAAAATGATCCATTCAGTTAGATTCTAGTTTACAGTCCATCCTATCCTGGCACTATAGGTAGTATAAGCCGGTTGCTTCTTTGAGTTTTAAATTAAGCTTACATCAATTGATTCAAGTTGTCCTAAGAGCACTTCCTTGCTGTCGACTCTCTGGCCGAGCTGAGCGAGCACCTCTTCCATCTGACTTGACCTTTGTCGAAGGCTCTGAGAGACATCCTCAAAGCTGTCTTGATTGGCCAGCGCCGCACCATGTGTACTCTTAGCCGTCTGACAAGTGCAAGAAAGATATCGATTAAATGACATGAGAGAAGATATAAAATCATAGCTAATCAATGTTTGATATTTGATCCGCTTTAAGAATTACCAACTAATGTTATTTCATTATAAAATTGCTAGTACCCTGGCTGTGCTAGTATTGCTAGTACCCTGGCTGTGCTAGTATTGCTAGTACCCTGGCTGTGCTAGTATTGCTAGTACCCTGGCTGTGCTAGTATTGCTAGTACCCTGGCTGTGCTAGTATTGCTAGTACCCTGGCTGTGCTAGTATTGCTAGTACCCTGGCTGTGCTAGTATTGCTAGTACCCTGGCTGTGCTAGTATTGCTAGTACCCTGGCTGTGCTAGTATTGCTAGTACCCTGGCTGTGCTAGTATTGCTAGTACCCTGGCTGTGCTAGTATTGCTAGTACCCTGGCTGTGCTAGTATTGCTAGTACCCTGGCTGTGCTAGTATTGCTAGTACCCTGGCTGTGCTAGTATTGCTAGTACCCTGGCTGTGCTAGTATTGCTAGTACCCTGGCTGTGCGCTGAGGGAGATCATCAGGTCTAACAAGTAAGTGTGCAGTTATTGCCAAATGCAGCGAAGTGGGTGACTTTTGCAGATATTAGTGTTTCAGTCTACCAAGCCGAAGGTCATGAGCTCAAAACCTGTTGTAGGCAAACTTGTTTTCTAACCTTTAAGCATGGTATCAGACGGATGCACATTGCTCTTACCATAAGATTATGTAAGGAGTTTTCACCATGTGGTACTTTTAGTTAAAGGTTGACTTGCAACCAAATTCACATTACAGTTATTTGGTATCATAAGATTCACCATGTCTTACTCTGTTATGTTAAAGGTGCTAAATATGTGAAAATATGATTACAAGCTCTTAAAGCTCAAAAACGAACAGTTAATCGCAGCCACACGAGACCGCCGTAGTTTGGATTCTCTTTCCAAAATGGCTCAAATGTGACACATTTGTGAGAGATGGTTTCTGTTTACACTTTCATGCAACCTTATTCGTCGGAATATTTTCACAAATATACTTCACGCATTCAATAAAACCATGTCTATTGTTCTTACGTGTCTATTTTATCATCATCGTAATGCTGTCACTTTTAGCACTGATATCTTATAACTTACCGTAAAAATTCATTTAATTTTTTAGCCTTAGCTTGAAGGAGTACATATCATTGTCTGATAATCATGACGAGCCTGTTGGTCACCTGTGATAATCAAAAAGTGCTGCAAAAATTATTTGCAAAGTATTGGGTCACATGATCAGATTACGACTTGCCGATTAGACCAGGCCGAAACAAAACTGTAAAGTAGCGAGCATCTATATTTGATACGGGGTCTTCGGTAAAACCCGAAATGTTTGTCATAAACTAGTACTACGATAAGTTTTATATTGAGCTTTGTATTGTCCTTTCAATTCACGTGAGAACAACGTGACAAGACAATAACCAAATTTCATGGCTACGTCATCGAAATAAAAAGATTCCAATCTACGGCGGCTTTTCGTTTTTGAGCTTTTAAGAGCTTGTAATCACATTTCCACATATTTGGCACTTACAACACAACAGAGTAAGACATGGTGAATCTTTTGATACCAAATAACTGTAATGTGAATTTTGTTGCAAGTCAACCTTTGATTAGTTTACTGGTAAGATCAATTTGATTTGTTTAATTATCTAAATTTTCTCAGGAATTATCCAAAAAGTTTCTACAAATTACTCCGAGTGACAAACAAGGTCACAGATAACTATAGCTTTTATTGGAGCCATGTTCAACCATAGCGCAAACTTCTCATCTTAGGGAAATTCCTTGACCTTTTTACCGCCTTTGAGCAACAGTATGATGAATGAGTCTTGAATATGTACTAATTAACTAATAAACGTAACCTTTATATTTGTGATCTGTAAATGAAAATTTATTAGTGTTCATTAATATTAAGGATTGTTTCCTCTTTCACAGCAACTGATATAATGGTTAGAGTTGATAACTCTTCTTATTATTTAATGTGTTTTATTGCTGCTCACTGAACTTTTTAGAGATCTCCATTTCTCCAAATCAATACGTTAAAAATGGCGAACAAGCCAAATACTTTCCGAACAAAAGGAATTGATGTGCCTGCTCTACTTGCACCCATTTCTTAACCCTGAGTTTTGTCAGAGAGCTTTTTCGAGTGCTCTCTAGTTAAAGCAGTTTCTGTTTTGAGTTTTGCTTCTTATGCTCACCTGACCCCCAATACATTCAGACACACATATTGTCCACTGTTGGTACTGACTTGAATTGCCTGAGATAGCGAGTGTATTTTAGTCCTGTGTTTTGAGATGGCATCCATAGCCTGGGTTTGTTCAACGGGACAATGTACAGCTTGCGCTAGCCCGCATGTGGCTTGGTAATTTTCATCTAGGGCCTTGAGCTTTTTTTCTAGTTCCTGTAAACAAAAAAATTAAAATTTTCTCATTTAGGACCTATAATGAACACGGCCAAATCTAGGCTCACTATGAAAGATGTTGTTAATTTGGGGGGTCTGAAAGACAAAGAACACAAGAAAATTGAAAAACTAGACAACGCCAATTTGATATCAGTTTTTAGGTTGTTACAGATTAACACATATGAAAAGCCAAAATCCGGTGCTCGAATACCTATGAACTTTAGTCCTAGGATGGTTTGTTAAATTACACATAGAAAGTAACTTCATCTGGGCAAATATATCTTCTCAATAATATACATACTCCTGTATCTAACAAACACTTCCGCAATTGTCTACAAACATAGCCTATGTACCTCAAGTTTATCCATTTGGTGTTGCTTAGCCTGTCTGAAGAAAGGCACATTGCTTAGTGACTGCAAGGTTTCTCCTACGTGTTTCAGTTCTCCACCCAGAACACTGCTTGCCTCGGCGAACTCATCTATTTCTTGTTGCCAATTCTCATGGCTTGTCCTGTACATTATATATCATTATATCTATTGCAGTCTAATCTATTGCATTAAAATCCATAGAACTCCTTAAAATGCTTGCTAGAAATGAAGCCAATTCACAAAAACCTGATCTACAATCAATTGTTATTGAATTTGTTAAGAACAGTGGGTGTTCTCCTACTGCTAGATATGTTGATTTAGTTTACTAACATTGTTGAATTCAAAATATTGAATGGTATGTTTCACACATCCATTGTCACATCACTGATATGTGTCAACTTTCAATTACTAGATATCCACACCATGATGATTATATTTTTTATTTACCAAAAGATACACTCAACAATTATATTGCTAATTCTTTAAATCCTTAGTCTAAAGAGATAAGATGTGTACATAAGCATAATAGTCTGAAGTTTTCCTCATAGAAATTTTTGTTTTTGCATTTATGACACCACATGGCAATATCTTTCTTTTTATTTATTGATTTTTTATTTTATTTATTTTTTGGTGAGGCCATATGTAATACATATTTTCTATAATAATGGTCATGAACTGCCCAATAACAAATATATAATCTATCATTGCATAAGTGAAAGAGCAGTTCCAGTAAATATTATTTATCTCAATAGTGGTACAGATTTGGGTGAAACAACATCAACGATTTTTTTCTAATTTTGCATTTCTAGCGATAAGAACCAAGATAGAAGCATCTTCGTGTTTATTGAGAACGTTGTAGTGAAATCGTACTCTATACATTGACATTGCATCTACCCAAAATGATGTCTGCTTCTCAATTGCAAGTAGATCGGCAATCTCACCTCGCTTCTTCTAGCTGCTGTTTAATATCTTCCATCTTGGATTTAGCTTTAGTTACCTCACCCTGAGAGGTGTCGGCGTCAGGCTGCAGGGATTTGAGGACCTCAGATTTTTCATTCATGTTCTGAATGGCAGCAGCGCTGTGCACCAACTGGGCCTCCAGATTGCTTATCAACTGTAGCCTTGCACCTACTGAGTGCGAGTTGTTGGGGACGCTCTCACACTCACTTAGTGATTGTTCATATAGTCTCAGATCCCTAAAAAGGATATATACGTACATTATCTCAAACCAAGCGCAATACTGTCTAGCCATTAGTTTTTAGGCAAGATTTAAGATAATGGGCAGCATCCAATATGCATCATAAAATCACATTAATTAAATTGAGTTTCTATGGCCAGTTTTTTGTTGCATCACCTTCACACAGTTTCTTATTTGTGCTTTCACTAGGTTTTGCACACTGATGATGTACACATTAACTTCCGCCAGTCATGTCTGGTGATATGGAGATAATAGTGGCATGATGGTTAGAGTGCAGGAACGATTGTGGTTGGGTGCCCTTCCTAACACCCCCAACAGTTCTTATGTGATAAGAACCACCGACCTACTGATCATAAGTTGGCACGCTAACCAGTACACCTCAGATGTTCCTACTCAGTTTGTTTTTACACTGCCGGTAAAATGACTTACTCATTCTCTTATAATTTCTCTTTTTATTACAAGTGCAAGAAGAAAAGTAGACATACACTCCAGATCATCTGAAAAATTAAAATTTTTATTTAGTATTGATTTTCTTCCACTGATTACCCATAATCCACTGGTCAAACTTGGGTTAATTTAACCAAATCTTTGATAGATTAGGGGTATAACAGGTTCGCTAAAGTGACTCTCTACCCACTTTTGATATTGATGCTGAGCTTGCTGGAAATTGTTATCGGCCATCTTGTGAATGGCATTCTGCTTGAGACTGATAGCCTTGCTGAGACTCACTTGTCCTTGACTGAGGGAGGCTAGTTCTCTCTTAGCCTCAGAGGATTCGGCCAGTTTGTACTACAAGTATACACTTGTCATCAGTCTATTTAGAACATACGTCCTTTCTTTGTACTTGGACAAGGCATTGAACTGGGTCATGTACACCTTACCGATGTCTTATTCTAACCCAAATGATGAGTCATGTCACAGCATCATAAACTAATATAATCATCCCACGGGTGGTAAATATGCGTATGTCAGTCTATAATATAAATTGGAGCTTAGACTGTTATAACAAATGATTATCACTATGTTTTCATCGTGCGGATGATGCAAAGTTGGAATTGTGTGCACATTGATTCACTGTGCTATAAGTATTTCGATGAACACTTATCGCATGGTAAGAGCCATAAGTGTTCATTAATAATAATTAAATTGCATGTTGCAGATTAACAGCGACACGGAAACATAGCGCATGATTAGAAAGAATTCTCTACTAGTTAGAGTTTACAGTTTCTGATTTTGAAGTGGTGAATATTTTGGGATTATGCAGCGTATTGCCATTTACCAGAAGGAACTTTTCAAAATCAGCGTCGAATCAGAATTCATAAGCTATCTTATATAGGGAGTAGCTATAACACTCAAAGAATAATAGATGCTTAATGGTTATAGTGAAGAGGACTCACTATGATGTTCACCTAATGAAATTGGGTTGGTCACATTTATACTAGAACTAGTACAAATCAGGTAATAAATTACTGAATTTCACACAGCCAGCAATATACCAGTTTAACTACTATCATTAATATCATTAATATCATTAATATCATAAATACATAAAGAGGTTTTTTAACAGTAACTTGAGGTTAGCTGCTCATGTTATACTTATAGTAGATTGTAAACATGTGATAAATAGTTATAAATGGTAAATAATAATTTGACATGAGTGAGCGATCACTCGAATATCAAATATGACTTCTGCTTAGCTTACTGCAAGTAGAAGCTGTGCATATTGTTTAGAGCATTGTTATACAAACATTGGTTTTGTGATCTTGGCTGGACATGTCTGAGTCTAGTGACAAAGGAGCCTAGACAACTGGAGACATATCCAGTTGCACAAAGCAATTCAAGGTTGGATGTCAGCAGTCCAGTCAACACCAGTTGCCTTTTTTGGGACTTGAACCCGAAACTGTGATTTGCGGTTTAGGCTTTCTAGACTACCTATGACTAGTAGATGATTCTCTCACATATAATATTCCAAACCAGAAGCCAACACATATGGAGAGGCTGAGAAGACTGATTTGTAAGATTTATATAGTTTCAAGAATGACCAAATGCTTACAACGCTATACAACATTTTTACTGATGGTATTAATTGCCTAAAATCTGTCGATTATAAGACTGAATAACATGGTGTCAACAGATTGTTCCACTTCACCGGAGTAACTGAATTCTTACTTTAGTTTCAGCGTTAGCCAGCGTCTGTTCTAACTCAGTGGCCTTTTCTTGAACAGCGGCTAGCTTCTCCGCTGCCTCTTTACAGCTGCTGTGTACTCTCATTATCGTTGCGTCATCCTCAGCACTTGGCAGGGCTTGTAGAGAGTTTTGAATATCAGCAATCACCTGCTGGCTAGAAGTGGAGCTCACTGTGACTTCCTGAGCAACAGCTATAAAGAATATCACCAGAAATGTTAGCAAACAATCAGGCTTACATATAAATATAGATATAATATACTAGCTGTCCTAGGCGGCGTTGCACAGGTAATAAAAAAGCCTTTGGTCAGAAAATTGATTTGTATTTAACATAATTATAACAACATTTGTCATTCTAACTTTCAAACTACATATCATGAGAAAGGTTTTTTGTGCAGTTGAAATAAATTAAGAAAAAATTAAAAACAACTGTAAAGGTTTTCAAACTTTGTCAAACAACTTTTAAACCTCATATCATGAGAAAAATGTTTCGTGCAGGTAAAATAAATTTAAAAAAAATAAAACGATTATAAAAAGGTTTAGATGTAAATGTGAAATAATTAGCAAGTAATAGCTAAATAAAGTCTGTTTTGCTACGAGTACAATAAAAGATGATTCGGTAATGATACAATTAATACGAACTGAGAAAACTAAATGAAAATTGTGAATATATATATATATATATATGTATATATATATATATGTATATATATATGTATATATATATATATATATATATGAGCAATCTTTATTGTGGTAATCAATTGTGGTAGTGGATATGTTGAATTAATAACAACTCTTGCATAGAAGTGCGTGCATACCTGCCAACTCTCACGCATTGGGCGTGAGACTCACGCAATCACCCCAAAGAGAAAATGAAAATGCGTGAGATTTTTGCCCCAATTTCCACAATTCTATATATACTATCATTGATACATCAATTGCCCAAAACCAAATCTCAAGCATTGCCCCACTCTTGGGTTGGCAGGCCTGATTGTGTGTGTGTATAAAAAAGTTACTGTTCAACCAGAAACTATCCATTAAAACTTTGAATACGACGATACTGGTACCTCTCGATATCGGTACAAATGTAAAAATTAGATATCGTACTGTCTTTGTCTGACCGAACGAAGAGATAATGTTGAGGTTCTCCTCCCGAAGACGATATAATTATTCACGTGCGAAGAATTGGCCTTGACCTCAGATATAGTAGTTGAACTTCACAAAAATATTTCTTAACAGGGACATCGTAACAGGTAGCCGCATTTGTATAATAATCAGCATACGCTATAGCTGGACGCTGAGTTTAAGATTCAATGTTCTCCTCAGATGGATGCGCCTACACATCAACACTGAGAAATATATACATGTATATAGATACATGTATATAAGTTTTAGGGTTTTACCGTGGTAATGTCAAGTATTGTGATGCCAATTGCAAATTAAATTTTTTCGAGCTTTGTCAGCTCTGTGTCATGGTTCCGCACTATGAGGAGCCAGCTGACAAAATTAATAACAAATAATTTCTTTAGATTGATTGTGGAAAATTTTTTAGATTTGTCTTATCTGATTTTTAGATCTCATTATTAAAATTTGTTCATATCTGTAGTAAATTTAACTTTCTTCCACCTTTTTATCTTGTCATACAAAACTGTTAGTCTTTTTGAATGAAAATGCATGATGTTTTATGGAACTACACAAATTTGTGGCAACAGTGTGGGTCTTTAATTGATCAAATATTTTTAGAATGGATTGCCACCATTGTTATATCCTCATTCTTCAGATGATTGTCACAAGACCATTCTCACCATCCTCTATCAATCAAAATAAACACTGTACAGCTATGGTTAGGAGATTTCATGAACCTTTTTATCTATGGGCTAAAAAGTTATGGAAACACACAACGCTAATGATTTTTCAACTTCATAGTTGTGAATGCCCTCCCTCAACACCAATGACTACTTCAGTTGAATATTGTATGAATTATGAACTGAATTATGAATTGTTAAATTACAAACAGAGTATTATAATTCTCTCTTCCAATATTAGTGATTTAATTAAATTTTTAATGACACACCATTGATTGCTTCCAGCTCATGTGTGAGTTTTTCGTTCTTTTGCTCAGCATCCACAAGTTTTTCTTCTATTTCTGTTATACTCTCTTCGAGCTCGGGCAGTTGAGAGACGTCAGCAAGCTGTTGAATTTGTTCAGCATGAGCTCGGAGTTTATCCAACTTATCTCGGTGCTCGTCCACTCTTCTCGAGTAGTTTTCCGAGACTTTGCTGGCTGTTATTATACTCCCACCTTCTGTATCGCAGGTCTCATGCTCTGTGCCGACTTCATTGATCCATTCGGATATAGATTTGCTCATTGATTCAGCCTGCTTCCACAGGAACTGCTCCGATTCGGCGCGTCGTAGCCCCTCCTGTAAGTCCTGCAATCATTCAAGTCATATGTTTGTTCATAGACAATAAGGTTTTCTCTTATAACCTGGTTTACGTTAGACATTTGGTACCTGTGCCAACACATGATCTAAGTTCATATTAGTAAACCGGTGTAAAATGGTTTAACCACCCCAAATACTTTATAATACTGTATCATATCATATTATATACTGCGCAAATACTGTATCATATCATATTATATATTGCGCAAATACTGTATCATATCATATTATATATTGCGCAAATACTGTATCATATCATATTATATATTGCGCAAATACTGTATCATATCATATTATATACTGCGCAAATACTGTATCATATCATATTATATACTGCGCAAATACTGTATCATATCATATTATATACTGCGCAAATACTGTATCATATCATATTATATACTGCGCAAATACTGTATCATATCATATTATATACTGCGCAAATACTGTATCATATCATATTATATACTGCGCAAATACTGTATCATATCATATTATATACTGCGCAAATACTGTATCATAATTTGCTAAAACGATGTTCATGTATATCTTTCATTATCTTCGTGTCACGAACAGCGAACAATGTGAACCAAGCCTAAGAGCGCTAGTTCCAGTCGCCATGCACAGACTAGTGATGATGTCACTTCAAAAAATACTTTGTTCCAACTTGCATCAGCCAACACGAAAATGATATGGTCTGCTCAAGACAAACCAGGTGTATAGGCAGTCGCAATTGTACTAAGCTAGTAGACCAATTTGTTATTGCATGAATGTTACTTTGTAAGGAATAGAGGATTTCTGGTTATATATATTAGTAGTGTGGCATCATATATATGCATCATGTTTTAATAATAGCATTGAGATTGAAAATTCAGTATTTGGAGATAAGTTTGCTACTGCTCCTTTACCAAACACCCGATGAAACATTTATGAAGCAGCTCAGTGAGCAAGCAATTGCCAATTACAATCTAAAAGACAAAAAATCAAGCAAAACAGGAAATCAATCTTGATAAACACAAGGAAAGACCAGACAACTTTTTGTAGGTCAGTGATTTGTGGCAGGAAAAGATCCACAATAAAAATTGTAATAAAATAGTATTATTATATTTTATTGCTATTTGGAGGGTAAAAAGAAAGTAATTTTCATAACTTTATTACATAGGTTTTTGATCTAGACTGAGCAAAGCCAGGTAAAGTATGATTTAACAGTCTGCGCCTCAAGCTGGTTGCCAATCACAGCAGAAATCGAAAAAACTATGAGAAAATATAGTTATTCATGTTTATAAAAACCACATGGCATTACTTTTATATCGAAGGCAATTTGGGCAGCTGTTCTGATGATGTGAGCCAGGAAGAATTATTCTGCAGTATTTTAAAGGAGGCATCCTCGGTAGCAGATCTGATTATGCAAAACAATGAAAGAATGAATCTCTGGTATTCGAAAAAGTAAATATTTGAAGTTGTCTACCCTGTTGCTCACATACATCTTAGTTAAGTTTTGAGTTATGTAGGGCTTTCTCTAGAAGTACTTAGCTATCTCAACTTGGTTTTAGGATTCAACCAAAGGGTTTATTACCTGCTCAAATGCTGACCATTGTTGATTCAAGTTTGCTGTCTGCAGCCTGAGATGATCTGGAACAAACTCTGGTAGCAGCTGTCTGACTTCCGTCTCAACCTGCTGGCCTTTAGCTGTCACATATTCCACCTGCAGTTTTTGGTTTGCTAGGGCAGCTTCCATAGCCTGAAGCATAAGGGATGTATGACACTAAACACTATGGAATCTTACAGGTGCCTGTGATAGGTTGCATTTTCTCTATTTTATTTGAGGGTAAACTTGTATTTTTTGTTGATTGAAAGTGCAGATTTTTTATTAGACCGGTCTAAATATGGAACACGTCAGCACGGCAGCAATGTAGTGCAATGATTCCAGAAATACTAAAAATTACAAATAATATAGCTACTAGTATACTTGGCAGTCTCGTGCATCGTGAGAGATCGTAATGAGTAATCAGTATGAGCATAATTAATACATAATGTGGCAACGGGTTTAAAGTGGGGTAGTGGTTAGTGTGCAGGTCTGTGGTCTAGAATATTTAGTAAGATCAAATCCTGTTGAAGACAAATCTTTTTCCATTACTTTTAGCATGACTACGCAGGGAACGGACAATGGTCTTATTACAGTAAAGATTAGACAGAAATAAAGCAGTTTTATTTAAACTTGAAACTAGCAAATTTCAGCTGCTATTATTCATAACGCATAGCATCGCTGCTATTGGATGAATGGTCTTCAATCTATGAGTTGGTCCAGGAATTCCTGATTAGGGGTGCTCACAATCCTAAACGGTGCAAGCCGTTGCACTACTTAGGGGGAGGGTGCAACAGCATTCTTGCACCCCCAGGAGGGGCAAGAATCAGTTATGAAAGATTTTCATCTCTTTAACACATCAAAATAAATATCATAATGCCAACAATGAAAATGACCTGCGCATCTCACTTATCCTTAATAAACCATGTTTTGATCAGATAATAGCAGAGAAGAGGCAGGAAAAAAGTCAATCTGAGTTGTTTTTGTATATGTTGCTGCTGCGTAAAAACTTTAGTCTCTTCTTAGAACGACCTTCCAATAACATTTTGTTATCATTTATTTTAAATGTTTGTTTTTCATTGTTTGAGCCTTTTTTGTTTTATTCAAAACAAGGGGATGCGTCAGTCGTAGGGATTCAGTGATGAAAACGAATGTGTAAGTACTGAATTAGTCTATAGACATCTCTATGTCTATAGACATCTCTATGTCTATAGACATAGTGAGATGCTTTCTATTGATTATATTTTGTGGGTCCTAAATTTTTAACATCATACCTTCTCAATGTTATAAGTGCAACATTTACTTACCTGCAGCTTTTGAAGTTTAGCTTGAGATTCTTGCTGATTGTGGGACGGTTGCTGCTCAGCTAAGTGTTTGCTACTTTCTTTAGACAAGGCTTCTAATTCTTCATATGACTGTTCATAAACTGACCATAGATCTACCAGTCTTTTGCACTGTTCCTCCTACAGACACGCAGACAACTCTATGTCTATTAAAGGGTGCCTGCTATAACATGCGTTACTAAGTTGGAGTCGTCTACTTATGCAATGATCAAGGAGTACTAATCATTAAAAACTCCAGTTAGTACCAGCTTATAATAGTTAACATAATGGCAAATAAAACCACAAATCTTCTAAAAAAAATTTGTGAACGTAAACTTAGGAAAATCTCTTATTTCATCTTTATGGTCTTACATTCTCATCCACTAAAATAATGAATGGATTTCAAAGCCAAGGGTATTCGAAGTTATGAATTTCAAGGCAAATGATTACTCATCCTAATAACTGCCTGCCTTAATGCATAATCACCTATAAATATTCATTTGGGGCCTGACAGCGACTTTCAATTGCATTGCTTCTTTTGCGTTAGCCTTAGCTCTTGTCAAGCTTTATACGATAACAAAAGTGTCAAACCTTGTTGTTGCTAATAAAATCTTAAGGTTTATCAATTCCAGGATTTTTACAAATGATCTAATGATATAAATCGTTGATTAAAATCTTTGATTCATCTCGTTGTTTTATATCATGATATTTTTTATAAAAATTACGATTTTTTGTTTGTTAATAATTTTGTAAAAATAATTGTTTCTTGACAAACAATCTTGTTTTGATGTGTGTATGACAATCTGTAAACACTCCTCTGTCATAAATTAGCAAGTTTGAGGGAGATAACAACGTGTAGTACAATGCTACAGAAGGATACCTTTGGATTTAGCATCTATGAGTTCATTTAGCATAGCCATCCATATATAAGCATAATTTTATATGGATGTTAAATGCAAAAATTTTTGTTTTTTGCATTTAACTTTTGCAAAGAATTTATTAAACTAAAGCATGTAGGTCACTAATACTGAAAAGTTGTTCACAAGCATTCTGGTGTGAAATGCAATACACAAACAAATTGTAGAAACAAAAATGAGTGCAAGTCTATCAATTGGGATTTTTTATCAAAAAATCACCAAAATCGAATAAATTAATTTATTCAAGAAAATCTAATTTTATTTGATTTTTCATATAAAATCAAATAAAAAAAAGAACCATTATTTTTTGGCAGCCGTGATTAAATCATTTCAAATTTTTTGACTTGAGTCAAACAGTACAATCAACTGAATATTTACGATATGACTTACATGTATATACTTTTTAGTTTTCAAAAAAATGGGAAAATAACTCCAAATAATTTGCTTGAGCTTTACCTGGCTGCTTAGCGAACTGTCTAGCTTCTCGACCTGTTCAACACTTTCTCCAACTCGGGTTGAAATACTTTTAGCTCTCGCAACATCCATCTTTGTCAGAGTTGTCAAGCCCTTTTTCATGTCCTCCACTTCACGTCCTTTAATTCTCTTGACCTTTTTGCGAGAGACTTGCAACTCCGACTCAAGACCCTTTAGGTCATCGATCATTCGTACTTGTCTCGCCGCTTCTTTTACAGATGAGTCGATAGCACCAATCGTCTGCTCGGTTTCTACTGCTGTACTTGCTGCCATTTGTCTGATTTCTTCTGCTTGGCGAGCTGCAGATTTCATTGAGTTCAGACTTCCATCGACCTCTGACATGTCTGCTGTCAGCTGGAGCCAGAAATATGGACGCTCAGTACAGTTTCAACCAGAACAATATTATGTTCTTGTATACTTATATACTTACTGTATTGTACTTCATGGACAATGAGTATTATCTCATATAAAAGCCTCATCAAGATTCGAAAAATTTCCAAGCATCGATATCGTTTTTATTTAAAATGTAATATAATGCAACAGAGACAAAATCGTTATGTAAATTTCTATTTGCAAGTAATTTGGTAATCATAAAGCAGTGTGTACACTGGCCAATAGTCAAATAGATTTTGCTAAAAGGTTGATAGGCCAAAATTTTTTGAAAAGGCATTTGTTTTCACCCGACTAAAGATTCTTCGAAAGATCGGTTAAACTGCAGTTTACACTTGTTCACTAGGCTAATAATTGCTCAGTATTGACAACCAATCGGAGCGGGTTAAAAGCACTGCTATTTTCTCACGCAGAATAAGGTAGCGAGTGCTAATAACAAATTAGAATGACCAACGTATTTGAACGAGCCATATTAATTAAAGACTTGAGTAGTGCTATCTCAAAGCTCAAAACAAAAGCATGAAAATCATTCTGATGTACAGTGCTCCCTCGGTTACAACGACCCTGCTATGTGAATTTTTTGGCCCAGAGATGTAGAACATGTTGATTTTTCGCTCTTTCTATATGAGATACTTTTTGTCATATGAAATCAACAAAACTTTTTTTTAAAATTAACTGAAGTTCAGTAGAGTTTCAAAAAATGTATATTACAACAATCGGACTAATAGCAATGACTACCGAAAAGTGTAGCCCAGCTCTATAGCTTATTCAGAAGCAGGGAGTACAAAGTATGGAAGCAATATTGAGTGTCTATTCACCTTCTTTGTGTGGTCATAGAGCTCAACCGCAGGACCAGTTTGCGTGTCTGCTCGGACTACCACCTCGAGCCCAGACACTTTGTCATCTAGCGTTTGCGCCTGCTCTAAGCACTTGTTCAATGTGGAGGTAACTCCAGCTCTCTCGGCCTGAATCCGTGTCAAGCTATCATTGTCTAAATCTGTCATTGACAGCTTGGAGTTTAGCCTTGTGATATCAGCTTTTACTTTGTGATAGTCATCGAACATGTTCGCCAAGCCATCTAGAGCCTCAGTTCTTTGCTCAAGAGATCGTTGTGTGCTCGCTAGTTCGCCAAGGGTTGATTTTATCGCCTTGCTGTACTCCCTCGACTCGGCTACTGGTAGGCCAGACCAGGATTTGATGAAAGAAGAGAGCTTTTGAGTCGTTGCTTGAGTGTGGGCACACTCACTGGACACATTCTAAAATATTATTATCTATCAATAACTGACATGTAGAAACCAACCCTAGTTATGTTTAGCCTTTGTACAGAGATTTTCGGAGTTTTAACAGTTTTTTTGTCATGCCAATATTCACATTTTGACATTAGTTGGTGAACCAATTTTTCAACTTTTTGCTGTAGTATTGTATCATTGTTTTTAAAAACAAATCTACAGTTTCTATTAAGATTTTTTACTGCTTCATTTGTCAGTATTTAGTTTTATTAATTTATTTACTTAATATATCTTATTTCAGTTTTAGTTGTTATATTTTTATTAATTTTATCAAACAGATCTTTTTTATTTTAGTAGGTAATTTTAAGGATAATCAATAGTGATGCTTTCTTATGAGGATAACTCCAGTCTCTAGCTTGAGACCTGTCAGTGATTCATTCCTCTAACTGTTGAAAACACCATATTTAGCAACAGGAGTAGATACACATAGTGGAGTAGATACACATAGTGGCACGTGCAAAATTGTTAATATAAAAGAGCCTTTCTAAATGTGGTGTGAGTTGCTACAGGGTCTCTCAATGGAACTTGCAGTCTATTCCCTGACACTCATCAAACGCATTGCTAATTTTATAAAATTATAACGCTATGACGTCATTAATATTGATATACTCACAATTATCTTTTATTATGCACAAAATATTAAATTAAAAATTGTTTTCCATTGTGTTTCAGCAACACCAAAAAATGAACAAACAATGCTTTGTATCTCACCGTTCTATTATAACTGTAATAGCTTAGCCAAATCATTATGCTAAACATTGTCTAGTTAAATGTGTGGAAAGGAAGCTGCAAATTTTTCTATTGTAGTTATCTGAATTACAAAAAGGAAACAGTCGCAGGTATCTTTTCGAGTAAACAAAATGAAGAATTTTATAACAAAACAATTTAGAGCTCATATTCACAGACTGTCTGCAGATCAGTATTGAAATGGTTGCTGCCAGTTTAGCCAAAGGTGGCATGTAGCATATGCTCTCCTCTATGTACATCAATTAAGTATTACTGCAGCCTACCAGCAGTAGTAGCCTTAGCTTTTGCTAATTGTATTATCTCTGCACCCTATTGAGAAGAAAACATTTTAAAACAAGTTAGCATAAAAAATAGCACAATACTATAAGCTTAGAATTGTGAAACCATTTGAAAAATAAAAGGCGGTCAGTGGAATTGCAACAAATGTAATTTTGAGAAAATACACGAATGACAGACTGATTACTTCTCATACCTGCAATTGTGTAACGGCTGGCTTGATACTCGCACCAAATACAACAGTTGTTGGCTCTTTAGCTTTCTCTTGCACAGATTCCAGTTTAGAGCTAACCTCTGTTTCAAGGTCATGAAACTGTTGAAGTTTGACTTTATTTTCCCCAACAAGACTCTTTGATTCCTGCAAATATATAAGGTTTTCTTTTGAAAAACAAAGGAGTAACATAAATCAATAGTGCAGTGTCGAGCTTAGGCATGTCTAGCACCTGCAGAAAAGGTCACAAAGTGCCAAAGTTGGTTGAATTTTCTAATTTGTGTTTTTCAGGGTGCCAATATGGAAGCATTGTTAGATACCTGTAAGGAAGTGCTGAGCCTATCAACTTGTTCCTTTGCCCTTAAAGTAAGAGTGTGCAGGCTTTCCTCTCCTTCACTATCAGCGTATGGAGTTGCCCTCTCTACAGCTTCCACAAGAGAGTTGTACAGAGTTTTAGCACCGATCAGCTTTGAATCCAACTCCTACATCCGTACAAAAGTTATAGTGATCTGATCAATCTATGGTTTTATAGCATCACATCAGTAAAAAATCTTTAAAGATCAGCGATTTGCGACATGAATTGTTCCACAATTGCTTTCAACCCTGTATAACCCCTTGTAGCATATATGCTACATGTACGTTGACTGGTCATAATTCCTATAATTTAGAAAAAATCATAGTTTTGAAAGTCATGCCCAATGCCCGATGTTGCATATATGCTACAAAAAATGGCAGATTTGCTATTATGTGACTAGTTTGGTCATGTGACTTTCATTTCCTGTAATGGCTGCCCCAAAAATGTTCAACTAGTATCTTGGTTATTTCCCTGTTCCTATCTCTACATAAAAGAAGGTAAGTTTGCTTATACATTTACTTTTTTTATGAAAATAATATATTTCTGATTCATTTTGATTTGTTGGAAAGTGGGTAATATCCAAGCATGATGACTTTTAAGGCATCAATTGAGGTGTGTAGCATATATGCTACACTGGTCACTGTTGATACTTGATACCTTTCATGGGTATTGTGTTTTTTGGAATAATTATTTTGGTTCATGTAATTGTTAGTTATTGTCATTACTAATTGACCTAATATAAATGCTGCTAACTATGATCTTGAGCAGTAATACTGGTGGCCTTATTGCTATTTGCAAACTACAATGTAGGCCTACCTTACTATGACCCTACCAACTATACCAGGCCTACCAACCAACAGAATACTATAATTATAATAATATACCTATCATTTTCTACTACTGTGTCTGTGGTGGTGTGGTTTATCGTAGTATTTCTCATAGGCTGCTCATGCTACTTGTAGCTTGAGCTGATATAATAATTGTGGAGCCTATTGTTGCATTCAATTTTTTTATTCATGCTATACACAACAACTATGGCTATGTTCCACAAATTTCACAACAGCAGTTTGTGTGAAATGCGATGTTCGGCTTTGCTTCAAGGAGGGTAATAACTGTTTAACAAAGTATCCCACATAGTGATGACTTTATCTAGATTTTGCACGCAAAATGTAGCTCATTATCTTCCAATGATGGTCTTGGATACTACTTAGCAAAATTTCTGTGTGATAATGGCATAAATCTCATTGTATAAATAATAAACTATCTTTAAAATTGTTGTGAATGTTCGTTGGAAAAAATTGTTTTGTGTGCTACATGTCTGATGTCATCTGCTGCCCAATGTTGCGTATATGCAACATTGGGAAACTACCTTAAACAATCATATTTTTTGAAAAGATCCAATGGAATTGTGTTCTAGTTGTTCTTTTTGCACAGGAAACTGTTGGAAGTATTTTTCCTATCATCTGTTCTATGGTTGGGTTCTACAGAGATAACTGATAATAATAAGAATATTATTGTTTTATTGATATTTGAAGGGTAAAAAGAAAGCATTCTTCATCATGGCAACTTTATTACATAAGTAAGTATGATTTAACAGTCTGCACCTCAACAAACTGGTTGGCAAGCACAGCAGAAAATTGGAAAAACGAAGCGAAAATATAGAGTTATTCATGTTTATAAAAGCCACATGGTATTACTTTTACATTGAATGCTACCTGAGCAGCTGCTCTGATGATGTGAGACAAAAAGAATTATTCTGCAGCATTTTAAAGGAGGCATCCTTGGCAGCAGCTCCGATTATATGAGACCTTGAGAGAATGTTTCTATTGCAACCAAAAAGCAAATAGTTGTGGTTGTCGACCCAGTTGCAAAAACGTCCTAGTTGAGTTTGAAGTTCTTTCAAAGAAAGCCCTACCTGTATTCTTGCTGTGTTTTGAGAGAGCTGACTGTCAGATAGAGTTGGTCTGATTTCCGATTCCTCAAACTGACTCTTAAGGTCAGCGATCGCTGCTGAAGCGTTTCTCTGACTATCAGCAACTACAACACAACCGGTCAGCCTCAAACGAGATACTATGCGCAGCGCATTTATGTTCTTTTAATACTATAATACAAGGTAAGAGTAGCAACAACTGATACAAGTCAAGGGCAGAATATACTGGCCTAACGGGTTGTAGCTGATCGTATCAGGCTGGAGAAATATTATGCTTTAATTTAAACTTGTCTAGTCTCCAGGCAGTTTTCTTCAGTTCTAGCAGAGTTAGCAGAGGATTAGTAGAATTTGTAGTGACAAATGGATTAGTTGTTTTTTATTTGTTTCGTTAATCGTGTCTACACAAGCTGATGTTTAGCACCAAGGTTGGTATTGATGAGCTTATGATGCACCGAACTTGTTGTACTCTGATGCCTGCTCGTAGTATTCACATCTTATTGGCTAATTCTGTTATCGACAAGCAAATTGTTTGAAATAATCACTGCAGCCGGTAATTTAGCTCCTATAAGAAGTAATACACTGGCATTATGTAATAGCTATCTACAAAGTTATTCTACATTGTGCAAAGGTAATCGAGGGGTGCAGAGGGTAGCTCGCAAGGCTGCTAAGTAGCATGTGTGAGATCTATTCCTGTCAAATGTATTTGTTTTCTAACTTTTAGGCGTAGCCTCAGACGGATTGACACGGCTCTTATTACCGTATAGTAATGATTCTTTTACAAATATTAATAAAATAGTTCTAAAAGTAGCTTGAACATGTCAATTATTGCAGCGCAATTATTTGAAATGCATTTCTGTTTTAAAATTATTTACAAACAGGAAGTTTACATATAAAGTATTGCGACAAAAACATAGGCATTTATTGTTGACCTGTGTAACCATCAAAGCATCACAAAGATGTTTCTAAAAGATCAATTATATATGGTCATGGCTGTATAACCAGCTCAAGTCACTTTTGCATAAGGTAGCCAAGTGGATACTAATCTTCTTCATCTGGTAGCAAATCAGATTCATGAACTTCTGGTTTATCCAATACAGCGCCTCGATAATAGTGACACTACCATTCAAATGTATTTGATTGGTTATCACGCAAGCCACCTAGAAAAATAAACTCAGTGGCTTCAACGTACCTAGAGTCCAGGAAGTTTGAGCAGAATTGCGTAGATTTTTAGATTTTTGACCAAGTTTGACGATTGTTTCCCATCGCTTTTCGAGATGCGATGGCTTCAGCTCTAGATCTGATTCATCGATAGAGTTGACAGCTTCGCATGCTTGTACAAAGAGCTCATCATAACTGTCACACTCTGACATGCAATTCTGTAATATAAAAAATATCTTAGTTACAATGATATAAACACTTTCATAGCGTCAGTAAGTCTATGTGTAGAGAAGAAGTAAAAACAAACATTGATTTACGGCTTGAAGCGGGAAAAATCTTTTTGTTGAATATTTTGACCAAAGCTAGTTAAATACTGATTGAGAACAACCGGTCATTGTTAATGGCTCTAAGACTTTCTAAACAAATCTATTTTGTTGTTTTATAAACTCATAATGACAAGAGTCATGGAGTTGTCTCATAATGACAGGAGTCATGGAGTTGTTTCATAATGACAGAAGTCTTTGAGTTGTCTCATAATGACAGGAGTCATGGAGTTGTCTCATAATGACAGGAGTCATGGAGTTGTCTCATAATGACAGGAGTCCCGGAGTTGTCTCATAATGACAGGAGTCATGGAGTTGTCTCATAATGATAGAAGTCTTTGAGTCGTCTCATAATGGCAGGAGTCATGGAGTTGTCTCATAATGACAAGAGTCATGGAGTTGTCTCATAATGCCAGAAGTCTTTGAGTTGTCTCATAATGACAGGAGTCATGGAGTTGTCTCATAATGACAGGAGTCATGGAGTTGTCTCATAATGACAGGAGTCATGGAGTTGCCTCATCAAGCGTGTTGTTGTGGATGCGGATACTTAGCTTTGATCCTAATTTGTCTATGGTTGAGAATGTTTAGACTAAAATGGCAATAAACTACTTGCTGCCTGAATACAGTTAACTAAAAACAGAAAATAACACACAAAATTTAAACAATTTCTAAATTACGTGGTATAGAAAATAGGCCAAATTGCTTCCAATAAACATGAGCTCAATGCTTTAACATTGAAAGTCGGAGTAAAGAAATACAGACTTCAGAAAGGATAGCATCAGTCAAGCTGGAAACACTAGTTTCTGTCTACTTAAGTCAGCAAAAGGCTGGAAAAGATGGCATGTGCTTCAAAAAGTGTCAAGTGGGCTTGTGTCTACGATGGTTGCTTGCTTCAAGTGGGCTTGTGTCTATGATGGTAGACAACATCGGGTAAGGTGTCTCAGGTCTCCTCCTTTGGTCAGGAAGAGATTAAGTGAAGTGAGTACACTAGTTCAAAAAGGCATTAGAAGGCAAGTTGTTGCTATAATCAGGAAGGCAATAGGGAGCAAGTGTCTGTTATGTTCAAGAAGACACGAGATAGCAAGTGTCTGAGTAGAGGGTAGAAGTGGTGACACATGTCCACATGTCTAACTTGTTTGAGAAGGAACTAGTAACACTGTCCTGAGCTTGTTTTATACCTCAAAGGCCTGGTTTAGTTCGTTGTAGTGTTCAAGGCTTGAGCATTTAAATGTAGCACCATGTAAAAAGTGTTCAGCTTTGTCCATCCACGTCTGCAGTTTCTGAGAACACAAAACACTTTCCAGTTTAATGCAATAGTGAATACTAACTAGTATATATATAGATATATATATATATATATATATATATATATACAGTCAAACATGGATAACTCGTCCACGGATAGCTCGAACACATGGTTAATTCGAACATTTCCTTTGGTCCGTTCCCACGTAATGATAAATTGCTATAGATAACTCGAACTCAACACTGTTAATTCGAACTGTTTTTTGCCCAACAGCTACCGAAACGGTTGTTTTCGCTTTAGAAAATCACTTTATTCAAAGCCATAGAGGTAAACTTCATCTTTTCGTAATTCATAAGCGTCGTTATTACCACCATCGGCAAAATATTTTTGTCAACGACTTTTCTAAAAGTTTGGTGTTATTTGATTTATACTGCGATACGATGAATAGCACGGGCTAGCCGGGTCACGCGCGCAAGAATTTTCGCCACGCACATACAAAACAGAAATCGCATGTTGTTTTGTATGTGCGTGGCGAAAATCCTTGAGTGCGTGACTCGGCTAGCCCGTGATGAATAGTTTTCCGACGTTGATTCCGTGTTGAATCAACGTCGGAATGTTGAATGTTTAACACGTCTTAAAAAATGTTGTAATTAAAAGTATACGTTGTCTGAGCTACAAAAAACTATTCATCGTTTGACCTAAACACAGAATACGTGTGTACATTCAATAAGTATCTATTAAAAAAGCGTGAGTGATATAGAATGTACCGTAAAACCTCGTAAAACTTCTAATTGAACTGCCTCGGAGTGTTGCTCTTAACGAATCCCAGGTAAAGTAAGGTAATCTGCATAAACTTCAAGAAAAAACGGCAAAATTGATCGTGGGTAAAACCCCAAAAGAAAAAAATGTCTTTTCTTTTGAGCATTTCAACAACGATCAAGTTTTGCCAATGTCAATCTGAAAAACGTCCTGGCAATAACATCACCTCAAACAACAAACCAATCTCAAGTGATAGAAAAATCTCTATACTTTTTCATGAAAACGTTTTAAACTTTACATTAGAAGCATTTAATTTGAAACAAGCCATTTGTGCTTTTGATTTATATTATAGTTTGTATATGTACATGTATCTACTAATAAATAAGTAAATATATGGACTTGTGACAGTGCTCTGATAACTTGAATGCTCTGATAATTCGAACACTTTTGCTCGGTCCCTTGAAGTTCGAGTTATCCATGTTTGACTGTATATATATATATATATATATATATATATATACTATATACTCTCATTGGTAATGAGATTTGTGTCTCTTGCCAAAGTTCTGAGCTGCACTGATGAGGCTTCAATAGCCGAAACAGTACTGTCTGTAGCATGAGTATATGCTCCCTTACTTCGGTTTGGTTGAGCACTCTGTGAGAGGTGCGGCACTATTAGCCTTTGTGCAAAGCTCATCACTTTTGTGATTTGAGCACTCTGGTGCCAGCACATTGACTTTCTTAAAGTCTGTGAGGCAAACTAGTTGTTTTATGGCAGGAAGTCAACTCTCATTGGTAATGAGATTTGTGTCTCTTGCCAAAGCTCTGAGCTGCACTGATGAGGCTTCAATAGCCGAAACAGTACTGTCTGTAGCATGAGTATATATATATATATATACAGTCAAACATGGATAACTCGAACTTCAAGGGACCGAGCAAAAGTGTTCGAATTATCAGAGCATTCAAGTTATCAGAGCACTGTCACAAGTCCATATATTTACTTATTTATTAGTAGATACATGTACATATACAAACTATAATATAAATCAAAAGCACAAATGGCTTGTTTCAAATTAAATGCTTCTAATGTAAAGTTTAAAACGTTTTCATGAAAAAGTATAGAGATTTTTCTATCACTTGAGATTGGTTTGTTGTTTGAGGTGATGTTATTGCCAGGACGTTTTTCAGATTGACATTGGCAAAACTTGATCGTTGTTGAAATGCTCAAAAGAAAAGACATTTTTTTCTTTTGGGGTTTTACCCACGATCAATTTTGCCGTTTTTTCTTGAAGTTTATGCAGATTACCTTACTTTACCTGGGATTCGTTAAGAGCAACACTCCGAGGCAGTTCAATTAGAAGTTTTACGAGGTTTTACGGTACATTCTATATCACTCGCGCTTTTTTAATAGATACTTATTGAATGTACACACGTATTCTGTGTTTAGGTCAAACGATGAATAGTTTTTTGTAGCTCAGACAACGTATACTTTTAATTACAACATTTTTTAAGACGTGTTAAACATTCAACATTCCGACGTTGATTCAACACGGAATCAACGTCGGAAAACTATTCATCACGGGCTAGCCGAGTCACGCACTCAAGGATTTTCGCCACGCACATACAAAACAACATGCGATTTCTGTTTTGTATGTGCGTGGCGAAAATTCTTGCGCGCGTGACCCGGCTAGCCCGTGCTATTCATCGTATCGCAGTATAAATCAAATAACACCAAACTTTTAGAAAAGTCGTTGACAAAAATATTTTGCCGATGGTGGTAATAACGACGCTTATGAATTACGAAAAGATGAAGTTTACCTCTATGGCTTTGAATAAAGTGATTTTCTAAAGCGAAAACAACCGTTTCGGTAGCTGTTGGGCAAAAAACAGTTCGAATTAACAGTGTTGAGTTCGAGTTATCTATAGCAATTTATCATTACGTGGGAACGGACCAAAGGAAATGTTCGAATTAACCATGTGTTCGAGCTATCCGTGGACGAGTTATCCATGTTTGACTGTATATATATATATATATATCATGAATACTAACTAGTATATATATAGTGAATACTAACTAGTATATATATATATAGTGAATAATAACTAGTATACGGTATATATACAGTATATATAGTGAATACTAACTAGTATATATATATATAGTGAATACTAACTAGTATATATATAGTGAATACTAACTAGTATATATATATAGTGAATACTAACTAGTATATATATAGTGAATACTAACTAGTATATATGTAGTGAATACTAACTAGTATATATATATAGTGAATACTAACTAGTATACGGTATATATACAGTATATATAGTGAATACTAACTAGTATATATATATATATAGTGAATACTAACTAGTATATATATAGTGAATACTAACTAGTATATATATATAGTGAATACTAACTAGTATATATATAGTGAATACTAACTAGTATATATATAGTGAATACTAACTAGTATATATATATATATAGTGAATACTAACTAGTATATATATATCTAGTGAATACTAACTAGTATATATATATATATATATATATATATATATATATATATATATATATATATATATATATATATATATATATATATAGTGAATACTAACCTAAAACGTGTAAATAAGCCATAAATTTAGAACTTCTATGTATTAGTTTGTCACATCGAGTTTTGATCTTTAGTAAACAAGGAGAGAATCTGTTGGTAAAATTTCAGTTTAGTAACAGTTTGTGCTATTTCAAATTAAAAAACTTAATACATATATAAAGTTTAATATAGTATAATACAAAATATAAAGAAGCTGTTAATCAACTACAAATTTGTTTCAAGTAATGTAGATCTAGATCTGTTTTCATCAGGTGAGAACATCACAAAGTTTAATATATATATATCATACATTTTTTATTACTGTAAGACACGTGTAATTTTAATTTAATATAGCAACTATTTTAATAAATTTTAAAAAAAAGTTTTATTGTACGATAAAAAAGATCTATGGATGTTTACTACAAACACTTAATACAAGGGTTTCCTAGACTCTGTCAATTTCCAAACAAAGTTATGAAGTGTGGATTGGCTGAACTTTGAACCCCAAACTGAAATCGATAATCTTCAACAACTTCAACTACTCATTCATCTTTCTCTTCATCATTCATATCTTTTGAACAAACATAAACATTCAGCTCAAATTCTTTGTTTGCTCTTTTACCTTGATTTGACACCAGCAGTGATTCTCTCACCAACTTATAAACCTGGACTACGCCGAAAGGCAATTTTTCTTTCTTTGTATAAAATTATAAATACAGAAGCAGATTATAGAGAAATAAATATATTTGTGGCACTAACTTGCATGTCAGCTGTATATCTTTGCGCTGTCTGCAGCGTACTGTCACCTTGTTCCCTGACATCACCCAAATCGGTTAGGGTTTGAATGCACCTGTCTAGCAGTGTCGAAGCTTGTTTGAGAAGGGGTAGCGCAGGCTTGTACTTGTTGTCTCTAGAGAGCACCTGCAGGGAGTGTAGCGTTTCTTGTATGGACGACTGGTGCTGCACCATCTCAGCCTGCAGAGCCTGCAACCAATGTTTTAAATTTGTGGCGCATTCAGATTCCCTGCATGCACACTAAAGGAAAAATGTGACAAAATATCAAAAAAGAGTTGATCCATAAACTTGGAGTTATCTTCCATTGCCACTTTCACATGGCCACTGACACTAACTACATTATTAATGGCCTACGCGCGAATCAAATAAGACCTTTTAATATACACTGAACACATCTGTTCAACTCACTCAATAATTCGGTATTTCTGTTTTTTCATTTTCTGCCATGTAACGAAAAACACAATTTTGTTGATGATTAGTAACGGCGATAAAAAGTATTCCATAAGACAAGTTTTTGGTTATCATAGACTAAAAATATAAAATATTTATGAAGATCTTAAGCATCCTCTTATCTACTGTCAATCAACTCAGTTATTGTGCATCACAATGTACCCAATCAAGGCAAAACTGCGCCATTTTTATTTAAATTTTGAAGAGTACCTGATCGAAAGCTGATAGTTTCACGTGTACTCAATCGCATACTTTCTATGCGTAGGTAATCTGAAAGTACCCTTATTATTTGTATGCAAGCCATAACATTTCTTTATCAGACTAGTTTAAGAGTCATGCAGGTTACCAAGCTAGTAAATAGACAGTTTCATATTAGCTTGGCTTTGTCCTCTTAAGTGAACTTTTCAAATTTTAAAAGGACACATTTTCAGATCAGCCTAAAAGAGAATACAAACCAAGCTCCTGCCAACAGTTATAGAACTAACTAATTTAATAGCTAGTTACTGTATTACAGAATTAAATGCTAGCTATGAAATTTTCCAAGCAATGAGCTCTAGTAACTTCACCAACGCTGCGCAGTTGATGCTCTATAATTTTGTTCATACATACGTCTGCTTGCTGCAGCTTCTGTCTAGTATTGCGGTTAGTGGAAAGAGTCTGTAACCCTTGATTGACCTTGCTGACTTGCACCTCGTGTGCGTGCAGCCTCTCATGGGCCCTCTTCAGTTGAGTTAAACTTCTGCTTTCTGATCGCAAGCTGTCTAAGTGTGCCTTGGCAGCGGTGTGAGCTTTAGCGAGTGTCGCTGGCGATTCCCTTGAAAGTGTTTCGTTGGCTTTAATGAGCATCTGCTCAGCAGTTGATAGAAGGCTACCCGGGGTCTCACCAATTCTCTGTTCAAAAAACCTTAGAAGTGAGATTCTGTCTTTTTCATTTATTTATATATTCACCAAGTGATATATCTATGAATGCATCTATGAATGCATGTTTGATTAACTTGCAAATACTAATAGTGCAACTCTTGTTGATTATATGGCTATTGATGAATTTTATTAGTCTATTCATTGATGACTTAAAATCCATTCATAGATTTGCTTGTAGGTCTGCTGCCTCTTCACTTACCTTTAAGCTCATAGGTCTACATTTAAATCTATTAATATATCTACTAATATTACATTTATGGATTCTCCTGTAAGCAGTACAGACATCTTCTGATACAGGCTGTTGAAACATCCGTAGACATTAATATTGATGTATACACATATCGATACCGGCTATTTAGACATTCGCTGATATGTACAATGCTATATATATATATATATATTTGTACATCAGTACATCTAGTAAGTTCATTCTAATATTTATACGCGTAAGAACTGTCAACGAATATGCTGCAAGAAAATATGTTATATCGAAGCAGCTTATGCAAATAATATGAATTGAAGTAAGCTTCAACTCCTCGATAACAAGGGTTACCTTACCTGCAGCAATGCCCATACATTCTCATCATACTCTCCCGCTTGCAGGGATTCGCTGATTTGCTTAACGCATTGATCTGATTGGCTAAGTAATCTCACTGCTTCTAATGACGGAATTCGATATTCCAGTATTTTCTGGTGAATGATGCCTTTCTGCTTGTACTGAGCCCATCGTTCCTCAACCTAGTAAAGAGCACCCATTATTAGCGCTGCTATATATAAACATATCATCATATTAGTTACATGTTCATAGTTATGAAGGATCAGTTGCGGAGCGGAGCGTGATGTAAGTTAGGAATGGGAGCATTATAGGTCGTTAGGTGTCTAGCGAAAACTCCACAATCTTAGTAGCCAAGTGTACCTTATTTGTTATTGGCCACTCACATAAATGCTAAAAAAACTCTACATTCAGTGATGTAACAGCGTGTCAGAAAATACACACATTCTGGAAACTAGGATAAGTATTACACACAGAACACATTGAGACATTTCTTTAAGTTAAATAGCTTTGCTTACTTACAGTCTTTTTGTATAGCAAAAGCATTTATAAACAACAAAGCACTGCCGTAATAACGTAGAGTATTATTATATATAAACAAGAGAAGACAACTGCTACACTAAGGCTAGAAAAGGTTGCAAGGTAACAACCGCTGCTGTAATAAGCGCAATTTTTGCTGACCTGCTTGAGCTTATGAAGTGTTTGAGAATCAGGCTGAGTGATTTGAGTAGCAACTTCTTGCAGGGACTTGACGGCGTCTGGTAAATCTTGGTTAAAGAACCGCTTGTGCTGTTTGAGAGCCTCGTCTGCTGGCATTTCCTCATCGACAACGAGTGACGAGGGGCAGTCTTCAAGGAGTTTCACAAGAGAGGCGTACCTCTCTTCAAACACACTCAGTGAGCCGAGTTGAGATCCAACTTGTGTCTCTATGCCTTTGGCTTGTCGAAGACAATCCTAACAGCGCAAGAGTTGATTTTTCTCAGATGAACATTTAAAATGGCAGCTTTATGCTAGACTTAGGTTTGACTTAGAAATGCAGCCTTAGCTTTTGTATGTCCTCTAACATTATGAATGCAAAACCCATAGCAGAATGTTAAGCTTCGCAGTAAAGTGGTCATGACACCAATACATTGTGTACGAGTGGGCGCACAGGCCAAATACAAATGTACATTGATATACATGTAAATACTTTCAAAAAAGCCCACTTTAAACTAGCTAAAACTTTTTGTAATTGACAATGTGTCATTATTGGTTCATCTTTTAATCTTACAATCTGTAGAGCTGGTTTAAGGTAAGCATAATATTAGTCCAAAAACCAAGACTTGCTATTAATATAACTGCGGGCCGTTTGTTATCAAAACTATCTTTTTAAGTATTCATTGCTAAGAAATTTGTGTTTATGAAGTTTTGCTTTCTGCTATTACATAATATTATGTAGTTATTGCAACATTTCAAATCATATCATAATATAACTTTAATTTAATTGTTATTAAACTGAATTAAAAAAATGTCCACATTCTGCGTTTTACTAGAATCGAAAAATAAAAATAAACACATTTTTCACCTTATTCCATATTCACTTATAGGATTTATACAATTTTACAAAACGAAGTTGTTGTCATATTTGCTTTAAATAAGTTAGATAAAAAATAGTTGCTTAATTACTTAACTACTGACCTCTGGCATTAAATTATCTTTTATTTATGGCACAGACAAAATGGATTGCTATCTTGAAACTGCAAATTTCATGTTTTTGACTAAGAACCAGATGTAGCGTACTAAAAGCTTTTTAGTCTTAAAAACTCACGGTTATGGCATCTTATAATTTACATTTTGCACTTTTGCTCGGATATTTAAATAGTACTGTATAATCTATACATGTAAATTTTGTAGACATACTGAGTAGAACAGACAGGCATGCTGTTACTAAAAATGCTTACAATAAATCTCTGGTTGATGGTAGAGAGTTTGTCTTCGAGAGGCTCTATCTGAATACAATCTTGTGAGTATCTCACCAACTTCTGGAAAGTCTTTGCTTTGCTAGTTAGCATTGTCTTGTATATCGGCATCGAGTCGAAATGTGTCTGTAATGTGCAGTATATATATGTGCGGAAATATATTTAAAGTGGTGTAAGTAAAAAGAGTAATGTTAAAGGGAGCTGGAAACAGAAAGTTGAAACTTTGTTATGGTCTAAAGGATCAAAGGCATGAGGGAAAAGTTGAAGAACTAAGTGATTATGCAAGAGTCATAGGAAGTAATGAAATCCTTTTTTTAAAAATGTTTCAAATATTAAAACTAATCTGAAACGATGAAAAAGTTTCTAGAACTAGCTATGCAGATCCTGTTACTAATAGTCAGTGGTACTAGTAAGGTTACTAGTAGTTAGTGGTACTAGTAAGGTTACTAGTAGTTAGAGATACTAGTAAGGTTACTAATATTTAGAGGTACTAGTAAAGTTACTAATAGTTAGAGATACTAGTAAGGTTACTAATAGTTAGAGGTACTAGTAATGTTACTAATAGTTAGAGATACTAGTAAGGTTACTAATAGTTAGAGGTACTAGTAATGTTACTAATAGTTAGAGATACTAGTAAGGTTACTAATAGTTAGAGGTACTAGTAATGTTACTAATAGTTAGAGATACTAGTAAGGTTACTAATAGTTAGAGGTACTAGTAATGTTACTAATAGTTAGAGATACTAGTAAGATTACTAGTAGTTAGAGGTCCGAAGAAGATTACAAAATGCTACACCCAACAAATATGACCTGAAATCGCTGGGCGTACTGCTGAATATCTATTGAACCAGTGGACTTTCCTTCCTCCAGCAGTCCTTCTCCTTTGCTGATCCAGTCGATAAGTTCAATCAGTCCTTCATCTAAGTTGTCTATTAATGGCTGAGCATGTTTCAGGGTAGCCAATCTGTTACAAAGTAAGATATCTCATTAGTGTTACATCTTGAAGGAAAATAAATTGGGTAGAAAAAATTTTCTTCTTTATTTTGTCAGTTTTAATTTTATTTTTGAGAGAAACCATATATTTGAAGGTCTTTATTGTCAATTACCCTAAATCAGTAAAGACTTTCGTGGTCAAACATAGAGAAACTTTGTCATACTTTTCTCCGCCAAACCAACCAAACCTTGCAATGTTGTAGCCATTATTCGGGTTATACTGACACCCACCTTTCACTTACGCCTCTCTCCACTTGTTGAAACATCTCCTTGGCTTGTTTCACTTTAGCAACCATCGCTGCACCAACTTCTTTTGTACATTGCTTGGCCAGCTGCTGCGCTGACCTTGACATTTCCTTCAAGCTCTCATTCATGTCACTCAGCTCAGTCATCAGTTCCTGTCAGCAAATATACCAGCTGTTAGCAAGTTCACACAGGTGCTGCAAATAGTGTTCTCATAGTTACAGCTGATTGATTTCAACTCTAAGTTTTTTGTTAACCTGGTAATTACAGTAATTTGTATATTTGCACTCTAATCGCAGTGTAACCAATTAAAGTCTGATATCTGCTGATGCTCTGCTAATAATGACAATTCTTGGGGTATGCAAAATCTGTTTGTAATTATTGGTAAAGTTCAATTAGCTAAGCGAGTATTTGCGGAGTTGTTTTTTTGTTATTTTCTTACCAGAGCTTGGTTTCAACGTGAGCCTTCATGTGAAAGCAAAACAGTTTTTAGCTACGCATACCTCTTTATTGTATGAAAAGAATGATAATTATTGCTTCATATTCACCCTGTTATTTAATAATTTCTTTCATGCATTACTCTAATGCACTATTCTAATGCACTAATATAATTTAGTACTTTGATGCACTACTCTGTTGTATCACTTTAGTGCACTACTCTAATGCACTATTCTTATGCACTACTTTAATGAAGTATTTTAATACATTACTCTATTGTATCTCTTAGGTGGATAAATTTAATACATAGCTCAATAAAATTATTCTAATGCACTCCTATAATGCATTACTTGAATGCATTATTCTGAAGCATTACTCCAATGCACTGCTCTATTATACTACGTACTTGCATATCTAAATTCCCAAAAGAATCTCCAAATTTTATCAACCTAGCAAATTAGAAACTTGGTGATGCAACCATTATTCAGAGAAAAACAATGAAAAGAGATATTATGGTTCAGGAGTCAAACACAATACACAGCTATTAGTGATTCCAACAAGAGTTAGAAGTATGGTTATAATTTACCTCAAGGTGTTCTATTTGAGATTTAACCTCTTCAGAGCTGCATTCAGCTGGATACTTGAGAATGACTGCTGAGTTTTGGAGCCAAGTCAGCTTTTTTAGCAAAGCTAAAATTAAGAATGACAGCGAGTGTGAAATTTCCTAAGTTCACAAGCAACCCTCTATAGCATGGAGGGTTGCTGGACCACAGGCTCTGTAGCATGGAGAGTTACTAGACTATAGGCTCTATAGTATGGAGCCTATAGTCTAGACTATACACTCTATAACAAGTCATTAGGTTAGTTGATGACATCGGCAAAGACAAGGCAGAGATTTCTTTAAAAACACTGAACTGAACCCTACTGAACTATCTTCACAGCCAATAATAGATTTCTGTATTTCATCACCTACCTTGCTCAAACTCTTTAGCTCTTTGTCCAGAGGAATGCGCTTGACGAAACTGTTCGACGCCATCGCAGATCTCCTTCCACCGCCGGTTGAGTAAGAGCAGAGACTCTTCAAGACTCAAAACGACTGACTCGTCGCATGTCTCTATGAGAAATCCGCCTGACTCATTCAGTTCTGAGTGCTTTTCTCTCCAGCCTTCCAGGTCTCGGAAGAAAGTCTTAGCAAAATTAATGGTAATAATATTAAGACTTCCGCAGTAAAGAGATTTGTTATACATAAAAGCGGCATTGATATTTATAATATCGTTAAAAGCTTTTACACCATTTTATGTTTATTTAATTCAGTGTGCTGGCCCAGTGCTGCCATAATAGAACTGTCAGTCGGTGCTTGCGTCAACTTGTTTGTTGAGGAAGCATATGTTGTTGATATTAAACTACGATTAGTAAATACTGGTAGTTGTAAATGCAGAGCTATTGTATTATGAGGAATCGTCTCCTCTTTTTAAACTTTGACTACTTTGATTAAAATATTACAGGACACTATATTGATTAGATTATGATAAATGGTTTTAACAATTTATTTTTTATCTTGAAGTTATTTTTATTCCAGTTTGTGCCGGTTTAAACATGTTTGTTTAGACACACTTTTAGGTACATGTAGATTGACAAAACCCATTATCACAAGCACTGTTTAAATACACTTGAACTACGAGTGCACCAATAAATTTGAGATATAAGTAGCATTTTGAGCAAGTTTTTGTCTTATCATGCGAGACAAATTTGAGACACAAGCCGGCTCTCGATGCAGCTGCTAAGTGGTCGAGTATGCAAGAGGCTGTTCAAATGAACAGCATCGCCCGGTCTTTTTCGTCAGATCTAATCGAATAAGTTTTAAATATGTCGGCTAAAAGTTTACTTCAGTGAAACTGAAGTAAAAAGTGCCAAGGCGGAAGACATAAATTACAAAAACGAAAACAGAATTAGGATTAAGCTAAGTGTAAGATTAACACAATCTTTAAGTGTATGTTTAGTAAGCTATAAATTTATTTACATGTTAAATTTAAAGTTTATGTTATGTTACGAAGCATCACAAAAGCGTAGAATACCGAGTGTCATCAAGTCTCACTCACACTGCCACTTAAAGTCATCAAGTCTCTCTCACACTGCCATTAACCGCTACCATTTGTCTCGAAGCTAAGAACTTTATATAGTACTGTACATAATAATGTTATGTTTTATTGCTGATCATAATTACTAAATAGGTATTTGTCACTTTGTGAGTGTAGGTGATGACTTATAATAGTTAAAAACACATTTTTATCGTAATATCTAAATTTTACATGAGTTTTTAGAAGATGACAACAAATTAATAATTTGAATTTAGTTATTTTATATAAGAAATACAGCATTGAGATACGAGAATATTGACATACGAGCCAAAGAACTCTGTCACAGAACGCATTAAGCTCGTATGTCGAGGTATGAGTATAATAATTAATCATATGCAAGTCTGTCTTTATGAATAATGTAAATCCAAGATTATACAAAAAAAAATTGAAGCCGATTTCTCATCAAAAACCAGTAATTTTATGGTTTGCTATAGCTTCACATGTAATTGTACATTTTAAACTGCTTCATTAGACAGCTGAAGTTTAAAATATAGTAAATTTAGTGAGTGTCATAGTAGATCTAACATTACTGCCATAAACAAGATTTTGTATTTTCATGTTATCTTGAATTATCAGCATATGTTCAACATCGACAGAATCTTTTTCCAACCTAAGTAGGTATACTTAGGTTTATTTTTTGTACTTAAAAAAACTTAGGTTTTTTCTGTTTTTGTACTCATTTTATACTGAGAGGCACTTACCATCTGCTGATCTGCAGGGGCTTCAAGCATCCTCTCTGCTTCTTCCATGTACTTTAGGAGCACATCTTTGCTAGCTTTGTAGCGCTTCCAGTGACGAATAGCCTCGTGCAACATGGATTCTATTGAGCCAATTTCAACGCTGAGTTGTCTCCACCTTTCATCTATTTGCTTTAGGGTGCTGTTTATTGTCTCCCCTTCTGACTTGTCTGTAATCAGACCACAACAATCATTATTTTAAAGAATCAAATTAATTTGAATAATAGTTTCTATTCGTAATGCAAATCTACTCAGCTTTACCATGGCTCAATATAATTTTAAAAAGTTTAAATACTTTTAAATTGTGATTTATCACAAAATTTTAAACTTTTAAAATTATAAAAATCACTAATTATCGCAGTGGTAATGTTAGTTTATAGTTTTAATCCTAACTGTTTGTAGTCAACGGCAGAGCTGTACCTGTCTTATCATGCTGCTGATAAAGCGCCGCCAGTGATTGAACTTCCTTCAGTGTTGAATCATAGTGACTCATCAGGCCTCTCTTCTTCACGTAATCCTTCAACATGATTATCTAATATACTCACAATTTGGAAGTTAATGCCTGCATATAATCCTGCAACACTATGACATCACACCCTCCCATAGTTTCCTCACAATTTGGAAGTTATCGTCCTTACATAATCCTGCAACACTGACATCACAGCCTCCCATAGTTTACTCATAATTTGGAAGTTATCATCCTTACACAATCCTGCAACACTATGACATCACACCTTCCCATAGTTTACTCACAATTTGGAAGTTATCATCCTTACATAATCCTGCAACACTATGACATCACAGCCTCCCCTAGTTTACTCACAATTTGGGAGTTATCATCCTTACATAATCCTGCAACACTATGACATCACACCCTCCCATAGTTTACTCCCAATTTGGGAGTTATCGTCCTTACGTAATCCTGCAATACTATGACATCACACCCTCCCATAGTTTACTCATAATTTGGGAATTATCATCCTTACATAATTCTGCAACACTATGACATCACAGCCTCCCATAGTTTACTCCCAATTTGGGAGTTATCGTCCTTACATAATCCTGCAACACTATGACATCACAGCCTCCCATAGTTTACTCATAATTTGGAAGTTATCATCCTTACATAATCCTGCAACACTATGACATCACACCCTCCCATAGTTTACTCACAATTTGGAAGTTATCGTCCTTACATAATCCTGCAACACTATGACATCACACCCTTCCATGGTTTTCTCACAATTTGGAAGTTATCGTCCTAACAAAATCCTGCAACACTATGACATCACAGCCTCCCCTAGTTTACTCAAAATTTAGAAATTATCCTTCATATGTAATTCTGCAACATGATGACAGCGTACTCTCACATGTCTACTCATCGGTTGGGCAATATTGCACGTGTCTATTCTTGTCAACAAGTCAGTTCTTACCATATTTTCTATACCCATATGTATATGTATATGTACAGTATATGTGTATCTATTTGACAGCGTTAGTCATACGTGACTCTCGGCTATGACTAAGTATAGATAGAAAAATAGCTGCATGTGTCTAGTTTGCTACAACTAGCAAACTACAAGTCACCAGTTGACATACCGTTAACAAAAATAGTTACAATTTACAATTTGCTAGAACAAAGAAAATGAAATGTTTGAAAGCTATCAATTTGTCATCACTAAATTTATGTTTTTGAGATAATAAAGTGATTTACTTAAATAAGTAAGTAAATATATTTATTTAAAAAACATATTGTTATATAATTAAATAAATAATTGACATATTTATGATTTATATTCATTTAATGAATATAGCGGTATAGTATCTCGATGAAAAACTAAAGCTGATGCCTTGAACCATGTTTTGGCGCTACGTGTAAATGTTTTACAAATGGCACATACATTTAACTAATTTTTAATTTATTGTATTATATATTCTTATACAGCATTGTGTTGTAGACTAGCTAGGTAGGTAGGAAGGTAGTTTAAGAAATATATCGGAGTTATCCTTACATTGTAATCATTGAGCACTGCTTGCACATCCTCCTGATAGGCTAACTTCTTGGTCCATTGCTTGAGTTTAGCTTCTGTGTTCACAAGGAAAGCGAGCATTGTGTACTTGAGCTGCTCATAATCCAGCTGACGGTGTCTGTATTGAGCCTGCACTGACACTTCCTGTCGGTATGCAAAAATATGTCAGTAGCCTTTGACACTCACATACCAGGTACTTGTCTGTTGCCTGATCTCAACTGTTGCATTGCATGTTGTGATACTTTGACCCTTGTCGAACAGACACTTGTCAACAATCTGACACCAGGCTTTTTCTTCTGTCAGATCTTTACACTACCACACACCTGCATGCATGTGTCTATTACCACTCCCTGGTGATTGAAAAATGTATGTTAATGCCCAAATGTTTAATACTAGATCTTGATATTCACCCAAGTGATTGTTTTTTACAATTCATAGATTTTGTCTGCATGTACTAGTCAGTATGGAATGCTCAGTCAAAACTGGAAAATTTGACCTTTTATTTACTAGGTAAAATTCTAATGTTTTAAAAAATTAAGAGGTGTCAAATTTTACTTGAGCTTCAATTACAGATAAGAAGTATTTAAAATGATCCCTTATGATGACTTTATTTTAGATTTATTAGACTTACACTTGAGTCAATGAGTTGTTCAAACATTTTCAAAAAAGTCCCTAAAAATAAGGGTTTAGTGTGTGCATAATACTCAACTAATCAAAATTCACAGATATGTCCTTTGAATTCTACTCGACTCTGATGTATAAGTCAATGTTCTATTTCTAGTATTCACAGCTCGGATGACTACAATGTTTTGATAACTTATAATCAAAACAGCAAAGTATCTCTATAAACTAAAAATCCATAAAATTCATCCTTCACTCCGAGTTTTCCCATAGTTTATTAATATCAGTTTTGTCAAACATTCGTCCTTGCCCTGCGGGTTAATGCTGATATATAAAAAGCCAACTATCAGGTACCATAAACATTGTGCAGACACTTGTGAAGTTTTAACAATAGTGAGGGGTACTATGGTTTCAATTGAGTGTTCATGTACAATAGTGAGGGGTACTATGGTTTCAATTGAGTGTTCATGTACAATAGTGAGGGGTACTATGGTTTCAATTGAGTGTTCATGTACAATAGTGAGGGGTACTATGGTTTCAATTGAGTGTTCATGTACAATAGTGAGGGGTACTATGGTTTCAGTTGAGTGTTCATGTACAATAGTGAGGGGTACTATGGTTTCAGTTGAGTTATCATGTACAATAGTGAGGGGTACTATGGTTTCAGTTGAGTTATCATGTACAATAGTGAGGGGTACTATGGTTTCAATTGAGTTATCATGTAAGAGTACAAACTATTGTATGTGAAGTATTGGCAACACAATGTGTATAAGGTCCATGAAGATGCTGCTTGCAGGAGCCTTATTTATAGGTGCAGCTAAAATAAATTCATTTTCTCAAAGAATAGTACATAGTCACCAACTGAAAGACCAGACCAGCATTGACACACCCATCTTGTTGATGCAATTGGGTATGACGAGCATACCTTTGTTGTTATATACTGTATACTAACGGAAAGTGTGTAATCTGCTGCTTTAGGTTTTTGATGTCAAGCAGGAAGTACATTGAGTTTAATGTAAAAACTGAACCTTGAGTCTGGTGCTGGTTCGTAGAATTAGGTCCTCTGGAATAGGCTTGCCGTTGCACACTCGAGATTTTTTAAGCATTGAGAATGCTTGTTTCATTGGCTCCAAGTCTTGAAAGAAATTCTACAATAAAATGAATTTGTTACAAAAATAATTATTTTTAGGGCCCACAGGATTAAAATAAATTTAAATTGATTTTATGCACCGCATTTTCAATATACCTGATTTGTTGCATAGCCTGTAGTTCAACTAAGTGGTAAAGGAATATGATAGAATTGTGATAGGATAAATTCCTGCCCATGAGACATATGAGGTTTTATACCTGAATTTAATCTAAAAGGTTATAAAAATGCTGCCTATAAAATAAATAGCTTCGAAGTTTGATATAAAGTTGTATAAATATGCAACAAACTGCATAGAAGTGACTCCAATAGCCCAAAAGTAACAAAGGATGTTTACTTAAGGGTACAGTAACTCCCACAAATATTCGCTAAACCGGTATAGAAATGATGCGTGACATTGTAGTCATGGCAACATAACTCCTGTAATATAAAGGGTTCAACATTCAAGGCAGATTTTCTATAAAAAGAATGATAGTTCTCATTGGCATCAGATTGTTGTGAATTTGCATTTCATGAAATTTGTTCCATATAATGCTGCCAGCTGTAGATTTGTTCACCGATAACTAGATTCAAAATTTTATGATAGCATCAAAAAAATTACCAGCATGTTGGACTGGCCTACTCTGTTATAATTGAATATAATGCTGAATACTTTGTATCGAATATGTATTTTATTTCTTTTTATTTCTTTTGGCAACAAATCATCTTGTTGATGACTAACAATGCCAATAAAAAGTTATATATACATACAATACCGTAGCTCACGATGAAGGGAGTTATTCCCTCTTTTCACAACTGCCATAAAATGTTATACATTTTCAATGGCTTTGCTAGTACATGTACAACATGTCAATGATTTATTTTGATCCTTTGTGCCAACACATTCTAAATATAAACATGTTATTAAAGAGAATCTCTTATCAGGTGTATGCTCTAAACTAAACTCTAAAGATCCAAACATGTACTGTACTTTAAAATTGAATTCTCCATGTTTTACTAGGAGCTTCAATTGTTTACAATCCAGCTTGTTGAACAAAATTTCAAGGTTTCAGTTGATTACAACTACGGGATTCATAAAAGTCTGCTTAGATTTGCTAAACCATATCCACCATATTATTATCCACCATATTATTATCCACCATATTATTATCCACCATATTATTATCCACCATATTATTATCCACCATATTATTATCCACCATATTATTATCCACCATATTATTATCCACCATATTATTATCCACCATATTATTATCCACCATATTATTATCCACCATATTATTATCCACCATATTATTATCCACCATATTATTATCCACCATATTATTATCCACCATATTATTATCCACCATATTATTATCCACCATATTATTATCCACCATATTATTATCCACCATATTATTATCCACCATATTATTATCCACCATATTATTATCCACCATATTATTATCTTAAATATAAAAGTGACGATCTAGTCGGAGCCCAGTCAAGTTGCAGGGCAGTTGGATGCAAAATCAATAGAACTCAATCGTCCCTGGTCAGTCACCGATCACATCTACTCATTCGTCTTGGCCTTCCTTTGTTTCTCATTTCAGCAAAATGAAAATGTAATATGGGAAATTGAGATCTCATTGATGAAAGAAAACGTCGTAAACACTTTAAATGTTGTCTGCCATTGACCTGACAATCACTTTTGCTCGCAGAACGCCGATCTGTTTGCAGGCAGCTAACACTAGGACCAAAAACTGTCGTATCGGTAGAGGCGATGACAGCTTGAAAAAAACATGGTCGGAAAGTGGCAAAGTGAGATAGCTAGACACTGATACTTGTAGCGGATGTAAACATTTGCAAACATACCTGGTGTCGTAGAAAGCTGGCCTTGACATCTTCAAGCTCTGCCATTGGTGGCACGGGAGGGGATTGGAGAAGGCCCTCAGCATCGCACAGCCATTTGCAGATGTTGCCGAGAGGCTTAGGGAAAGAGCTGTCCAACCTTTTGCTCCAATCGATGTATTTAACTGAAAAATTAGTTGAAATAAATATGGGATGATAAACATACAACTACTGTCTGTATGACAATGTACCTGGAGATAAACATACGACTACCATCTGTATGACAATGTACATGGAGATAAACATATGACTACCGTCTGTATGGCAATGTACATAGAGATAAACATATGACTACCATCTGTATGACAATGTACATGGAGATAAACATATGACTACCATCTGTATGACAATGTACATGGAGATAAACATATGACTACCATCTGTATGGCAATATACATGAAGATAAACATATGACTACCATCTGTATGACAATGTACATGGAGATAAACATATGACTACCGTCTGTATGGCAATGTACATGGAGATAAACATATGACTACCATCTGTATGACAATGTACATGGAGATAAACATATGACTACCATCTGTATGACAATGTACATGGAGATAAACATATGACTACCATCTGTATGGCAATATACATGAAGATAAACATATGACTACCATCTGTATGACAATGTACATGGAGATAAACATATGACTACCGTCTGTATGGCAATGTACATGGAGATAAACATATGACTACCATCTGTATGACAATGTACATGGAGATAAACATATGACTACCATCTGTATGACAATGTACATGGAGATAAACATACGACTACCATCTGTATGGCAATACAATATACATGGAGATAGACATACGACTACCATCTGTATGACAATGTACATGGAGATAAACATATGACTACCATCTGTATGGCAATATACATGGAGATAAACATATGACTACCATCTGTATGGCAATATACATGAAGATAAACATATGACTACCATCTGTATGACAATGTACATGGAGATAAACATATGACTACCATCTGTATGGCAATACACATGGAGATAAACATATGACTACCATCTGTATGGCAATGTACATGGAGATAAACATATGACTACCATCTGTATGACAATGTACATGGAGATAAACATATGACTACCATCTGTATGACAATGTACATGGAGATAAACATATGACTACCATCTGTATGGCAATATACATGAAGATAAACATATGACTACCATCTGTATGACAATGTACATGGAGATAAACATATGACTACCGTCTGTATGGCAATGTACATGGAGATAAACATATGACTACCATCTGTATGACAATGTACATGGAGATAAACATATGACTACCATCTGTATGACAATGTACATGGAGATAAACATATGACTACCATCTGTATGGCAATATACATGAAGATAAACATATGACTACCATCTGTATGACAATGTACATGGAGATAAACATACGACTACCATCTGTATGGCAATACAATATACATGGAGATAGACATACGACTACCATCTGTATGACAATGTACATGGAGATAAACATATGACTACCATCTGTATGGCAATATACATGAAGATAAACATATGACTACCATCTGTATGACAATACAATATACATGGAGATAGACATACGACTACCATCTGTATGACAATGTACATGGAGATAAACATACGACTACCATCTGTATGACAATGTACATGGAGATAAACATACGACTACCATCTGTATGGCAATACAATATACATGGAGATAGACATACGACTTTTGACTAGCATAATTTTTGCATTTTTATGCTTCATAGAAATGCGGGAAATTAAGAAAACATTTCAGTGTTTTTGTTCAGTGAGCAATAGGCTATATATACATGTATATATATCTTATATTTATATATGTATTTCCCAAAGTATGTCTGTCCTTCCGGCTATAGATGTAGCTATAGCGCACACTGATTATTTTACCAATGCGGATACACGTTACGATGCTCCTGTTAAAAAATGCTTTTCGTAAGGTTCAATTACTATATCTGGAGTCAATCTCAATCTGGGGTCAATCTGGGGTCTGGCTATTCTTCTCACGGCGACAATTATATCGTCTCCGTGAGAAAGTCTTGACAATATCTCTCCGTTCGATCAGATAAAGACAATATGATATCTCATTTTTACATTTGTATCTAGAAGTACCAGCATCGTCGTATTCAAAGTATTGATGAATGCTTCTGGTGGAACAGTAACCTTTTTTATACACACACTTCTATGCCAGAATTGTTATTATTAATTCAACATATTCAGGATTTTTATTTTGTTTTCTCAGTTCGTATTAATTGTATCATTACCGAATCATCTTTTATTATAATCGTAGCAAAACCGACTTAATTTAGTTATTACTTGCTAATTATTTCACATTTATATCTAAACCCTTTTATAGTTGTTTTATTTTTTTTAATTTATTTGACCTGCACGAAACCTTTTCCTCACGATATGAAGTTTAATAGTTGTTTAACAAAGTTTGAAAACCTTTACAGTTGTTTTTATTTCTCTTAATTTATTTCAATTACACAAAAAACTTTTCTCATGATATGTAGTTTGAAAGTTTGAATGGCAAATATTGTTATATGTTAAATGCAAATCAATTTTCTGACCAAAGACTTTTTATAACCCGGGCAACGCCGGGTAGCACAGCTTATATTTATGTATATATGTACAATGCATATATATATATATATAGAATATATACATAAATTCTCTGAAAGTCGCCGATAGAAGTAAGAATCGGAAGAGGGAGAATGTGCTCTACAGTTCATAGGTTTTGGCGTTACTGACAACTGAGATAAATGAAATTTGGTTGCATCACTTTTTTTAGTTAAATTAAATCCCGCTTGCTGTAAGGTTTTCAAAAGATAATGCCTTTTCTGAAGTATGTCATCGAATTATGGAAACAGTGATGTTGTCCACTCCTCATTTCTCCTACTCGTCTCCGTAGGATCAAGCTCATAATTAATTGGTGGAAGCATCTGAGTTATAGCAATAATACAGGGTGTTACTCTAGATGGAAAGATATCTGGCTTTACGATGAACAGCTAGTGAGATCTAAAAGGTTCAGGGAGTATTGGGAGTTGGGGACCAGATTCACGCTTATCTAAATTTAACCAGTTTCACTTTGTGACTCAGTAAGGAGAGAACGTTACGCCAAAAGTTTTTGTAAGCATTGTCAGGATCAGGAAATTTCCAGTTCGCTTTATTTAAACCATATTCATTTCCCTGCCTACTTCAGTTGTGTTCTAGGGTCTTTCACCTAATTAGTATAATTGCCTAATGCGTAGTTTATGACTAACTACTGAGCGCTTATCTTGTCACCAATGATTGGCTATGTAGAGCTGCTCGTAAGGGGTGTAGTTAAAATGGTTGCGTCATTATTTTAGGATGTACTCAAGATAATTTTAATTTTTACTAATTTAAAACAGTTTGTTAATCTAATCAAAGATGCTAATCAGATTTAGAAGTTGAAATTGTTATACATGTTTGGTGTAATTTTTTCAATGCTCCTGCACTTCAATGATTCAAAACCAAAATAAATGTTGGTTTTGCCAATAACTTTTGCGTTTATTGTTTGATATTTATTGAATGCAATACTTATTAGTTAACATTGTGTTTGTTTATTGCACACAATTATACTATTCAATACAAAGCTAATCTAAATACAGAGCAAACAGCCCCAGTACATGTACCACTTATATCTTGGCATTGTTACACTCCTTGACCTTGATTAGAAAGCGCTGTATAATCTAAAGCCGTTAGATGGATCAAATGCTCAGACTTGCACTAGTAGCTACAACGTACCCTATGCGTTGTCGGAGGTATGAACAATTGTTAATCAAACAAGAGAGGTAAGGTATAGCTATTATTGAGTCAGCATAGTAATAATTTTATATATGACTTCAGCGTTCAAAGTTATTTACCATTCATCGTACCAGTATCTTGAGAAGATCATTAGTGGGTACGTGAATTTGCCACCTGGTTAACGTTGCAGATGGCTGTCCACCTCGCGCCACGTATTGTGTTTGGCTATTTTTCAATTAGATTATTGCACGGTCTGGGTCTTTAAAGTCACTGACATGTTGATATAAGCAAAATGTGTCTCAAGGCGTGATAGTTTCGCTCTGATTGCACCTGAACAATCAATAAGGCGGCATCAATACCGTGTTCTTTTGTTTCTATACCGTGCTTTGAAAGTCACCTTTGTACGTTCCTATTCTAAATTAGACATGTTAGTCATAAATATATATATATATTTATAGTTCTAATAGTTTCATGGTATCATGTTAATGATGCAAATTTTACAATGAATAACTTGTGCTGCTCTAGGCTGTTAGGTGGTTCTCAGCACAGTTTAAAAAGATATTATAATCTATATCAGTTCTACAAACTTTGTTGACCCAGCTGTTGGTACACACTGCTCGCATTCACGTTTGTCCTGTCGATTAAGTTACTGTGGCATATGCTGCTTCACTGGCAATTTGGTGAGCTCTTATTCAGAAATACATGTAGCTTTAATCATAGTCAAGTTTTTCAGTCTTCAATTACTGTTCGAGTTATAAGTTTACTCATGTCTGTGAAATCGGTACAGAGACAAGCAAGTCATTAAGTACTTGAATACCAAAACACTAGTACTTGCAATAATTTTAGAGATTGAGCATTACACAACAGTTTGGACATTTTGGTCATTTGTAAAATTTGCAATATTTATTATTTTGTTTGTTTTTTATGCAAAGATTATTTTACTATGCTCGCCAAATTTAATGTATTTTTTTTGTTTTAAGTTGCTAAATATTCTATCTCAGCTGATTTGATCTAAATCAAGACCTACACAATTTAACCCAATTAGCAAATCTTCAACTTTGACAATATTCTTATAAAGGATTGTTTTGATATGATTGCCATTTATTTCTCATCTGTGAACAATTTGGTTCGTAATTTTACTAAGAAAACTGGCTATATTTTTGCAATGTTTTTGTTAACATAGCTGACATAGCTGAAACTGAAACCCATTGCATGGGTACTTTCTTGTTATGTCAGACATTTAAAACTACTGATGACCTTCAGTATGCTGTAAATGAATGAGGCACTCAATGACCACTTTTTGTCATACGTAATAAACCTTGCTTTGTATAATTAAAAATTAAGATTTTTCATTTTTCATCTAATATTGGCTCACCAAACACGGTGAAGAATCACCAAACCGAAGTTCATCATTTCAAATTACTAGTAGCCTAGCCTACAGTAATCCCTCATGCTCCTGCGGTTAATCAAGAGTGGTGCTTCACTCCTGATAAGCGAAAATCCTTGAAATAATCAACTCATATTTAATAAAGTTCTTCATTAATCATACACATTTTATTCTTTTTGTTTATTGAATTCAACAGGCATGATGGATGATAACACGAGCATTTTCTAACTTTACAAACCATCACAAGAAAAACGGTAAGCAGTGACTATCCTTCGTTTTTTCGTGACGTCATTCTATCGTTGTCCACCATCTTTATGGACACATTTTATCGTTAAAAACGCGAAGCTTCTGCAATTAATTATTGCAAACAATGCTTTTGTTTACAATGTTTTTGTTTTAGTGTCAAAACAACACCGAAAAATACTATTAATCAAGAGAATGATGATCGTTTTCTAAAAAGATGGCGACTTTTTCGTGGACGAGCGCATGTGCAAACAGGGTGTTGACGTAAAAAAAACGATGGATTGCTATCACTGAGAGATATTTATGTAATTTATTGTTTTTATTTACTCCAAGGAGTAATTTCACCTCGCAAAGTACTGAAGCTGTGAAAGCTGAGCTGCGAAGTAACAAGTAATATTGATATTGGAAAATGGTGGTGGCCCTGATTTAGCCTCTTTCAGTGTAGTTATCTGCTAGTTATCTTTAGTTTCCAAGTAGTCAAACCTGGATATGCAAAGTTGATTCATTCCTAGTTGTAATCACTTTGATATTTTTATATGGAATATGATATGCCAACTTTTCTTTTAATGTTTTGTTATATTATGACATTAAAATGTAAGAAGCAAGAAGATGAACTAAAATATGGCCAGGTACTCCAGCAAGAAACTAATTGTGTCATGATCACAGAAACCATGGTTAAGTTGGGATTATAAGATTTAGAGTTATCTACACTAGCAGAAGGAGAAATTTCTCACAGCTGTTTTGCAAAAAAAATTTTGATTCTAGCTTAATTACAGCAGATTCTATGGTCAAAAAACTGAATGCACGTTTACCATTAGTACGAAAACATAGTTCCGAGAAAACTGGTGTTAAAGTTTGAGAAACGAAAACCAATGCACAATTTTGTTTACATCTCAAAACGTCATAGCAACAAATATCAAGAAGTTGTGATATTTATCTAGATTTCTGTATTTACATTCAAAAAATTATGCTGAATTTATAAATCTAAACAGCTTTTACAGTCATACTTCAACTTACGAGCTTAATGCGTTCCGAGACTGAGCTCGTATGTCAATTTACTCGCATGATGGTGCAATTCATTTATATATAGAACAATTAAATATATATTGATTGGTTTCCATACTCTAAAAAAAGCAAATTAAACACTCAAAACAAGATATTGTAACAGAAAGAACATGTTGGTTATTGTCCTTACGTACTACATGCTTTCAAAAAGCAACAAATAAAAAATAATGCAAGGAAATGTGATTAATTAAAATGTAAAATTAAATACATACAATAGCAGTTAACACTCGCATTTGCCAGGGAGGGAGATATAAGTTATCCTTCGTTACAACAGGTGACTTTGGTAAATTTGGATTTTATCAAAGTGTTAAAAGACAAACTTACAAGCAAACCAAAAAGCAAACTTTCATTTTCAACTAAACGTAATTAAAATTTCTTCGGCGTTCATAGTTGGTTCAAATTTCTCGCTGGTTAGCGAGAAATTTTTCCTTTTCTTTCGCTTTCACGACTAGCCGGCCGTTTTAAGATAAACCTATCTAAGGACGTTTGCCTTTGTCGCCCTTGCAACATGTCGCGATTAGGACGAACACAGGTGTCGCCACAAATGGTTAACGCACGACCACTAGCCAACTTGTCCGAATGTCTATTAAACAGTTTGGATAGATAGCGCCGGCCTTTTCACATAGCATCGTTTCAGTTACGCTGTCACCGGCCAATTGTTTGTCCAATGCCATCAGCGGTCGTGAAGATCGCTGCACCGTTTATAAACTATGGTTAGTCCTTCTGCGAACTAAATGCCCTGAATATAATCCTTCTGTTTGATAATTATGAATGTATTTCTGTCATATTGCCGAGCTAGCTGAATCACGCATACACATTTCGCATATTTTTCAATATTTTTCCGTTTAATATCGACTGTTATCATTTGCTTTTTCTTTGTAATATCTTTCATTTTACTGGCAAACTTTCGGTCTACGCACAGTACTTTTAATTCACATAATTCTGCACAGAAAATCGTGCACAAAAAACACGGTACAACAGTATAACCTGAGCAGTTGAAAAATTCAGAGTGATGCTGTTCTCATAAAACACCTCCGGCATACTTGGCAACTGACTCAAGTGCTCGTATCTCAAACATGGCTCGTATGTTAGTGCTAAAACTTGCTTGAAAGCTGGCTCGTATCTCAAGTTTCTCGTACGTTGGAGCACTCGTAAGTTGAAGTATTACTGTAGCTGGTTGTCATAGAAATAGCTTTATATTTATAAAAAACGTATTACTTAATTTTGCAGATGTTACAAACGGCTTGGCAGTATCGCGATATTGAGCACAGCCGTAATACTATCAACAAAATCTTTAGAAAAATAACAACAGTAACATATTGCACACCATCGATCACTACATACTTCGATCGTGTAAACTCGAATTATTGTTCTTAAAATTAAATCTAAAAACAATCTTATAAAATCGAATAATTATCCTTACAATTAAATATTGTAATAAGCTTGTAAGAATTGTTAGGAAACTATCATCGTAATTCCTTTTACTTTCACTGCTTTTTACATCAGTTGGAATACCAAAGTACTCATAAGTGTCCAAAATGTCAAAGTTATCTTTAAAATCGACAAAAAAGAAACGATTATACTTATCGGACACCATTTTTCAGTACTTCCTGTTTAGCATAGCAACGGTTTTAAGGGTTTTTTCCCAGGGTTAAATACTTCTATTGGCTAAACTGATTTCAGATTGAGAAAGATCACTCTTTGATTGGTCCAGATGCACGTGTTAGAAAAATCGTTACCAATATCATAAATTCAGTTAGTGCAACTTCAAAGTCGGATAACTCAACTTCGTGATTTGCGACTTGACCATGGTTTCTGTGACCGCGACCCAATTGCCAGGGCATAAAAACCAGTAACTGAAATATTTTATTCCTGAAGCAGTATTATGCGGTACACGAGAGTAGGGATTCAATTGTTTTTATTCTGAGATAGTTCATGGCATTATTATTTTTCAGGTACAAAACAGCTTGTAGTAGCAAGTAGCACAATCTCCAAATGTTTCACATGGCTTTAGTAGCGGTCCAATATGCACGAGCCACTAGGAAATCGTCATGTTTCATTTGTGGCCGACAAACTTTTTTATTAGGTGTATAATGAGCTATCTAATAAATCTGAAAAATTCATTGGTCATAGATGAGATTGCATAGAGCCTCTCATACTTTTAAAAACTTATAAAAATGTTTTAAAAGAATCTTCCAAGTTCATTGCTAGACTTTTTTCTGACCTCTTGTGCATTTACAAAGAAGAATGACAACTGAAGCTAATGCCTGCGTAAAGAATTGATGATCACAATGCTGTTGTCTGAATCGTCTTTCAATTATTTAGAACAAATTACATGTCTATAGATTGAAGCCATTTTGAACAAAATATTGTTTTATCAAAACAGTTACTGGGTTGTTGGCCTTCTATAAAAGCATATGGTTCATAAATATGCTCTAACAGGCATCTTCAAACAGTACTAAACTGTAACAGCTTTATTTGACATTGAACATCTGGCTTCATCTGGCACTCAGTAGATCTCTTGACTATTAATGTAGTGTTTGTCAGCAGGAATGCAGCTGAGTTTTAGCATCAGCAAAGGCCTTGCTATTGATAGGCTTGCTGATGTTTTGTAGCTTCAATCAACCGGAAGAGTGATAAGACAGAGGAGTGATAAGACGTATGGACTCATTCAGAGGATGCAGCTCGCAACAATTGCTAAGGAAGGTTGAACTCTTATCTTACTGGTAGGATTGCTGGTGATTACTTGCATAGTACAACTGTAGGGGGGCCAGGATCAGCCATTGTTGAGGCTTTGCATATATTCATAAACTCAGGCTATCGACTATTATTATTCTATCATTTGAAGGGTGACTCATGAACGGCTCGAACAAAATATTTTTAGTATTCTCTGTTATACAACTAGTAATTGTAACCTACAATCGTTAGATTTTTGTTTAGATATCAGTTCAGTTTTTAATGCTGTCACTGTGTTTTATTCTTCAATGGCGATGCCTGCTGTCGACCGCTTTCAACGATTCAGAATTGTACAGTATAGATCTTTCCAAGATTTACAATGTATTCCTCACAACAAAATTTGTTGAAATAAACTCACTTTTGGGTCACGTTTACTTTTCAATTCATGCATAGTCAACTAGTTGCACTAAAAAGTAATTATTTTGCCATCCTCATGCCAGCAACCCATCCTTGGCATGTAAATGTTAATGTTAAGACAATGAGTCCAGTATAAACAGTACTGAGTAGTAGTTAGTAGCAGTGGTAGTAGTGAGTAGCAGTGGAAGGTTTTTGTAGCAGAAACGCGTGTGGTTGTGAGCTGAAATTTATTTACCTCCACTGGTGAGAACTTAGTTGAGTGTTATCGATATGGATCCGTCAGCTATGAGCATTTCTAAGATGTCAAAGTACAGTCAAACATGGATAACTCGCCCTCGGATAGCTCGAACACATGGTTAACTCGAACGGTTTCTTTGGTAAATGATAAATTGCTTTAGATAACTCGACCTCAACTCTGTTAACTCCATAGATATATATACCATAGGTACATATATATCTATGGTTAACTCGAACAGTTTTTGCCCAACGGCTACCTAGACGGTTGTTATCGCTTAAGAAAATCACTTTATTATAAGTCATAGAGGTAAACCTCAACTTTTCGTAATTCATAGGCGTCGTTATTACCACCAACGGCAAAATATTTTTGTCAACGACTTTTCTAAAGGTTTGGTGAAATTTGATTTTTACCAAACATCCGCTTAGCGATCGCCTTTCGGAAGCATGGAAAAGTGAGGTGATCTTCGCATGAACTTCAAGAAAAATCGGCAAAATTGATCTTGGTTAAAATGCTCAAAAGAAAAAGATGTCTTTTCTTCTGAGCATTTCAACAACGATCAAGTTTTGCCAATTTTAATCTAAAAGACGTCCTGGCAATAACATCACCTCAAACAACAAACCAATCTCAACTGATAGAAAAATCTCCTATACTTTTTGATAAAAAAGTTTTAAACTTTACATTAGAAGCATTTAATTTGAAACAAGCCATTTATGCTTTTGATTTATATTATAGTTTGTATATGTACATGTATCTACTAATAAATAAATAAATACATGGACTTGTGACAGTGCTCTGATAACTTGAACGCTCTGATAACTCGAACACTTTCACTCGGTCCCGTGAAGTTCGAGTTATCCATGTTTGACTGTACCTGCACAGTGAATGCCTTTCACAAATTTAGAGAAACGAAACGGCGCCGAATGCATTAGATTTTACCGTTTTAATGGTTTGGTTTGGAAGCAATTCCTAAGCCATTCGAAGCATGGAAATGCAGTTTATATTTTAAGGCCTGCACGCTTATCTATCGCATATCTATCTAGCGACTCTGCTATCTAGCGACTCTGCTATCATATGCTGTGATGTACCTCGTCATAACAACTAGTTACAGTTCTCCTACATAGAGGATCTAGAAACACACAAAAAATTTTCCTTTTTTGCAAACAATGTTCTATATTCTCAATTTGTCTGCCATAAAATGTGATTGTGAAAATAACCAGCAACACATCTAGGTAGATTAAAGACAGCATTTCACGATGAGCTGACCAATAGGAAATGGTGATTTTTCTTATGTAAGTGCGCGCATACATGTATCAGAATTAGTGTATGGCAGTCTCATATCATAGCATTAGGCTCATTTATAATTACTTTTAGTAATGAGAAAGTATGTACCAATTTCATTGACTGCCATATTGATTTATAAAGCCAAAAGTTAACAAACCAGGTTATTCAAATCACAAATGTAAACATGAGCATCCCATCCAGTGCAAGCTTGCATTGTATTTCTCCTATTAGGTTAGACTATGACTGTGTCATCATTACTTAATGTAAACCTGCTTGTAAGGAGATCCACTTAATGATTTTTGCAATGATAAAAATAGTTAGTTTTTTGGTCCTCTGATTTATTTAAAAGTTAAAATTTGTTTGCTGTGCTTAGACTATGATCATCATGTGATCACTCACTGTTTACATCAAATGTAGTCGAGCTTAAAAAGTTGCGATCTTGCTAAAAAGTAGAGTTGTCATAGTTGTTTCATGATACTTCTCAAGGTCAACCTTTATTAATCAGCTCCCGCTACCTTTTTAAAGCATTAACGAATGTCAAGGCTATAACTTCAGCAATTATGTCTGAGCCATGTTAAGCTCAGTATTATAGACTGCAAAATACTAAGCTTGTTCACATTTATTTTGCCCGTTTATTTTGATGTGTTTTATAAAAAACATTTTGTTGCTTGAAATCTTTAATCTCTATATTTGTTGCTTGTGGCAACACAATTTTATTTTGGTAATCTGGATCAACGTTTAAGGGCCAACAGAAACATAAAATCCCTCATAGATTTCAAGTATCACTGGTATGCTTGTATCGACTTGTATCGACTTGGTCTCATGCGTCTAGTTTATTCATTGCAGAGATTTCTGTAAGTCTAGGCTAAACATTAGCTTAGATTGTTGCTCCTATATCTGTCAGCTAGTCGTAGTCAGCTAGTAGCTGGTGACCAAATGTGCCTGACACAGGCTTAGCTGTCTAGTTCAAATTATTGACTAACCTGCAATCATTTCGCTTGCCTGACCTTGATGTCACTGCCAGCGTTTGAGTGTCATACCAAGCCTACTAACTAGTCTACCCTTCACTGTTTTAGTAACTTTAATTAGCACCAGCAGTTACACACTTGGTAGATAACTAGTGCACTCAACTGACATTCTGAGGTGTGCAGTCTGTGACACGTCCTATTGAATACTCATAAGTTTCTATCTTAGGAATTCTGGTTGTAGCCAAGTTTTCTCTATGCATATTTCTTGTAAAAGTATGTAATTCTGGAATGATAATTTGCAAGTAGTAGCAATGTCAAAAGTAGCGATATCAGTTGAACTAAGCCAGGTCAGACACCGTTAGCTTGCTTTCAGATTCGCTACAAAATTTATCCGGATCATAGTGTTCTAGAACTCCTTACACCCACGCGCACACACACACGGATAACTGACACATCGCCTGCTTGTAGATTCCCTACATAAATTATTGAAGTAATTTTTGAATTGGTTGAAGCACAACAAAAGTATGCACTACCATAGTCGATGGCCAATAAGTACATGCTTGTCAGTGTACCGTTGGTTAAGGTCACAAGGCCAATGAAAAAAATTTATCATTTGTGGCTACACAAACCGAAAGCTTGCCGTACAACAAGCGCATTCAGAGAGCACAAAATGTATGATTACTGGACTCTTCTATGAATCGTTTGCAAATCAATAGAGTATGTATTGCGTTGATCGCTTATCCTTGAAATCGTTTTGTAGAAGATAACATCAACTTTCGGGATACTCTTATGACTTAATGAGTGCTTGTTGCTTACACCTATCCGACAGATATTTTATCACATGTGTGTTTCTGTGGTACGAGTCGGTTTCCAAAGGAATACTAATATGTTGAGGCTGTTTATAAGAGAAGTAGCTTGATGTGCCAGCAAAACCGATTGACCTTGTAAAATTGACCAAATCTCATCAAGGAAGTCTAGTAATAGAAGTCAAAAAGTTTTGACCTTTGCTGACCTTGCTGTTCCCTTGTATGATAAGAACAAGATGAGAATGCGAAGGTTTCCTACTTTGGTTTTAATTTGAGGGGTGGTGAAGTGGTTTGAAAGGCACTATAACGCCTGTAGATTGCCTCATGCCATAGTGTCTTAGCTATGGCTGAGCAACCTCAGATACATTATAGTAATTCCTTGTTATTTCATGGTTCGCCTTTTGAGGTTTCAGTACATTGTGGTTAAAAAATACTCATTAATAAATTAAATATAAAAGAAAATTAATTAAAAACAGTAAAGAAATTAAAATACATTAATATACATACATGAAAATACATTTATTAACCTATGACTTACTTGTCGCGATGAAACCAGTTAACCACAAATACGGATATACCTACCAAATGAATTCCGAACTAGTAATAATAACTATAATAGTCGTACTACAAAGTGTATTCTCCGGCTTAAAAATAGAATTTGAAATATAAACTGAAAGTCAATCAAGATATTTTCAATTTACTTATCATATAGGCAAAAAATACAATGTTTAGAAAACATTTCAAGTATTCCGGTATTAAATTTTGGCTCGTACGTATACTTTAAAATAGTTTGTATTTCACGAATTTTTACTTGCCGCGATGGATACCGGGTCCTAAATAATTGCGAAAATTGAAGGATGACTGTATTTACCATTGTTACATAGCACTTCGAGTAAGGATTCCTTGTAACAAAACAGTTTGTTTTGTTACTCATTCAGTACCTGTTACATCCTATACCACCAGATTACGTCAACGTCTGTTCTCTTCACTCAAAGTCTGTAATTTTCTTGGTATTTTGAGATACCATTTCATTTTTTCATTTTTTTTTACAATTTCAAGTAGACTCCGGAGTTTCACTTTGAAAAAAGTAGTTAAAACTAGCCATTTCTGACCCTTGTGGCTGTGGGGGGATATTGCTACTTGCTAGCATATTTTCCTTTGCAGTATCAGTTTTGTACAAGAGTTTATAATCACAGTAATAGCGAATGCTCACACAGGTGTTTTAAAAGGTTGAACTCCCAAAAATTACCCTGCTTGTAAATTGGGTCGTGTAAAATTGCTTGCAACTGCCTGAGGATATAGCTGACATACGAAGAGGTCAATTTTGGCTGTTGATGTCACAATTGGGAGTCTGTATTAAAATGAGCTAATTATCAAATTCAGTAAGAAAATGATAGATTGCTATCGCTATAGCATATCGTAATTCTGATTTACAAATGAGGCGATATCAATCACACAAACACATCTAGGTTAAACAAAGGGAACCTAAAGCCATATTATATCATAAAACCTGTATTTGAACACCACCCGTATTTGACCGCCACCTGTATTTGAATGTCACTTGTATTTGAACACCACCTGTATTTGAAAGCCACCTCTATTTGAGTGCCACTATGGTAGAAGGGTTGAAAAATAATGACAAACCACCTGAACTCAAAATTTAGCCTCAGAATATGTAGTAGCACAGATTCCGTCGCAAATTCGCAGAACTTTTTCATATACGTCAAAGTATCAAGACTGTATTAAACAAGGAACTACTATCAGCCTGATACAGTTGCTAATTATTTCTATGGTGGTGTTGCTTTCAACGTGTGACCGAGAAAACTGTAGACTTAAAAAACAAACTTCTATACGAACAAAAACAACGAAAGAATTAATTGTTATTGATGTAGTCGAGTCATTAATAGTGCGGTTATGAGGACACTTTTTTTACTAATCATTTGCTATTATGGATTCCCAAAGATCAAAAACGTCAAATAGTGTTGGTCAAATAGAAGTGGCGTTCAAATAAAGGCGGCGTTCAAATAGAAGTGGCGTTCAAATAGAAGTGGCGTTCAAATAGAAGTGGCGTTCAAATAGAAGTGGCGTTCAAATAGAAGTGGCGTTCAAATAGAAGTGGCGTTCAAATAGAAGTGGCGTTCAAATAGAAGTGGCGTTCAAATAGAAGTGGCGGTCAAATAGAAGTGGCGTTCAAATAGAAGTGGCGTTCAAATAGAAGTGGCGTTCAAATAGAAGTGGCGTTCAAATAGAAGTGGCGTTCAAATAGAAGTGGCGTTCAAATAGAAGTGGCGTTCAAATAGAAGTGGCGGTCAAATAGAAGTGGCGTTCAAATAGAAGTGGCGTTCAAATAGAAGTGGCGTTCAAATAGAAGTGGCGTTCAAATAGAAGTGGCGTTCAAATAGAAGTGGCGTTCAAATAAAGGCGGCGTTCAAATAAAGATTTTACGGTATTCTATCTTCTCTTCGACAGCTATGTACAATGTACCATCCCACTGCCTATAGTCCATTGGTGACATCATTATATTGGTCCTCTTGCTACCCAAAGGTTCCTTGTGTAGTCATTAGTTTAGCCTATTGCTAAGTTGAGACAACTCTCTTAGGGGGAAGTAATTTGTAACTCACTTAAAGATGTAGTTGCGTCAAAAATGAAATTAGGACCCATAAAAGGCTAAAACATCAGCTACAATTTGATGCCATTTTTGTCTTTGTAGACCAACCCTGTCCAGAGATATATGCGTTTGAATGAGGCCCTCTTTTAAAAAGCTCACGTTCCAGCGGGTGGCTATTTCGTGACGTCACAAGCTTGTTATCTGAAACGAAACCACAAGCGATAAATATGAGGTCGATTCGTTAGCCAATCATGCGTGCGAAATTTTTATATAGGCCGTAATAAATGTTATCACTCGTAAAACGCGTTGACTGTGATCTCGAAGAGTCTCATCGCTAGAGAATTAATTCTCATCGTTACTGATTCAACGCGTTTCAACAATTACTAAGTTATACATAGTTTTAAAATGGCTTCAAGTTCGAGCGACCGCTACTCAGAGTTATCTGAGCAACTTTTAGTAAAATATTAGAGTAGACAGCCTATGGCCAAAGCTGACAGGCGTCAGCAGCGTTTTGCTGCAGAAGAAGACAGAATGGAGGTAAATTAACTTAGTCTTCTATACTTTAGTAAATGTAATATTTTTTATAGTCATAAATACATATACTAATTAATAAAATGATAATTCTTTGCTATCTCCAATCATCATTTCATAGCTTATCTGCCGTTTTACCTAGCTATAATATTTTTTTCGAATTTTCTTTGGTAAATTAGAGTCATGATTACAAATTATTTTCACTCGTATGAAGTGGGTAAAATCGATTGATCATTGCAAATCTTTAATTTCCAGAACCAAAGCTTCGAATCGTTGGCTTGGCGTACTTGTGCCTTTATTAAATGTTTATTCGTTTTTAAAATTACACTCGCAATCTATTTAACTCCCGATTTGGAAGCTGTCAATAGATACGCTTTAGAATGACATATCTATGAATGACATATTTATTGCATCTACTTTGTTTACATTTACTTGTTTTACTGATTACAGAATGTTTATGTCGTCCCACCAGCCGAAGAAGCTTTGTCATTGTGTGGAAACTGCCATAAAGGAGAAAGCGAGACTTGAATGCGTGCTGGATGATGTTTTGTTTGAGTTTGTTGCAGTAGATGAATTTGTCTTATTGTATCAGCTAATACTATGTGAGTGGCCACGACTTGATGAATATTTTTAATAAAAGCTTTATGCCGTGATGAAAATATTTTTGCTTGTAAAAATTATATAATAAAATAATATTGTTGAAGATAATGCAAAACATGATTTGCAGAATATTGTCGTGAATCGGATATGGTATATGGGTGTCCGCAGAACTGGAGAATGTGAGTTCAAATCCAGTTTGCAGCAGACTTCTCATCCTTAAAACTCTATCCCTGTCTATATTCTTTTCAAAGCGGTGGCTTGCTTATAACTAGTAAGAAACTAGTACGTAGGCAATAGGTAATAGGCGACATAATGTGGGCGGGGCTTATGGGAGGCTGTATATCGTTTATATGGGTAGCTGCATAACTGTGCTGATACAAAGACCGCGTTCTACATAAAGTGACTAGACAGAATTACCGTAGACCGGTAGAATTGGTAGTCGGTACCCAAATGTTTACACAACATTTGGAGAAAGTGAGTAGAACAAACTTTCAATTTTCGTTATTTGAGGCCTTTTAAACATTCATAATAATGCATCTGTAGCAGGATTTAAAATTTTATTCTAGCCAACACGAGCAAATACAAAATAAGATATATGCCAATAGAGCCGCGTAAGACTAGACTTTTATCGCAAATAGCCGATGTGAATACGAGAGATAGAGAGAGGTTGCCAAACGCGTGACATCATTTTTGGCGAGGCTGGGCACGTTTTTGTGGCCTGAACGTTTTTACGGTGATCAGATTTTTTCGGTTTTAATCTTCAAATATCTTGGCAATGCGATCGCGTAACACAACAAACAACATATCAACTGATAGAGAAAAAAAAATGCTTTCTTTTAAGATCAACTTAAATTTTGACGCAACTACATCTTTAAGTCAAAAATTTCCCAAATCAGATATCTGTTTGGTTCACAAACACATTATCCCAATATTAGAGCGGCTTTCTATTATAATATCTAACAGAACATTTTGTCATAAAATGGCAGTTGTGTTTTTCTTTATGATACATTTTTTTATTTCCATCCGCTTCAACAAGCTTTTTGAATAATTGATTCTCAGCAGCTGTGGTGCACCATTGTTGAATTAAATATCTGAATTAGTTTTCTTAAGGTCAGTGATATATTTATGAGTTGCATGAACACGCTGACTGTTCTTATTGTCATGTTGTGCAGACCGATCAATGTCCTTTTTGCTCCTTTTCATGACCTCTACAGTACAAATCTCTGTTGTAGAAAATGACTCGGATCGAGTCAACACGAATACCTACAGTGGCTTTGCCTTTCGTGCTGCAAACTTGCCAACTTCTGTATTCAGTGTTCCTATTGTGTATGTTGAGCATAGCCGACGGTAAACCATCTCGACAAGTCGTCAATCCACATCCTTTTCAATATAGTCTTAACAATCCAAACCTGTGCGACAATCAGCCTAGCATACTCATATGGATACATACAGCGCCTGCACATCACCGTCTCAGGACTTTGGTACGCGAATCATGGGCGAACCCTGCTCACATAAGAGACAGAGAGGTTAGTCTAGTTTTCTTTCTTGGAATGCCGCAGAACAGCTCTATACAACATATGCTGGAATACGAGAGTGATACGTACCAAGACATCGTGCAAGAAAGTTTTATAGATAGCTATAGAAATTTAACCTACAAAGCCATACTGGGCTGCAAATGGACATCTACGTACTGCGAGTCAGCCAAAGTCATACTTAAGGCCGATGATGACATGGTCGTCGATATATATTTATTATTTCGTCATCTCGATAACTTGCAGTCACATGGCAAGGTAAACACTAACACTATACTCTGCGACGTTTGGTATCAACGAAAGCCTCAGCGTGATGAAGGTAAATGGAAGATATCGATGGCGGAATACCCCGGTGACACCTATCCGCCATATTGTCCGGGCTTGGGCCTTGTCATGACCCGTGATATTATACCAAAGCTTTATAGAGAATCTTTTTATGAGCCATTTTTCTGGGTAGACGATGTTTATTTTACAGGGCTGCTCGCAAAAACTGTTAATGTTACCTTTGAGCAGCTCGCAGCAACTGTGCATTTCGGGCCGTCCAAGCTTATCCATACCAATACCATGTTTGAGAATGAGTACCAGTGGATGTTTTATCACATTCAACAACAAAGTATATTTCGGACAGTCTGGAGGATGTTGCAGAGTAGGGAGATACGACGCCAATCTCATCAGACTTTGGTTGAACCGTACAGGTAGCCTAATAGGCTCCAAATTACTGTCTACAGACTACTATACAAAACTTACTCTTCATTTTTCTACCGTATATTATTTTCTGATGTTTCATCGTATACTTAGACACTCTCAATTGTTAACTGTTTATTATCACTCACATAGGTAAATGGGTTTCAGTGTTATTGGCCGTAAATACAAATACTCATTTGCCTTCATCTGATTTTATCATCAACACCGGTATTTTCTAGTTGACAGTCTGCTTAACACATGTTATGGTTAATCATTCTTGTGTGACAGATGATAGCGCTTTAGGTCAATGATATAGCGGGGTGGCACCTGCTGTATTCTTTGCGCTGTCGTTGTTTTAAGCACACTAGGAAAATCTTGTGTAGTAGTTTTTGCCTGATTTTCTGAGCTGGTAAAATCATGCGGCATGCTTGCCATACTCGTATCTCAAGCTTTGTGTACCCTCTTTTTCCCTCATTATCTGCTCCCGGGTGCACAAGATATCTGACTTCTGATAAGAATACCTCTGTTCATGTAATCTGGACTATCAAACCTTGGCTATCAGTCTAAGAATGTTGAATCTTTATACAAGATCAGGACTTGACCAGCTACGTATGCACATTGGGGCTGGCCATGTGACAAGAAAAGTTCGGAGCAAGCGTTCATTTGGCTTGCACTGCTACTGAGTCGCTCGATATGAAAACAGTAGCTTGTGTCATTGCTTTCTGGTCTGTAAAACATTTTAGTAGATGACTGTGTGCTATTTTTGTTCATAACACTGGTTGATTCAAAGCACAAATTGCTGGTAGGTGAATAAAATGTAAAAATACAGATGCGAAACTCCTGCAATAGAAACCAAGCAATGGAACATGGACCTACAACAAGCTTGCATCACAGAGCTGGCTTGTATGACTTTGGTAACTAGTGACAGAGAACTGTTGGATGACTGAGAATTCCTTGTAAGAAATCATTAAAGAACTGGTGTTCAATTATTCAATGTCATTCTGACCTACATGACTGCTATGGTTATATCTATACACTTTACTCTTCTCCGACAACTATGGTTTTTGACTATTGCAGCCCTTCTTTATTCGTTATCATCTCCGAACCTCCTACGACTCACAAAGGCAATCTCTCCCCTCTTTGTTTTCAATGAAATAGCTTCAAAACCTCACGAAAAACAGACATATTCAAAACAGCTTGCACCCCTCAGGAGTGAGAACACGTAATCCGGTTAACCCTTAACTATTATGTTAAATCTTCTCAATGGGTCATGAGATATGCATTATGGCGTAATAGCATAGGATAAAAGAAAACCTTGATAACACCAACATATTGCTATTGGTTTGGTTTGGTTGAAGATGACGTAGTTAAAGATGAATGCCATTTACTAAGCAAACAAACTTTTGTTTTTTTTGTTTGCCAACCTTAATATCATAACATTGGTTGGAGGAAGATGAGAATTAACATTTCACACAAAATTTGGATTTGTCAACCCATTGCTGTCGCTTTGAGCTTAGAGTTAGACCATTTAAAGTATATCAATGGCGGCTTTTCTAATCACCCTGCAAATATCAAACGTAAGGGCCACTCAATTACCTTCATTCAAGTTTGATTTATACAACGATTAACCCTTTCGCTGTGTAAAAGTCCTCGAAAAATGTTCGAAAGTCATGTAATTTTTGTTGACAAATCAATAAAGTCAGCATTCTATAAACATACATGGCTTGAGCTGACTTCACTGGATGGTTTCGGATGTGGTGCTTTCTATTAAAGGAGTTACTTTGTTTGGAGCTTTTCACAGCACAAGTGGATATAGCATTATATTCACTTGTGCTGTGAGATATAAAAACTTCAAATATATAGCACTATATATTTGAAGTTTTTAGAGTTGACATTGCTACTTTTATGTGAATTATTATGATATTGATGAGTCAAACGATCACTGACCACCTCAGGATCAAATGAAAGTTTTATTCTTCATTTCAAAAGCTGAATCGCTTGCTGGCTGGTTTTTATATTTATGCGATGGAATCGCGATTTCGTATTTGTTCGGCTTGTAGCAAAAAGAAATGCCCTTCAGATAATCGTTCCATATAGTAATTTATAAATAAATATCTTAACGACAATATTTTAAACTTAACGTTCGTATGCTTTGTTATTGGTTCTAGAAGAGGGCTCAATGAACCTCTATCGAAAACGCCGTTTATGTCGTTTCCCCAGCAAAAAGGGTTAAACATCATTTTTAAAGGTTTCGCTAGAATCGGTCAGTATTAAACTTAGGCTGTAATAGTCTTTATGAATTTATACCAAAACCTGGGCAATCGTGCGACATCAAGTTTTAGGCGCATAGCAGACATTAATAATGTTTGTGTTTAACTATGTTTATCGTTCAGTTATGGCCAGCTGGTGTAGCACAAATAAAATTGACTAGAACATGTATTAATTCTGTGGTATGGTAAATCTATCAAAACTTGTTGCTGAGTGTATTTAGTATTATTGCAGTAACTTCCCTTGTAAACGAACAAGAGTGATGTTAAAAAAACATGTGTATGGAACTGAGAAATATTCTTTCGGAGCGATAATATAAAACCATACTCATCGGCTGCTATAGTCTTTCCAATTCGCTGCTCTAGCGTAGTGAGCCAGATGCTGGAAAGTTCAACCGATTTCATGATACATGTAACTTTTTATTGGCTTATAATAACTTTGAATGTTCAGCCTGACTAAGGGAATTAGTTTTTAGGAATATATTTATAGCCAATGATCGGCTAGTTCATTCACATAGCAGCTACACTCACATGTAGCTTTAGTTTAGTACTGACAGTCTGTACTGACAAGTTAGTATTTGGTCTGTGAATGGCTCTATTACAGGGTTATCTAGCTACTATACTCCATTGTATTATCACCACTGATAAGCGATGCACGAACAAGGAACTGTTTGCTTGGCTCAAGTGACCCCAGAACTATGTTACAAAAACGATAGGGGAGTTCAGAGAGTGTTATCAGTCATGAGTGAGAAACCAAGTTCTGACATGAACACAAGAAATCACACTTATCACCACCTAGTCGTATCAGTTCACTAAAATCGAGAATGAAAACTGACCTTATTTAATCATTGAAGTGTCTTGTGTATCATAAGTTCACATTATGGTGATAATTTTCAGATTCCGCAGTTACAAATATAACTACTGTTTATAGATTAACTGGTACACTACGCTCGAACCTAGAAATGTGCTCACGACATGAGACCAATACCAACTGTGCCTACTGACGATCAGTGTACAACTTGTCTAAACAGACATGTTGGCCAACATCAGCATTTTAGAGACTGACGTATCCGTGATTGGTCGAAAGTATTGATTGCCGGATGGGCAAAATTCCAATTCAATTTTATTCATTTTTAGTCCAAACTTATTTTATTTAAGATTTGCTTTTGAGCACGGAAGATAGCGGTTGACACTAACAACTATTTAAATATGGCCAAATATATCTTTTATCTGAGAAAGCCTCTGGTACCAACCTAAATAGCTCCCTAAACATCCCAAAATAATTCTTCAGTTAACAAAATCTGTCGGAAATTTGTGTTTCATCTTTTGTTAGTTTCAATTTTTGAATCAGAAATTTTTTTGGAGTGGTTAAAAGACACTTGGAAGACTAACCCTGTTAATACAAGAAGGTCCACTGATCCTAGACAGTATTAACAACTTTACATCAACTGTTAAAGTACATAGACTAGCACAATATCTTTTGAACCGAATATCATTTGAAAGCTCTAGGCTTGTAGAACTCAATTAAAAAACAACATAAATCAAATAAACTAAATGTTTTTTCACAATCTTTCAAACAAGAGTTGTTTTAGTGGTAACTAAAGAAACATAGTAGCTGCAGTTCATTCCACAGTCGGTTATAAGTACCCTCAGTGTTTCAGCGATATCTCAAGAACTGATCATCCAGTCGATTTGAAATTTGGGAATTATACTGACCCCATATCATACACAAAGGGAGCCCAATTCTGTATTTCTACATGAACCAGAAGTTTGAGAATACGAACGAAATTACACAGACAAGTTCTCTGTCACAGGATCAGGCGGGAAAACAACTCCCGAACTATCTCGGGCCAGGCTTGAAAGCATTAACTAGCTTTCGTTATTAACGCACAGGAGTAGTACAAATGTTGTTTGTTGTCATCACACCTTGTTGAGGATTCTACTAAACAATAATGATGAAAAATTCAAGAAAGATGTAATGTCCTTCACGCAACTGAGGCCAAGTCTCATTGTCCGTCTATTGTCAACGTAGTTGTGTTGGTGAATATATATACACTACTCATCGACTGTGCGTTTTGTTCGCTACCAATTACCATAGAACTGTCATCAAATGTATGAAGAGAACTGCATTTGGTGACTCTGCAGTTATTTGGTATAAGACAAAAATAAAATAATATTAAAATAGAAATGGTTATGGGAAGTAAAGCTAAATACATGTAGCACCATATAACCAATGTCCATGATCAAAATTTGATCAAACTTTCAAAAAACGGATCTTTATAAAGTGTAAAGATGAGATATTAGTCTGTTGATCATTGACACTTGACATTGTCTATCATAATTTAATCCAATTTACAATGAGTCAAGGTCAATAGATGATTCATTCTTGTGTCTGCAAATTGTCTGGCATTTTTATCACTTGATGTTACTGTTACTTTTTGGTACAATCATGTCAATTTTTCATGGCTGACTTTCTTCCACTGGCAATACTTTCTTGGTAGGATCGGTATTTTAAATTATATGGATTTACTTGTGTCACTGTATATGCTACATGTGCAATAATTCCCTGTAATCTATTCCAAGAGAGCAAAATTATGTAAATTCATATTTTTCGATTGTTTGTTCTCAGAAATATTTGTTTTGAGTTCAACCAAATTGCTCAAATAACCTACATTTATGTATGTATATTACCCTATTATTATTATGTAGATTACACCTATTATTATTATGTACATGTAGATTACACCTAAAAATTGATGTTCAAGGATCAAAAACATTTAAACAGGAGTGCATAACTTTCTAAAAATATTTTTCAAACCTCCTTAGTTACCTCTATGTCTACATAAAAGTAACAAATGGCTAGACTGGCACGGTTAAAAGTAACAAATGGCTAGACTGGCACAGTTAAAAGTAACAAATGGCTAGACTGGCACAGTTAAAAGTAACAAATGGCTAGACTGGCACAGTTAAAAGTAACAAATGGCTAGACTGGCACAGTTAAAAGTAACAAATGGTTAGACTGGCACAGTTAAAAGTAACAAATGGCTAGACTGGCACAGTTAAAAGTAACAAATGGCTAGACTGGCACAGTTAAAAGTAACAAATGGCTAGACTGGCACGGTTAAAAGATAAAGGAAAGTTATGGCAGATTAGTAGTGATTAGTAAAAGTGACTAGTATTTTCTTACAAGTACTCTGTATACCGTAAAACCTCTAATTGAATGCCACCTCTATTTGATCGCCACTATTATAAAATAGAGCGACATGGCATTCAAGTAGAGGTTTTACGTTGTATGTGGTTTATGGCTGAGCTTGATATTGACGAAGTTGTAAACTAGTTTACTGCTATGTCATAGGTCAATAGCCAATTTTCAAAGCTATCAATTATACCAATATAAGAAAAGGTATAATAGCACAGTGCTATGGGTTAGTCCGAGTTGCTGGCTAATGGCAAATGCTATAATCATTGCTAAGGTTAATATTGTGTTATATGTGTATATAGAAGAGTAATTGACAAGCGCTGTAGGGTGCTTGTGTTTCGTATTGACATGAAGCAGACGCATTTATGCTTTCTACAATGACTACTTAAAAATCTTGTAAACATCTGTTCGATCTACTACAAGCTGGGTGGTCCTCTGAATAGGATTGATTGACATATAGTGACCACCAGCCTCTTTACCTGATATATATGACCAATGAAACTGGTTGAGTGATAGACCTTACCTGTGAAAAGGTCGTACTTGTCCCTGGCAATCGTTATCTTCTCAGGAGTTATGTAGTGGGAGCCACCGCTGGCCAGACTGGTCTCTAGCTCCCTCATAACCCTAGTTTTTGCATCCAGTTCCATTGTGACTTTCATGAAAGCCTTTAAAGAATGGAAAATATGGATTCTTTGGAATACCCAATTGCTCTAGTGTAATCCAAAAATAATAAAGATAGAAGCCTTAGTTTTAATCGTTTTCTATTACGTGAAATGATAACTCAAAAACCCAAGATATTCAATAACAATCCAACGAATGTAATTAACTCATGATTTCTTAGCGCAGTAAGTTTAGTTTAAAAATAGTTCAATTGTTTTTAAATGCGCTCTGTGCACAAACAAATATAGGTTTTTCAAGTTCTTCTAAAATACCTAGTCCGCAAATGTATGTGCATGGAGCACATACAAGCTGAATGATAGCTACCACTCGTAATTGTAATTGACCAATGAGAAATGATTTACAAATATTTGATTCGTTGAAGTGAGTGGCCCTCAATAGATATATTACAATTTCCATTGTTAATCCATTTCCATTATTATTCCATTTCCGTTGTTATTCCATTTCCATTGTTATTCCATTTCCATTGTTATTCCATTTCCATTATTATTCCATTTCCATTGTTATTCCAAAATCAGCTTCATTAGAGATTCATTTAAGAGAATTCTCAGAGAGAGAATTTAAGAGAAAAGACTCACAGATTTGTAGTTAATAAAAGGTGAATTTTGAATGAATGTTAAATTATCAGAAATGACAAAGAGCAGTATGGATATCGAAGACTTTTATTTTAGTGTTACAATGGCAGTTGTTTTACATGTGCCAACTTTCATGCGATCACACAATTCTGTACTAGCAGTTGATGACACGATTAAAATGTGGGCTATTATGGGGCTCACACCCTTAATATTCAGCTTGTTAGGGTGAGCTCTAATTAACTTAGCCAACTGTAAAGCCTTGTAAAGCTTCAGACTAATTGCGCTAATAAGAGAATACAGATTACTTTGTAACAGAAAAAGGTAGCAGACGGAATGGACAGACAGATGAACAGACAGACAGACAATAGCCAATCTGTACAAATCTCAAAGTTTGTTTGTCATCGTCCGGCTGACACTCGTTTGTCCAGGTATAGCGATAAAGTTTTAGCAATGGCAAACCACCTTCGTCTTGAATTGGAACTCACAGCATTCAAAACGAAAGTCTAATAACATGCTCGCGTAACCACAAGGCTAACTAATAACATGCTCGCGTAACCACAAGGCTAACTAATAACATGCTCGCGTAACCACAAGGCTAACTAATAACATGCTCGCGTAACCACAAGGCTAACTAATAACATGCTCGCGTAACCACAAGGCTAAGCCATTCTTTCACATCCATCGCTCTTATCATATACTCTATATCCTTTTCCCAATGGCACACTCTAAATGTGTATTTTTTATTATACCGTGTGCCTTTGGGTCATGATGCCCCTGTTATAAAGTTTTTTCGCCTTACAATATGAAGCACGATGTTTTTTTGACTTCCTTATATGAAGATGATTTTTTTCCGACTTTTTTCCATTATATGATATCAACAAAAACTTCTCTCGAAATGTTGATATGCTATTCGCCGAAATCCCTCCAAAAATGCCTGAACAAGATATACAATGCTCGCTCTCTCAGTTCAGCGTTATTCGTTATATGTTATAGTAAAAACCAAATCGAAAACTGATAAGTGGTAAAATTTTAGCCTATGACAGATTTGAAGTTCATTTTAGTAAAATACATACTAAAACTTAGCTTCAAGTATGCGTTTAGTAAGCTAAATTCATTTAACCTAACTTCAAAAATTACATTATACGTCTGTCTCGAAGGTAAGAACTCCTCATGGTACGTACTGCATGTAGTGCATTGTAATGTTACTTTTTCTTGTATATCACAACCACTAAACACACTAAAGTTACTGTAGCTAACCATAGTTACCAATGTTAACATATTGTTCTGTTATTAAGTTTTTAATATGTACAGTACGTATATAAAACTTTGATGATTTTACCAGGGGGCATTTGTATTAAATAATTACTAGGCCTATAGGTTTTTATACCACTCTATACAATATTTTACTAACACTGAGACTAATTAAAATCATATAATTGTATACCAAATAATTTTTCATTGTAGACGTGGCAAAACAGACTCTATTTAGCTATTACTTGTTAATTATTTCACATTTTCATTTAAACACGTTTACAGTTGTTTTATTTTTTTTCTTAATTTATTTGAACTGCACAAAACACTTTTCTCATGACATGAAGTTTGAAAGTTAGAATGGTAACTGTTGTTACATGTTAAATAAAAACAAATTTTTTGTATAAAGACTTTTTATTACCAAAGCAATGCCGGACGTTCAACTAGTAATAGTATATATGTAAACATTTAGCACAATGTGTATCAGAACACATGTGTGTGGTGACCTAGTTAAGTCGATCATTTCCCTCGTATAGGACACTGTATTTCACGTAGTCAAACTTCTATATACAATCATATCATACATGGTAGGAATTTCTATACTGTTTTTCCTTACTTGATACTCAGAATCAAATTCCTCTTGCGTGAAAGTTCTTGAGTGCTTGAGTCTAGTAGAATGCTCATCGAGCCACATAGTAAGACTTTCGTGGTCTCTCCTTTCCCTCTCATCTCTTGTCAGATTTCCATTCACATCCTGGAAATCAGCAGAGTGCCATGAGATATATCTATTTACCACTAGATATTGGAAGCAACTAAGTCAAGGAATTGTCGATGCTGTCACAATGATTGCGAGAGTAAGTTTTACAACAAGATATGGCAACCGAAAGAGAAGGTCAGGATGGCGTTAAACATGCTTGTATGTGTTTTAGATATCATCTGCAAAGTGGATCATGATATTTGTAACAAATTTTATCAACAAAGTTGGGTGATAAAAACTCCTGTTCATCATATGCTGTCTAGGATAGACTAAGGCCAGTATAAAATAGACGGCAACATGGAATTAGAAGTTTTTGAAACAAATATTTTTACAAACCATTGGTTTGCCACTGCCCATCTCTGGGTAGGCCTTGAGAAACTGGGCTATGTAAGTCATGATGGACTTCTCATCGGGCTTGCTTACATCAACGTCTACAAAGAATTATGCGAATCCCATTGCTACTTATTCAATGAATTGTACTAACTTTATACGGAGTTGTCTTCTCATAATTACTAAAATTAAGCAAAAGAAGACAACCTTTGTTACGCTATGGCTTTGCAACCAGATAGCCACCTAAATTTATCTATGAGAACATAGAAAAGCATGGTGACAGAGCACTAAACTGGAATCTATAATCTCAAAACTCTAAGTGCTCATAAGCTACAAAAAATTAAAGCTCCATAACTGTCATTTGATAAATGAACAACTATGAAGGCTTTACGAATATACCACCAAGAATAAATATAGAGATGGAGGGGAAACTACTACGTGCCAAATACAAAGATAACCACATGACGGGTTTTAGTTTAAATTTTATTTTCTCCATAAGATAATTATAATTTAAAAGCATATCTTTTCTCAACAAGAAGCGATGCATCACCTCTCCAATTATATTATTATCAATGTCATTATTTTATAATGTTACTACTATTTAACTTCAAGTTGGAAATCTGAAATAGATGAAGCTTAGCATAATTGACATGCAAAAAACAATATACCGTAAAACCTCTTATTGATTGAAACCTCTATTTGACCACCACTATGAGAGAAAGGTTGAAAAATAGAGCGCCACCCTTTATTTGAACGACACCTCCATTTGACTGCCAATCTTTGATTTTTATGCATTTTGAATTTGATTGAATTTTTTGCATTTTCTCGTTAAAACTTTGAAAGCAATACCATAGAAATAATTAAGAACTGTCTCAGGCTAATAGTAGTTCTTTGTTTCACGCGGTCTTTGAGATTTCGACGTACATGTATATGAAAAACGGTTTAAACTTACGATGGTCGATGAACGACCAGTTTTTGCCAAAAGGGATGTTTAGCGAGCAAAATCTTTACACAATGTATTTGATCGATTATCATTATATAACTTATAAATTTGCTGATTTATAGCATGTTATTTAATAGCATCATTGCGGTTATCTAAACTCGGCTCACAATAGATCGACACTCATAACTCCTCTTCTGTTGCACATAAAAAGCTAGTTTTTGCTGCAAACTGTAGTAAACATATCAGTGAGGGCAATGAGCTTTTATGCAAATTGTTAAATATAGATATAAAATAAAGATATGTTTTCAAATTTGGAATGAAGTGAAAATTGAAAATTCAACCATACTGCAAAGCAGGACACAGGCTACAATATCATAGAACGTTAATTGCAAGCAATAGATATTTACCGGTAGTGACACTTCTCAGTTTTTCAATGCATATTTATTAAGAGATCACTGACAAGTTAAAAATAAATTAGCAAATTTTAGGAAATTTACTGCATCCAAAAGGATTTATGTCGCTACACCGGAAAGAGAGGTCAAAATATAGACGACATTCGCTTCACCCATAAAAAAGCTAAATTTATCTTCCCAAAATTCTGACAAGCCATTTGAAAAATACAACGCTAGCCTCTATTTAAACACCACTTCCAATTGACCGCCACTATAGAGGAAGCATAGAGGGGAAAGTTCTCTATTCTCCCAGTAATGAAAATGTTTTAAACATATGGGTTAATCTTAGCTCTTGTACTGATGTAGAGCTTATAGCATTCATACAGCAATGTTTAGACATTTCTACTGCACCTTTTTCAATTATTGTATTTTTGATTAAAAACATTATTTTACGATTTATGATTACTTACATTTAAATTTAGATATGATTATTTTGTACAAGTTAAAATACTTGTTACATATATCAAACTATCTTTAGATAAATGTAAAATACATTTGATCAACAGTTCTCGCAAAATAAATTGTTAAAATGTAATCACCACGATAATAAGCCTAAAGTCAGGAGAACTGCTGAAAGGGTAAATACAATGTATGTCTAAACTGAAGTGATGACTAGAGATAACTGACCTTCTGGATCCATAAGAAGAGGGATTCCAAGCTCTCTGTCAGCTACGCTGAAAGCCTGCGCAAGTCTCTCTTTGTTGGTTTTGTCTTTGAGGCTGTCCATGTCTATGAGATCTTTACGAACTGTGTTTACCATGGCATTGAAAGCCATTCCATCTCGCCAACTGCTTGAGAAATCACTGACTTCAACTCCAATATCCCTGAAAATGAGGCATAGAATTATTACACATAAAGCTAACATTCTTGCGCAAAAAATTCACAGGTCTACATGTAGATTACGATACATTTTACATGCTGCAGGTATCTGAAATGCTGGATATGGAACAAGATGGTTTCATGTAATTGCGTAAAAATCAAGTTTCTTTGCCGTTAAATGATAAGAACAAACAATAAAGCTTATTAATTGCTAAATCTAGTCTCTGGTGCTCTGAGTTGTACAGACTGACTCTTAATAATTTGGACTTGTCTTCTCTACAACAAAGGTAAACAACTCTTATAAAATAAACACACTAAGAATGCATGACATGTATAATATTGATAAATGGTTTGCTGTCCAATTAAAGGATGCAATCACTTGTATATTTTTATGTAGTTTTTATGCTGGAATATCTGTACAGCTACATAATTGCGAGCACACCACAGTATATCGTATGTAAATGCTGGTTCATAGATTATGCTACGGTCTAGTGTTCCTATATCTATTTTCAGCTTGATTACCTACCGGTATGCGTTTGCTTTGAAAGGTATGATATTTGCTGCTATTATAACCAAGTTCTTTAGGATAGGCAGAATTGATTTAATAACCCACCTTACAACACCCATTACAATAGACGGTGTTCAAATGAAACGAACTCAGTTTCATACCATGAATAGACTTTTGTCTGGCTGATATAGGAGCAGCACCAGTTCAGTTAGAAACTTATTGAAAAGGGCACAATTATAAGGTACCAGGCTCAGGTTTGAGTATGCATTGTCACGGACATTAAGGAACAGGTCTGTCAGGATATATATGTATGTAAATTTGACATCCCTAATGGGTATCCTTGACCAGTCAAGCGCAGTTGTAAGAAGGCTAGCCTGACATGTCCAATGTGCAAACAACTCACTGAGAGATGGCGTTTCTTGTCCAATTGAGAAGAGCTTTTTTGGCTCCAATGAGAGTTTTTTTGGTGGCAGGTTCACCATTGTTGTACAGACTAGCCAGCATGGCTGTTTGCTCCTCGATCTAGCAAATAACATCACTTTATAGAGCAGTAGATAAAACACTACATAAAACTACATGTAACACTATAACATCAATCTGTTACATCTATGTAACACTACGTGTAATACTCTCTGTAGCATTTTATGAACCACTCAATATAATATTCTTTGTAACACTTCATGTAGTATTCTATATATCATTCTACGTATTCCACCTGTAAAGCTCCACGTATCGCTCTATGTAACACTCTATGTGACGGTCCATGTAACGCTCTATGTCACCCGCTAGTGTATCACTCTATGTGACACGCCATGTAACACTCTATATGACGCTCCATGTAACACTCTATGTGACACTCTGTGTAACACCCTATATGACGCTCCATGTAACACTCTATGTGACACTCTATGTAACACTCGATGTAACACTCTATGTGACACTCTATGTGACACTTTATGTAACACTCTATGTAACACTCTAGTGTATCATTTTATCATCACTTTAGGCAGCACTGCAATGCTTCGCTCAAGAAAAATATTTTCATTCATTTAACCAAATAAACTTTCTGTGCAATATTTTAACCAGAATTCTATGTTAAACCAAGAGCAATGTTACTTCACGAAAAGGTCAGAATTATTGATACTCTCAAGATTATTTTGACAAGAACCTTTGAATGCTCCGTTGTCAATAGATAGACCAGTTAATATGTATGGCTCTACTATCATGACTATATATAATGATTAACTCTATGACGATACAGAACCAGTACTATCATTCTATGGTAAACGAATTGGCAGATGAGTTACAAATTGATAAACCTGATACCTGAAAGTGCAATATGACAGTCCAGCATAGACCTAGCACGATGCTTGGCTTGCCATCTACCACATCTGACGGGTTGATGTTGACGAGTTTAACTTTCTTGTGATCAAGAACTTTGAGGGCGCTGCTGACATTGGACATGTGATGTATACGCTTTGTGTTTGTGCCTTGCTCATATGCCTGCAAACAACAATCAAGCACAGAGCAATACTTAATCACTTTCATAACTTACCAGACTAGTTGGTTACTTATCAACAACTAGTCTGGTCTGTAGTCACCTAAATATCTAAAAAACCGCATTTAACATTTTCAAATCTGTTATATTTTAAAATTTCAAGCACTTTTTTCTTTCTTTTTCTCCGCGTATGTTCTTGTACAAGGGCCTAGGATGATAATAGAAGCCCTGATTTACAGGCATGAAGAAAGCTTGATGTTCACATACAAATATATAATAAAAAGTGATTCAAGTTTTTTTATTTTGCCAGATTTCTATCTAATGAAATGTATCTACAGTTTACAGTAATTTAATATTTATATCAGCTTCTACTTGCATTGCTTTTTTCCTGCTTGCTGTTCTCTTTATTAATGTTTAACCAATCAAAAACTATTTTATTTAATTTGCTTAAGAATGTAATGAACAGATCATTCAGAAATCAAATCATTAGTCATTTTGTAATTAGACGAAGCACATTTGCATGGCGCACAGGCTTTTTATAAGTTGAGAAATCTCTTGCAAGTGTGTTCACTCAATCAGAAGCCTGTCAAATATCATGAGTGAACAGTTTACTAAGTTTTGTAGTTGGTTATAACGAGTGAAAGCACATCCTATACGCTGACCTAAAAACCTAAGACGCTGACCTGCATGATTACTCATTTATGTCTGACACGTACTCCTATCATTTCTGTCTAATCTAGAGTAAATATCAGCTTTCTCAAATCCCCTGTATAATTGTATGCTTTGCTCTCTTACCCGTGTCTGCAGGTTACACTCCGGCTGGCTACTAATTAAACATTTTGTTTTTCTTATAATTTAGACAGCAAGATAGTAGCTATATAATAACTTTCCAAATCAAAGCTCAATTCACTTTATCTAATCAGCTGCGAGACCGACTTGTGAAAGCTTGTAACTTTGTACGGGGCTGAGTTCATTAGATAGCCTTAGTTTTAACTGAAGCGAGTCACAGGCTATTCTTATCAATTTGTAAGGTTTTTTACTTGGTTCACAATCATACAATAGTAAATTGAAACAAAGTCCTTTTGTGCAATAGCTATTAGGAGCACATGGAATGACTGTTCCAAATGATTACTTAACAACGTTTGTTAGGTTGGTTTCTTTACAAGACCTTCTCATAGACATACTCTATAGGTTTGCTTTATAAGTTTGATGTATAAGTTTACTCTATTTGCCTGTTTTATGGATCTTTTTTCCAAAAAAATTTTAGTGGATGGCTCTACAAGTTTCCTTGTGTGCCTCCTTTACTAAAGTTAAGTTCGCACCAAGTACATGTAGATGTGTGATATGTGCTATATAATCTCAAACAGTGAATTGCATGCATTCCTATAGTTCATTGTGTTTCTAGTACACGACAATATTGACTATGGTTATGTCATCGCTAACTATTGAAATCGCATTTGCATTCTGTTGTGTAGTTATTGAGGTGGCGGTAGATTATAAGCATAACCACGTGTAGTCAATAATTTACAAGAGAGAGCAACTGCTTGTTTTGGTATATTATTTCTAGACATTCACTCATTTGTGCATTTTCACAACTACATCTGTTGTCACATCAAGATAATTGAGGCTCCTTATTAAGCTTTTTACGTAAGAATAATCAAGAAAGAACGATTCCTAAAAAATTTGGTTAAATGATTTCAAAACTACTTGGCATAAAAGAGAGCTGCCAACTTTATTTTAGCCTATTTTAGCCTGTGGTCATTCACAATATATCAGAGTTATTAACTTATTGAGTTTTATTTTAGCCTGTTGTCATTCACAATATATCAGAGTTATTAACTTATTGAGTTTTATTTTAGCCTGTGGTCATTCACAATATATCAGAGTTATTAACTTATTGAGTTTTATTTTAGCCTGTTGTCATTCACAATATATCAGAATTATTAACTTATTGAGTTTTATTTTAGCCTGTGGTCATTCACAATATATCAGAGTTATTAACTTATTGAGTTTTATTTTAGCCTGTGGTCATTCACAATATATCAGAGTTATTAACTTATTGAGTTTTATTTTAGCCTGTTGTCATTCACAATATATCAGAATTATTAACTTATTGAGTTTTATTTTAGCCTGTGGTCATTCACAATATATCAGAGTTATTAATTTATTGAGTTTTATTTTAGCCTGTAGTCATTCACAATATATCAGAGTCATTAACTTATTGAGTTTTATTTTAGCCTGTGGTCATTCACAATATATCAGAATTATTAACTTATTGAGTTTTGTAAAACATTTAAAAAGAGACATCATTAATATTGAATCAGTGATGACAACACATAAAGGCAGCAAGGCTCAAGGGCCTGAATATTTTTAAAAATATGACAACTTGTTTATTAGCGAGCAGTAAGTAACCTAGTACATTGGCAAAAGAAAGTTTGTTAAATCTCCTTTGCTATATTATATTATTTGCTAATTATAGCTGATGTGCTTACAATATGGCCTCATTAGACTAACAAATTTGAATTGAAACTAGATAAACATGTGGAGACAACTCCTTTCCTTGTGGTAAATGCTTATCTAATTAACCTAAAATGTACTCATGACAAACACTTTAAAATAGTGCATTTGGTAATTGAGTTTCAGGTATGTCACGGAAAATACAAATAACACGCCATGAGCACCAAAATTAAAGATCCATCCCTGGCATTTGATAAATGAACAACTATAAAGGTTTTAGGATTATGACAACAAAAATAAATATAGAGATGGAGGGGAAAATACTATACATCTATACCAAATATGGGTACAAAAACTACAACATGGTGGTTTTATTTTAAATTTTACTCTCATCATAAAATAATTATAATATAAAAGCTTTTTTCCAACAAGGAACATTGCATTATCTCCTCCCCCAGTTACATTATTATCACTGTCATTATTTTATAATGATACTCCGTTTTAAATTTGAACCTACCAACTTCTGTCCTGTGAGTACCTCCAGCAATTTCATGAGTTTCACTCCATCTCTAATGTCTGTGAACAGGTCTGTCACCTTTTCAGGTGGCCGCCGCTAAAAACATCACACTCTGTAATTTGTGTAACAATATCCGCGCAAACAGGCGGTGAAAGGTAGTTTCTGTTACAGTCTGTCACCACCCTATCACTCTACATGCAGTATCAGTAACCAGCTACTTAGTAGTACTCAGGCACGCTACATGCAGTATCAGTAACCACTTATTTAGTAGTACTCTGTCACTCTACATGCAGTATCAGTAACCACCTACATAGTACTACTCTGTCACTCTATATACAGTGTCAGTAACCACCTACATAGTACTACCTTGTCACTCTATATGTTTAACGAATGCGGTTCAGATCAATGCATAGTAGGATACATCATGTACTTATTTTTTGTTTATTAAAAGTATTAGAGGAGATTTCACTTCAATATCGCTTCATCAGCCTTTTATTAAAGGCCACCGGTTAAACTCACAATTTTAATGGCAGCTTTGGTAGCTGAGTATATTCATAGATTTGCTTATCATATGCTTTGGTGTTATTGGTAGACCGTAAGTTGAATATTTCAGCTCCCACTAAATTGATGGCTAATAGGAACATCGCCGACTTGTTCATAATGCATAAATATAATATGGCATACTACTGAGGGATACTAGTTATGAAGTTGAAATGTAAGAGTTGTCTTTTCATTCATTTCAACCATTTTTAAAACAAGAATAAACCTTTTTGGTGATGTGAAGAAATACTTTTTTGCTGACAATGACCAATGCCAATAAAAGGTTATACATACAAACTTAATAAACCACTCAGTGTGTGACAGCGAGTGGGAACTATTCTAATAATCCTTTGGTTCTGGTATCAGAGCCCAGAAACAGTTGATGGTCTTCTGTCTTATCTGGTCTGCTAGCCTCTACCTAATCTCTAGCACAGATAAAAGCAGCCAATATGGCTGCCTTACCTTTCTGAGATAGGAATTTATCCAGTTGGTAAAAGTTTTCTTCTGAACTCTTGCTTGTTCATCTACAAAATTAGTAATAAAGGTTTTTCAACACTGTTCTTATAGGTACAGATGCTACCCATTGTGTTGGAGGTACAGATCTTACCAATTGTGTTAGAGATAGATATTGCAGAGCAAGCTTTTGGCAATAAAAACTTGTTGTTGCATGTGTAATAAAAAGTAAATTAAGTATAATAATTTGCTAGAGCTTTAAAGAATAATGGGCAGGTAACCTTTTTTTACTCAGCAGCTCTTAGCAAGTGAGCTTACACATATTTAATGCACTGTTGACCTCTACCAAACTTTTCAAACAGCCAAAACCAATGAGCTGAAACGACCGACAAAAAGCTTTTCAACAAAACAGATAATAAGTTGGTTTAACACTTTTACTTCCAGATAATTTAAACTTAGAGTTTGTCCGATAATATTTGAGGCTATTTTGAGTATTCATTTACAGATGAGCAGATCATTAAAGCCTTCATATTTGGAGAGTGTTGACGCCCGCGAGGCTTTCATTGTTGTTTTCATTGTAATATGTTGAATTTTAAGAGGCATAGATGCTGTCGGCAGCAAAAGTTCTCAGCTGTTTGCGCGCTAAAAAGGAAGTATTTACATTAGAAAATCTCTGTATATAGTGTGGTACATGAAGGTGCCTTAAATAGGTCACTCACTAAAGATACGGTGACATCATAGCTAACAGTACACAGAGAATTCTAACTAATTCTTTTCTTTTGTTAGGTTTGCATGTCAAAGAGTTCATTTTGGGAGAAAGGAAAATTGTTGAAAATGCATGCAGGCAAAAGTTGAAAGGGATCAAGATGAGACATGCTAACAGGCGCTTAGCTGTGTTCCATATTCTATAGATAGATAGGAGAAAGAGACTAAGGCTAGCATCTAGTAGCTTATATAAAATACAAGCAGAACGACTACAAGCCGACATGTCGCTGTTACCTCTGATGGCCGCTATATCTACCCTGCCATTGGCAGCGATGGTCGCTATATGGCTAATATTTGACAGACTCAACCTGTTCGCCCGTCTAACTTCCATGGCTGGAGGGAGCTACATTAATAACAAAGTAGCTGGCATGTAGTAAACAGAGATTCTATAGCGCTCAGATTCTGTCTGTTTTGTTCTATGACTCAACAGTTACACGTAGGAGAGCAACCCTAAATACAGCAGACAATACCTAATATATAACAAAACGTGTGTCAGCCATTAATAGAACATTCTCAGCCCAGCAAGTTAGCAAGTAGATAAATTCACTTCTGTTATACTCTTCATCAGAAGTTTCAACCTGTTGCCTGTCTATCCATATATATATATAATTGTAACATGAACTGAAAAGAATTGGTAAGGTAATTTTAATAAACTATTGGTATAAGACCGCATATGGGTAAAACCTATAACTGACCCTTTTTACTAGTTGTGCTCTCCTTCATTTCTAGGAAAACCCTTATGTTACTAAAACCTCACTGAACAATATGTATATGTATGGGAGAACTCCCATCCATAGGCGCATGAGAAAGAGAACAGTATGCTTTTCACATATTTCAACTTTCTCTCCATCTTTGATTTAATCTATATTGTCAGAACTGATCATCAAAAACAATCGAGTGTGTTACATTTAGAACCTAAAGTTACCCTAAGAATATATCTGTGCGGCTACTTAATCAAGACAGCAGCCCGACTCATCAGGTCTTAAATCTGAGCTATTAAAATAAATCAGGTCAATGTTGGGCAAAGTGTGACGGTTGGGGTCTTATGGTGAAACTGACAACATTCAGTAAAATGTAAAATATATAGGAAGCCAAGGTAATCTAGGATAGAATATTCGAGTGCATCAACGTGTACACTATTAATATGCCAACATTTTTATAAATATTGCACACACATTTGTCACGGTAGAAAAAGTGGACATCCGTTAATAACGCAATAGAGGTCTCCATCTATTGGGTAAAAACGCAATAAAGGTCTTCATCTGTTGTGTAATAACGCAATAGAGGTCTCCATCTATTGTGTAATAATGCAATAGAGGTCTTCATCTATTGGGTAATAACGTAATAGAGGTCTTCATCTATTGGGTAATAACGCAATAGAGGTCTTCATCTATTGGGTAATAACGCAATAGAGGTCTTCATCTATCGGGTAATAACGCAATAGATGTCTCCATCTATTGGGTAATAATGCAATAGAGGTCTCCATCTATTGGGTAATAACGCAATAGAGGTCTTCATCTATTGGGTAATAACGCAATAGAGGTCTCCATCTATTGGGTAATAACGCAATAGAAGTCTCCATCTATCGGGTAATAACGCAATAGAGGTCTCCATCTATTGGGTAATAATGCAATAGAGGTCTCTATCTATTGGGTAATAACGCAATAGAGGTCTCCATCTATTGGGCAATGCAAAATAGAATCCTTATGTAGAGCGTTTTAAATTTTTTTACAGTAAAATACTGAAAACTCTCCTACTTTTTCTTAATCATGTGCCCATCACCTCGAGCTTCCTAATTTAATATAATTGGAGTCGCATCCTCATTTTTTAGCCTTCTTGTTGCCAGGTTGTGCTGCATTTGGTCAATCTCTGCCTGTAGCAAACTGCCAAACTTTTTGAAAGAGTAATGCAGAACAGCAGGATTCTGAGCCAGACTATGATCTCTACAGTAACCATTAAGTTGGTTACCGTAAGTTATTTTAGCACCACAGAAAGCCTAGTATTTAGGAGTACGAGTACTGAGCTCAGGCCATCTAGTGATTGTCTTCTATCACTGTAGGCCCGTAGTTTGTGTGACTCTTGCTGACACAACAAGGATTTACAGCTTTTTCTCCGAAGAAAATATTGTTATAGGAGTTCTAGTTTTCTCGCTGCCTGGCAACCAAAAACCTAATCAGTGCTGAACAGCTGATATACACCCTTTAGTAATTGTCGAATCTTGAGAATCGGCGTGCCGGCAGCAATAGCATATCTTGAGCTGCCAAAGTCAAGATATGCAAACAAGAAACAGACAAACAGACAAACAGGCAAACAGACAATTGATAAAAGAGATAAGGCGGACCTAGAACAAGCTATGAGTGTCTGGCTTGATAATATCTATGTGCGTATATCTATGTGAGTATATCTATGTGAGTATATCTATGTGAGTATATCTATGTGAGTATATCTATGTGAGTATATCTATGTGAGTATATCTGTGTGAGTATATCTGTGTGAGTATATCTGTGTGAGTATATCTGTGTGAGTATATCTATGTGAGTATATATATGTGAATATATATATGTGAGTATATCTATGTGAGTATATCTATGTGAGTATATATATGTGAGTATGTATATGTGAGTATATCTATGTGAGTATATCTATGTGAGTAATCCTTCAGAGATCAAGTATGCTGTCAGCTAGCTTACTGCAAGCAGAGGCTGTACAAGTTGAACAATCAGAGGCTCTGGGAATTTGGCTGGACACATCTGAGCCAAGGGAACCTCAACAACTAGAGACATGCCCAGTTGCAGAAAGCAATTTAAGGTTGGATGTTATTCTTGTCACCACCAGTTGCCTTGTTTAAGAATTTAACCTCAACCTGTTGTTTGTAGGTCAGGAATTCTAGACCACTAAGTTTGTAGATCAGAGGTTGAAGCAAATGCAAAAATTTTTTAATTTTAAAAATTGATTAAAAACCAGAAATAGTTCAATAAAATGATTCTACTACTATAGAAAACAATTTTTTTACAAATTTTGTATTTAATTAGGTTTGAATTTGAATATGCTATATTGTCATCAACAAAAACTATTCTGTTTCTAACACGCGAGGTGCTTGCGGAAGTCGTATTACAACTAAAAAGTTTGATCGTCAGAAAAAAAATTTTCGTTTCTGACTTGGAATTTTTTGATAAGAGATTATAACTTGCTTCGCAGATAGAGGCTAATTTTTTGGACAAAATTATAAAAAAATTCGGACACCACACTCTGAACACCTAAACAATACCAACGATTGTTGGTTATATTGTAACAAATCATTAATATTCAGTTACTACGCAACCATGTAAATTTCACAAAAGTGCGTCCACGGCAGTCGATCATAATTTTCACATAAACTCGCTTATGGCAGTGAAAGGTTAAAGCCATAATCACTTGCTAGCAATACCGCACTTGTGAACAAAAAGGGAATTAAGCTGAAATCTATGCATCATTTGCCTCATCTAACACTTGTTGTGTTACATATGAATAAGCTGCAGGATTTGAACCATTCAAGGAATCACCGACTCTTCGCATGAACTAGTTACTGGCCGAATCCTAACTTTGTGTTATGGAAAAAAGATCGCAATTCAATAACAAAATAAACAATAGAACTAAACATAAACTTGGGTAATATAACCTACTAGCTATATAACAGATAGATTCAGTCTGCTCATTGGATGTGTTTTAGTTGTTAGGGTAGAGACAGCATTAAGGCGGAGAACACTCGTGTTGAACTAAGTTCTGTGCGAGTTATAGAACTTTCACACTCGCTATGCGATTGGGTACACATCAGGTTTGTGTATTCTAGTTCCGTACCCCTCATAATTATATGAGAAATGTGGTAGTTCTTGTCTTGATTTGGGTACAAAATGACACATGATAAAGGAGTTCGGTTGGGTTGTATCGTTCAATGTTGTTGCTGGAGATCTTTACACATATTTTGAAGTTTTCAGACTGCAAACATTTGCCTTATAACAAACAAGTTCGACTTATATTAAAAATGTTTTATTGGACTCTCAAGTCATGAATAGTGTTGAACTGCCATGTTATTCACATCACTGAAAGCACTGTGTAGAGGATAACTCCAAGTTTGGGGATTAACGATTGCTTACGGCGGACCACATTTCACGATATATATTTTTTGATTGTTTTGTTAAGAGCACTCCCAAGGGTATGTGTAAGGAGACTGAAGGCGCCCCTTAAGGTTTGCTGATTCGATCTAAAGACTCGACCGTAAGCTGAAGCTAACCATAGCGATAAGGAGTCATTTGCAATCGAGCTGCATGAATGAAATAATGTTTAAATTTACTTAATTAGCAGTTAGTCGCAACTTCTATAGTTGCAAACAAAACATCTGTATAAAGACATTCTCAATGGAACATCATGATGCTAGTGACTCTTATTATTACATCATCTTACTCTGAAGCAGCACTCTAATCACATGAGTACATTTCAGCCCTGTGAGAATCTTAAGCCTGCGCTGCCAATAAAACTGCAAACACCAAATGACTCCGACAGCGCCTCACCATTTTTTCATATGTTTTGATAGGTTTTGACATTTATTTTATAGCTTCCAAAATGCAGTGGGCACGAGCAATACAATGCTAGCACAGGTAGATTCACACCAATAGTAAGTAGCTATCAACTAAGGTAGGCAACTTTAATTAAATACTTAAATCAACCCCACAATATAATTACTATTTGAGAGGAAATCCCTGTATTCCAAAATTGTTTTTAGCGCAATGTTTTCATTGGTGACCCAACAATATTGAAGCTACCGAAATACTAACCAGTTTTACATTTGGATAAAATCTGTGAACGTGAGTTTTACTAAAACATTTAAGAATATGTTATGACTATAGGAGAAGAGTTGGACTGCAAACGTATGAGCGTTGTGTGATGATGGAAACAATCCTCTATGGTATGGGACACCTCTATGGTATGGGACACCTCTATGGTATGGGACACCTCTATGGTATGGGACATCTCTATGGTGTGGGACAAGAAATGAGGAAAAAGTTGAATGGCTATACTAACTCGCGATGAGAAGTCATGTGCAAAATACTCTACATGTAAAAGCTAAGGCTACTATAAACATTCTCGAAGCAACCGCATAGTCAATTTCCCAGAATTCCTTTTAAAGGAAGTAGCTTAGAACCAGTTCATGAACTCAACTATATGTTGCAAGACGCTAACTACAGAAACCTTTCATAAAACTCTCTAATAGCCAGTGCAATGCGAAACCTACTTATTTCATAGATAGACACATGCCGGTCTTTTAGCAGCAAACTCTTTCTATCTTCTGCAGCTACATCGTAAAACTGCACAACTGTTTCTTGTTGAGCCATGATATCCACGAGCAAACAAACATGACACCAGAGCCTAGTCGTATCTTAGCTCACTAGCACTATGTCTGGGACACGCGCATTTACTGATGCAGCCGGGATATTGATAATCAATTGGCGAGAACACACACATTGTTCAAGCGAATAGTAATTATTGAGCTTGGGATTGGCATCTCATAAATTGACAGGATTTGCCCACCCTTGTGTTATCGCTTGAGTAATTAACATTTTTGTTTGCTTCTTTTGTACTCCTGAGCAATTCTTCATCGAGAGGAGAGCGTGAAAAGATGGAATTAGAGATTACAAATTTAGAAAATAAATCTTACAATGAAAGTTTAACAGAAGCTGCCATGCAACGCCCCTGATTTAACAAGGAATTTGTAATGCGATAAGTTTACTTTGTAAACAGCTGATGACATAAATAGCTTCTCAGTGTTAACAATAAACTACTGAATCATGCATCGTTAATTTTTTTAAATATTTAGAAATAATTCAAAGCACTTTCCAAAAAAGATCCTACAAACATTTGAAAACAAACAAAGGTATCATAGAAAGATGTTGGTAATTTGGCAGCAAAAAATAGCTTAATCCAGTCCAGGGGTAAACAGCTCGGCTAATCAGTTAGACTTCCAGCTTAGCCTACTTGCAAATAAGATTTGAGTAGGAGGTGATTTGATATTGTAAAATCTTTCCTAAAATCATCTCATGTGAGCACCGCCTGTAGCCTGCAGACTTGTGACTCGTGGGTAGATGACTTGCACTTTATCAAAACTTTGTGGTATAACTTCATCGCATCAAGTAAAACATGAGCGTAATATGACAGACGCATTCAACTGTCATACTGTATACGATCATTTCTATAGTTAGGCGGTCTTGTCTCAGCTATCTCTAACACGAAGTGCTATTGAATTTTTTGGAGAATATTACTGTATACAGCCTAATTGGCTGACACAGCTGTCCCCATGGTTATATTGTATACAACTATGCGGCTAGAGTGCATACATCTATGGTCAATTAGTATGCCCTTAACTGATAACGATATAGTGAGCTCGTTGTATGTACAATAAAGCCTGTGTCAACAAACATTCCTATAAGCAAGTTGAATTACATACAAGTTCTGCCGCTATGTATTTCCTGTTTCAGTGAGTGAACTTTCAAAACAGAGTAAGAATTTAGTGTTTATACAGAAGAAATTCTCTTATGGCCTTGAAACAAGTTTATTGCATCATCATAAATTGAACCATTTCTCAATATGGTGCCCTGTTAAGGCATTCTTTGGAGAAGGCTTGACCAGGACATAGCCGAGCAGTAACAATGAAAAGCTAATTTCATTAGTTTGAGTAGAGAGATATTGTTAGCTTTGAGGTTCAACTCAAACACCAGGTTTTTATTCTGACCAGCATATAAATGTACATTTACTTTGCCTAAAATACAGAGGTCATTAATCGCTGTCAGGTTAATAACTGTAACAGCGTAGAGACAAGCCTGCACCAACTTCTCTCACACAACTGCGACAACTGCACTCGACTATTTACAAAATCTCAAGGCTAACCAATGCCTAATGGAAGGGAGTGGCTGTGCTAAACGTTCAAGGATGTAAGGTGGACATAACTACCAATCGATTGACTGGATCATAACCCAAAAAATACAACGATTATACATCAAGATTGCCGTCATTAAACTCAATTAAACTTAACTTAAACATATGTTTTTCTGAACAATAATACAACAAACACCATAAAATCATGTTACTGACCTTTGAGGTTACGACCTTTTGACACGTATTGAGCTTCGTCTAAATAATCGAGATCAGAAGAGTCCTTTTTACGACGAGACAGTTCTGACATTCTGTCAGTTCCGATACATTTTACGAAGCGTTTTCTTTTCTTAACAGGTTATCAAACGGTGCTAGTATGTAGAGCGGAATGCTGCTGCTTCAAGCACAATAACACGGATAAGTGAAGCTGCCGAACTACAAGGCTCTCTCTCTCGCTACGTTAGATTATAATGCCTTTTCAATCAACTCACCGTACGTGTCAACAATCACTATTGTATTTGATCTATTGGCTGTTCTTTAGATAAGGACTGGTTAGCTTGCTCCCATGCTCTGAGAGCCTATTCTAACAAGCATTCAACTATTGTTAAGAACCTTGAAATCACAGTTGCGTTTAGCTAGTGCATTGAACACAAAAATAACTAACTGAAAAGCTTTAACATAATATTGAATGGCAATAATTCAATACAAATTCCAATCTATATTGTTTTCCTATTATTAAATTCGTTTTATGTTCAAGTAGGGAATTTTTTGAAGGGAATAAAATAGATTTTACATCTCTACCATTTGGATTAATGCATGATTAACTTAGCTCTGCGCTATAATAATATGCCAGCGTCACAACACCTAAAAGCCATTGAAACTGGAATCGGCTCACCACAAATAACATGACATTTTGAGTACATTCATTTCTTCCTCTCGCTGCCCTACGCTGCCGTAATGACCCAATTACGATGAACATTCTTACCTCTTTCAAGTGAGTTGCTATCACTCAATGTATTTAGGTGTTAAAAACTGTGTAAGAGCAAGTTTCCGCTACAAAAAGTTTTAAAGCCCTAAATAAGATTCTTGTCTGACGAATTTAAGTTTTTTTACATCAGATATGCATCATTACTGATAACTCTAAGGTTGACTGGCGCCAGATAGGACAGTAGAACTGACACTTGACATGAACACACTGCAACACCCACACTATAACTGGTAACATCAGCTAACATAGCAGGCACAACTGGCACAACTGGCACAACTGCTACAACTGACATGCCTGGCACATATGGCACAAGTGGCACAACTGGCACAAAAGGCACGACAGGTAGAACTGACACTTGACATGAACACACTGCAACACCCACACTATAACTGGTAACATCAGCTAACATAGCAGGCACAACTGGCACAACTGGCACAACTTCTACAGCTGACATGCCTGGCACATATGGCACAAGTGGCACAACTGGCACAAAAGGCACAACGGGTTCAACTGGCACAACAGGCACAACTGGTGGAACTGGCACAACAGGCACAACTGGTACAATTGGTAAACTGCCACATCTGTCACATCTGACGCAACTGGCGCACATGGCACAACTGGCACAGGAAGTGTCTGTCATCAAGTTGACCTGACACCCTGACTAATATCAGATGTGCATGAAATGCGGCAAGCAAAAGAAACACTTAAGTACACAGTCTTAACATAACAGTTGATTCATGGAGCATATTAGCAGGTTGTTATTTTACACAGGTTAGGAGCTGTTGTTGCCCAACCTAGACTGCCCTAACTTGAGAGTCAGCACTACTCAGTGGCAATAACAAAACAATTATTTGAGGCCCTCACTACCGATGCTACCAACAATTTAAGATCAAATCTGCCCAGACTATAGCGATAGAATGCAATACATTTCATGAGCTCATGTAGCATCCATGTGCATCAAAAAGGACTCAGACGTCATTACCGATGCCTTGTCAGTATGTAGATGTAACGCATTTATACATTACCCATTTTATTGTCACGTCATAAAATAAAAATTTATTTTATAAATTATTATTTGTAATATAGTTATAAAAAAGCTAATTTACCAATTTTTGGTCCAAACTCTGAAACATTTGGAAATATAGCAATTTGTTTATAGAAACCTCAGGCTAAACCATTTTTAGAATGTTTGGTTCAGACAGGCACTTACATGAGCTCAACAACCATACATCTGTGCAATACAAAGGGTTATCTGCTCTATTTTTAGTAGAAATCATTTCTAATTTTAATAAAGAAATATTTGTGATATATTTGAGATTTGCTCATTAACTGGCACGATAAATTAGCTGAAAAGGTGTTGCTATAGCATCAGTAAACAGGCTACAAATTGTTTTAATAACAGGGTTTTGTGATACGAGCAACTAAGATTACATTTTTAAGCTTTTATTCATTATGCTATGATGTGCAACTCATAAATAAATAGATACATAGATAGATATATATATATATATATATATATATATATATATATATATATATATATATGGTGTATAGTGCAAGTATACCTTATCTTATACCTTTGGTATAATATCAGTCTCTACCCATTCCAGAGCAAGAGCAAACAACTCTTCCAAAATACAGTAGTTGTAAAAACCACAAGTTGTTTTAACTGAACCTAGCTTTGCCTATAATATATATCTCATATTTGTTTACTAAAATCTGAATCTCACCAGGCTTTAGTGGAGTCAAATCTTAGAAAGGATCCGTTGCCAATTAAGATGGAAACCAACCCTGGCCACTACTACCAGTATGCGTGCTGCCTTGGCTCAAGCTCACACACACATACATGTACCACTGTTACCTGAAGTGCTCGGTGTGCATCAGTTGGAGCCCTCCCGCTAAGTGGACTGTGTGGGAGAAAATGTTTTCTAAAACCAGCCAACAATTTGACCTACCCCGGAGTGAGTCTATGACAAGTGGGTTACAAGGTAGTTTTGTTACTGCCTACATGTGACCTTTTTTTCTTGATCATTATCAAAAAACCGCCTTCCAGCAGGCAAAAGAAGTAGTAAGAGCTGCCACTAGTAACAGTAAACCTTTACCATTAGATATTTAAATTTAATAGTGGTCAGTGCCGTGCAAGATTTTCTAACTAGTTGGACTGCCAAGAACTTTATAATTAGCAACTCAAGCTTTCCTTGCAACATACCGGTTTTGAAAGTCGCGTTCCGCTCTCGTGATGTAAAAGCAATAGCCACACAATTGTCAAGGAATGAAACAGAGAGAAATTAATTCTTTATTCTCAAAACAACTTTCATTGTTACATTAACATTTAAGAACTCGATCCATTCACGGGTGAAAAAGGAATTTGAACTATTAACAACACAATCACAAAGATCTTGTGTGAATTGGCAGCATAATGCTGCCGCTAGCATTCTACAAACTCTGTGTAATCAGATACTGATTTAGGATGCCGGCACTCTTGAACCGGTTAAGAAGGCAGCATGAACAAATTCTCTAGTGACTTTTTTGTGTGAAGACAAGTTCATCCTTCTGTGGCTGTTCCCAAGGGGGATACACAGTCGCACCGCTGAAACGCTTAATAAATAGTAACACGTTTGAAAGTCAAACTGTCAGCCAGATACCACAAATAGCGCTGAACTTTAGTCAATAATTAACTTCTTATAACAACCTGAAATATAATTTAATCTCGGCAAAATTGTGCTCACAAAAGTCAAAACCTTTGATGCATCATAGCGAAGGCTTTACATAAGTTTTATGTGTGATAAACCATGTAAAATTACTTGAGGCTATAGTGGAAGCTAGTAAAAAACAGCCTATGTATTTCATGGTATCGTGACATGTATTTGCGAGACCATATTGATGGAAGACTAAGTTTGTCATACTTGCGAACAGCATTGTCAGAGATTCAAGGAGTTTAACTGAGTTCCTTTATTTAAAAAGTTAGTTCTCGCTGATAAACATCGTAGCATGTAAAACTTGATTCAATAAGCTCGTAAAATACAAATTAAATATAGGAAAATGCAGCCTGGCAATAAATTAAACAGTCATTCTATGACATCTATCTGTTTAGCAGCTGCAAAGAGTACAGTCTGAAGAAAATAGCTCAAGATATAAAGTTGTAAAGTTTCTTCAATCGGTGTAAAGTTAAATTTATAAAGAGGGAAGACAAACCCTCTGCGTACCTTGTTTGAGGCTGATGAGCTCGTAGGCAGCGAAACAGAGGAGCATGAAGGTTCACTAAACGTCTCCTAAACTGATTGTTCTAGATATGCTGCCTATAAGGATATTAGAAGTTATCACAAAACTGTTTAGTACTATCTGTGATACAAAAGCGAGCAAGTTATCTTTATAGTTTGAAGTAACTTGTTATAGAACTGTAACCTTTTCTTACGATAACACCAATGTTTGACATTCAAGTCGTTAAGTTGTATTGCTGTAATATTTGCCATAATCGAGTGATTACAGGACTCAGTCGTTTCTTAAATGTACATTTTCTCAACAGACCGGTAACTCTAGCGTCAAAACTCAAGGAAGTCTTTTACGGTTTAACAGAAGTTTGATGTAATCGGGCACACAGAGGGCTACATTTGATGTAGCTATGCTATTGTTTACAACTAGATTAAAGGTGGTCTCCCTATCTTTTATGCTGGCGCCTGTGATAGCCAAGGATTTTCAAACAGTTACACTGATTAGAGCAAAATAATATTTTGCTTACGACATTATGTTTACGACAGATCAGAGGTTAGTTAATTAAAACAAGTTGAGATTGCTAGACCTGAGCCAATTTGTGGACTCCCAATGACTTTGGAAGACATTCACCAATTTTTTGCAAGGGCCAGTTCAACTTGTAGTAGTCAAGCTGACAGATTGACACCTGCTTTAACCTGAAAACCTATTTTTTCATTTATACACTACTTGGTTAGCTAGTTTTCCTACATCCTTACTTCCCCAGAAAATATATAGCTTATACCAAGCACCAACACCTTGCCAGTCTCCATTAATGGAACAGCGTTATGCGAAAAGAGATTTTTCTTCCAATACACATAACTTTACTTAATTGTTTTTTATTTTATTGTTTTTTATTTTATTTTTTATTATTTTATTGTTCTTTATTTTATTGTTCTTTATTTTATTGTTTTTTATTTTATTGTTCTTTATTTTATTGTTCTTTATTTTATTGTTTTTTATTTTATTGTTCTTTATTTTATTTCTATCATTGTCTCCTGGTCTAATTTGCTTTGACAAGCGGTAATAAAGTTCCTATTTGTCCACCAAGTGTCACAGACAGTTTCAGAAAGTGCCTTACAAATAGTAATTTATTCATTGATTCTGTTGACCTAAATCTTTAGCATTCACGATGTCAGGAAAATTAGGAATAAAAAATAATATTGTCAGAAATCACTAGTTTTTCTTTAAACATAACAAAATGAATATCGATTAAGAGTTGTCTTTCCAAATATGCAGGTACATACAAGTCCAAATAATAGGCATAGCAACTTCACCATGAGATGTCTGTTAATACATTGCTTCAGAATGCATGAAAAAGGCTTGGAGAGATGAAAGACCTGCAAAAGTTTTTCAACAAAAATTTTGTGATACTAGTTTTCCTTTTGCTGTACAGATTTAATGTTTTGATCACCTGCTTGACCTTGGAATCAAATGTGAAAACATGCTAACGAATGTTTCAGAATAGTTAAAAAAAACTAGCTTTCATGTTGAATTTGCTTCGCTTTTAATGATAAAAATAAGTAACCATTTTTTATAGAATTAATTTTTTAGCAAATTTATGTATCAAATCATAAAAACAAATTTTGTTCATAATGTACTCATTCATAATTTTAAATTTTTATAGATACTTTTAATTGTGTTGAGCCTATTTTTCAAGCTTGTCACGTCAGATATTTAAATTAACCAAATTGTGTGTTAACTTCACATCAAACATTAAATCAAGAGTCGTTTCCTCTTTTGACTCACTTTCATTGTGGAGGCAACTCTGTGAATTTTGACTCCCTTTATCAAACTGAGGTACATATATGTAGGTGCACATCATAACCCCACAGGTAATTAGATTTAAACATTTAGTGAACCAGTCACACACTTCTTTAGTCATGGCTGCTGCAGGAGTATCAACCGTGAAAAACACTCAGGCTTGTGAACCATGTTTAATGCACAGTTGGGATGCCAAAAAGATTTATGCTCCATTATTTACAGAACTTTCATTGTCGGTTTTATGATGTAGTAATATTACAATTTAACAGAATGCGTAGCAAAAACCTGCTTTGCTGCATCGACACTGACAACCATTCCTATACTAATGCATCCAACTGACTGACCTTGACATTGCTCAACTAATAGTTCACATGTTCAGTAATTTCTTAACACTTGCATTGGGTAGAAAGGCATATTTAGCCTCTCCTCATTTTCAGAAAGCAGAATATAAACTAAGTAACGAATACTTTAATATCGATTCAGAATATAATAGCATAACTTAAATACATTGCTTAAATAGTTGAATACACGGTAGCAGATTAATCAATAATGTTGTACAGCCGATTTTTAATACACATGTTTACACTAGTTTCTCTATAGTTGTAAAGGTTTATCTTCACACACAGGTATGATTATATCAAACAATAGCCACTGAGTCAATCTTTAACCAATCAATAAAGTAGTAGGCTTGACCAGTAGATACGGTACGTTGCACAGCGCACCCATTTTTACAACATTTGAGAGTATAGTAGGCTATCTTTAGCTCTATAAGCCATGAAGTATGTTATTGTGTTAATATAGACTTGCCCATTAATGGTGAACTTTTTACCGCGAGTGTACAAAAACACTACAGATGAACTTTTGAAGGGTTATCAGAGATTCATCCTCTACAATTTCTTACTTCTTTGCCAAGTTCGCCTTCAACACAAAGTTCCTTAAAGAAAATAGAATCTAATAACCACATACATGTATATGGTGGGCGGCTGTGAAACAGCTCAAATGGACACTATGAGAAAGAGGAGATAACTTTTGGTTGCGAGCAATTAGATCCTCATATTCAACCGACCTGATTAATTCTTTGATTTATATAGCCTGCTATTGCTACTATAATGTAAAAGTTCCATTGCTTAACACAGAAATCAAATAAAGCGATTTATACCAAACCAATAATATCTTAATTATTTTGGTCTTATAGCAACTACCGGTGCTATAAGACCAAAATAATTCAGATATTGCAAGTACAGGCGATGAGACCAGATGAAGCAACACCATCCTAACCTTCCTTTAATACAAATAGCAAGCTTAGCGTTCTAATATCTCACTGAATGATAAAAAAGTAAAACTCGTAGCAAGCACTAGAATTGATGTCTGCACAGGCTGCATTGCCTACTCTCTGACTTTTCCCTCTTACAATGACAAATACGTGTACCACTATACTCCTTTTGGTGAAACTCGACACACCACATACACTCATATGCACCTAAACCAGGCAAGCTACCCACGAACACACATGCGTGCCACACACACACACCCATCCGCGCATTCACTCACAGAAACATGCGCGCATGCACACCCGCTCCCACAAACACATGTGCACAAGACTCATACACACAGACATGCATGCACACCCACCCACTTGTACATGAACAAACATACATAAATTTCTTACCAGCCCTGATAGAAAATATAATCTTATATTAATTATATAAGAAGGATTATATAATATAATATATAATTGATTGCATTGCAAGATGAAGGATTATATAATATAATCCTTCATCTATAATACATGAAATATTTGTAAAGCAATTTCAAACATCAAAATGAATATACCGTAAATATGTAATACCTGTGCTACCAAGCGTTGTCCGGGTATTAAAAATCAGCTAATAAACAATGAGAAGTAATGAGAATTGTCTGCCACTTGCTATTAGCCTGGCACATTGCCAATGGAAAATTTGAGAAACCAAACTATTAAGAGCTACCAGCTTCTCATGACATTAAGCTATCACCCTGCGTCGTGACCTAAAGCGGTAGAACATTCGCTCCCATATGGCGACATATATCTATTAGCGATTTTATCAAGCTTGTGTAGCTAACTTAGTAGGGCATCGAACTGGCGCACGAGCGGGTCCGAGGTCAAATCTTCTGCGAATCGGATTCATTATTTCAAGATTGCAATAGCTATACCTAGACAAATACACGGACAGACCAACTTTGAGAAATATATATATAGTTGGTTGATTATATATAGTATATATATATAATCCGACTAGCTGCATTACCTGTCTACGAGAACCGATTCACGTACAGCAAGAGGTTTATTGAGAGTTGTCTTTCTTACTGAAATTGTTGCCCGGATCCGACTATGCATACACATATGCAGTCATACATGTCAATAATGTTGGGGAGAACAATGAAAGTCTGCAATATATTTTAGCGCTAGATACTAGAGGTGGAACGAGACACGAGACGTCTCGAGTATCGACCTGTCTCGTCTCGTATCGGTCTCGTCTCGACTTAACTATTGCCAAACTCGAGACAGGAAATAGAACTAAAGCGCCTGCGCACGGTTGTTAAAACATGGCTTCTTGCGGTAGCAACAACTCCATATATTGTAATGGATTGCGGGCAACTGCCTTTAAAGTTATACCGTTTTTATCGTATCGTGTCTAAACACCAACTTCCCTTCATAAAATTCGGGCCTTTTTACGTACCTATATACTACCAATCGTGGGTAAAACTTGCCCGAACACGGAGAAACGAACGAAAGGCCGTGTCGACCATAGTCCGTGTTCGGTTAACAATGACGTTTTGTTCGCTCAATATAAGAATATACATGTGCATGTATACAGTAATTAATATAATTTCATGAGTACGATTTAAATATAATTCACATAGTACAGTTAATACACAAACAAAATTTAACATTAATGAAACGATAACAATGAAAGTGTTATCGTGTGTTATTTTAGTTGCGGTATTTCTTTGTAGAGCGACGGCTATCGGTTTCATTACACATTACATGTACATTAAAAAGTAAGACCTATTCAATAGATGATAAAAATATTCATCTACAAAGCAATATGTTTATAATAATTATGATCAATCAAGCTCAAAATTCTTAGAATATATAACTTCAGTATTTTAGAGCTGTTTGTGACACTTTTGTTTACAAAAACTACATGCATATCACTATTAAAATGTTGTATTTAAATCGTTTACACCAGGTGAAAATTCAATCTAATAATAGTTTTATTAATTTTATATATACCAAGTAGCTAGTATTTGTGTAGTGAAATCATCACCAAATGCTCATTATTTTACTGTCTCGTGTCTCGAGTCTCGAATTTTTACAAGACAGTGTCTCGAGTCTCGTCTCGAGCTTAAAAAACCTGTCTCGTTCCACCTCTACTAGATACGTGTAAAGTCTAGTAAAGATTCCAGATTCATGAGTCTAGATTCATGCATCCGTTCATACCTGTCTATATTTGCAGTTAACGATCGCGCGCTTTTGCCGCCGAGTCAGCCAACGAGTCTTTACTCGCCGAACAGTTGACAAACGCGCTCTTGCACTCGCCTCACAATCAATCGCCTTGCACTCAAAATCAATCGCCTTGCAACCGATCGGCTCGCACTCGCCTCTCAATCAATCACCTTGCAATCAATCACCTTGCAATCAATCACCTTGCAATCAATCGCCTCGCCTCTCAATCATTCGCCTTGCACTCGCCTTACAATCAATCGCCTTGCACTCAATGGCATCGCAATCAATCGCCTCGCTACAAACCGCCTCACACTCGCCTCTCAATCAATCGCCTTGCAATCAACCACCTTGCAATTAATCGTCTCGCACTCGCAATCAAACGCCTTGCACTCAGTCGCTTTGCAATCAGTCGCCTTGCACTCACCTCGCAATCAATCGCCTCCTACTCCCTTTGCAATCAATAGCCTCACAATCAATCGCCTTGCAATCAATCGCCTAGCACTTCTCAACTCATACATCCGAAGCACCGCGCCTTAGGACTCCCCCCACACTCAGGGCCAAAAGAGTTCTCACGCGCATCCCCGAAACCCAAACCGCTAGCTGCATTACCTGTCTACAGGAACAGATTCACGTACAGCAAGAGGTTTATTGAGAGTTGTCTGTCATACTGTAAAACAACTCCAAATATGCAGTCCACTGAAATTGTTGGCCTGATCAGACTATGCATATGCATATGCAGTCACACATGTCAATGATGTTGAGGAGAACAGGGAGAACAATGGAAATCTGTAATGCGTTTTACAGCTAGTCTACAATGCATCTGTCTCAAACCACTCGAACTAGAGTTGTCCTATTTTTGTACAGAGAACTGATAATAAAATTGACATTGCTAGGCAAACTGAGGGTTTTCAAACTGGCAGTATTGAAAAATTTTCATCTTTTCAAAAATTCTACAAAATATTTTGCTATCGCCAGCATTTATTGAATGGAGACTTCTACATGCTTAAAACACTAATCACGGCTCACCAGTTCTTCGTCTATAGCCAGTGATTTGGCATGGTATATACAAACAGGGCAGCAGTAATGTGGTTGGGTTGATAAAATGTATATGTATAACAGCACAGACAGTACGATGTCAAGGTAGATACAGCATTAGCACTTTACAATAATATAACATGACGCCAACATGATAACCTTTTAATGAGATACAATACGAAAAATGAATGCATAAATATATATAAAGGCGTACTGAAAAATATGTTAGAAAATAGAAAATGCTGCAGGTGGATATGTAGGTATAGCAGAACATAGCATGACCTAACAATAACACAATGTTAATTCAATGCAAGCATGATAAAACAATAACACAATGTTAATTCAACGCAGCACTTGCGGATAGACATTTTTTGTTTTTCTGTCGGGTGTATGAACAAACAGTTTTTGGCTTGTGCCTACTTTTGAGCAGGCAATGTACAGCTGGCCATGGCTAAAGCAGGGTGACAGTAAGTCAATACCAGCTGCTCTCTTTCTTCTCACCATCGCCTATCGCAACCCTCGAAGTACACATGCAAGTTCTGTAGTAGTAAGTTACAGTACTCGTAGCTGGACAAAAATAAAGGTAACTGCGCTGCGGAAGAAAATGAACATGTTTACTATCACCAACAGTGGCAAATGCAACGTTTTTAAGTAGTGGAGATGTGGCAATTCATAGACAATACAACATTGAATGATAAGTACTTAGCTTTTTGAAGTAGAAATTTAGTAGGTACAACGCATTAGCAATACCCAAGCAAGTTTTACAGTAGATGTAGTACTCGTAGCTGGAAAACTGAAAGTAACTCAGCCGCGGAAGGAAATGAACATGTTTACAATCACCAACAGTGGCAAATGCAACGTTTTTATGTAGCGGAGATGTGGCAATTCATAGACAATACAACATTGAATGATAAGTACTTACCTTCTTGAAATAGAAATTTAGTAGGTAATTCTCAAAACGAAAACAATTGTCTCGGTGGCCGGAAAAGACAAACGTTCAGGTGACCTTCTGTTGGCTTCATACGACTGCAGTGAAATTTATAAACAATCTATTTCACCATAGATATTTTGGCAAAACAGGACTGTTTCGGTTTAACAATAGGCGGACTAAATGGCATCTATGCCGAAATAAACTGTTTATAAATTTCACCGTACGACCGAATCGAAAAAAGAAAGACCGCTCTATAATTTGTTTACTACTCATATTAATTCAGTTCGCTTCGTACGACTGAATCGAAAAAAGGAAAAACCGCTCTATAAGGTGGACTAACACACACATACATACACAAATATATAGACAGATTTTTTGCCGTTTTCATAGTTGATAGACTAGCTGTACTAGCCGGCTTTGCCCGAGTAATAAAAAGGTCTTTGCACAGAAAATTAATTTGAATTCAACATATAGTAGCATTTGCAATTCTAACTTTCCAATTACATATCATAAGAGAATGTTTTGTGCAGGTCACAAAAATAAAACTGTAAAAGGGTTTAGATATAAATGTGAAGTAATTAGCAAGTAATAGCTAAATAAAGTCTGTTTTGCTACGAGTACAATAAAAGATGATTCGGTAATGATACAATTAATACGAACTGAAAAAACAAAATAGTAATCCTGAATGGGTAGTATTAATAATAACTTGCATGAGTTTTTGCATAAAAGTGTGTGCGAATAAACAAGGTTGCTGTTCCACCAGAAGCTGTCCATCAAAACTTTGAATTCAACGATATGGAAACAGTATAATTGTTCGCGTGAAAAGAATTGGCCTTGACACCAGATATAGTAATTGAGCCTAATAAAAACTATTTCTTAACCGGGTCATGGTAACACGTGGCCGCATCAGAAACCCAATCCGCTGAACACACCTACAGACGACATACGACCAACTTTGAGACATACATATATGGTTGTATATGGTAGAAAGACCTTACACAGAAATACAAATATATAGTAATTACATCGGTTAGTCAACATGCTTCATAGTGGTGTAAGTTTAGTAAATGATTTACTTCATCCAAGATGAACAGCGTTGCAATCTGTTTAATAGACTAAAGAAAAGTTTCACATTTCATTTCCACTGCTTTTATTTACCCCATTACAGTTTTATAAGTGTACAGTAAGGTTGAAACTGGAAATGCTAAAACGACGAAAAACAGGCAGGACAAATGAGAGGACAATAAAAAGTGTTGAGCATCACCAGTTTTCTGCTTCTACCCGAGTTCATTCAGCCTGCCATTGAGTCATTCAAGCTTTATAATGCTAAATACAATTTTCAACAGCGTTTGATCAATAACAGCCTTGTATGATGGATAGCCTTTAAGCGGGTTATATTTACCAGAACATCCAGATAATTTTAAAGGAGTGGCATTTATTTTTATGTTATGGGTCTAGTTTAAATAGCAACATAAAATTGAAACAAACTTACGCCCGAATGCTAAAAGAGCAACACTACATGGACTGACTTTTCACCAGGTAAAGTTAAACGCAGAATGAGCCAGATAAGTGCAGCAAAAAAAATATGCCTCGCATGCAGCACTAAAATATACCTATGCAACAAAACAAAAACATAGGAATTTATGCTTTACACAAGTGATATATTTAAAAGTAATAAAAGATTATGTATTTATAAATGGTGAGAATAGAAATCACAAGCGCATGCTAAACAACTCTAAAATTTCTCACCACTCAAGTCTAAAGAACGGTCTACTAATAACTGTAACAAACCCTACATATAATATCTCTACAGAACTTTATGAAGAGCTAGTCTAGAGTACAAAGCAAAATCTAAATAGATAAATACAACATATATACAAATTTATTTTAATATAACCTGTGATCTTAGAAGTAGCAAGGCTAGGTACACCCTTCGCTTGGGAATATTACATAACAAAATAAAATCTGAACATTCCCACACCTCAAACAATGTAAATAAACAGGAAACGTTGATGAACTTACATCTGAAAATTTTCTCCAAATGCGTACTAAGAACTTTCCCACTGAAGAAAAATAATGAATACGTTTTAGTATTTACACCTCTAGAGCACACAGTACTAATGTTGAAGACATGATTAAAATATCAAATGCTATCAGCAACAGTAAAACAGCTGGAACACTCTGGAGAGCGATGAAACTATGACATTCCTTTTAACAATCTATCCTCAACATAATATTTACAAATGAAAACAATTAGATATTATAGATTCCGGTATTGTACTCGCATGCTTTATTTACAATAAAATTTTATGACAAAAATGACTAGAATGTTGTGAATATTCAGAACTTATAATACGTCTTGACCTAAAAGCAGCGAATCGTGTCAGCTGGATATGTCAGCGGTATGGACAGTTTGGCCTCCAGTGTCCTGTATTACCTGTGAGAACATGTCAGCAGTATTAATATTCACAGACGGCTATCTGCGCTTACAACCTTTAACCAATGACTCAATTCAAAATTTTATTGAATACTGCAACATTTTAGTAATTGTGGCAATAATATTACTGCTTGCTACTTTAGTAATTGGAATCTTGAAACTTCGCAACATTAGTAAATCACCAACTCTAGTTTGGCAATTGCAAGAATTTTGCAATTTAATATTAGCAATTTGAGTATTAGCAATTCAATATTAGCAATTTTAGTATTAGCAATTCAATATTAGCAATTTTAGTATTAGCAATTTAATATTAGCAATTTTAGTATTAGCAATTTAATATTAGCAATTAAATTTTTATTTAATTATTTATTTGCAAATGCAATATTGCAAATGCTAATAACACTAAGATAGAGTATCAATAGTCATATCAAGTTGTAGCCGTAGTAGAAGCTATTTGGTAGCTGCATGGTAAGACTTGACAAACATGTCTATTGAGCTGGGCATAAACAATGCTATTAATATTGTATGGTCACTGCTATGAACATGATGCAAATTGCAATGCATATTCAATATGGTAGTTCACGGTCGCAGAGCCATGAACATTTACTACAATATAATTCACCATTCCCATTCATTACTAATAGCCTACATACTCTTTAATAATACTGTACAAATGTAGATATCAATTTGCTTGTAACACATGTGGAGTTGTCCTACCACGATTGTAATGTCCCAAGGCCTTGATGAATGCCGCCTGGTGTACCCGTGTACTCTTCACCGCTGAGAAACTCAATGGCAGCATCGCCCTCAGGTAAATGTGCTATCTCACGCACTGCTGCCAGACCTAAATCTAAAACAATATTACTTGTGAACAAGGATATTTACCACAGTTATAGCAGTGACCATAGCTTCCCCATGTGCTCCTGTATCCACCATAATAATCGTCCTCCTGTGAATCTTCGTTAGTGCTTTCATTATCTGAGTCTGACTGGTCTAATAGTTCGAGTGACAAACTCTGGTTTGTAACACTACTTGAATCACTACCAGTTGATAGAGATGACGTTGTTGATGTACCAGAGGAATTCATTCCTGTTCATATAAGACAAACCGGCGAGTAAGTAACCCTTGTACTTCCTAGAAGTTATTCTTATACCCACATCATACAGTCATGTAGACATACTTGCCAAACCTTTTTGTAGAGAGCTACATGAAAAAATGCTGCCTTCACTCTCAAAATTTAATGTTAGCAATACCATTTACAAGCTGCCAGGTTTTTAAATTTTCTTATAACTAGTGGATAAAGGCACAAAATGTAATGATGGTAGCAAAGATTGAGGTATTTTTGTTAAAAGAGACAAACTACGACACGTTCTCAGGCTACAACATCCCCACCCAAGCCTTGACAGCACGAAAATTGAACTGTTTGTTGATACGACAGAGAAAATGTGCCAATGCAAGCAAAATGAATTCACAGGGATATTGGTTAAATACTAGTCATATGATGGAGTGACTAGTTCCGATGGATTTTCGGGTAACTTTTGATATTTCAGATGGCTACCAACAAGACATTTAAGAAGCAATGTTTTGCCAATTCTTTACCATGACAGCGCAAATATTCATTTCCTGACTATTAAGTATTTGATTTGACGCTTTAATATGTAAGCGACCATAATCACAATTACAAAGCGTTGCATTACTTCAAAGCAATTGGAGAGTGATATTGCAGGTTATTTGACCAGGTTATCTGCGTGACTCACCTTCAAACTCATCATCAGTAGTCAAGTCTATAACTTCAGAATTCGGACCACCTGCAACAAAAACTATGCAAATATAACACTACGTACAGCATGGTTTCAGGGAATGATCAAAGCCTACTCTGAAATGCCATCTATCCTTGAAAGACCAATGACTTACTCTGATGCTGTGATACACTTATAAACAATAACTTGATGGCTCCTGGTGAGAGAAAACCACAAGCAGAGGAAGCACTTTTTGCTTGTTCGGTAGCTCGATAGCTATAGCGCTTTTAATAATCATATTTGAAATGCAATGCCCAAGAAACTGTGTGCTGAGGAATTTCCAGAGAAAGAATTGTCAAAACAGTTTTTAGCAAGAGGAAATATTTGACAAAACTTTTGTATTGACAGCATTTTTTTGACTTATGTTAAAGAATGAGTAAAAGTTGAGTTGAAAAACAATACATTACCTTAATGGAGCGTTGATCCGATATTGTTTTACATAAAAAGTCTAAAGGTTTTTAGTATTTAAGAGAACCCATTAGTCTTTTAAGCTGAACAAATACAGATCAAAAACCAAAGAAATCTAGGTAATTGACAAGAAATATCACATCATGGAAAGTTAGAAATGAATGCTACCCAATATCTACAATCTACGTGTTACAGAATAGAAAGCATGTACATGTATAACGATTCCAACGTACCTTAAAATACCACGAAGGTCTATAAACCAGGTTCAAAATAATCAAGACCACCGCTTGACCCTGGGAGCCATAACCTAATTCTTGGTAACAAACTGCTGGGCTTTGTAGATGATAAATATACTTTTGAAACTGTTATCTGACAGTAAAAAGATTTCAGTTTGTATAAAAGAAAGTGATACTTGGACATGCTATCTATTCTATAACTAGTTTATACAGCGTATATCACTATATTTCCAGCAAAAATACATAATCTCTGCAGCATAAAAATAGTAGACACAAAATATATAGCAAGATTCAAAAGCTGTGAGTGCGAGCAAATATCTGAAAGGTAAAAAGCAATGAAAAACCGGGCTTATTTAGCATTCTTAAGGTTTGGTAACATGCATAATGCTGCAAGGAATGCTTGCACTTTCGCTGTTGAACAGCGCTGTTGGAGGCGATGATTGTGGTGCGACCCAGTGCAGAAATCCATCAAGTGTTTTGATTGCGATAGGAAACTTAGTATTACGAGGCAAGGAGAACTGATAGGCTACTTGACCAACCGTAGCGTGATATGACAGCGTGTCAATGTTTTGTGAATTGGAAGTTGTAGCAAGAACTGATCTTGATGGAGTAACTGAGTGAGTGGTCGCCGAACTGTTGGAATGAGTTGTTACTTTGGATGACGCACTAAGGTTTACGCACGAAGTGATACTAATTATAGGCGTTGATGAACACACACTCAGCCGCAATGGATGGCTATTTACACTGAGAGAACTCTGCTGCCTCTTTTGTGATCTCTGTCTCTGACCAAAACCATTTGTTATGGAATGCACATTAGTTTGAGGAAAACTCGCTGAGGTTAGGGGCCTAAGAGGCACATCGTTGAGAAGCACAGTTCTTGGGTATCTTGGACCTGACAGGCTATGAAAGTGAGCTTCCATGGGTGTACCAGCAAACCTTGGTGTGGATTCAAATGGCTGGGATGTGATTCGAGGGATTCTATACCCTGTTCCAAAAAGAGGAGCAATACCTGAGGCAGCTGGAGGCATAGAAGTGCTGGCATTTGTAGGGTTGGTTGTCACAGAAGTGGTAGTATTTGTAAGGTTGGTTGTCACAGCCGTGGTTGTGATTGTACGGTTGGCTCTCGTAGAAGTAGTGATGGTGGAGTTAGCAGCCGAGGCAGTGCGTGTTGCGGCACTCCTTGGTGGCCTTGACAACCTTCTGGAACTCGATTTCTTTGTTTTGCATTTTTCTGTATTCTTCGCCGCCATCTCTTCTGAACATAAACAGCATAATACTCTTATAATAACTGTCACAATTATTTTTCTGACTAACCTCAGCATTTGGAGGCACTGTTGCAAATGAAGAGCTTTCTGAGAAAAACGTTTCGTACAGCTGTCAAATAGCATATTCATAATATCATCTGCATTTGTTCTTTGTTTGCCAACTTAAGACCTGGCTTAAGACTTGAGATAGAGTAGAGACTGACCAAGTACATATGTATCAAAACATACTAGCCGAGCTCTACACATGTAGATGTCTAGTGCCTTTAACATTCCAACATAACATGACATAAGGTAGTAGGGATAAACGAGACATAATTGTTATTAGCTACAATAAGGCCGATAGTCCATGAGACAAGTAACAAATCTCTGTCCGAATCACACATTTAAAGAGCCTTACATGCTGCACGCCCTTATTTAGTTTTAAGCCATTCTTACTGTAGATGCTGGTAATTACAGGGCACTATTTCTGAAATCTATATATCCTACAGGAATAAAGTGCATGAACTGTTACACACCTGCCATTGCCACAGAAGGCCAGTTATAAACCAGCAATAAATGGCCCAACAACTATTTATTGTAACATACAATTTTGCTGTTAGAGGCCATTGCAATCGTGTCAAGTTTAAAAATATTATTATCCAAATCAGACTGGCAAACAAATATCCAAAATCATTTTGCCCATCACTTTTTATGTGTAATAGCAAGTCCACGAGATCACTGGAGACCACTGGTCCGCTGCCATAGTCTCACTAACAAGGCTAGTGTTCTCTCATGATCCAACAATTTGATGTTTCAATACTGCACTTTTGCTTGACTGGCATCTTATTGGTTGATTCAACCAGCGGCGGGTTCACTTATAGCATGTGAACAAGTTTTCCAGAAACAGTAACCCCATATTTTGATATTGCTATTCAGTACTAATGAAACAAAGGCGAACAATTGATCATGACCTTGAACATGTTATATTTTAGTGGCCAACATGCAACAAGTATAGTGAAGAAAATACTGATATATTCTCACTTTCCGTATACATTTATGAGCATGGCGGCTTGTAACGCACTAGCAACCATCCCTTTACATAATTAACGCCATCATCATCTGTGATTGCTTTATCTAATCATGGAGTTGGTAGTGAAGAACTGCGGATGCCAACTCAACTGCCAAAGTGAAGCAACTGAGTACAGCAAACTTTGCTATACTTTTGTATAGCAAACTGTAAGTTTTCAACAGTGTCGGACCAAATTTGATGGTTACATTAGTTGGACGCATAAATAGTAGTGAGAACATTTGCTTTATTTACTATGAACCCACAAAGAACAGAAAGACAGAAACAGCTACGACATTTGTGATTATATTGACACCACTAGTTTTTAACTAGGTTATCTACAAATTGTCTGTTCAAAATCCTTATTAGAGGAAGCTGAGCATGGCTGGTGGCTTTTTAACAGATGACTTCCAATACATAATTTTTACAGCCAACTTGAAATTTCATATTTGTAGGAAAAAAATTTCTGACTAGCACATTCTACAAGATGTACTCACAAGCCAATTGGAATAACTCTATGAAAACCACTCGAAAGTAAATGCGAGACATCAATACGACAGACTTTTCCAGTATTTGTGGAATAAGCTTTGACCTTGCATTTTAATTAGCTGGCATGTTGGGAAACCATAACAATGTAGCATGACAACTAGATGAGAAAAAAATGTATAAAAATGACGACCAACGGAAGTACTATTGTTTCGCGTTCAAGAATTGGCTCATCGTCAACGTTGATATCGTAACTCACAAGCCTGTGTTTTGCAAAATAATAACCCCTTATGCGAACGCTTGGAGCTTGCATCATGAGATTTTTTGTTTTCAAAACTGGCTTCTTGTTCTTCTAATATCAAAACCATCGATGTAAAACAAAATGTCATGATTATATAGGTGTAAATAAATGTAATTTTAAAAAAGCTGTCACTTTACCTTCGGGCTTTGCAAGGTGCTAGGGTACACCAATTTGTACTGCTTCACATTGGCAGTACATAGACATATATCAGTATAATATCTAATTACTTTAAGCATTTATAATTGTTCTATGTTCTCGAAATTAAGAAGCCAACATAATCTCAATTTTTTCATCAAAATGTTTCAATACCCAAAGCGGATATTGCATTAGCAACTTTGTGGGTCAAGGTTTGACTGTACTGCAATATTTATGCCATCATTCCTTGAAATTTCTATCTTTTCATAAAGTAGCTAAGCACAAATAGTACAAATTGCTGAGATCAATGCTGCAGCCAATGCTTTGTGTCTGATTTGAATTTCAACAACTCTGGAATGATTAGCTCGATGATAGGTCAACAGGCACACTGTAAAACCTTTATTTGAACATCACCTCCTTTTGACTGCCACTTTGACATTCTTTGATCTTTATGAACCCATAATAGTAAGTGATCAGTAGAAAAGTGTCCACAAAATCGTACTAATAATAACTCGGTTACATCAATTACAGTTACGGTAAATATCTAATTAAATGTCATGGCGCTCTAGGAACATAATAAACTTGTATAATTGATAAATATCTCTACCAGTTGAAAATCTATCGCTTGTAATTGACCTGCGATGATACTATAGCCTGTGTCCTTTAAAATTTGTTGGCATTTTCCAATTTTTATTTCATTCTGAATTTGAAGACATTTTTATTTCCCATCTATATTTAACCCTTTCGCAGGCAAGTTTTTTTGGGGCTATTTGAGACCCCCGGGGCAGATTAATTTTCCACAAAATGATTTAAAAAAACCATTGATACACTTTTATTTACGATATTGTATATGCGTATTATGTTTTTATTATACAGGTAAATACAAATAAACATTTATAAGTCAAATTCTTAGTGTTTCTTTAGCTATAGTAATTTTAGAAGCATTTGCCCTTGCAGAGGCCTACACCAGTCTTGACATCATGTGCTTATTATTGTTGTTGTTCCTCTATAGCTTTGCCTTTAGCCTTTGGTGGACGCCATGACAGTAAAAGAAAGTTGTTGCACTCTGGGAAAATATTCAGAAAGCAGTAACAGAAACATAAACAAGCTACAAACAAAAATCTCCAATTTATTCAAAAACGTTTTTATTTCGGATTTTTTGGACGCTTAGTATTGCAAAAACGATCATTTTTTTTCTCAAAATGGCCAATTTTTTGGTTGCTAACAGAGACCAATATATTTTAGTTTACTATTAGTAAAAAAATTAAATAAAAAAATGCAATAAGCTAACCTGAAAACAATTTATAAAAAACGTTCGCGTGGCGACATAATAGTCGCTCTGCCCATTGGCGTCAGTATCGCGAAACGACAATGTCGCTATGCCTGCAAAAGGGTTAACAATGTTGAATAAAAGCTCATTGCACTCACTGATATGTTTACTACAGTTGCAGCAAAAACTAGCATTTTATGTGCAATAGGAGTAGGGTTATGAGCATCGATGCATTGTGAGCCGTGCTAAGATAGCCGAAAGGATGCTATTAAATAACATGCTATAAATCTGCATATTTATAAGTTATACACTAATAATCTTTCAAATGATACCAATATATATTCATGAACAAATGACATAAATAAACCATACTTATGTTACATACAGATACAAAAAATAAACGTTTTTAAAACAAAAATATTGCCATCGTTTGCTCGTTCAGATAGCTGCATTCTGATTTTTGTTTTTGATGGAACAAACGTCTTCTAGTTGTCCAATATCTTCCACAATATTTTCTGGCCTCAACTCTTTCTGCAATGCTGAACTAGTAGATATTAGCCTCCAAACATTTTTGGGACAGAACAAAACTTTCACGTGCTGTATGTAGGATCAATGCAACGCGTAAAAGTTTGCTCGCTAAACGTAACCTTTAGTCCAAACATGCAAACTGGTTTTTATATGCATGTCCTTAGAAGTATGGTGACCGCGTTAAATGAGGAACTAATATTAGCCTGAGACAGTAGTCATTTCTATGGCGTTGCTTCCAAAGTTTCATCTACCATCGTAAACTTGAACCGTTTTTATATATGTATATGTACTTATATCAGGACCATGTTAAACAAGGAACCACTACTAGCCTGAAACAGTAACTATTTTTATAATGTTGCTTTGAAAATTCATCTACCATCGTAAATTTAAGCCGTTTTTATATATGGAGGCTACTTCGAAGTAGAAAGACCACGTTAAACAGAGAACTACTACTAGCCTGAGATCGTTATTGATTATTTCTATGATGTTGCTTTCAAAGTTTTAAAAATTGACTTGCAACAAAATTCGCATTACAGATATTTGGTATCAAAAGATTTCCAAAGTCTTACTCATCTGTGTTGTAGGCGCAAAATATGTGGAAATGGGATTACAAACTCCTTAAAGCTCAAAAACGAACAGTTAATCGCCGCCATCACAAAGCTGCTGTAGATTAGAATCTCTTTCCAAAACGGCTCCAATAGGACGTAGTTGTACAAGATTGTTTCTGTTTACACCTTCATGAAACCTCATTCGTTGAGATATTTTAAAAAATATACTTCACGCATTCAAGAAAACCATGTCGATTGTCCTTATGCGTCTATTTCATCATCAATGTAATGCTGTCACTTCCAGCACTAATATCTTATAACCTACCGTGAAAACTCGTTTAATTTTTTAACCTTAGCTCGAAGGAGTACATATTATTCTCTGATAATCATGACGAGCCTGTTGGTCACCGGTGATAATCGAAAAATGTGGCAGAAATTATTTGCAAAGTATTGGGTCACATGATCAGATTCGACTAGCCGATTAAAACCGATTAGACCAAGTCGAAAAAAAACTGTAAAGTAACGATCATCTATATTTGATACGGGGTTTGCGGTAAAACCCAAAGTGTTTGTCATAAACTAGCGCTATGAGTTTTATATTGAGCCTTTTATTGGCCTTTCAATTTGTGAGAACATCACGTGACAAAACAATAACCAAATGTAATGACAACGTCAGTGAAATAAACTGATTCCAATCTACGGCGGCTTTTTGTTTTTGAGCTTTTAAGAGCTTGTGATCACATTTCCACATATTTGGCACCTACAACACAGCAGAGTAAGATATGGTGAATCTTTTGATACCAAATAACTGTAATATGAATTTTGTTGCCAGTCAACCTTTAACGAGAAAAACGAAAAGCTTTAGAATTGGACAACGACATAATTAATTGTTAATGATGAACGATATATTATTAATACGGTTTTGTGGACACTTTTCTCTTGATCAGTTGATATTATGAGCTCGTAAAGATCAAATAATGTCAAAATGGCGGTCAAATGGAGGTGGCATTCAATTGGGGAGTGACGGTCTATATTTCAACCATTCTCTCAGGGTGGCGGCCAATTGGAGGTGTCGTTCAAATAAAGGTGGCGTTCAATTAGAGATTTTATGGTAATTTTTCGTTTTTTCTGTTCATATCAAGTCCCTTTTTCAACTGCTATGGTTTTCATTTTTATCACTAAAACCTTGAAAAGAACACCTTAGAATTAATAGCTGTTTGAGGCTAGATCTTGATACTTCGACGTATATTGAAACAATTTACATTTACAATGAAATCTGCACAACCAGTTTTAGGCTAAAAATTGTGCTTAGTGCGCATGCGGCTAAATGTATCTCATTATTTATTGCCCTGCTCAAAAGAATGTTTGGATGTTGTTTGGAAGAAAAGTTGAGGTCAGAAGACATTGTGGAAGGTTTTGAAGAGTCAGAAAATGAAATGGTTCCAAATGAGAACAACAATCAGAATGCAATGGGTTCCAAACGAAAGCAACAAACAGAATGTAACTGGCCGAGCAAATGATGCAAATATTTTTCTATCAAAAACGTTAATTTTTGTTTCTGCATGCATTATAAGTATGGTTCGTTTATGTCACTTGTTGATGAATATATATTTGTAGCATTTGATAGATTATTATTATATAACTTATAAATTTGCAGAGTTTTATCGTATTATTTGACAGTATCACTGCGGTTATCTAAACTCGACTTGCACATAAAATGTCAGTTTTGGCTGCAAACTGTAGCAAACGTATCAATAAATGCAATGAGCTTTTATGTCACACCATTAAATATAGTTATAAAATAAAAATATGCCTTCAAATCTAGAGTGACATAAAAGATTGAAAGCTCTGACAAATTGCAACGTAGGGCGCAAGATATAATATCATCGCAGGTTAATTGCAGACAATAATTATCAAACGGTAGAGATATTTTTCAGCTTCCTAATGCCTACTCATTTAGAGATCTACGATAACTTGTAAGTGAGTTAGTAGATTTGTTGCATCCAAAAGGGTTGATGTCACTCCGCCCAAAGGAGAGTGCAAAATAAAGGCGACATTCGCTTCGCCTGTAAAAGAATTGAGTTTATTTTACCAAAATTCTGACAAGCTATTTGAAAAATACAACGCCACCCTTTATTTGAATATCATCTCTAATAAAGCGCCACTATAGAAGGGTAGAAAATAGAGTGGCATGGCATTCAAATAGAGGTTTATGGTATGTTCCAGGCATCCATTTATGAAGGCATCTTGTTTGTTTTTGGAAATTTGGAGTGTCATTGCACTTCTTACCTGTATTCCAAGGACATACAAGTGAAGTATCTCAGAATACTATTTTAAAAATAATCTCAAAATCAATATAATAAAAACATTTTAAAGAATAGAGAAAGCATAATATTATTATGCTTTATTAGTTATCTTGAGGTGTTGACTGATGTTCTAAAAAAAGAATCAAGGAGATTGACCCACTAGAAGCTGAGATATAGACAGCCAAACACAGGTCTACCTAATAAAGAATCAGAGGAAAACCCTTCGAAAATCCCGAAAACTGTGACGTATAAAATCGACTTAATGGTCATGTGCCGGAGTTGCGCACCCTTACCGCCGTTATGTATAATGATTGTTTTGGCTACGAGATGTGAAACGCTTCTCGCGATAGTAAATAATTTACATACTAGCTCTGGTTTCTCAGGAAAATCATCCAAACATTGTGTGGTAAAGGCATTTGCCCACAACTCCTCGCCATGATTTTTTAAAGCAGAAGAGCAGATTTTGACTATTGTGCTTCAAATTTTATCTCGATCTCCACCGATATGCTCCGAAGATCATCTGTTCAACGAACGGCGCGTGTATAGTCTATATGCGATATCCGCGAGTTGCAGTTTGTTTACAATAAGAAATAGGAATGGGACTTTTTGTTCCTTCATCATTTTTCTACTGTGTATCTACTGCAGCATTCTTCTACTGTGTATCTACTGCAGCATTCAGTTGATTTTCATGATTATCGTCACTATCAACAGACTGGAAGTTCACTACAGCCATAATCTTAAAAAGACTAACTTGACCGTGCTGCTCTTGCTATAAGAAAAGAAAACGATAACTTTTGCTTTGATTTTTCTATTGATCTATTATCTTATCTATGATTATTTTTTATGATTTATATAATATTCATAATGCATATTATACAAAATAATAATATAACTGCGTATAGAATAAATGATGTAACTAATATAATTTGTAGAAAATTCCAAATGATAACCGAGATTGATGATTGATTTAATTGATTCTATTTATTAGCTATAGTTAAAAAATCTGAACAATGCTAAAGATGAGTCTGAATAGGGAAGCTAAGTAGGAGAACAACAAAACTGAGCTGAACTAGCAAGATAGCGAAATGTTGCGAAATAATAGATGCGTGTAATTATTTTATGCTAAAACTAATCTACACGTCAGAGGGACTGGTTCGGAATTCTAGGAACGAATTCTTAGGCCCAATTTGATTGTTCTATACTTCCAGGGATTAAACCAATTAAAACGCCGTGATTGTTATAGGAGAGCGCATCAGTTGGCTTAATTGACCAATGGCACACAAGTCGATTTCATACGTCATATATTGATGATTACCAAAACACTTTTGTTTTTTGGTAGACCTGTGTTTGGCTGACTATATCTCAGCTTCTGGTTGGTCAATCTTCTTGATTCTTTTTTTAGAACATCAGTCAACACCTCAAGATGAATAATAAAGCATAATAATATTATGCTTTCTCTATTCTTTAATATGCACTAAAATCACCATTAATATATTAAACTAGATTTTAATGCTTTACATTTATACTGAATGCTGCAACTCTGTGGTTTCAGAACACTCAAATATACTAGTCACCCACGGAAGGCCTTAGAGAAAAGAAATAACAATTTAAACCGACCTTCCCTCTCCTTGATGAGGGTATCCCTAAGTAACTTGCTCTCATCTGATAGTTCTTCGACGGCCTTTTGAATGAGATTACTAAGCAGGTGGTTATGAGTGGCAGAGGTGAACTTATCACGGCACACCGGGCACTCCTTCTTTATCTTCAACCACTGCTCGATGCAATGGCTGCAGAAGGCATGTGAACAAGCAAAACTCTTGGGCTACAAATGGCACCAAAAATGTTTGAACAAAATGGCTTTTACTTATCATTGTTATGGAAATAGAACTTAACAAAGGTTTTAGTTGGTAGTATAATCACAAGCTTTAGCGCTGAAAATATAAACCAATTTACAAAGATTTAGTCCATTTTTATCTGCAACAAGTGCTATAATATATCTAGAAGTGGCTTATATTTAAAAGGCAAATGTAATAATATCTTGGTTTTGATGTAAATGTGAAATAATTAGCAAGTAACAGCTAAACTAAGTCGGTTTTGTTACGATTACAATAAAAGATGATTTGGTAATGATACAATTAATACAAACTGAAAAAAAAATCGCGATTATGCTGAACTAATAACAACTCTTGCCTAGAAGTGTGTGTGTGTATAAAAAAGATTACTGATCCACCAGAAGCTATCCATCAAAACTTTGTAAAAATTTAAAAGCAAACAAAACAAATGAGATATCGTGCTGTCTTTGTGTGACTGAACGGAGAGATAATGTCGAGGCTCTTCCCACGGAAATAATATAATTGTCCGCATGAGAAGAATTGGCCTTGACACCAAATTTAGTAATTGAACCTTACGAACCAATTTTCTTAACCGGGGCATTGTGATGCGTGGCCGCATCGCTAAAATAATCAGCGTGCGGTATAGCCTATATCTATTAGTAGGACGCATCTTCACACCAACACTGAGAAATGTATATATAGATTACAGCCACCTGAATCATAAGTTCACTACAAATTGAACACTGTAATTGATCTCCCAACAGATCAGCTATCTTCTCTTGGACGGCTATCTTGGCAGAAATGTTAGCCAGTTGTTCTTGTTTTTCTCGAGTCTCTTTCAATTCGTCCTCCAAGACTTTCAGCTGCTTCTCGTGTGCCTGATTAACATGAGAGTAGTCGTAGCCAGTGAGTGTGATTATAGTCATATTCTTGTAATGCTTGAAGTTTGCCCAACCATATCGCAAGTAAGCTTGCAAGTGGACAGACAAAAATTGAAACTACAGTAGACTACAATGTAAACCTTCTATAACAAAAATTCCACATACGGTAAATAATTTATGTGGAGCTTTTGCTTCATAAGAAACTCCATATAACGTAAACTGACAAGTAGGTGCAAGTTCTCAAATTCGATTTGATTAACCAGAGTCTCATAGCTAGTCTTATAATAGCGTTTTCCCTCTTGCCGTGTTAGCCAAAGAAGATGATGCATAGGGGTCTGTTATAGTATATAATATACTAGTACGATGGTGCGCTAGTTAGTATAGAATACCGTAAGAGATCGTCAGGTGTAGTGATAAACTACAGTGCACTCCGGGTTACGATATCCCTGTTATACGGTTTTTTCACTTTACGATGTGGAACACAACGGTTTTCCACCTCGCCATTTGACATTTTTTCATGACACAAAAATAAATTTTTTTTCGAAATTCAAATTTGGCAACCGGTCTGGCTGAATATATCAGACCGACTGCCAATATTGATGCCGAAATTCCTTCCACAACGCATGAAAGAGATGAACTTAGCTTTAAGGGTGGGTTTAATAAGCGAAATTCATTTAAGTTTAATTCAAAGTTTATGTTATACGTCTGTCTTCAAGGTAAGAACTCCCCACAGCACTTACTGCACATGGTACATTGTAATGTTACATTTTATTGCAGATCATAAACACTAAATACTCTAAGTTACTAAGGTGATTATAGTTATTATTACTACATTATTACTACATACTATTTTGTTACTAATTTTTAATATGTACAATAATACAATGTGTATTTTTAATATGTATGTAAAACTCTAGTATTTTTACAAAGGGATGTTTACATCAGATAATGACTATGGGTTTCTATACCCTTCTATACAAAATTTTCGCCTTTCGATGCAAATGTTGGATCGAAGTAATGCAGTGTGGCGGGGTGCACTGTACAGAGAATAAGTAGCTGTATAACTATTCATAAACACCTCAAAGAAGTCGATTGGTGCAGGAGTTAAAGTGTTGGTCTACCAAGCTGAATGTCATGAATTGGAGCCTCATTAAAATCCCTATTTTATCCTAACCTCTCACTCTGACTTTGGAAAACACGGACATACATGCGAACATCATTCTTGCGATAGTAAAGATATATTTTTGTTTTACTTTATTTTTGACCCGAACAATTTTTTTTATATATACCTTGCTATCTAGAAAAACAATAAAATATTGATTTAAAATGACATCGAATGTGTATGCTCGCAATTACATAACATTACTGTAATCATGAACTCAAACCAAGTGAAAGTTGTAAGAAAAAGGAGAAAAGCTGTCAATATCAATCAATAAAACTACAGTTACTGCACAGCAACTAAAAGTCAGTCATGTTTAGTTTGTTGTTTCTGTTTGAAGGGCCAAAGGTGTGAATTTGAAATGACCTTAGAATGGACTAGACTACTTAGTTATATGCATTTTACTGTTCGTATAACGTAACATCATCATCTTGTAAATGTTCTAGAAACGGATTACCTAAGTTGTAGGAGTATCTTCTGCACAAATACTAATGGGCAGAGCCCATGAGTGCCTATCAACACGCAATTGTGTAATTAGCAGAAAAGTGTCCATTTAGCAAGAAATCACGCAGCTTAGCAACAATAGTGCGATTGGCAAGCAATAGTGCGATTAGCAAGCAATAGTGCGATTAGCAAGCAATAGTGCGATTAGCAAGCAATAGTGCGATTAGAAAGCAGTCATGTGATTAGCAAGCAATCATGTGATTAACAAGCAATCATGTGATTAGCAAGCAATCGCGCGATTAGCAAGCAATCATGTGATTAGCAAGCAATAGTGCGATTAGCAAGCAATCGTGCGATTGGCAAGCAATAGTGCGATTAGCAAGCAATCGCGTGATTAGCAAGCAATCGTGTGATTAGCAAGCAATCGTGCGATTAGCAAGCAATCGTGCGATTGGCAAGCAATAGTGCGATTAGCAAGCAATCATGTGATTAGCAAGCAATCATGTGATTAGCAAGCAATCGTGTGATTAGCAAGCAATCGCGCGATTAGCAAGCAATCGTGCAATTGGCAAGCAATAGTGCGATTAGCAAGCAATCATGTGATTAGCAAGCAATCATGTGATTAGCAAGCAATCATGTGATTAGCAAGCAATCATGTGGTTAGCAAGCAATAGTGCGATTAGCAAGCAATCATGTGATTAGCAAGCAATCATGTGATTAGCAAGCAATCATGTGATTAGCAAGCAATCATGTGATTAGCAAGCAATCATGTGATTAGCAAGCAATAGTGCGATTAGCAAGCAATCGTGCGATTGGCAAGCAATAGTGCGATTAGCAAGCAATCGCGTGATTAGCAAGCATTCGTGTGATTAGCAAGCAATCGTGCGATTAGCAAGCAATCGTGCGATTGGCAAGCAATAGTGCGATTAGCAAGCAATCATGTGATTAGCAAGCAATCATGTGATTAGCAAGCAATCGTGTGATTAGCAAGCAATCGCGCGATTAGCAAGCAATCGTGCGATTGGCAAGCAATAGTGCGATTAGCAAGCAATCGCGTGATTAGCAAGCAATCGTGTGATTAGCAAGCAATCGTGCGATTAGCAAGCAATCGTGCGATTGGCAAGCAATAGTGCGATTAGCAAGCAATCATGTGATTAGCAAGCAATCATGTGATTAGCAAGCAATCGTGTGATTAGCAAGCAATCGCGCGATTAGCAAGCAATCGTGCAATTGGCAAGCAATAGTGCGATTAGCAAGCAATCATGTGATTAGCAAGCAATCATGTGATTAGCAAGCAATCATGTGATTAGCAAGCAATCATGTGGTTAGCAAGCAATAGTGCGATTAGCAAGCAATCATGTGATTAGCAAGCAATCATGTGATTAGCAAGCAATCATGTGATTAGCAAGCAATCATGTGATTAGCAAGCAATCATGTGATTAGCAAGCAATCATGTGATTAGCAAGCAATCATGTGATTAGCAAGCAATCATGTGGTTAGCAAGCAATCATGTGATTAGCAAGCAATCATGTGATTAGCAAGCAATCATGTGATTAGCAAGCAATCATGTGATTAGCAAGCAATAGTGCGATTAGCAAGCAATCATGTGATTAGCAAGCAATCATGTGATTAGCAAGCAATCATGTGATTAGCAAGCAATCATGTGGTTAGCAAGCAAGCAATTAGCGAACAACGGTGCTGATTTCAAATTCAAGCAACTCATCGACGACTAACCTTTGCCTTTTCAAGTTCATGCTCCTGTTCCTGTAATTTCTTACTCATCTGGTTCGCATTTCTCATTTGTTCATCCTACAATCATATGAGAAGATGCAGCTAAAAAACAAACAGTAATAATTGAACACCTTTTACACCAACTAACATGTCACTGACCTTGACTTCTTCGAACTCTTTTTCTTTATCCTGCAGTCTCTTGGCCAACTCTTCTGCCTTCTTTGTTTGTTCACCCTAACAATAGATAACCACTTCATGCAAACTATTTGAAATAATTTAATCCATAGATACGCATCAACAAAACAGTAATCCCTCATGGCACACCTTTCACGGATTTCAGCACATCGCAGTTGGAAATGTTTGTGGAAAAATAAAAATAAATTACAGGAACATTAAAAAAATTAAAATACAAGGGTATGCATACATAAATCTCATAAATTACAAGCATGTGATTTCCTTTTCACAACAAACCCAATTAATCACGAATACAAATATTGAGACCAGATGAAGCCCAAACTAAGTAAGTGTATTCTCTGGCTTAAAATACGGGGACTCAAGGTGGAACATTAAGTGGAATATACGTTATAGGTGGCATACATTATAGAAGCGTCTACTGTACACACAGTTTAATTTTTGTAAGCAATGCTAGGCGAAAGCTTTACAACAAGCATGTTCTGTGTATGCTAAAAAATGTTTTATTGGATTCATTAGTAGGTCATGGATGGCGTAATGATTGTTCTGGTCAGATATCATAGAAAGCGGAAGGTAAAAGAGAACTCAAGGTTTATGTATACTAGTAGGATTGAACAAATTTTATTGTGTTGAGCACTTCATTGTATTAATCACAAGATAAATTTTGCCACCTCTCTAAGCATGCGTAGGGACTCCCCAAAGCACCCTATTTGAGTAGGACTCGCTAGTGGCAAAAAGCTGCCCTTGGTCCAAGAGATACCTGTAGTTCAAGCAACTGCTGACGCAGAGCCTCCTCTTTCACTCTCTGGGCATCTTGTTGCTCTCTGAGAACTGCGAGCTCCTTTTCCAACTCCATCTTTTCCATCTCCACTTTTTCATGCTACCATAAGAAAAATATTTAGTTTGAACTTGACCTAATTTACAGCATGAAATCTAACCTGTAACCAGCCTTGAAAACAATATAGCAACTATGGGACCTTTTAATTAGGTATGCTAAGATCTATATCATCTTCCAGTACAAGCTTTGGCTAATTTAAGGAAAGGTTTAGACACAAATGACACATTGTTCAGTAGTGTACAAACAAGTAGAAGATCAGTTTGGAACAACGACTGATCTCTTTCGATTACCTAACTTTGTCCAAAACTTCAACTTTTCATTACGTAACGAGGCAAAATGCTACACCATCTCCTCCGGTACAACAATTTAGTACAGTAGACAAAGTGTTCGCAGAAATTTGGGTGAAATCATTAATACATCGTCTTTTGAATTGTTCATTTTAGTTTATTACTAAGATATGACCTTGATCTACTTACCTGTTGTGCATAAGGCTATTATATTTTCACCTTGAATTGAATGAGACATCTGTGCACCTTCACAAGCAAAGGATGGGTTACAAATCTACTGCTAAACAGACAGGACAGAGCATGCCTTGCTTGTGAAGGTGCACAAACACCACTCCTGTACTTTCTTCAAGGTGTTTAGCCATTTTCGCATTGAACATTTAGCGTGAAAACACATCAAGCACCCACCAAATTTATAATACTCAAAGCTTCCCTAATAAAAAAATACTCTCATCGCTGGCTGTTATGTCTTCGCCTATGTTAATAGTGTCTAACTATGTTATGTCTTCTCCTATATTAATAATGTCTAACTATGTTATGTCTTCTCCTATATTAACAATGTCTAACTATGTTATGTCTTCGCCTATGTTAACAATGTCTAACTATTCTATGTCTTCCGCTATGTTAACAATGTCTAACTATGTTATGTCTTCCCCTATGTTAACAATGTCTAACTATGATATGTCTTCCCCTATGTTTACAATGTCTAACTATTCTATGTCTTCCCTTATGTTAACAATGTCTAACTATGTTATGTCTTCCTCTATGTTAACAACTATTTGCCTAACTAGATTATCTGATGTTATTATATGTCAGTGTAAATACCTGATAGTTTTCAATAATCAGACTTAGTCAGTTTTACATTCCCACGGAAACTGGTGTGATGGTTTCTGTTTTAGATAAATGTTTTTAAAGGATGAAAATTTTTTCCGACGAAGTGTTTGATGTGTATCATTGTATGAACTGTGCAGTACGGAGTGGTGAGACAAGGGTGAAAACCAAATTTATGTCACCAAATGATTGGAGCGTTAATACATTTGACTTTGAACACAGACTTGGAAGATTAAAATAAAGTCTTAACCTTCCAAGTCATGACCAAAAAAATAGAAATTTCCTATCATGGATGCTTTAAAAAGAAGGGCAAAACTAAGTGACAGTGCAAACCAACAATCCTTAATAGTTGACAACACCAGACTAAAATATTCCATCATTGTTAAAGGATAAATGGGTAAATGTCAAGTATATGTCCATTGTCACGTGGCTTAGTACATGAACTAATAGAAAATTGGCACGATTTTTAATATATAAAGAAATATAATACCTCTGCTTGTGCCTCAGCTGCTTCCAGGGGCTTTATTTCTACCTTTAAAGTCGACTCACTCCTTTCTGATGATTTTTCTTCTGATGAGGAAGTGAGATCGAACAGCCCTGGCTCAGATTTCGATTGTTTCACATTTGCAGGAGAAAACGTTGGGCTAAGTTTCCGTTTCCTGTTTTCATCAAAGCTATAAAATGGAGCCCATTGAATGTTACTGATGGGCTGTTGGATATAATCAGTTTATTACTACTGATAGTTCACTCAGGTTGTTGGATATAATCAGTTTATTACTACTGATAGTTCACTCAGGTTGTTGAATATAATCAGTTTATTACTACTGATAGTTCACTCAGGTTGTTGGATATAATCAGTTTATTACTACTGATAGTTCACTCAGGTTGTTGAATATAATCAGTTTATTACTACTGATAGTTCACTCAGGTTGTTGAATATAATCAGTTTATTACTACTGATAATCCACTCAAGTTATAGTGTTCAAATTGTTGATGGTGGTTCACTCAACTTGTGCTAGTTAATTGTTAATAATGTTGCACAGAGTTATAAAACCAGACATCAACAGCTAGGAACCGAGTCCACCAAATTTAAATTTAGAGTTGGTATGAAATGAAATCTCAATAAATTAGGTCAATACTTTCTACACTGTAAAGAGCAGTGGCAACAAGTAATGTAGGAATAAAAAATACTTGGCCAATTAACATTTGGTGTTGTAATCAACACCACAACAAAAACAACATACAGAACTCACGTAATTTCATAGATGAAGTATTCAGAACCTTTCTCGGTTGGGCCAGCTTTAAGCCCAAGCTGTATGTGGTCATGACTAGATAAAACTTTGCTAGCCCCAGATGGTAAAATAACTCCATTTACATGTATTCGGTTAACCGCCTGTAACAAAAAAAAAGATTGTAAAGTATGTTTACACTTTGAAATAGCATATTGACAAAGAGCTTTCAAACTAGTGATGGAGAATGGGCAGTCAAATAGAATGTCAGAGTTGAGCTACAAACAACAATCAACACGTTCTTCTTTTAAAATTATTTACCACAACTTAAATAAGGTGACAAATGTCCTTAAACTTGACAAATTTAATTCCTACTGCATTAAAGTTATTCAATAAGTTAAACGTTGACTTGCAACAAAATTCACATTACAGTTATTTGGTATCAAAAGATTCACCATGTCTTACTCTGCTGTGTTGTAGGTGCCAAATATGTGGAAATGTGATTACAAGCTCTTAAAAGCTAAAAACCGAACAGTTAATCGCAGCCATCATGAATACGCTGTAGTTTGGAATCTCTTTATTTCGATGACGTATTCAAACATCGTGGTTATTGTTTTGACACATGATGTTATCACATGAAATTAAAGGCCAATAAAAGGCTCAATATAAAACGTCTCGTAGCACTAGTTTAAGACAAACAATTCGGGTTCTACCGTAAAGCCCGTATCAAATATAAATGCTCGCTACTTTACAGTTTTCGTTTCAGCTTGGTTATGTTTTCTTGTGCCTAGCATTTTGTTAATGTCATATTATTTTTCTCATGCTAATAAAAAGAATATTTGGGAGTAGGAGGAAGCCAGCTGGGTCCAGTATATCCAGCTTCTTATCCAGTTCATAAATACTGTTTCAAGGCATTACATCTGTCACAGGGTCAAACAGCCAATAGTCTCCAGCAGAGCCATTGAGTGTAATGGCTCACTCAATGGCTCTGGTCACCAGGAGCACAATCAGCACTGTAATGTACTATATGACAGAATTTCTCTGTTAGTAATAAAAATTTTTGATCAGCTTTTGTCTGTAGGACAATGAGACTGTTTGAGAGCTTTCTTTTTTTTCTGCAGGTTAGAGCAAAGGTGTAAGCTCTGAGCAAAGTACATCTAACACATCTGAAAGCACATCTAGCACGTGAAATCTGTATCGCTGTTGACAGAATTGGATAAGAAGCAGAAATGAAAGGATCTTTCTTAGCCTAAACATATTGTCAGCATGACCTCTCAAAAAGACCCAACTTTTTTCTTGCAAAAAACTTGGCACATTTTTACCCTAGACCACCATCTCTAAGCAAAAGCCCTGACAGATTTTCAACTTGCAAACGTGAGCATTCAGGTACAATAACCATTTACAAAGCTCTTTTAACTTTGATATAAAGCCTTTTGTCATGCTGCATAAGATTTAGAGCAAAGTAATTACAGTAACAGGTGTTTGAGATCTGATTCATCCACAACAGTTTTATGCATGTTTAGAAGTTTTCTCTATTTTCAGATGCTTTCATTCATCAACCTGTTAGAGAATCTAGCTGTGTATTTCGACTATACTTCTTCAACTAAAAACCTTCACAAAATCCTCTTCTCTTCCAACCTGTTACTCTCTAGAAAGCTAAGCATCTTGTCCTGTGACCACAAAAAGTGGAGACCACAAATCTTTACCCTCAAATTTAGCTAACACCTCAAAGTGTTTTAGGTGCTCAAAGTATATTTGCCTAGCCTTTCGTAAAACCAAGTGTCTTCACTGATTATGTAGATTACTTTCAAGAATATCGAGGTACATAGGCTATGAATGTGTTATGGATGTGAGGTGCCAACCAATGTATGTACCTGTTGGTCTTGTATTTCATAACCAGTAGCGGTTTTGCGAATGACAGCATGTCGTCGAGATATACAGAGACTCTTGATACAGACTGCATTCTCTAGACTTCGACCTAAAACTATCTGAAAAAGATTAAATATGATAAGTTCTATAGTTCATTCAAAAGCATGCAAATAAAGAGTAATTGATTAATGTGAAACTAAGATTTTCTGCTATATATTCTTTCGTTGTAAAGCACGCTAGAACCATGCTTTACCTGCATTTTTGCTTAACTTGTTAGAGACTTGACACCTAATTGTTAGGATCTTTCCAACTTAAATATATGTGGTAGCGTCAAAAATGTCGGTTTAATGAAATTAAGACCGACAAAAGGCTAAAACATCAGTCATACACCTGACAAGGGTCCACTAGCGATAAATATAAGATCGCTTCATTAGCCAATCATCAGCACAAAATTTTTATATAGGTTGTAATAAATGTCATCACTCGTCAAACTCGTTGTCTGTGATCTCAAAGTTAAGGATTTTACTCTATCATTAAATTGCATGAACATTTACTAAATTAAAATTTTAACATCGTTACTTTAATGAATTACTCGATCGACACGTTATATTGACGAACAACAGAATTGTAAAAACGGTTCAAGTTCCTGCGAAGGTGACTCTGAATTTTCTGAGCATCAGGTGGTTCAAGTTTGGGGCAGACAGCTTATAGTTAGAGCTGACAGGCATCAGCATCGTTATGCTACAGAGGAAGATAGGAGAATGCAGGTAAATTTATCTTTCAATTTGAGCCTCCTATTATAGATATACTGTTGTGTTTACATTCAGATTATATTTCCCTGTTTGAGGCTATAATGTAATTTCCTGTGCGCGCAAGCGAGATACGGATGCACGGTGAGTTATTGATGGCTTCTTTTTAATCCATAGCATCTAGCAATACAATGGCTTAGATTGATGAATATACTAAAGGTAATAATTTTAGTACTCATGAATACATTTACTAATTAATTGAATTATAACTTTTTGCTATCACCAATCATTGTTTTATAATTTTTTATCGTTTCACCTAGCTATATTTGCTTCAAATTTTCTTTCACAGTTTTAGCTAGCAAATTAGATTTATGATTAGACTTTAGATGTTCACTTCTTACTTGTAGAAAGTGAGCAAAATCGATTGATCAATGCACATCTTCAACTTCCAGAACCAAAGCTTCGAATCGTTGGCTTGGCGTGCTTATGCTAGAAATTTATTTTTAAAATTACACGCAATCTATCTAACTCCCAATTTGAAAGCTTTCAGTAGATACGCGCTAGAATGACATATCTATGAATGCCATATATTTATTGCACTTGTTTTATTTATTGCAGTATGTTTATGGTAACCCATCAAGGAAGCGGCTTTGTCAGTGTGGAAACTGCCATAAATGGGAAAGTGAGACACGAATGTGTGCTTCATAAACCATGATGTTTTATTTGAGTTTGCTGCAGTAGATAAATTTGTCCTATTGTATGAGCTGAAACTATCTGAGTGGCCACCGCTTAGATGGATATTTTTAATAAAATCTTTATGCAGAGATGAAAATTTGTTTGCTTGTAAAAACTATATAAAAAAATAATATTGTTAAAGATGATGCAAAACATGATTTGCAGAACATTGAGTACATCATAGATTCGTTGACACCTGTGCTGAAATCTTGTCTGATAGATGGATTTATGAAGCGTAATCAGAGCTGTATCACAGGTACTTTTGCATAGCTCGACCATTTATTTAATACTTGAATCAACTAATCAAATGTGACCAGTGAATTTTTTTCTACAAATTGATACCAATAATGACTCAATAACGTTGACTATACAATGTACATGACTTTTAGGGATGCAGTTGTTTTCGCCACATATTATTTTCAAAGACGCAACTTGCTCATTTTTATGGAGCCTTATAATGCCCTGTGTTCTATGCTCTCAACTCGAGTTGGGAACATGCTGAAGTTTTACAGTACATACATAGTTTAATTTTTATTAGCTAACGGGTGCTTGTTGGTCTACCATAGTTAATACCACCAGATCTACGGTTATGCTACCGTAATACCAGTATAATATTGCACCTTATTTTTGCAAATTTGAGTTTGTAAATATAACTCGGTTCATCAACTCAGATTGCAAACTCGGGGCACTCTAATTCGCTATATATTTTACTTAGTAACTAGTTTCCGGTGTTGTAGCGACGGAACTGTGCCGATACAAAGACCTAATTCTACCTAGTTTGGTTGACATAATTACCATAGACCGGTAGAATTGGTAGTCGGTACTAAGATGTTTACACAGCATTTAGAGGAAGCTAATATGACAAGTTTTAATTGCCCTTGTTTAAGGCGTTTGAGGCATTAATAAAAATCCATCTGTAGCTGGATTTAAAATTTTATTTTAGCCAACATGAGCAAATACAAGATAAAATGTAAGCAAATAGAGCCGTGTAGGACTAGACTTTTATCGCAATAACCGATGTGAATACAAGAGATAGAGACAGGTTGTATAACTCGTTACATCATTTTGGTCAAGTCTGGGCATATTTTTTTTGGCCTGAGCGTTTTTACCGCTGTCAATTTTTTTCGATTTTAATCTGTAAATATCTTGACAATGAGATCGTCTAACACAACAAACAACATATCAACTGATAGACAAAAAAAAATACTTTTTTTAAAAATCAACTCAAATTTGATGCAACCACATCTTTAAGAGACTAAACTTACTGAATATGGAAAGAACTGCTCTTGCCTTTGAAAAGTAATGTAAGTACTGACACAAGTATGCCTTTGTACAATTTGCAATACTTGGCATCAAACTAGGTATTACAATCCCTCTCCTAGTAACAGATCACAGCGCAACAGTCACAAAGCCAACAGTTCCTTCAATGTCTTCATTTACATTAATAAAAATTATCTACTGAACCATAAACAGACAAAGATGTAAGTGCAAAACCGAAGCTGCAACAAGTGAATTGTCAACTGAAAGATGCACCCTGACATTCAGACACCCAAATGTTTTACACATAAACCCTCACATTCAGTTTGTGACTACTGATGTAGAAAATAAAGCAAACAATGAAGTTTTGATCAGGTGTAGATTACAGGCTTGGCAGATGCTTATTTGCTTCTGAAGAAATTAAAGTTGACTAAAGTAGACTAATTAGGCTACGTAAGATGAGATCATTGTGGCACCATGGTCAACAGTAAGATGAGATCATTGTGACACCATGGTCAACAGTAAGATGAGATCATTGTGGCACCATGGTCAACAGGATTAAACTTCAAAACTCCACTGATTGCCAACTATATATTTCCAACGACACTATCCTATGTGAACTACACCTAAGAATTTGCTGGTTGGCTTTGAAGAAGTCACTTGACCATGAACTACCCGAAGCACACTGCTACTGATACTGTGTAAGCCCACTAGCACTCTTCTCGTTAAGTTCACTAAATAAATGTAGACAACTGCAAAAAAACCTTTTTCTCAATAACTAGAGCAAAACATAATCGAGATTCCAAAATATTTTTGACTCATGCTTTCAACTACAAAATCTTTTTTATAATTTTGCTGTTGTTTAGTGTGCTGGCTAGGTTCCTTAAGGAGAAAGCATTCATGGAAACCCCCAAACAAAACTATGGTTGTTATGTGTATTCACAGGTTATCTTTGAGTCATTAAAAATAACATCAGTAATTTGGTTGGTAAACAATCATACGCACACACATACAAATTCAGGGTCTATGTACTTCAAAGATATCCATCATAGGAACAGAAACTCATAAACGCAGACTTGTGGTACAGCACGATCCGACCAAGAAATGTGTCACCTATCACTATCACCATTGGCCCTATGTAGTTGTAGCAAGTGTTTTAATATTTGTGAATATATACATGTAATTTTTATACATTCATACCTTGACATATGAGTTTAATGCGTTCTGGGACTGAGCTCCTACGTATATTTACTCACGCCTAAAGGCACTGATTCCTATATAAAATCCCTCAGTAAAAATTAATCCATTACTATATTATAAAAAACTACCTAAAGAGGATATTACGGTGAAAAGAGTGTTTTCAATTGTTATACTTCAGTACCTACACTAACAAAGTAAAAAATAGCCATCGAGTTGTTATGAACTGCAATAAAATGTAACATCACTATGTACACTACTGAATAGATTTTTTACCTTCGAGACAGACGTTGTAGATAACAGCGGTTTGAGAGAGAATTGAGAGCAACACAGTCGGTACACTAAACTTTTGTGATCCTATGTAAAAGAAACTTTGAATTTTACTTAGATGAATTTAGCTCACTATACACACACACATGAAGGTAGGTTTCAATCTCGCACTAACCTTACTTCAATTTTGTCGCCGTATTTTTTATAGTATTTGTTTCCGGTTATGCGATTTTGCCTCTAATCTGCTATAACTTCTAGCCAACATTTTAAAAGCCATTTCAAACTAATCAGAAGAGATAAACCGATCAAGGGTCTCGAAAGTGGCCTCTCGCATACTTGATCATAGAGTGTAGTGGCCATCGAAAGCGGCCTCTCGCATACTTGATCATAGAGTGTAGTGGCCAACGAAAGCGGCCTCTCGCATACTTGATCATAGAGTGTAGTGGCCATCGAAAGCGGCCTCTCGCATACTTGATCATAAAGTGTAGTGGCCATCGAAAGCGGCCTCTCGCATACTTGATCATAAAGTGTAGTGGCCATCGAAAGTGGCCTCTCGCATACTTGATCATAAAGTGTAGTGGCCATCGAAAGTGGCCTCTCGCATACTTGATCATAGAGTGTAGTGGCCATCGAAAGCGGCCTCTCGCATACTTGATCATAAAGTGTAGTGGCCATCGAAAGCGGCCTCTCGCATACTTGATCATAAAGTGTAGTGGCCATCGAAAGTGGCCTCTCGCATACTTGATCATAAAGTGTAGTGGCCATCGAAAGTGGCCTCTCGCATACTTGATCATAGAGTGTAGTGGCCATCGAAAGTGGCCTCTCGCATACTTGATCATAGAGTGTAGTGGCCATCGAAAGTGGCCTCTCGCATACTTGATCATAGAGTGTAGTGGCCATCGAAAGTGGCCTCTCGCATACTTGATCATAGAGTGTAGTGGCCATCGAAAGTGGCCTCTCGCATACTTGATCATAGAGTGTAGTGGCCATCGAAAGTGGCCTCTCGCATACTTGATCATAGAGTGTAGTGGCCATCGAAAGTGGCCTCTCGCATACTTGATCATAGAGTGTAGTGGCCATCGAAAGTGGCCTCTCGCATACTTGATCATAAAGTGTAGTGGCCATCGAAAGTGGCCTCTCGCATACTTGATCATAGAGTGTAGTGGCCATCGAAAGTGGCCTCTCGCATACTTGATCATAGAGTGTAGTGGCCATCGAAAGTGGCCTCTCGCATACTTGATCATAGAGTGTAGTGGCCATCGAAAGTGGCCTCTCGCATACTTGATCATAGAGTGTAGTGGCCATCGAAAGTGGCCTCTCGCATACTTGATCATAGAGTGTAGTGGCCATCGAAAGTGGCCTCTTGCATACTTGATCATAGAGTGTAGTGGCCATCGAAAGTGGCCTCTCGCATACTTGATCATAGAGTGTAGTGGCCATCGAAAGTCGCCTCTCGCATACTTGATCATAGAGTGTAGTGGCCATCGAAAGTGGCCTCTCGCATACTTGATCATAGAGTGTAGTGGCCATCGAAAGTGGCCTCTCGCATACTTGATCATAGAGTGTAGTGGCCATCGAAAGTGGCCTCTCGCATACTTGATCATAGAGTGTAGTGGCCATCGAAAACTGGCTCGCACGCTCGTATTTTAAAGATTACTTGAATCTCAAGAAAAAAACTTGCTAAAAATGTCATCTCATATCTTGGGTTTCTCAATGTTGGGGCACTTGTATGTAGAGGTATGACTGTACATAGCAACGCTGAATGTTTGTTTTAATTATGCTGAAGCTATGATTGCACCTATAAGCGATATTAACTACAAGGTAATGAGCATCTTTTGATTACAACAGCACAAAGCAACTATTTTTTATCAATAATCTGTCCTGTCAGAAAAGTTGTGAAATATGTTGCTATCAGTCTATGAAAACATAGCTCCCAATATAGTGCATTGTTATTTCAGAACTTTACAAAATTAAATTGTGATACGTCTTGCTAGTAGCTGCATAATGGCCAATAAATGGTCATATCATGATAATTAGCAGAAATCTTTGAAAATTGCCAATTTAATTCTTGCAAGGAACAGGTCTTAACAATGCATCAAATAATAGTGTTGCAAAGGAGACACATTCAAAACATTAAACCATAACTGTCACGAACAACTTTTATTGTATTTACTAGGTAAATCAGACACGCTGATTCCGATTTTGTACTCAAAATAAAGATTAGTCCACTAACCTTCAAAGTCATTTCGGCTTTTTTAAAGCGTTTCAATATCCGTTTCGAAAACAACACAATCGGCATTACAAGCTCCGCCTATAAATATGTGACGAAACCTAGCTTTTTCAGAAACGGAAGTTAGGAAAGTTTAGTCCGATTTAGAATAATAGAGATGTCTTAAAACCCATTATTATCTAAATCCAGCCTGTAAAATAATTTCAGTTTTTTATGAAAGGGATATAAACTATTTAAAATTGCTCGCAGCTTGTTACATGACGTTTAAATGGGCTGGACGCCGAGAAAAATGAGCTCAAAAAGCGCGGTTTTATCACGAGCTAGCGTTGTTATCGCGCTTTATAAATATGCAATGCTAAATAGCTTATCTACTATTCAGAAAAGACTGATGTTATTTTTAAAGCTGGATTTAGATATTAATAGATTTTAAAACACTCGTCTCTATTATTCTAAATCGGTCTAAACATCTCTACGTAACTTCTGTTCCTAAAAAGCTAGGTTACGTCAAGTATTTATGGGCGGAGCTTGTTATGCCGATCGTGTTGTTTTCGAGACCGATATTAAAACGCTATAAAAAATCCTTTATTACTCTGAAAGTTAGTGGCCTAATCTTTATTTTGATTACAAAATCGGAATCAGCATGTCTGATTTACCTAGTAAATACGATAAAAGTTGTTCGTGGCAGTTATGGTTTAAAGGCTTGTGAACTCACTTCTTCGACATCATCTTGAACTTGAACTGTCTGTTGAGCAGGATACTTTGATACGTATTCCACCAAGACTATCTCCATATATGCATAAGATTAACGCTAAAACTTTTCCATTTCAGGGCAAATGTAGCCTGAAAATAGATAAGGGTATGATCAGCAACAAATGCATATGTTTAGTTCATTCAAGAGTGAAAGCTTTTAGTAAGTCTCAATCATAAATAATAGAACATTTACATGTATATTTGCTTTCTAAAATGTTGAATATGAGAAACATCGTTCCAAATATGCATGGACCAGAAATAAAGTTTTTAACTATAATAGATTCAGAAAGACACAAACTCATAATCGCTCTGACAACACTATATATACAGTCAAACATGGATAACTCAAACTTCATGGGACCGAGTGAAAATGTTTGAGTTATCAGAGCACTGTGACCAGTCCATGTATTTATTAGTAGATACATGTACATATACAAACTATAATATACATCAAAAGCATAAATGGTTCGTTTAAAATTAAATGCTTCTAATGTGAAGTTTAAAAATTTTTTCATTAGAAAGTATAGAGATTTTTCTATCACTTGAGATTTGTTTGTTATTTGAGGTGATGTGACTGCCAGGACGTTTTTCAGATTAAAATCGGCAAAACTTGATCGCTGTTGAAATGCTCAGAATGAAAGACATTTCATTCTGAGCATTTCAATTTCATTTTCTTTTGAGCGTTTTAACCAAGGGATAACAACTGTCTCGGTGGCTGTTGGACAAAAAACTGTTCGGGTTAATATATTGAGGTCGAGTTATCTGAAGCAATTTATCATTGAGTGGGAATGGACCAAACAAAACCTTCGAGTTAACAATGTGTTTGAGCTATCTATTTGACTGTATATATATATATATATATATACATGTATGTATACAGCTAGGACAATTGAAATGCCAATTGAAGAGACCTCTACACTGAAAACAGAAATTCCGTGGAGAAAAGTAATAATAATAACTATATATACATGTATATCCTTCTTTTCGCAAGTAGCCAACATAAATGATCAGATAAATAACAGTTTTCCTTCTGACAACAAAAATCATTTTTAAATGTCCCCTCTATGTTGCTGAAAATGAAAATACTCCTTTTAGATAAGTGATCAAAATTAAATTATTTAATTGGTTAAACTGTTTGCAAAACAACAGTATACAATAAAGTACAGTCCCAACTCTTTTTCAGTTTTTAACTTATTTCTTAATAATGTACCGATTAAAACATAGTAGAAAAACTGGAGCTACCATAACACCTCCATTTGAACGCCATGGTGCTCTATTTTTCAACACTTCCTCTATTATAGTGGTAGTCAAATAGAGGTGGCGTTCAAATAGAGGCTGGCGTTATTATTTCTAACCAGCTAATGAGAGTTTTGAAAAGATAAATTTAGCTCTTTTACGGGCAAAGCGAATGTCACTTATATTTTGCCCTCTCATTTGGGTAGAGTGACATTAACTCTTTTGGATGCACCAAATCTGCTAACTTGCCAAAAATCTTTTAATAATTACTCATTGGGAAACAGAAAAATATCTCTACAAGGTGATATATATTGCTTAAAATTAACCCGCGATGACAGCATAGCCTGTGCCCTGCTTTGCAATTTGCAGCTTTTAATTTTTTATTTCACAAATTTGAAGGCATATTTTTATTTTACATCTATATTTACCAATGTTGCATAAAAGTTCATTGCACTCATTGACATGTTTACTACAGTTTGCAGCCAAAACTAGCTTTTTATTGTACAATACAAGAGGAGTTGAGAGTGTCGATCCATTGTAAGATCAGATTACCGCAATGTTGCTATTAAATAATACACTATAAATCTGCAAATTTATTAATTATATAACAAATTACCTATCATATGCTACAAATATATATTCGTGAACAAGTGACATAAACGAACCATACTTATAATAAATGCAGAAACAGAAAGAAACTTTGTTGAAACAGAATTATTTACGTCAATTGCCTGGCCAGTTGCGCTCTGATTGTTGCTTTCGATGGAATAATTATCAACAGCAACAATGAACAACAATGTCTTCTGACCTCAACTCTTCTTCTGTCCTGCTCAATTGGTCAATATTAAGGTTCAAATATTTTTTTAGCAGAACAAAACTTTTACCTGTTGCATTTTGCACAAATGACGATAAACTTTCAGCTGAATGTGCATTGAGCACAACTTTTAGCCTAAAACTCGTCGTTCATATACAATCGGAAATGTAAACGTTTTTCACATACGTCAAGGTATCATGACCGTGTTAGACAAGCAAGCCCTATTAGCCTGACAGTTATTAATTATTTTATGGTGTTGCTTTCAGAGTTTTAACGGAAAAAAAGCCTCGGAGTTGGACAACGAGAGATATTATTGTTCTTGATGTAACCGAGTCATCATTATAAGTATGTGTGGACAATTTTCTAATGATCAAATGATGTTATGGGTTTGCGAAGATTAAATAATATCAAAGCGACAGTCAAATGGAGGTGGCGTTCAATTAAAGGTTGACCCTCTATTTTTAAACCCTTTTTCTATAGTGGCAGTAAAATAGAGGTGGCGTTCAAATAGGGATGGCGTTCAAACAGAGGCGATGTTCAAATAAAGGCGGCGTTCAAATAGAGGTGGCGTTAAATTAAAGGTTTAACGATAATCATCTGACTGCAGACTACTGCTCAAACAAATATTTAAGAAAATTACTTCAGTCATGAGAAATTAGTGATATAATCATCGTATAACACATCAATAAAAATTACTTACATAATTTTCCAATTGGCATGACACTTATAAAATGAATCACATCAAACTCCATGTACATATTTCCTGTAGCAAACATATCGAATGTATTCTGATCAATTTGGTTCAATAAAATTCACTGTTGATCAGTGTTCAAAAAATTAGTTTTGACTGCTCAAGACCCAAAATGACTTTCTTTATATATACAGCCATGACCAAAAGTATTAACAGACCTTATCGTTTTGCGATCAAGTTTTTGCTTTTTTTCAATGTTTTTGCTCTTTTACGACCACTATGTAATACCCAGACCAGTATTACCTCGTAGTTGTCTTCACACTAGACCACTTAAGGCGGAAGTGGTGTGCCTCATATGATTTAATTTATTTTGTCGGTGGTTTTCAATTTTCGAGTTTAATGTTAGCCAGTAGTGCAAGCTTAAAGGTTGACTTGCAACAAAATTCACATTACAGTTATTTGATATGAAAAGATTCACCATGTCTTACTCTGTTGTGTTGTAGGTGCAAAATATGTGGGAATGTGATTACAAGCTCTTAAAAGCTAAAAAACGAACAGTTAATCGCAGCCACACGAGACCGCCGTAGTTTGGATTTTCTTTCTAAAACAGCTAAAATTGATGCAGCTGTGTTAGATGGTTTCTGTTTATACTTTCATGCAACCTTATTCGTCGAAATATTTCACAAATATACATTCAATAAAACCATGTCTATTGTTCTTACGCGTCTGTTTTATCGTCATTTTAATGCTGTCACTTTTAGCAGTGATATCTTACAAGTTACCGTAAAAACGCGTTTAATTTTTTAGCCTTAGCTTGAAGGAGTACATATCATTGTCTGATAATCATGACGAGCCTGTTGGTCATTTGTGATAATCGAAAAGTGCTGCAGAAATTATTTGCAAAGTATCGGGTCACATGATCAGATTACGACTTGTCGATTAAACCAAACCGAAACAAAACTGTAAAGTAGCGAGCATTTATATTTGATACAGGGTCTTCGGTAAAACCCGAAGTGTTAGTCATAAACTAGTGCTACGATAAGTTTTATATTGAGCTTTTTATTGGCCTTTCAAGTCACGGGAGAACATCATGTGACAAGACGACAACCAAATTTCATGACTACGTCAGAGAAATAAAGAGATTCCAATCTACGGCGGCTTTTAGTTTTTGAGCTTTTAAGAGCTGGTAATCACATTTCCACATATGTGGCACCTATAACACAACAGAGTGAGACATGGTGAATCTTTTGATACCAAATAACTGTAATGTGAATTTTGTTGCAAGTCAACCTTTAACTTACTATATAAGTTTATAGTGTTTTAGCTGAGTGGTTATTTGTAGGATTTTTAACGCCTCTTATAGTTTTAGGTAAAAAGCTGTTAAAGTATTCACTTTTAGTGGCATGTATGGATGATGGTAGTCCTTTACTGTTTGCTCGAGTTGGAATGTGAGACTCGGATTGGTTAATAAGTTGGTCGTATGAACTGTTTAGTGCTGAATGCTTATCCCCTTCGTTAAGTATCCTCATTAAAAGTCGTAGTCTGATGTCACGACGTCTCTTTTGTAGTAGCTCAAGACCAAGCTTTCCTTTCGCTTCCATAACACTTTCTTGTCCTTTAAGGTAGCTTATAAAACGTACAGCTTGATTTTGAACAGCCTCTATATCTGCTGTGTTTTTTTTAGAAACGGATCCCATATTGCTGCAGCATAATCAAGATGTGGATGACAAAGTGACTTGTATGCCAGCAACCGAGCAGATTGTGGAGCCCAGTATAAGGCACTTTTTATCATGCCTAGTTGTCGCTTTGCAATTACTGGTTTTTCAGAAAGATGCTTGTCAAATCTTAGGGTAAATTGTAACTGGACACCAAGATAACGCATGTCTTCCACACGGTCTAGAACTTGATCACCAAGAGCATATTGTGGTATTACTCTACTGTTGTTAAAGCCGATAAGGTGACACTTAGTTGAATTGAAGTTCATTTTCCATTTATCGGCCCATTGTTACAGTGAATCAATGTTTTTTTAAAAATGATGTCAAGGTACATATTAAATGATTCCTCAAAAGATTTTCTATCCTTTAAAAACATTTATTTAAAGCAAAATTAAATCTTGCACATTGACGAAATCGATTCAGATCGAAAAATTCCAAATTTTTCCATTGAAAATCATAATTTTTACAACACATCAAAATGTGTCTAGAGGATAAACGATAGTTTATCCTGATGGAGGATGGATTTCGGTAAATTGTCGTCTTTGGGATGTTTTTGTAACAAAAATCAAATACATAACCACCCATCAATGTATGCAACAAAATCCATCTTTCCTGTTTGGTTATGAAGCCTCGCAGGTGGGGATCAATATTATGTATTACGCAATCATGATTACGCAATTATGTGGAACTTTTCATGAGATAGTAAAAAATGTAGATGAAGGGAGTACTGTCCATGCACTAGTTCTAGATTTTACTAAAGCCTTTGATAAGGTGCCACACGAACTACTCATGCGTAAACTAGCCAAAATGCCAGACATCAGTCAACAAATAATTATGTGGATCCATGACTTCCTTCTAAATCGTAAGCAAAAGGTCTTAATTAAAGGTCAACAATCTGATGAACTACCCGTCACATCAGGAGTACCCAAAGGGTCTGTGAATGGCCCAGTTTTGTTTCTCGTATATATAAACGACCTACCAGATGTTGTCAACTGTAATACCAGTCTGTTTGCTGACGATACTCTAATATACCAGTCAATCAATACTGCCAGCGATAAAACAAAGTTCCAAAGCAACATAGACGCTTTACAAACCTGGTCATCCAAATGGTGTATGTCATTTAATGCAAGCAAATGCTCGATAATGGTATTTAACCCTACTGCGGCATCTCCTCCACCAGACTACCACCTGGACAACAATTCTCTTAAGATCGTTGCTGAAACTAAATATCTTCGCGTGATACTACAATCAGACCTAAAATTTAACTCGCATATACAGGATAAAATATCTGAAGCAAATCGTCACCTTGGCATGATCAAACGTGCGCTCCACCATGCTCCAGAGAAAGCCAGACTCCTAGCGTATACAAGCCTTTGTAGACCCCATGTTGAATATGCTAGCTCAGCTTGGGACACGCCCATCAACAAGTTAGTTCAAGATATTGAGATGGTGCAGAACAAAGCCATAAGATATATTGCCAACATCAAGGGAAGAAAAGCATTACTGCTGCTCGAGAAAAGCTCGAGATTGACACACTTGCAGATAGATGTATGAAAATAAGACATACTCTCTTATACCGCATTTTGTCTAATGAAGAAAACCATAATGCTTTGTCAAGCTCATATGATGAACTTATACAAGACCAGACCTGCCAACCCAAGAGTGAGGCAATGCGTGAGATTTTGTTTTGGGGCAATTGATGTATCAATGATAGTATATATAAAATTGTGGAAATTGGGGCAAAAATCTTACGCATTTTCATTTTTTCTTTGGGGTGATTGCGTGAGTCTCACGCCCAATGCGTGAGAGTTGGCAGGTATGTACAAGACCACCCTACTGAAATGGCGACAACTAGGGCTGTGACAAGGAGAGAACCTCCTACAATATTAGCCAACAAATCAGTGTACCATAACAGCTTCCTACCACGAACTGTCAGAGAACTGAAATTAAAGATTGCTTGCTAACTGCTCTCGTAACATACCGATGCTTCTAACATACTGCTCTATAACATATAATCGTGACATAATAAGACACTACTGATAAATGCTGGCTAATGAAATTAATTTATTAGGCGCACCACTTGTTCCTGCTCTAGTGTGTCCGAAAGAAAAAGAGAAAAAAGAATAACCTGTTATAGCACGCAATGTGTATTATGATTATATTGCAATAATATTATATTTTAATATGAGCTTTAATATACGTAATATATAGCTTTAACATGCTAAATACAACACACCAACGCTAATTTCAGCCCACTTCAAGCAAAACTGTAGTCGTAGTACCTAAAAGGAACAAACCTAAATAATCTCTCGCTGTTAGTAATAACTAAAGATACGTATGAACGAGAAGAAACTAATTCGAAGCTTGCTCCTTTGCCCGTAAATTAGCCGTTCGTATTCTCGATTTTTACGTCATCTACCAAGTTTGTTGAATACAACATTTTTCGTCTGTGTACGCAAGAAACTACCATAGACAAAACTATAGAAAATACCTACATTGTATATGGAAACCATTATCTACCTCTATGGGTAGAACAGCGCCCCCGCTCGAACTAGTACCGCTTCTGCTCAATCGCGCATGCCTAGAATCAAACCATTTTCCGGTCCTTTGGTTGCGCCATATTAAGCAAGGTAAGTGCGCCTGTTGCTTAGAATGCGTGATTTTAATTAAAATATTATTAATATTGTTATCTGACTTTGTAATATTTCATGTTTAGCATAAAATTATCAAAATACGTATTTGGGAGTAGGTATGCCGATCAACTTTACTTTCAAACAAGATTTATTTCCCAGTTGAGAATTTCACCATCGGGTGCTACATTTCCTCTTTGCCATGCTTTTACGTAATGTGTAGATCGATGTAGTTTAGTTCATACTCATAACTCGTATTTTAAGCTGCATCCTTTATAAACTTTTTTTTATCTTGTTTGGCCCGAGAGCGAAGCTAAATAATTGAATTGAATGCTCTGTACTTTCATTTACAACAAAGGTTTTTTAGAGTAGAGCAGTTCCAGAATGTCAATTCCTATTTCTACTTGATTATTGAGTTGAGTAATAATCTCGAATGGGAGGAACATATAAATAACGTTTCTTCCAAAGCTTCCATACTTCTTTGAATGCTTGAAAAATTTATAAGATGCAGTCACCAAAACTTGAAAAGCGGCGTACGAGACCCTTGTTCAACCAATTCTTGAATATGGGTGTCAGAACAGGGATCTTTTTTTGAACAATAACATGAAAATATTTTAAAACTTTAAAATAGAGCTTTTTGTTAGAAATATACAGTTAGTTATACTAAGCTGCGAGCTGACACAAATTTTTCTTCAATGTCAAAGAAAAGACAAGATAAAACACAGGTGTCCTTTAGAGGGATATTACTCGGGCCGAATCGTAGGCTACACACACAAAAACAGCAAAGGTCCATGTAGTTGTGAGCAAAAACAAAAGTATCCATCCAAATATCTCACCAATCCGATGAGCAGCACGCAAAAACTAAGCCAATCGACAGGACCACCCATCATGTCAAAATACTCCAAATTTCAAGTCGTGTCTTGTATAACTCACCCTATGGTTTCTCAAGCATTGTCCCTATCAATCGAGACTGTCCGATTGCTGTTTTCGATATGGTCGCTGCTCGCCTAGCGTCCTGCTTCAACACCTCAGTAAATATTGGGGAAAAGTTCGGGAGCATTCAGCGATGCTCCGATAGTTACTGAGGTGTTGAAGCAGGACGCTAGGCTAGCAGCGACTATTTAGAAAACAGCAATCGGACAATCTTAAATTAACAGGGACTTAAAGACAAGTTTTTAGTTTTTGTCCATAACTATGTGGACCTTTGTTGTTTTTGTGTGTGTGTAGCCTACTGCTCAGATTGGCAATATCCCACTAAAGGACACCTGTGAGATAAAAGGATAAATCTCTTTGTTAAGTTGAAAGCAGGCAATGTCATAAAAGATTCATTTAATAGTTTTAAAAAACACTCGCACGATTCAAGGCAAACAAAGGGCTTGTTTATGCCAGCTATTTAAACCACTGCATTATTCAACTCTTTTTGGCCAAGAACACCAGAGACATATGCGCCAAACCAAGTATAGTTGTAGATGAGTGAGGTATTTGCAGATGTATTTTATATATTTCCTGCATTGTCTTTTTTTTAATATAAACTGCAAAATATTACAAATACTAATTAATATTTAATTACCATGATGGACAAAAAAAATATATATGTATAGTTATGTAGTACATGTTAAAACAATGTTTCAAAAAATAGTTAAGACCACTAACAAAAGTGAAATTCATAAGTGCAAAATTTTTGCAAAGAGTTCCCACGCTGCTGCTTCATTTTAAGGATTTAAATGGGAAAATTTCTGATCTGATTTAGGTATTGCAGCATTTAAATTTTTATTACGCTTCATAGGTGCCATCTCTTTTCCAAATATATGTATTTGATGACTTTCAAATATGGCTTCAATTTTATGATACCTAGGTCCAGTGCCATCATGCAGTTGTTTGTCAAAGGATTAGAAACCTCTGTGTTGGATGTGGAGGAGACGGATAGAGTCATCGATGTCAAAGAAAAGTTGTCAAATTCGGAAGGCATTCCATGCGAAGACCAGGTACTTACTTTTGCTGGTAGACCGCTCGACAATGAAGAGACCCTAGCATCTTATGGAATTGCGTCTCTTTCTACAATTTCCGTTGATGTTCGAATGCTTGGAGGTAAGCAACACAATCATTTGTGATAAGATATTGTCATATTAGATCTTTCATAATGTATTCTTGAAACAGACAGTGTAACTATTTTATTATTGATTCAAATTTTGATATCATTTAGGTAAAGTGCATGGGTCACTTGCTCGTGCTGGTAAAGTGAAAGGCCAAACCCCTAAGGTGAGAACTTTTATAAGATGCAGCGTTACCTCCATTAGACTAAATACATGTATAAGCGAAATGAATGTCTCAGTAACCACCGTAATCTGTAACCACATTTTTGCTAGCTGATACTTACCATTACAATAGTCTTACTGGTGGAACCATACCAAATATGTAAAAAATCATACATTTTTATAAAAAGCAAATAGTAGTGTAAGTTTGTCTGAACGATGAGTTTTAATCATTAAAAAATGATTTGAAATGTGTTTAAAATCTCAAATATAATATCTGCAGAGTCTGAATTGCTAATCATCTCTATAAAACTAATTGCTGGTCCAAATAATTTTCTTTTTTTTTCAGTTGCAGTTAGGACTTAGGAACAGTAAGATTATATACATTCATATTTTTTCTGAAACATGGTTAGTTTCTGATTGGTTTAAACTGACCATAAATCGGTCTAAATTCACAGCTTGTGAAATTATAATCCTTTGAATCTTTCTTTGACCAAGTAGTGCTAAGCTACAGTTTGTAGAATCATATTTTTCTGCCATCACAACGGGCTTGTATTAGAATAATATATTTGTGTTTTATAAATAATTGCTGGCATTATTAGCAATGAACAAAATCACATTCTCATGGGCAAGCTGTCAATATGTTTTGTATTCAAACTATCCAAGTGTTCGGGTAATAAAAGTCTGCACAAAAAAATCATTTTTGTTTAGCATAACAACAGTTACCATTCTAATTTTCAAACTACATATCAGGAGAACAGTGTTTTGTGCAGTTCAAATGATTTAAAAAAACATCTGTGAAGGTTTTTAAACTTTGTCAAACAACTGTAACTCTCAAACTTCATTTCATGAGGAGAATGTATTCCGCGGTTTAAATAAATTAGGAGAAAAAATAAAACAGCTGTGAAGGTTGTTAAACTTTTTCAAACAATTGTAGCTTACAAGCCAGTTATGATGGCAGAGAAATATGAATCTACAAAACTAGCTTAGCACTACTGGGTTGGGTGAAAGAAAGATGGCAAGGTGTATAATTTCACAAGCTACAAATGAAAAACGATTTATGGTCAGTTTAAACCATAACAGTCATGTACAACTTTTATCCTATTTTCTAGGCAAATCGGACGTGCTGATTCCGATTTTGTCCTCAAAGTAGAGCTTTGTCCGCTAACTTTCAAAGTCATGAAGGCTTTTTTAAAGCGGTTTAATATCTGTCTCGGAAACAACAATCAGCACAACAAACAACTTCGGACTATTAGCCTTTTTTCTGACGATTTGAGCCATGCGGCTTATATTGTGCGGCTTTTTGTTTCACCGCTAGGTTGCATTAATCAGAAGCTCCGGTTAGTGCGCTTCTAGCGGTGAAAGAAAATACGAAACAATGCCTAATGGTACTGTTCCATTAGGTTGAAAAGTCTTGGTTAATACAAAACAGTGCCGTTTCGCACTGTTCCGTTTTAAACAGCAAAGTTGCTGCTGCGTTACAAAGCACCGTCCTGAGTTCTGCAGCCTATACAAAGGTGCGGCTTATGTATTGTTTTATTATTGGTTTTGGAAAATAAAGCAGGCGCGGCTTATATAGGGGTGCGGTTTATAGTCCGAAAAGTACGGTACATAAAACTATGTAACAATCTAGCATATGTAAAACTTAATACAGTAATAATTAGGGCATAGATGTTTTCATTATTACTGTACCTTGGAGGCACATGCTTGAACCGAAATGTAGTATTGGTAAGTGCAATATGGAGGTGGCGGAGTTAGTGATAGTAGTAGGTAGTATAATTCAATCTGATTGATACCAAGTTATTTCATGTTAATTCCTACCATTTTCTAAGAATTTTTCTGTTTATATGTTGGAAATCACCTATGTCTAGGTAAATATTCACTCATATTTTACATCAGTTATCAATATATAGGTATGTACTAGAATGTGATTAATTGCATTCCCATACCTCGAATGGGTTCGGAGTTGCTTCCACTTTCGATCATAGAAAAGTTAAACTTCAAATGTACTCAATGTTTTTTCACATCGCTAAATTTATGCGAAGACTTTGGCTGTGAGAGCACCGTTTGGTGTCATAGAAATGCTCTCTTCTGATCGAACCCAATCAATAATACTCGGCTAATCTCTCCCTCTTTTTTACCTCTGGTTGAGGTAAAAAAAACTAGCACGGCGATGAGACATTCTGACCTAGTGCCAATAGTTGAGTATGTATGAATTAAAAAGTGACAATGACCTGATAGGGCTTCTACATGTACTTGTTTTCAGATTAAAGGGTCGCTTGTGTCCCTACAACAAGTTTTGTTTTGAGGGATACATCGCGAATCATGGAGGGATCTATACAGTGCATCCTTGAGCTACAGTGTCACAGTTACATGATTTCTTTCGCTTTACGAAATGGATCGCGATGGTTTTTCATCTTTGCAATATTAATTCAACAAAAAATCCGCTCGAAATTCAAATTGGCAGTCGGTGTGCTTATTACATTGAAATAACAAATGTACTGTTTGCCAAACTCTTTCTCTGAAACAGTTTGGCAAACAGTACATTGGCGCCTGAAAGAGATACGGTGACTCATTTCTCTCAGTTTAGCATTCGTGTAAAAAAAAGTAATATTTTCCTTTTAAAATCAGTAGCAAGTTGGAGTTGCGATCCTTTCGAACAGAAGGTCAGAGGTCAGACAACTTGCCCTAGCCTGCTAACATAAATCCACTTCATTACTTAGTAAAGTTTAATTTTCAGCAAAATTCACATTACAGTTATTTGGTATGAAAAGGTTCACCATGTCTTACTCTGTTGTGTTTTAGATGGAAAATATATGGAAATGTTGTTACAAGCTCCTAAAAGCTCACAAATGAACAGCTAACGCAGCCATCACAAAAACGCTGAGTTTGGAATCTCTTTATTTCGATGACGTTCTCAAACATTTTGGTTATCGTTTTGACACGTGATGTTATCACTTGAATTTGAAGGGTCAATGTAAAACGTTTCATAGCCTTAGTTTATGACAAACACTTAGGGTTCTACCGAAAAGCCCGTAGCAAATATAGATGCTCGCTACTTTACAGTTTCATTTCAGCCAGGTTTAATCATCCAGTCGTAATCCGGTAAATGTGACTCATACTTCCTGCCAAACAGCGCGAATAATTTCCACAGCATTTTTCGACTATCGCAGGTGACCAACAGGCTCGTCATGTTTATTAGAGGATGATATGCACTCCTTCGAGTTAGGTTAAAAAAATGACTTTTCTTGGTAGGTTTTGAGATATCATTGCTCAAAGTGACAGCAATACAATGATAAAGAGATAGGCGCGTAAGGACAATAGACATGGTTTTATTGAATGCGTGAAGTATATTTGTGAAAATATTTTGACGAATGTGGTTGCATCAAAGTGTTAACAGAAGCCATGGTGTTCATCTACGTCCCATTTGAGCCGTTTTGAAAAGAGATTCCAATCTACGGCGCTTTCATGATGGTGGCGATTAACTGTTCGTTTTTGAGCTTTTAAGAGCTTGTAATCACATTTCCACATATTTTGCACCTACAACACAGCAGAGTAAGGCATGGTGAAACTTTTGATACCAAATAACTGTAAAGCGAATTTTGTTGCGAGTCAACCATTGAATTTGATTCTCAAGTGTCCAGCAACATGAGTAGCATAGTTACGTTTTCTGTCTCCCCCTGTTATACCTACTACATGTACCAGCTCAAGTCGCTTCACTCTGTTATACCTACTATATGTACCAGCTTAAGTCGCGTCACTGTTATACATACTATATGTACCAGCTCAAGTCGCGTCACTCTGTTATACTTACTACATGTACTAGCTCAAGTCGCGTCACTCTGTTATACCTACTACATGTACCAGCTAACTTGCGTCACTCTTTTGTACCCACTATATGTATCAGCTCAAATCGTGTCACTGTGGTACCCACTACATGTACCAGCTCAAATCGTGTCACTCTGAAGATACAGCAATAAAATTCCATTTTTCCTTTCGTTTGCCATTTAATGGTCAAGTATGCGAGCAGCCGCTTTTTAGAACAGCATCGCTCAGACTCTTTTGTCGAATAAGTTGAACAAGGTTTTAATGAGGCCGGCTGAAAGTTATGGTGAAAATGAAGCCGGAAACCAATACATAACAAAATTTTAGAGATGAGAAGTTGAAGTTTAGTGTTATTGTTAAAATACATGATCAAACTTAGCTCTAAGTGTGTTTAGTAAGCTAAATCCATCTAAGTTAAATTCAAAATTTAGGTTATACGTCTGTCTCGATGGTGAGAACTCTCTACGGTACATATTGCTGCTACTGCACATACATTTTAATGCGACAATCTATTACTAACTTTAATTTGTAAAGTACTGGGATAAAATTTTGATGATTTTTACCAGGGAATGTTTGCATTTTATAATTACTACTGGTTTCTTTACCCCTCTATAAGACATTTTCGCTTCATGATGTCAATCCCGGAACGAATTTAAATAGTAAGGCGAGGGCGCACTTTATTGTGCAACTCCGAATCGTTAAAATGGTGAGGTGCGAGTTCTCTGGCAGTGGGCAACTCTAAACCCATTCGGAGCATGAAAACACAGTAATTGTATGTTGAGATTTTATTGAAATAGCAGATTTCAACTCGTGTGTATCGCAGTGCAGTCGTTTCATTAGTGCAGTCGTTTGTCATGAGCAAAAACGCCTTTCAATGTTACTGTCGTAGCTTAGGAACGTTTCTTATACAAATTAACTAAATACAAATTAATTGTATGAATTAATCCTAGTCCCCCATTCTCTGAAAAAACACCAACAACAGATTATTACAATGAAATTTTTTTTGCCGTGTCTTTTATTTGCTGCATACATAATTTAAATGGTTTTAGTTTACTAAGCATACATTGAAAAAAAAAGTTTTAATCTAATTCTTATTTTTAATTTTCTGTTTTTGTCTATTTCTATCGGTCAGTCTTATTAAAACTCTCAAACTGATATGATGAGAATACCTGAACAATGCTGCTCCCGAAAGTGTCTTCTCGTATATATATGGCCACTTTGTGCATGCATCGGGAACTGTCTCGTATGCTCAACCTCAAATTTGCATCGTATCACAAGGCAGAAATGGAAAATTTGTTCGTAACTCAACTTTCTCATATGTTGTATTTGTATGTCGAGGTATGACTCTATGAGATTCGGTGGTTCATTCATTAAAACTTGTTGTTTTGGTTTGATGTTCATGACCCATAGGAAACCCTTTCTGCAATACCCTAGGACACTTATGTATTCGCGTCATCTAATTTTCGCGGAGTCATCCTCTCGCGAAAATTTGAACTGCATAACTAGAAACCTTTGTGTGTGGTTGGGCTCATTGGGCAATTTCTGCTAAACTCATTATAGCTAATACGCCGACTGAGCAGGTGGCAAAGCAAATTGAGATAACAAGTTCTTTTGGAAAAGCAGGCCTGTATTCCCTGGTTGCAAATTGGGGCGGCTAATGTTAGACGACTAGTTATGAGCATCTGGGGGTTTGGAGGGGCAGTTTCAGCCCCCTCAACAGGTTTCTTTCATGTAGGGCCTCAACCGGGCATCTCACGTAATGTTTTAAAATATTTTATCGGAAAGTATAAACATTTTTTTTATTATTTGAGATTTGTTTGTTTTAGGTGATTTGATTGCCAGGACGTTTTCAGATTAAAATAGGCTAAACTTGACCGCGGTTGAAACGCTCAGAAAAAAAGACTTCTTTTTAGCGTTTCAACAAAGATCAATTTTGCTGATTTTATTTTAAGTTCATCCAAAGGTTTTTACTCTTTCGTTGGGCCATTGCCAAACGGATGTTTGGTAAAACTTGACCTTTTGCAAACTTTTATAAAAGCCGTTAACAAAAATATTTTGCCTATCATGATGGTAATGACGCCCAAGAACTATTAAAAGCTAACGTTTATCTCTATGACTTGGAATAAAGTGATATTCTACAGCGATAAAAACCGTTCCCGTAGCCGTTGGGCAAATAACTGTTCGAGTTAATGATGTTGAGGTCGAGTTATCTAAAGCAGTGTATCATTGCATGGGAACGGACCAAACAAATCCGTTCGAGGTAACCAAGTGTTTGTGATAAAATTTTACATTTTATCCGAGGGCGAGTTCTTCGAATTTGACTATACTTAGCCGCCAAAAATTCCTAAAAAGTTGGGTTGGCTCAGCCGCCCCAGGGAACACGGGCCTGTGGAAAAGCCAAGACCAATGAGCAATATGATGATATTGGTTTAGTCACTGAATTTGTAACTGATGAGGATGAAAGTCTGGTAGGGAAAGTCATAAAATTATATAATAATTATTGTAGCGATGACTTTTATTACCAACAAAAAACAATAATAACCTTGAGCCATGGCCACCGCGTGCTATAAATACCTGAGATCTAATATTGGTGCCACATCAGTCACGGCAGCAAGGACCTAGACGTCATTGATAGTCCAAGAAACAAATAGCAGCAAGCGATCAAGTTGCATTGTTGATCTCGCCCACACATTTCTACCCGCGGTTCACAAATACAAACTAGTCCCAAATTGAAAATTTTTTTTACTAGTGAACTGGACCTGAGGAATCTACAGTCAAACATGGATAACTCGAACTTCACGGGACCGAGCAAAAGTGTTCGAATTATCAGAGCGTTCAAGTTATCAGAGCACTGTCACAAGTCCATGTATTTACTTATTTATTAGTAGATACATGTACATATACAAACTATAATATAAATCAAAAGCACAAATGGCTTGTTTCAAATTAAATGCTTCTAATGTAAAGTTTAAAACGTTTTTATCAAAAAGTATAGAGATTTTTCTATCACTTGAGATTGGTTTGCTGTTTGAGGTGACGTTATTGCCAGGATGTTTTTTAGATTGACATTGGCATAACTTGATCGTTGTTGAAATTATAAATCAAAAGCACAAATGGCTTGTTTCAAATTAAATGCTTCTAATGTAAAGTTTAAAATGTTTTTATCAAAAAGTATAGAGATTTTTTATCACTTGAGATTGGTTTGTTGTTTGAGGTGATGTTATTGCCAGGACGTTTTTTAGATTGACATTGGCAAAACTTGATTGTTGTTGAAATGCTCAAAAGAAAAGACATCTTTTTCTTCTGAGCGTTTTACCCACGATCAATTTTGCCGATTTTTCTTGAAGTTTATGCAAAGATTACCTCACTTTACCTTGCTTCCGAAGGGCAATCGCTAATATAATATCGCTAATATAAGCGGATGTTTGGTATATATCAAATTTCACCAAACCTTTAGAAAAGTTGTTGACAAAATATTTTGCCGATGATGGTAATAACGACGCTTATGAATTACGAAAAGTTGATGTTTACCTCTATGACTTGGAATAAAGTGATTTTCTAAAGCGATAACAACCATTTCAGTAGCCGTTTAGAAAAAAAAACAGTTCAAGTTAACAGTGTTGAGTTCGAGTTATCTATAGCAATTTATCATTACGTGGGAACGGGCCAAAGAAACCGTTCGAATTAACCATGTGTTCGAGCTATCCGTGGGCGAGTTATGTTTCACTGTATTTATGTTTTTTCTACTGCATTTATTTTTACATCACTATATTTTCGCACTCATCAGATCCGCGAAATTAAGTTGCAGCGAAATTTCACTCTGTATGCTACTCAGGAAACCAAATACTAGCGAAATATAAGTGTCCTAGGGTAGTTGTTCACTTGATGGTAGTTAATGCATTGTTGATTTTCATCAAAACTTATTATTAGAGTTTCTAGATTACTATTCAAACAAGACGAAGCCTGTAGCTAAGTTTATTTGTTTGAGCTAGCTTACCTAAGTTCAACTACACTCGCGAATGGGAATTGTGCTGCAAATTTAAATGTCGGGTAAAGTCATTTGTAACAGCAAAAGTTAATTTGTATTATTATTCGTTAAATTGTCAAGATGTGACAAGTTTTTAAAGCTTTTAGCAGCATTCGTGAACACGGTGATGTTATGATTAGCATTTTGGCCTCAGAATTTGCATTCACAATGTAATTGTAGGAAAATCATTAGCTTAAATATGAAGTTAGATTTTCTATTGTTACAAAAAATGAATACAAAGTTGTTGGTTTGTTAAAACTACACTTTTCAGAGCTTCCAATAAATGGAATGGTAGGTCTGTACAAGTGCACAAGTGCACTGTTTGTTGTAAGTGGACACATCACAGATGTCTCGGCAATATTGTATTTCCAATCGCTTGCAATCTTTCTGCAATTAAATGTAGGTGGAAGCCCAAGAGAAGAAGAAAAAGAAGACGGGTCGTGCAAGGAGGAGAATGCAATATAACAAAAGATTTGTTAATGTCGTTGCAAGCTTTGGTCGACGAAGGGGACCAAACTCAAACGCTCAATAAAAGACGTGAACGACATTGTGATAGCAACATGGTTCTCCATTGTACCATATATTGCATTGTGTCACAGTATTATTATTAAAATCAATAATAAACACGTATACACAGGCTATCTTTGTGCAGATTGTGTGTAAGAATAATATTGCTTCACGTGTAATAAATATCTAGTTTCTTGTGATTGTGTGTGTTATGCTCTGTTATAAAATTGTTAGCTTTTCAATAGGGGCTTGGTCATATGTTGAACAAACTCTCTGCACCTCACATGCATTAGTAGCCTCATTGTAAGACGAATCAGGCGATGAATGATTATAGCAGTTTTTATAATTCTCACGATGTTATAATAGTATGAGGTTTCAAGTCTCCAATGGCTGGTAACATGTACAGTCGTTCTGTTCGCCACTTGCTGGCAAGAGTGTATCTCCAATTTTCTGGTGACGAATGCCAAATGTTTAAATTGGACAGATTCAGCATAAAAGTGCTAAAACATAGTTGAGCAGCACTTACCATTTATTCATTTTTAAACATACGAAAGGGGAAATGTTCAAGTTCACCAGCCAGCTCCCATCACGTTCTAACCGGTCACGCAATATATAATATGATGTTGGATGAGTGTATGAATACCATTTTGCTATGTCATAAAGCTGGTTTTCTACGAATACTTCAACCTGAATGCACTCAATGTACTAGATTAGATGCTGTACAAAAGCATGTTTCATGTACGCAAGCATCTTTCGTGTACGTACACACGTGCATGGTCATTTGTCAGGTTCGTTGTAGTATCAGGTATTTTTGTGTGATCGTTTGCTTATCGTTTTTATTGAGTCCAAATTGAGCCTGCATGTAGTGAAATCTTTCCAATTATAATTTGTATAGCGTTACATTTGGCCTATCACTTGAACAGTTTTTGGTGTCATGTTGAGATAGGTCATTCTTAGTCAGCTGCAACATTCATACGCTGTAGACCGTTACTACAGCGCTAGATTCATCTGCATGACAATTGCTCAAACCTACTAACAAAACAGTTTTACTTTAAAACAATAGTTTTTAAATAGGTAATGGTTTGTCTCTTGATTATTTGTTGGTGTGTTCTATACGTACTTGATTAACTTCGGAAAATATTAGACGATGTTGAGCATTTGAACCGAAGTTGCCTTTTCTTTGACTGCTAATCTATTGATAGCGAAACGCATTCCAACTAAACGAATCGTTAGCACACGTCTATGATACTAAATTGTCACTGACCCATATACTCGGCGATAGACCAATAAGTTGGCACCTACCTGCAAGAACAGAAGCATCGCCATCTTGAGAAAGTTTTAGTATTGTAATTTACTGAAATGATTGTTGTTATCGTAAGTAACTGTATCGTGACACGAATTGCTGCCAATATTCTGCTTTATTCGACTTACCACATATAGGGTGGTATTATGTTTTTTTTTGCTAAGATGTGAAAGTTGGTCAGTGCGACTGTATAGCTTTTTGGCTTTAGCTTTAAACATGTATCCGCATCTAAATTATCGATGAATAGTTGCCATAGATGCACAGCAGATAGGAAGCAATAATTACTAACAAGTTTGCAATATATTTACAACACGGAACTGTTATAGCAGGTTTCTATGGATGTCAAAGAATCTCTTTTAGTAAAATAAAATTGATTTGTCGAAATATTTAGATACATTGTGGCGTAATATATGTCAATTTGTCAGCGGTATGTTTGTCAGTTTCTTTTTATTCCCACTGAGCAATAGTAGCGGTTGCGTCTTACATTTTAGGTTTCATTATCTGGATTCTATCCTTGTAAGCCCTTATGTGGACACGAGTAGCTTGATTCTCTAAACGGCTTTCACAGATTCTTGTCATCTATTTTGTTACATCGCAAAATAGCCGATGCCTACGTGTGCCTTGGAGTATATTAAACTTCAAACATTCTCATACGTTATACATATAAACGTCTCTATAAATAGTTTTTGCTTAACATAGTTTTGTTATCCTTATACAAAGTTATATATATATATATTAATATATTATATATATTAATATATATATATATATATATTAACTAATCTCTCTAGGTAAATCAAGGTATGGCTGCTAACAATCGGTAAATACTGGTATAGAGTATTGCGTAATATGAACATAACACGTAAGTAATTTTACTGTAGATTAAAATGCTCACTTCTACTGCATTATATGATGTAACTTTTAATCGTGTGTTCTTGCCTTAGTAAATAACCACATCGCTCTTCTTGTTTCAGTTTTATAATGATTTAACAATATACTGCTAGTTGACTGATTTGATAATAGCACCAAATAGGACCATCAAATGCAAGCATTTTACCCTGTTCAATGCGGACTACCTACTTATGTTGGTGCGAACAGAGTTAGCAGAGCTACTTACAGAGCTATGCCCGCATCAGTAGTAATTTGAAATCAAATGTTTGAAACGTCTTATTTTTAGGTTAACATTTTATTTATTTGAGTTTTTATACGATTTCATTTGACCAGATTGAAATTTAATTTGAAAACCAGTAACGTAGAACTTGCATGTATTAATCAAATTATAAAAAAAATTGTTCCAGTGCATTTGTCTTAATGAGTAATTTACTGGATACAAAAGGAGTGTGAAAGTGGAAAACAGGGCAGGAATGCGTTTGTTATAAGACAATGCTTACATGTGGTTAACGCCCCTGTTCTCTTCATGATATTTTCAGGGAAGTCAATGCAGGGTTGAAAAATCTCAATTGTCAGATGGCCTAAAGTAACTGTAGACAACTCTAAACTTATCTGTTTGCTTGTCTTAGTTTCTCTAATGTTTTGTTTTATTCGATGATTTTTTTCATGAATTGTATTTATACTGACATTCACAGTTCAACTTGTAATCATTTCTACATATATAAATCATTAGCATATGGCTTGGATGCTACTAAATATTTGTCTCCTCGACATGCAATGTATTTTTCAATATATGACATCCAAAGTTTGCATATAAAAGTCCATATGTTGGTAAAAAATAAAAATAAAATGTAAAATTGCTAAAAGTATAAAAAGTAATTTAGTTGAGGTGTATTAGTATAAGTTAAAAGTATTCCATATTTTGTCATGCACTTTGCCACCACGTCCACTCGTGCATCGCCGAGTCTGAACTATTCTGTTACTACTCTAATCAGTTGAAATGCAAGCTGTGTTCACAGTACGAATTTACAAATGCTGCTAGGGATCGTTTTATAGCTCGCAGCTGAATTTCTGATATGAACCTCGAGCTGTTTTGTAATATTTAACTTGTTTTTAGACAATAAATTAACAAAGTTCACCTCCAGTCTATGTACATTAGTTTGTTTTTGATAAAAAAGACCTATAAATTGATAATCTGAAAATGGCTTTACCAATTGATGACCAGGCACAAATTTCAATTTATCAGATTTAAACACGATAAGAGGCATAGAAAATCGACAATTATAGATTTTATAACCGTTCCAATCAGTGTTTTTACCATTCTAACAAAATGCAGTAAAGTGATCGTTTAATCACTGTTTGTATTAGTTGTACAACCTGCTCTCACCGTTCATCTTAATCATATGCGTATTCTTTCAGTTTTCTCATATTTTTGTTGAAATAAGTTTCAGAATACAGTGAATGAATGTAGCATTTACATTAACAACATGCAATTATTCAAATCGATTCAAGAACATTTAAGGTCTACTTGCAACAAAATTCACATTGCAGTTATTTGGTATTAAAAGATTCACCATGTCTTACCCTGCTGTGTTGTAGGTGCACAATATGTGGAAATTTAATTACAAGCTCTTAAAAGTTAAAAACGTACAGTTAAAGATGTAGTTGCGTCAAATTTAAGTTGATCTTAAAAGAAAGCATTTTTTTTTCTCTATCAGTTGATATGTTGTTTGTTGTGTTACGCGATCGCATTGCCAAGATATTTGAAGATTAAAACCGAAAAAATCTGATTGCCGTAAAAACGCTCAGGCCACAAAAACGTGCCCAGACTTGCCCAAAATGATGTCACGCGTTTGGCAACCTGTCTCTATCTCTCGTATTCACATCGGCTATTTGCGATAAAAGTCTAGTCTTACGCGGCTCTATTGGCATATATCTTATTTTGTATTTGCTCATGTTGGCTAGAATAAAATTTTAAATCCTGCTACAGATGCATTATTATGAATGTTTCAAAGGCCTCAAATAACGAAAATTGAAAATTTGTTCTACTCACTTTCTCCAAATGTTGTGTAAACATTTGGGTACCGACTACCAATTCTACCGGTCTACGGTAATTCTGTCAAGTCACTTTTGTAGAACGCGGTCTTTGTATCAGCACAGTTCTGCAGCTACCCATACAAACGATATACAGCCTCCCATAAGCCCCGCCCACATTATGTCGCCTATTACCTATTGCCTACGTACTAGTTTCTTGCTAGTAGTATTCTTACCGAATACTAGATAAGTGAAATAAGCAAGCCACCTCTTTGAAAAGAATATAGACAGGGATAGAGTTTTAAGGATGAGAAGTCTGCTGCAAACTGGATTTGAACTCACATTCTCCAGTTTTGCCGACATCCATATACCATATCAAATTCACTACAATATTCTGCAAATCATGTTTTGCATTATCTTCAACAATATTATTTTATTATATAATTTTTACAAGCAAAAATATTTTCATCTCGGCATAAAACTTTTATTAAAAATATTCATCAAGTCGTGGCCACTCAGATAGTATTAGCTGATACAATAAGACAAATTCATCTACTGCAACAAACTCAAACAAAACATCATGGCTTATGCAGCACGCATTCAAGTCTCTCTTTCCACTTTATGGCAGTTTCCACACTGACAAAGCTTCTTCGGCTGGTGGGACGACATAAACATCCTGTAATCAGTAAAAAAATGCAATAAATATATGTCATTCTAAAGCGTATCTATTGACAGCTTCCAAATTGGGAGTTAAATAGATTGCGAGTGTAATTTTAAAAACGAATAAACATTCAATAAAGGCACAAGTACGCCAAGCCAACGATTCGAAGCTTTAGTTCTGGAAATTAAAGATTTGCAATGATCAATCGATTTTACCCACTTCCTACGAGTGAAAATAATTTGTAATCATGACTCTAATTTACCAAAGAAAATTCGAAAAAAATATTATAGCTAGGTAAAACGGCAGATAAGCTATGAAACGATGATTGGAGATAGCAAAGAATTATCATTTTATTAATTAGTATATGTATTTATGACTAAAAAATATTACATTTACTCAAGTATAGAAGACTCTAAGTTAATTTACCTCCATTCTGTCTTCTTCTGCAGCAAAACGCTGCTGACGCCTGTCAGCTTTGGCCATAGGCTGTCTACTCTAATCTTTTACTAAAAGTTGCTCAGATAACTCTGAGTAGCGGTCGCTCGAACTTGAAGCCATTTTAAAACTATGTATAGCTTAGTAATTGTTGAAACGCGTTGAATCTGTAACGCGTATTTAGAATGAATTCTCTAATTAGGAGAATCTTCGAGATCACAGACAACGCGTTTTACGAGTGATAACATTTATTACGGCCTATATAAAAATTTCGCACGCATGATTGGCTAACGATTCGACCTCATATTTATTGCTCGTGGTTTCGTTTCAAATACCTTGCTTGTGACGTCACGAAATAGGCACCCGCTGGAACGTGAGCTTTTTAAAAGAGGGCCTCATTCAAACGCATATATCTCTGGACAGGGTTGGTCTACAAAGACAAAAATGGCATCAAATTGTAGCTGATGTTTTAGCCTTTTATGGGTCCTAATTGACTTTTTTGACGCAACTACATCTTTAATCGCAGCCATCACGAGAACGCTGTAAATTAGAATCCCTTTCCAAAACGGCTCAAATGGAACGTAGCTGAACAAGATGGCTTCTGTTTACACTTTCACGCAACCTCATTCGTCAAAATATTTTCACAAATGTACTTCACGCATTCAATAAAACCGTTGTCTATAATTGTCCTTACGCGTCTATTTCATCATCATTGTAATGCTGTCAATTTTAGCACTGATATCTCAAAACCCATTGTAAAAATTTGTTTGATTTTTTAACCTTAGCTCGAAAAAGTGCATATCATCGTCTGATAAACATGACAAGCCTGTTGGTCACATGTGATAGTCAAAAATGCTGCGGAAATTATTCGCGCTGTTTAACAAGAAGTATGGGTCACATGATCAGATTACGACTAGACGATTAGACCAAGCCGAAACAAAACTGCAAAGTAGCGAGCACCTATATTTGATAAGGGCTTTTCGGTAAAACCCGAAGTGTTTGTCATAAACTAGTGCTACGAGAAGTATTATACTGAGCCTTTTATTGTCTTTTTAATTCGTGATAACATCATGTGTCAAAACAATAACCAAATTGCTTGAGTAGGTCAGACAAATAAATTGATTCCAACCTGCGATGATTAACTGTTTATTTTTTAGCTTTTAAGAACTTGTAATCCTATGTCCACATATTTTGCACCTACATCACAGCAGAGTGAGACATGGTGAATTTTTTGATACCAATTAACTGTAATGTGAATTTTGTTGCAAGTCAACCTTTAACTAAAATAAATTAACAATTCTAGGTTAACTAAAATTTAACCAAAATAATTTTTAGTTAAAATTAGCTCCTCCATATACCTAGGAAAGCTTTATTTTTGTTCAATAGCAATATTGGAACTCTAATCTTACCTGAGCTTAGGATGCGGCTTGTGGTGGCTTATTGAAATGGCCATTTATATAACATTTTAACCTTTTTCTTAACACAGAATTAAACTTTGCCGAAAGTGATTTAAAGTTTTGTGGAATTTTTTCAACTGCATCTTTGATCATATCAGCTGTAGTCACAATGCAGTTGTATCCAAACAGCTGCTGGCTTATAATAAGTTTTAATTGCATTTAAGATGGCATTTGAAGGCACAAGCACTTTTGTATCAAGGCCAATTTCATTAATTGCTGCCAAGGTAAAATAGGTTTTCTACCTGATCATTACTGCACTATTGGACTTCCTTGATGTAAGTTTGAATATTTGAAATTTGAATATTGTGATGCTTTTTAGTAGTTTCGATCAGTAATATGCGCACTATTGATAAAAACGGTAAGTCATGAGAACTAAAATTTCGGTGGAAGTGCAATGGCCGATCTTCTGGCAGTAAGAAAGTAAGAGCGTTTAACAGCAGTAATATACATGCTACCCGATTGAACAATGTTTTTACAAATATTTGAGAATTTTTTTGCGATATCTGTAGTTTCTCCAGCATACAATCAGTTAAAGGCTTGAACAGTACGCAAGTTAGAATATGGAGCTAATGTTGCACCAGGCAATGTTATAGCAATGAGTTCGCTCTTACCGAATAGCTATTAATTATTATTCTTGCAGTTTCAGGCATTGTCAATAGCTCAGGACTGCTGTCCATTTCTTGTTTAGCTAGTACATTCAACCACAATATACAAAATAAAGCTAGGTTCTCACTGACCACCATTTTTCAGCGTTAAACTTTAAAAAAAATGTATGAAAAGAGTTTTGACCAGGATGACACTATTTAATAAAAGGCCATAATAAGGTTTCATAACGTAGACATTTATAATCCTTAGTTCATATTAAAGGCCATGCGAGATTAAAATAAGAGCAAAAGAATAAAAATGCACTCTGAATCTTACCAAGTTCAATAACCTTTGTTTCAGACACCAAACTCTGCATATTGCCATCACTCTTTATTGTCATTTGTAAATGTATGTTTCTGATAGTCATGTATAGATGGAGATTTATTACATAATATAAATGCCTCAAGGAGAAAGTAATTCTTTATTTTTAACAAGGCAGTCATTAAAGAATTGCTAACACTATACAGTTGAGCAGGTTGCTCTTAGTGTGAGCTGGCTTAAGATCAAACAATGATTAGGCAATGAATGTCACAGCGAAGTCTAGCCATGTTTACTTCTGAAATTAAACATTGATCAATTGTATAGCCTGTCGAAAGTTTATGCAGAGTCACTAGCTATGCAGTCCAGTTAACATACATGTACATATTTCAGATGGATACCCTAAAGACGGTTTAGTTTCGTTATAGAATTATTTTTACTTCTCACATACTATCACATGTTGGCGTTAGTGGAGGAGGTATAAAAAATAAAACTATTTCCAGAAAATAATTTTGGCTGTATTATGGCTCTTATCTGTGCTCTTTGTTATACATTACTTACCTGGACAATGAAAATTTAATTATTTGCTATGGATGTGCTCCTAAAAGGATAAGGTATAGTAAAAAATTTTCTTGTCAACACTCAAGTTTATAAAGAATACAAAAGTTACATGTAAATTGGAGTAATGGTATCAGTTTTATTAAAATAATTCTATATAAGCAAGCCGTTCCTCACTCTACAATTTAGGATTGTCACCATTATGAAAAAAATTATAGCATTGATAAGTACTCACTAGAGGGCAGATGTAAAATCCATTATAATTGCAGTAATCCTTTGCATGGGTACCTATGTAGTTGCAGTAGTAAACTTATCACAACCATGCAGCATAATTGTATTTCATACTTTTAATGCTGTGCAGTATATATACAGAGCAACTATTTTTTAATGCTTTGCAAGCAGTATTGGTGCAGTGGCAGTATTACCAACCACACTGTGTGCAGTGCTGGATGCAGTAAGGGTGTAGCTATTGCACATTTCGCAGTCTTAGATATAGTAGGTACTTTTACATTAAACTTAACATACACCACGCTCCGCACATTTTTCGTGAAAACTCGTCACAAAGTCAAGTATTATGTTGACTGTAACGCCGCACAACACAAATCGAGTTAGAGCACAAGTTCAATTAGTCGTGGTAATTGCTTGAGGTAATCAAAGCTGAAGTTGTGTACATAATCCAGTTTTTTTCCATCTTGCAAACACTCTCGATTACGATGAGAATTTCGGGCAAAGCGGAAAGTTGAAGGCAACAGTGAAGTTGCGGTACACGCATTTAGAGTGCCAGCAGTGTCAGTTGATCCACAGTATCAACCTCACACTAATGCGCAGTTTCAAGTTTTGAAGAACATGCTTTCTCAGTATGCCTGGATTGCTGGTTTTCTTGTAATGCATTATGGAAGTAAATGCGCGGTAGATCACAGTGGGCAATTAGCGGTGGGAACGGTGAATGTCTGATGCGCGTTAGAGAGTTGTAGTGCACTGTAAAATCGCTGCATACTACGATGATGCAGTGCAGTTCTAATGCATCACAACCGTGCTACAATTGCATAAAACTGACCATATGATTTTTCCAGGATCAGACTTATTTGATTATGGTAACTGTCATTAGGCAGCTTTTCAGCTTATTTTCATTTCAACATCACTAAATTTCCTGTGACAATTGGATGAGCCACTTTCTATGGTCAATTTATGGACTTACTATTTTCATTCACTTCATTGCAGTTTTGAAGTCTTTATTGTCTCATTCTAGGTTTAACACTTGATGCCATGAAAGCACTTACCACTGGCCTGACTGCAACCTGGATCTCCTATCTATGAAGTGTGCCGGTAAGTTCGCTGTGTTCTTCATTGCTTTGCAGACCTTTTTAGTATTATCATAACAGTTTTGAACTGTTGTGCAGACTTGCTTTTTAAATTATTTACATCGATTGGCAGATATCAATCAATGCATGCAGCAACAAATTTGAACCAGACTAAGTATTTTTTTCATTATGAACATAGCATTTGAAACATTTTGTACAGCTAGATCAGTCTGTATTTTAAGTTACCTTAAAGGTTGACTTGCAACAAAATTCACATTACAGTTATTTGGTATCAAAAAATTCACCATGTCTTACTATGCTGTGATGTAGGTGCAAAATATGTGGAAATGTGCTTACAAGCTCTCAAAAGCTCAAAAACGAACAGTTAATCGCTGCCATCACGAAAACGCCGTAGGTTGAAATCAATTTATTTCTCTGACGTACTCAAGAAATTTGGATATTCTTTTGACACGTGATGTTATCAGGTGAATTGAAAACCTAATAAAAGGCTCAATATGAAACTTCTCGTAGCACTAGTTTATGACAAACACTTCGGGCCTTACCGAAAAGCCCGTATCAAATATAGATGATCGCTACTTTACAGTTTCGTTTCAGCTTGGTCTAATCATTTTGTCGTAATCTGATCGTGTGACCCATACTTTCTGCCAAATAGCGCGAACAATTTCGACAGCATTTTTCGACTATCACGGGTGACCAACAGGGCCATCATGTTTGTCAAAGGATGATATGCACTCCTTCGAGCTATGGTTAAAAAATTAAACGGATTTTTACGGTAGGTTTTGAAATATCAGTGCTGAAAGTATCAGCATTACAATGGTGATGAAATAGATGCGTAAGGACAATAGACATGGTTTTATTGAATGTGTGAAGTATATTTGTGAAATATTTCGACGAATGAGGTTGCATGAAAGGGTAAACAGAAGCCATCTTGTTCAGTTACGTCCCATTTGAGTGGTTTTAAAAAGGGATTCTAATCTACGGCGTTTTCGTGATGGCTGCGATTAACTGTTCATTTTTGAGCTTTTAAGAGCTTGTAATCACATTTTCACATATTTTACACCTACAACACAGCTGAGTAAGACATGGTGAATCTTTTGATACTTAATAACTGTTATGTGAATTTTGTTGCGAGTAAACTTTTTAAGGTTGACTTGCAACAAAATTTACATTTCAGTATTTCAGATCGTGTCTTACCAAGCTGTGCCGTAAGTTCAAAATATGTGGAAATGTGATTACAAGGCCTTGAAAGCTTAAAAATGAACAGTTAATCGCAGCCATCACAAAAACGCCGTAGATTGGAATACCTCTCAAAACGGCTCAAATGTGACGTAGTTGAACACGATGTGCTTCTGTTTACACTTTCATGCAACCTCATTCGTCGAAATATTTGTACAAATAAACTTCTCGCGTTCAATAAAACCATGTCTATTCTCCTTACCTGTCTATTTCATTATCATCGTAATCCTGTCACATTGCGCACTGGTATATCAAAAGCTAGCCTAAAAATCTGTTTAATTCTTTAACCTTGGCTCGAGGGAGTGCATATCATCCTCTGATAAACATGAGAAGCCTGTTGGTCACCTGTGATAGTCGAAAGATGGTGCAGAAATTGTTCGCGCCATTTGGCAGGAAGTATGGGTCACATGATCAGATTATGACTAGATGATTAGACCAAGCTGAAACGAAACTGTAAAGTAGCAAACATCTACATTTGATAAAGGGCTTTCCGGTAGAACCCGAAGCGTTTGTCATAAACTAGTGCTATGAGAAATTTTATATTGAGCCTTTTATTGACTTTTCATCTTACGTGATAACATCACGTGTCAAAACAATAACCACATCGTGTTGAGTATGTCATCGAAATAAAAGGATTCCAACCTACGGCTGTGTTTTTTAACTGTTCGTTTTTTTAGCTTTCAAGAGCTTGTAATCACATTTTCACATATTTTGAGCCTACAACACAGCAGAGTAAAGGTACAACCATGCGTAATGGTTTTTTCGTTGATTCTGACCGAAATCACGAAATGAACGAAAAGCACAGAATTATTCGGCTGAAATTCGCAGAGTTGTCTGAGCTGTGCATGCACACCGACATCGTCGACGAAACGCTTTTAATTGGCTAAACATATTATTAGCGAGCACGATTCTAGCAGCTTTTGCATTTCATATAGTCTGAGGCACATAACGAGACACGCAAGAAAATACTAACACGATTTGCCATAGTAAATACGATGCAACTCATTGATCGCTTGATTGATATTTTTTAGCCTCTAATTGTTGAATGAATTATTTTTAGCATTTGCGCATTCTAAAAAGTACCTTCACTCCGAACGTAGTCCGAGGTTTTTATGTACAGGTATATGTTTTAGACTGTGTGTATAAACCGTACTCCAAAATTTAAAGCAAAATTTAGTTTCATAGTTGTGGCTTATACACAAACGAGGATTTACAGTATTTTAAGGCAACAATATTTGCTGACATAGAGAGTCGTTGCCGCATTAGTTGTTAGCCAACCTAACCCAGGCTCCCTCAGTAATTTTGATGGCCTTTATGTCAACTAGCGGTTGGAGAGATGATGACTAACTACTCAGTGAGGTAACTAAAAACCTGGACACGTGCGCATTGACATTCTATGTTCTCAGCCCTTAACTAGCCCACCACTACGGATAGGATGGTAAGAATGTCTACATCTGTCAACACACCTACATCCAGATCACTGCACCCGGTGCAAGAGTCCGTCAGTTCAGATCATGTGAGTTTATACATTAGTTTTAGCTGACTCTGGAGTTGTTCCCATCTGTGCTGCTTGCCCTTGTCCATCAACAAAATCGGTTTTTGTGCAAATGGCTGAATGCAACTGATCCTAATGCGTCATGGAGTACCATTTTAGTATATGTTCAAACATTGTTGCTAAAACTGCGTAATTAACATCCAAAATTTCTCACATTGGAACAGCGAGTCTAGATTCAAATCAAAATTTACTTTTATCACAAAATTTTTGTTGGAATACATTTAGCTTTTGATTGTTTTACGTAACTCCACAACTGAACACTTCGATGCCCTGGCCTGAGATAATCTGGGAAGTGTTTTCTACCTTCTACCGTTAACCCGGCTGAGTAAACGCTGTTGAATAGTTCCTCTTTGTTTTTCTGCATGCACAGTTTATGTTGGAATATAGTATTTTTATGGCTTTGTGCATAGGACATTTGCAGTTTAATTCTCAAGTTTTAAATCAATATAACTATTGAATAGTTGTTGAGATATCATCAAATACCGAGTACATTTCTAGCTGATTGAGAAATGGCTGCTGAAAGAACATTAGTTCGTAGTGACACACCGATTTGAATGTAATTTCAACGAAGAATCACAAATAGACAAAGATAGAAAGCTTCCCAGCAACAAAAACTTTATGCTAAAACTATTTGTCTTTATTCATAACAAATATACACACTATAAGACTATTCATAACAAATATACACACACTATAAGACTTTATTCATAACAAATATACACACACTATAAGACTTTATTCATAACAAATATACACACTCTATAAGACTCAGTGTACATCAATCATTATGTTTCTTCTGTTATTTCTAAAACATGAGTTCTTTGAGAGAGTTTAAAGAAACATTGACTCTATTTGACTGCTTGTTATATGATTTGCTATTTGACTGACTGATTATTCATTGAGCTCTGTAAGCTTGGAGCTTCAATATAATATGCAGTTAAAAAGAATTATGCTATTCTCAGCGCTTAAACAGTCTAAGGAAAGGTTTGAATTCAGTCAAGGAGCAGGGTACCCGCTTGTATATATACAAGGTTAGGATTCTAAGTGTTAAAGGTATGTGCAAGCGAATAATTTGATATGCATGTAATTGATGCATCACTTTATCGTGTTAGCCTTAGAGAGTGATCAGTAGTTCATGCCTCTGTACCTTGTAAAGCGGAGCGTTAAGAGAGTTAAAACTCTAGTTTAATATAGTCAGATGTGTTTCCCGACACCCCGCGTTCTCGTACTACTGCAGCATTTGTCATTAGAAGGGCTTCACTGCACTCTAGATTAGGGTTGTGCCATTAAAATTCTAGTTATAACAGACCTAACTACGAGCTATAACTTTCTTGCACGCTTCAGTCTCGTTCATCTCTCGGGAAAAGGAGATTAACTGTAACCAGCATGAATGGCCTGTCTGCGCATTACTAAGGCACTTTATGGCTCTCCATTATGTGCGCACAAACAGTCTCGCTCATTGCTTGTTAGCTCGGAAATGATTTGACATTATCATTTAGTGTTCCACTCTTATGCTTAGTATAGCTATTGTATTCACTAGCTGCTTAGCTTTTCTCTATCGCCTGCTACTGCTTTGGGATGGGAGCTAGTAAAATACCGGTGCTCCTAGGTATAGCTTGAAGGCCTGCCAGTGAAGAACAATGCTGTAAATTGTCAAGGTTTAGTTCAAAGCTATTAAACATTGCTCGCTTATAAGGAAATGTGAAAATCTGAGTTTTTACATTTGAACTTTTTAGAATAATGGCCAAAAAGGTCAGCTGTGTCAGTTGAAGGCTATTTGATTGGTGTTGGTCAATTTCTATTTTTCCTAGCAAGACATCAGACTTGTAAGTACTTCAAAGAAGTGTGTTGATGTAGCATAGGTCCTTGAGTGAGATTTTTCAAAGAGCTTGTCCAATCATTTACAGCCATAGAAAATATGTAAGGAACATCACACGAGATATGTGTCATCATGCCTTCGGAATGATCACCATCGACTATCAGAAAAAGGTTTGCTTGCCACTGACCTGCTTAGTCGTCTAGCAAGAGAGGGTAGGGGAGACGATTGATTTTAATGCAGTTGAATGTTTAATGACATGATAATTGCACTTGTCGCGAGTGGTGACTCCAACATTTCCTCCAGGCATGCAGTTAAAAGCTTTGTTTTCATTCTGCAACGATGTACTTTTCTAGAGGGAAGATTAAAGGAGAAGGTAGAACGATATTAGAAGAGATGTCTGTGTGTTATTCCCACTTGTCAAAACTAAATTTGGTACGATTTTATGGGAACTATCAGCCGGATTTTTTTCATTCACACCAGGTCGGGTTCTGATGGAGAATGAGCGATTTTGTTAGTTTTTATTTTCAGGGTTAGATAACTTTGGTTGATATATTTTTAGTGAGTCACATGTTGCAGTTTGTAAACTGTTTCCTACAAAGTTTCTCAGGGACGATTTTAGCAAGTTTACCAATTACTTTGCACTACCCAGCTCATCACTAATAATGGATGACTATAGGGAGGGGGATCTTTTATATATTTTATATCACTTTATATACAATAATATTTTGCTAACATCATCTCAGCTCATCACTAGTAATGGATAATTATAGGGAGAACGATCTTTAGCTAACATAATATGTTTCAACTATTATAGCAACTTTCAATTATTATTGCAACTTTCAAATATTATAGCAACGGCATAATAATTAAAGCAGAAGGCTCAATTATTATACTATTGCTATAATAACTAAACCTGAGTAATAATTCTGTTGATAGCACCCTGCAGGGGTTGCCATCAACAGAATTATTACTCGCGAGTGAAGCTATGATAAAAACATGCATGAATGTGAAGACCAATATGGCGTTCACTTCAAATGGCAATATGTTACCCTCTACGAAAGTGATTTCATTGGCTACTCAAATTGAAAATTGGCCTAGAATCGGCCATCGATCGGGTACTGCCCGATAAAAATTTTCTCTGTACAAAATCGGGCTCGTTTACTCTGCTCACGCGATGCGATTCGCGCCCAGTGGGAAAATCGGCTGTTATGAACACAGCTTTAGAGCTGGTTTAATTTATTCTGGGCTTTAGTATTAGCAGCCATAAAATTGGTGTTTTCTTGGTTTGGCTTAGTGCTTGTGTGTGAGCATACTGAATTATTAAAGGCTATGCATTTTATAAAAAAAATTATTCCTACTTGCAGTGACTGTCTATCTGGCCTGTAATCAATCACCTTTGTAAAACAAGCAGGCCTTGCCGGTGTTACCTCTTCACTCTTTAAAAAAACCTGTTTGCTTTGAAATGTTTGTACACAGTGATTAGCCCTTAGCCTAATGGTCTTACATGCTCACTTTACGAAGACCATTTTAAAATTAGTTTTTGTGCTTTGTGGCAGTGTGTTTGGGTAAAAATATACGTTGTACAAACAACTTATACACACTCTGTCTATCGCTTCCACTGCTTTAACTAGGTCTCTGTTTATCTTGGAAAAAGGTTGGCAACCATGTAAAATTCATTACATGTCTACGTGGGTGATTATCCATGTTGTTTGCGCTCTTTATTTTTACTTGGGTTTACTTTAGGTTTTGTGTCCATTCTAACCAGAGGTTTTTTCTGTTATATTTACACATATCCAGAGTAAAATGACTAGTGCCCTGTCAGTCATATCATGCATATCCAGAGTAAAATCACTAGTGCCCTGTCAGTCATACCATGCATATCCAGAGTAAAATCACTAGTGCCCTGTCAGTCATACCATGCTGCAAGCTACCAATAAATTATAAACAATTTGGTAACTCAATTTTCGTTCTCGGTTTTTCGCTGGCAAATCCTCTATAGTCTGTTGCAGCATTTCGTTTGTAAAACCAAGCTCCCACGTTTTGGTACATTCACTTTTGAAAGCGGAAAACCATAGCAAACAGGGCATTACTATGTGAGGCCATCCTTAACGCACTGGTTGCTGTACACACATATTCATTGATTGTGTGTACAGCAGTACACACAAAATCGATGTTGAAGTAGTAAATTCCGCAACCACACATCCTCAAAATTTCTATACTGTAACTTTAATAAAGTCAGTAGATAGTATAGAATCCAGAGGTCATTTGCTATGCTACCATCCTTCTATCAACAGATAGAAGCATTTTGAGCATCAGCCTGACAATATTAGATCAAAGAAGCTTAGGGGCATTTTTTTTTATAATAGTGTGATTGAATTGCATTTCCTGTTATGGCTTTTCAAAATAAGGTACATTGATGCTAAGTTGAAGAGTACTGACTGTTCATGTGTTGTCCTACACATTTTGGAAAAGACCATAGACATATTTTTTGTTGAATATATTTCACCGAATTGTGGCGAGTTTATTTGTTACTTTATTAGTTTTCTTAGCAAGAACAATTATTATTTACGAAGGTACTTTTTAATACAGGCATTTGCATCTGCAATTACAGCACAGCTCGGGTTAACCAGTTTTTATGTCAAATTGTTTATATTTTTAGTACGTTTTTAATTTTGATGCTTTGGTTACCCAAAGAAAAAAGATTTATTTATTTATTTATTTTGAGTAAGATTCTACTATGATATATTTCAAGTGTGAATCATAAAAGAAAGATCCGTTTTAGGTCTACATTAGTATGAGCCAGGGCAGGTAGAGTTTGAATATTAGCTGTCTCTCAGACCAGTCAGTGTCCCAGGCCAATGTGCAAGGTGTTAGCCAAATCTGATACTGGCCAGCGAATCCATTTTTACAGCCGCTAACATTGATAGTATCTTGGTTTTCTGAGTCATTCCCTATAGTCAATCTTACTAACCCGGCTTATTACATGTAGTCAGGCTTGTCCTACCAGCCTGGTCTACTAACCTATTCTACTGTTCTTACTAGCCTGTTATTCTAGTATGTCCTACTAGTCATCTCTACTAACCAGTTCCACCTGTCCATCCTCAGGAGTCCAGGGCATTTACCTACATCAATCACTCTTCTCTCAGTTATTATGCCACAAGTTGGCTTCCTCCCAAACCAATGATCTCGCCTGTCCTGATCTTGTTACTAGAAAAAGTGCTTACGCTTCGTTATAACTTTTGGGCGTTAGCTTCATTTGACATGTAAAAAATTAGTGACCTTCGCGCCGTGTTATATCGTCACCAATGAACTATCCTAAAATGGTGACTTACTACCTGGGAAGTTATTTTATAGTTTTGCCAATTGTTTTTGTCTTTTTGATTAAATGGGAAAAACCACAGTTTTTTATGGAAAACCGAATAAACCAGGTTTTCTGTTTATATAATTTGACCAAGATTTTTTAAATTTCAAGTCTAATTAACATCCCTTACTATAGCTGCATGATTGATTATTGAACATACATGTGTGGAATCATCTGTTAAAGATGGTACTGTGGGAGTTGTTATGAGAAAAAGGAGAGAAAACTTGAAAATTTCAGAGCGAACACATGAATTAAGAAATACAGAGTAGAAATCTTATCACACAAGGGAATATATTACATAGGCCTACAGCTCTATGTATAAGTGGGAATTTTAATCCCAGTGATTAATTGTGTGGTAGTGAAGAGCAGCTTCACATTGCTACGTGTGCTTTAAATCTATCTGTGTGACCTTGCATTACGACAGCACACTAATTACATTTTGCCTTTTTGAAACACAAAAAAAAAACTTGATAAACTGAATTCTAATAATCCAATTACTTTGGCTTGTTCCTTCTTCCTAAATGAAATATTAGTTGTATTAGTTTGCATACCTAAAGCTTTTGCTCAAAAGGATTTTAGTGTTTTAATTTCTAATAAGCAATTCTCTCACCAGCCAGACTTGAGGATGTTTTCATTCATTATTAAAGGCGATGATGGGATTAGTATATTTCACATGGTTTTTATATTTCATTAATGAAGGGATCATCATATCACTTGATAAAAGCAGTTGAAAATGAAATTCACCAATTCATTGTTGCACTAGGATTTTATGAAGTTGCAACTTGAGCTTCACCACCACCTTACTACCATGTGCTAAATGGACTTACACAGCTGATAATTACATAGAATTGCAGTTCTATGACACAGGAACCACTAGGGGCTTAAAATATTGTTTTTCACAAAAATTTAATGAAAAACCATAAAAACCGGATTTTCGGCTGGTTTAAACCATAGGTTTAAACTGAGTCAACCCTGTTCCCTATGCATACTGCTCTATGGTATTCATGAAAAATTTGTTTTTCTCGTTGAATGGACGTATGTAAGAAGCCATCGTTTAGGTCTACATATACTAGAAACTTGAGTTATCATCTACATAATACTTCCAACAATATGCAATTCTATAAGTGCCCTATTCATTAGAGAATGACTCAAAGACAATTCCAATAAAAACAATTTTAGCTTTCATTGGATGCATTTGTTATGTGAAATTGACAGTTTTTAATTATGCATCCAAAGGATGCACACTTACAATCAAGGCTACACATATCGGCAGTGTATCCAAAAAGTAAGTTAGTTAGCTTCTTATGCTGTAAAATTGCCTTTGTCCGAAAGCAGCTATTTCTTCAAAGAAATAGGGCTATATAGTCAAATCTAGACTTTCAATCACCTTTATTTAATGGTTTTTCAATCGGTAACATAAAATTTGAACTACGTATTCGCCATGATGCACAAAACAAATTCCAACATGCAGCGCTCTCAAAATTTTTTGAGACTGATAATTTGTACGCATATACACAGTAATTTTTCAGATGGCTTGGTACTATGTTGCTCTAATAATTATATAGCCTATCGTATATAAAGGGAACATGAAGTATGTAAAGTATTCAGTTTTTCATGAATAATCTATTAATGCAATAGGCTTATAGAGAGAGTGTACGGCTATATCGTCAGCAGCTCATCGTCCATCCTTCTTTTCGGTTTTTTTATAAAATAAAGTGATAAAATAGCTTGTTTTATGTTTATAAAAAAAGTATCTCATCAAAGGTAGCATGAAGAGTATATCGAAAACCTTTGTTTTTTAATTGTAAAATCCAAATCATTGTAGTAAAAACTAGCGAACAGTAGAATACAAAGAATAACGAGAGAGAGTCAGTCACAGCTGAACTGCATCATCAGATTTTTTACGAAAGGTTCTAGTTCCTAACTTTGGTTTGCTATATAAAGCAAACAGAGTCTCAAACTTTTGTTGGAACTACAAATTGTTGGAGATCTGAATAGTTGAAAACTGCGGCTGGGCTACATATGGTTTCTTCATCTGCAAAGGGCTAATTGGTAACGAGCTGGTTAAGCGAGCAATTTAAACACACTCTAAATGCAGATTAAAGAGGTCCCACCCAATTATCTCAGTCAACTACATTACTGCTACCAATGCTTGTAGTGTCAATTGTTTGTTGGTTATAGAATATTAGACTAGATAATGATCTTTGGTAAATATCGAGCCCACAACCTAATGTGATTTTTAAATGGCATTTGCTCTGCTACTGTTTTGCTACATAGTTTGGGCTGATTATGATACTGTGTAATGACTACCGTGATCCCTTATCATCAGAGGTCTTGACATTTGACTAGGAGAAATAGAAGTGTGTCTAATTATGAAGAAAGTTTCATTTCTAAATTGTTTTCACTTATAAAGAGAGGTACAGGCCCCGATGTAGCCTATATCTCAACTGTGAATTACAGGTCTTAAATGCTCTTACCTAAATATTACTCTCCATCATTATTGTGCACTTTTTCAGATTTAAGTTATTTCGACTTGTCAGCTATTAGTCGTATCGTATGGTAGGTAGTTTGAGATTCTGTAGCCCACATATATTAGAAGAAAGAACTTTCCATATTTACACTGTTGCTATTCGGTTGGTTTAAAGTCTACTATAGGCAAAAAATAGTTTCCTGTGGTTTATTTTGGTTGGCTGTTTGTTCTGCTATAGTCCCATCCTCTCTCTTGTTATCTTTGCTCACTCCGTTGCTAAACTTGATCGTTGACGGTCGCTTCTTCATTTGTCAGCTTCTTCAGATCGTTTGCTCCTCATCGTAGGCTACCATGACAGGAGCATTTGATAGGCGCGCGAGCGTCGACACCGCTTGTATCAATAGCCATAGAGCACCAGAGCTCACTGGCACTTTTTCTATCAAGCAGGTATCTTTTATAGGAACCACAGTTATTTTTTATAGAAAGCTCTCTTGATAGTGAGATTCATTCATGTCGTAGTTTAGTTCTTAGTTTAGTTGTGAGTTCTTCTTGAAAACTACAATTGTCATATGGATAGCATCGGTGTGAGCCATGACAATTTTAAAAGTGACATTTGTTACTAACGTTCATTTTCGAGGATGGGATCCTTTGGTTGCGAGAGTCGGTTTTCAATGCAAGCTGTTACTATGAAATTGGTTGGTCGCATAACTTCAACATTGAGATGTGTGCGTTCAGTATGCATTAAATTTGATTCATATTAAAGTGCTGTATTTTATCAACTTATAGCCGTCAAATTATAAACTTTTCACTATTTATGAGAACTTTTGTATTTGGGTTGGAATAAATGCATGGCACATGTTGTGTATCTGCATTGCCTTTGAGCTTCTTATTTAGTCTCTATCTGTTTGGCACCAGAACAGACAAACGCCGGTGTGAAGAAAAAAGTGATATTCACCATTACTGTTTTGAAGTTTTTTCAACATTTTTCTTTTATAATCATTTTTCAAGTCTGATTTTTCGGTTGCTGTAAAAGATGGTCAAGCTACTTTATCGCCCTAGAAAACCAGGCGAGGCATGCAAAGCCTAAGGCTGACGGTACGAGCAGCTTTGTCATTCACTCCTTCGCTTAAAATTCAAAAAAGGTTTAGGACATGCAAGGTTTTGCTGATTCTTGGCTCTGCCGAAAATTCATTTGTTAGTGTGTACTGGAGTGTTTCAGTAATTTCAACTAGAGTTCATGTTCATACACCCACATAGTAAGTTAGAATTTGTTTGTTCTTCAGCTAATGCTTGTTTTCTGATCTTGCATCGCTTGTTGAAGGCAGACAACTCTTATGATAATGGTGCCGCTCAATTTATCATTTTGCTCATCATGACCTTAAATGTGTCATTCTCTTGCTCGCCGTAGGCTAGCACTTGAGTATTAGACAGCGGCAATCAGTGGAGCATAGCAAAAACGTAACACTGATATCTATTATCAGGCAAAAGTAACTGTCACCACTTCTGCGCTGGTCTACTGCAGTAAGCTACTTCCAAAGGCTCTTAATGTTACGATTGCTAAAGCGGGGACTGGAATGTTTAGGTCAAAAAATAACCGCGTATCACAGGTGGTGAGTAATCGAATGAGTATCACAGGTGGTGAGTAATTTAATCTAATGCGTCTAATGTTTTAATTGTTTCTTTTGTTTAGTCTTGTGATGATCGTTGGAGTAGTTAAATATTGAGGTAGATGTATTTGTATCCTAAGCGGTTTCGAGCGATGTGATTAGAGATGTGACATACGCAGTCAAATTTCTTCAGAAATTGATGTAATTCTCTGTACATTGCTAATTGATGTCATATTTGATTTGAAACTGCAAAATCATTCACAAGTCATTTATATTTAGGCCTCATGCTAACTATCATTCTGAGGCCTGAGGTGGCCTGCTCAACTACCTTAATAGTAAACCATAACTGTCACGAACAACTTTTATTGTATTTACTAGGTAAATCAGACACGCTGATTCCGATTTTGTACTCCAAATAAAGATTAGTCCACTAACCTTCAAAGTCATTTAGGCTTTTTTAAAGCGTTTCAATATCCGTTTCGAAAACAACACAATCGGCATTACAAGCTCCGCCCATAAATATGTGACGAAACCTAGCTTTTTCAGAAACGGAAGTTAGGAAAGTTTAGTCCGATTTAGAATAATAGAGATGGGTGTCTTAAAACCCATTATTATCTAAATCCAGCCTGTAAAATAATTTCAGTTTTTTATGAAAGGGATATAAACTATTTAAAATTGCTCGCAGCTTGTTACATGACGTTTAAATGGGCTGGACGCCGAGAAAAATGAGCTCAAAAAGCGCGGTTTTATCACGAGCTAGCGTTGTTATCGCGCTTTTTAAATATGCAATGCTAAATAGCTTATCTACCTTTCAGAAAAGACTGATATTATTTTTAAAGCTGGATTTAGATATTAATAAATTTTAAAACACCCGTCTCTATTATTCTAAATCGGTCTAAACATCTCTACGTAACTTCTGTTCCTAAAAAGCTAGGTTACGTCAAGTATTTATGGGCGGAGCTTGTTATGCCGATCGTGTTGTTTTCGAAACCGATATTAAAACGCTATAAAAAATCCTTTATTACTCTGAAAGTTAGTGGCCTAATCTTTATTTTGATTACAAAATCGGAATCAGCATGTCTGATTTACCTAGTAAATACGATAAAAGTTGTTCGTGGCAGTTATGGTTTAATAGTAGGGCCTATTGCCAATTATAGTGGTCTGTATATTTTCGATGGCATTGGAGTACTCGCTGTGTTATCTCAGTCCTGTTACTCTGTTGTCAGGTGGTTCCTTGTGTAATAGATCCAGACTTGCATTGCCTTCAGCTTGGCAACTGTTTGATAAATTGTTCTGGTCGTCAACACTGAGTATGAGGTCGGTGAGGCGATAGGCCTCGCTTGACATTTGGGATCAGAAAAGTGGTGTATTCCTTTGATAGTGATAAAATGAGTTGCAGATCCCTCATTCCTCATCTGATCTATTCTATTTCTGGTTAGTTTGGTTCCACCGGTGTTCTATTGGGCGTTGAAGAGTATAGAACAGCGTGCAAATAAAATTAATTTTTGCTGAAGCATTTCGTTGAACAATAAATTTCTTTAATGGGTTATCATTCGTACTGCACTGTTGGCTTAGGAGATCAACAAGTTTGCTTCGTCGCATTTCAATGTTCCGTATGGTTCAAGTTGCAAGATTTGTTTTTATCTTTGATATTTGCTAGTGTTCCAATAGATATTGTGTTGCAGGCTATTGAAAAATACTCATAAAATATATCAATGAATCTCTGAAGATTGCCAATGTGACAACTTAATTTTACCAAACAAAGATCATATTTAGTTTCATTATTTGTGATCAACTGTTTCTGTAAGAAAGATTCTTAAGATGTTGATTCCTTTTTAAAATCATGTAATCCTGTCAGGTCAGCAGTCTGAGTTATGAGTTCCATTTAAGTAGCTTCCAAGTTGCTAACCGTAATTGATGTTTAAGATTTTATTCAGATGAATCCGTGACTCCTTCCTTCCTTCCTTTTTTCATAAAATCACTATTATATGAAAAACGCCAGCTCCTGTAAGTACAGTGTCCATATAGTGCTAGCCTAAAAATCTCTGGATTTGAACCTTTGTCCTCTCAGTAGAATACATCAGAATTTAAGGAATATTTGCATTAGAAACTGATAAGGACATCTTTTGTATGCATTAGATGGCCATGATAAAACTACTCATCTGCCAAGATCTAGCTAAGCTCTACATGTAGTGGTAGTCAAAATGCTATCACTAAATTTCTGTGAGGCATTGATGTGTCAATGCAATTATTTTTCATATGTATATGGAGAGTCAACGCAGCAGAACGAGTAATTGCTGGTATGGTTTCTCCAGTGTCAAAGGCAGATTATAGCACTTGGTCCATTCCTCATGAAAAATCTATACCAGTATGTATCAATCGTTCTATACTTCCCACGATATATTATTGTTGCCTTTCCTACCAGTCAGTTTGCTCTAGGTTTGGTACAAAGGTGATTCTGTACGTAGTGTATCCATTTATTCATTGATCATTCTAGTTCTTCAGTACAGTCCTGCCAACAACCACACATTAACGCAGTCACCCATTTTCATATTTCGGTAAAAACATTTTCCAACAAGCCATCACCTCGTGGCGACTTACTGGATGTGGTCATTTGTTGTCTGAGAGGTCTGCGTTCTCTCCCCATTTACATATTGGTATACAAGTAGTCAAAATTGTTATCAAAAAGTAAAAACTTGTTTTTGATTTCATGCCAACTAAAATGAAGTGACTTGTAGTTACAACAAATTAATCACTTTATTGTCCCTACCGAATTTAGCTCAGAACAAAACTGCTGCAGTTCTACTGTCTTAAGGTCCGGCCACACGTAACGAATTATTCGTTCATTCTGACCGAATTCACGAGTTTCACAGAATTCACAGATTTATTAGGCCGAATATCCCATAATCGTCTGAGCTGTGCATGCACACCGAATTCGTCAACGAAACGCTTTTAATTGGCTAACCAATTTTTTTTAGCGAGCACGACTCTAGTAGCTTTGACAAGTGGTATAGTCCAAGACACGTACGACGACACGCAATAAAAGTATCACCACGATATGACTTTATACATACGATGCAACTGCCTATATGCGCTATGGTTGGTTCTCTCTCGTTGGTTCACCATGGCAGGAACTTCTCATTGTGTATCCAGTAATTTCTTTTAAATGTTTTAGTAGCTATAAATTGTTTCTTTTTCAATAATAATAATTTCTTTTTATGCAGCAAAAGCTCCGTCGTAAAAACAGTCGCTATCTCTAGCGCATATAGGCAGTTGCATCGTATGTATAAGGTCATATCGCGATGATACTTTTATTGCGTGTCGTCGTACGTGTCTTGGACTATACCACTTGTCAAAGCTACTAGGGTCGTGCTCGCTAAAAAAATTGGTTAGCCAATTAAAAGCGTTTCGTTGACGAATTCGGTGTGCATGCACAGCTCAGACGATTATGGGATATTCGGCCTAATAAATCTGTGAATTCTGTGAAACTCGTGAATTCGGTCAGAATGAACGAATAATTCGTTACGTGTGGCCGGACCTTTAGTCATCACGCATTTTGAAGTTTGAATGCATTTCTGTTTATTCTGATATTTATTACTAAAATAGTTTTTTATAGTTGTTATTAGTTTGTTAATCACAATTGCTGCAACCTTTTTCAAGTCATTTTCGTGCTTCCGATGATCTGGTATGGTTTAAGATTCGCTGTACGTGGAGGTATTTATGTAAATTATGTGTACGGCAGTTGGATTACTGTTGCGTACCATTTATAATTGTAGAATAATTGTAGTAGTTTTTTACGATTAAGGTAAGCAGTAACCGCTTTCATTAGGCCTTGTTGGCATTTGATAATTGTATGCTTCTCGAAGGACATTTGTACAAAACATTACCAGAGATCTTTGAGAATAGCTAATGTTTCTCCGTTGTGTTAACCAACTACTTGCCATATACAAACAGGTTGTATGAATGCTAAAAGTGTTTTATTGAACTTGTTTGCAGATTATCCTATAATTGATCGCATATTATCAAACTATGGTATAGGGTATTACTACAAGTATATAAAACTACTCATCGTGTACTCCTTGACAATGATGAATATTGTTCTTGTGTGCTCTAGAGGTGCATGGATAGGTGAGCCCAAAAGCACCTTTAGTCCTGAAGTTGTTTTACTTTTTGATTTGTTGGTAGATGGAATGCAGTTTGATGCCGTTGAAGGAACATGATGCATAAGCATGAGAGATTGCACTAGCAGATAGCTACCACTTTTTAAGAGCTAGATAATTGCTTTAACATATGCAGTCATGACTCAGAGGTCTCCGTATACCAATATGCATACTTAGCTACTTCCAGGTTCAAGCACCAAGCAGAAGTCTCTTATAGTAAAATAGCGCCTTATTCTCGGGTCGTTTACTCGCATTCTGCGTGGTGTCGTAGATATTGTATGTATGTTTGTCATATAGTTGTTGCTGTTGGAAGGACTCATAATTAATCAACCTTACCAGCCAATGATGATAAACCAAGATTATATAAGTGTTGGTAGAACTAGAAGAGCGTTTTTGGTTTTTAGATTGTTAAGATATGCTATAAAACCTTTATTTGAATGTCATATCGCTCTATTTTTCAACCTTGCCCTTAGAGTGGCGCTTCATTAGAGGTGACGCTCAATCAAAGGATGCCATTACATTTTTCAAACATCTCGTCAGAATGTTGTGAAGATAAATTTAACACGTTTATAGGCGAATTGAATGTCGTCTATATTTTGCAATCTCCTTCAGGCAGTGCGGCATTAACCCTATTGGATGCAAGGAATTTGCTAATTTACGTCCAACGTGTAGATCTTTAAATAAATATACGCGAGTTTGTCTGCGGCGGTTTTGTGATGGCGGCGATTAGCTGTTCGTGTTTGAGCTTTTAAGAGCTCGTAATCACAGTTCCACATATTTTGCACCTACAACACAACAGAGTAAGACATGGTGAATCTTTTGATACCAAATAACTGTAATGTGAATTTTGTTGCAAGTCAACCTTAAAGGTTGACTTGCAACAAAATTCAAATTACAGTTATTTGGTATCAAAAGATTCACCATGTCTTACTCTGTTGTGTTGTAGGTGCAAAATATGTGGAACTGTGATTACGAGCTCTTAAAAGCTCAAAAACTAAATAGCCGAAGATACGCATACATACACACATATCCACATACTTTGCGAAGTATGTATCTAGATTTAATAACTTTGCATAAAAGCTCATTGTACTCATCAAAATTTTTGCTGCAGTCAAAACTGGCTTTTTGAGTGCAATAGAATAGGAGTTACGAGCATCGATTCATTGTAAGCTGATTTCAGATTACGGTAATCATACTATCAAATAATATGCTATAAATATACAAATTTATATGTTTTGTAGTAATAATCTATCCAAGGCTACAAATGTACAAGCAAGAACAAGTGACATAAACCATAATTATAATACATGCAGCAAAGCCACTATATTTCAACCCTTCTCCCAGAGTAACTCAAATAGAGGTGGCGCCAAATTAAGGTGTTGTTAACACATTTTACGGTATAATGCTGATGTTCCTTTGCTTTGCTCATACTCACCATGAAATATCGATAACTAAACGTGTTGGGCAAGAAGGCCTCATAAGGAACATGAAGCCTAGCGTCAGCCCATTGTTAGTCAACTCATAAAGCCATGCCAACAACTGCATGGCCAACAACTGCATCCGTTTAGCTTTCCTCCTAGTCATGTATAGTTGTTGACTTCCATCATCGTTTCTTGGAAGGCTCAGGCGAGTCATTGAGTATCCCATGTAAAAAAAAAACTTTAGAATCGTTGGGGTATGGCAAGTCTCTTGGGAAAAAGAAAGTTGGCACTCCATTGTTCCTTAGGTTATAAGGGGGTACTGCCGTTAACTGTTCATAATCATGACAACAAAATAACTAGGAAAATAACGATGATATATATATTAAGAGAAGGGGTAGTGGCTCACTTCATGTATATTTTTCAAAGGTGGCACAGTCAGATATCGTCTAGTTCATGTGACATCGAGTGTTCCATGCAAACACAGGAGTATTTGCTAATATGGTGCAGTTGTTTCCTCCCGTTACTGCCCCTGTTGATCGTGGTGCCCATATCCGCTGCGTGACCCCGGCAGTGCTAGACTCCGGGCGGCTTATGTTCACATAAAGCAGTGTCACTGTTGATCGCATAAAAATGGTCATTCGCCATGTCGTTTCGAAGTGCTGACCTTCACATGTACAGTGCATTTCGAGGTTTCGCCTTTGGCTCCTTGCAAAAGTTGAACAGCACTGAACCTTTGGGTTGACCACCGGCAGTACTTGGCTTGGAGGTTCCCATTTCATGGAGGCCCCGCGATCCTGTCATTGTGTTGGAACCAGGATTTACATTCGCATACAAATAGTTGACTGTCTCCATGTTTGGTTAGATGCTAAGCTCAAACTTGTTATATCTTCATCTCGACTTCATATCATGATTGGCTGGCATGTTTTCAGTATGTAATCATGTCTGTAATATTACTATCAAGTGCGTTGGGTTTGTTACAGAGAACACATCAGAGCATACCAAAGCAGACAAAGATTCCCTCTGATTATGGACCACACATTGGCAAATACAAACTCATCAAAACCATTGGCAAAGGAAACTTTGCCAAGGTGAAGCTCGCTATGCATGTACCCACAGGCCGCGAGGTCGCCATAAAGATTATAGACAAAACACAGCTCAACCCTTCTAGCTTACAAAAGGTGACCTTTTTGACTTTAGTCTCTAAGATGAACAGTTGTCCATTAGATGTGTCATTGCATCGATTGTTTGTTAGGAAATCTTACTAAGATATAACTAGCCACAAATTCAAAGTGATCCGATGATTGCATAACGAGCCAAGATATTTGTTTTATCCCCTTCGCACTCACGCTAAATTTCTGCTAATATCGGATGCTCAATTTGAAAGCTAAATTTGTCCCATCGCATTTGCGCAAAGCGTCTGGGGCAGTTTTCTAACAAGCTAGCTGGTGAACCTTGTGTAAATGAGAGTAATTATAGTGAAGGTCATGCGGTTTCAAGGGTATCCACCCAGCTTCTAGTCGACACTTAAATTTACCTTTGAAACTATTTATCTCACTCAAGTCGCCTAGGGCTCGCACAACGAGCTTGCTACTGCTGAAGAATAGTTTAACAAATTGGCGGGCTGGGATCGCCTATTTCATAATAGTATATTTCTATGGAATGTCTTTCTATGAGCTGAAGTAGTCTGCGCGGACGATGTATAATTGCACCAATGCAGGCGATGTATAATTGCACCAACGCAGGCGCTGAAGTGCTTGGCACATGTTCCCATAGCATAGACACAGGACCCACTAAGCATCATTTCTGTCTCATTGTCTAATTAGCACATCTTTTCATTTGAAAAGTTACTTGAAACAGCTACCTTTTTGTGTATCGTAAAAATAAAAAGTTAGCGTTCAAAATTTCCCCAAGGCACACATCTTCATAAACTAATTTACATCCTCCGTTGATGTTTTTGAAAAATAACGATTTCATTTAAAGTTGTGTGAAGAACACTAAATCAATAATTCAGTAGTAGGCCTAACCAAAGCAATGTTTGTAACATTATTCTGGTTGCTGGGCACAATATTGTTTTGTGTAGCCACGTATTTACTTAATATGTTTATTATGGGAAATCCCAACAATTAAATACATTCTCTCAGCCTTTCTGGATAGATATACCTACAACTCTGTGACATACTGTTATTTGTCTGTTTGTAGCTTTACAGGGAAGTTAGGATAATGAAAGCTCTCGACCATCCCAACATTGTGAAGTTGTTTGAAGTTATTCAGACAGAAAAGCAACTTTATTTGGTTATTGAATACGCTTATGGAGGTTTGTTGATACTAGAAGTGCTGTCAACCTATGACAACGTCACTCCTGACGGGCACTCCCAGCTTGTCATTATGTTGTCATTGTTTCTTGGTTACTATTGGCCATATGAGTTAAGTCAGTTCTGCAACAACTAGTTGGTTGATTTTGTAATTATGGTTACTCTGAGACCATATGGAAGAACTATTACTAGCAGGTAGCGTGTGTAATTCACTGTGAAAACATCAACACCCACATCTCCTTCACCGTCTACTAACACTGATTTTGAAAGGCCTGTGAGGCTAAGTCACTAGCCAATGTCTCATCAATGTTGTCAGAGACCAACTCAAGCGTGCATTTCCTATGCAATCCACCCTGTAAGCAGTGCCAATGATCACTTGAGGCCAGTGTCCTGATTAGCGCCTGCGGTCATTTACTTGTCAGTGTAATAGAAAAACAGTTTAAGTCCTCTTGCCTACTGACCAACATCAAGTTCAACTATGCAGAGGCCAATGTTTTGCACCGATGCAGGCACCAATGTGTTCACTGGGCTACTTTTGATGTCATCAACAATGGTTCCTGCATGTGGTGTATTTCATTGGCTATATGTTGGCCATGGGTGGATTTTATCAAAAGTTACTGGATACAGCGCGATTTTCCTGACCATGATTCTACTTATCCGGCAGTTATACTAAGACATGGTCATGCCAGCATTTTCATCGGCATTATTTCATCATCAGATAATGCTGGTCTGAATGTTCAGTTGATTCAGCTACCCAAAGTAATATTATTTTTGCAGAAAAAAAACATTAGTTTGCAGTTGCTACTATAAATACAATATAGTATCTATGTTCTAATGTACATGTACGATGGCTTAACATCTCCATAGAATTTCAACAAATCTGAGTTGATCAACTATTGTATCATCAGTCACTCCGTATATCCAAAAAAAATTCAACTGCAGTGCTTTTACAACCATATGGTAGTGCAGAATTTATAACACCTTGATTTTCAGTAGATCAGTTTGGTATAGCCAGGTTGCATTTGTAACTGTTTCACTGACTAATTAGAAGAGATTAAAATTTCTCAGTTCCTCGTTTTTGATAATTCAAATGGTTTTAAAATAATTTTTCTTTGATTTTCTTAGTGTTTAGAACAATTATAAAATGCTATAAAATAAAGAATCAACCATGTGTCAAAGCGATAGTTGTGAAGATGTGTTTAGACACATGTGTGGTGTTTAGCATCAGTACCCCGGCCATAGTAATTGTCTGCATTGTATTGGAAGCTGAGAGCTGTTCTCAGGCAAACTTTCACCGCTTAATTTTAAAAACCTTCAGTTTCATAACTTTAGGCTGTCATGTTCAGACTTTTTCTTGATGTTACATTAAACCCACGATTACACTCTGTTCTCGCGCTCTGTTAATTTTTGGAGAGTAGTGGTGTTAATGAAATAGGCTATAGAGTTTATAGCCAGAAGCCCGCCAACATTGTCAAGGACAAACGCGGTGTATATTATATATCACATATATTAGTATTATTATACACGTGTTAGGAGGCAGCTCCTAAAATTGATTGCTAGAGTTGAGTGTTTCGTTTGAAACCAGTTTTCAAAAACAGAAGACGAACGCAGGTTATACAAACTTTCTTAGAGTCTATGGGTTACATATTAGAATCTCTTTTCTTGACATATTTCTCATTTCTCCGCTCATCAACTCTGCTATGTTATTGCTCTCATGATGTAGTTAGCGTATAATATTGTTATTCTCATTGTTACAGGTGAGGTTTTTGACTATCTCGTTGCTCATGGCAGAATGAAAGAAAAAGAAGCCAGGATGAAGTTTAGACAAGTAAGTAGTATTCCATAGCTAGTAGTTATAAACTCGGACTACACACTGTGTTGTTGTTTTATGTATAGCAGCTGCAAACCTCTTATGTTTTAGAATCATTTTTCGTGCATAATTTTAAATCATCTTTTGTTGTTACCATTGTTGTATACTCGATCACCCAAAAGCCATTCTCCTTTTATCATTCCTTTACAATTTCACAATCAATACAAATTCAGTACAAATGCAATACAAATACAAAGCAATTACACTACAAATACAATAGTGTTCTTGAAGTTTCGTGCACATGTTTTTATTTTGTTTTGCGGTTACTGTTGATAACAAAATTATTTAACACATTTAAATCATTTAACGCAGTTCTTAATGTGATGATTTTTAAAATAATCGCAAATAAAGTGTAGTATTATTAGGTAATTCATGAATGTTAACATAATTAGTTTCTTCATGGCATCATAATTACACGTATACTGACCTGAACAGGCATATATTACATTAGATCAGTTGAAAAGGAGTAACACGTAAACTACTTCTGTCCGCTGACCACTTTTATATGATGAATTTTTATGTTTACGAAAAAATTCAAACAAAACTGTGTTAAGACTGTAGGATTTATGACCTCTCGTTAAGTTGAGGAGATTGAATTAAAAAGGTGCATGCGTTTGTTCGTGCGTGCGTGTACATACAATCAAATAACCATGTACTCTAGTTGTTAGCAAAAACAAATTGTGTTTACAGCCATAGTTGCATATTTGTATGCTAGCAGTTGCAAGCCTTTTTCAAAGGGCGAATCTGTTTCAGTGCAATATTGGGTGGACACATATACCTAATACAAATCAATAAAATAATGATACAAAATAGTATGATCGCTGCTAAATGTTTTGGAGGCCTTGAAGGGAATGTTTGACTCGTTGAAAGTTGTGTAAAGGTATAACACTTTATGCTTAGCGAAGGCTTTGCTGTAATAAATTACAGCAAAGCCTTCACTAAGCATAAAGTGTCATTTACATACATTAACAAAATGTTTTTACGATCAAGCTGCTGACAATTGATCAAAAACAGCTTTTTTTACCTTGTTTGAATTGATCTTTACTTGGTAAATACAGACCTGAAGTTGAGATTAAATATTAACATCTGTAATGTTACTAATCAAAAGCAATTGGGCAGCTCCTAGAACTATTGCTGTTTTCACAGTTGCATGTCTGACAGTGACTCACAGTGACTGTGTCAACTCTAGTAGGAGCTAACACGCATTTCGGTTGCTGTAAGGCTGTGGTTAGTGAAATTGATTCAAAATACAGTCAAACATGGATAACTCGCCCACTGATAGCTCGAACACATGGTTAATTCGAACGGTTTCTTTGGTCCGTTCCCACGTAATGATAAATTGCTATAGATAACTCGAACTCAACACTGTTAACTCGAACTGTTTTTTGCCCAACGGCTACCGAAACGGTTGTTATCGCTTTAGAAAATCACTTTATTCCGAGTCATAGAGGTAAACCTCAACTTTTCGTAATTCATAAGCGTCGTTATTACCACCATCGGCAAAATATTTTTGTCAACGACTTTTCTAAAGGTTTGGTGAAATTTGATTTATACCAAACATCCGCTTAGCGATCGCCCTTCGGAAGCGAGGTAAAGTGAGGTAATCTTTGCATAAACTTCAAGAAAAATCGGCAAAATTGATCATGGGTAAAACGCTCAAAAGAAAAAGATGTCTTTTCTTTTGAACATTTCAACAACGATCAAGTTTTGCCAATGTCAATCTAAAAAAACGTCCTGGCAATAACATCACCTCAAACAACGAACCAATCTCAAGTGATAGAAAAATCTCTATACTTTTTGATAAAAACGTTTTAAACTTTACATTAGAAGCATTTAATTTGAAACAAGCCATTTGTGCTTTTGATTTATATTATAGTTTGTATATGTACATGTATCTACTAATAAATAAGTAAATACATGGACTTGTGACAGTGCTCTGATAACTTGGACGCTCTGATAATTCGAACACTTTCGCTCCGTCCCGTGAAGTTCGAGTTATCCATGTTTGACTGTATTTGGTATTTGGAGCGTTCCCAATACGTTTATTTATCATTGGAAGTCAGCTTTCGGTGTTGCCTTGCTTTTTGTCAATGCGAATGCAATCGCGTCCTGCTTGCTTGGTTATTGTTTTAAAACTAATAATAGTTTTATAAACCATAAAGTTGGTCAGAGTTGTATGAGGGCATAAAACCCTACTTCACAATGTGGCTACAAGACATTTATAGCATCCAATGAATTAAAACTCTCCATTGTAAAAATTTTGTTTAGTAGTTCACTGCAGTAGCTTGTTAACTCACCAGAATCCCATCCTGCCATAATATTCCAAGGTCTAGGCTGGTGCCTTCACTCACTTTACTTTTTTCAATAAGGAGTTGTAACCCCCTTTCTTTCGCTCAAATTTTTATTTCTCACTTGTATAAGGATAATAGACAGACTTAGTTAGTAATGGAGCATGCATTATTTAGTGTATCATAACACCTAAAAGTAAATATGCAAATGATAGTCAATTCAACAGGCTAGCAGACTGCTGTTGGAATATTAACCCTTGAACATTTGAGACTAAATTTTGAGTATCCAAGCATCATCCGACTAGACTCGTGTCTTCTTTTATACACCATACTGGTCACCTCTTGCGCCTTTTTTTACCTTTTGTCTTTTTGTGTTGGTTTTTTGCACAAAAGGTTTCCCTATGTCTATGCTTGATGTCTAGAATTAACTCTAATTTATTAAACTCTTATGCAGATTGTCTCCGCCGTTCAGTATTGTCACCAGAAGAATATCGTGCATCGAGACCTGAAGGCTGAGAATTTACTATTAGATGCCAACATGAACATTAAAATAGCTGATTTTGGCTTCAGCAATAGCTTTACAGTTGGAAGTAAACTAGATACATTTTGTGGCAGCCCTCCTTATGCTGCCCCAGAGCTGTTTCAAGGTAAGTATTTTTACTTGTGCAACTTAGTGCTTTTCAAGGTAAGGTATCCATTCTTGCACTACTCACAGCATTTAAAAACTGGGCAAACTTTGCTCTACCTAGATGTTCGCGCGGTAAGACAACTCAATTTGCAGCCCAGAATTTTTCAGTTTAGGTGACACTTTACTTAACACTACCTAGAGCAGGGGTGTTCAACCTTTTTAGATTGAGGCCCACATGAAACATTGAGGTGATTCCAAATGGCCAAGCGTTGAGAATTAGCTGCAGAATAATTTCAGAGCAAACAAATAGGAGAGATATACTACTGAAGATAGCATGTTTGTTTGGTGCCTGTATTTATATGATGTGTGTGTATGCGTGTCTGTGATATATTGTATTAAAGAAACAAATGTGCATACAGTGTACACTTCATCATGTATACAAAAATAGCGAATAGAAGAAATATTCAACAAGAAAATAAACTGTCTTGTTTTATTTAGAGACATGCCACATTTCTGCACTAGAAATCTGTATACAGAGCTGTGCACAGATTTCACTGAAAAACCTGGTACTGTTTTTCTCTCACAACTCGCTCAATGTCAGGTTTTGTTACCATGGTGTAACTCTTGAGTTGTTGCATCAGGTGCTTATCTGTAAGGCAAGTGCTCTACTTGTTTTGTGTATGTTTTATTTTACTGAAAAACTGTTCACAGAGATATGTTGAGCACAATAGACTCACCATTCTCAAGACATGTTTATATATACCGGGATATGTGGCCCGAGGCAAGAAATCATGATCAAACTCGACAAGTTTGTGACGTTCACGATGTTGCTTGAGACAGTCATTACCTTGGGGTTCTATGAGTTCAAGATGTATATCAACCGGTGTATGTTCTGGGTCAATACTTGGGAATCAGAGAAGAGTTGTATTGAGTCCCTTGAAGTGCCGAATTGAGGAACCTCCCTAGCAAACTCGTAAGAGACTCATAACTCATATGCACATATCATAAAGATTCACTATCTGAACATATGAAGTAAGATCAACAAGGTTTTTTGCATCCTGCATTCGCTCTTGAAGGCGCGAAATGTTTCATTTTCGAGTTGTCTCCTCCACAGCTGAGGTTTGCTTCTGAATGTGGTGACCAGCTGCTAGAGTAGAGAAAGGTGCTGTCACTTTCCCGAATCTACTTGTTTAATGTTGACATCTGCTCAGTGACGTCTGATAGGAATGACAGATGAATGACAGAATGAGAATGTCTGCTAGGTCTGTAGTTTATTCATTTCACATCAGAGAAATCTTTGTTCTCTATCTCTATGTTCTACTTTTGGTGAATGAGTCAATCTCATTTAGAAAACTAGCAAATCGACGCAGCAAAGTTATGGCACTGCTGAGCCGTCGCACTTGGCAGTAATATGTTACATCAGTGAACTCAGAATCAATCTCTTCAAGCATTCGTTTGAATGGGCAGTGGTTTAGTGCTTTCAACCTTTTGAAATTGACTGTTGGCACAACTATGTTCATCACATGGTCTATTTTCAAAGCTTGCACTTCTAGATTTTCTTGGTGCGTTATGCGATGATGGATAAATGGTGAAATCTCCCATAACCTTGATTTTAAAAACACGATCAAGTCACTCTGTGCGCCAGCCATTACAGGCGCTCCATCTGTACACACACCAGCGAGTTTCTCAAGGAGTAAATTAAACTCGGCGAGATGTTTCAGCAGACTCTCAAACACATCTCTGCCGGTTGCCATGGCATGAAGGCTGGTCAGAGTAAGAAAATCCTCTGTTACATTGAGGTGTTCATCAACACCTCTCACCATAATAACGAGCTGAAACATGTCTGAGTTGTCTGTATTTTCATCCAGGCCAGTTAAATGCAACCAATTCAACCGTGCATTCAATTGTCATCACTCAATGGCTTCATCCTTCTAGCCAATACATATCTTCAGAGAGATATCCTTTCAAGAGCTTTTTTTCTTTCTGGCCAAAATTCTTCCACAAATGCAATAAGAACCTACAAGAGAAATCTTCAAGCCATGTCACATGATTTAAGAAGTGAAAGTAACTTCAAACACCGTTGAATGAAATTATGTATATGTATATTTGTAGCCTCCGCCTACTCTACTGTTTGTTCTTTTTACTCATAATTAGCAGTAAATAACAAATACTTTCGTCACATATATTACAACAAATTAACAAATATTCATTTTATTAGGCATAAAATTGCATGTATGATATGCATAATACTTTGACATCCATTGTACGCACCTTCTTTGCGAATTTGTCATGTAGAAATGGTAACTGTCTCTCTAGTTTTTTTTTGCGATATAACAAGACTAAGTTTAGTAGCTTTCTCGCTCAACTCTTTGTAGTCGGTGAAGTGTTGTTGCTGGCCCGCCAGTTTTTGAGACGCTGAATCATATTTCTCTTTTCCTTTTCGCCCTTGGTACTGATTGTAATTAGAGTGATGAGTGGTATAGTGATGGTGTATGTTATATTCTTTGATAACAGATATTGTGTTGCTACAGATCACATAATTGGCTTTTTCTGCGTGTTGCTTCACAAAAGATTTGCTTTTTCGTTCTTCATTAAAAATTCGTCATTATCGATGAGCTTTCCTATGCACCGCAGCCATGCCTAACACTCATATAAAACAGAATTTACTCACCATCACATATGAATTTTGATGAGGACTTCCCCTTTTACCTACTTACTAACCTAAATACTGATGACAAGCATCATAATACAGTGCACCCTCGGATACGATTGCCTAGTTATACGATTTTTTGTCATACAAATCTTATTTCACCATATGAATACAGCAAAATTTTCAACCAAGTTCAAACTTGACTGTTGATGTGCTACGTCGAAATTGCGTACGTCGAAATAACAAAGACATCGAAAACAATTTATATGCCTGAAAGAGACTCGACCGATTTCTCTCAGTTCAACATTTCTTGTGTGAAAAATAATAATATTTTCCTTTATAAACCGGCCCCAAAGTTGAAGTTGCAATCCCTTCAAACAGAAGGTCCGTGGTCAGACAACTTCTCTTAACCTGCTAACAAAAATTCACTTCATTACGTATTGAACAACATTTTCGAGAACAGCATCGCTCGGGCTTTCGTGGCGAGTCAGGTTGAAAAAGGTTTTAATGAAATCGGCTAAAAGTTACAATGAAAACGGAGTCAGAAACTGATAGATGATAAAATATTAGTGATAAAAAGTTGAAGTTCAGTAAAAGAATTAAAATAGATACTAAAACTTAGCTTCAAGCGTGTGTTGAGTAAGCTAAATTCATTTGAGTTAAATTCAAAGTTTGTTTTAAATATGTTTGTCTCGGAGGCAAGAACTTACTACGGTGCGTACTGCACATGGCACATTGTCATCTTACATTTTAATGCAGATCGTAACCAATAAATACACTAAATACATTAAAATTACTGTAGGTAATTATAGTTGCTAAGGTTTAATATGTACAGTACTTACATAAAATTTTGATGATTTTTACCAAATGATGCTTGCATTATATAATTACTATGGTTTTTATACAGCTCCATACGATTTTTTCACCATACGATGCCAACCCTGGAACGCATTAAAATCGTACCCTGAGGGTGCGCTGTATGGTGAAACCCCATACAGCGAAACTCCTCCAACTTTATGTACCTCTATCCATGAAAAAGCGCTCATTGCTAATACTGTTAGTGCTTGCATAAAATATTGGTCTCAATATTGACATACATGATACATGTACTCTGTTGGCATCTCGTAAAAGGGATGCTCATTGATCGAGCAGTGCATATTTCGCATAATACAAAAAATTATTAAAAGGTACCCGAGGGCCTTATTAAAGATGGCTGAGGGCCGCATGCGGACCCAGAGTCGTCTGTTGCACAGCACTGACCTATAGGATTTAAAAGTATGACAACTCTTCACTTACGCTTCATAGCATTGCTTGCTAAGGCAATCATCATTACACATGTACATCATTATTTTCTCAAATAAGAATATTCACATGGCTGTACATTTAGGAAAGAAGTATGATGGTCCAGAGGTTGATGTCTGGAGTCTCGGAGTGATATTATATACTTTAGTCAGTGGATCTCTGCCTTTTGACGGACAAAACCTAAAGGTACATTCTACACCACTCATTCGCTTGCTAATAGATCATGCTCGAGAATGCTTGTGAGTTTTCTGTGACCACCACATTATGTGAAATATGGCAGCGTGTAAATAGAAAGTCAACTGTATCTTGCTAGATGGAAATGCTCATTATATTTCCTTGGGATTTCATACCCTAGGACACTTATGTATTCGCGGCATCTAACTTTCGCGTTTTCGCGGTGTAATCCTCTCGCGAAAATTTAATGAGCGAAACTAAACTATCATAACGAACGAGCGAAAACGCGAAGTTAAATAGCTTTGTTCGTTGATATCCACAATAAAATCGTAATATTAGAAATGCAGGCAACTTTCGTCTGTGGTTAGGATAAATGGGAAATTTCTGGTAAACTCATTATAGCTAATACACCGACTGAGCAGCATGGCAAAGCAATATCAGTTTAGTCACCGAATTTGTAACTGATGAGGATGAAAGTCTGGTAGGTGAAGTCGTAAAATTGAAGAATAATTATTGCAGTGATGAATTTTATTACTATCCAAAAACAATATCAACCCTCATCAGGTCCAACCACATTATCTCTTTCACTGCCAATCATGTACAAATTCGTTACCGGCCTAGTGCCAGCCATTTTACCGAAATTGCCGATATTGCTTCATGATATGTATACAGTATTTTTCAAGTTCTACTTTAATTATCTGTATAATCACGAAAATCTAAATTGTCTGTTATGTCATCAACAACTAATTATCTGTTTTATGACTCGCGCTGGGTAGTTAATGAACTCACAGAAAAATGTTCGTTTTTAGATTAGAAATTCTCAAACAAAAGTTTAAAACTGCTTCGTTGTTTTAGGCTGATTTTATAGAGAAATCTTCGGACAACACAGTCAATTTCATAAAACACTTAAAGACCGTGGGTTATGTGGTCAACAAATAATAAAATCAGGTTACCAGACAATTGCTGAGAAAGTCAGAAACTGCGTTTATGTCAGTGACCCCTAGAAAACGCATAAATGCGTTTATGACGGCGTAAGGGTTATACAGTTTTGGTTGTGAAGTTGGTTGTTACCTATCTATTTTCTTCTTCTTGGGATTCGAGTGTGAAAGTCACGGCGGGAGGGACCTAGACGTCATTGATAGTCTAAGAAACAAATGGCAGCAAGCGATCAAATTGAATTGTCGATCTCACCCACACATTTCAACCTGTGATTTACAAATACGAACTATTCCCAAATTGAATTTTTTTCTTATTAGTGAACTGGACCTGAGGAATGTAATGTTTTTTCCACTGCATTTATTTTCACACCACTATATTTTCGCACTCATCAGAGCCGCGAAATTAAGTTGCAGCGAAATTTTACTCTGTGTGCTACTCACGAAACTAAATACTAGCGAAATATAAGTGTCCTAGGGTATATAAGTTGTAATTCCTTTGCACTGCTGACATGTCTCACTCGAGATTTGTGAATTGGTACATGTCGGGAATGGAAATATAAAGTTATGATTTATCACTCTGTGAATTGGTACTTGTCTGACGTGGAAATATTAAAATATGATTTGTCGCTCTGTGAACTGGGCTGAGCTGCATAATTCTTGATGGTTTTAGGAACTACGGGAAAGAGTGTTGAGGGGAAAGTACAGGATTCCATTCTACATGTCAACAGACTGTGAACTTCTTCTAAAGAAGTTTCTTGTGTTAAACCCTGCCAAGCGATACAGCTTAGAGGTAGGTGACGCACTTGCATGAATTTCCTTTCCTTCATCTTTCCACGTAAAGATGCATAGGAAATCTTAATTAATGATCGACTGTTTCATATCTAATCTAGATTTGCATAAATGGAGGTATAAGCAGTTCCACAATTCTCGTGAGTAAAGTAAAACACATTGGCTTACTAGTTTTATTGTAAAGTATTGTAGCGAATCTCAGGGCTTACTTCACCATCGCCATGGTTACAAAATGAAAACAAACATGGCAAAGTCAATTTTCCTTCTGGTAAAACCTGTTATAAACGATTTTAGAATTTTTATGGCAAAAAACTAACCAACTCATTTAAATTAGTTTCACCTTGAGGATAGCAGCTAAAATATCAATCACAGTTGCCGCAAAAAGAATAAGGATGCACTTTCCATTGGATCACACGTTTCAACCAGCGTCTAGTGATCTCATGCTATCATTCATTTGTTATTTTGTGTTGAATAAATTGAATAAACAATATCTGTATGAAATGCACATAAACCAAGGAGGACATATGTTTATAATATGAAATTTTCTAATACCACTATTATTAGTTCTGTTCTCAGAGATTGTGCCAGTCAGTTAATTGAAAAACATGGGTGCTTTCAGATTCCCTTTACAAACTTTACGTAGTTCCAGTTACCTTCTACACGCTACTGCCAGCGGTATGTGACTATGACACATAATTACTCTATCAGTGTTCAATAAAACATGCTAACATACATGAAGGTGTTTGTTATAAGGGAAGTAGCCTCTAACTGTAGCTTAAAATATTTATGAAGATTTTTAGCCATAGCTTTGGCTGATGCATGCACTTATTCACTGTCAACAGTCCTTACTGACTCAGTTACTGTCTACCACAAGCACAGCATAAGCTGTCACTTGTTTATCAAACTGGGAGGGTTGTGTCCCGTTGGAATCAAAACTCTTCACAATGTGTCCAAATCGTGTGCCGTGTAGGAAATACCAAAGGTACCCATGTTAGTCAAGGTGGTGTTGAATAAGGCAGGGCTTTAGCTATCGAAATTATAGTAACTCATCAAATCAAAAAATTTCAATGTTATTGATCAACTCTGTAGAAATTTAGTTGTAATCTTGTGGCCTCTGATTTACAGTCAATAATGAAGGACAAGTGGATGAACTTTGGGTATGAGGAAGATGAATTACGACCGTATATCGAACCAGACACCAACATGAATGATCCTATTCGCATAGGTATTGTTAGTCTTAAAGATGTAGTTGCGTCAAATTTAAGTTGATCTTGAAAGAAAGCATTTTTTTTCTCTATCAGTTGATATGTTGTTTGTTGTGTTACGCGATCGCATTGCCAAGGTATTTGAAGATTAAAACCGAAAAAATCTGATCGCCGTAAAAACGCTCAGGCCACCAAAACGTGCCCAGACTTGCCCAAAATGATGTCACTCGTTTGGCAACCCGACTCTGTCTCCCGTATTCACATCGGGTATTTGCGATAAAAGTCTAGTCTTACGCGGCTCTATTGGCATATATCTTATTTTGTATTTGCTCATGTTGGCTAGAATAAAATTTTAAATCCTGCTGCAGATGCATTATTATGAATGTTTCAAAGGCCTCAAATAACGAAAATTGAAAATTTGTTCTACTCACTTTCTCCAAATGTTGTGTAAACATTTGGGTACCGACTACCAATTCTACCGGTCTACGGTAATTCTGTCAAGTCACTTAATGTAGAACGCGGTCTTTGTATCAGCACAGTTCTGCAGCTACCCATACAAACGATATACAGCCTCCCATAAGCCCCGCCCACATTATGTCGCCTATTACCTATTGCCTACGTACTAGTTTCTTACTAGTAGTATTCTTATTGAATACTAAATAAGTGAAATAAGCAAGCCACCTCTTTGAAAAGAATATAGACAGGGATAGAGTTTTAAGGATGAGAAGTCTGCTGCAAACTGGATTTGAACTCACATTCTCCAGTTCTGCGGGCACCCATATACCATATCCGATTCACTACAATATTCTGCAAATCATTTTTTGCATTATCTTCAACAATATTTTTTATTATATAATTTTCACAAGCAAAAATATTTTCATCTCGGCATAAAGCTTTTATTAAAAATATTCATCAAGTCGTGGCCACTCACATAGTATTAGCTGATACAATAAGACAAATTCATCTACTGCAACAAACTCAAACAAAACATCATGGCTTATCCAGCACGCATTCTAGTCTCGCTTTCTCCTTTATGGCAGTTTCCACACTGACAAAGCTGCTTCGGCTGGTGGGACGACGTAAACATTCTGTAATCAGTAAAACAAGTAAATGTAAACAAAGTAGATGCAATAAATATGTCATTCATAGATATGTCATTCTAAAGCGTATCTATTGACAGCTTCCAAATTGGGAGTTAAATAGATTGCGAGTGTAATTTTAAAAACGAATAAACATTTAATAAAGGCACAAGTACGCCAAGCCAACGATTCGAAGCTTTGGTTCTGGAAATTAAAGATTTGCAATGATCAATCGATTTTACCCACTTCCTACGAGTGAAAATAATTTGTAATCATGACTCTAATTTACCAAAGAAAATTCGAAAAAAATATTATAGCTAGGTAAAACGGCAGATAAGCTATGAAACGATGATTGGAGATAGCAAAGAATTATCATTTTATTAATTAGTATATGTATTTATGACTATAAAAAATATTACATTTACTCAAGTATAGAAGACTCTAAGTTAATTTACCTCCATTCTGTCTTCTTCTGCAGCAAAACGCTGCTGACGCCTGTCAGCTTTGGCCATAGGCTGTCTACTCTAATCTTTTACTAACAGTTGCTCAGATAACTCTGAGTAGCGGTCGCTTGAACTTGAAGCCATTTTAAAACTATGTATAACTTAGTAATTGTTGAAACGTGTTGAATCAGTAACGAGTAATAAGAATGAATTCTCTAATTAAGAGAATCTTCGAGATCACAGACAACGCGTTTTATGAGTGATAACATTTATTACGGCCTATATAAAAATTTCGCACACATGATTGGCTAACGAATCGACCTCATATTTATTGCTCGTGGTTTCGTTTCAGATACCTTGCTTGTGACGTCACGAAATAGGCACCCGCTGGAACGTGAGCTTTTTAAAAGAGGGCCTCATTCAAACGCATATATCTCTGGACAGGGTTGGTCTACAAAGACAAAAATGGCATCAAATTGTAGCTGATGTTTTAGCCTTTTATGGGTCCTAATTTCATTTTTTGACGCAACTACATCTTTAACTCTATTTTTGTGTTTTACCTTGTGGCTATAACTCTCATTTTCATAGCGCGTAGAGTTTATAGGCAGCGAGTGTGTTATCCGCAAAGAATATGTAACAGCTTCCATCTCCTTTGGTTTTATAGAGGCTATGAAAAAGATGGGCTATGACCAAAAAGAGATAGAAGATTCATTGAAGCAGAGCAAATATGATGACATAACAGCTACTTACCTCTTGTTAGGCAGAAAAGCCAACCCTGAGGTAAGAATTGCTTTTTCATTCTCCACCTTACCATTCATTTTATATCATTCTCTATTGACTCTTAAAGGATACTATTTTATTTACAATGTACTTCGTCTTGCCGCAGCTCTTTCTCTTGTTTTTTTGGCACGGTTTTTCGAATCTGCTGCCTAGATCGAGGCTAGAGCCATGTAGCATTAATACATTTCACATTGTCATGTTTCATGTGTTGTTTTAGAGTCGTTATAAGGTTTGTATGACTCGCACTAATCTCACTGTTGTTCAGGACTGGCTAGTCATTCATGCATAAATTACAAATCACCAAATAATAAAAGTCGACCATATACGCTTACACATGGTTTAAAGGGGTGGTCACACGAGAGCCGAAACGAACTAAACGACACAAAACAACGTCAGTGTCAGTTGTAAACTGTTCGGCCGAAACGAACCATTTCGGTCCCGCTCGTAATTTTGTGGCCGAACCCCTGCTCTTATTGGCTGGTTAAAATTATAGGGAGCATGCGTCACATTTTTCCTTATGTGTGTGAACAAAGTTAAAAAAGAAATAGGGTGATCGTTTTATTTCGTTAATTAAACAATATGAAGCAATTTACGACAAGGCTCACCCGGACTACAGATGGCGTTACGATGGCATTTACGATATTTGGTCCTTTATGTCGAATGAAATGAGAGCACAAAATTATATGGAATTCATTTGTAAATAAGTAAAATAATTAAAAGGCGTCATCCATTGCCATATGATAGTATATTGTAAAAGGATTTTGCCGGGCTTTACTTAGGCACAATGTAGCTTGTGATTGTGTTGCATAAATGTAAGCTGTTGCACTTAATAGTTGCATAAATGGAATGCATACAACAGAAATATTTAGCTCAAATACATAAAAACTACCAATGAAACAGTGTCCTGTCTCCATGCGCATGGTATCTAGGAAGTGAAGTGACTTCGGATGCTGTGTGACATGTGGCTTAGCCGAACCGAACCAATACAACCTCTGAACCAAACCTAAGTCGGTTCGGCCATCGTGTGACCATTGCTTAAGCGTATTTTCCTATGGTAATGAGCAGCTCTAAGTGAGCTTACTCCGGTCGCACTAAAATGTTGAATCTATTAGTTTGGGCATGAAGTCTAGCCTTTTCTGCCTCTTAACTGGGTGCTGTCAGTGTTATCTGGTCATGGATAGCTGCTTTTGCTTGTATCTCCTTTTTTCCCTGCCTTGACATATTGCTGCATTCACTGGACTTTCCCTTCCATCTCTATTTTTATCAAGATGTGAATTGAGCAACTTCTATTTTGGAGGTTCTGCTTTTGACCCGTGAGCCTCAAACACTCTTATATAGTTAATGCGTATCTCTTTTTCAATATGTATTTCTTTCTTATTCACCCTCTATGGGTTAAGGCTTCCAGCATCGCTGAATTGCATAGCTGGGTTGAATTCCAGCATAGCTTTGTTTCATTTTATTCATTTTCAAATCCGCGGGTGTTAGTGCATGATTGGTGATTCATTTCAGCATAACCTCTATCAATTGATACAACTACCACTCTTGTCAGTGGTCACTAAAGGAAGTACTGTCTTACATTTTAGTTATTCATTAGACTTACTGGTCATAGTTATAGATAATAGTTACAGCGTTACTTGTACATATCTCAGTTGTTTGTATTAACTGCTAATTTGAGCATACACTTGATTAATATACGAAGTTATCCCAACATTTTTTGAAAATTTGCAGAATAACTCACAGGCATGTTAGTTGTTAATACTGCCAGTGTTTATAGTCATGTGGTGCCTTTTAATCTAGTATTTCAGAAATATTTCACGCCAACAGATCTGTGGTGTTAGCAGACTATTTTATTTATTTATAATATTTTTATTTATATAATTTTATTTATGATTATTGCTTCATTACCATAAAACCTTTATTTGAATGTCATAGCGCTCTATTTTTCAACTCTTCCCTTCGAGTGGCTCTTTATTAGTGGTGACATTCAAATAAAGCGTGGCGTTGTATCTTTTAAACATCGTTAGAATATTGAGAAGATTAGTTTAATCCTTCATGGGCGAATTAAATGTCGCCCATATTTTGCACTATCCTTCAGGTAAAGCAACATTAACCCTTTGGATGCAAAAAATTGGCTAACTTACCTCCAACTTGTCGTAGATCTCTGAATAAATATGCACAGGGAAGTTAATACATGTTTCTACTAGTTGATATATATTGCTTGCAATTAACCTATGATGATCATATAGCCTCATTCGCAATTTGTTAGAGCTTTCAAGTTTTCATTTTTCAAATTTCATTCTAAATTTGAAGACATATTTTGTTTTAGAATTATATTTAGCAAGGTCGCATAAAAGCTCATTGCACTCATCGATATGTTTGTTACAGTTTGCAGCTAGTAATGATATAGCTAGCAATGTAAATGTATATAAATACCTTCCAAAACACTTCAGCTCCCGCTGATCTTCGTTCATGTAATAACAAAGCCTCTCTGTTTTAATTCTAGATGTTCTATATAGCTCTGTAACAAGAGGTCATTAACTTGTGTTTTGTTATAACTGGCACAGTTGATATTGTGGAGCAAAAGTTTCTAGCACTCTCCTCTTGAAGTAGTCATTAGCATACCATATTACAGTGTGCAGCAGCATTTTGTCTCAAATTTCTGTTTCTTTTAGGTCATTCATTTAATGTTTATTCGCTACCCTTTTCTCTATCTTGTCATTCCGCTTACAGATGGACGACCTATCCTCTTCTATGCGTAACATGGGCACCCCATCTGGCACAGGAAATGATGACACGCATAGTAAGCTGAGTCGACCGCAGAGAAGTACGTCCTCGGCTGGCACAACAAGTGTGACAGCTCAGAGGCGGCAGCGTCACTCTGTTACACCACCCACAAGCAATAATACCTCTCATGCACATAGAACTAGTAGTCGTTCTTCTGGTTAGTTACTGACTCATCTCATTTTCTTTGTCAGTGTCATCTACCTGTATTTCAGAAGGACCTGCTCATTGCTGTCACTCACTCTTCATCTGTCAATTACGGTCTTTACTAAGCAAATTAGGGATTCTGCTTACTAAATGCTGTGAGTTGTCTGAAGATGAACTTTACAATATAGAGTTATACGCTCTTGAAAAATGATTACAAGAGGAGACAATTCCTAATCTTATCTACAATTTTATCGTAATACTCATTTGCTTTTATGCAATGCATGTATTTGCATTTTGCTATCCTGCTAGTTGGTTACTAGTCTCTTACTGCTGTTGGTTTTGATATTATTTGCTTTGTTGTTGCTCTTCTCTATGGCTATAAGTTCCTCTAGGCATTTTTGCTCTCAATGAGAATAACTGTGTTAATTTAGCATGTTGCCATCACAATGTTACCATTGCAATGCCCATGTAAGGGATTTAGAAAACCGGTCTTAGGGTAGTTATATCCCTGCTTTAACTAGTCCAGGGGTCGGCAACTTGCGGCTCCGGAGCCGCATGTGCCTCTTTCATCCCCTCGCTATGGCTTCCTCTGATTATGGATTTTCCTCCTTTTTCTACCATATGGCAAATAAGTCATAAAAATCACTAGATTTAATCACGAGTTTTATCACTAGATTTTGTAATATAATTTTTTTTAAATGTAATGGTGATAAATCAAACATTTTCATTTGTCATGCGTCATTGTTTATGTTATACATATATTATTAGTACCTTATCACATGATTGTCACGTGACTTTAATATAAAAATACAGAAAAACTTACTACCGGATTCGCGCGGTGGGCCGGGTCACTACGAGATACCGTCTGATATAATGTCAAGGAACTGGGTTAAACAATTAGAAATCTAGTATGGCTGGCGAGCCACTTAGTTCTGCAATATTGTCAATGACACCACTGACAAACAACAACACTAGTACAGGTAGTACACGTTAGAATAATTTATGCGCCCATAAAACTGCCAAAACTATTTTATTGTTCTTTGCAACAAAGTGTAATTTTGTTTTCTCAGCACTTAAATCATTATACATGCCACACCTTTATGTTTTATGATGTAAACATGGTATAAAATCATTAAAAGCTAAACAAAAAAGTTACATGTAGAATTTATTTGTTTTTTAATTTGAAATATCAAAGGGGTTTGTAGTTCCCACTGCGTCCTTTCCTGCGGAAAACGAATCAAAATGGCTCTTTGAGTGAAAATGATTGCCGGCCCCTGAACTAGTCCCTTTACCCGTGTCTCTTTAACAATTGTTCCAACTCTATTTACTCACCCAGAAGCCAGAACTCATCTGTCCTCTCATTATGGCTATTTAGTTACTAGAACTGTGTGTGTTATACTGTGGGTGTTGGCTGAGGGATTGCTGCCTGGTTACTCTTGTAGGACAGAGTGTCATGATTGCGACTATGTTTGGGATGGATAAATTTTTAAAGCGGTACACTGATTAATGCGGCGCGTCAAATATATAGTCGTACCTCAATGTATAAGTGTCCCAACACGAGAAATTTGAGAGCGGGGGATATTCCGAATAAATTTTTGCCTTGAGATATGAGACAAATTTGAGATACAAGCATAGAAAACGGTTTTCGATGCAGCTGCTAGGTGACCGGGTGTGCAAGAGGCTGCTCCCGGGAGCAACATCGTAAGTGTGTTCTTAGTAAGCGAAATTCATAGCATCGCAAGTGTGTAACGCATTAAGCTCTTATGTTAAGGTATGACTGTACCAGTTATGCGCCGAGGTTAAATTCATTAATGCGATGTACCAATGAAATAATTTTTATAAATTGCTGTTTAACTCATTATTTAGCAATGTTCAAATTAATGGCAGTGGTTCAGTTTTTCAATAGTACATCGTGTCATATTTCTTTATGATAAATATGCCATTCCGAAATGAAACTGGCCGTGGAACACTGAAAATTATATATATAAAAAACAAATTATAAATAGTTAGACTTACGTCCTCATGATTCAAGCTTTTACGTCGGACAATAATAAATGGTGTTCATTAATCATAAAGCCAATACTCCGCTGAATCTTGTGCTATGTATGTTTGCACACAAACCTGTCTGAAAATTGACTGTCAAAATCTATTTGGTATGTAAACATTTGTCCAAAATCCTTTTTTGATGGACCATATCAGTAAATATACATGTTCCATACTTCCACTTCTTCTATTAACTCATCTCAGTTCTATTGGTTTCAGGTAGTAACTTGACAAGTTAGATGTAGCTATTATAGGATAAAACATTTTTGTTGAACCCTTCCATATAAGTCCTTTTGCCACCCGTTCCTTGTTCCCGCTAAATACATGTTAACTATTAGGCCGAAGGGTTGCCTTCCCGCTCTGTCAGTCCCCTATAGCCATGTTCCCATACAAGCTTGTGGTGGTACAGAGTGCCTCTCTGCTGATTGGAGCTGCCATGCTTATATTGCTACATGATTTGCTAACCCCATCTTGTTTGCACAGGCACTACGCATGTGGACAATTGCATGCCATCATCAGCAATAATCTGTCATTCACACAATCGCTCATTTCTTGAATAAAAAAGTTAGGCCAACGTATATATATATACATACATACATACCTATAAATGTATATATATATACATTTACATGTATATGCAATTTATATATTTTATATGTGTAATGTGTGTATATATTATATATATGTATAATGTGTGTGTATATATATTATATATGTATACACACTGCAGTCAAACCTCTGCATGTCATTATAATTTATTTAGTACCTGCTTCATATGTTAAACCTGTTGTACATTGGATAGATATTCCTGTAAGAAGGCAATGTGATTAGTTTAATTCATTCTACAGTTCAAAACTTGGTAATAAATTCTGCAGATATACACACAAAGCAGCAAATGCAATTCATTAACCAGTTGCTAATTTTAACCTTCTGTCTCCTCGCTTCCACTTACAAGAATGCAATGCTTTGAAATGTCATGTTTGCGGATTATTTCAGGTGTTCAATTAGATATTGGCTTAAATTTTGCATCTCATGTTGAAAAATGCATATGTTACTGTGATCAGCAGCATAAGTTTGACTGTATGCTTATGTCACTGCTCCACCAATATACTGAAACATTGAGCTCTCTCTTGTACCCAATCACTGTTCATACTATACTGTTCATACTGTTATATCCTTATAATCCATGTCTTTAGTTCAACATGTCAACGTCAGGAAACAATTTTAGGCGCTCATTAGTAGACTTTTTTCTGCAGTCATCGGCAGCACTTGAGGCTATGAGTAAAGATATGTTTTTGAGGATATTTAATGCCATGTTTTTTTATGAGATACTTTAACGTTTTGGCGGTCAGTATATGTTCTAAAGGTTTATATAGTCTAATAGGTTTTATATTTCGGCTACCAAGAATTCATCACAAATATCTATTGGCATTCACGATTTAGAACTCTTTCTATATTTTGCTACCGAGTTTGCTAAATTGTTAAACAAACAAGTTGTAAAGAACTTCCTCTATCAGCTTGAGGATAATTTCAGAGGTATCTGATCAAGGGATAACATGTGGCTATTTCTTCTTTATAATTTCCTCATCCAATGAATTTAAAAAGTATCTTTTTAGTCAGAAAACCTGCTCAGTTATGTTTCCTAGTTCTGGGTATTTATTTACCATTTTATTAAAAATCAAATTATGATCCTTAATGGGCTTCGACATTTGTCTTTTGAAAAGAAGGGGGTTGTGCTATGTTTATAATGGTTGATTGGTTGATTGGTTGATTTTGGCATTATCTATTTTATAAAAGCAAAAGCTAATAAGGTGTGATTTTAATTTCACATGAATCTTATGGATTCTTATCAATCATATTTTTTGGCTTGTCAGCCACCTTTGCTTATATCTACATTTGTCTTTTAACACAAATTTCAACTTTCATATCGACCTTTGACCTATCGACCTTTGTCTTAGACTTTCTACTGGATTTAAATGGCTAAAGTTGATTTGTAGACTTGCAGCACCCATAATGTACAAACTATTCAATGAGTCCGGGAGATGCCCAAGTGTAGCGGTTTTAGCGGTAACTGCTGGGCAGTGAAGTGGCATGCGCATAATGATGAGTCACATTCTATATGTTAAAATCATATGTCGAACAGTAAACTACAATTTGATCTCGCTGTAACTCAAAGTTATTGTAGCCACGACTACGCAATCCATGCGGGTGCCACCTTCTTCCAATCACCAGTCGTCTACTACTCCGGCGACTCCTGATGGAGATGTTAAAGCTAAATATCAGTCTCCAAATCATGAGAAACCAGCTCATCCCAAAATTGACCCGTGGGACACAAACCAGGTCAGTTGTGTTTCAACTTATTTGCCTCATTGATTTTGTTCAAAATCAGTATATGAATATAATTAATATGGGTGTATCATGTTTTGTGGTCGTAATACATTTGGACACCATTTGTGAATTAATTATCAAACCCTAAGTAGCCTCTTTTAATGGTCATATGTTGGCCATGTCATTCTTGACTGTTCCTTTAACAAAACCCTTGCACCCTACACATAGGTTTGGTGCCTCTTCACCCGCTGTCTCTAGGCTAACTGCCGAATAATGCCTACTCACCATTGGCTATGCACCTTCCACGATACCCATTTGTATTAAACCAATGTGTGCCGACAGAGTGTGGCACATTGCTAGATAGAGCAAACTAGCAGCAAACAAAGGGACTGCATTTGATGATGAATCTTAAATTTGCTTGAAAATTCTCGATTTTATATTTCATCTAATACGTGTGAAGCCTGATCTTCTTACCTATGAAACTAGAGGGCTGCTTCAACCACAGCGATTCTTTGCAATGAAGCAGCCTTATAGTCAACATATTTGGTTCATCGTGTTGCTTCACCTGAAAGTAATGGTTTAGACAGCCCAGTCTGTTTATTCCTTTAAAGATAAGAAAAATGCTGTTAGAGAATCTTAGAGCTAAAATGATTCTTATGAAGAAACCTTCATTAATGTAGGCTCAAATAAATGGCGAGATAGTCGATTATTTGGTTATGTAAAAAGCTTGTAGGCTAATAACTCTTTTTATGTTAGTTTGAACTATTGTCAAGTTTATGTTAATTTCTCCCACCCTTTCCTCCGTGTTATACACAATAGTACAGTAACTATTGAAAATCTGGGGTGCACTGAGCCTCCGAAAAAAGCGGTACGAGATAACGTAGGTTTACTGTATTCATGCTTTAATTAGATTAGCTCATGGTCAATGGTTATATTTGAACCAAAATTAGAATAGTTATAACTAAGGAAGATTATGGAAAGGAAAGCAAAAAACAAGGTTTTGTTATCGTTGTCACGTTTTACTTTTTTAGTTGAGGTTCACGCTAATCAATGACTTTGGATTATGCATTTTATGTGAAAAATTAAAAAATAATGTCTCAAAGGCCTTTAAACATCGGGTTTTAAAAATCTTTCGAAAGTGTTCAAGGCAAATGTTGTTACAATGAGCTTTAGTCTGTCTAGTGAACCCTTCTTTCTGTTTTTATGTAAATAAAATAAAATATTCCTACTAAAATTAATTTTATTTAGCCGGTCAAGATAATGGATAGTGTTTCATGCTTGGAGTGGGTTCGAAGTTGCCCACTACTGATAAATTGGCAACCTACCATTTTAACAATTCAGAGTTGCTTTATAGATCTTTCCAAGATTCCTGATGCATCCCTCAAAGAGTCAACTAGTTGCATTAAAAAGTAGATATTTTATCAGCGTTGTGCGAGCAAGCCGTCCTTGGCATGTTAATGTATGTAGATGCAAAAAGTCAAGCAGAAACCATAGTGAGTCGAAGAAAAAAGTTTTTTAGCCAAGACTCGCGTGGTTGTAAGCTAAATTTTTTTACCTCCATTGGGAGAGCATAGCAGAGTAGTAACGATTCCAGGTACTTTGCTCTTTCCTAGTAAAACTATTTAATTTCTTGTGGCTCATATTGACTAGCCTACAAAGCCTTAAACCAATTAGAATCTTGAGGCAACAGCATCAGATCGCAGTCTGTAAATATACAAAAGGACATGTTCGGCCGTTCAGCTGCCTCTTACCAAACCAGCTTCATTTTTGTCTTACATAAAAGTTCATTGTTGATTTGATGATTGTTGGGGCTGGTTGAGAATGAATATGATGTACGCTTGAATTTGTTGAACGTTTTATATCATGAAATTTCTTTCATAATAAGAAGTGACGTTTTTCAGAAAAACAGCAGAAAATTTTGCATGAAGAGCCTGTCCTAAGTAGAGTTGCTATTGAACGCGCTCCCATTTGACTTATCCCAGACATTAACAACAAACCATCTTTGGCATATGTTTATTATCTGAAATATCACACAGATTTCTATCCCACTTGATTGCCATAAATCTATTAACTATGCTATAAACTGGCCACCAATGAGTTTTATTTGTCAGGTGATAATTGGGAATATAAAACGATAAACAATACAGTGTAATTATAATTATTTAACTCTGACTTCATCTACTAAAATAAAGCAACACTACTCAATATGAATGCGTGAAGTTGTGAGTCATAATTCAGGTCGTAAACTAAGATTTCGGAAGATGCTTAAATTTTGTTTTAATAATTCATTTGATATTGAAATTAAAAAAGCATATATGATATTTCTTTGTCATGAAGTTGTTTTCTAAAAGAAATGAGCTTTAGGTGAAAATTTATGAAAGCAAGGGTTTTTTATCGCTGCATTTGAGTCGAGTAGAATATTTATTGAACAGCTTGCTAGCTGTTAGCCTTCTGTAGTCAGTCACTTGACCATTTGAACTCGTTTATCAGGTTGTACTGTATATAGCCTTCACGTCTTGCTTATCAACAAATTAATAGTTACCACAGTATAGATCGCTATAGAACGAGAAATGTGGTTTGTGTTGCACGATTTTGTTGAGTATTTTGTTTGTTCTATTGATAGCGTCTGGTGAGTGCAGGCTAACGCATTAACCTATTTGCTAAAATATTTTATATACAGAAGTTTTTTAGTTTAAAGCTCTCAGTAGGTTGTGTAACATTGCGGATGGTAGCTCTTTATCCTAGATGTTTGACGTGTAGATCTCTTATGTTTTGCTTGCCATAACAGCTGCGAGTTATTATCTCGAGAGTATAGTCTGCAAAGTACTAACTATGCCCCAGTCTCCTAGCACAAATTTAAGAAGCAGAGATTATTTTTTATTGAGATGAGTGAGTGCAAAAGTACTTTGAAAATGTATTCATTCAACACACAAGACAATGAGATGATTGCAGAGGTTTTGCAGTTTTATCTTTGCAAGCGCAGATTTGCCCTTTGTTCCTTTTAAAAGTACTCCTGTGGTCGAGTGGTTACAGGAAACAGTGTTTTATGTTTTCACTGGTGTCATAACTAATTTCTTTGCAACATCCTTGGTCTGTCCTTTGCTTGACTCTAATTTTGTCCCATGAAGAATTTCCACCAAAAAGTTTAACCTGCTTGGCTGTTTGAACGCATCAGTTTTAGCATTCTACTTAAATTACTTTCAAACTTTGAAATTGTGTATGTAAATATTATATATAATTTCAAATTTCTCAGCCAGTCCATATATATATTTAAATAACAATGCAAATTTTGTAAATTTGTTTAAACATTTTGGAACAAAGGCTTTTCCGATAAATAATGTAATAACAAAATGAAGAGTAGAGTGAGCATAATGTTATTTTGTGTATACAAGGAGAAACATGAGAGTTGCTCTTATAGTATCAAGAGGTAAAAAACTACAAAGCCTGACTTTTTCATGTCCATCTGGGCAGACATGCAGCAGTTTTCTTGGTGTCAACGTAAAATAGCCACAAACACCATTTTCACAAAACCGTTGCGGGTAATTGCCAAAGATCTCATAGTCTTTGAGAAAAGCCTCTTTGGGATATCACCTCAACAGAGTTTTTAGGTTTTACCTCGGTTCCGTGACCTTGGTACCTCCTTTCAACCCGCAATTGCTGTTGATAACAAGGCATTGTCATGCCTATGAAAGCTCGGCAAGCCAACAGCTGATCTTCTAATCTTACCTTGCTTGCATGGCCATTGCTTCTGCTTGTATCATCTGCTTGTATCATCTGTCAATACCTTTTTCGAATCAAGATGTGTTTGTTTGAAACCTTTCAAATATTTGTTGATATGCTTGTCAGTATTAAAGCTCCTTCCACCACTCACACCTTTAGCTCCGTTGAATCTGCACTGTGTGCTGCTCCCACTTGTCAACCACCCGATTTACTAACCCTCTAACGCGCGTCTCACTGTTGTTGTCATGTTGTCTCCTTCAGTCCTCCCACGCAAAGACGCCGAGCTCTGTTGTGAAGAAACAACCACCGCCTTCTGCCTCTCCAGCCTCCACACCCAATAGCACCAACTTCCATCGCCGTAATACTATACAGGTACAGACTGGTAAACTCCTAGGGTGCTGCCTGCCTCGGTCTTATACCCAAACGGCCCCGCCCCCGTCCTGTAGTTGCTTAGGCATAGCTCCATGCAGCCTAGTTACGCAGCACATTTCTTGGTTATTTTTGTTAGTTTAGCTTCAGCAACCATGGCATCTCTAGCTAAGCTTTCCTCCTCGCGCCACCCTCTTTATGCGCCCCTTTATCCGTTTGTGATCTGTCAGTCACTGTCAACTGTTGTCTATCCATTGTTGTCTCTAGAGTATGTGTCTCCTCCATCTATCATACCTTTCTACTGCCTGGGGCAGCATCATGCATTGCCTGACTGAAGCTGTTTCTCCTAGCAGGTGACCAAAAGAACTGACAGAGATTCTGTCACCAATGGAAGTGATGTGAGGCCAGCAACCCAAGGCGCTGCTGGTGATTCATCTGGCCGTGGCAGCATCTCAGCGAGAACTAAAATGCCTCCAATTAATTCTCCATCAAGTACAGGTGGACCAGTAACCATGACCGCTACCAAGTCTGCAACAATTGGAGACATGCCAACAGATGGCACGGAGTCCAGGTCAGCAGTTTAAACTTTCTAAAATATCTCGTCTCTAAACAAAATATTAGGCTGTTCATGCGTATATACGTATACAGTGGAACCTCCAAATAAGGAACTAATTCGTGCTAGAAACCGTTTTGTAAGTAAAAAAATTTCATAATTAGAAACCCACTTGGAAACCCACGTAACCATAGACTTGCCCTAATCCATTTGCAGTCCTTACAAAACTCGGGGTCAACATTTGCATAAATTATAAATACTCATACATCTAATGGTTAAAACCTATAACAAATAAACAACAAATATAAAAAGTGCATATAGAAAAAAAAACAGAAATAACGACTAAAAACTATGAACTGCATGTTTATTTGTTTGCCTATGACATTGGCCGGCGAGGCTTAGTGAAGACTGTCAGGAGTCGAAGGGCAGTTGGTCAAAACAAGCAGGTGCTGTAGTGTTGCTTTGGTTTTGTTTTGTTCAGAATAAATGTTTTTAAGAACGTCAGTAAAAATGTTTACTTATGTCAACACAAACTAAAAAACTATGCCATCATACAAAAAACACAGAACTTGAACAGCTAGAAACTAAAGTTATCCTACTCTGTATGTGATATATGACAACTCCAAATTATACAACGGATGAAAAGATAACACTCGCCGTTTACAACCTTTTGTTAGCAAATGAAACTGAGCGAACCACGTTGTACATCGTATCGTACTCATGGGAAACCAATGGGCCAAGATACGAAACAAAAAGAATTGTCAAATTACAAAAGGCTTTTTGTATGTTGAAACATCTGTCGCGAGTCGAAGCAAAGTTTCTACCAAAAGACATTTCGTAACTCCAAACTTTTGTATGGAGATTTTTTCATAAGGTTTTGCTATATATAAAAAATTTTGTTTAAAAGTTTTGGGTTAAAGTGAGTATACACGGCCAGTATATATATATATATATATATACTGGCTATTTTTAGCGTCCTATTGGTCAATATGTTATTTAGCATATGCACATTTCAACAGGTAATTGTTTTAATAATCGTTATTTTGCAAACAACTTATTTAAATTTGTTAATATTTTATATAATTATTTTATGGTTATATTTATATCATCTCATTATATGTAACATTAAGTTTCTCGAGTCTTTCTTCGTTAAGTACATTAACCCAAAACTTTTAAACAAAATTTTTTACGTTTACAAGGTTTACAGTGTATACAGAAGAACCAGAGAAAAAAAAACATGCACTCACATGTTGCCTTGCTTTTGCAACAGATTTGCAGTTGCGCATAACTCTATAATCGAGTTGGTATACTATACTCGAAGTCGATGGGAGTGTTTATCTTATAAAAGCAAGCGTTAATGGAATAAATGTGTCTGTTTTATGCTCAAGTTCTGTTTTTAGTTCCTTTTCTACGAACAACTCGGGCGCATCTATGAGGACAAATCCAGCAAGGCCTAATCAGCCATTCTCAAGGACCCACAGAGGGCGACAAACATTTGCTGGTGGGAAAGTCAAACAAACACCTGTCTCAGGGGTAAGATGCTACTTATCATTTCTCGTTTGTATTTTAGAGACTTGGTCTTGCCTAATATTGCATGTTAGTCATACTGTTATTTATCCGTTGTGTCTGTTTCTCGTCTTAACCCCTTTTTCTTGATCTTTAGTCTGCTTGGTCGTAGATATTTTGTCAGTAGTCGCCCTGACCGAGAGCCTTCTCTCTTGATGCCCATTTTCTTTTCATTCTCCACAAAGGGAATCCAAATTATATTCATGGCTACAGCAACATTTACAGTCAGTCAGCTAGGTAAACTAATGTTTTTTTTTCGACCATGATGGTCGACTGTCATGATGGCCGACTGTCATGGCTGAATGTCATGGCCGACTGTCATGGCCGATTATCCTTTAATTTATAGGCTGAATCCGCTTCCAATAATGAGCCGTCAAATTTCTTTCAAAAGATTACACGGAAGTTCCGATACAGGTGCGTATAGACTATGTGATTAACCTCGCGGGTGCCGCAAGGCGCCTGCATTGTGTGTCTTCCTCAGTAATCTTTAGCAATAGATCTTAAAATTTCTTCGTTGTTGTACACGTTGCACGTAGTGTAGATGCTGCACGTCTTTGTGTTCCGTTTCACTGTTGTGTCTCTGTGTATACACGCGCAGTGTCTCATCTACATGTAGAATCATGTTATGAGCCTTCTCCTTTCCTTTCTATCATCCGTTAGCAGGCCTTCACTGCGTCATTTCAGTTCATAGAGCCTTGGCGAGCGAGAGCAGTAAAAGGTTGCTATTCTATTTGTCTTCTTTTTGCTTTTTTATATCGCTACTGTTCTTCTATTACGCATAGCATTCACATCGCTTGTGCTTCCACTTACCGCTTGTTACCAGCTTAGTTTTCCAACCTTTTCACGCTATCAACTACATCAATGCAACCTACCTATCGCAGTTTTAGGATTCAAACCATTTAAACGAAATTAGTAAAGTGAACACGAAAGGTCAGTAAAAACTCTATTTTGTAAGCTCACCTCCTCTAGCCTATTCCTTGTCACTTTCAAAATACATTACCATAGTTATGATGGTGCGCCGTGATATTAGCATTTTCTGTCTAGTGTTTCTTTACCCATTAATCCAAAATAATCTGGTTTGCACAGCTGTTCCGGTATTAACAAATCGGATGCTCTGTATCATGTGTATCTATTCAGCACATCCACCACACTTGCCTGGTATTTGAAAAGTTCATGGCAAGATTAATACGGACTCACACGGTTTCTGCATTTTAAACAATTTCTTGTGTCGTACACACTTCTTGCAGCTAATATTTTGCGCCTTCTCTTCTAATAGGTCGCTGGACTAAAGGTGTTTGGTCTAGCCCTCAACAAGCCTTGCATGTCTTCATTTTTCCTCTAACTGGTTATAGTGCCAATGCATGCCACCATAGATAGCTGATAGAGGACAAGGGCTGAGGCAGTGGACTGAGGAGGACCTCTCAACTGGCTGGTGGGACGGTGGGGCTACCGGGTCTTACTCTCTCCTCGTATATATTTACCAACATTTTACTATTCACTCACCGCTAGTAACATACCTAACTCACTCAAGCCTTGCCTATGTAACCTGTCATACCTACTCTTCACTGACATAACCTCTCATGCCTTGCCTACTCTTCACTTGCATAACCTGCAATGTCATGCCTATTTTTCACTGACATGACCTGTCATGCTACACCAGCTCTTCACATGCCGTAACACCTGTATTTGAATGCCACTTTTGTTTGAATGCCACCTCTTTTTGATCGCCATAATGGGAATAGGGTTGAAAAATAGATCGCCACCCTTAATTGAACGACACTATTATTTAACCGATACTATTTTACATTTTTAATTTTCACGAACCCACAATAGCAAGTGATCAGTAAAAGTGTTCACAATACTACTAATAATGACTCGATTACATCAATAACCTTCAATTCGTTCGTTGTTTTTGTTCGTATCGAAGTTCATTTTCCAACACCAAGTTTTCAGGTTTTTCCGTTAGAAACTTTGATTGCAGCACCATAGAAATAATTAGCTGTAGCAGGCAATAAGCAGTTCCTTTTGTGACACCGTCTTGATACTTGGATGTATGTTGGAAAAAGTTTTTACATATATGGTGGAAAATGTGCTACTATTTTGAGGCCATTTTGATTACACGTGGTTTCTCTTTATTCGCTATTGAAGTTTCTATTCAAAGTAGCACTGCGTAAAAAGTTTTTCTCGGCTAAAAACTTGTTTGGATGCTAAGATCGACTAGCTCAGCTGTGCAGAAGTTGGGTTGAGGTCAGAAGACACTGTAAGGTACTGAACAGCCAGAAGAATGCAAAATGGTTTTACACGAAGGCAACAATCAGAACGCAATTTGGCCGAGCCAACGATGCTAATATTTTTGTTTTGAAAATGTTAATATTTGTTTTAAAATGTTAATTTCTGTTACTGCATGTATTATAATTATGGTTTGTTTATGTCACTTGTTCTTGAATATATATTTGTAGCATTTGATAAATTATTATTATAAAACCTATAAATTTGTATATTTATAGCATATTATTTAAGAGCATGATTGCAGTAATCTGAAATCAGCTTAGTCTGGATCGATGCTTGTAACTCCTGTTCTATTGCACAAAAAAGCCAGTTTTGGCTGCGAACTGTAACAAACATATCAATGAGTTATAAAGTTAGTTATAAAATGAAAATATACTTTCAAACTTGAAAGCTCCAACAAATCACAATGCAGGCTACAAGATTAACGTTGGTTAATTCCAAGCAATATATATCAACTGGTAAAAACATCACCTTCTTTAGCATATTTATTTAACAAATCTGCGACAAGTTGGAGGTAAGTTAGCAAATTTCTTGCTTCCAAAAGAGCTAATGTCGCACCGCCCGAAGGAGAGTGTAAAATATAAGCGACATGCGATTCGCCTGTGTAAACTTAAATTTATCTTCTCAACATCCTGATAAGGTGTTTGAAAAATACAACACCACCCTTTATTTGAACGTCACCTTTAATAAAATGTCACGTTAAAAGAATGGAAAAAAATAGAGGGCCATGGCATTCAAATTTAGGTTTTACGGTATATAACCTCCTATGCCTACATTTACACATATAACCTGCCATGTGTATTCTTTGTATAACCATCATACACATTCTTCACTTGTACAACCTGTCATACTATGCCTACTCTTCTTATATGCAGCCTATCATGCTGTTCCTGTTCTTCACACTTAATTTAACCTCAATCGCTTGCTTCAAGTCTTTCTCTATGATTGGCTACACAAGTTCTGCTTAGAGGCAAGCAGTCTTTTCAGATGCATCAATTTTACCTCAAATGTCGGGGCTGGTCTTTCTAGTAGAGCATGTCCTCGTCATTGGTTAGTTTTGAAGTCTGATTTCTTAGGCTATTAACGCTGGTTTTATCCGCCTCAAGTCGTACTAACTCATTGCTTTGTAATCCACTTGCAAGTGTGAACGACTGGCTAGACAATGCTCACGAACTGCCACGCTTTTCTCACTCAGTAAAAGTCCTGGATAGGATTGCGTTGCTTTGCCTCATTGCAGTCTCCTTCCTTGTCGTCACTTGTTATCCCACAGTCCGTTTCATAGGCATTCATCCAATAATCGAGCTTCTCTCAACCATCTCTACTCCTTGCTTCCCCTTCTGTCCTGCATGGAGAGTAAGCCCTAGCGCACTGCCAGCCCCTGTCAGTGCCTCTCCCTTGTCTGTTACAGCAAATTCTTCCGTAGGTCGGTGACTGGTGACAACCGGTCGCCAATGACGACGGGAAGCGGCAGCTTGGAGACTGGCCAGGAGGCTGGTGTTCCTTCAGGTACATCATCAGTCATGTCTGATAGCCCACCCGGCTCTAAACCGAGGTCATTGCGTTTTACATGGTCGATGAAGACTACGTCTTCTATGGAACCAGCTGAGATGATGAAGGAAATACGAAAGGTGAGAGAGACTATTAATTTTTTGATATGTGCAATAACCAGAATAAAGGTGGATTGCTGATGGCCGTCGTGCCATGAGTTTGTCTGTAGACATATTACTCGCCTTCCTCTGTTATGCAGGTGCTTGATAAAAATAACTGTGACTATGAGCAGAGAGACAAGTTTTTGCTCCTCTGTGTACACGGAGATCCCAATACAGACTCTCTTGTCCAGTGGGAGATGGAAGTGTGTCAGCTACCTAGACTCTCACTCAATGGCGTTCGTTTCAAGAGGATCAGTGGTACATCTATTGGTTTCAAGAACATAGGATCTAAGATTACCAACGAGTTGAAGCTATGAGATAGCTGATCAGACATGTTTGATTTATGTACAGAGCATCGTTGCCACGATCGTATCCACTACTCTGTCGCCAAGAGATGTCCTTCCGCTTCCCCTAGGATTATTCTCCGTGATCTCCGAGCAAGGACACGTCAAGACTTTCCTGTAAGCGTCCAGCTGGGATGAGTAGAGTGTCAGTTGAGGCGGTTTGGTTGTCAACATGTCACTTTAGACTCGTCTGACTAATATATATATATATTCGTTATATTCATTTGCTACTCAGCTATACACTAATTTGGTATTATAACATTTCAAACAAGCACCATCATGGATATCTACTGGTTTGCATAATGGTTAAAGTGTGCTTGTGTAAGCTCCAGTTAAAGCCTTGTCTAGGGCCATCCTCACACTATTTCACAGCGTATGCGCGAGGCTAGGTGTTGTCAATTATTTTTGTGTTTATATGACATGCTGGTGTGTAATGACTATAGATTTATACTTAGTTTTGTACACTGATTGCATGATATTCGATGTGTCCTAAACCATCAGTACAATTGTCTATTCTCGGCTTCAGTATGACGGCACAAAGAAGATGAGGAACACCCGTGTATAATTCTTTGTGGAGTTGTGTACATTCTCCCATCTTTATAGTTGATGTCTGAAGCGTGTAGTCATGACTCGTCAGTCTGTATGTGTGCGCTGTTCCATCTATAAAGAATTTATAACTGCGAAACGAGTGCTTCCTATTGTTTTTACACACTCGCATTTGCTGATGGTCTAATCTTTCTTGACTTTGGATAAAGCCATATGAATATGGTTTCAATAATACTTTAATAATATAATGCGTACACTAGGAGCGAGCGAAGCTCAACCATTTAGATTATACACATGTGACTGCACTCACGTTTTCACTTCTATATATTTTCATCTTTTCTATCCGTTGTGCAGCCAAACTTGATTCATTTATTTAAGAAAAATAAATATTTGAGTTGATAACTGCACCTATCATTCAGAAATTGAATGTTACTTGCCTCGTAATACATGTATAGTAAATTTATTATATTTCATAAACGCCTGATTCCATCACGTCTTGGTGACATTGGATGATCAGTTTTGCCCCTAGTATCTGTTGTGGTCAACTTGTAGGGGTTGTTGTGTTGGGGTGCAGTATTTTGCATTAATGTGATTTAAGGCGTATTACATTGCTGCAAAAACTGTGACAGGGATGCTGGGCAGCAGCAGCAAAATATTTCTATCCATAATGTTCATATAATAAGACTAAACTAAGCTCCATGCTGTTGTTGGGTACTCTGCGCCAGTGAATCTGCCATTATTAACTTTTCTCAAATACTCATATAATATAAAGAATGTATATTGTGAGTGTACAGTTGGACGGCTGTTGTAGAAAATAATACTTTGATAAATAAACAGCAATTTTTACAAAAAAAAACACATACAAATGACAATGAATAGTTTACAATCTAACCACAGGGTTGCATTATATGAGTTTGTTTTACTATGAGTATAGCATCAGATGAGAGGTTTTGCGTGAGCTGAAATCTTCCAATTTGCTTCTGTAGTGTGCAGGTCGTTATTGTTCCGCTACATCTGGCTCCATGTTGCCTCCTTTGAGAGCAATAAGGTTGTCACATATTTGTGCTAGCTCGGCATTCTCATTGATCTATAAGTATACTAGCTGGTTATTGACTAGCCTAGGCTTAAGCTTCATAGGTTTGAACAACTACAAAACAAGCAACTATTAAGTAAACAGTTATGCTAAAAAACTCTTTCAAAGCAAACATTAAATAGTAGTGGGAGTGTACAGACGCGTAATGTCTTGTGATAGCCAGCTTGTGAGTGAGCAATTAGTGTAGAGACAGGGATGCTTGGTTATGCAGCTAAGTCAAAGAGATTTTGAGTTTTAAGACTGAAAACAATGTGCTCCTTATCGCTATCCCTGTTTTTTCTCCCTTTGTTTTTCTCATCTCTACCCCTTTCTCACTCTGTCTCCACCCCTTTCTCCTATCCTACTATTTTTGTCTCGACCTTTTTGTCCTGTTTTTTCACCCCCTCTCCTCCCTTCTCTCCTTCCCGTTTTCACCTCTTATGTTACCCATTTGCTCCATTTTTTATCATTTCATATGGCTTACCTTTTGCTGTAGCTGTTGGTTTACACTTTGAGAATGTACCTCTGACTTCTTAAGAGCCATTTGCAGTCGCATAATCTCAGCCTTACAACTGGTTTTAGCTTTCTCAACTTCGCCCGCTGCTTTAGACAGTTTCTCTTGTGACTCTGTTCGAAGTTTCTGTAAAACATAAACAGCCGTTCAATAACTCACGCATCTTTCAAACATCTTTAAGGCCTTGAGAAAACTATTGCTTTGAAATACCTAATCGATTAGTAGTATTGTAAATATGTTAACTTCTACTATAATTTTAAATGTGAGCTAGGAATATAAATGCTATCTACTTATAATTGCCATTATCTGTGATCTCATAGTTTTGTCATGGTCAAAGAAACTGAGCGATATCTCTGATCCTAAGTCTTTTTACTTAGGCAATCACGCGCATGTTTTACTAAACACATAGTGTGGGTGTTTTACATGAGTTCAAATGGCTTTTGGCAATTGTAGATGTATAGTTAGCTCAGTTATTATAGTTACCTAGTTTTCGTTGGTGAAGAAAATATATGCATATAAAGTTAACTTGTTTTGAGAAATACTCAGTGTGTACTAAGACCTTCATAGGAAAAAGCAAATATTACTTTATGAGTACACCATGATTCATTCAATTCACAGCATGAAAACCTTACGGGATCTCCTTTATAAATACAGTCAAACATGGATAACTCGCTCATGGATAGCTCGAACACATGGTTAATTCGAACGGTTTCTTTGGTCCGTTCCCACATAATGATAAATTGCTATAGATAACTCGAACTCAACACTGTTAATTCGAACTGTGTTTTTTGCCCAACGGCTACCGAAACGGTTGTTATCGCTTTAGAAAATCACTTTATTCAAAGCCATAGAGGTAAACCTCATCTTTTCGTAATTCATAAGCGTTGTTATTACCACCATCGGCAAAATATTTTTGTCAACGACTTTTCTAAAGGTTTGGTCAAATTTGATTTATACTGCTATACGATGAATAGCACGGGCTTGCCGGGTCACGCGTGCAAGGATTTTCGCCACGCACATACAAAACAAAAACAGCATGTTGTTTTGTATGTGCGTGGCGAAAATCCTTGAGTGCGTGACCTGGCTAGCCCGTGACGAATAGTTTTCCGACGTTGATTCCGTGTTGAATCAACGCCAGAATGTTGAATGTTTAAAACGTCTTAAAAATTGTTGTAATTAAACGTATACGTTGTCTTAGCTAAAAAAAACTTCATCGTTTGACCTAAACACAGAATACGGGTGTACATTCAATAAGTATCCATTCAAAAAGCGTGAGTGATATACAAAGTACCGTAAAACCTCGTAAAACTTTTAATTGAACTGCCTCGGAGTGTTGCTCTTAACGAATCCCAGGTAAAGTAAGGTAATCTTTGCATAAACTTTAAGAAAAATCGGCAAAATTGATCGTGGGTAAAACGCTCAAAAGAAAAAGATGTCTTTTCTTTTGAGCATTTCAACAACGATCAAGTTTGGCCAATGTCAATTTAAAAAACGTCCTGGCAATAACATCACCTCAAACAACAAACCAATCTCAAGTGATAGAAAAATCTCTATACTTTTTGATAAAAACGTTTTAAACTTTACATTAGAAGCATTTAATTTGAAACAAGCCATTTGTGCTTTTGATTTATATTATAGTTTGTATATGTACATGTATCTACTAATAAATAAGTAAATACATGGACTTGTGACAGTGCTCTAATAACTTGAACGCTCTGATAATTCGAACACTTTTGCTCGGTCCCGTGAAGTTCGAGTTATCCATGTTTGACTGTACTATAAGTAATCACAAAGCATTAACACAAATTCATTATATAAAACTGGGTAAAAACTAAACTGTAGAAAAACCACATTATTAAAGTAACAAAAAAAGAGGTTTATAAGGTTATTTACCTTAAAGATACCTAAGGTAAGTAAGTATAGGCTGAACCAAGCGTAAGTTTGCAGCTGGAGATATAATTGATGGAAATACTCAAAGTAATATAAGAATAAATTTTCTTCTCTAAGTGAGATCAGATGCAGCTCAAACTAGCTTAGCAGAAATGTTTTGCCTACTATATTGCTGCTAACTATATTACTACCTACTATATCACTACCTACTATATTACTACCTACTATATTACTACTTACTATGTTACTGCCTACTATATTACTACCTACTATATCACTACCTACTATATTACTACCTACTATATTACTACCTACTATATCACTACCTACTATATTACTACCTACTATATTACTACTTACTATGTTACTGCCTACTATATTACTACCTACTATATTACTACCTACTATATTACTACCTACTATATTACTACCTACTATATTACTATCTACCATATTACTACTTACCATATTACTACCTACTATATTACTACCTACCATATTACTACCTACCATATTACTAACTATATTTTTGTTCCTTATTTTTTATTTTGATCATTCTCTGTGCTTTCATTTCCAAACTATATTACATTGTATCGAGGAATATTGAAAGCTCTACATAAAAATTGATTTGGATGTAGAGTCAAGTATTCATTTGAATTTCATGTTACATGTTAGACCATTCATCGAGTTGAGGCGACCACGAGTATGTTTTGTTGTAGTTACCATGCGTATAGCCATTTGAGCCTGTTTACATGCTAAACAAGGACAATGATCATTTTGCAAAACCAAAGTAACATACATCGGAGAACATTTTACGATTGCCAAATGATAGATTCTCAAGTTTAAAGGAGTATCATTAAAAACATCACGAAAAATGAACCAACATTGTTGCAGATGTAGATATATGATCAAGGATGTATGTATACAAAGACAACTAAGAATGTACAAGTTTACTTACATCAAAGCTTTTAGATGAGGTGCGTATCTGCTGCTTGGCATCAGCGAGTTCCTCCTTCAACCTCTCGTCATTTCTCCGCTGACTTTGCAAAGCTTCTCGTAGTTTGTCATATCTTTTGTGTAACTCTGTGAAGGATTTTTCGACCTGATGTAGATCATCGGCATATTGATCTCGTTCAGCGCGAAGTGACGTAATAATTTCAGGTGATACTTCCCCGTCATTGCTTTCAACCTGTGTCGCTGATTCCTATAAAAAGAGTGAGGGTAAATCCCATTTTGTGCTGCATCGTATCCAAATTTTAATAAAACATTGTAACTCTAAGACGTCAATTACATTGTGTAAAAGAGGTAAAAAAACTTCCTTCAATCGGGAATCTGTTAGGCATCCCTTAGCAATATGCCAAATACCTAACTCACACAAACTTTAACAGTTTACACCGAAAATGATGGCTCATGTTATGGTTAGCCGCCTTTGTGGTTATTGGTTGTTGCTGGTTATAAAAAGATAGTCATGGATAACCAGATTAGAATTTATCCGCAATCTATCTAAGTATGTTTAAGTATGGGTAAGTAGTACCAATTACCTTGTCATTGAGTAACTCGGTCATAGATTTATCATATTCCGCAGCCATGTCATTACATCGTTGTCGCAGCTCCATAACAAGCTTCTGTGAGTTTGATAATTCTGACTTGCTTGCTTGCAGCTAAAATTAAATTTAAATGAAATATTTGCAAGGTAGAGGTCTATGGTCACACGAATAAACTCATATACATACATTAATCGCAGCCTGATGAGTGCCAGGCACATACCTGTCAACTCTCATGCATTGGGCGTGAGACTCACGCAATCACCCCAAAGAAAAAATGAAAATGCGTGAGAAATGAGTGAGATTTTTGCCCCAATTTCCACAATTTTATATATACTATCATTGATACATCAATTGCCCCAAAACCAAATCTCACACATTTCCCCACTCTTGGGTTGGCAGGTCTGGCCAGGCATGAAACAGCATTGTAACTGCCTCGAGAAATTTTAGTCATACCAAACACCGTCTAGTTTTATTATAATCAACTCTTGTAGTTTGGAGTTTTATTTTCTTCTTGGCTAGTGTCTACATGTCTTATTAAGATATTTTATCCTCATTTAACTTGAGTAGCATTTAACTAAACTAACTAGCAAGCAAACTAAAAGCAACTAACTAAACTAACATTTTTCCAAAAGAAAACCTGTATTTCAATATATTTGCTCAAATATTATAATCTTTAATATCCAAATAGCAATGGCTTGTGAAGCCATAGTACATACATTATTCACGCCAAAATAGCTGCTTTCCTCAGAACCATTGTTCGTAAAGTATGGGTGGCTATATTTATTCTACGTACCCTTTTGTCCCATTCTCTGTCTTTGGCAAGTATTCTCGATTGGTAGTCAAGTTTAATTTCTTGGATTTCCTGATTATATTGTGCCCTGATTTTGTCTACCTCTTCTGCACTATACAGTCTGTCTCGGCCAGTCGATGACATTCCATTCTAGAGAGCATATAGTAGTTGGGTTTACCATAGAACATTGTAGCCAGCTAGCTGCATCGTATGCATTATGTATTGAGGCCAGGCTGTAAATTTTAAACATGTCACCACTAAACATTTCATTTCTCATTGCACAAGGAACTAATGCATTAATCATTGCATGAAACACTAATGCATTACTCATTAAGATTAACTGATACATTACCCAATGCACAATACACTAATGCATTACTCATTTCACAAGTAATTAGTTCACTGCTCATTTCTCCTCATTAGTGCATTGCTCTTGCATAAGGCACTAATGTATTACTGTAAGCATTATATCAGCACTAATGTAAGCAGTACTGCATGAGTGCACTACTGTAAGCATTATATCAGCACTAATGTAAGCAGTACTACATGAGTGCACTACTGTAAGCATTATATCAGCACTAATGTAAGCAGTACTACATGAGTGCACTACTGTAAACATTATATCAGCACTAATGTAAGCAGTACTACATGAGTGCACTACTGTAAGCATTGTATCAGCACTAATGTAAGCAGTACTACATGAGTGCACTACTGTAAGCATTATATCAGCACTAATGTAAGCAGTACTACATGAGTGCACTACTGTAAAAGCTTTGTAGAAAATATGAACGTATTCTCTAGAGCCATACTGAATGCATTGTTATTAACATCTCTAGAATAATAAGGGTAGCGCTGCTTTTTTAGGCACATAACGACTGCGACATACATGCATGGTCATTTGTGTTTTATTAGAAGCAATGAAATCTTTTGTGCGTGTTTTGAAACCCAGTCAGTGTCAGACAACAGGTCATCACTAGGTGCACTATTTTCTGCAGCACACTTTAAATGACAAGAGCTTTGGTTGTAAATTCAAGTTCTTAGATTTTGGTGCCGGCTTAATCCATTATAAGCAGCCTCATTTATTCACACTGATTGACATCACAAACTATCTTGTCTCATGCATATTACAGATAAAGAAACAATGTAAAGAGACAATGTATGTTTCACATTTGCATAAGCAAAAAACTTTTAACAATGCCTAGTGTTTAATGGGCTGCAATCAAAAAAACCCTTCCAATGATAAAACTTTCATTATATTATTACCACTAGCGTCATGTTTAAAGATTATTACTAGCTGAACATAGACTACTAACTGATCATAGGTTACTAGCCGATCATAGACTACTAGCCGATCATAGACTACTAGCCGATCATAGACTACTAGCCGATCATAGACTACTAGCCGATCATAGACTACTAGCCGGTCATAGACTACTAGCCGATCATAGACTACTAGCCGATCATAGACTACTAGCCGATCATAGACTACTAGCCGATCATAGACTACTAGCTGATCACAGGCAACTAGCTGATCACAGGCAACTATGAAGTTGAAGGTCCCTTGCCTCAGAATGGACTCAGACATTCTCAACCAAGATCCCAAAGCCGTTGTTTGTGCAACAATGGCTCTTAAAAACATGCACAGCTTCTGCTAAGCAGACATCATACTCGGTCTTTGAATTGGTATTTTTATGTCTATTCCACTGAAGTTGCTGCAAAGCTGAAAGATAATACTTAATGCTGAGAAACTAAATGTGTTTATAGATATTTGCTGCTTAATATGCTCAAGTTGTATCTCCAATCTGCCTGACCATCCATTACATTCCTACTTCCCCAAAAAATCTCTACGCCTTATACCAGACACCAACATCTTGCCAATTTACACTATCGAACAGCGTTATTCAAACAAATCTTTCTCTTTCAATACACATAATTGACTTTATGGTTTTTGTTTTCATCTCATGATCTTATTTGTTCAGAGCGGCATTGACCTTGGCATTGACCTTAGTATTGACCAATGGCAATAAAGTTAATATCTATCTAAGGTGTGTCAAGTTAAATTACCTGATATATGTTGGAACTTGAAGCCGACTTCTCTCTTGAAGCTTGCATAACAGAGTTATGATAGTCATTCCTAGAGGACATGTCCTCTCCTCCCCCACTATCCAGCCTTTCTTTGCCAAGATCCATGCTACTTAATTGAGTTGAGTAATCGACAGAACTGCTGAGACGCCGGTAATCAGTTCCGCCAGTATAGCGGTCCATCGACGTCGACCTGTTGTAGCCACTCCTTGTGCCAGTCGTACTTACCGAATCGCCAGACTACAGACAAGGCGAAAGACAATGAGCAAACGTAGTCAATGCTTACAGCTGATGATGGCAACCATTTCCTTTAGATCTTCCGTTGACTAAAACACTCTCCATAAGTTGTACGTTCCACACAAACAAACCTCATATGCAGCTATTATCTTTTCTACTCCGCTTTCTAATGGCAGTGGTTCTACAGCGAGAAATCTAGCAGCAGTAATTGGCTATCAACCTAGATTCGTATTTTGTAGTAGTGAATAAATATATAGGTATGTTGATCTTCAAATCCTTATTATAATAATAATCTATAGAAATGCACAATAGGCTAAAGAGGCAGGCGGAGTACTTCGCGTTGGAAACTGAATACAGTAAATTGATTACACGCTTGTATTTCTCTACCCCTAATTATATGGCTGCAAAGAGCATGGCATTTGCCTTTCTCCTCCTCAGCAAGTGTTTTTATACTCGACTCAACTGCCTCCTTGTTTACCCCAATTAAGGCAGTTTTGTTCTAGAGTTGATTCGTTTGCTTAATGGATTATCTATCATGTACTAATTACGTGTAGAATTCAACTTTCAATAGTTCCTAAGTATGATTCTGGAGTTACCCTTTCTCATCACACCAAAAAGCCCAAATGACACCTCTCATCTTTTTATTGCACTATCATCTTTCAAGTACGAGGAGTCGAATGTAACATTCATGTCAAGCTGATCATTTTTATTTAAAAACTTGAATCGGAAAAGAGTTGAGATTGATGACTATCTAAGTGAACTAAAAAAACCAAAATAACAAACTGAGGTATTAGAATGGCAAAGCTGAGAATGTTGAGAGTTGCCTGACCTGTGTGAGCTGTTGTATGGAGCGCACAGGATACATGCGCTCAGCACTTGATGCTCTCTTGTTCAGAGCTCGTGCTGCCGGATGCATTCTTCCTTCCGATGAATCACTGTCAAAACCCAAATTGCGTAATTAGATGGTGATAAGAAAAGCCAAAGCGAAAATCTAATAAATTAATATTTTAATATTAAACTCCAGTTCTGGAGGCTGCAAGCTTACCCATTAGGTCAACTGAGCCTTTTGCAATACAATGGATTAATCGTGCTCCTATTCATTACATTGGTTAAAATACTCTTGCTTAAAGTTCTTGAGGTTATTAATTAGCTCGCTTGATCATTACGCGTAACGTAATGATTATTAACCTAGCTTCCAACATGGCTCTTTTTATGGCAGGGACTAGTTGAATACCCAGGTTTCCCAGGTAATAAAAATGTTTGTGCACAGGAAATTTATTTTTATTTAACATATGCAACATTTATTATTATAACCATTAAACTTCCTATTATGACAAAAATGTTTTGTGCAGTTCAAATAAATATAGAAAAAAATAAAACAACTAACAGCGTTTAAATTTGAAATGATTAGCAAGTAATGACTAAATAGTCTGTTCTACTACAATAAAAAATGATTCAATACTGATACAATTAATACAAACTGAAAAAAAAAATCATTAATATGTTGGATTAATAATTACAATGAGTATATAGAAGTGTGAGTATAAAAAGGTTACTGTTGCAGCAGAAGCAATCCATCAAAATTTTGAATGCAGCAGTATCGGTACCTCTCGATACTGGTACAAGCTGCTACAGGTACTGAGGCTGCTAGATATTGGGTTTTAGCTTATACAGATTTAGCAATTGAGCTTATAAAAACTTGGAAATAGGAATGTAACGGAACATTTGAAACTAAATTGGCATACTTGAAAATTACAAATAAAAAACATGGTAGTGAATATTGACATGGCTTTTGAAAAACTTTTAAAAGAAAAACCAATGCCAAAGGTACTATCAATGAATAATACAAAGTACATATTTAGCGAGTGCGATTGCGATAATGATAGATATGATAGTTGAGAATAAGAAGAACAGTTTAGCGGTTAGTCTAGCGGTTAGTCTAGCGGTTAGTCTAGCGGTTAGTCTAGCGGTTAGTCTAGCGGTTAGTCTAGCGGTTAGCCTAGCGGTTAGCCTAGCGGTTAGTCTAGCGGTTAGTCTAGCGGTTAGTCTAGCGGTTAGTCTAGCGGTTAGTCTAGCGGTTAGCCTAGCGGTTAGCCTAGCGGTTAGCCTAGCGGTTAGCCTAGCGGTTAGCCTAGCGGTTAGTCTAGCGGTTAGTCTAGCGGTTAGTCTAGCGGTTAGTCTAGCGGTTAGTCTAGCGGTTAGTCTAGCGGTTAGTCTAGCGGTTAGTCTAGCGGTTAGTCTAGCGGTTAGTCTAGCGGTTAGTCTAGCGGTTAGTCTAGCGGTTAGTCTAGCGGTTAGTCTAGCGGTTAGTCTAGCGGTTAGTCTAGCGGTTAGTCTAGCGGTTAGCCTAGCGGTTAGTCTAGCGGTTAGTCTAGCGGTTAGTCTAGCGGTTAGTCTAGCGGTTAGTCTAGCGGTTAGTCTAGCGGTTAGTCTAGCGGTTAGTCTAGCGGTTAGTCTAGCGGTTAGTCTAGCGGTTAGTCTAGCGGTTAGTCTAGCGGTTAGTCTAGCGGTTAGTCTAGCGGTTAGTCTAGCGGTTAGTCTAGCGGTTAGTCTAGCGGTTAGTCTAGCGGTTAGTCTAGCGGTTAGCCTAGCGGTTAGTCTAGCGGTTAGTCTAGCGGTTAGTCTAGCGGTTAGCCTAGCGGTTAGCCTAGCGGTTAGCCTAGCGGTTAGCCTAGCGGTTAGTCTAGCGGTTAGTCTAGCGGTTAGTCTAGCGGTTAGTCTAGCGGTTAGTCTAGCGGTTAGTCTAGCGGTTAGTCTAGCGGTTAGTCTAGCGGTTAGTCTAGCGGTTAGTCTAGCGGTTAGTCTAGCGGTTAGTCTAGCGGTTAGCCTAGCGGTTAGCCTAGCGGTTAGCCTAGCGGTTAGCCTAGCGGTTAGCCTAGCGGTTAGCCTAGCGGTTAGTCTAGCGGTTAGTCTAGCGGTTAGTCTAGCGGTTAGTCTAGCGGTTAGTCTAGCGGTTAGTCTAGCGGTTAGTCTAGCGGTTAGTCTAGCGGTTAGTCTAGCGGTTAGTCTAGCGGTTAGCCTAGCGGTTAGCCTAGCGGTTAGCCTAGCGGTTAGCTTAGCGGTTAGCCTAGCGGTTAGTCTAGCGGTTAGCCTAGCGGTTAGCCTAGCGGTTAGCCTAGCGGTTAGCCTAGCGGTTAGCTTAGCGGTTAGCCTAGCGGTTAGCCTAGCGGTTAGCTTAGCGGTTAGCCTAGTCCAGGTTTGCAATTTGAATGTTGCAAGTTCAATTTCGGTGCTATGCAGATTTTTTGTTTTCAGATTTTAATCTGTATAACTGGACATAGCGACAACAGATACAAAAAGACAAAGAAACGCTGAGATTTATATACAGAGCTAACTCTATTTTATACGTATATAGAGTTAGAAAGTTACTAGCTTGCCAGGTAAGTTACTCAAATTTATTGGGTAGTTACTTTATTACCCGTACAACGCCAGACATCTACGTAGTCTTCTATCTTTCTTTTTCTTCTATATACATGTAGGCCTATATATATATTTCAAAGTTTGCGTATTCATTCGCCGTTGTATATGTCCCGCTATAGCTATTAAAATCTTGGAATAAAGAATCCGTTTCGCAGAAGATTTGAACTCGTTTGCCAGTCCGACGTCTTACCAATTTAGCCACACGAGCTTGATAGATTTGGTAGGTGATGCATGTCGCCATATGAGAGCAAGTACGCTACGCTTTCGGTCATGGCCCAAAGTCATGGCGTAATGTCATGAGAAGCCGTAGCTCTTATTAGTAAGCTTACTCAAATTATTCATTGGTAATGTGCCAGACTAATAACAACTGGCAGGCTACTCTCATTACCTTTTATTGTTTATAAGCTGATTTTTAATACTCGGGCAACACCGGCTAGCATAGCTAGTGTATATATAAATCTCAAAGTCTGTCGTTCGGGGTGACCAAAGCTAGCTATTAAAATCCAGGAATGAAAGATCCCCTTCATGCTGGATTTGATCTCGGAACTTCCCGTTTGCCAGGCGATATCCTTACCAATAGAGCTACACGAGATGCAAGAATTCATTAGTTGATATAAGTCGTTATGTCAGCTAAAATACTCATAGTCCTTTGGATTATGGATTATGCTTGCTCTCACAGCCCTTATTACTAAGTTTAGTAACACGGATAGTAGCATACTAAAATTAGTTATTAGCGATGAGCCAGGCTAATGGTAAGTGGCAGGCAACTACATTACCCGCCATTGTTTATAAGCTGTTTTTTAATAAAAGTGCAACGCCGGAAATTTAGCTAGTACTAATATAAAGATGTTCTTTAGGGCTATGAGTATGTCTGTATGAAACAATACAGTTTTTTTAGGAATGAGAGGGTCCAATAAGATTGGAGATGATCACTGGCTAAAAAGATCTGCAGTGTTAGAAGTAGAGTAGGCAGAGATTGTTTGGGTAAAGAATATAAGGATGGTAGAGAACAGCTCATCAAATCACCAAAGTTTGAATTTTTATATTTTAGCAACAAGATGCCACAATGTGTACTTTCATAGCAGACTATCAACTTACATCTAGCATAACTAAAACGTTGATGCGAATATGACAAATATTTTGCAAAACATCAAGTGAGACATACCCAAATATGAGAGGGATTTAAGGAGTTCCAAAGTTCCAAGGTGCTGATAAAAAACCTTATTACTCTCCATCAGCAAATAATATTTAAAAACAACTAAATTAATTTAACGAAATCAGAGGTATGAGTGCTTCTTTATCAAAGCAGGACCAAATGAATCCACGAACCCTACAGCTATTTCTATGAGTTGCAACTCATCAGCTACTTCCCACTGTTGTGTAAATTCTCTATAAAATTTTGAGAAAGACCGTGTTGCGCCTTTCATTCGTGATTATTAAGGCATAAATATTATTACTGAGAAAATTGAAAACAACTTTCAAGACATTTCAAAAGGGAATGCCTTGAGTTAGACAGCAAAAATCTGTAGAAAATACCTTGAGTCATCATTTACTATTTGGGTGCAGCAGGTTTGTGTGATATTTTGAATTAACTGTACTATGGCAACACGGGCATCTACAATTTCAAATGACGATCTTTAAATTGGTTGTTTTGATATTGATGAGTTTTCTGCTCCACAAACCACACATATAAATAGACACCAAGCAATTTCCTTCATTCGGAATGACAATACCTAGTTTATCAGCTGAAGCTGATGAGGAGTTGTTTTATCTTAGCAAGATATCTAGCAATTAAAGTCGAGAATCTTAGAGAAGTGCTAGTAGTAAAGTAGTAAATAGTAAACAATTATCTACCTTCTGCTTCTCGAAGATTTGCGGTTTGTTGAACTCTGACCAGAGATTACTGGAGATTTCCGGCCCGAAGCTTCGAATCTTTTTGTGTATGTACCTTGACCTCTTGACAGCGAGCTGGATGATTGAAACTACAAGCGATGGGAAGTTTTACACTTGTGCCACTAAGCTGCTATGAGTGCCTTGCAAAAATCAATCAGTGTCACTCATCTATGTCTCATTGACACACAGAGAAAGAATATCACCAGCCTGCGATCATCAATAGATTGATCCTATGAAAAGTATTACTTTGATAGTAATTCTTTGAACTCAGCTGATTGAAGAAAGTGATTATAACCTTGAATAAACGTTATCGATTCCTTCTTCTATTAATATTGGAGTTATCTAATCCTGATGCTGTTTTCTTAAAAAACGTAATTTTTATAGATCAACCCAGTGTTGTTTCTTCACATTAACATTACTTTTTAGTCAACAGACAATGAGTATTAAGGAGGCACTGTTTTAATGGCTATTACTGATTGCAATTTCAAGAATGCAACAATTCAGAAATTGGTAGCCAATCCAGTACAGTACTGTACAAGGTATAGTTCCCTGAATTGTTGCATACCTAAAGTCGTGTCAGTACTGTACAAGGTATAGTTCCCTGAATTATTGCATACCTAAATTCGTGTTAGTACTGTACAAGGTATAGTTCCCTGAATCGTTGCATACCTAAAGTCGTGTCAGTACTGTACAAGGTACAGTTCCCTGAATTGTTGCATACCTAAAGTCGTGTTAGTACTGTACAATGTATAGTTCCCTGAATCGTTGCATACCTAAAGTCGTGTCAGTATTGTACAAGGTATATTTCTCTGAATCGGCGCATACCTAAAGTTGTGCTGGTAACTGACACGATTTTAAGTATGCGCCGATTCAGAGGACTATACCTTGTACAGTACTGACACAACTTTAGGGATGCGCCGATTCATGGAATTATAGCTGATTCAATACTAATACAACTTTACGTGCGCGGCAAATTCAAGCTGCTCCAATACCTACACTAATGTAAATATGTACCAACGTAAAAGATTAGAACTGTTCTAATATATTAGAAATACATTAAAAATATATTAGAAATTTTAAAGCTGATTTAAAATTGATTACATTTTACTAATTCTGTTCAGTAGTTCCGCTGCATTAATTACAATTTCAAAAGATTTTTACATTTATTTTTTAATTTACACTATTATACATTATTATATATTGTACTCACACCATGACGATTAAATTCTACACTTGGTGGCTGTTAAGATTTATGTATAAAATGCTGACAACATTTAGAGGTATTTTACCATCCATAAACAACCGCTAAATAAGCTTAAATTAGTGAAACAAAAGGAGCAATTATGCAATGAGCAAAGATGTACCATATATCTATGAATCTATGTATCTATGTGTCTATGTATCTATGTATCTATGTGTCTATGTATCTATGTATCTACGTGTCTGTGTATGTGTGTATCTATGTATCTATGTATCTATGTATCTACGTATCTACGTATCTACGTATCTACGTATCTACGTATCTATGTATCTATGTAACTATGTGTCTATGTACAGTCAAACATGGATAACTCGCCCACGGATAGCTCGAACACATGGTTAATTCGAACGGTTTCTTTGGTCCGTTCCCACGTAATGATAAATTGCTATAGATAACTCGAACTCAACACTGTTAACTCGAACTGTTTTTTGCCCAATGGCTACCGAAACGGTCGTTATTGCTTTAGAAAATCACTTTATTCCAAACCATAGAGGTAAACCTCAACTTTTCGTAATTCATAAGCATCGTTATTACCACCATCGGCAAAATATTTTTGTCAATGACTTTTCTAAAGGTTTGGTGAAATTTGATTCATACCAAACATCCGCTTAGCGATCGCCCTTCGGAAGCGAGGTAAAGTGAGGTAATCTTTGCATAAACTTCAAGAAAAATCAGCAAAATTGATCGTGGGTAAAACGCTCAAAAAAAAAGATGGCTTTTCTTTTGAGCATTTCAACAACGATCAAGTTTTGCCAATGTCAATCTAAAAAACGTCCTGGCAATAACATCACCTCAAACAACAAACCAATCTCAAGTGATAGAAAAATCTCTATACTTTTTGATAAAAACATTTTAAACTTTACATTAGAAGCATTTAATTTAAAACAAGCCATTTGTGCTTTTGATTTATATTATAGTCTGTATATATACTGATGTGTTTTCTTTTGAGCATTTCAACAACAATCAAGTTTTGCCAATGTCAATCTAAAAAACGTCCTGGCAATAACATCACCTCAAACAACAAACCAATCTCAAGTGATAGAAAAATCTCTATAATTTTTGATAAAAATGTTTTAAACTTTACATTAGAAGCATTTAATTCGAAACAAGCCATTTGTGCTTTTGATTTATATTATAGTTTGTATATGTACATGTATCTACTAATAAATAAGTAAATACATGGACTTGTGACAGTGCTCTGATAACTTGAACGCTCTGATAATTCGAACACTTTTGCTCGGTCCCGTGAAGTTCGAGTTATCCATGTTTGACTGTATCTATATATCTATATATGCCTATCTATATATCTATCTTCTATCTATACATATATTTCTCAAAATATGTCCGTATGTCGTATGTCTGTCTGCATTCCGGCTATAGCTATTATTAGAATAACTGCAGCTTGACAACAATGCTGATGCAATGTCATGGAGTACGTCATTAGAAGCCTAGCAGCTTACTGCAATTTTCCATTGGCAATGTGCCAGGCCACTTGGCAATGGCCTGCCATTTGCTGGAGAGTTGCCTGCCAGCAAGTGGTAAGCAAAGCTCATCAGTTCTCATTGTTTATAAGCTGATTTTAATACCTGGGCAACGCCGGAAGGCACAGCTAGTATACCTATACACCTATATATCTATATAACTAAAAATACTTTTAGACAAAATTAGCCCCGTGTTCTAGAAAAATCCCTAAGAACTAAGGCATAGCTGTTTATTTAAAACCTTAAACTAGTATCTTGCAGAATGTATGTCTATGTTCACGGCAGAAATGATGATTAGATGTTATTAACATAGTCTATCTGAACTAAAATTGTTATTCATCATTAATTAGAATTTGCTGCATTTACATTATAAAAACTGGAGAGCAATCAGTTGTCAAAATGCGCGACAAAAATTTCTTTCAAGAGTCCAAGTTACTCAGATGATTAGCTACTTAGATAGAAAACTGCAAATAAAAACTTCTTTGGTATTTTTTTCAGTCATTTTAAATTCTTATGAAAAAATTAATAAAGTAAATAACAAAGTGACAAATTTTGCTAACAAAAAGTAGTAAGTTTTACTAGTAACAGCAGAAGGTTTTCAATGTTTGGACCTTGGCAGCGTAATTTAACCTCTATTTGTCTACATTGACTAACAGCAGACAATTTGGTAAGTAGACTACAACCAGGAATGTAGAAGGTGAGAAATATAATAGTACAAACAGAGTTTCCATTGGAGTAAGTTCCGCTGCCGTTGGGAGTAGCTGTGTTAGTCGTAGAGGAGCTTGACATTGAAGAGTTGGATGTTGAATTAGAATTGTGGGACTGTGAGTGCCTCTGACGGTTGGGCTTCCAATCATTGCGCAACGATGAGTTGTACACTGAAGGAGAAAAAGCTGACATTTACCATGCCATTAATAAGGGAGTTCTCTTCTCTTTCCATTTAAACTTGGCGAACGTAAAGACGCATTTAGAACCATCAATAAAACAAACTTGTACAGGTGCATAATGTACTTGCACAGGTGCATACTATACTTGTACAGGTGCATACTGTACTGGTACAGGTGCATACTGTACTTGTACATGTGCATGCTGTACTTGTACAGGTGCATAATGTACTTGCACAGGTGCATACTGTACTTGTACAGGTGCATACTGTACTGGTACAGGTGCATACTGTACTTGTACAGGTGCATACTGTACTTGTACAGGTGCATACTGTACTTGCACAGGTGCATACTGTACTTGTACAGGTGCATACTGTACTGGTACAGGTGCATACTGTACTTGTACAGGTGCATGCTGTAATTGTACAGGTGCATAATGTACTTGTACAGGTGCATACTGTACTTGTACAGGTGCATACTGTACTTGTACAGGTGCATACTGTACTTGCACAGGTGCATACTGTACTTGTACAGGTGCATAATGTACTTGTACAGGTGCATACTGTACTTGAACAGGTGCATAATGTACTTGTACAGGTGCATACTGTACTTGTACAGGTGCATGCTGTACTTGTACAGGTGCATACTGTAATTGTACAGGTGCATAATGTACTTGTACAGGTGCATAATGTACTTGTACAGGTGCATAATGTACTTGTACAGGTGCATAATGTACTTGTACAGGTGCATAATGTACTTGTACAGGTGCATAATGTACTTGTACAGGTGCATACTGTACTTGTACAGGTGCATACTGTACTTGTACAGGTGCATACTGTACTTGTACAGGTGCATGCTGTACTTGTACAGGTGCATAATGTACTTGTACAGGTGCATACTGTACTTGTACAGGTGCATACTGTACTTGTACAGGTGCATAATGTACTTGTACAGGTGCATACTGTACTTGTACAGGTGCATAATGTACTTGTACAGGTGCATGCTGTACTTGTACAGTTTGCATACTGTACTTGAGAAAGCTTACAAACAATATGAGAGTTTCTTCTCGTTTTATTAAAACTTTCTGTCCAACTATCTTTAAAGTTGCCTTCAAACTCACCAAGGAAACATGAGTTGGCAATATTGGGAAATTGTGACGCTGAAGGATAAAAACTTCAGCAGGGTAATTGTAAGTTCTCAATACAACGGTGGAGAGGAGTTTGAGAAAGACAAAGGACAACATCTATGGCACACATGACAGTGATTGCTCTGGATATAAATGTTTTAGTGCAGTGATAAGAAATCTAAGGTTTTATGTGGTGAAAGTTAATGAAGAAGGGATGAACAAGCTCGATTTGTCTCTACAGATGAGAAGCTGCTGAAAAATAAGATTAGGTTACAAAACTGGAAATGTTGGATAATGTTTCTTCGTAAAACTAATTGGTGGTTCAGTGAATGAATTGTGGATATATAAAAAGCAAGTTTCATTACTAAATATGAAATTAAAAACTGGCCTCTTAACAACGAAAAGGCAGAAAACTCTGGTTGTAACAAATTTTTGTTGCCTTGCTGTTTGTCTAATTTTACATAAATAGTTGTTCAAACTAATACTTTTAACATAGTTTGAACTAAGAAAAGGTTGTAAGTTTGTCGTGTGAAACAGCATATGAACGGTATAGTATTGGCAGCATTAGTATAAAATCCTTAGCATTAATTTTGTCTTGTTGTAGTTCCCTGTGAACAAAGTTAGATCGATAATGTTTAAAATTTGCTGCCGCAACATTTGTAAGCTGTTCTGATATCATTTTACATTCAATAACATTAAATGAGTTTCAGAGGACAACAGTTGATTATAACAATTGTTGATATCAAATAACTAATTACCTCGCAACAAAAGCCCATAGTTTTCACGCAGCAAGCATAAATGAGCTTTTTCTAGAATGCACTGCAAATCTCGGCTCACATGGCTGCTAACCCTAAGCTATTATAATGTATTATTAGCATTGCATTCAAGTATGACAACTATACACTGGGAACTATCTTATTAGAATAAACGTAATAATGTTATTAGGATAATGCAAAAGGCGTTATTAGGATAACTTACAGGCATTTTCTTTGAATATGAGCCAAGTGTGTAATAAGTTACATGAGTGACTTTATAATGCAAGTAGTCTTGACGTCCAATTTTAATGTAATATTGGAATTTGACTGCTATTGCTGGGTAACATCTTGTAATATAACTGCTATAGGTGGATAAAAGCTTGTAATATAACTGCTATTGGTGAGTAACATCTTGTAATATAACTGCTATAGGTGGGTAACAGCTTGTAATATAACTGCTATTGGTGGGTAACAGCTTGTAATATAACTGCTTGAGATGCTTTTTAGAACTAAAACTAGTTGTATGTATAACAATTAATAATAATTGATATTATTAGACTATTTTTATACTATATATTTCTTTTTCGTTACATGTCAAAAAAAATGAAAAGGCAGAAATCAGGAATTATTGAGTGAGTTGAACAAACGTTTTATAAAGTCGGTAGTATAATAGTATTGTGGAGGAGTTGAACTGGGGTATTGGAGGTTGTAGTAACAGAGGAGTTGAACTAAGGTATTGGAGGTTGTAGTAACAGAGGAGTTTAACTAGGGTATTGGAGGTTGTAGTAACAGAGGAGTTGAACTGGGGTATTGGAGGTTGTAGTAACAGAGGAGTTTAACTAGGGTATTGGAGGTTGTAGTAACAGAGGAGTTGAACTGGGGTATTGGAGGTTGTAGTAACAGAGGAGTTTAACTAGGGTATTGGAGGTTGTAGTAATAGAGGAGTTTAACTAGGGTATTGGAGGTTGTAGTAATAGAGGAGTTTAACTAGGGTATTGGAGGTTGTAGTAACAGAGGAGTTGAACTGGGGTATTGGAGGTTGTAGTAACAGAGGAGTTTAACTAGGGTATTGGAGGTTGTAGTAACAGAGGAGTTGAACTGAGGTATTGGAGGTTGTAGTAACAGAGGAGTTTAACTAGGGTATTGGAGGTTGTAGTAACAGAGGAGTTGAACTGGGGTATTGGAGGTTGTAGTAACAGAGGAGTTTAACTAGGGTATTGGAGGTTGTAGTAACAGAGGAGTTGAACTGGGGTATTGGAGGTTGTAGTAACAGAGGAGTTTAACTAGGGTATTGGAGGTTGTAGTAATAGAGGAGTTTAACTAGGGTATTGGAGGTTGTAGTAACAGAGGAGTTGAACTGGGGTATTGGAGGTTGTAGTAACAGAGGAGTTTAACTAGGGTATTGGAGGTTGTAGTAACAGAGGAGTTGAACTGGGGTATTGGAGGTTGTAGTAACAGAGGAGTTTAACTAGGGTATTGGAGGTTGTAGTAACAGAGGAGTTGAACTGGGGTATTGGAGGTTGTAGTAACAGAGGAGTTTAACTAGGGTATTGGAGGTTGTAGTAACAGAGGAGTTGAACTGGGGTATTGGAGGTTGTAGTAACAGAGGAGTTGAACTGGGGTATTGGAGGTTGTAGTAACAGAGGAGTTTAACTAGGGTATTGGAGGTTGTAGTAACAGAGGAGTTGAACTGGGGTATTGGAGGTTGTAGTAACAGAGGAGTTTAACTAGGGTATTGGAGGTTGTAGTAACAGAGGAGTTGAACTGGGGTATTGGAGGTTGTAGTAACAGAGGAGTTGAACTGGGGTATTGGAGGTTGTAGTAACAGAGGAGTTTAACTAGGGTATTGGAGGTTGTAGTAACAGAGGAGTTGAACTGGGGTATTGGAGGTTGTAGTAACAGAGGAGTTGAACTAGGGTATTGGAGGTTGTAGTAACAGAGGAGTTGAACTGGGGTATTGGAGGTTGTAGTAACAGAGGAGTTGAACTGGGGTATTGTAGGTTGTAGTAACAGAGGAGTTGAACTAGGGTATTGGAGGTTGTAGTAACAGAGGAGTTGAACTAGGTTATTGGAGGTTGTAGTAATAGAGGAGTTTAACTAGGGTATTGGAGGTTGTAGTAACAGAGGAGTTGAAGGGTATTGGAGGTTGTAGTAACAGAGGAGTTGAACTAGGGTATTGGAGGTTGTAGTAACAGAGGAGTTGAACTAGGTTATTGGAGGTTGTAGTAATAGAGGAGTTTAACTAGGGTATTGGAGGTTGTAGTAACAGAGGAGTTGAACTAGGGTATTGGAGGTTGTAGTAACAGAGGAGTTTAACTAGGGTATTGGAGGTTGTAGTAACAGAGGAGTTTAACTAGGGTATTGGAGGTTGTAGTAACAGAGGAGTTGAACTAGGTTATTGGAGGTTGTAGTAACAGAGGAGTTGAACTAGGTTATTGGAGGTTGTAGTAATAGAGGAGTTTAACTAGGGTATTGGAGGTTGTAGTAACAGAGGAGTTGAACTAGGGTATTGGAGGTTGTAGTAACAGAGGAGTTTAACTAGGGTATTGGAGGTTGTAGTAACAGAGGAGTTTAACTAGGGTATTGGAGGTTGTAGTAACAGAGGAGTTGAACTAGGTTATTGGAGGTTGTAGTAATAGAGGAGTTTAACTAGGGTATTGGAGGTTGTAGTAACAGAGGAGTTGAACTAGGGTATTGGAGGTTGTAGTAACAGAGGAGTTGAACTAGGGTATTGGAGGTTGTAGTAACAGAGGAGTTTAACTAGGGTATTGGAGGTTGTAGTAACAGAGGAGTTTAACTAGGGTATTGGAGGTTGTAGTAACAGAGGAGTTGAACTAGGTTATTGGAGGTTGTAGTAATAGAGGAGTTTAACTAGGGTATTGGAGGTTGTAGTAACAGAGGAGTTGAACTGGGGTATTGGAGGTTGTAGTAACAGAGGAGTTTAACTAGGGTATTGGAGGTTGTAGTAACAGAGGAGTTTAACTAGGGTATTGGAGGTTGTAGTAACAGAGGAGTTGAACTAGGGTATTGGAGGTTGTAGTAACAGAAAGTTCATAAACTGAAACACATGATGATGAATGATGTATGTTGGTGTCAAAGAAAAGAAAATGATGTTTGTAATATACATGTATGTGGAATGATAATTATAAGTATTCTGCGCTTAGCTTATGCAGTATTTGAAACTTGTAACACGAATGCGGAAATGAGCAAGTTTGGGATAAGGCAATACTTTCGACGATTTTGTGCTGTGATTAAAGGAAGTGTGGAGAGCCGGAATACGTGATCGGTAGTAGACAAGTCTTAAAATAGGTTTCTGTAAGAGAAATATCTTTTTCTAAACGATCGTCAAGAGTTGTTTTAAATAAAATCAAAACCAGCAATGAATAATTCATAGATAAGCCACTGATTTCTGCCTCCAACGTAACTTTTTCTATTAAGAATCACGTTTAAGATGAAACGTGCACCTGTGTAATACTGGAGCTAGGAGATGGTTGCCTAGTATCATGAACTGCTCCCAGTGTTCAACATGCCCAAAGTGACAAGAGCAACCTAACTAAGCTGACTAGTGTCCTGGGGTGTCAAACAGGTTCAAAGTTTACAATATGCTCAAAATGTTCAATAAGTACTGTTAGACATCCTCGAGGCATGCCCAGCATGCTGAATATGCCTTGAGCATCTGATGTGCCCAGCTTGCTTTGCATGTTTCACGCGTCGCATACCTAGAGTGTCCATAGATGCGTCCAACCGATTGATTCGGCATGTCCAACATGTCAAGCATTTACATATATATTTGTAGTTTACTATCCAATACTATCCTGCGTTCACCCGCAATATTCCTTGCCCTCTTTTACTAGTCAACACTGTCCCATGCTGCCCCATACTATACCATACCGCCCCATACGGTTCTGTACTGTCTCATACTGCTCGATACTGTCCCATGCTGCCCCATACTCTCTGATACTGCCCAATACTGCCCCGTACCATTTCATACTGTCTCCTACTGTCCTGTAATGTCCCACACCGTTCTATACTGCTCGGCACTGTCTTGTACTGTCCCGTACTGTCCAATACTGTCATGCACTGCCCAACTTAATTTATTGCCCTCTACTTCTATCCTGCGTTAGCCTGGACCGTTAGTGTATTAGATTATCTACACAGCATTTGATAGACTGGTTCCTGTACCCTGAGCCGTTGTAAATATTTATTTTATTCCACACTTCTTTCTATGCAATATATTCAGTTTAGTTTGTCTTATTTGCATCGCCCCAAACAAAATAATAGGTCCAAGGTTTGTTCTACGCCATTTTGTTATTCCTGTACAGTATTTTTGTGACATCTTGGAGTTTTAGTGTCTTCTGAGCACCTACTTCTTATTTGTACTCTGTATAGAGTGTATTGTTCAGTACTCTGCAGAGTGTGTATTGTTTAGTACTCTGCATAGTGTGTATTGTTCAGTACTCTGCATGGTGTGTATTGTTCAGCACTCTGCATGGTGTGTATTGTTCAGCACTCTGCATGGTGTGTATTGTTCAGTACTCTGCACTGTGTGTATTGTTCAGTCCTCTGCATAGTGTGTATTGTTCAGTACTTTGCATAGTGTGTATTGTTTAGTACTCTGCATAGTGTGTATTGTTCAGTACTCTGCATGGTGTGTATTGTTCAGTACTCTGCAAAGAGTGTATTGTTCAGTACTCTGCATAGTGTGTATTTTTCAGTACTCTGCATAGTGTGCATTGTTCACTATTCTGCATAGTGTGTATTGTTCAGTACTCTGCACGGTGTGTATTGTTCAGTACTCTGCATGGTGTGTATTGTTCAGTGCTCTGCATGGTGTGTATTGTTCAGTACTTTGCACTGTGTGTATTGTTCAGTACTATGCATGGTGTGTATTGTTCAGTACTCTGCATGGTGTGCATTGTTCAGTACTCTGCATAGTGTGTATTGTTCAGTACTCTGCATTGTGTGTATGGTTCAGTACTCTGCATAGTGTGTATTGTTCAGTACTCTGCATGGTGTGTATTGTTCAGTACTCTGCAAAGAGTGTATTGTTCAGTACTCTGCATAGTGTGTATTTTTCAGTACTCTGCATAGTGTGCATTGTTCCCTATTCTGCATAGTGTGTATTGTTCAGTACTCTGCACGGTGTGTATTGTTCAGTACTCTGCATGGTGTGTATTGTTCAGTGCTCTGCATGGTGTGTATTGTTCAGTACTTTGCACTGTGTGTATTGTTCAGTACTATGCATGGTGTGTATTGTTCAGTACTCTGCATGGTGTGCATTGTTCAGTACTCTGCATAGTGTGTATTGTTCAGTACTCTGCATTGTGTGTATGGTTCAGTACTCTGCATGGTGTGTATCGTTCAGTACTCTGTACAGTGTGTATTGTTTAGTTCTCTGCATAGTGTGCGTTGTTCAGTATTCTGCAGTGTGTATTGTTCAGTACTCTGCACTGTGTGTATTGTTCAGTCCTCTGCATAGTGTGTATTGTTCAGTACTTTGCATAGTGTGTATTGTTTAGTACTCTGCATAGTGTGTATTGTTCAGTACTCTGCATGGTGTGTATTGTTCAGCACTCTGCATGGTGTGTATTGTTCAGTACTCTGCACAGTGTGTATTGTTCAGTCCTCTGCATAGTGTGTATTGTTCAGTACTTTGCATAGTGTGTATTGTTCAGTACTCTGCATAGTGTGTATGGTTCAGTACTCTGCATGGTGTGTATTGTTCAGTACTCTGCATGGTGTGCATTGTTCAGTACTCTGCATAGTTTGTATTGTTCAGTACTCTGCATAGTGTGTATGGTTCAGTACTCTGCATAGTGTGTATTGTTCAGTACTCTGCATGGTGTGCATTGTTCAGTACTCTGTATGGTGTGTACCGTTCAGTACTCTGCACTGTGTGTATTGTTCAGTACTCTGCATGGTGTGTATTGTTCAGTACTTTGCATAGTGTGTATTGTTCAGTACTCTGCATAGTGTGTGTGGTTCAGTACTCTGCATGGTGTGTATTGCTCAGTACTCTGCGCTGTGTGTATTGTTCAGTACTCTGCATGGTGTGTATTGTTCAGTACTCTGCATGATGTGCATTGTTCAGTACTCTGCATAGTTTGTATTGTTCAGTACTGTGCATAGTGTGTATGGTTCAGTACTCTGCATAGTGTGTATTGTTCAGTACTCTGCATGGTGTGCATTGTTCAGTATTCTGTATGGTGTGTACCGTTCAGTACTCTGCACTGTGTGTATTGTTCAGTACTCTGCATGGTGTGTATTGTTCAGTACTTTGCATAGTGTGTATTGTTCAGTACTCTGCATAGTGTGTATGGTTCAGTACTCTGCATGGTGTGTATTGTTCAGTACTCTGCACTGTGTGTATTGTTCAGTACTCTGCACTGTGTGTATTGTTCAGTACTCTGCATAGTGTGTATTGTTCAGTACTCTGCATAGTGTGTATGGTTAATTACTCTGCATAGTGTGTATTGTTCAGTACTCTGCATGGTGTGTATTGTTCAGTACTCTGCAAAGAGTGTATTGTTCAGTACTCTGCATAGTGTGTATTTTTCAGTACTCTGCATAGTGTGCATTGTTCACTATTCTGCATAGTGTGTATTGTTCAGTACTCTGCACGGTGTGTATTGTTCAGTACTCTGCATGGTGTGTATTGTTCAGTGCTCTGCATGGTGTGTATTGTTCAGTACTTTGCACTGTGTGTATTGTTCAGTACTATGCATGGTGTGTATTGTTCAGTACTCTGCATGGTGTGCATTGTTCAGTACTCTGCATAGTGTGTATTGTTCAGTACTCTGCATTGTGTGTATGGTTCAGTACTCTGCATGGTGTGTATCGTTCAGTACTCTGTACAGTGTGTATTGTTCAGTACTCTGCATAGTGTGTATGGTTCAGTACTCTGCATAGTGTGCATTGTTCAGTATTCTGCAGCGTGTATCGTTCAGCACTCTGCATGGTGTGTATCGTTCAGCACTCTGCATAGTGTGTATTGTTCAGTACTCTGCATAGTGTGTATTGTTCAGTACTCTGCATAGTGTGTATTATTCAGTACTCTGCATAGTGTGTATTGTTCAGTACTCTGCATGGTGTGTATTGTTCAGTACTCTGCATAGTGTGTATGGTTAATTACTCTGCATAGTGTGTATTGTTCAGTACTCTGCATGGTGTGTATTGTTCAGTACTCTGCAAAGAGTGTATTGTTCAGTACTCTGCATAGTGTGTATTTTTCAGTACTCTGCATAGTGTGCATTGTTCACTATTCTGCATAGTGTGTATTGTTCAGTACTCTGCACGGTGTGTATTGTTCAGTACTCTGCATGGTGTGTATTGTTCAGTGCTCTGCATGGTGTGTATTGTTCAGTACTTTGCACTGTGTGTATTGTTCAGTACTATGCATGGTGTGTATTGTTCAGTACTCTGCATGGTGTGCATTGTTCAGTACTCTGCATAGTGTGTATTGTTCAGTACTCTGCATTGTGTGTATGGTTCAGTACTCTGCATGGTGTGTATCGTTCAGTACTCTGTACAGTGTGTATTGTTCAGTACTCTGCATAGTGTGTATGGTTCAGTACTCTGCATAGTGTGTATTGTTCAGTATTCTGCAGCGTGTATCGTTCAGCACTCTGCATGGTGTGCATCGTTCAGCACTCTGCATGGTGTGTATCGTTCAGCACTCTGCATAGTGTGTATTGTTCAGTACTCTGCATAGTGTGTATTGTTCAGTACTCTGCATAGTGTGTATTGTTCAGTACTCTGCATAGTGTGTATTGTTCAGTACTCTGCATGGTGTGCATTGTTCAGTACTCTGCATGGTGTGTATTGTTCAGTACTCTGCATAGTGTGCGTTGTTCAGTATTCTGCAGTGTGTATTGTTCAGTACTCTGCATGGTGTGTATTGTTCAGTACTCTGCGTGGTGCGTATTGTTCAGTACTCTGCATGGTGTGTATTGTTCAGTACTCTGCATGGTGTGTATCGTTCAGCACTCTGCATGGTGTGTATCGTTCAGCACTCTGCATAGTGTGTATTGTTCAGTACTCTGCATGGTGTGTATTGTTCAGTACTCTGCATAGTGTGCATTGTTCAGTACTCTGTGTTGCTCATGGATATTATTTTTCCCAGCTTTCAGTATTTTGAAGAGCTTCGAAAAAGTATTACTTCTAAATACCATGACTAAGTTCAACTGACAAAGCCATAAAATCAATCTTGACCTCTCATCCATGCAGGTACCTATTACCCACTATTATGCCCACGGGATAAAAGCTGGAACTCCAGGAATAACAGTCTCATGACAGTCGAACTCTTATATTGTTTATATATAAACTGATCATGACAACCATCCAATGACAGTTTTCATGATCAGGATTTTTGTTATTAAAATTTCAAATATCTCCACGAATTGCTGCACCTTTGGAACAATCATAATTCCACCAGAGATATCAGTTGGAGTAACAAGAATATATCAACAGGATTGATTTCCCACATACTGCTTTTAGCTCAACTTTTTGGCTTATGCATCTTTCACTGCGGTCCTTGCAAGTCAGCAACAACTAACCCCGAAAGTGTAATTATAATAACCCTCAACCTACCCTAGCCGTAAAGTCAGAGAAGGAGCAGGAAGAGAAACACCTGATACGAATAACTTCTATTGGAAGCAAAAGTTTCACCGCATTAAAACAGGAAGTCACTAACACTTGAGACCTGCGAGACGGCATGAGATATTAGTAGATTTTTGGGAGATTTGACATCTACACTTATACTTGACTTACCCACAGCAGACCTACTTATGCCAGAAATATTAATTTGAGGTAATTTTAAAATATATTATTATTTTTCCATTAGTATTAATATCAAGTTTGAGATAAGAAGATAGCAAATACCTTAATGAGTATCATTTGATATAATATTGTTTGTGTAAGTAGTAAGTTAGGTATAGAGCTAGGTATACAAGCTAGTCTGCAATGCCAATGACTTGCTTGTCCATGTCAGTGCTTGCTGACATATCATAAATGATAAAAATATTGATTATTTGCTTTGGAGGCTAATTTCATAGCTGTTGCTGTGACGCAGCTACTGCATTGCTGTCAGCTGGCCATAGACACGTTTGTTTGCATTATAATATTCCTATGACTATGCTAAAAGTAGCCAAAAAAATTTAACAATTTTGTTGTTGTATAATCTATAAACTATAAAACTGAACAATGGTTACACGTTGATAAAAAAACTTCATTGAAACTTTTATCTCTATTGTTTGAAAACATTCAACGAGTCAACAAATTTACCACTTTTCTGCTTCTATCTCTGTGGTAACACTTACTGTTCCTTGCTTTTAGTTGACCATCCACTCTCTGTCCAAGATATGTTTAGTTGTGGACTCAGAGACTATATCAATTCCGACGAGTATATAAAATATTCCATGAGACCGTCTTGCAGAGGACTACGGAGGTAAAAGAGAGTACTTTATGCGGTGTCTGTTTGTGATTCAACTGTGAAGTGAAGTAAGAACTTGTATGATCAAAGTAAGGCTATCTACTTGTGTCAAACGCTATCGCTGCCGCTGCCTATAAAAGTATCAATAGTTGCAGAGCAGCAGCACACAATAAGCCGTGAGTCAATGAACTATTCATAGGCAAAGGGAGAGCTGGTATCAAGGAGTGTATGATAATAATCGGGTGTTTGCTTGGCTCTCAATAACTGCTCCAAGCTTACGGTTCACTTTCCTTGTTCAACCGATAACGGCTCTATTGATAAGTCGAGTTTAAACAAAGATATTTTTAAATCATTATTATGTTAAGGTTATGGAATGTAAGATTGTGATTTACGAAGCTTGAGTAAGTAAGAGGCAGAGCGTGTAGTGGTTAATGTACACTAGTTGCCAATCAAACCTTTAGTTTGCCAACAGACAGTAAAAAGTGTCGCTCAGACTCCAGCTAAAGAAGCATACTCAGTTGCAAATTGATTAGTGAAGACTGGGGCCCTACAATCACAAAATTCTTAGCTTCCTTTACGCTGTGATAGACATTTCAATGAACAATTCACTAGAATGTTTGTTGCATCTATAAGCGGTGTGCAAAGTCTAGCTTAATATATAAACAAAACTTACTGTTCATTTTTAGTAGATGGAACCCTGGTCTCAGTCAAAATAGCTCCACTGGAGTCTCATAGCCTACATGATAGAACATCAAATAATCCCTTAACCTAGCTCGTTGAAGAGGCTGTAGGGATATGGTAGTAAACTCATTGTCGATGTCTACTTCTGTTACTGGTTAATCAATCTTTTGGATCAATGAAATATATTATTCTAGACTGCATGCAAACCAAAATTATTACTGACTCGCTGAAAGTCAGTAAACAAAATTGTTGTTTTACAATTTGTTTTAAAACAAAGTGAGTCGGTCTAGTGGAACTTTCAACAAGTCTGTATTCAGTTCAAATAGATGAGTTGATCTTTTCAGTTCAGACAGAGCTAATCAGCGGTGACCTTGACATAAAAGTAGTAGCAGTGAAAAATGTTTTTTCAAATAAAATTACAAACTTTAGGTTGTTTGCTTTACTGATTGAAGCATTTCTTTTGTTATTTAATGAAAACATGAGATTCTATGTTGGCGATACAATCAAATATATTTAATAAGTTGGCAAGCATAAAGATTATTAAAGGAACAAGATGAGACCATCCAAAACACCTCCTAGTACACCCTTTAAGATTACATTAATGTTTGTGAGATGTCAGACATCTACACTCCTCCCCATCTTCCTATTCTCAGTAGGACAGGAATGATCTGCGTCATGACAACTTATGTGTCGCAAGATGACAATTGTAAAATTATATTATCTGCAAGTAAGAGATTTTTGTGACATCCCTCTGGTTTGAATGTCAATGTCTATCATTCTAATGTGTTGACCTATTGATAGCATGATCAGGAGTGGAAAACTCAAAAGTTTTGTTGCATTACTTGAGGTTTGATTAATATTAGTAAGATTTTAGTTCATTAGAGAGTCACTTTAACACAGATATGAAAGTTTTTAAAATAATTTTACACATTAACATGTAGCAATAATTATGATTTATTATTTTGAATTGTTACAAAGTATATAAGTATTATTATTAAAGTTTGATATAAATTGCATTTCACACCTTAACTTAATGTAGTATAATTAAGAATATTGACCTGTTTTTTGTAAATTCTGTATGTGTGCTAATTTAATTCAATCTCGATTTGTATTTCAATAGCTAGTGTTCCAAATTACTGAAGAATAATGATTTTACACAGCTACAAAAAATAAACCAGTGTTTTACCTTCAGCTATGAAATGATAAACAAGCCATCATAACTAAACATCTTGTGGGTTGCTCCACAGTGGTTGCTGTTGCATTGGGGTGAATAGGTTATAAGAACATATCAGCCATACCGAGATTTATCTCCACCCTCTTCGAATATTTTCAAAAAGAGGAGTCAATTCCTAAAAACTTAGAGCCACCATATAACAAATGAAACAAAAGGTCTATGCTTGTTAAAAACCTTCCACACATAAAAATCAAACTTTTAGATTTGAGAGTCAAATTAATAGAGACATTCGAGTTGTTATCAAAACTGTAGTAGTTTGCTTACACTGATGAAATGCATGCCAAAAGTGACAGCTAGATAGTCTGGCCATACCATCTGCTGGTGATTCAACAATCATGGAGAGGATAGTTGGGTAGCTAGATAATTAGCTATATAGATCCTGGTTACTATATAGCTAGATTTAAATCTAGATCTAATTATCTATCCTAGCTAGGCAGCTAGGATAGTTAGAGGACAGTAAGCCTTACGTCTGCTGAGGCCCTCTTGGCAGTAACAGGCCATATTGACAGTGACACTACACGTCATTTGTAAGAGTAATGTGCTGAGAAAAGCTCGGAAAAGTGAGATGGAGACAACTCTTACTTTAGTGTCTCTGCGCTGGACTCAACAGGAGGGAACCATTCACATGTTATTTAACTATTTGTTGTAATCTTGTCCGGGCTTGCTGCTAGTCTTTCAATAACGATCAAAAATGACATTTCTCCAACGGATAAATGGTTTTATTATAATAATAATATCATGTGTCTCTTCTAAGAGCAAAACACCCGCTGACTTGCCTAACAAATTGCCGCAGTCCTCCTTCTTACATAAATGGAACGCCTCAACATTTGGTTTTTGTTCAAACTGGCCAATCACATCGCTTTCCCGTCTACTGACTTTGTAAATTTTCCCATTCGTAACAATAAAAACTATTGAGGGAAAACTAGCCATTGCAATGCAATAATCTAAACTCTAACATAAAATGTTACATATACTATGCAGAGAACAATACTCTTGGGAAACAGTATAACACATCTTGTTAATGAAAAAAGACTAAATACAAAATATTATCTCGAAAAAAATCAACAACAAAAACAGAGAAGTATTACTTAAATGACTTTAACAGCTAGCACTTGATTGGAACAGATACTTGACTATTTTGACAAACAATTACTGACATAAATAAATCCTTCGAACATTTGAATAGTGAAAATAAATTTGTTAAAAATTGTTTATTGCGTACGAATTTTCTATAAATCTCGATGAGTAGCGTCTGTCATCTTTTCTAGATGAACCTCTGCCTCAAAAGTCTTTTCTCCATATATATATTGGCTTGGTCACCTCGTCTTTTTGTTAGTTCATTGGAAAAGAATGCTCATGGAGTTGTTCTCCCATGGCCCTTTGCAAGCCCATCACTCTATTTTATAGTTTGTTATCTAGAGTAACAGTAGCAATCTTTTTAGGTTAACTAGAGCTCTGCAGAAAAGGGAGTTGTCATACTAGTGTGCAAACACTACAGTAGTGTAATATGGGTGGTACAATGTTAATGGTGTCGTGTTAGTTCTACTTCTCAAAATCTTTTCTTAAACATTCTACCACATGACAGCTAGCAAGTCAAGCAGTAACTCTTGATAAAGTGTTGACTTAAAAAAAAGCTCTCGACTAATTGATGACTGATAATTCAAGATGTTTTTAGTGAAGAGGTGCCGGGGTTAAAAGCACTTTGCCGTTTTTCAATTGCGCAACACCTTTCATAAAAACACTGCTTTGCCTGAAAATATCAACGTAATTATTATCTTGAAGAATGCAAAGTATTAATGAAAATTAAAATTACTATTAATAATAGAGAAGCATTAATTACAAAACATTGATGAATAAATTCTTTCTTACTAATTTTGGAAATAACCAAATGCCTTAAAAACTCGTTGCATGTCCTGAAACTTGTAGCGAGGCAAAATGCTGTAAGTAACAAAGGTTGCTTGTAAATTTATGTTAAGGTATATGGGTATGATTAGATTATGGAGCAGGTATTGACTATAAGATTGTTTACAAAAACGACCTCATGGACAACATAAATATCATAAATGTTGCAGTTCTGTATTTGCTTTGTAGTTCTGTGACTGGCCTGTAGTTCTGTGTCTGCTCTGTAGTTCTGTGTCTGCTCTGTAGTTCTGTGTCTGTTCTATAGTTCTGTGTCTGCTCTATAGTTCTGTGACTGCTCTATAGTTGTGTGTCTGCTATGTAGTTATGTTACTGCTCTGTAGTTCTGTGTCTGCTCTATAGTTCTGTGACTGCTCTGTGGTTTTGTGTCTGCTCTGTAGTTCTGTGTCTGCTCTATAGTTCTGTGTCTGCTCTGTAGTTCTGTGTCTGCTCTATAGTTCTGTGTCTGCTCTGTAGTTTTGTGTCTGCTCTATAGTTGTGTGTCTGCTATGTAGTTATGTTACTGCTCTATAGTTCTATGTCTACTCTATAGTTATGTTACTGCTCTGTAGTTCTGTGTCTGCTCTATAGTTCTGTGTCTGCTCTATAGTTCTGTGACTGCTCTATAGTTGTGTGTCTGCTATGTAGTTATGTTACTGCTCTGTAGTTCTATGTCTGCTCTATAGTTCTGTGTCTGCTCTATAGTTCTGTGTCTGCTCTATAGTTCCGTTACTGCTCTATAGTTCTGTGTCTGCTATGTAGTTCTGCGTCTGTTCTTTAGTTCTGTGACTGCTCTATAGTTTTGTGTCTGCTCTGTAGTTCTGTGACTGCTATGTAGTTCTGTTTCTGCTCTATAGTTCTGCGTCTGCTCTTTAGTTCTGTGATTAGCTTGAAGTATGCTACCTCAAACAAGGAAGCATATGAACAGATTGAAATCAGATTGATCAAGTTTATTAGAAAATAGATCTAATATCTCATACTTCCAGCTACCGATACGCTCACGAGTGTTTCAAATATTCCTCTATAAAAAACCATTTCAAATTTGGCTGTCATTAAAGTCAGGTGAACAGTAACAGGCTACTGTGAACAGGTAGCCATCAGCAATGGATAAAAGCTATTACTCGCATGAAGTTAAAAGTTATGTCGAAGAGTCAGCTTTGGGTCATAAAATATGCTGCATTCCATATGCGAGGGCCTTGACTGAACTTTTTGTCCTATATAAGTACAGAGTGAATACATTATTTTACGTCTGATAAGGTGATAATACATACTTATTATGCTAAAATCGAAGTTAAGAATGAGCAACTCAAATAAGCTTTGTTATGCGATGAGGATGCATTCTCTCATCATGTCTGGGAACATTTCAAATAACAATACCGCTACTATTACATGGAACAATCGTTGATTATGAGCACAAAAACCAACAAACCAACAAACCAACAAACCTACAAACATACAGCATGCAATTTGACAATTTTATCTGATTCAGCTTGAAAAGAAAAATGATAAATGCATAAGCTCATCGTTTCAAACACACCTTTTCAAACTCTTTTCCCGCGACCAAACGAGTGGAGCGAAGTTTGGTCGTGGGAAACTACCTTTTCAAACTCTTTTTTAATATCTAAGTTTTAATCACTATATCAAAAATCTTGAAGAATCCATTTAACTCCTGTCACAATTTTTCCTTTCCAACAGTTTGTCAAGATGACTGACTAATGACCTGGAATAATAGCTCAAAGGGAGAACTATATCAAGTAACAGTGATCAGCAGCCTGTGTTCATGGTTAGACTGATCGGTAGTCTAGAAAAAACTTACCTTTGTCCGAAGGAATGTTCAGAGGCTATACACCAACTAGCGACTCTCTAGCTTATCTATTCATTTTACATGACAAAAACCATGATTAACTTCTAAGTTCTTTATGCATACTTCAGAGGGGTACACGTCATATTAAACTTGAAGTTATTCTCTACTAGGTGAATGCCCGGTGCTGAATGGGTAATACAAATGTTTTTGCATAAAAAACTTATTTTTAAATGACCAAGTTTTTTTACCCGATGAATTTGAGTAGCTGAAACTCTTATTTAGGCTCTTAAAAAGAGTCACGGTGGTATTGGTGACTAATAAATACATTGCATTCATCACTACCAGCAGCGACTTCGATTTGTATCCATGTAAATTCGCAACATAAACCAGATAGCATAACGCAATTTGCTACAGTGAAATCTAAAATGTTATTATAACTTACCAGGGTTAGGGAAAAATATTGCGTCATGCTCTTTAAGCGTACTAGGTGAAGCATGAGTATTTCAACCAATCAACTTAAGAGATTGGCAGGTGTAATAATTATGATGTGCTATTCAATTGTATAGCAATGTGATCGCATGGCTTACTGGTTTAGCAGGACTGTGTGCAGACCTGTAGGTTCTGAGTTCAAATCTTGTGCATTTGTCATTCCTAAAGCTTTATTGCCATAACTGAACATACGTCGATAACTGAACATACGTCGATAACTGAACATACGTCGATAACTGAACATACGTCGATAACTGAACATACGTCGATAACTGAACATACGTCGATAACTGAACATACGTCGATAACTGAACATACGTCGATAACTGAACATACGTCGATAACTGAACATACGTCGATAACTGAACATACGTCGATAACTGAACATACGTCGATAACTGAACATACGTCGATAACTGAACATACGTCGATAACTGAACATACGTCGATAACTGAACAAACGTCGATAACTGAACATACGTCGATAACTGAACATACGTCGATAACTGAACATACGTCGATAACTGAACATACGTCGATAACTGAACATACGTCGATAACTGAACATACGTCGATAACTGAACATACGTCGATAACTGAACATACGTCGATAACTGAACATACGTCGATAACTGAACATACGTCGATAACTGAACATACGTCGATAACTGAACATACGTCGATAACTGAACATACGTCGATAACTGAACATACGTCGATAACTGAACACACGTCGATAACTGAACACACGTCGATAACTGAACACACGTCGATAACTGAACACACGTCGATAACTGAACACACGTCGATAACTGAACACACGTCGATAACTGAACATACGTCGATAACTGAACATACGTCGATAACTGAACATACGTCGATAACTGAACATACGTCGATAACTGAACATACGTCGATAACTGAACATACGTCGATAACTGAACATACGTCGATAACTGAACATACGTCGATAACTGAACATACATCGATAACTGAACATACGTCGGACAATTGACAAACACTGAGATTTATTATTCTCTATGCAGTTTTAAACCTTCTGCAGTTTTAAACTGCAGAAGGTTTCTAAGGATCAGAACAAAGACGGTTACATATGTATGAAGTTAGAACTTTCCATTTATCCTTTATTAGGTCTAACACATCAAGAAACTTAAAATAATAAAATTGGTAACCAGTTGCCAATGAATTTAATAAACCACAAAATAATGACTAATAAATAAATCGTACAATTCGTGTAATTGCATACTTGAAAAAGAGAAGACAAAATGTTAAGAAAAACAAAATAAATAAATACTGACCTGTGCCTTTATTTAATTCAATCAATATTTCCTGACAACAGTACTGCCCATCTATTCTATGTACTGTGCTTCAAGGTAGAGTACTGTGCTTCAAGGTAGAGTACTGCGCATCTAGGTAGAATCGCATCAAACTTACGTCGTTGTAAATAAAATTTGAAATTAGGAGATTAACGTTCTGTCATTACTTTCCTACTCGGATGTACCATTCAAGACTGCTATTGGTCAGACAAATAGGACTGTTGCAGAAAGAAAACACGATAAAACTGTATAACAAGAATTGCGCGCCTACCTGATGAGAGAAACTGCTACAAAGCTCAGTGCAATATTAAAAACATGCAAATGTAGTCATATTGATCAGGTCAAGGTTGCTTTTGTTATTGCTAAGTTGAAAATCAAAGAAATTTATAACACTCTACATTCCACTTTCAATGACACATACCAACATGGTAAATACTCTATCAAACTTACCAACATGGTAAATACTCTATCAAACTTACCAACATGGTAAATACTCTATCAAACTTACCAACATGGTAAGTACTCTATCAAACTTACCAATATGGTAAGTACTCTATCAAACTTATCAACATGGTAAATACTCTATATCAAACTTACCAACATGGTAAGTACTCTATCAAACTTATCAACATGGTAAATACTCTATATCAAACTTACCAACATGGTAAGTACTCTATCAAACTTACCAACATGGTAAGTACTCTATCAAACTTACCAACATGGTAAGTACTCTATCAAACTTACCAACATGGTAAATACTCTATATCAAACTTACCAACATGGTAAATACTCTATCAAACTTATCAACATGGTAATTACTCTATCAAACTTACCAACATGGTAATTACTCTATCAAACTTACCAACATGGTAAGTACTCTATCAAACTTACCAACATGGTAAATACTCTATCAAACTTATCAACATGGTAATTACTCTATCAAACTTACCAACATGGTAAGTACTCTATCAAACTTACCAACATGGTAAGTACTCTATCAAACTTACCAATATGGTAAGTACTCTATCAAACTTACCAACATGGTAAATACTCTATCAAACTTACCAACATGGTAAATACTCTATCAAACTTATCAACATGGTAATTACTCTATCAAACTTACCAACATGGTAAATACTCTATCAAACTTATCAACATGGTAATTACTCTATCAAACTTACCAACATGGTAAGTACTCTATCAAACTTATCAACATGGTAAATACTCTATCAAACTTACCAACATGGTAAGTACTCTATCAAACTTACCAATATGGTAAGTACTCTATCAAACTTACCAACATGGTAAATACTCTATATCAAACTTACCAACATGGTAAATACTCTATCAAACTTACCAACATGGTAAATACTCTATCAAACTTATCAACATGGTAAATACTCTATCAAACTTACCAATATGGTAAGTACTCTATCAAACTTGCCAACATGGTAATTACTCTATCAAACTTACCAACATGGTAAGTACTCTATCAAACTTACCAACATGGTAAGTACTCTATCAAACTTATCAACATGGTAATTACTCTATCAAACTTACCAACATGGTAGGTACTCTATCAAACTTACCAATATGGTAAGTACTCTATCAAACTTACCAACATGGTAATTACTCTATCAAACTTACCAACATGGTAAGTACTCTATCAAACTTACCAACATGGTAAGTACTCTATCAAACTTACCAACATGGTAAATACTCTATCAAACTTACCAACATGGTAAGTACTCTATCAAACTTACCAATATCGTAAGTACTCTATCAAACTTACCAACATGGTAGGTACTCTATCAAACTTACCAATATGGTAAGTACTCTATCAAACTTATCAACATGGTAATTACTCTATCAAACTTACCAACATGGTAGGTACTCTATCAAACTTACCAATATGGTAAGTACTCTATCAAACTTGCCAACATGGTAATTACTCTATCAAACTTACCAACATGGTAAGTACTCTATCAAACTTACCAACATGGTAAGTACTCTATCAAACTTATCAACATGGTAATTACTCTATCAAACTTACCAACATGGTAGGTACTCTATCAAACTTACCAATATGGTAAGTACTCTATCAAACTTACCAACATGGTAATTACTCTATCAAACTTACCAACATGGTAAGTACTCTATCAAACTTACCAACATGGTAAGTACTCTATCAAACTTACCAACATGGTAAATACTCTATCAAACTTACCAACATGGTAAGTACTCTATCAAACTTACCAATATCGTAAGTACTCTATCAAACTTACCAACATGGTAGGTACTCTATCAAACTTACCAATATGGTAAGTACTCTATCAAACTTACCAACATGGTAAGTACTCTATCAAACTTACCAACATGGTAAATACTCTATCAAACTTACCAACATGGTAAATACTCTATCAAACTTACCAACATGGTAAGTACTCTATCAAACTTACCAACATGGTAAATACTCTATCAAACTTATCAACATGGTAATTACTCTATCAAACTTACCAACATGGTAAATACTCTATCAAACTTATCAACATGGTAATTACGCTATCAAATGGTCTCTACAAGATACACCCAGTGCGTTTTTAGAAGGCAAGTGTTCAGTTGTCTAAACGAACAAAAATAAATAATTAAATATTTTGTAACTCTTCTTCTTTGATTAATATTGAGTTATTTTGGATCTCTTATAGGTGCTCGAGTGGTGTGTGTGTGTTGCGGGGTGTGTATGTGTGTACGTGTTTGTATGTGTGTACGCGTGTGTATGCATGTATTCGTGTGTGCATGTGGTTGCGCGTGTGATAAAACACTTCATTACTAATAGTTTTTTGATTGCTGAGAGCAATCATGAAACTATTAGTAATAAAGTGTTTTATTTAAAGTTATAGTCTGTTTGACTGATTTGAACTTGTTCTGATTTTATCATTGAACACTTTGCTCTGATTTTACGCTTTTACCAAGCATGAAATTAACCTGCATACCTACCCATATGTAAACATATACATAAGTTTTTTTATACATATATATAGTATATAGTGTATATATATATATATACATATATATATACACTGGAAACAAACCTTAGCGATATATATTTATAACTATGTACATATATATATGCATGTTATATATGTATAAAAAACTTATGTATATGTTTATATACATATGTGTATATATTCAAATATGTATAAACATATATATATGTTATAAATATGTTTTTAAATATATATATATATATATACATATATAACATGCGTATATACAGTCAAACATAGATAACTCAAACTTCACGGGACCGAGCGAAAGTGTTCGAGTTATCAGAGCGTTCAAGTTATCAGAGCACAGTTACCAGTGCATGTATTTATCAGTAGGTACATGTACACATACAAACTATATATAAATCAAAAACATAGATTGCTTGTTGTAAGTTAAAGGGCCTTTCACGTAGTTTTAAAATTTTTTATCAGAAAGTATAGATAGTTTTCTATCGCTTGAGATTTGTTTGTTGTTTTAAGTGATGTGCCTGCCAGGACGTTTTCAGATTAAAATTGGCATAACTTGATCGCTGTTAAAACGCTAAAAAAACATCTTTTTCTTTTGAGCGTTTTAACCAAGATCAATTTTGCTGATTTTACTTTTCAAGTTTATCCAAAGGTTTCTGTACGTTTTCCCTTTCTTTCGAGAGGCCATCGCAAAGCAGATGTCTGGTAAAGTTAGATCTTTTCCAAAACATCAGAAAATTTGTTAACGAAAATATTTTGCTGATGGTGGTAATAATGACGCCTAAGGACTACTACAAGTTGATGTTTATCTCTATGGCTTGGATTAAAGTGATATTCTAAAGTGACAACAACCGTGACGGTAGCCATTGGGCAAAAAACTGTTCGAGTTAATGATGCTGAGTTTGAGTTATCTAAAGCAATTTATCATTGCATGGGAACGGACCAAACAAATCTGTTCGAGTTAACAATGTGTTCGAGCTATCCGTGGGAGAGTTAATCGTGTTTTCCTGTAAATGTATACTAGACGACTGCCTGGCATTGCACAGGAATTAAAAACAACTTATTAACAGTGGCAGGTAATGTAGCTGCCTGCCATTTGTCATTAGCCTGGCACATTGCCAATGACTAGTTTGAATAAACTACTATCAGTGTAATTGCTAAGCTTACTAATAAGAGCCGTGACAGCAAGCTTTAGTGACGTTGTGTAACGCAGAGTGCTATGCGTATTTTAACCGGCATAACTACTCATATCGCCTAATGGATTATTGCATCTCACATAGCTTAATTGGTTAGGTTATCACCTGGTGAATTGGGAAGTGGTGAGATCAAATCCAGCTCAAACCGAATTTTTCGTTCCAAGATTTTAATAGCTATAGCTGGACACACTGAACGACGGACTTTGAGATTTATATAATTATATTGATAGTTGTATATATATATATATATATATATATATATATATATATATATACTGATATGTATACACATATACATATATTGCTAAGGTTTGTTTCCCATTTCATTCTACACTTCACAGATGAGTGTAAATGAGGATGAAACAGCTGGCGGTTTAGAGTTGAGTACATATATAATATTATGTGTGTACATGTATGTAACTAACTTGATGCAAAAATACAAAGTGATTTTCCCAAAATTTAAACACTATATTAACATAACCAACATCAGAACTCATAATCGAGTGATCCTTTGGCACCAGTCAGTAATAAACAATTACTATTGTGAACATGTAAAGGGTTGTCTGGAAAACAGCAGTCTACAGAGTGTCAGAAACACACAGACTTATTTCTGATATGAAATAACTCAACTAAGCTGAGGGAGATAACCCTTGGTTAAGGCGAAATATTTCTCTTTGGTAAATCATATTCCACATCATTCTTGCTATGGGTCGTTCGTGTATGTGATAAAATATCCACTGGTATTGGTTTTTAAAAATGGTCTGCTCTCTCACCATGCGAGAAGATCCAAAATGAACCGTTGATGACAACTGCTCAAAGGTTGCATTTATGGTCCGCGCTAGTAGCCCAGTAAAATATACATCATCAACCCAAAAATATGGTTCGAAGAGAGACTCATAAAATAGTTTACCCACTATATCACCTGTCATGACTATGCCAAGACCTGGACAGTATGGAGGATATACTTTTTCTGAAAACTCAGCCATGGATACGTTCCACTTGCCAGAGACGCGCTCCGGGTACCGGCCGTACCATACATCGCAGAGTATAGTGTTGGAAAGAACCCTCCCTTTTGCTTGCAGACTTTCTATGTGTCTAAACAGCAGATATACATCTACAACCATGTCATCGTCAGCCTTTAAAACTAGTTTGGCCGTTTGACAAAACGTTGACATCCATCTGCATCCGGCCATAGCTTTGTATGTAAGGTTTCTATAACTATCCACGAATGATTCTTGAACTATGTCATGGTAGGTCTCGCTTTCGTACTCTATCATGTCCTGTATTGCATCATCTAAACTCAGTCCGAGAAAAAAAACTAGAGTGACCTTACGCTTTCTAAAGTGAGATGGGTTTGCCCATGTGTCCCTCAAAAACATTCTGTGTCTGATGTGGCTTGGGGCTGTGTGTATCCATATAAGTGTGTCCGGCCGTTTCTCACATAACGCCTCATTATTTAGGATGTATTTAAAAGGATGTGGGTTGACAACTTTAGAAGATGGATGTGCTGAATTTTGATTGATGCTCGTCAGCAAGATGTAGAGACTGATGACCGTCTTTCGCAGAGTTTGCCAGAAGCCACAATGCTTCATGTCAATCTCTAGATGTCTTTGACTGCTTTCCCTTTCAGCGATGCTACAAGTAATGTACTGTATATAGAACACCGTCCCGCACCACAATATTGCTCTACATGGGGTAGTGAGTTTGTCTCAAAACTCTGTCTCTTGTTAAACTTCACAAGTAGTAGTTACATGTATACTTCTATTAATAAATCGGTACAGACTAGTACTAGTAGTAGTTCTACTTCTTCTAGCGTAACTGGTAATCATTTAATAATAATAATAATAACAATACTAATAACTAGTAATAAAATAGTTATAATGCAAACACTACCTATACAATTATTGTATAGGTAGAGTGTCATACAATTATTGTATTATTGTATATAGACAACTCCTGTCATTCATATTGTGTGCTCCAACTAAAATTTTACAAATTTTGTGGATCAACCAAAATCTAGTTTGGGCATCCCTGAGCAATCCATGAAACAACGTATGAAACACAGCCATGCAGAAATTGACTTGTAACTACATAGTCTTAGTTCTATTACATTGTCTTAGTTCTATTACATAGTCTTAGTTCTAGTACATGGTCCTAGTTGTGAACGAGTTGTTAGCTTACAATCAGCCAGTAACTCAATCCTGGTAGGAATATTGATATAGCTGGCCCTTCCATCATATTCCACCTACGGTATTTAGCTACTAATGCTTTCATACGACTCACTTTACTTTCCTTTGGTCAATATTGCTATTCATTTTGAGTTAATAAAGTGCGAGGCTAGATATTATATTAGCTGCTTTATTTGACTATATTGATTTTAGCGCTCTTTTCTGTTGACTCAGTGTTTTGTTCTTTTTGCAGTACACAGTTATAAGGGGCATGCTTCCGAAGTATGCGTGTGACATTTAAGTTCTATTTACCCTGATGTTACAATGATAGCAAAATTACAGCAGCTTTTACAATTAAACAGGATACATGAAAACAGAGTGGTAGGGGTCGCATTGGCGGCGACTCGACTCGTGGTGCTTCTTTGAGAATTTTGGCCTAATGTCTCAGTAAACTATTCATACTTCTAGGCTATGCTAATTGTTGGCACGCTAAAAAAAAATTCAAGAGATTCTTCCATGGATCATCCGTGAATCAAAGATTACTAAAAATATACAGATATGCGTAGGTTTGACCAGATGCTGATCTGATCGCATATTCGCACTCAGTGATTAATATTTTGTAAAGAATCCAAAATCGGCCTTAGGGATTATATTGCTAAGTCTGCTAACAGTTTTTATTTAACTATTCCCATGACAGCAATGAAGAACATGAAAAGCGTGAAGGACATTTATATAAGAGTAATTGACCAGTTTTAAGAAATGTTGTCCTATGAAGTAGCGCATGAAGTACAAACGCAACAAACATTACTGCTTCAATGAATAGTTATTTGTAACATTACCTGCCCTATCATAAGTAACTAACAGAACTCGGACTAGGATTATGTAAAAACTCTTTTCGTGCTATGTTCAGCCATTTGCCACTAAGTTTTATTCCAGTTGAACCCATATGTCTAAGGCATGTTCTGCCAAGACATTCTGTAAAGCCATATTCTGATAAGCTATATTTTACCGAATGAGAATCTGCTAAGCAATATTCTGGTAACCATATTTTGCAAAGCCAAATTTTGCCAAACCTTACTCTGCTAAGACGTATTCTGATAAGCCATATTCCGTCTAGTCTTGTTCTGCTAAGACGTATTCTGATAAGCCATATTCTGCCTAGTCTTGTTCTGCTAAGACGTATTCTGATAAGACATATTCTGCTAAGCTATACTCTGCTAAGCCATACTCTACTAAGCCATATTTTGCTAAACCATATATCGCTGGGCCATAATTGGTGAGCCATATTCCACTAAGCCATTTCCGCTCAGCAATATTGCAGTTTTACAGCACATATATTACACTGCAAACGCATGGAACTAAAACTCCTAAATGCTGAATGGCAGTGCCAAAAAAGTACTCCAAACGTTACGCTCCCAATAAAGTCATCAAGAAGACTTTCAATAGAAGCTTCTAAAATCAGTTGAGTTGAAACTAGTTTAGCTGATGGACTGAAGACCCGACATATCTCCTGATCGATCAGAAGTCTACAAATGTCGGAAGTATTAAGGCCGGGCCACACGTATCGTGTAATTTCAACTAATCTGGGAAATTCCATTCGTATGAAATTTCTGACCTGCCACACGGAGTTTCCCCACCATGGATTTGTACGAAACTAACTTTCAACTAGCCAATCATAACGCGGTGATAAATTGAAGCCGATTCCGTTTCAATCATTTGCTTCAGTACAAACACGCGGGTCAGATCTAAAAAAGATGACGATTTGTGAGTTTCTAGTCGCAATTCCTAATTCCTAAAATCGGTTGCGGAATGTACACGTAAATTAATTTCGGCGCCTACAATATAACTGCGCATTAATAAGGTCGTTTCTACGCAACTATAAAAACTGCTAATGCTAGTTGCACTGAGTAGTTGTAGTAGGCTGTTGTTGTAAATGGTTTTTAGTATGCTTTTGAATAGAGCTTGTACATTGATAATATTATTACGAACTATTACGTATGTACTACATTGCAAAACGGTTATTTTGTATGACTACAGCAAGTTTTGGCTTGCTCACAAAACCGTTTTACTTTTTCTTCTAATTACAATACAAATTTGAACCTGACTTCAGCAATTATTAGCCTAGCTACAAAACAGTTATATTTCTATAAAATACATATTGGAACCTGACTTTTCAGCAAATATTAGTCTAGCTACAAAACAGTTATATTTCTATTAAATAAATCCATTACGGCCATGGTACTACTGGTTACATATAATCGCCAACACAGTACGCAGTTTTCAAACCGAGTTAGGAACTGCGGGCTAGAAACTCGCAAATCGTTATCTTTAGATCTGACCAAACATGCGCAAAAGAAAACGACCTTCAACATTCAACTAACCTTTTCAACCGACCAATCAAACAATGATTCGTAGGAATTTCTGACGTTTCGTCCAATTCAGGATTCGTTCATCGTGCGCAACCAACGATGGACGAATTCGTCCAAATGTCAATTCGTACGAATCGTTTCATCCAAATTTCGCCGATTTCGTGAGAATTTTGTCTCGTGTGGCCCTACCTTTAGTTTTCAACTTGCAAACAGAACGGTGTTAGAAATATTAGTTCTGCCACAACTAATTAGAGAACTACTAGGAATGTCTACCCTCACGTATTACAGAACTACACGCAAGCATCTACGCCTCTCCAATTTGCAAGAGAGCTATCCAGTGCTCGAAGAGCCCTCACTGTTAGGGCCAATCAGCAAAGTACTAAAACAGCCAAAAAATACTGACAGGAATATAAAACTCGAAACACTTAACAAACAATAAAACGAGAGGCTTTGCTGTACAGCAACGCTGTTATATCCAAACTAGAGGGCTGGCAGCATCTGCTCTTGCTATATACAGCAAGAACAGCGAGATTAGATGAAGAGAGACAAAGCTACTCTACATCTGTCCTATGTTTGACAAGAAGTCTTTGCTGACATACTTATGTATTTGGCGACTCTTGAGGGAATCCCAGCTTTAACAACCGTAAACAACCACTAAACTGGTGCTTTGGGAATATATCCCGAATCACCCATTGTTGTACGGATGGACGGGTGTAACTTTAGATCTAGCTAATAGCTGCAGTAGGAAGAGGTCATCTCACCAGACTCTTATACCATTCCTTTATCCGATTCAGTTAAAAAATTTGGTCTCCAACTTTTGGTTAGTTTAGCCTTAGCATACTCGCTATAGCCTTTAATCTAAGCCATGATATTTATGACTATAATAGTCTTAGGCTTCATGGAATGTCTGTTTAACAATGTATACCTTTGTTTAAACTAGATCCAAATGAAGTAGTTAAGCCAGCTGCTATCACAATTTTATCATTAGAGTTCACTAAAAGTTGTGTGTACCATTACTACCATTTTAAAGGGATGGCTGTTTACATTCCCCAAATCACCAAAGCTAGCTTTTATTTATTTTCTACAAAAGAGACAAAAGTCATTGATTGACAAGGAAGGGTCAAGCACTGCTGCATTTCTAATAAAACCATGGCAGCGATGCCTCTGTTAGCTAACTGCAATGCCTCTGTTAGCTAACTGCGCCATTTGTTTTACTAAGTCATGTTCTGCCCAGTCATAGTCTGTTAATCCAATTTTGTTTCAAGCCAAATTCTAATAAGCCGTATTCCAGCAAGCCATATTCTGTTAAAGCATTGTCATCCAAAGCATGTCATGTCAAGTCATATTTCACTACTCCATATTTTTGTCTGCTTCTGTGAACTCATACTCAACTACAAGATTTCAATATTTGAACACCAGTGAGGTATGACAAGGTGTTTATGTGCATGCAACCTTTAAACTTACGAAATGACTTCTCAAGGCTAAGTTCATTGCTTCGCTACCTGCCTAAAGAGCCAATAGAGGTGAAGACCCTATATTGTAACATTGTAAACATTTCGTTTAATGTAAACCGGCAAGTCAGTGCAGGTTCTCAAATTCAATTTGAACTGCAAGTCTCACTAGTTGAAAGTATTGTTTCTCTCTTGCTGTACTTTTGAGAGAAAATGACATATACCCTGTGGCTGGAGTATATATGACATAGGCTATACCCTGTGACTGGAGTATATATAATTCTTTTAATTATAATTCTTTACTTTATTTAAGACATACAATATTTTTTCCTTTTTCGCAGCATAGACCTTGCTGTAGACTAAAACAGTAAAAAAACTGATTTAAATCGATATTAAAGGTGTGCGCTCTCCATAACTTAATCTAAAATTACCATAATAATGAACCATAAACCAAGTGTATGTAAGTAATAAGAAAAGCAAAGTTGTTGATACAAACCAATCAAAGCGCAGTTACTGTAGATTAATTAATTTAACAAGGTGAGTTTAGTTTTTTGAAGGGCGGAAGTATGAGTTTGGGAAGATCTTGAAATAGATCAGGCCATTTACATTTATTTTACTGCTCATATAATGTATAATCCCTGTAACGTAAACGTTTTCAGAACAGATTATTTACATTGCAGAGCCATCTACTATATAAGGTTGAAGATATCTAGTGAGAACGCTCTCTCCTGTATAACCAGGCTGCCTAGAAATTCAAGGATATTCAGCAGACCTAAGAACTTCATCTTTTTATTATTATTTGAAAAGCCAGCTAAATGTAAGAGGAATTTTATAAATGCAGGATTTTAAAACTTTCTTCATACATTTTTGGACACATGGTAGTAGGCTATCTAGCCATCTCTACTAATACACCTCTGACACCTCTAGCAGTTGACAGTACACCAACCATCTCTACTATTACACCTCTGACCCCCTCTAGCAGCTGACAGTACACCAACCATCTCTACTATTATACCTCTGACCCCTCTAGCAGCTGACAGTACACCAACCATCTCTACTATTATACCTCTGACCCCTCTAGCAGCTGACAGTATACCAAGGATCTCTACTAATACGCCCTGACCCCCTCTAGCGGCTGACGGTACACCAACCCTCTCTACTATTACACCTCTGACCCCTCTAACAGCTGACAGTATACCAACGATTTCTACTATTACACCTCTGACTCCCTCTAACAGCTGACAGTATACCAACCATCTCTACTATTATACCTCTGACCCCTCTAGCAGCTGACAGTACACCAACCATCTCTACTAATACACCTCTGACCCCTCTAGCAGCTGACAGTACACCAACCATCTCTACTAGTACCCTTTAACTAACCCAAATAGTAAACTAATGTTTCTACTAGTAATGCTTTTGCCAGTATTGTAGCTGACAGTATACCAATTGGCACTGCATGGGCCACTAGAATGACAGCCAGCAGCCCCTTCAAACATCCATTTGGGAAAAGCAAAGTTTTATGACTCAGTTGGCGTTCTCAAGATTTTAGTTGAAATGAGAAGGTTCTGGCATGTTTAATTGACATTGGAAAATTCTACCTCGAGCTTTTTGCAGTGAATTTAAGGATTTCAGGTTGGTAGTGTTTGTAGATTTTGTAGAGTGAAAGTTAAAATTTTTACTCAGCGTGTACTATGGTACAGGCTACTCTTTTCATACAGTGACATACACATCTGTGCATACAGACGATACTCAGTTACTTGTACAAGCAGGAAGTATTCATTAGTAGACAGAAAGTAGTCCATACATTTGTGTGGAAAGATGCTAAGACAGTCTGATTTTTATAGTCTTCAAACCATAAATGTCACGTACAAATTTTATCATATTTAGTAGGTAAATAGGACACGCTGATTCCGATTTTGTACTCAAAATAAAAATTTGGTCCACTAACTTTCAAAGTAATGAAGGCTTTTTTACAACGTTGTAATATCGGTCTCGAAAGCAACATCATCAGCACAACAAGCTCCGCCAATAAATATGTGACGTAGCCTAGCTTTTTAGGAACGCAAGTTAGGGATGTTTAGTCCGATTTAGAATGGTAGAGATGGATGTCTTAAAACCCATTATTTTCTAACTTCAGCCTTCAAAATAATCTCAGTATTTTCTGAAAGGTAAATAAGCTATTTAACATTTATTATATTATAGCATATTTACAAACAAGCTCAAAAAAGGGCGATAACAACGGCAGCTTGTGATAAAATCACGCTTTTTGAGCTCATTTTTCTTGGCGCTCAGCCTATTAAACATCCTGTAATAAGCTACGAGCAATTCTAAATAGTTGTTATCTACATTTCATAAAAGACTGAGATTATTTTGAAGGCTGAATTTAGATAATAATGGGTTTTAAGACACTCATCTCTACCATTCTAAATCAGACTAAACATCCCTAACTTCCGTTCCTAAAAAAGCTAGGCTACGTCACATGTTTATGGGCGGAGCTTGTTGTGCTGCTTGTGTTGTTTTCGAGACGGATATTGAAACGCTTTAAAAAAGCCTTCATGACTTTGAAAGTTAGTGGACCAATCTTTATTTTGAGTACAAAACTGGAAGCGCGTCTGATTTTCCTAGAAGAAACGATAAAAGTTGCATGTGAAAGTTATGATTCAAGAGCACTTGAGGTGTGTATATATACACAGGTAGACACTACTGTAAGCATAAAACTTCATATATAAATAAATGTATACAGACAGCCATGAACACTCTTGTACTCGTGTAATACTTATAGTTATGCGTTTATTCATACACATGCGTGTGTAGACCTAGTGCTCGCATTAAAAGCATGCCAGGTATGAAGAGGCTAGCATTCTTACTTATGCCTCCTATAAATGCTTGTACACACTGGCACACGAATCTACATGTATATATGTTTTAAATTCCTGTCTACTATTCACTGCGTTTCCACGCTTCAAATGGGTTTGGAGTTGCTTCCACTTTGAACCATAGAAACGGTAATGGCTCACAGCTGATGGATCTGAATCGATAATGCTCTGTTCAACTCTCTCCTGTGGAAGTAAAAAGTTTCAGCACACTTCGACACAAAAAGTTGCTTACTAGAAACGACTGAACTGGGACCTGTATTCTAAGCGGTAAATTCTGTTGATATCTTGTAATATAGAGCGCAGCGATAATTAACGCAAAAATAAAATTGTGATCAGGCATCCTGGCTTAGTGCATGCATGCAAGTTTACTAAGCATGAGTTGAAAACTGACCTTGACCTGAAAGCGAGTTTAATTTAACAAGTTTTGTTTTGAGGGGTACATCGCGAATCGAGTTAAGATCTATAGTACAACTCCGAATGGCTGGAAAGGTGGTTATCTCATTCTAACGGAAGAAGGAAGTTAGTAAATTCGTAGCCCTATTTAAAGCTCTTATCAAGGAAAGTATACAAGCGCAAAATGGCGATGGTGAGCAGAGGTTAAAATGGCGATGGTGAGCAGAGGTTAAAATGACGATGGGGAGCAGAGGTTAAAATGACGATGGTGAGCAGAGGTTAAAATGACGATGGTGAGCAGAGGTTAAAATGGCGATGGTGAGCAGAGGTTAAAATGACGATGGTGAGCAGAGGTTAAAATGGCGATGGTGAGCAGAGGTTAAAATGACGATGGTGAGCAGAGGTTAAAATGACGATGGTGAGCAGAGGTTAAAAGGACGATGGTGAGCAGAGGTTAAAATGGCGATGGTGAGCAGGGGTTAAAATGACGATGGTGAGCAGAGGTTAAAATGGCGATGGTGAGCAGAGGTTAAAATGACGATGGTGAGCAGAGGTTAAAATGACGATGGTGAGCAGAGGTTAAAATGACGATGGTGAGCAGAGGTTAAAATGACGATGGTGAGCAGAGGTTAAAATGACGATGGTGAGCAGAGGTTAAAATGGCGATGGTGAGCAGAGGTTAAAATGACGATGGTGAGCAGAGGTTAAAATGACGATGGTGAGCAGAGGTTAAAATGGCGATGGTGAGCAGAGGTTAAAATGACGATGGTGAGCAGAGGTTAAAAAGTTGCTCACCTCATTACTACTCATTCATGCAGTTGTAAAGAAATAAAAACTGAGCCATCATAAATGTTTCTTACTGACTACGCTCTGACAGCCATGTGTAGAAATTGGGCATCGTAAAAATAAACTTGGTCATTTCATCATTTTGTTTCAAATAAAACACTAAAAATCTTCAAAGAATTCAATTGTTTCGAGCCTTCATTACCGCTACAGCTGTCCATCACTCAGCTATGCAAATACACGACTACAAAGGACATATTTACACCTGCTATACGCTGTCACTAGTACCAATTATACTAACACTTATAGTAACCCACGGATGTTCACTAGTAGCCGAGACCATCAACTACTCACTGCTATCAATTTGATCTTCAGCCGCTCTTCCTGTCCTGCACTGCTGACTGTTCAAGTCTATGTTCTTAGCATTATCTGATGACTACTCAGAGCTACTATTTAGGTATTAATTGTAACTATATGTACCTATGTATACTATATGTACGGGATCAACTATACCCACCATTGATAAGTATTATCATTACTCCATCTACCAAACGTGATTACCCTTGCGGGGGGGGGGTGTTGGAAACAACAACCTCATGCCAAGCATCGATTACTTGATTAGTTGTCAATTACAATGTTTCCATGATGCGCAGTGCTTCGGAGTTGCGCTATCTCCGAATCATGGAAACGGCGTCTTCGCACTGAAATCACTGCGCACTGATCAGTGCGAAGCCAGTGCAAATTCGCAGCAAGGAAACAGCGACTGCGCATAGCTCTCATGCCGTGGAGACAGATTCTTCGAGGGCCATAAACTAGTACAAAAGTTATTCCGCTAATCTTGTTTTTTCTATTCTTCCGATTTTCTTTCACCTAAATTTAATTATGATCTGCATTCACGAGGATGATGAGGTGATTACTTTCCTGGACTTTGTTATCGATGCCAACACTTTTTGAAAAATAGGTGGCAAGTCCTAAATTAACGTTTAAATAGTATATTACTTAATAATACTTATTAAAAATATATTAGCCTACTTTGTAAAAAGTGTGTTAAGGTTTGTAAAACCTTGGGAATGTGTATTGTAAATAAAAGTATAATGACGACAGAATCAAAAAAGACCGTTTATGACGTTCGGTATCCGTGATCGATTCTATTTCTCCATCAGGTGATTCGATTTATACAATTTCTCTTCTCTGGCTAATTTGCTGAAAACCACTGCGCAGCATGGAAACGTACAATCCCCTCGACTTCGGAGGGGGCTGCTTCGCAGTACTGCGCACCATGGAAACATAGTGATTTACAATTGCATATAAATTCTCAAGTGGAGCGACTAGCAACTGTGAAAAAGCTGCAGTGTAAGTAACCAGCCATGCACTGACCTTATAATAAGTTTCAAGGTCACAGTTTGCAAACTTTCAATAAATACCCTTGATAATCCCTTTTGACATTCAATCGCTTTCATGAGAGTCTTGAGATGAACATTTATTTTATACCTTGAGATTAATTACATATGGGATATGAAAGCACAAGTGGTTTAATTGTGCATTTCATGTTTGGATGCTGTCATATCCTTTTGTACAAACATCGCTAGCAGATGCCATAAGACTACCTCCTTCAATTTTGGATAACATGCTGAGGCTATGTTCAATCTTTCAATTACCAAATATTGAATAGCACGACATGATGTATAAATTGTAGAGAGGCTATACATTTTAGAAATATACTAAAATGTATAACTCCTTAGATGTATAAATAGCTCCATATTCTAGCAAATTAAACCAAATATCTTTCATTTTTTTTTTATAATAGGGGCGATAGAATTAGTGTCATCAAGTTATCTTATCAGTGTCTCATCCCAAATCTTGTTATTGGTAAAATATGTTGTCATCACTGTGTGTTGAGTGTTATGTAATCTCCCAGCAGCAGTTTGTCAATGGGGTTAATTATGCTTACTTGCATTCTTTGCTACGTACATTATTTCTAACTCACAAAATTGCTAGCAAGATTATACTAGCATCAGATAAGTGATATCTGGTTATCCATCTTTATAAAGCCTGGTTCCCATATACGCCGCAAGCACGGGCAACAGCACCACAGGCTATCAGCGGTGAAATGTGAAATACGGCAACTACCGGCGCCGAGGACCGCCGGTAGTTGCCGTCAGTCAACACAAGAGTTTAGCGCTGTTCAAATTTCGTGAAGAGCCACAGGCAAAACCTTCCCAAAATGTACTGAACAGGTGTAGGTCAGCATTTTCGAAACGGCATGGAAAGCGAACATTTTTATGCAATTATTAGCAATGCTGGTGTATGTGAACTGAAGCCGCCTAGCTTCGCAAGTTTTTTGCTGCGCAAGATTACCACCAGGGTCTCCACGATCGATATGGAAAACAGGCTTGAGGCCAGACTTTCTCAGTGAAAGATTATGTGAAAGTATGGATGCTAAAAGCTGATGTCAAGGTTACCATTAAACAAATGGACAGGACAATAGATCTGGAAGCAAACTGACAACACTTACTGTTCTTTTTTTGAGTCACCAGTCGTTTCCAAGAAATGTTCAATTTGCGCTATAGAACTATCACAGAATTAAAATGAAGTAATAAAAACCTAACAGACATGACTACAAAAAGTTTAGTTCTTTTTTAATGTTATTTGCATAGGTACTTTGATTCCGTAAGATTAGCTGTGGCTGCCACACACTGGAAACTGGTTTTCTATTCTTTGCTAAAAATTCTGCATTTATTGTTATAAAGTTTGCAGTCATTTCTAGCAGAGTTAAGACAGCTAAAGTCTCCTGAAATATGGTTCGGTCTCACAATTTCTGAAAACACAGTATACAGGTATTTTTATAACTGGTAATACAAATCTAGCCATCAGCCCCCCATCAGTACTGTGTCAGCAGTGGAAACATTCGACTGTACATTCTCAGCCTCACTCAAAAGTCCTAAAAGCTTACTTACAGCCATGAGGAAGACTTCATCTAGCTAGTTACAGACCATCAATAATACCTTTCTAGTTGATGTAGGAGTATCAGAGTAAGTAAAAGTAACCTACCTTGTGTGTTACATCGGCCGTTGTCAACTCCGTAGTGTTTAAAAAGTTGTCATCGGTGATAGTTATGTGTAGGGATCACCAGTCCCAACAATATCGATATTCTCACTGAGCCCGCGAGTAGTTGATGATAGATCCACTAACCAGCTCTGAACAAAGAACTATACAGCATGAACTGTGGCATGTGATTGTGTGTAAAGAAAGCCTATTATATCCGAGGAGCCAGCGTCTTCAATTGGACAAGAGAGCCTGATGACTAATGTACATTAGAATTCCAACGGACAAAGTCCAAATAAGCAGGGTCGGCTCATTAGTCTTATCTTGCAGTGTCAGAAAGATACATTGATCGTGGATAAAGCATTTCTTGGAAGTTACTTTCAAACACCGTTTAACAATAATGAAGTACCTGGCTGACTACCAGCCAATATCATAATTTTTTTTCAATTCTTATTATTATTGTTGTTAGCTGTTCTCCGTATTCGAAGATGACCTCCGATGAACCACACTTCTCCATTGACCTCGATCTCTGCTGAGAAATTGCCAGCTTCCAGTGGGCATCTTTTTGCCCGTTCGGTTGTCTGAATTCTCATATTGAATGACATAATCTACTCCAAAAAAGTTGAGATGTTTAAATGTTCCTACATCAGAATGTGGCTATAAACTGCTTAGTACTTACCTTTGCAAGCTTGAAAACCAGAATATCAGCTGCTTAAGATAGCATTTTACCTTCTTCTCTTCCTCACATAGGTAAAATATATTTTCGGCAACAAAGACTGCCAACATTGGAAGATGTAGAGTCCGCCAACTTCGGCATCAACTGGGGCCAACGTATGACCAAAAGAGCATCATTAAGGCCATAGACGCTCGAGGACAGTAAGTCTTTCTTCTCACGGTGGGAAACTTCCCACATTCTAAGCTACGTTCATGAACACTATCACTTTTATCTGATTAAGAAATATTTTAAGCAGCACTTGCTGAGTTTGTACTTGGGCAGCATTTCTTAACAACACCCTTTAATATATTGATATCAATAGTGGATATTTATTGAGTTTTAACAGTATAGCAACAGTATAGTTATTCATTTACTGAAACTGTTAAAGCTGCATTTCTTATGTTAAACTGGATTAGCAGAGTATGGAGTTTTCTACAAATACATTAGCTAGTAAAACATCAGCTACTAACTGTATTGTAACAGTATATTTAGGTAAGCAACACATATATTAGTGGGAGCGTATCTTACGAAGACAAAACAGAAATGTGATACAGTATATACTAGAGCTGAGCACGCGTACTTCTTGGCCAACGAGTTTTTCGGGTATCGGGTTTGTTGATACAGGTTTTATGTTTAAAATTACCAACCATCAGACATATTCTAAAATTTACAACACAATTATAATTCTATTCAATTTGTTTATTGTTTTTTACTATTTTCTAACGACCAATATTCGTGCTCGCAGCCTCAACCCTTTGAAGTTTGAACCCCAACTGTCAGGTTTCAGGCATGGTGTAAGGTGTGTCAGAATCTCTATCGGCCAGAATTCCAGCATTCACATGGCTTTGTTTACAAAAGCCGTTTTGAAGTAACAGCTAAATCAATCAAATTAATTTTTGCACTAGATATTAGACCAGAAATTTCACTTCCATTTCTAACAGTTTTCAAGTATATTTACCTACTTCCTTTGTTTTGTTAACAAATTTTATTTGAACAATATCGCCAAAAAATCAACACGACTCATTTTTTGGTAGGTCACAAGTGATTGTGATGCAAATAAAGAATTTTATAATACTAATTATAATTTTCCAGTATACTTGAGTCATAAAATAATGATGAACTTGTGCTCAATAGACATGATGCTATTGTAAATGTTTTTACGAGTTTTTTTTTAAATCGTACAAACTTTTATAGTTTTAGCCCAAATAATGGTAAACTACCGTTTGTTGACATTTGTTGTGAGTTACCAGACTTTTTTACAAGTGTTTTACCAAATACATGTATCATTGTATTGTGAGCACGTTCAGATCTATATCATAAAAGTTGAAAAACTTCGAATCATTGGACAGATTTTTCCGAATTATTTAGGAGCATTGACGAAGAGGCCAGGGTTAACAGGTGAGTTATCAAACAGTGCTTAGAGCGCAAGGCGCAATAAACCGAGTTTTGGTCCACTCTACTCGACGGACCCGTGTACCAAAACCCGAACCCGCAAAATCGAAATAGTCAAAATCTCTATTACCCAAGACTCGAGAGAAGATAAACCTGCGAGTTCAACGAGTTTTATTACCCGTGCCCAGCACTGGTATACACTGATGGTTGATTGATGCTGCAGCTCCCAGGAAAAGTTAACTTTTGGACATAAGCTTTTTGTTGTCGCTCTCTTAAGCTAGAGGACTGTCTAGTGAAAGTTTAATTTTAATATCAACTTGTTGAAGCCAAAAATATAAATGGGATGAAAAAATGTGAGGTGATATGGAACCATTAGATTTTTTCAAGATCTACGTATGCAGGCTCTCAATAGGATTAATATATGAATGAGATGCCGTGTATTATCAAACAGTTGTCACACTTTAGCTTTGAAAAACTGATCACTGAACTTAAATTTAAAACCGTTTACTTTAAATTATATTGCAAAGTTTTTCTATATATGAAAGAAGTATTCATATACCGGCTGCTAAGAAGAAGAAGTTGCTCGTGATGCACACAGTAAGGACTAAATAAGTCACCAGAGTTTAGATATGATGAGATACAACTACAGTTTTTTATAGAATGTCTCGTCGCTGCCTAAAGTGAGGAGACATTCCAGGCAGCATTCGTGACCTATCTGATTACTACTACTATACTACTAGTACTACTGCTGCTACTACTACGACTATTACTATTACTATTACTACTACTACCACTACTGCTATACTACTACTATTACTACTGCTACTACTCATACTGCTACTACTACTACTACTACTACTACTACTACTACTACTACTACTACTACTACTACCATTACTATTACGATTACTAATACTACTACTCCTACTACTATTACTACGACTACTACTATTACTACTCCTACTACTACTACTACTACTACTACTACTACTACTATTACTACTACTACGACTACTACTATTACTACTCCTACTACTACTACTACTACTACTACTACTATTACTACTACTATTACTACTACTGCCTTCCTAGCTGTGTTTGTTTAATTATTCAATTTGTGAAAAACTTCAAAAAAAGAAGATTGAGGAAAACATGTAAATAATCTTTGTGAGCACGCTAGTGCACACACATGTTCCTGCACCGTGTACATGAGCAAGCGCGTAAGTGCACATAATGCGTCAGGAATCTGGATGTGTATGTAAGCAATCCTCAGAGATTAAGTATGATGTATGCTTACTGCAAGCAGAAGCTGTGTGGGTTTTAAAAGCATTATTGTATAAACAATGTCTCTGTGATCTTGTCTGAACATGCCTGAGTCCAGTGACAAGGGAACCTCAACGACAGGTAACATGCCCAGCTGTAGAGAGCAGTTTAAGGCTGGATGTCATTCCTATCATCACCAGTGGGCTTTTTGGGAATTAAACCTCTAAATGTTGTTAGTAGGTCAGGGGCTCTAGACCACGACTGTAACAGTTGTAAATATTATATTGAGGAGATATTTATCTATTTGTTACGTGGATGGCTTAAACCATAACTGTCACATACAACTTTTACCGTATTTACTAGGTAAAACAGACACGCTGATTCCGATTTTGTACTCAAAATAAAGATTAGTCCACTAACTTTCAGAGTAATGAAAGCTTTTTAACAGCGTTTTAATTTCGGTCTCGAAAACAACACGATCAGCACAAGCTCCGCCCATAAATACGTGACGTAACCTAGCTTTTTAGGAACAGAAGTTACGTAGGGATGTTTAGACCGATTTAGAATAATAGAGATGGGTGTTTTAAAATCCATTAATATCTAAATTCAGCCTTAAAAATAATCTCAGTCGTTTCTGAAAGGTAGATAAGCTATTTAACATTGCATACTTAAAAAAGGGCGATAACAACGCTAGCTTGTGATAAAACTGCACCTTTTGAGCTCACTTTTCTCGGCGTTCAGCCTATTTAAACATCATGTAACAAGATACGAGCAATTTTACATAGTTTATATACCTTTCATAAAAGACTGAGATTATTTTACAGGCTGGATTTAGATAATAATGAGTTTTAAGACACCCATCTCTATTATTCTAAATCGGACTAAACATTCCTAACTTCCGTTCCTGAAAAAGCTAGGTTTCGTCACATATTTATGGGCGGAGCTTGTAATGCCGATTGTGTTGTTTTCGAAACGGATAGTGAAATGCTTTAAAAAAGCCTAAATAAATTTGAGGGTTAGTGGACCAATCTTTAATTTGAGTACAAAATCGGAATCAGCGTGGCTGATTTACCAAGTAAATAAAATACGAAAAAAGTTGTTCGTGACAGTTATGGTTTAAGGCTTATTTCTTCCTTTGTACATATTTCAGTCTAAAAACAAGGTAAGACATGAGTGATTCGTCTCTGCTCTTATTTATATGTACTAAGAATAAACTTCTCTACGTCTAGGCAGTCAGACAGCACAAAAAAGTAAAATTCGTGGTCGTGGTTTATAATCCAGCATGAACTACAATTGCTATTTTATAACTTTATTATTATTTGATTTCTAAAATTTAAGCCTTATACTGGATATGTACATAAATGCAAACACTTCCACAAAAAGTATTCTGCTGTATTTTCATGAAACAAATGCACTCACTGAAGGTACCCAAAGATGCGATGTTAGGTCATTAATCGCTACCCGTAGACTCTCCTCATGGCTTGTTATAAACAATGTTTCTGCTGGTATTGTTAGCGTTGTGATGGTAGACAAGTCATTTCTCTTACTATACTTGTATAATGAGCTATAAAATTACAGCAAATAGCAAATTCTTTCGCCTAATAGTCTCCCATCTTTTTAGTTCGCATCCATCGTGGTAGCAGCTGAGACAATCTTTATTGCCGCCGAGCTCTTCTTTCAAACATGATTTCCCCTAGTATAGCTGTTTGCTTTGACTAGGCTATTTTATATTTAAGCAAATGCTAGTATTTGGTCACATCAGTAAGCCATCACAGTAGGACAAGCTAGTCTGAATGACATAATGTAGACAAGGATCAGAGCTCATACTATTCAGCTTGGTAGACTGACATTGTAACACCCCCACCGCTCTCTCCCTTTTCCGTATTTCATTGTAATTATGCACATGTTTGTTCTTCCGCTTTATCAGCGAACTTGACAATCTCTCACAGCTCTCTAGCACAATATATATTAGTACCCGCCAAGATACTAATATATACTGTAATATATACATGTATTAGTACCCGCCAGGGTACTAATACATGTATATAATATTGTAATGTGTACTATATTAGTATACTATATTAGTATCTCCACTAAAGTACCAGAGGTTTTACTACATGTATATACTGTAATGTAAGTGGGATATCTTTTACTATTTTTGTACAATTATTTCAGTGTATTGATACATACAAGTATTTGTGAAAATACAACAGGTAGCAGCAGCCTGTAAACAAAAATGACATAGCTGACTCAAACGCATTGCAGCATATTAAATCATTCTAGCAAAATACATGTATAATAATTCCCGCAGTACCTAATTCTTATAACTCCTACTGTGTTGAACAATTCCTAACAAATATTGTATTTTTTCCTTTGATTTTCTGTTTTTAAACTCTTTCAGTTGTGAGCTACTGTCCTTAAAAATGTGTGTACCTGAAACATTGTAAGCTTAGCTAAAAAAAAAAGATAAAACACCATAAACGAGGAAGGTGTAAAAAAGAGGCAGATGTTGAAAGCAGACATAAATAAAAGTGGAAAGGTGTTCCATATTTTTCCATTCTTCTTAACCACTGAAACCTTAATATCAGGATCAAACCTTAATATCTGAATTAAACCTTAATATCTGGATCAAAGCTTGATATCTTGATCAAAGCTTAATATCTGGATCAAACCTTAATACCAGGATCAAACTTTAATATCTGGATCAAACCTTAATATCTGGATCAAATCTTAATATCTGGATCAAACCATAATATCTGGATCACACCTTAATATCTGAATCAAACCTTAATATCTGGATCAAACCTTAATATCTGGATCAAACTTTAATAGTTGGATCAAACTTTAATAGTTGGATCAAACCTTAATATCTGGATCAATAACAAAGCTGGGTTTAGTTTTTGTCTGTATCTTAAACTAGAAACTCAAAAGTCAAAACTTGAGAATGACCAATATTAGGGTGAGGTATTCTTTAGTTATCCGTCATTTGATTTATAGTAAGTAAACCACAAACATACTTGTTCTATAGTAGAAACCGAGAAGCATCACTAGGGAAAATTGCTTGCCGGTAGACATCACAGCTAACTAGGTGATTTACTTGACTCAGTATGTCTAAAGTAGTTAGTTAATGCGATGGAGTATTTCATATTTACACAGTGACAGCAATGTTTGCAATAAGTGAATTTGTATATATGCACACTACTTGAAAGCCGGTTGACAGCTGATGCTTTGTACAGCTTTTAAATCATTTTCCGATACAGCGATTACACAATTAGAACATATAAAATTAGTTCGATCGACTTATGAAAACAGTGGGAAAACTTAAAAGGCCATATGTGAATGTTGTCATAAATATGTACAAGGTGTACAGTACTATTCATTGTACAGATGTACAGATGTTCAGATGTACAGTATTATTCATGACAATAAGATTGACATTGACCAGTTTAAAATAGTATTTAATGGAATTAGTTACTACTTGAAAGGTTGGGCATACAGGTGGAGAGCTTGAAGTTTACTATGGGAGCAATTCCTGAAAGTATGATTTCTGCTTAGCTATGGGTACAGATACGGGTATGGTTGTCATACAAGGGTACACACACCATTGTGGATACGGGTACAGTGATCATCCAAGGGTACACACACCATTGTGGATACGGGTACAGTGATCATCCAAGGGTACACACACCATTGTGGATACAGGTACAGTGATCATCCAAGGGTACACACACCATTGTGGATACGGGTACAGTGATCATCCAAGGGTACACACACCATTGTGGATACAGGTACGGTTTCATACAAGGGTATACACACCATTGTTCAGCGTTACTCCCAAAATACTTTGGTGATCACTGGTGGGAACAAAGTTCAGACTATCGCAAACCAATCTGCGTTTACATCAGTGAGTAGGCCTTGACATAGTATTCTTATTGTATAATGTGGCCATGAAAGCTTCCGGGACTATTGAAAGGAACAGCCCCTTTATTTTCTCGTGACCAAATGTAATACGAGTCCCGCAGCAACTATTACAAAAGACAATATTTATATATATCAAGCAATCTGAAACAAACAATCATCATCGCCGAAGTGGTGCGTATCGCAAATGCTGGCGCGGATGATCGGCTAACTATTGGTAAAGTTTGACGACTGAAATGTTTCTCGAAGTATTCGTGTTGCTTCGGCGATGCCATTGGTTTGCGGTGCCCATAGTCGACGATAGTTGCCGAGAGAACAACTCCAACATATGGCGATGTAGGGCGAACGAGTCTTTAGCAACACCTACTGTAATTCTTCTACAATTACTGAGCATATGCTGTTGTAGCCCAAATGAGTTTATATGCACTGACAACGATGAACGCTTATATGGTTTTTATTCTGTTAAATTTTCTTCAACATACAATTTTACTGTTATTCTAAAATGTGCAGACATAACTGACACATTGGTAGGTCTGCCCAAAGCAGAACATCACATACGGGAGGCTGCAGCAGTGTAAACAGATCCGTGATTGGTATCTGTTATGTATTGTAGTTTTGTGTGGGTTGTATGGTAGTGGTACCCTCAGTACAATGAGCGGACAAGTGCATCAATAATATTCACTGTAATACGCAAATTCTATTTATCTCTTACAACGCAAAGTTGTAGGAGATAAAAATTTTCATATAAAATTTTTTACAATATTGAGCAATTACTGGTTGTCGGTAATTATAGAATAAATACAATGTCAAAATATTGGAAAATCGTTGTTATATAATGCGTAACTCACATCTTCAGCAGGTCATAGTTAGACAATGTTAGTAGACACAGGTATATAGAGGATATATTCGAGATTTCGATGTCTTTCAGATGTCTATATGGTCATCGAGTTAACATCACTGTGTTCAAAGAACCAAATCAATACAACACCTGAACTTACAACAAGTTAAATACTATTATCTTTTCATAAAGACATTACCTTACAAATCAGTGTGGCTTCTACTGTTGCCTTCAAAAGACCTCCCACTGCATCTCTGAGGCTGACTCACCGAGCCTCCTAGAGTTCAATCAGACCCATGTTAAAAACCACTCGTCTAAAAGGTGTTGCAGTGCTCTGGTGATTGCTGAGTTCCAAAGCATCAGATGCCAAGTTTTTCCGATGATGACATCCCAACTATTCTCATTTTAATGAGTCACCAGTATCAACGGTGAACATCATGACGGTTTTATTTCCTCATCTTTAATGAAATTGTTGAAGATGTTAAGTTTGCATTTAAACATGCTGATTGGTCAATTCACCAGTCTCATGAATCCTCAGATTGTGTGATTCTAGTGCCTCTCAAATACTAAAGCAATGATAAAATTCGTATATGATAATCAGATTAGCACAAAACACCTGCAAGTCGTGTTAAATTACAGCTTCATGAATCTGTTATTCATATCGAAAATTTGATAAGCATAAAAATTCCATAAAAGGGCTTTTCGATGATGCAGCCATTATAGATTATTGAAACATCGATATGTATAGCGGATGCAAATATGCATAAGATAACGAGTCCCATATATTACCAAATACATGTGAGCAGAGTGCCAATCTGGTAATCCTACATGGGAATCTATATACGCATGCATCCTTTGGAATCAAGTCTAGTACTATGTTATTAAAAATAACCTACAATGACTTTCAGACCAAGAAAACAACACCGCAAAAATTTTAAATGCAATTTTAATAAACAGATTTGTCTTTAGCTAATTAAACCAATTGGTCGGTAGAGCTGTGGAAGTATTCTGAGCCGCTAGTAGCTCTACTAAGAGTCACCTCATGTGTTTACAGTTAATCATGAATGAGTAATCAAGACATCAAGGGATTGCGAAGTATGTATTCTACTTGATATCTCACAAGAACTCTGTCACTCATTTTCCTAGCTATTAATAGAAGATGGTGTCTAACTCTACAAAATTATTCATGAGTGGACTATATAAACAAAAAAATTATCAAGGCCTCTTATTTTGTGGGACAAGAGCTTCTTGACCTTGACCTTGCCCACTCTAGCTTTCAGTTGGCTTTTGGTATGAAAGAAGTTGTCAACATCCAACACTAAAAGCCTGCTTGAAATTCTATATCGTGGCATGCTTACTGTTGGCTTAGTGTGCTTTTTTGTTCAATTACGCCTTCATTAAATATTGATACGTTGAACTGTGTATATAATACGATCTCTTTATTTTTTGACCCGTTCACCGCCTTTGAGTCTTCTATTATATTAGACATATCTGACGCTGATTGGAGCTTAAAGCTTGTCTTGACTAAGAAAAAACACAGATTACTGTTTGGATCAAACTAATATGTGCTTGACATAATTGTATTGCGGGATAAAGTGAAATTATACTAATAGAACTAATTGGACAAATAAAGAGAGGCAATTGAAAATATAAAAAAGTTAGTACTATATATAGCTATTACATCTATATTTACATGTATAAGTATATATACATGTACTAGCTGCATTACCCGCCTATGGGAACAGATTTAACTACAGCAAGAGGTTTATTGAGGGTTGTCTTTCATACTGTAAAACAACTCCGAATTGCCCTGATCAGAGTATGCCTACACATTTGCAGTCATACATGTCAATAATGTTGGGGAGAAAATTGGTAATCTGCAATGTGTTTTACAGCTAGATGCTTGTAAAATCTAGTAAATATTTTAGATTTATACGCCTAGATTCATGTATTCGTTCATACACGTCTATATTTGCAGTTGACGATCACGCCGCCGAGTCCCCGACTCGGCCAACCAGTCTTTACCCGCCGAGCAGTTAACAATCGCGCTCTTTCACTTGCCTCGCAATCAATTGCTTTGCACTCGCAATCAATCGCCTTGCAATCAATCGGCTCGCACTCGCCTTGCACTTGCCTGTCAATCGCCTTGCACTCGCTTCACAATCAATCGCCTCGATATCAAGCGTCTCGCAATTAACCGCCTCGCAATTATTCGCTTCGCACTCGCCTTGCAATTCCCTTGCACTTGCTTCGCAACCAATCACCTTGCACTCGCAATAAATCACCTCGGAATCAATTGCCTCGCAATCAATCGCCTCGCAATCAATCGCCTCGCAATCAATCGCCTCGCAATCAATCGCTTCGCACTCGCCAACTAATTCATCCGGAGCGCCGCGCCTGCAGACTCTCGCTGCACTCAGAGCAAAAAAGGTCTCATGCGCATCCCCAAGTGACACCACGACCCCAAACCCAAAACGCTAGCTGCATTACCCGTCCGCGGGAACAGATTCACATACTGCAAGAGGTTTATTGAGAGTTGTCTTTCATACTGTAAAACAACTCCAAATATGCACTCTAATGAAATGTTTTGCCTTGATCAGACTATGTATACACATATGCAGTCATACATGTCAATAATGTTGGGGGGAACAATGGAAATCTGCAACATGTTTTACAGCTAGTCTACAATGCATCAGTCTCAAACCACTCAAATCGGAGTTGTCTTATTTGTGTACAGAGAACTAATAAGTAATGAAATTGACGTTGCTAGGCAAACTGAAGTTCCTCAAACTAGCAGTATTGAATAATTTTGCATCTTTAAAAATTTCTACAAAATAATTAGCTATCGCCAGCATTTATTGAATGGTGACTTCTACATTCCTAAAACACTAATCATGGCTCACCAGTTCTTCGTCTATAGCCAGTGTTTTAACATGGTATATACAAACAGTAATGTGGTTATGTCGATAAGATTTATATGTATAACAGCACAGACAGTATGATGTCAAGGCAGATACAGCACTAGCACCTTACAATAATAAAACATAATGCCAACATGTTAGCCTTTTATGAGATACAATAAGGAAAACGAATGCATGAAAATATATATATACTGAAAAATATGTTAGAAAATGCTGCATGTGGATAATATGTAGCTATAGCAGAACATGAAGAACATAGCATGATATAACAGTAACATAATGTTAATTCAATGCAAACATGATATAACAATAACACAATGATAGTTTAGCGCAACACTTGCGGATAGATAACATTTTTTGTTTTTCTGCCAGGTGTATGAACAAACAGTCTTCGGCTTGTGCCTGCTTTTGAGCAGGCGGCGTACAGCTGGCCATGGCGAAAACGGTGACAGGAAGTTGATACCAACTGCTCTCTTTCTTCTCACCATCGCCTATCGCAACTCTCGGAGTACCCGTGCAAGTTCTGTACATACCTGCCAAATCTCACGCATTCGGCGTGAGACTCACGCAAATACCCCATGCCACGAAAGTGCCCCTTTTACCCAAGAAAACCTGTTTTTGCCCCAATCTTCAAGTAGTAATCATATACTACTAATAAACAACTTTGTATAAACATATATGTTGCATTCTCATCTATCAATAACCTTCACGACATGTGGTTTCCATATAGAGTTATATTATCTTTCGCTGTGGTGTTTTTATACGATATGAAAATTTACTCCACTTATCAAATCCTCGCGTTTTCATTGCCCCCAAAATAGACTCTCACTCCTTTCCCCACTCCAGGTTGGCAAGTCTGGTTCTGTCTTAGTGGGTTACAGTACTCGTAGCTGGAAAAAAATTAACAACTCAGCTGCTGAAGGAAACGAACATGTTTACTATCACGAACAGTGGCAAGTCCGATGTTTTTAAGTAGTGTAGGTGTAGCAATTCATAGACAATACAACGTTGAATGAGAAGTACTTACCTTTTTAAAGTAGAAATTTAGTAGGTATTATCCCAATTATTATTATTTTCTATAAGTTTAATTAAGGTTATGCTATATATATATGCATATACATGTATTTATAGCATTTGGGGTAGTCTGGGCACATATTTTTTTAGTAGTTCAAGCGTGCTAGTATATTGTAACAATCGCCATTAAAGATTGGTAGGTGTAGTAAGTATGCCCACAATTGTTTCATAGTAAGGTGGCCGCGAGGAGCAGTTGTTAGTGCTCATGTCTGCAAAACAGGTCTTTCTGAGTTCAATTCCACTGAGAAGCGATTTTTTATGTGTTACATCGCTGGACATACGACAAACCAACAAATGCTTAGATTTATGTATATAGATAAATAGATGTAATTTTAGAATGCTGTCAGTTCATCTTTAGGAAACTCAGAGCCCTGCAGAAGTAAATGTAAGTTCGTCGAGAGTAGCCTCAGATGTAGAGTATGGAACAGAGATAGTACGTCTCTAACTTACATTAGGTAGGGGTTAGACTTATGTAGCTTTATTCTTTTATTATTTCTTTTTTATCTATTTTTAAGGATTCAATTTTTGCACCGGCTGTAAAGGATTTTATCAGTTAGAATTACTCATTCAGTCATTACATACATGTATTAACACTTGCATATATCTGCATAGCTACTACGGTTTATTATCAGCTTACTAGATGATCTCGCTTAAACAAAATGGGCTGAACCTTTTATGACTTATGCCTGTTTCTCCAATTACTATATCAGTTTTGTCACAACTTAACCAACGGTCAGTGTTCACGACTACTCCTTTTGTTCAGGCTCCTACTCCTATATAAGTTCATGTTAGGCTTTATAGATGGCGCTTCTTTATACCTTTGCGCAGCAACGCAAGTTCAAAACTCTCTACCTATTTTTAGCTTCTTCAAAGTAACATTGTATGATGACACCAGCAGATTGCAAGCATTAGTCTATGAGTGTGCCTCAGCCAGCTTCTTGCACCTGCAGTTTGTCTAAACATTGACTGATTGCTCCAGCCAATCCAGTACCAGCAATAAATGTGCACGAATCTTTGGTTGCACCAGCGCAGGGCACTAGTTGCGCCGTACTGTTTGGCTGGTTTTTCATAGTTGGCATACCGGTAATTATTTCCTCCTGTCAGATCTTGTGCACTAATTAAATACGTTTTAGTTGCCTTTTCTTTGAAGAAAAGTTTAGAGGGTAAATAACTCTCAACTAAAAAGATAGCACCAACTTCATAGCCTTTTTACTTGCGTTTATTGATGGCGATGCTTGAAAAAACTAATGAGCTTAACTAAATCTGAAGGACAGATGTTGGAAAAGACTTCAAGGCTGACTCATATTAGTAGAGCAGGAGGAGATCAAAAAGCTGTCAAAAAAGTGATTTACCTATTCCTTTTGAAGGTGGGCTATGTGATGAAAGTGGCAACTAGATCAGAATTTCGAGCTGATTTCAAATATATGGTTTCTATACCTCTCAGATCGTTCATTTTCGAGCAATATAATTAATATATTATTTTAATTAGATAAATGTCTGTAATGTTTTATGTGCTTCTACCAACAATGTGATAATGAAAATGGCATATAAATACTAAATAATTAGTTGTAAGTTGTAATCCATTCTGATAACACTAAAATATTTATTCTTCAAATTTTAGAATAATATTAGAATTGTATTATATAATATTATGTATTCCCAATTTGGTTGATATTGTGGCAGCTTTACAGTTTGTCCTTGATATTCCGCAACTCCTATATCATTACAGATCTGCAAAACAAAATGAAAAGTATTTTTAAAGACTCAGATCATGTATATATAATATTTTAGTATACATATATTCATCATTAATGCTTATTACGTTGAGCCGTGTACTTTAATATGCAAATGAAATCGCAATTAGTCAGTATTTTATACGGTATGACACATATGTATTCTAATCAAACATGAAGCACACTTCTGGTTACAATACCACTCGAATAATAACCTTCTAATTCACAGTCATCTGAGTCTTCTGCATCACTACTTTCATCTCCATCCTCTTTATTTCTATTGCTACAGCAGCTGCATCTGCACATGGTCGTACAATTAAGATCTGTACTGTTGCACTGACAGCGACGAGACTGGTACCCAGTTTTGCATCGACAAAACATGTCCATGAGCACATCAGGAGGTGCTGGTTGTTGTGTCAAACGTCTAGCTTTAAGCTCTCCACCTTCCATAAACGATCCATGTTGCTGGGGGGATGGAACATTGATGAGGATTTGCTTGGCTCTTCGCCATATCGCAGCCTGATAGGTAGCCCTAGATATATGGAGATTTAACTCAGCTAGTGTGGGTGGTAGGGTTGATTGTGATGTGCAAAACGATGAACAGAAGATCTTATACCGTGCTTCATTGATGGAATTTGTCTCTTCACCATATAATCTGCATATGAATGTCTCAATAGGTTCTCTTATTGCACCATCAATTTCAAAATCTGTTCCCACTGATTTCAGTGAGTTACAGAATTCAGGATTGTTCTTTTGCAGCTTGAAGTTATCTTCCCTTTGAAATAGAATGCGCTTACACTGTCGCATCCACTTGGAGAATGGAGCCCGAGCAGTGCTTTGCATCTTTCGGGTGTGAAGACGGTAGACAGACAGCCTGTTTACATATCTCAACTGCTGTTTACCACAGCAGTAAATGAGTTTCTGTGATGGCAGCTCATCCATTAGAGATAGACAGCTTAGGAAAACATCTGTGTCCTGGCACTTGACTAGAACTTTTGAGCTGGGTTTGTCTTCCATTATTTTTGCGATATGTGATAACATGCGCGTATCTGCCTCCTCGTGGTCTGGTGTCAAACTATCTATTTGGCTTACAGAGATTGATCCATCAAGGTCATAGCTGATCATATGGCATTCTTCAGAAAAAGCTGTTACAAGATCTAGTTTATGCTTCACAGTTGACTTGCTCCATGTATCCTTTAAAAATTTCACTAGGGCAGTCTTGTTTGAGCCATCTGCTAAAAATTCAGACCATTTTGGTACTGATTAGTTCGGACTAAACACAGCAACCTTCTGCCTTCCTTTAACACTTCTACGACTTCTCTCACCTCCTTTAATGCTGATATCAGGGCATGTGTCACAAACAAAATCCACACGACATGTGTGATACACGCTTGCAATACTAACTATCCGTTGCAAAAGCTGACTTGCAACTATGCCAAAAGTTGGAGGAGCTTTCAGGGTCTGAATTTCTGCCATAGCATCAACCACAACAGCGTCAAAGACTGGTAGCTGATCCTGGTTAACATAGATTGATGGTTGACCATCAACATCTTTCTCAACAGCAGCCATCAGAGCCGACTGAGCAGTTTTCAATATAGAGCCATCAGAGTTAGCCAGGGACCAGCTGATGTTGCCAATAGAGAATGATAACACTTCTCAAATCCAAGTTACGCTGTTGACTGATCACTAACAAATTCTCAAACAGTGTGCGCGAACACTCTAGGACTTTTTCTTTTGATTTCTTTTTAGCTGATGGTAATGTGGTGAAGGTTTTGAGCTTGTTTCACTTGATGGATGCATTGAAATCAATCTTTTGGGTGCTTAATCGCTTCTGGACAAATTCTGAAAGCTGTTTCTCTCCTATCACATTTGCCATTTCAAGATCCTGCTTCACTTCAATGGAGGCTTTTGCACCACTGGTAATATGTACTAGTTTGGTGGTTTGAAACGCAAATGGATTTATTCTTGCTGTTATGAGTCTTTCATGACTTCCCTCATTTCCTCATCAGCCTTCCATGCCTTTTCATACATCTCATAACTTGCTGCATCCGGATCACCAAGCACTGGCATCTTCTTCATGTCTGTATGTACAGCTGTTCGTTCCAGTTGAGATAGAGTCCAGCGTTGAGAGGCGGATGATTCCTGGTAAACCCTATGATTCCACCGTGAGACTTTGAGTCTCTTTTTACTGTTAGCTCAATAGATTGATCACAAGCGATAGAGCTGAATGGACAGTGATGTCTTGATTGATAAGTAAAATACCCCTTCTTCATAAGAGCCTCCCAATGCTATGTAATACTTTCAGATTAGTCATCTCTGCATAGTACAGCGTGCCATATCTAGCGTAGTTTGTGAGGTCATATGCAAAAACCAAGAAAGTATCATACATGTAATTTATCTATACATTTATGTTCAAATAGTAGGCTATAACACGTCATGTAAACTGCAACGAGTTAGTTTTGCTGCTCACAAAATGTGCAGACAAAAATGAAAATTTTTTCTTTTTCTTCCACCAAAGTACCATCATCATGGAGTAATCATCATGAATTTGTAAAGCTATAAATATCTAACCTCACCTCTTCTGCTGTATCACATTCTTTCTGTCTCTTCTCATGTCTTTTCTCAGCTCTTTCCATAACGAGTTTATTACAATACTTTTTATAACAGTCAAAATGACGTAACAAATCTGAACTCTCATCAAAGTTCTCAATGCTTAGCACTTTTTGAGCAATTTCACACTGAATGCTCTTTTCTTCCAATATCAACCATCTGTTTGAATACTGTTTCGCCGTCTCATATTGAAGTTTAGTCACTCTGACTAGGGTTTCATTCACAGACTGATCAAGACAGTGAAACAAGCAGTCTTGCTGCATCCTTGGCATGGATTAAGAAATACTGAGAGTTGACTCACCTAATCTCAAATAAAAGCATTTATTAATTTTCGAGATTATAAAATAGTTTTCTTTGCCTGATATGTAAGGTTTTGCAAGCAAACTTGGAGTTGCCCTTTCCCATTTCAAAAGTGCTCTCTAGCTCAGAAATGTGCAAACACATAGGTGTAGAAACATTATAATTGAATTCAGCATAAATTTCTGACTATAAAATATCTTAGTTTGAGTAGCCCACCCTCTAAAGGAAAAGGCTGAAAGATAAGTTTATGTTCCTGCTTTACTATGTTTACTGGGGTTTTGGAAAATTTACTTAATAAAAATGTATCACAAATAACGGTTTGACTGTCTATTTCGATGTTTTTTATAATTCAAAAGGCATCCGTGGAGCTTTAGCAATTTTATATTTGTTATTTGCACAATTCTGTGTTTTATTCTGATAAAAATAAAAATTTTAAGATTTAGCAGCGAGTTAATTAAAAGGAAAGCAGCCTGAGATCATAATATGAGTAAACCATGCAAGTTATAATAATGATATTCCTTCATGAAAAGTTTTTGAACGTTGTGTTGGAGTTAACATCTGTTTTATAGAATTTACAACATTTGACGAACTGTTGTATCTCTGAGTAATTAATAGAGGGTGTGCAGATTTACGCCGCTTTTTCCCTAACATAGGAACTGTTTCCAAGCATAATGAGGTTTCTGGTCTTTCAGATATAGCTGAGTGTAAGCTAAGTGATCGAGGGAGTGGGTTGCAATGCCCACCAGACAGCTGTAAATATCGTAAATTGTCCACTGTTTTAGACATGAGCAGAGTTTTCTGGGGTGGTTTAAGTTTATTGGAATTCTTACGTCTTGTTGAGGTCATGACCTGATCACAAGATTGGATAGCGCTGATTAAACTGGCTTGTGATTGAATAGTGTCATACGTTCCAGTTCGAGCGAGTCGCTTTCTGTTTGAGATCGTAATAGTTGAAGGAATGCGGGTGCCTAAAAAATAATCACAGCGAAAATAAATGAAACAATTTATACTATTTAACTTTGAGCTAAAAACACCGTTAGAGAATATGATACGGCAGCTATGATGCCTCAATAGCAGTAGACATGAACAATATCACACAAGATGCTTACAAATAGTTTCAGAGAAAATAAATCCATTTTGGCTCCCATAAGCAGTGCTATTTACAACATTAAAACTTTTATGACATTTAGAATTTGCTTTGGACTGGCAGTGCATAGTACAGCGCATAGTTCATACTGCCACTTGCTGAACCTGTCACACAGCCTGGCTTGAACAGGAATTCCACAGTCTGTTGCTCGTAGCACCGCTATTCGTTTCAAAAGCGTTTCGCATTGACAATACATTTTTGAGCCCAACTCAATTATTTTTAAAAATGGCTAAAATGACAAATTAGTTCATGTCAACAACGATATACAGCCCCCATGTGGGGGCTGTATATTGTTGACATCAACGATATACAGCCCCCATTATCGTTGATGTCAATGAGTCTTTACGCAGTTAATAAAAATAGAAAATGATTATTAAAAATTACTTCCTTTGTCAATATACAGTTAGTGCAAGTACTTTTAAAGGTAATATAATACATATAAAATATCAACTGGCATAGCCTTCCGCTGAGCTTCATCTTTGCGCTAACCTCTAACCCTGGCTTTGGACAAACGGACGAATGGACGAACAGGCAAGCATTGATCAAATTATAGTTAATATATATTTTTGTTTTGCTTTATTTTAGACATACACAATTTTTTTACTAAGTAAAAAAATTGACATAAGTTGACATATATTGACATAGAAAATAAGTTGACATTGAAAGCATTTTACTTAATGTAAAATTACCATAATCAGGGAGCCTAAACCAAGTGAAAAAAATGAGAAAAAAAGAAAAGTTGTTAATACAAATTAATAATACCACAGTTACTCTACAGTCACTCTACAGTCACTCTACAGTTACTCTACAGTTACACTACAGTTACTCTACAGTCACTCTACAGTTACTCTACAGTCACTCTACAGTCACTCTACAGTTACTCTACAGTTACTCTACAGTTACTCTACAGTTACTCTACAGTTACTCTACAGTTACTCTACAGTTATTCTACAGTTACTCTACAGTTACTCTACAGTTTTTAAATGAAGTTATGTTTAATTTTCTTATTTTTGAAGAGCCAAAGAAGCAATTTTGGGAAGATCTTGGAACGGATTAGGCAATTTACATGTATTCTACTGTTCATATAATTTTAAATCACTAAAACCTAAACATTCTGAGGAAGGATTATTTACGTTGTAGCAGCGCCTACTATATAAAATGATTCTCCCTACATGTGCAGACAATTCTCATGTGCAGACTATTTCGTCAGTGAATGTTTTTAAGCAGAGGTTTGTGCATCTTTCATGTAAAGCACAAATGCTCTGAAGCAATGAGAGTATTGACCCAATTATCTGAAGCTATAAGAGTATTGACCCAATTATCTGAAGCTATAAGAGTGTTGACCCAATTATCTGAAGCGATGAGAGTGTTGACCCAATTATCTGAAGCTATAAGAGTATTGACCCAATTATTTGAAGCGATGAGAGTGTTGACCCAATTATCTGAAGCTATAAGAGTATTGACCCAATTAACTGAAGCTATAAGAGTATTGAACCAATTATCTGAAGCTATAAGAGTATTGACCCAATTATCTGAAGCTATAAGAGTGTTGACCCAATTATCTGAAGCTATAAGAGTGTTGACCCAATTATCTGAAGCTATAAAAGTATTGACCCAATTATCTGAAGCTATAAGAGTATTGACCCAATTATCTGAAGCTATAAGAGTGTTGACCCAATTATCTGCCCACTCTTATTCTCCTTAACAGTTATTTATATTATCTAGCAGCTTCTCACGCCAGCGATTCCAGATATTTCAGCAAATTCAGCAAAAACTATCTGAAATGTCTCATGAGCCTAGTTCAGGGCATTTAATTTTTATCTAGCACATTTGCAGGTGGGGTCACGCTTTCATAAATAGACACTTGAAATAAAAAAAAGTTTGTTATAACATTTTATCATTGAAGAACATGGAATTACTCGCATGCAAACCTAATCGACGCAAAGTTAAAATAACGAAAAATAAGATGTAATTTCTTCAGAATGGTTATTTTTATTTACATGCATATATTTATTTATGACAGTTACTTGTAGTTATAGACTTACTAGGTGAATAGCCGGCGTCGCACGAGTAATAAAAAGAGTTTTTGCACAGAAAATTTATTTTTAATCAGCATATACAAAATCTTTCATTCTAACTTTTAAATGAAAGTTTTCATTTATTTTTGTGTACTGTGTTTATTTCTGTGTAATTCATACTGTACTGGCTGCAGTGCCAACTACAGCTTTATGCTGATTGCAATAGTCCTGTAGGCCATATGAGTTTAAGCATTTTTCATCAGGTTTGGGCACATATTTTGCTTTTGGTATGGCTTCACGCATAACACTAGCTGAAGTGTTAAATGTGAAGCCATGAAATATTGGCAGGTGTAATGAGTACCGTAAACTCCGGTGTATAAGTTGACGCAGCCTATAAGTAGAGGTCTAAGGTTTGATTTGAAAATCTTGGTTCTGACATGGACCTGTCGTATAAGTCGATCACTTTCTCTGGCTCAAATTATTTGATCGCATATAGTTCAGTCGGCATCAGAAGCGGGTGATGCGTGGTGAAGAAATGGCCTTCAAAAACTCCATCAGCAAAAACACCCATATTTTTTGTGTCATTGGCAATACATACAACAATTAACAAAAGAACGAGAGATGACAGTTCTAGTGAAGACCATAAGGCACAAAAAACAATACTTCTCCATCGCATTGGCACTGTCTATTTCGATCTTTTTTATAATTCAAGAGGCTTCCATGGAGCTTTAGCAATTTTATATTTGTTATTTGCACAATTCTGTGTTTTATTCTGATAAAAATAAAAATTTTAAGATTTAGCAGCGAGTTAATTAAAACGAAAACAGCCTGAGATCATAATATGAGTAAACCATGCAAGTTATAATAATGATATTCCTTCATGAAAAGTTTTTGACAATGTTCTCAGATATTTTGCTATCGTAGCTCGAGATAGAACAAAACTGCCACCGTTGATAATACGTAAGCTTCTAACAGAAAAACAATGCTGCAAAACAGACTTCTGTCAGGAATTGTGATTCATGTAGAAGAAAATGGATGGATGCACGATAGCGGATGTGTTAAATGGATTACCAAAGTGTGGGCTTGTAGGTAGATAATACGAAAAAACAATAAACTCGAAGAAAAAAAAAGTTATTCCAGAAAGGTATCCTAGCGATGACAATTTGAATGGTGAAGAATGGGGCTTTGTGCTTGTTCCATCTCATGTTGAGTAGGATTACTAGTAGTTTACTATGTTATAAATAAATCCCTATATGTCATAGCGTGTAATTTTAATATGCGATGGTTTGTTTGATGTTGAATTTTTTTAGAATTCGTGTCATGGAAAATTTGATCATTGTATAAGTCGAGGATAGATTTTTAAGCTTGAAATTGAGTGTCAACTTTTCGACTTGGACACCGAAATTTACCGTATGTGCTCAATTTATTCTATAATATAGCCAGTTAGACAGCGTAGTGAAGTAAATAAACATCTGTCTGCAGAAATGGAGATTCCGAGTTGAAATTCAGCGGAAAACGGATTTTTCATTCCTAAGACTTTATCGCTATGATTGGACACGCAGACAGACAAACACTGAGATTTATATATATTTGAGATATATAGAAGCCAGAGAGCCGTCCACAGGTGGATGTTTAATTGGCTCAAAAACCAGATGGAGTTTTGAGATTAAACATTCTTAGCAATCTTGGGAAAGCATAGAGCATATGTGTGTTAGGTTTGTATTAAATTGGCCAAGAAATGTAAAAGAGCATAGTGTTTACGTGGACCAAGACAAACGCACACACAATGGCAAAGCGAGATTTGCTATTATAGAATCAGGCCTAAAAATTAAAAAATTAAAACGATAGTTTCTCAATGAGATTTTGAAATATACGGAAAAAGAAAGCTAATTCCACCACCCTGTTTGATAATCATGCACAAAAACCGTTTTTCCCTATATGTTCAGCGTGTTGAGAATAAATCAAAATACGAAAAAGGTTATTTTAATTTAGAAGTTGTCTCACCATTTAAAGTGTATGAACTCATGAGCAGTGCTTCTGAGTAACTTGGGATGACTCCATATATGTTCTCAGATATTTTGCTATCATAGCTTGAGATTGAATGACCAGAGGTGGCTAATACTCCATCACAGCTCCCTCCAAACTACAAAATCAATAAAAATACTGCACTGAATTGATTACTACAAACCTGGCAGTAATGCTAAAAGGACATTTTGTCCCAACAGGACATGCAAAAGCATAGCAACTCCCAAGAAAGCAAGTTGCTAAATTGTTCAGAGGCTACAAAACTAAAACTACAAAATGAAAGATTCTAGGAAAAGTAAGATCACAAATGGAGGTCAACTCTGGCACCAATGACAGATTTGGTCACTAATTCTGAGAAATCTACGACCTACTGAACATGTTCGTTGCATAGTCAAGGACATCTACTTCTTTAGGCCATTTTTTACCTTTAACTCTGCTTGGAAACGAATAATCAAGGTAATTCTAGACTCAGGTTTAAAGATGTAGGAAAAAAAACCTGAGCTGGCAGAAAATAAGACTAGATACTTGGTAAACAGTAGACTGGATGGAGTCAGTCAATATGAAGACCATAATTCAATAGAATGGCCATCACTGACCCAATTGACTGTCTATGATGACGGTGCCAACTGTCTGTATTCTAACAATCCTTTTTCAGCGACAACGTAGAAAGCATGAAATTAATTCTTTCATAATATGTTATGTTTCTTGTCGCTCATAGGGAGCAGCCAAGACTTAATAGGCTAAAGTGTGTAATCTGTGAACAACTAGTTCTGGTTCGATTCCTTAAAAAGCCCTTGGTGGTAACAACAGATGCATCTGTCCACAAACTGCTGTCTCTCCTGTGCGCTCTGACATGCAATCACTTAACTAGACTTTCGTAAAAAAGAATTTATAAAATAATCAGCAATAAATTTAGTAAAACTCAAAATGGCTTCCCAAAAAAGCTGCATTGGTCAATGATATGGCATGAAAACGAGTAATTGACAGAGGGAGATAACTTTTAAGAATACCGTACAATCCGTCTGATCAACCAATAGAATGGATCTTTAGTTTTGTATGTAACAAAAATTTGTGCGGAAAAAAATTATATCTATGATAATCATATATCATAGCATCAATAAAAAATTTTTCTGTCTGTTGCTATTCACAACTCAAATCATAGAGCAATATGAATCAGCTATAAACCATAGAGATATTCAAACATAATACGTTCATAGTGCTGACAAATGAAAAGGTGTACGACACAACATTACCTCCTTATGGATTGTGATGGCGGAGTAGGCGGTGTTTCTCTCTATCACCATTCTGATTGGCCAAGAAAGGCAGAAGAGTGAAAAGAGCCAATAGACACACTTGTTTGAGTACCAGGGAACTCCTTTATCTGTGTTAACTATGCATATAGAGTCAGGGATCTGTGAGCCTGCCGAGAGGGTGTGTAACAGTATAATCATGCGTTTAAATGATCGCTAGTTTACTTTAGAGTATAACAGCGGCATGCTTGCGTTGTAACTTGTATTACTAGTTCGGTATTTTATAGGAAACCGAGCAGCTTTTAAACACTCACATACTTTGTGCTGAGCGTACATTATGTTGTCCTATTATTCAAATCATTTTAATTTTACCACTTTCAACATTCTTGCTAAAAATAAATCAGTGTGAAGCACTTAATTAATGTTACGAGGGGAGACAACTTCATAAATGTTTTGACATTATGCACCATACTCTTCTATTACTGGGTTTAGGTAAATAATAAGCTATTACCTCCCTGACTTAGTATTTTACAGAGACTGTTTTATAGTCTACAAACTGAGACATTGTCTGACAAATATCGCCGACAAAGTATAATCCTCAGGTGCCTATCCTAAAATATCCTAAATAATTTTTTAGCTACATGGATATTACAGGTGTAAATAACCGTGGCTCTGTTATATGATAGATATAATGTATAAAGTACATGTAGGTAGTCATAGTTTCTACACATACACTAAAGCCGTTAAAGCATTACTGCTTCAGCGGGCTGCTCATTGGCACCTAGCCAAATGGTACTCTATAGGTTAAATTAATGAAAACAATTCTTGTAAAAGTGCTGTTTTTTATCATTTGTGTGTAAATACGTAAATAATACATTGAATATTCAGTTAAAGCTCTATTAAGTACAGTCAAACCTCTACTTGCCGCAGTAGGAAAGCTATTAGGTACAGTCAAACCTCTACTTGCAGCGGTCAGCTCTCTATTAAATACAGTCAAACCTCTACTTGCTGCAGTCAGACCTCTATTAAGTACAGTCAAACCTCTACTTGCTGCAGTCAGACCTCTATTAGGTACAGTCAAACCTCTACTTGCTGCAGACAGACAGCTATTAGGTGCAAGTTGACTCATTCAAAACATAATATAAAACTTGAGCAAACTTTACACCAGAAGAAATGTTGGACTCTAAACATATAAGTTTTTTAAACCTCCAGTTTTGTTGGTGAGCGAGGCGAAGCTAGTAAAATTAACAATAACCATTAAAAATAAAAGCAATAAAAAATTGGTATACGTTAGTCTAAGTTAAGGTAAGTCACTCTCCATCTTACATGCCACCTTTATTACCAATAATAAGCCTTCACTATAGTTCTCGTGTCTCTAAGGTAGATACACACAAAGATATATACTCTGAGGTATACACTCTGAGATACACACTCTGATATAGACACTCTGAGGTATACACTCTGGGGTATATACTCTGAGGTATACACTCTGAGGTATATACTCTGAGGTATACACTCTGAGGTATACACTCTGAGATATACTCTGAGGTATACACTCTGAGGTGTACACTCTGAGATATACACTCTGGGGTATACACTCTGAGGTATACACTCTGAGATATACACTCTGAGATATACACTCTGAGAGACACACAAAACATTTTTGCTGCTAAACTAGTTTTATACACTTTATTTAATTATTTATTTTAATGCTTTATGTAATTACTTGTGGCAGCCATTTATTTTAATGCTGTATGTAATTACTTGTGGCAGCCATTTATTTTAATGTTGTATGTAATTACTTGTGGCAGCCATTTATTTTAATGCTGTATGTAATTACTTGTGGCAGCCATTTATTTTAATGTTGTATGTAATTATTTGTGGCAGCCAATTATTTTAATGTTGTATGTAATTACTTGTGGCAGCCATTAAGGGATTTGAGTAGCATTTTGCCAGTGAAACAAATCCATGGGAATTATAGTGTATTTTAGAAGAGTTGTTGCTCCGATGTACGAGAGTTCTATCATAAGAATTAAATATTAGAACAAACTAACTGTATATAGAGAAGTTTGACTAACAGCACCTGCAAGGTGGAAGATTTCACTCAGTTCGATGAAGTCATCAATAGTCACGTGACGTTCATAGAACGCTTTCCTCTGCATAAAATAAGCTGCTTCTGAGCATGGGCAGCCAAATGAGAATGTCTTCTCTACGTCTACCTGAAGCGCACAGATACACCAGCTTCAAGTACTGCATTATAGTTATGTATAGCAAATGATCTTTAACATTGCTCTGTGCTCAACCTTTGACCTCGCATAAGCGTCAAAAGCAGGTCCAAGAGTAAAAAGTTTTACTTCAATTCAGGCGAGGTATTAATTTACAATCACAAATTTCTAGCAGACTTTCCAGACATGTACCAATATGGCTGCTTAATTAATCAATTGGATACGCAACTTGGGCTCCATAACTGCAACTCATTTTGATGCCATTCTGTTCATATTTTAAGTAGTTACTTGAAACAAAGGCTGATAGACACATGATCACATACTACAAATATGTATCTTTTATGATAAAAAGAGAGATTGCGAGAAGACAACCGGACTGTCAAGTTTGGCTCAGCTCTCGCGAGTCAATGAAATCTCTAATTTCTCTTTCGCTTTTGCTATTAAAAATTACAACATTTCACATGAATGTCATCCTAGAAACCATTAATCTTACAAGACTAACCATAAAAAAACTGTTGTAATAGAAGCAAATGCGAGGGTTAATGGTTAGAGGGAGGCTGAAGAAAGCTGCTGACAAAAGGAAACCTACCTTAATGATGCTGTGCTGAGATATGTCTTTGAGAAGACTTGATTTGTCCAGACACCCGCAATCATATGGGAAGTAGCGACCTTCCATGCTGTGACTGTTTATTCTTGAGTACTGCAGCTGTGGAACCGTTTGAGTGCCTCCTAAATCAAAAATTACTGTTACAGTGTTCAAAGGTATCAACCGCGCATCTCTGCACTTGTATGCAGGGGTTTTTCGGTGATCTCAGACGGCTGGAGAGTCATTGAGCGTTAACACTAATAGCTCTGTGAGCACCAGGAAGTGGCAACAATTGTGAGGAAGAATTTTTGAATAGAAAATTGTGTTTGTAAATTCCAACTAAATGTGGGCAGCTGAAAGTTCAAACAGATAAACAGCCTTCCCACTAACATGTGCAAACAGATAAACAGCCTTCCCACTAACATGTGCAAACAGATAAACAGCCTTCCCACTAACATGTGCAAACAGATAAACAGCCTTCCCACTAACATGTGCAAACAGATAAACAGCCTTCCCACTAACATGTGCAAACAGATAAACAGCCTTCCCACTAACATTTGCAAACAGATAAACAGCTTTCCCACTAACATGTGCAAACAGATAAACAGCCTTCCCACTAACATGTGCAAACACATTTTAATAATGTTTCATGCATCCGCTGTCTTGCATGCCAAATGTAAAGCATACTTACTCCCTGTACCCTGGCATTCTCGAATATCGTGAAAGATCGTCAAGAGTGTCAATAAAGTACAAAGAATAAGTATACGCACAATCATTCTAATATACTGGAAGGTGAATGGCGTAGATGGTAGTGTGCTGGTGAAACAAAATGTTGTAGGTTTGAGTCCTGTTGAATGGAATTTTTTTGCCAGCCTCCAAATGTGGCTTTGTACAGACGGATACACGGATGAACGGACAGATAGACAGACGGACGTGACTCTTAGTACAGTGAATATCTCAAAGTTCTTAAAGACTTCGTGCTATAAGAACTTAAGCTGAATGGACACAGATTTGCAACAATGTGTAACTCTACAGTCTGTGTGGTGAATAAGCTTTCAGGTTACATTCACAAGAATTGTTTTTCTTGTGCTCGCATCCTGCATGTCTAGCTCTTAGTGTAATTGATGACGCGTATCATTGACTCTTTGAGCCCATCAATTTATGTGTTGTCCGCTGTTGTTCTTTTTAAGGCAGCTGATCTCATCCGCACCAACCAAAATATTCCAACTAGGACTGAACCTACAACCTTTCGCATACAAGTCGCTGAACTACCTGCCAGTTTATGACATATCAGTGCAGACTTTTTATTCAATTTGTAAAGGATATTTGAATGAAAAACACTTCGCCAGTTGGTACATCTGATCTGAAAGCTTTAACAACTTTGGTCCCTCAGAATATTGCATTTTAAAACCTTATTATCTCACCTATTATTCAGGGCTTACCTATACTTATCTATACTTACCTATACTTACCTATACTTATCTATACTTACCTATACTTACCTATACTTATCTATATTTACCTATACTTATCTATACTTACCTATACTTATCTATACTTACCTATACTTATCTATACTTATCTATACTTACCTATACTTACCTTTACTTATCTATACTTATCTATACTTATCTATACTTACCTATACTTATCTATACTTACCTATACTTATCTATACTTACTTATACTTATCTATACCTACCTCTACTTATCTATACTTACCTATACTTATCTATACCTACCTTTACTTACCTATACTTACTTATACTTACCTATACTTACCTATACTTATCTATACTTACCTATACTTATCTATACCTACCTATACTTACCTATACATACCTATACATACATATGCTTACTTACCTATACTTACTTATGCTTACTTATCTATACTTACCTATACTTATCTATACTTATCTATACTTATCTATACTTACCTATACTTACCTATACTTATCTATACTTATCTATACTTACCTATACTTATCTATACTTACCTATACTTACTTATACTTATCTATACTTATCTATACTTACCTATACCTACCTATACTTATCTATACTTATCTATACTTATCTATACTTATCTATACTTACCTATACTTATCTATATTTATCTATACTTACCTATACTTACCTATACTTATCTATACTTACCTATACTTATCTATACTTACCTATACTTACCTATACTTATCTATACTTACCTATACTTACCTATACTTATCTATACTTATCTATACTTACCTATACTTATCTATACTTACCTATACTTATCTATACTTACCTATACTTATCTATACTTATCTATACTTATCTATACTTATCTATACTTATCTATACTTACTTATACTTATCTACACCTACCTATACTTATCTATACTTACCTATACTTATCTATACTTACCTCTACTTACCTCTACTTACCTATACTTACCTATACTTACCTATACTTATCTATACTTATCTATACTTACCTATACTTATCTATACTTACCTATACTTATCTATACCTACCTACACTTACCTATACATACCTATACATACCTATGCTTACTTACCTATACTTACTTATGCTTACTTACCTATACTTACCCATGATACTACTCCAACTCCTGAATATTGAGAGTATATCAAAAAGTAGACCATAAAACTATTACACCGACTCAGCATGCAATTACAAAGTTTGTCTCCAAAGGTTTCTCAGCCAAACGCAAGCAAGAATATTTGCAATATTGTGTTTTTAGCCAGTTTGACTGTTTCTCAAAACTCGCTTTTCAAACAATGCAATCGCTCTACTGGCCTGCCGAGAATTAACAGAGCATTATGGCTACTCCACTTAGCACTTTAATAGCATGCTATAGGATGACATAGTCTACAGTGCAGGTTTACAACTAATCAGTGTGGTGTTGTATATGGCTGCGTGTACATGCTAGATATGTAGATATATATCTAGTGATGTACTACTATGTACTGTATTACACTGCTGTGTTGTGATATACTACTGTGTGTTGTGATACATTGCTGCGTATTGTCATGACCTTTCAACTTACCATCATCACATTCATCTGAAGAAACAAGCTAAACAATGAACCAGCGACTATTATCAACCACAAAGTGCAAACACATCAGTTTGGGAAAGAGTGAGATAGTTTAGAAGCACCATTTTCCTATATCTATGATGGCACTTCTCGTAAGATAAACCTGATAAGTTTCGAGTTACTTTAAAGTTGTCCTTAAAAGGAGGAAAAACTGTAACGATTGAAGTCAGCGACAATATAGAAGCTCTTACTCGTATAAGTGACAAAAGTAACCTAAAGGTAAAAACTTGTAACTAAAAGTCTTTGGTTACCCTCAGTTTAGTTTGCCATGGTAAAATCAAAGCTCACTTCTGATTGGACAACATATTGTTAATAAATGTTTTAGTCACTTTATTTTTTACCAATGATTAATTCAATTGTGATTAACAATAACAGAAAAAGAAAATAACTACATGCTAGTATTCTGAGTGTGGCTGTGGTTCATATCACCACTCCTAGCAGGGGCGGATCTAGGAAACTCTAGGAAAATGCAGGCTAGCAAACTCTGGTTGTTAGTATTGAGATATTCACACTCTAGAAACTTCAGTATGCTGGCGATGTGGCCAAACCCTTAAACCTTTGTAAAATACTGCAGTAGAGCACTCCCATACACTGCATTGTACTGTTCACAGAATTACTGTAGAGTATAAGTTTAGAGCGCTGAATAAACCAAGCTTTTGCTCTACAGTGGTACTATACAGAGTACTACTGTAGAGTACCACTGTAGAGAACTGCTCTAGAGTACTATTGTAGACCACTACTGTAGAGTATTATTGTAGAGCAATACTGTGGAGTATTATTGTAAAGCACAACTGTAGAGTACTACTGTAGAGTACGACTGCAGAGTACTACTGTAGAGTACCACTGTAGAGAACTGCTCTAGAGTACTATTGTAGACCACTACTGTAGAGTATTATTGTAGAGCACTACTGTAGAGTATCATTGTAGAGCAATACTGTGGAGTATTATTGTATAGCAGAACTGTAGAGTACTACTGTAGAGTACTACTGTAGAGTACTACTGTAGAGTACTACTGTAGAGTACTACTGTAAAGTACTAATGTAGAGTACTAATGTAGAGTACTACTGTAGAGGACTGCTCTAGAGTACTACTGTAGAGCACTACTGTAGAGTACTACTGTATAGTGCTATTGTAGAGCACTACTGTAGAGTGCTATTTTCGATCACTAATGTAGAGCACTACTGTAGCGCACTACTGCAAGGTACCACACAATTCATATAATCTGGAACAGTAGGCCTACACGTTCTGTAGTTTTACAAAAGTAAACTCATGCAGTACTTTTGTAGATTATTACCTGCGTTGTAACGATGTCTCAAACTGCGGCCATAGTGATAGCAAACAGCCCGCCATCTGATCACAGCTTTTGCATTCTTCCAACGTTTGAGAATGATCTCAGCATTACTTTGTGAGATCAGATTCTCAAAGCCTTTGTGAATGTTGCAATGGAAGCATTCAATCAGGTACAGCAGGTAGAATATCATAGTAATCGTTGCTGGCACCCATATTAACCCATTTCTGTAAAGTCAATTATTAATCATTACTATGAATAAGGCTACTTGATGGATTGCATTGCCTCACTTGTGTTACTTCAAGAAACGAATGTTTTTAAAACAATACTTTTCCAAGAAATTATTAACATAAAAAAATCAACAGGAGACTTAAAAAAGGGCTTTTGAAGTTCATTACTTTGTGATTGTTAAATACAAGTTTACAAAAAGAACGTCAAAGCTTGTATTAACATGGCTAATAAATGAATTTGTTTTTGTTCCCATTTGTTCTTATCTGCTGTCCCAGAAAATCGGCGAGTAAGCATGAAGGGACCCAATTGTAACATTTGTGACAAATAGGATGAGTGCGGGTCATGTAAATAGTTTCAGTAGCTAATAGTTGGTATTATTAAGGTGAATATACAGCTACACAGCCGTATATACAGCTACACAGGTAAATATACAGCTACACAGGTGAATATACAGCTACACAGCTGTATATACAGCTACACAGCCGTATATTCTGTTTCATCCTCATCACATGTATGTTCAAAGGAATAAGCCTTCCACTTTAAATGCTCTCATTGACACCATAGACAGACTCATAGACACAAATCTGCATAGACACAAATCAGCTATGTCACGTCTACTTAAAACACAAACTTTATATATACAAAAATGAGAGGATTTAAGTTCGAAACTATCTTGTAAGTTTTCTTGGTCTTAACAAGTATTTTGTAGAAATCTGGTGCCGCGGCTTTAGTAGAATGGTAACACATCATTGCTCATACTGTCACAAGACAAGACCGTCATCAATCGCTAAACATAACCTGTGGTTACTAGTAATATATACCAGACTGAGGAAACATTGATCGGCCCTCTATGACGACTACCTGCAAGAGTTTGTGGTAGTAGAGGAGAAGGGTAGGACCACAGGCATTTTGCACCAGATGAGCAGGGAGAAGCAGGTGAAGAGAAATATGGTGAGAATGAGACACCTCCAGTAGAGAGTCACTCGTAACATCTGCTTCCAAGTTAGTCGCACAGGACTCTGATTAAACCAATAATCATTTTAGTGAGAGAACAATACAACAATAGTATAATAATAATAATACAATAATACAACAAGCGGAATAAGTAGTAAATATAAGCACTTGCAGTGGTGAAAAATTTTTTAAAACTGGGTTTTTTGAAAACACCCTGAATATGGTTGTCTACCCTCGCATACACTGTGAATATGATTGGTCTACTCTCACATACAGCATGAATATGATTGGTCTAATCTCACGTACAGCAATAATACGATTGGTCTAATCTAACGTACAATATAAATACCATTGGTTTAATGTTGCATAGACATCTGCCGTCTGCCAGTTTGCATAGTAGCCTCAGACATCTTTGATACACCATTTAATGTGGTAGGGTATACCGCAATATGTAATTGAAAACTTTTTATACAACACAATAGTTTATCTAACAAACTTGTTTGCACCAAACATTTCAGGTTTGTGCATTTCTTCTTAACTTAATTACGACAACTAGTAAAATTATTGTCTGCTGGAACAATCCAAACATGTGAAAACATGCGTCATGGCACCACAGAACTCAACTGACTCATATCTCTAATAAAGGTTAGTATCAAACTTTATAAAGTTTCACAAACAATTTTCATATTAGAATATCATTTCGATTTTAAAAATGCTATTTTAACATCTGGGTAATTTTTTAAAGCTTTGATGGTGTGACATTTACAAAACTGCTCGCGATTCACTTGTGTTTGTAAATGACAGATTTATGAAACTACATGGCCATCTAATCTTACAAGTAAATGATGAACCAACCGCTAACTAAATTCCTTCTGCCTAAGAGAGCACAACTTCTCGAGCAATATGTTTGAATAATTAAGCATGAAATACAAATTGGCTCATGTAAGCTTTCAGTGGGCTCATGATAGTGTTTACGCTTACGATATAATTATAAAGATCTTGAAATTTTTTTCAATTCAGCTCTAGACATCCTTGAAGCTGTTTATTGGCTGTCTTACTCGTTCATTAAATTGTCACAACTACTCATTCCTATAGGCAGCTATATCTTGAGTACAACTATTCATTCCTATAGGCAGCTATATCTTGAGTACAACTATACATTGCTATAGGCAGCTATATCATGAGTACAACTATACATTGCTATAGGCAGCTATATCATGAGTACAACTATACATTGCTATAGGCAGCTATATCTTGAGTACATTACAATATTGCACTGTAATGATATTGGTGACACCTGACAATCAATATTTCAACGAGCACCAGCACTGCATGATAAATTAAATAAACTTCGATCTCAAGATTATTGAAAAACAATATAGCTAATTATGCTACCATGCGGGCAGTGGGTTATAAAATTCTAGATGTAATCATAGACATTCTAAATACTTTGGTGAAACCAATAAAATAATTGCAGGTAAAATTTAAAATTACATGTTTAGTCAAAAATTGTACAATATAAGCCAAGTAACAATTCAAGGAGTTTTTTTATAATGCGGTTAAAGTGATTTATGTATATAAAAAACTAGAAGGAAGGCATTAGCGCAGACACCAACTTCTGAAAAATGTGAAACATTATTTTAAGAGTTAAGAGTATGATATTATCAAAATCAGTTTGACTTAACTGTGAAATTGTGTGCAGTAAGAACCTGTTATGTTTTAGCTCGTTTGGCGCCTTGATGACTGGATACTAGCTGCATGTTTTACTAGCTGCATGTTTTACTAGCTGCATGTTTTACTAGCTGCATGTTTTACTAGCTGCATGTTTTACTAGCTGCATGTTTTACTAGCTGCATGTTTTACTAGCTGCATGTTTTACTAGCTGCATGTTTTACTAGCTGCATGTTTTACTAGCTGCATGTTTTACTAGCTGCATGTTTTACTAGCTGCATGTTTTACTAGCTGCATGTTTTACTAGCTGCATGTTTTACTAGCTGCATGTTTTACTAGCTGCATGTTTTACTAGCTGCATGTTTTACTAGCTGCATGTTTTACTAGCTGCATGTTTTACTAGCTGCATGTTTTACTAGCTGCATGTTTTACTAGCTGCATGTTTTACTAGCTGCATGTTTTACTAACTGCATGTTTTACTAACTGCATGTTTCACTAGCTGCATGTTTTACTAGCTGCATGTTTTACTAGCTGCATGTTTTACTAGCTGCATGTTTTACTAGCTGCATGTTTTACTAACTGCATGTTTGGAGTACTTTTATTGTATCATAAACCTGCCCACCCACCAAACAGATATTTTTATTCTCCAAGCTTCACATTTCACCTGATGGCAGCACTTCAGTAACTACTGCGGTATTATCTAGTTACAGTAATTAGGTCTGACCATTGTATTGTTGTTTTAATTGCATTGTTTTTTACGTTTTACGTTTACGTTTCAAGTTTTTTATTAAGTCAATCATAGATTCGGAAAGCATGGCCAAATTTTTCAGTTTGCTACTTAATACAGATCCTTTGCAACTGTTCATAAACTCTAACTAAATGCTCAGTAACCGTGTACTGAAGTTATAGCAAGTAAGTTATCTTAAAATTTCACTTAACCTTTCATAAACTTGCCTGTATTCTCTACACATTTATGTCTATAAATCATAAAGATAGATTGCAAGAATAAAGGCTATGCATTTGCTTACTTGACTATTCGATTCATAGTTCCAAGAGTTATCATCTCCTCTTGAGACTGTATAAGAGTCTTCCATCTCTATGGCTGTAGCGCTCATAGTTTACACCTGTTTGACTCGTCAGCTCATATGGCAGGAATAGACAGGTGTTTTGTTAGGGAAGATTTTACCTACAAGCACCATCCATAAGAGTATGTGTGTGCGTCATTCTATGTTAAAATAAATGCCCTACTTGACACGCTGCAATTTACTTGAAAATGTACGGTGCACTCTTTAGGTTCAGTGGTAATACTTTTTGTATGGCTTGAAATGTTGATAAGTGTCAGAATGATATCAGATGCGGCTTGTACTAGCATGATCAATAATTTATCAGCAATAATTGCTTGTATAGCTTTTTCAACACACCTGCATAGATGTGTCATCATAAGAATCTCGCTCTCAAAACATACCACGGTGATATGGAACTGTCACTTTTAACTTAGACCACAAACAGCAGGCTCCTTTCAGCTATACTGATTTATTTGTTATCTATTCGGTAACATACAATTGCAGGCATTCCGATGTACATGTATTCAGGATGTGTGAGACGCACTGTCAAGAGTATATTAATGATAGGCATGCTGTAATCACATTGTCATAAGTATATCATGCCACTTTATTCATGTTATTGTAGTTACAGTATATCACTACAAGCATGTTATTGTAGATACCTGTATAGCATATCATTGTAGAAATAACATACTAGATATGTCATACCACAGTAAGGATACCACCATAGGTATAGCTACTGTAAGCCTATCATTACAGGTATAGCATATCACTATAATCATACCATTGAGAGGACAACATACTACTGTAATCGTACCATTGTAGGTATAGCATATGGCTGTATCTGTAACATAATTACAGATGAAATAAAAAACAAAAGTTGTGAAATGAGTGGGCCTCAAAAGGGCTGAGGGATGGTACAGGGTATCACGAGAAATGACAGTCATACTGATGGTACACAATAGAACAGAGGCTGCACGGGTACAGAGACTGTTTTTATATTCTATTTTACAATATTTCAATACAAACCATTAAATTCTCAACATCACATTTCGCTTCCTTGTTGGATAATACGCTGATAGAGCTGTTAACATCCGTGACTATAGCACATTCCTTTCACAGAGCATGAGCAGGTCTTTGTCACTTCATAATAATGGTAAGCGAATTATCTGCAGCGCAATGTCTTTAACTATAATATTGTTGAAGATACGCTTGTACAGATTGTGAAAGTCTCAAGATAGCACGATGTCATACGTGTCAGCATTGCAACTATATCACTTGTACCCTTGTACAAATTTTATTGAGAATACATCTTACCAATGTATTTCATCATTTTATTACACCTCGCAGTAAACACTCTCTAGCACAATTTTATTGACTTTTAAATTAAGTGGTGACTTTTTAAGCGTCCTTCATGCGTAGTAGCATCGTAATGACATCAGAATAGATTAAAGTTTTAACAACAGTCACTTTAGTTATTTCTTTAAAATTTGCTTGTTGAGTTCTAACAGATTTATTTTGTTTGAATTTAGACATCACTACTTACTGCTGTGTGTACATCATACAGTGTCATACCATACCATATTACATCATACCGTGTCATACCATATTACATCATACCGTGTCATACCATATTACATCATACCGTGTCATACCATACCATATTACATCATACCGTGTCATACCATACCATATTATACCATACCCTGTTATTGGAATGTATCTTTAGATATTCACAAGAAAATTCTACACAAGCTTACTCTGTTCACTCAATGCATGCTATGTGCTCCCAATAAGGTTTAAAAAAGTGTATGCCAACATATGAGCAATAATACATAGGTAAGTTGCCTTCTCATACGCTCTCAGCTGTTTGTTGTAAAGTATGCATGACCAGTAACGGCAGCTAAAAATATGGTAAAAAATGATAAAACAATGGAGCTTTTAGAAGTTCAAGGCGCAAGAACAATGTATATTAGTAAGTTACAACAATGTGCATTAGTAAGTTACAACAAAGTACATTAGTAAGTTACAACAACTATCGATGTTTAACTACATCAACTCCTCAGCAAAAAAAACTTTTAACGTAACAATAGATGTCCTACAATGTGTTTCACGGTTTGACGGTTGCCTGGCCGAGTTGAAGTTACATGATAAACCATCTCATCTATACATGAATATATCTCACACAACAGTTAGTCAAATACCATGAGTAATGCGGGTAAAGCTCTACTAGGCACCAGATTCTAGCGGCCTTTGTGAGGGTAGCGCTATTCCTGCTGGTATGATAGGAGCAAATGAAATCAATGCTTCTCATAACATGAAATGACAGAACAGCCCCCAGAGAGGTCATTTAGCTAAATTCATTATTCAATTAGAGAAAGAGTGCAGCTTCAGTAGGGAGCTATCATAGCTAGTTGCTGGCAGGAAGTTTGGAAACTGATAATGAAGTAAAAGATATATTGGTTTACGAGCATTTCTCCTCATCCCTGGTACCCTGTTATAAGTTGCATGTCTCCTGACCCCTGGTACCCTGCTATAAGTTGAACCAAAGAAGTATGCCTTCAAGCTTTATGCTAGTTTAGGCTACATAACTTTACAATTTAATAAAGTTATGTAGCTACAATCGTGTTATTTGGCACAGCTAGATTTCACTCTACATTATATGGAGGTTTAAGACAATTTATAACTTTAAAAAGTACTTAGATATAAAACATCTCATTAGGTTTAAAAACTAACATTGGTAGAATATTAAACTATGAAGCTGCCTTTGTTGGTGAGCGAAATTGTCAGATTTAATAATTGTGACTCAAGTCTTCATGCATGTCGCTGATCGGAACAAATAATATACGGCTAGTTATACATTAGATATATAAATTGGCAACATGTCTTCTGTCAAAAAATGAATTTAAAAAATGCACTCTCGAGCAATCGATTTCTAAATTTATATTTTTAGTTTTGTTGTATGTATTTATTGAAACTTGAAAAGAGGATTGACAAGTTGAAATCCTCTTTATTGAACTCTTTACAGCGCAGGCTACAGAACTGTAGAGGGAGTATAAAATATACCAGGCTGAGATACTAGTGACTATCTTAAAAAGGAAACAAACAAATGTAAAAGCTCAACGGTATGTTAGTTGGTTTCGGAGACAGTAAACAAATATTAACAGTAAGTCAATTTTCGTAAACAATAAAAAGACAAGTAATTTGTTTTAATGTTTTCATCATTGTAGTTTTTTAATGAAATTAGTAATTGTGAGTTTGATGGCTGCGCTGCTACGTTGCCACAAGAGCAGGGATGAGTTTGAGTCCTGTGTTTTATGTCCAACAAAATATTTTTTCACGTAGTATCTTGTCACTCATGTTTAATTGTAAAAGCCCTTATCATTTTTTATCAGTTAAATTTCCTATTTCAGACTTTTGTTAAAAAACACTTGCTTAAGCCTAGAATTAATTCTTTAGACAGCGTAAAACATCTAAACAAACCTTAAAAGTGAATCCATAGTGAAGCTCACAGTGCAGCAAAACTGTGTCTAAGAAACCTTTTTGAGACGTGAAAGCAGCGCGGACGAATGCGTTAGCAGGCGGTGAGAAGCTTCTACGAGTAATACATATCCTCACGCATGCACTTCAAATAAGCACCAATGTTCAAGTTATTTAAACTCTCCAACAATGTAGACACTTGGGCTGAACACCTGATACGAGATGCTGCCACGAGTGCCTATTGATTTTTGTCTTTGCTGCCAGTCCTGATACGCTGCGTATTGTTTTGCCGCTTTCAAATGTAACAAATAAAGTCCGCACCGACAAAGGATTTCAACACCGCGGAGGAGTAATTAGTGAATAACATGTAACTGAATGGGTCTGTAAAGAAAATGTTCTTTTTAAAAAAAATTGATTTTTAAAGTTTCTTTCTATAGGCTTAGTAACAGACACCAACCGTGTATCCATTAGCTGTTTAACCATGCATTCCTGATTGACAGAACAATATTTTAGTCCAAAATGAATCCTATTTTTTTCCCATTAGCAAAGGTAATGTCTGTTTCCGTTGAAGATAGAAATTAGGTGCAGCAAGATTTATCATGATTGACAATCTTTGTATCTCAACTTTCCTGCTATCCACATTCCATACACCTTAAACTCTATACAAAAGATCTTGCAACAGCATTAATAATAACCCACAGCAAAAGTATCTGCAGATTGGAGGATCTACAGTTAGCGAAACCGTTGACTTTTCACTTTTACCCCGGTATATCTTGGCACATTTTTCAAATTTCTAACAAATAGCATCAATTTTCACTCAGTATAACTAACGATTTTGAATATAAAATAGTAAAATTATACAAAATATTTACAGTTTTAGAAAGAAAAAGCTACAAATTTTAATGAAAAAAATAAATCTGAAAAATCAATTTAAAAGATCTAAAAAAAATTGCGGAAATCAGCCATTCAGGCATGACTGGTCTATTCCGTAAGAACTTACCAGCATCACAAGTCAGCGCTTGTCCTTCTAAGATTAATTTTACATCTTACAGTTTACTTTTATCACATCGACTATAATATTATTATGCTGCCAACAAACGACGCTTCATCGGATTAGCTGACACGATATTAACTGCGTCGCCATACTCCCACTTTCTCTGGTCAAATCAGCAATTGAGTGGCAGCGTCTAGTGTTCTTCTAGATTGCAAATTAGGGTCTGTTGCTGCCGAATCAATATTATCCAATCTCTCAACTTGTGAATCATTGATTTTGTAGCAAATGACCAGCAGCCAGAATTAAATGCATCAAGATGCGTAAACAAGACGTTAAGGCTCTTGGGAATCGCTTTAGATGGCAAATAATCTGCAATAGTAAATAATTAAAACTACCTAAGGAGTCGTAAGAAGGGCTGGGGGCACTACCCATTCTTTGACAACTTAATTCAAACCTATTATATTCAACTCCTAGAGAACTGAACCAACCGATAGGTATCTTGTTTCTATCGATTAAACTTTTTTGCCTGGAGATGTCAGCATTGCCCAGTATAGTGCTATTTGCTCTTGTTACAGACTGGCAGCACAAAAGATTGAAATAATAGCCAGTTTGCTGCCATTCATGTTTAATTAGTTTGGTAGTTAGAGCTTCTGAGCTGCCAACAAATTATTTTGGGACTGATTCCTCGAAACGTCACTGATGATAGCGGGAGGGGCCTCTGACCATAACACCTCCCTCTAATAATGAACAATACAGAATCGCTCACTCTAACTCTGCATTCTAATAACGTTATTGCATCGCTTTGACACTTCATGCGCACACAGTTTGAAGAACACCATTTGGTATGTTTTTTGTTTAAAGCTGTAATTTCATGTCGGCTTACTGTTTGATACATCAGCTTTCTTGTAGATAAGTTTGTTCATAGTATTTTTACTCTTTCATATCATCCTCTCTCTTTCTACCACACACACTCTCTCTCTCTCTCTCTATCTCTCTTTCTTTCTACCACACTCTCTCTCTCTCTCTCTCTCTCTCTTTTCTTTCACTCTCTCTCTCCGTCTCTTTTCCTCACTCTCTCTTTCTCTCTCTTTCTTTTTCAAACTCTCTCTTTTTCAGTGAGAGAGTCTGAGAGTGTGAAAGAGTGATTTATATATCTATATATATATTTATATTTTTTTGCCAACTCAAAAAAAAAATATATATATATATTTTGAGTTGGCAACTCTAACTAAAAAAAAAATATAGATATGCCTTATATATATACAAGGCAACAAGGCAACTTCAAACAAAAATCTATCACACTAGACATAATCCTAGATGCAGGCTGTGCAAGATGCATCTGAGACCATCCATCACATCATCAGTGAATGCAAGCAGCTAGCAGGAAACGCATACACTGAGCGGAATATTCATGTTGCAGGTGTTGTGTACAGAAGTCTATGTGATGAGTATGTCCTTAATTGGTAACCACAATACTGGTGGGAAGCTCCTAGTAAGGTCAATTGAAAACGACCTTGGTAAGATCCTCTGGGACTTCTATGTACATCCGGACTGGCAAGCATATCCTAGCAAACCAACCAGATATAGTGGTGGTGGACAAGGAGAACAAGAGAGCTACTATAATAGATATAGCAGTGCTCAATGACTACAATATAGCCAGCAAAGAAAAAGAAAAGGTAGAGAAATATCTCCCTCTTGGAGAAGAGATTGAAAAATACTGGGATGTAAGAACAACTTTAATTCCAGTAGTTATGGGGGCACTGGGCGCAATAACACCTGCGCATAAAATGTGGCTTGCCCAAATACCAACGGCAATCAACTCAGGTGAGTTGCAGAAAAGTGCGCTATTGGAAGCAGCAAAGATCTTGAGGCGAGCGCCCAAACTCCCAGGTCTCTGGTAGGAGACCCGAGTTAGAGCAGAAATTACCACCCATACGGGTTAACCGGGGTGAGAGACCAATTAAATTATATATAATGTATATATATATAATAGTTATAGCTATATATATAATATATATCTATATTCTGAGTATATATATTCACGAGTATATATATATACATGAGTGTATATATATATAAATTTGGTAAGAAATTTATTAAAATTTGACTAAGCAAAAAATTGCTAAAAGTTTCGTATTACACGAAAGGTGTGTAACACTCATTAGATAAAATGCTTAGATTTTAGATAGATGACTAAGCATTTTATCTGATGAGTGTTACACACCTTTTGAGTAATATGAAACTTTTAGTAATTTTTTGCTTAGTCAAGTTTTAATAACTTTCTTACCAAATTTATAGTAAGCTCTATTTTAGTATCGAGTACTTTATGGTGACTTTTAGCCTATACTTTATTGTATATATATATATATATATATTTATATATATATTTTTTTTTTTACAGCGCGCTTGTTTGCAGATATTATAGATTCATAGATATATATATATACTAACTGTGCTTCCCGGCGTTGCCCGAGTATTAAAAACCAGCTTATAAATAATGAGAAATAATGAGAGTCGCCTACCACTTGCCATTAGCCTGGCACATTGCCAATAGAGACATTGAGTACACTTAATAATGAGAGCTACCTGAATGGAACATAGAGGCGTATTGTAGACAATCGTGTAAAAATCGTTTTATATAGAGCTTCACTTCCAGTAGCGGCGTGCGTTCAGAAAATTTACATACACTTGCATTGAGCTGAGTTTCTTTTTACACTTTTTGAAGCTTAGAACCAGTGCTAAAAAGAAATATTGACTGGAGTGTTGTATATGCAGGCCTCTCTTGCGCACCTGACTATGTTACAGGAACTTAGGCTAAGGAAGCCAGCTAAGCTTTAGAAGGCAAAGCCTCACACACAGCCTTGCAGGATTATGTAGCTTTCTCAGCTTACTGAGGAAGCTAAGGAAAAGCTAAATAGATATAGAGAAGGGTGTATTGGAGGCATTCTTCTTCCTTTTTCTAGCTAGTGAAAACGTGGTGAGTGCTTATAAAACATGGCGTCATAGGCAAACTTGGTTGGCAAACTTGGTTTGCAGAGGACAGTGATTAAGTGACAGTGTTCATAATGTTTAGTGCTCCAACTGTCACATGGACATTGATAGTGGTGTAAGGAACAGTGATACAGTGACAGTGTTACAGGAATTAATTACCTATTAGTTTCAGGAAGAGCAAGCGTAAGTGTTTTGATTACTTTTCTGCAGTAATCGACATAGCGGCTATAGCTAATTCTTAACTATGGCCGCATTCAGGTTTAATGCCAATCCCTTTTTCAGGTTTAGTTATTAACTCCAAGGATGCAGCTAACTCGTATAAGTCTTTGCTATCAGAATTTAATTTATGTGTAGAGTTTACCACTCTGCAAATGGGTAAACTGAAGGAGATCAGGTTAATTTTAGCGGTCGCATTAAACTGCTTGCGCTATTAAGTACTATAGGCAAGGATGGCCGTGAGGCTTTACACTCTGTAAAATTTAGTTTAGTGTCACAAGATTCTACTTATGACCAGGCCAAGGACCACCTAAATAGACTTTTTGGTGAAGAGGAGACAGTATACGTTAGAACTATGAAATTTGTTACTTGTTTTCAAGCATGGAATGAAAATGAAAATGATTATATGCTAAGAGTGAGAAACTCAGCAGGAGTTTAAACTTTGCCTGCGATGATAGCAGGAAAGATTTTGCTCTTGCGATAGCCGTTAATGGACTCAAAGAGTCAACGCTACGTTGGCGCTATGCAGGAAAGGAATTTAGATTGGGCAAGGTTATCCTACACTTTCAGAGCTAGACAAATGCTCGAGATTTATAGCAGTACTAAAAGATGCTAAGGCTAAAGCTAGTAGTACTGAGGGTTCAAAAGTAGCGGCCATTGTTTCTAGGTAATCTAAAAATGAAACTAGAAGCACCAGTCGTCACACTAGTGAAGATGCGGATGTTCATAGAAGTTCTCGGAAGGAGTGTAAGGACTATTATGCTAGCAGCTCTAAGAGCAGGTACCCCAAGATATGAATGTAGAAGCCGACATAAAAACACTAGTCGGTCTTCTAGTGTAAATTTAGTGCTGATAGAAATAATTGGTGCACTAGGTCTAAGGATGAACTTTCACGTAAGGGTGATAAATGTTACAACTGTGGTAGTCGGCAGCACCAGCTTCACAGTTGTCTGGCTGCTAGACGCTTTCCTTGCAATAAAAAAGGCCATACTAGTATTGACTGTGCTAGGAATGGTTCTGAGAACTCTCGGAGACAAGATCTTAACAGGTACCGCTATGATAGAAGCAGTAGTAGCGAAAGTGACAGGAATATGAATAGAGGTTTAGGTAGAAAAGACAGGGACTACAGAAGTTTCTATCATATTAGTAGGAGTGTGAGGTTTTCTTCCTTTAGTCCTAAATGACTAGATGATAAGATAGTAAGAACTTGAAAGGTATTGAGGTTGATTTTGTGCTTGATACAGGGGCTGAAGTTTCAACAAACATTACGCCCATTGGCAGTCACTTTAAAATTGATTATTGAATCATACACTGTTTAAAAGAAGACAAAATTTCCTACAAAAGCTACCAATAACTTTTTGTAATGTTAAAGAAAATGTAAAAAGGGAGGTATTGAGAGGAGGTATGAATATTCCAGTAGAGATCAGTATGTCGATCGGGTTTGTTTAGAAACAAGCGTTTTTGTTGCTGGTTTTTGTCACGGGTCTCTGTGAAGCTATACGGCTCTGCGTTCCATCAGACAGAGCCAGTACCATATCTTATCACGCGCGCATACACACTTCTATGCAAGAGTTGTTATTAATTCATCGTATTCAGGATTTTTATTTTTTGTTTGCTCAGTTCGTATTAATTGTATAGTTATTAAATTATCTTTTATTGTAATCGTAGCAAAACCAACTTAATTTAGTTATTACTTGCTAATTATTTCACATTTATATCTAAACCCCTTTATAGTTGTTTGGTTTTTTTAATTTATTTGACCTGCACAAAACATTTTCCTCAGATATGAAGTTTGAAAGTTACAGTTATTTAACAAAGTTTAAAAACCTTTACAGTTGTTTTTCTTTTCTCTTAAATTATTTAAACTACACAAAAAACTTTTCTCATGATAAGTAGTTTGAAAATTAGAATGGCAAATGGTGTAATATATTAAATGCAAATCAAATTTTTGTGCAGATTTTTTTATTACTCGGGCAACGCCGGGTAGTACAGCTAGTATATATATATATATATATATATATATATATATATATATGTGTGTGTATATATGTATATGTGTATATGTGTGTGTGTGTATATATGTATATGTGTATATGTGTGTGTGTGTATATATGTATATGTGTATATGTGTGTGTGTGTATATATGTATATGTGTATATGTGTATATGTGTATATGTGTATATGTATATACATATATAGGCTATACATACATACAGTGTATATACTGTATTATGAAAATATATTTTTTATTATAAATATAATAAAAAATATATATTATATAAATGTAAATAAACAGCATATATATGTACGGTATGTATATGCCATATACAGTATTACAGTATATGCATACATATATATATATATATATATATATATATATATATATATATATATATATATATATATATATATATATATATATATATATACAAGTGTATCTATATATTTACATGTAAATCTCAAAAGTTTGTCTGTATGTTTATATGTGTGTAGTTCGGTATGTCTAGCTATAGCTATCAAAATCTTGGAATTAAAATCTCACGCCGTACTTGATTTGAACTCACGAAGATTGCAACCGCAGATTGCAAACTTCAGTTTAGCAACAACAGGTCTGTAAACCAATTGTCTAACCACGAGTCTACAAAGGCTCTTGGAATTCATAGCTTCTACTATATACTGTATACATCCTTTTCCAATTTTACATACTAAATGACGTATTAATTTAAACTCTATTTAAGCAAGTAAGTAAGCTATTATTACAATTTAGTAAACTAAATTCATATAATTTATATTCATCGTCTATGTTACATGTCTTTCTTGAAGGTAAGAACTCTGCACGCAGTACATTGTAATGTTACATTTTCTTGCAGATCATAACCACAAAATGCATTCAAGTCATTATAGGTAACTATAGTTACTAAGGTTAATATATTGTTTTGTTACTATTTTTTAATGATGATAATTTTGATGATTTTTACCAGGGGGTGTTTGCATTAGATAATGACTATGTGTTTATACACTACTCTACACGTCTATATAATATTTTCGCTTTATGATGCCAACGCTGAAACGAACTAAATCGTATAATTATAATTGTTTTTTCATTGTAATCGTAGCATAACAAACTATATTTATCTATTACTAGCTGATGACTTCACATTTACATTTAAACATCTTTACAGTTTTATTTTTCATCCTAATTTATTTCAACAAAACACTGCTTTCATTATATGAAATTTAAAAGTTACAGTTTGAAAAGGTTTTAAAACCTTTAAAGTTGCTATCTTTTTTCCTAAATCATTTGAACTGCACAAAAAACACTTTTCCCATAATATGAAGTTTAAAAATTAGGATGTTAAATGTTGTATATGTTAAACAAAAATATTTTTTTCGGTCCAAATTTTTTTATTACTCGGGTAACGTCTGGGATTCAACTAGTATATCTACATATACATACTGGCATACATATTTATTTCTTTATATATTTATATGTATAATATATAAAAATAAAAATTGTTTGCTCAACCCAGTTAACCCAAGTGGGTGGAATGTCTATCCAAACTCCTACCAGAAACGTGGGAGTTTGAGCACTCTCTTCAAAACTTTAGCTGTTCCCGTTAGCTCACTTTTCTGCAACTCACTTGAGTTGATTGTTGGCTGAAAAGCTGGAATGACTGGAAAGCAAACAACTATTTGAGGTTTCTAAGAAATGAAGCTAAAATGTTTGCCAGGTGTTATTTTAGCTAAGTGAAACTTGGTAGCACAATTTCAAGTTTGTTAAAAGTTGCAACATAAAATAATTATAATTTTTGATGTTAGGATTAAGTTGAATGCAACTGCAAAGCTATATATTATTTGTCTGGCATCCACTATGGTTTGGTAATGGCTGTTAAGATGAAGTCAAACTGACCGAAGTTATCAATTCATGACAGACACAGTATACCTACAAATTTTCATCGCTCAGCTGTGTTAAACCATAGGCATATCCAATAGACCTATTCAATAGACTTATTTTTTCATTTGCTAATCACAATAGTACAAACTACCTCAGTCGAACAACTTTATGGCAAAGTTGGTGTTGGCTGTATTTTTTTTGTGTGCCTCAAACAACAGAATCAATCAGAGCAGTCTTATAAACTTTTGAAGAGAAGATAACTCTTAATATTCAATTGTAATATTCAAGATCTATAGAAATCAAAAACAAAAATTTGTATCAAAATTGGTAGATGAAATCTATTTATTGATAAAATGAAATATTAACCATCTCGTTTTTTCTGAACAACACCTGAAGTATGTCACTTGAAGAACTTCTTGTAGCAAACCAACCAACTGGATATTTATTGATACATTGTATACATTTAATATGTTTATGTAATAATAATAATAATTTATATATATATATATACCTGATCTATATTAGAATGATTAAATTTTTAAGTGCTACTATGGCAACTGAATGTACCCTCATCACTAGAAAAAATAAAAACCTTGACTGCAAGTCTACTGCAAAGTGATATGGTTAGATAAACAGGAATCTTCTCAACATGAATACCTGAAATGGCTTTGGCTGAACCGCTAAAACAAAAGGTAAAAGCGACAAGCCATCTAAAGTCATGTGCACATGTATTGTGAGTACACTGCAAACGAAGAATCAAGGTAGGTGATTTGACAGGTTGAAGGGAAAAAGAAGTTGTCTTTCCTTCTTTGCAGATTGCAGTTTGTGAAAGTTTTTTTTAGATAGAGTATGCAGATAGGTTTTGTGCAGAGATGAGAATGATTTGTCATAAATGCAAACTTTACTGGCCAAGGTTTACAATGTAAAATCTTGTACTTTCCATAGCGCAACTAACTAGTATTACGATATATTTGTGAGATACAGGCGTAAATGGTGTCACTAGTAGCATTGAGCACATCTTCTCGTAGTCCAATCTGTACTGCTGCCTTAGAAATGATTTCTCACATTTATACAGTGGCAATCTTATAATATGTAAACAACTAAGTATAAAATTAGAAATAGTAAATCACTAAAATAAAATTTGCAATTAAGACTGCGATAAGACTTTATTGGTTCATTTCGTTACTTTTATCCGATGAGACAGAGTTCTCACTGTATTTTCTTCGTTGAAAGTTTGTTTATTGCGCAATAATGACCAGTTCAGACAGGCTACCAGTTTGATCCACCGCATCAAACAAAAAGCAGAAAAATAGACAGCCAACTCAAATAAACAAATCATGGCACTGCAATGAAACCCTTCAAAATACAAGTATGGTGATCACAAGTGCGCTGAAAGCATACATGTAGCAGTATACACATTAGGTTGGTCTGAAAGTATACGTGTAGCTGTACACACATTAGGTTAGTCTGAAAGTATACGTGTAGCAGTACACACATTAGCTTGGTCTGAAAGTATACATGTAGCGGTACACACATTAGGTTGGTCTGAAAGTATACATGTAGCAGTACATACATTAGGTTGGTCTGAAAGTATACATGTAGCGGTACACACATTAATTTGGTCTGAGAGTACACATGTAGCAGTACACACATTAGGTTGGTCTGAAAGTATACGTGTAGCAGTACACACATTAGCTTGGTCTGAAAGTATACATGTAGCGGTACACACATTAGGTTGGTCTGAAAGTATACATGTAGCGGTACACACATTAGGTTGGTCTGAAAGTATACATGTAGCAGTACATACATTAGGTTGGTCTGAAAGTATACATGTAGCGGTACACACATTAGGTTGGTCTGAAAGTATACATGTAGCAGTACATACATTAGGTTGGTCTGAAAGTATACATGTAGCAGTACACATATTAGGTTGGTCTGAAAGTATACATGTAGCGGTACACACATTAATTTGGTCTGAGAGTACACATGTAGCAGTACACACATTAGGTTGGTCTGAAAGTATACATGTAGCAGAACACACATTAAGTTGGTCTGAAAGTATACATGTAGCGGTGCACACATTAGGTTGGTCTGAAAGTATACATGTAGCGGTACACACATTAGGTTGGTCTGAAAGTATACATGTAGCGGTACACACATTAATTTGGTCTGAGAGTACACATGTAGCAGTACACACATTAGGTTGGTCTGAAAGTATAGATGTAGCAGAACACACATTAAGTTGGTCTGAAAGTATACATGTAGCGGTGCACACATTAGGTTGGTCTGAAAGTATACATGTAGCAGTACACACATTAAGTTGGTCTGAAAGTATACATGTAGCAGTACATACATTAGGTTGGTCTGAAAGTATACATGTAGCGGTACACACATTAGGTTGGTCTGAAAGTATACATGTAGCAGTACATACATTAGGTTGGTCTGAAAGTATACATGTAGCAGTACACATATTAGGTTGGTCTGAAAGTATACATGTAGCGGTACACACATTAATTTGGTCTGAGAGTACACATGTAGCAGTACACACATTAGGTTGGTCTGAAAGTATACATGTAGCAGAACACACATTAAGTTGGTCTGAAAGTATACATGTAGCGGTGCACACATTAGGTTGGTCTGAAAGTATACATGTAGCGGTACACACATTAGGTTGGTCTGAAAGTATACATGTAGCGGTACACACATTAATTTGGTCTGAGAGTACACATGTAGCAGTACACACATTAGGTTGGTCTGAAAGTATAGATGTAGCAGAACACACATTAAGTTGGTCTGAAAGTATACATGTAGCGGTGCACACATTAGGTTGGTCTGAAAGTATACATGTAGCAGTACACACATTAAGTTGGTCTGAAAGTATACATGTAGCGGTACACACATTAAGTTGGTCTGAAAGTATACTTGTAGCAGTGCACACATTAGGTTGGTCTGAAAGTATACATGTAGCAGTACACACATTAAGTTGGTCTGAAAGTATACATGTAGCAGTGCACACATTAAGTTGGTCTGAAAGTATACATGTAGCGGTACACACATTAAGTTGGTCTGAAAGTATACTTGTAGCAGTGCACACATTAGGTTGGTCTGAAAGTATACATGTAGCAGTACACACATTAGGTTGGTCTGAAAGTATACATGTAGCAGTGCACACATTAGGTTGGTCTGAGAGTACACATGTAGCAGTACACACATTAAGTTGGTCTGAAAGTATACATGTAGCAGTGCACACATTAAGTTGGTCTGAAAGTATACATGTAGCGGTACACACATTAGGTTGGTCTGAAAGTATACATGTAGCAGTACACACATTAGGTTGGTTTGAAAGTATACATGTAGCAGTGCACACATTAAGTTGGTCTGAAAGTATACATGTAGCAGTACACACATTAAGTTGGTCTGAAAGTATACATGTAGCAGTGCACACATTAGGTTGGTCTGAAAGTATACATGTAGCAGTACACACATTAGGTTGGTTTGAAAGTATACATGTAGCAGTACACACATTAGGATGGTCTGAAAGTATACATGTAGCAGTACACACATTAAGTTGGTCTGAAAGTATACATGTAGCAGTGCACACATTAGGTTGGTCTGAAAGTATACATGTAGCAGAACACACATTAAGTTGGTCTGAAAGTATACATGTAGCAGTGCACACATTAAGTTGGTCTGAAAGTATAGATGTAGCAGAACACACATTAGGTTGGTCTGAAAGTATACATGTAGCAGAACACACATTAAGTTGGTCTGAAAGTATACATGTAGCAGAACACACATTAAGTTGGTCTGAAAGTATACATGTAGCGGTGCACACATTAGGTTGGTCTGAAAGTATACATGTAGCAGTGCACACATTAGGTTGGTCTGAAAGTATACATGTAGCAGTACACACATTAAGTTGGTCTGAAAGTATACATGTAGCAGTGCACACATTAGGTTGGTCTGAAAGTATACATGTAGCAGTACACACATTAAGTTGGTCTGAAAGTATACATGTAGCAGTGCACACATTAGGTTGGTCTGAAAGTATACATGTAGCAGTACACACATTAAGTTGGTCTGAAAGTATACATGTAGCAGTGCACACATTAGGTTGGTCTGAAAGTATACATGTAGCAGTACACACATTAAGTTGGTCTGAAAGTATACATGTAGCAGTGCACACATTAGGTTGGTCTGAAAGTATACATGTAGCAGTACACACATTAAGTTGGTCTGAAAGTATACATGTAGCAGTGCACACATTAGGTTGGTCTGAAAGTATACATGTAGCAGTACACACATTAAGTTGGTCTGAAAGTATACATGTAGCAGTGCACACATTAGGTTGGTCTGAAAGTATACATGTAGCAGTACACACATTAAGTTGGTCTGAAAGTATACATGTAGCAGTGCACACATTAGGTTGGTCTGAAAGTATACATGTAGCAGTACACACATTAAGTTGGTCTGAAAGTATACATGTAGCAGTGCACACATTAGGTTGGTCTGAAAGTATACATGTAGCAGTGCACACATTAGGTTGGTCATAGTAAAAATGTTGCGCACTAATACTTCGTTTTAGTTCTCAGCCACTACAAAAATTTAAAAAGATAATTTTTTATTTAAGTATTACTGTTTGCTACATATATAGATATGCATTTCTTTGCAAATACATTCAAATTTTACAGCATTTTTCAAAATAGCCACTCACTTCCAAGCATAGCTTTATTGTTAATTGTTTATTCTACGATTGTCATGTTTTGCTAAATTATTCATAGAGACATTTAGGACATTGCACAATATAGAGCGTTCGAGAGCTAATTGCTTCAATGAAGGTAAAAGTTTATTATGAACAAACGTGTGTTTACGCATACCACAAGAAACAAGTTAGTGTTACATAATATTACATTATATAACAAACAGATCAGAGCACTGGTATTGCTTTATATAATTTTGTTGTCTTTGACCTTTTGTTTTTAGGAAAAGGTTTACCTATTTTCTTAAATCCTTGAAAACATAACAACAAATTATGCTTAACACCATTTGTAGTCTCTATAATGCATTCAATAGAATTCAAAGTAATAAAACCGTAAATAAAATAGCATATATATAATTAACTTACAATTTATAAAGCTAATTATTATAAAATTATAAAAATCTTCTCAGTTTTATTAGAATTGTTTTAGAAAAGTTAGGATATCTCAAGACATATCCTAACAGTTATAAAGCAAAAGTTTCAAGGTAATCTTTTTTAGCCCGACACACCAGCTTATATTTCAACTAACAGCAGTGTCTCATCCTTAATTTGTGAGAATATGTTTTAAGGGTGTTGTCCATCATTCAACTGACTCAAGTGTTTACTATAATCCTCATCTTTCACCCTCCACTACTTGGCAGCATCTTGAGCAGCAAACAACATTACTGCTCAGACTAAACCATGCGTAAAATAAGTTTACACATATGACAACACAGAGTTTAACCAGAGAATATTTGTAACTGATTGTTAAAGGTTGTCAGAGCATCCTTTGGACAGCTCAATCGGGGGAGATAACTCTATGGGCTAAATGATTGCAAACTAATAGTAATAAGCCCAAAAATTGATGCCTCTGAACATCCCTACCGCACTTCTCCTCTCTATCACAATGTTGTAACAAAATTAGAATTACCATAAACTCTCTATTTGACCGCCACTATTATAAAAGAAGGGTTGATAAATAGAGCGCCACCTCCAATTGAACACCACCTTTATTTGACCACCACTTTAACAATCTTGATTTTTACGAAACCATAATAGTAAGTGATCAGTAGAAACGTCTCCACAAAATCATATCAATAATGAATCGTTTAGGCTACATCAACAACAATTAGTTCTCTTGTCCTACTCTAAGACTTTTTTTCGTTAAATGTATGAAAGAGATAACACAAAAATAATTAATAACTGTATCAGGCTAATAGTAGTTCCTTGTTTAACACAGTCTTGATACATCAAATTACATGTATATAAAAACCGTTTAAATGTATGATGGTAGATGAACGACCAGTTTTCACCATAAGTTTGTTTAGCAAGCAGACCTTTTACGCATTGCATTTGTGCTAAATGCTACGTTTAAAAGTTTTGTTTGACCAAAAAATTGTGGAAAGTATTGAACAATCAGAAGATGTTCCATCGAAAGCAACAACCAGAACGCAATTGGCCGAGCAAGCGATGCAAACATTTTTGTTTCAGAAACGTTAAATTTTGTTTCCACATGTATTATAAGTACAGTTCCTTTTTGTAACTTGTTCATGAATATATATTTGTAGCATTTGATAGATTATTGTTATATAACTAATAAATTTGCAGATTTATAGCATATTATTTGATAGCATCATTACGGTTATTTGATCTTACGATTGATCGACGCTCGTAACTCCTCCTCTGTTGCACATAAAAAGCTAGTTTTGGCTGCAAACATATCAGTGAGTGCAATGAGCTTTTATGCAACTTTGTTAAATATAGATATAAGATAAAGGTATTTTTTCAAATTTAGAGTAAAATAAAAATTGAAAGTTCCAACATATTGCAAAGCAGGACACAGGTTATTATTTCATTGCGGGTTATTGCAACAATAGATATCTACCGGTGGTGATACTTCTCAGTTTTTCGATGCATATTTATTAAGAGATCATTGACAAGTTAGAGATAAGTTAGCAAATTTATCTTCCCAAAATTCTGACAAGCCATTTGAAAAATACAACGCTTGCCTCTATTTAAACACCACCTCCAATTGCCCGCCACTATAGAGGAAGCATAGAGGGGAAAGTTCTCTATTCTTCCAGTAATGAAAATGTTTTAAACGTATGGGTTAATCTTATCTCTTGTACTGATGTAGAGCTTACAGCATTCATACAGCAATGTTTAGACATTTCTACTGCATGTGGTCAATTATTGTACTTTTGATTAAAAACAGCTTTTTATGATTTATGATTACTTACATGTAAATTTGGATATGATTATTTTGTACAAGTTAAAATACTTTTTCATATACAGTATATCACATCGCTATGTTCATTTCAACTTTTAAATATGAAATTATGCAAAACCAACTTATTTATTTTATTAAACGATCAATTATCATACATATAAAAGTTATCCATTTATCCCACAGACCTATTGATTTTACTAAAATATAGTTAATAGGTCTATGATTTATCCTCGTAGCGCATTGGCAGCCCTCCAAATACCAATCAATAGAGAACAATTATATATACACACACGTTTTACATTATCCTCACATTATGTAATAGGTTTCAATATTGCGTGTACATGATGAAAATATACCGGGAATGCTTTTCATTATGTTTACGATCTCCCTCTTACGTGGGCATAATTAGAGTGAAGAGATTGAGCAAGCTTACACGCGCGCGCGCGTAAACATTTATGATAACTAGTTGAAGTGCTCAAAATCTTCAATAATTGGTTGACCTATATTTCATGAGCGGCTAGAGAGCTGTTGCCTCGAGATCATCAATAAATAAATAACACTCTACAAATACATAAGGCTCCAACCGTGAGATCTAATATTGGATATTTCTAACATCGCATTACTAGTGGTACTAGAAGCATTACGAACTGCACAGAGAGAAACTGTAAAGAGAACAGAACGTCTCAGAGACAAGGCAGCAAAAGAGAATAGATCGGCATCACCTGGAGTGAAGAGAGAGCAAGATGTCAGGAGGTTTATGCAAGGTCAGGCCGGCAGCGGACTTTGACGAGTTAGTTGAGAGACTGCATGAGGTCTTCGAGTCAGATGAGGTAGATATTGATTATGTGAAAGAGTTGATGACCAGCTACAAGAGTAACCCTGACGAGTGGATTCGATACGCACAGTTTGATAAGTACAGGTATGTCCGTACTGCTTCCTTCAACTTCACCTTTATGTAAAGTTACTCTTGTTAAATTTTAGACGTATCCCCGCATGCAATAAAATAACATCTTCCATTCCAGGTTAATTTTATTGTATCATAGCATATATTGTATGCAGCACATTCATGCTGCCATAGACGTGCTACCCTGCTGTAATATACACACTGTCACATATACCATTTTCCACAAACAAAATATTGCTTAGTTTAGAATAGCCGTAGCTGTTCAGGAATATCTTTGTTTTCAAATTATTAACAAACAAAATAAAAGATGAAGTGTTATCAATAACACTGAATCATTTTATGAGCGGTTTATTTAACTTGTCAGCATACCTTCTCTATGCAGGTGAATCATTGTTTATCACGAGATGGAGTTTTATACAGGATGTCACATTACTATTTACACATACTTCCTGTAACTATCGATATGTGAGTGCTGCTCTGGTCGATAAAATGTAATTACTCCTAGCACCAGACCAACATGCCAAGCTCTCTGCAAGTGTAGTAATTAGTACTAAACCACACATGAAACTAGAATATTAACGCAAAGCAAACAGGCCTCAGCGAATGTGACATGTATGCTGCTAGTATGCTGCAAATGTGAGAAGGTTTGCATTTCAAATCTCACGACTGTGGTACTCTACCTAGTTAGATAGTTCAGCACGTGGGTCCTGCTCAATTTACCCCGCGGCCGAATTTTAGCTCAAAATTCTGACTCAAAAGCAAGCAACTCATCCAGGCTTCAAATGTAGTCTATCGATTTAGTGTAATCAGATTCCTATAACTTAATTTCAACGAGAGTGCATCGGTCAGAAGATAATCAGAGGGTACAAACTTTGTAGGCTAGTGGTAACCACTGTACAGTAGGTACATGTTTAACATTTATACTACCATCATTAGTAATGGTGTACAGGTGTTATCCGTAGCTAGTGGCTGGAGGTAGTGTGCACTTCTCTGCTATATAGAGGCCGATGGTCATACTCTGTCGAGAAAACAGAACGCGAGTGCTTATATTGCAAGTTGCAAGAAAGGCAGTAGCTGGGCAGTACAATGTGATATAGTGGTTTAGGTGCTGTATACTGCAAAGGGGTATAAGTACTGGTCACTGCTATGTAGTAATTGGTACAGATACTGGTCACAGCTATGTAGCAAGGGTTACAGGCATTGGTCGCTGCTATGTAGCAAGAGTTAGACACTGATCGCTGTTATATAGCAAGGGGTACAGACTCTGATCACTGTTATATAGCAAGGGTTACAGACTCTGATCATTGCTATGTAGCAAGGAGTACAGGTACTGGTCACTGTGCTATATAGCAAGGGGTACAGGCACTGGTCACTGTGCTGTATAGCTGTATAGCATTGTGATATTAACAATGCTAGCATTACCTTATAATTCATTTGCCATCGAGCTCTATATTTGTTAATAGCAGCTGTATGTGTATGCATTTTTGTACATTTTGTATGCATTTTGCACATTTTGTATACATTTTGTATGTGTTGTATGCATTTTTCTGTAGTTTTATGAGGTGCGAGTATTATAAACGGTGAAGGGAGTGTCACCTGACTAATACTAATATTGAGTCACTGATGGGTACTTACCAAGTCTACCAGACTTGTCTTACCAGACGTTACATTAACCCTTCTACTCCAAATGAGTCTAGTGCAGTATTGCTCACACAAGCCATCTTGCTTCCTCATGAATCATATTTACGAATCTGTCAATTCTTACAGCTGAATCACATGGACTTGAAGAGATTGTGTGCTTCATCGGATTATTTCCGAAGCACTAAGAAAAGTTATTTAGGTTAATGACCTACAACAATGGAGTTGGGGACAACTGAAAGTTTAAACCATTCTTAGATACAGTGAGAAGTGTCAACTAGTAGAAAGTTCAACTAAAAAATCACCTGCCATGCCTTGTTACTCCATATTTATCCCTAAGACTTAGTAATAGTCTATTTAATAGGCGAGCTGTCAGCAAGCTGTCATCTGGTGGTTATGGTTTCTCTTTATGGCATTGCGAGACAAGATTATGGTTAGCTTAAACTGTTTGAGTTATGCACCTTTACAGAGAGAGCCTGCATTTTAACAACATCATCACGCATCCATCGCATCACTTACGAACCCATTTATCTCAGTCAAACGATTTTATCATAAAAAATACTGTCCACAAATCAGATCTAGTGGTTGAATGTTTTCACCAGATGCCTCCTTTTGAAAAGCTGTTGCCTCTGTTAGCACAATGATTTTATAGCTAAGTAGGTGAAGATTTGAGGTGTACAGTCATGAAATATCATTTATTCTTTTTGCAGAGCTTGTTGCCTTTTGTAATATGTTTCACTCTGCTCTATTTAAAAATTATTCTGGGTTTTGTCCAACTTTTTATCCTTGTTTATCCTTGCCGGACTGTTTACTCCGCTACCCTGGCCGGTTTGATCTAGTTTACGTTATGATAAGCTAGGCAAAGAAGAGTGCTGTAGAACCACTGATAGTGGGCAGCCGTACTAGGTTTGGCAACTTAATCGCCAGTCTAGCTAAGTTCTGTTTACGTAATGACTGATAGCTTTGCCTTTAGCAAACTTACCTTGAACTAGCAGTATGTATGGACTTCACAAATGGAATATAGTATCTAATGGCTGGTCCTATACCGCAGGTGCAGCAACATCAGTTTTACCCGTGTGAAGCTTATTTGAATCCTGTTATTCATTAAAAAGTTTAACATGTTGTAGACAATTCTCTAACCTTCTTCAAAGACCTGCTTAGTTAGCGTTGCACATTATCTTGCTATAATATCGCTGTGATCTTTTTAGTAATTTGCTTTTCGTTTTGAGCAAAGTTTCACCTGATAATCCTACAGTCAGAATGTTCTACTTGGTCATCTGTCCTGCCACACAGTTTTGTGTTCATAAGTTCCTTTATCAGTATTTATCTGCCTCGGAGCAGATCTACTCGCTGTACATTCTTCAAAGAAAATATTCTTATTCTTAACATGGTAAAAATATACACCGATATCACTGTGAGGACCTTCAGAGCCTCAGTGGTTTTTGATAATGCAGATTTCATCTACTATAGCCTAGATTAGCAGTGCCCAACCATTTGTTGTAAGGGCCGCGCTCGACGTCTAGACAAATCATACAGCCCAAAATACATTAAAACGAATATTTAAGATGAAATATTTGCGATATAAGCCCGAGCTGTGACATGCTTCACAACGTCACACGATTAACTGGAAAAGCTGTTAATGTTGTCCGGAGGCATCTGCCTGAGAGACACTTAGTGAAAGACAGGGCAGCGGGTGGACATAAAAGGGTCCATTAGCACGAGAGATAAGGAAAGAATGAAAAAGAATTGTGGAGGGCTTCTGGAAAGTATTAAGGAGACACTGTGGCGACATTACGGCATGTCTTCCTTTTAAAAGTTATTTTAATATTATAACTATAATTTCTCTGCGATGAGATGAACTGCGTAGGAGCGAGGCACATGATGCAGTTTCATGGGCTGAATGTAGCCCGTGGGCCGTAGGTTGGGCGCAGCTGGCCTAAGGGATTCTTAACTCAGGTGTTCATATGTCTCGATGTGTTTATGATAGTACAGGAAGTTGTTGCTCTTAGTATTCGTATCTGTTTATTTGTTGCTGCTGCAGATACACAAGAAACTTGGTTGATGAAGGAAACGAAAAGTTCAACTTGATAGTTCTGTGTTGGAATGAGGGACAGGGTTCATCTATCCACGACCATGCGAATGCCCACTGTTTCATGAAGGTAGGTGGCTGTAGGGGATCTCTTCTACAACAGCTGACAGGAAGGTAGGTACCTGGTGTGATCTCTCTTAGAATAGCTGACAGGAAGGTAGGTACCTGGGGTGATCTCTCTTAGAATAGCTGACAAGAAGGTAGGTACCTGGGGTGATCTCTCTTAAAACAGTTGACAGGAAGGTAGGTACCTGGGGTGATCTTTCTTCGAACAGTTGACAGAAAGGTAGGTACCTGGGGGGATTTCTCTTAGAACAACTGACAAGAAGGTAGGAACCTGGGGTGATCTCTCTTAGAATAGCTGACAGGAAGGTAGGTGGTTGCCGATGATCCCTTCTAGTTTCACTATGGCACTATGAGAAAAAAAAGGTGTACAAATGTGTTTACTTATTGAATTCGGTGTTAGCATTATTTCTGAACAGAATGAGAGGAGGTAGGAGGAGAATGCCAATCACCCTTTATTCTAACTTGTTGTAGGTAGGTAGGTAGGTAGATAGGTAGGGTTTTTCTATTGATATTCATTCCTAAACCTTCTCTGCAATTGCGCAAATCTGGGTGGCAAATAATCTATTATTGGCAGTTCATTTTAGCGAGCTATGGTCAGCTCTTCTGTTCATTTGTATATACTAATTCATATGACTAACAGCTTGTTTTATTTGAAAGGAATAGAAAATAAAGCTATGTGTCTCCTTTACCCATTTCAACAATACATTACAATAGCTAACTGACTGCTAACAACTTTCTGATGGAATTGAACAGCTGATATAAACTCATTGTAATTTAATAATTAAACCTTTTATAAATATTCAACAGCTAAATAACTTTTCTATGTGGGGCATAATGGAAAAAAACAAAAGCTTTTTATTAACAATACTTTCTGCTCCCTGAGGTGGTATGGGGCTATTTACTAGGGTAGGCACGTAGTAATGGAAATATACATGAACTAGCTGAATTCTAGTGTTGAGCGGGTAATAAACCAATTACCTCATGAATTTGAGCAACTTAGGCTAGTCTAAATCTTTACTACAATGAGAGCCACGTTTGAAGCCAGCTTAATAATCATTACGTATGAGTAATGATCTCTCATGCAATCATGATTTTCATCCGTGGTAGTAATATCCAATGGTACTTTCCCAAGCGCTTAAAGTGTTCGTACTGTAGCCAACTTGAGTATGAACACAATTATTCCATTATACAGCAATGTAGCTGCTGGGCCTAGTGGTTTAGCACCATCGTCTGCGGAATTGGAGGTTTCGGGTTGAACTCCTGTGTGAAGTGCATTCTATCAACTTTATCACTGTATTTGAACACATGAATGACTGACCAACAGACAAACACTGATATTTATATCAGGGATTACGTGTTTGTCACAATTTCCATTTTCATAACATTTCCATTATTCATTTTCATATTATTTCCATTTCCATAACATTTCCATAATCTATTTCCATATTATTTCCATTTCCATAACATTTCCATAATTCATTTCCATATGATTTCCATTTTCATAACATTTCCATAATTTATTTCCATATTATTTCCATTTCCATAACATTTCCATAATTTATTTCCATATTATTTCCATTTCCATAACATTTCCATAATTCATTTCCATAGTTTTTTCCATTTCCATAACATTTCCATAATTCATTTCCATATTATTTCCATTTCCATAACATTTCCATAATTCATTTCCATATTATTTCCATTTCCATAATATTTCTATAATTCCTTTCCATATTATTTCCATTTCCATAACATTTCCATAATTCATTTCCATATTTTTTCCATTTCCATAACATTTCCATAATTCATTTCCATAATTCATTTCCATATTTTTTCCATTTCCATAACATTTCCATATTTCTAAAATGAAATTTCCATATCCATTTCCATAAAAATTATGGAAATATTTATGTTTATGGAAATGGAAAAGTAAACATTTCCATAATATGTTTAGCGATCCCTGGTGTGTACGTATGTGTGCGCACTTGCGTGTCAAATGAGCGTGTGTGTGTGTGTGCAATCGTCAACTCTTCCCGAATATGTGATTAATTTATACATAATATGAATATGATATTTGCTTGCTAATATACTTTATTTAGGGTCCAGGCAACATCAAAACTGTATGCTACCATTGCCTATAACTAAGCCAGAGACGATTTGAGATGTTTTGAGAGTTTCTTTCAGACTCCCTTAATAGTTTCTGTAATACCACTGATGTTAGCTGGGTTTGTGTGTTACCATTGTCCGTACATGTAGCCAAGTCCAGAGACAATTAGAGTTAATTTCTTCCAGACCACTTTAATAGTTTCTGTAATACCACGGATGTTAGCTGGGTTTGTGTGTTACCATTGTCTATACATGTAGCCGAGCAAGAGACAATTTGAGTTAGTTTCTTCCAGACCCCTTTAATAGTTTCTGTAATACCACTGATGTTAGCTGTTTGTGTATTACCATTGTCTATTCATGTAGCCTAATCTATACAATATAACTCCCCTCTGTTTATATCTTGGATTACGTGTATGTTACAATTTCCATAATTCAATTCTATATTATTTCCATTTCCATAAAATTTCCATAATTCATTTCCATATTTTTTTCCATTTCCATAACATTTCCATAATTCATTTCCATATTATTTCCATTTCCATAACATTTCCATATTTCTAAAATAAAATTTCCATATCCATTTCCATAAAATTATGGAAATATTTATGTTTATGGAAATGGATATGGATATGGAAAAGTAAACATTTCCATAATATGTTTAGCGATCCCTGATTTATATATACATACATGTATATATAAATAGATTCAGGCTTGTGAGACCACCAGTACTTGCTGTGTCTAGACCAATTACACATGTGAGATTTAGCAATCATCCCCCATGAATTATCTTTTGGAATGAAACGTTGAGTTAGTCAAGAGTAAAGTTTGATATATACAGAGTGAAAAGACAGATTTCTGATTTGGAATTTTGTCTCATAATCTTTACTATAACAAGTTCGGCCGTGTTCACCAGTGTTCGAAACCACACTTTTAGGATAGATAAAAAAATTGCTTTAAATGGAGTCAAACTCTTGGCTTTCGGCCTAGTGACTATAATAGGATTAGGAAATAGATAAATTGGCGAACAGTTAACATAATATTCAAACCAAAATAATTATGCGTACAAATAAACATTTGTGTCAGCTGGCTTGAAGGCTATTAAATAAAATTTCTTAGAAAGAATGATCAGCTCTTTGGTTATCTTAATGCGGAGGTTAAAAAGAAAAACAGCTGTTAGCAAAGAAGGTGATAGGAAATTGTTTGTGATGTATTTATGAATGTTGCAATAAGCCCATTATGGACAACTCCTGTTAGGGCTGCAAACCGAGACAAAGACATAAAATATGCAAAGGAACATAGTCGATTATGTAATACATGCTGGCACTACCAACAAATGTTATCTAACTCAAATCCATCAGGCAATAATAGTCTATTCATTTACTACCAGTCCACAAAAGACAAACAGATTTGTTGTCTCTCATGAGAGCCTTTTGAGATTTGTTTAGTGTTAGAGGTGGGCAGCGACTAAAACTATTGTTTGTAAGCAAAGAGGGTTGTTAATTCTCATAGAACACATGCAATGCAGACACGCCTGTGTGTGCTGTTTACTAATTATAACACTGATACATTTGTGGATTATTTAATATACATGTAAAACTATGATATACTGTGGATAGCGGCAACTCATATATCATTCTCTAACTTTATTGATAGCGAGATGGTGAAATTCTTAAGAAAAAAGTTCTCCAACTAACTGTAGAAGTGACAAAGCAAACATAACTCTGTCATCACAGCAAAAAGCTTTAAAATGAAAAATGTTAATTTTTACACATAAATATAAGTACCAGGTTTGTTTTAGCAACTACTTCTCTAGCTTCTTACCTAATAGGCTGGTTGTGTACTTGTTGACAGGTTCTAGAAGGAGAACTACAAGAGGTGTTGTTTGATTGGCCAAGTGATGAAGGTTGTGAACTGGTGGAGAAAGGCACAACAAAGCTTGCAAAAGACGAGTGTGCCTATATTTGTGGTAAGAACCAATTCTTTTTCTTAGAGAAACTTAACTTTTTTCTTGGCCAACAAGTTACGCAAGGACTTTGATCATTGGCTCACTTCTAAATTTTGCCTCAAAAAGCCACAAAATTTAACAATAAAAAAGGCACCATTTTGGATTTAAGTTCAAAACAAATATTGATTTACTAATATAAATAACATCGAATTTAAGAATTACAATCAGAGAAATTCCACAAGTCATAAAAAGTCACGGCGACTGCAGACCTAAGCTTATTTTTATGGCCAGCATTTGGCGACTAGCCAAACTTGTCACTTTAGATTAATGACCGCGTGTTCACTCCATTATTAAGTAACTCTACTCTCCTACCAGGCTTATCACCACTTAAAAAAAGTCCGGCTTTTATATCAAGGCACACCTTTTGATGCCCTTTGATAGTGTTAGCAGCAAATTAAAAGTTAACCAGTTAAGTTGCAGCTGTGAAGCTAAAGACAAGCTGATGGTTGTTGCGCGTGTCTATAAAATAATAGTTTGATCACGCATTACAGTTTTTCTTTTTTGAAAAAAATGCATCGTATAAATTACTTCAGCTTTATTACGCTTTCACTTGGTGTTAACATAAATGCGCATACCACATCGGGATATTTCCAAGAATTGCAAGCGCATGTAACTGTGACCAGCAAACTCTAAAAAACTAATATTTGTCAAACGGCTTTTATAAAACAAACTTTCTCTCCGTGGCACACCAACAGCGATTGTTCATATTCGTAGTTTAATTTGTATCAAACGGCTCTTTAAATTTTGTCTTTCTAGATTCTGCCAGTGACCTTTAGCTGACCTTTAGCTCAAATCAGCAGCATAGACAAATATTGAGATTGTTTAATGCTTGTAAAGGCATCATGTTGGGCTATTTCATAACCATGGTTGTGCTTCTATTAGATTCCATTAACTATTGACTTAAAGAGATGATGACTCCCTCCATGATGGTCAGAGTAAATCAAGCAATCCATGATATAACAATTTTTAACATTGACACCTTTTAGAACAGTTAATTGGCGTTTAATAAATAGTATCAAGCTTTAATATAATATATTAATAAAGCACTATCGTTGATATTGTTATTATTTTCCGTCGTCCGACCACACGCTTGCTTTTTAGGTCACAAAATTAGATAATAAATATTGATGCAATTATTTTGAGGCTGTGGAAGGGTGCTGACTAACTGAGGGGGTTAGAGCTCACCCTAACAAGCTGAATATTAAGGGTGTGAGCCCCATAATAGCCCACATTTTAATCGTGTTATCAACTGCAAGTACTGAATCTTGTGATTGCATGAAAGTTGGCACATGTAAAACAACTGCTGTTGTAAGACAAAAAATAAAAGCCTTTGACATACATACTGCTCTTTGTTATATCTGATAATTTAACATCGATTTGAAATTCCCCTTTTATTAACTACGAATCTGTGAGGCTCTTAAATGAATATCAAATGAAGCTGATTTTAAAATAACAATGGAAATGGAAACTGTAATATATCCACTGAGGATCACTCACTTCAATGAATCAAATATTTGTAAATTATTTCATTCTCATTTAACAATTACAAAAGCACCATATTATATATTTTAAAACTTGTATATACATATATGTACAGGTTTGTAGATGTATATACAAGTTTGTATATGTATATATTCTTTATTTAGACTTTCTATCTCAAGCATTTATTTTTAATAGTGTTATACGCTGAACATTTGAAACACTGGTTTATTTCAGGCTAACAATATATGACTTGCTTTAATGGATAGGCAGCTGAAGCTGAACTGATGATATGGACATTATGCAATATGATAAATATACATACTTATTGCACTCAAACATGTGCACATCATAACTATCAGCGCATTAGCTCAACAACGAGCAACGTATATATATTTATATATAGAATATAAATATAACTAACAGCCATTATTATTATTATAATCATGCAGTAATATTAGTTGTTTAATATGAAGCTTGGACCCATCACAAATAAAGTTCTACGATAAAGGCAGCTATAGGAGTTTACCGCATGGTTTGGTCAGCATCTACACATTAGCTGCATTTAAACTTTTTAGTGAATGTTTCGCACAAATGACATTGTGATTCAACAACTGAAATAAAAACATCACAGGAATAGTTGTATTTGCGACCTCGTAGAGGAAACACAACTCCATGCAATATTTGTTTAGATAAGCACTATAGTAGCAATGTAGACAATGTAGCCCACCCAAGCGATTCTCGTGGTTATATTTGCAGACGATATTGGTATACATAGAGTGGAAAATACAAGTTTCACTGACAAAGCTGTTAGCTTACATCTCTACTGTCCCCCTTTTGATGAGTGTGCTAGTTTTGATCAGAGGACGGGACACAAGAACATGTGTCGAGTGACCTTTTATTCAAAGCAAGGACAGAGAACTCCTTTCAAGGTAAGAAACAGGTCTAATAACTTGAAGCTGTTGGATTGTACTTTGTACCTTGATAAGTACTGATGACTTTGGAAAGATGTTCGGTTTTGGGCATTCATACATTGATGATACGTTTAATTTCTCAAGTACCAGGTATCCATTGAGTGATGATTGTATTTCGTACTTACTAAAATATGTACACAGCTGTTATATTGCTAAGTCTTTTAATCCTTTGCCACAAAAGATGAGATGTATTCATAAACCTAGTAGTTTCAAGTCTTCCTTGTATAAATATTTGTTTTTCTGTTTACGACATCACATGGTAATACTATCTTTTATTATTCATCTTGTTTATTTTATATTTGTCGGCACTATATGTAAAACATTTTTTCTATAAAAAAGATTATGAACTGCCCAATGAAAGTATATATACATGTATATGTATATATATATGAGAGCCGAGAAGCGGGAGAACAATGGAAAATGAATTGGTTACAAAAGATTTGTAAATACGATGAAAATAAATTGTGGCGCATAAAGCCACTTGAGTTATATCATTGAAGACTTATATACAGTGTATAGCAGTATGTTAGCGTTGACCAATGTTGTCCAACGTACACCAATGTTGACCAACGTACACCAATGTTGACCAACGTAGACCAATGTTGACCAACGTAGACCAATGTTGACCAATGGCATCACTGGGGCAATGCAGATATGTGGGAAAACATTGCGGCTGTCAAACTTTGTTAATATTTCACAGTGCGTCTGGTCTGTGAAACTTGCACCACTTTGGCATTGATGACTGGCGATTGCAGATTGCCTCATCTATCTTTTCCTTGAGGAGAGTTGCTGCGTGACTAGTATTGTTTCAGCAACTGCATAGTATAGTGAGAACGCTATGCGGACTATTCACATATGTACATGGGTTTATAATCTAAAAAATGCTATCACAAAAAATCACCCGTGTAACATGCGATTAATACCAATATACCGCACTAATACCTTTTACCAGTCTTTTGGTTTAGGTCCTGGGTTCAACTAGACATAGCGCTAGAGTTATCGTCTCCTATTATCTCCAATCTAATAGGTTCGCTGTAGTGTTATAGGTCCATAACTCCCAGATTTATTCTCTCCATGATACAATAGACAAGGAAATACTAAATGTATCGCTTTCTCTCAGGTAATAAGAATATTGTTTTTTCATTTTTGTATTTTAGCCGATGGGAACAGAGGGTGGAGAAAAAGGAGATGACATAAACTGTTGCTATAGAGAAAATAACTAAAAAAAGTTACGGTACCAGATTTGACAAGCATTCCTTGCTAGAATACTATGCGAAAGCACAAGAACTCTTGGATACTACTATACTGTGCAGTACTTTTACACTTGTTGAACTTATTTAGTGTGACACTTGATCTACGATCATCAGCAAATCCTTAAAAATCATCAAAAGATAGCATATTTAAAAAAGGTATTAAAATATCAAGCAAGAATAAATGTTATTATAATACATTTCTTTGAAAAACACGATTATACCATTAATAGCTTACCCACATACGCACTATATATAGACCAGCGCAAGCCTCTTGCTGCCATGCACCACATACACACTATAATATATAGACCAGCACAAGCCTCTTGCTGCACATCTCAATTATCTCAGTGAGTGAAATCTGTTTATTCCTGAGTGCGAAGATTTAACCAGTAGCTACGTGATACATTCAACAGTATTGGCTAGATGAGTTTTTATTTCTAAACAAAAGAAGCTCACCTTTCTATATAAGTAAGTTACGAAGACAAGTAGCAATGTTAATAGCTACACTTCATACAGCACTCCGCAATGAGAAATATCTTCAACTGGTGATATGGTAGGTATTCTATTTCTATCAAACAAAGAAGAGTGTTTCCAGTATATCTGCTTTCTTAAAAATCACAGTCCACTACATCAGACATGGATGATGCAATGTATCATTACTATAGGTCAACAGTGCGTTTTACACATAGATATATAAACCTTATATATCTATGGTTTTACATATCTTGTCTTTCGATATTGCACAATACTGCTGTTACATTGGTGTTTATTAGTTTGTTATAGCGACCACTTACAGTCAAAACTGCAGCAACAGAGAATATGTGTCACAAGCAGGGGTCTTAATGTAGTATGCTGTAGATCCCTTATTATCACCTTCGCATATGCACTGCACTCATCTTCCGTGATGCTCTCCAAATTGGCAGCAAACCAAACTGGTACAGAGCAGGTAGCACGCATACAGTAATGTATTGTATCATCATCTACGCTATTCTGATTTCATAGTTGGACTTGAATATTATATGAAACACGTGTAAAGAATTTTGAAATGTATAAAACAGTGTAACTGCGTGTTGCAAGACGTGAAATAGCTGAAACCGTGTTGCTATTGATGTTCTGTATTTGATAAACTCGACAGGCCTGATTGCCAGTAAGTAACTAGTTGATTCAGCTGGAATAAACACAATATAACAGTACAAGAGATAGTCCATTTTATTACAAAATGTAATATTTTCAATTTTAGGAGTGTTGTTCATTTGAAATAAATATATAAAAGAAATCATTGTACAGCTAGTAGCAAAATAGAACATTGCAAACAACGCAAGACTATAAACGATCTCATTCTTGCAGTTGATGGACAGGACACAAGGAGAGAGCTTCTGAGCTACCACTTGAGGTCAGCGAGTGGGTCAGCAGGCTGTCCCCTGACTGGCTGAGGAGTGAGAATCTGCTGAGAAACTAGAGAGGCCTGAGGAGATTGACTGGGTCGAGGTGGTGGTGGTCGTGAAGGTTGGGAAGTGACCTGTGATGCATTTCCATTAGCTGTCACAGACATAAAAGCTGTCACAGACATAAGAGCTGGAGAAGAACTACTGCTAGGCATTGTCGACCCGAGATGTCCAGAGGGAAAGATTGGTTGGCCCGAAGCAAAAGAATTGCTACTGCTTGATACGAAATAATTGGGTTGACTCTGCTCCCAACTGCCTGCAGTTGCGTCAGTCCGCACTGGCTGTGCGCTGCTAGTGGTATTTGGGGAAAGGTCAAGGCCAATAAGATCATTTATGCTAGAACGAGCGTCACTTTCAGCAATGATGGCGCAGTTCCGATCGGGGCTTTGCATCAGAGTGACAGGAGCCAGCCTGTTACCTTCATTCCTCTTTGTGGAAGGGTTTGATGGAATGGGAAGGAGTGCTGCCGAGTCCGTGACATCAGTCGCACTAGCCACAAAGTTATCAGAAAAGCCTTTGTTTTCTAGCCCAACTGTAATAGAAAATGACAACCATCCTAAAACATCTACTCTGAGAGGATTAAAAAACCATATAGCACCAGACCCATAATTACCATTCCGATGCTATAAGCCAGGAACACGTATTTCTTTTCTAACAACTAGGTACCTATGAGGAATATTCATGTTTCGACCTTCATCCTGTTCAATGTTAATACCTCTTTACAACCAATGGGGCTTCTGCTGTTACCTGTTTCACCAAAATTGCTGACCAATCATTAGCTACGGTGTAGCCAAGGGTAAACAACTGCAAACTAGAACATTGTATGACAATAGTAAGGATGCTTCTAACAAATAAGAAGTACATGTGTTGCACACCCGTCGACGGAATCACCGTTCACCCGAATCACCCGTTCTGCCTTGATTATGGTACGAGAGAGCATGTGATACCAGAGTTGACTAAGATTCATTGACAATGGATAAGCGATTCACCATAAAATTGTTAATGTTTGTAAGCTCCGATAACTGAGTACTGCATAAATGTTTTTAGACGATGGTGAAAGGTTTTATTAACCTCGTCTGCAGGATATCCTCTAATCAATAGAGTAACTAACATATAGATCACGTATAATAGAAAATGACACGTAAAGGAAGTTCATGTACACATGTAAGGCCTAGACAACTGATAGATGACTGCGCATCGCGTACCTCAATTTAATGATAAGAATTTTGAGATACTTCATTCGCACCAGACGCGAGTTAACTCGCGTATTTATAACGTTGCTAGGCACCCAGACGCGAGTCATCTCGCCTCTGAAAATTTTCTACTTTTTTGTATCGTTATGTTTAAATTATAAAAATTATTTTTTGATTAGTTAAAAAGAAAAATGTACAAATATGCCTCCATGATGTCTCTGGCAAAATTTATAACCAAAATACTACACCCATGTCGACATCTCACTAAACCGGAAATCATCGCGGTAACTTTAAATTTTACAATTCACGATCAATTTTTTCAACTCCAAAAGTAAATATGCAGATTCAGAAGCGGTAAGACAGTGAAATACTGCCTAAATCAAATCATCATTTTTAATGTCTCAAAGTTTTTTTAAATTTTTAATTTTGTCAATTTTGTCGTTATGCTCAAATAAAAATGCACTTTTTAGGCTGTCAGCCGCAGTCAGACTAAAGTTATCATTCAATTTCGAAAGGATCATATTGATTCTTAGAGCTGCATATGAAGGCTGAAAAGTTAAGAACAGAGTTATGAACGGAGTTATTGAACATATTTATAGTTATATTGGCATGTAGATTTGCTATGCTCTGAAGGATAATATTTATAAGGAACAGTTCTAAATTAGAGTTTCAGAATTTTCATGTTCATGACTAACTGTATATGTATAGATAATACGTATTCATAACTGTGTATTGTATGTATAAATAAGTAATTTTAATCAAACTTTGTATATTTTGCAATTTTTATGGTGCAAGTCTAACTTTGTTTCAGCACATAACAATTTTTACAAAACCGAAAAATTTGGTAAAACTACCTTCTTTGAGACACATATCTACATGTATATAAAATGGATACGAGTTGTCTATATGAATGTAATATCATTCAAAAGAGGAGACTTGGCTGGTTCCCGTGAAACTTGAATGAGTAGATTATTTCAAGTCTGTCTCTTGCAGTTGTAATTAGAATTGTGGCAACTTTCTGAAGAATCGCTAATAAGAATCGATAATGGACTAATCGCCGGGAAATTAGTTGGTTGCGGCGAATGAGTTAAAGAATAAATGCCATGAACAACTTTCATTGTTGTCCCATTTGTTACTAGGTAAATCAGACACGCTGATTTCGAATTTGTACGCAAAATAAAGATTGTTCAACTAACTTTCAAAGCCATTTTTGTTTATAAAGGCATTTTATAGCGATTTAAAATCAGTGTCGCAAACAACACAATCGGCACAACAAGCCCCGCCCATAAATATGTGATGTAGCTTAGCTTTTTAGGGACGGAAGTTGGGGATGTTTAGTCCGATCAAGAATGATAGAGTTGGGTGTCTTAAAACCCATTATTATCTAAATTCAGCCTGTAAAATAATCTCAGTCCTTGATGAAAGGTAGATAAGCTATTTATCATTGCTCGTAGCTTGTTACAAAATGTTTAATAGGCTGAATGCCAAGAAAAATGAGCTCACTAAAGCGCGATTTTATCACAAGCTAACGTTGTTATCGCACTTTTTGAGCTCATTTTGAGTACATTGTCGTGTTATATTTTATTGTAGATCATAACGGCTAAATACACTGAAGTTACTGTAGGTAACTATAGTTACTACGGTTAACTTAATATTTTGTTACTAATTTTTAATACGCACAGTACATATATAAAATTTTGATAATTCTGACTAGGGGACGTTTGCATGATATAATTACTGTGGGCTTTTATACCTCTATAAGACATTTTCGCTATACTATGCTAATCCTGGAACGAACTAAAATCGTATGGCGAAAGCGCACTGTACATCTATTTGTACCAATATAATCATAATACAGGGGTCCTCGACTTACACCATAGATTCGTTCTTAAACCATGGTGTAAGCCGAATTTCAGTGTAAGTCGAAACACCATAAATTAAGTCCTCTAAATGCCCTGTGCTCTAAAATATTGAACATTACTTGAAACAATCAAACACGTGAGAGAACGTCGAGACACAACCGATTTGGCGTACTACTGAAACAAAGTGATGCTATCTTCATCACCTAGCACCGCCTCACAGCGTATTTGTCCGCTGCGCGAGAGGAACTAGTTTGCTGTTGGTTACGTTTCTTACGACGCAGAACAGTGTAAGTCGGAAACACGTTTTAATGTCTTTTTATTTCTTATAGGGTGGTGCGTCGTAACGGTGAAACGATGTAAGTCCGGACCATCGTAAACTGAAGATCTACTGTATTTTGTTTTGTAGTAATGATTTCGATATTAGAATAGAAAATAGTTCTGGAGACAAAAACCTAAGGATGCCAGCTCCACGCTGTAAAATGAAGAGGTCATTTTTCAGCAAAACACAGACCTATGATATGCGATATGAATGCTGATGATTAGCCAATGTGTGAACACGACACAGAAGTGCTTGAGTTAGCGACCTTTTTGGGACGTATATGATAAAATAAATTTTTTCCATATAGCCACCACGCTACATGTTCGGGCTACCAATAATGGCGGATGATTATAACGCAAGATCAAAGCAGATGCCACAAATACTTTTCCACGAATATTTATACGCCTCGCATTAACTTTCATGCGGTGGTTATAGAATTACAAAAAAGTAACTATTTTCAAAAGTTATCTGTTTAAAACCTTTCCAAACATGCTCTGCTTTTGTGAATATGGATTTTGAGCAAACAATTTGTAGATGACTTGGTTCGAAACCGAACGATTTTAATACAATGATAGCTGTTTGCGATCAATATTTTTCAGACATTGCAAATCTTTCTGTCTATTTTCATCACTTGAAAATGTTGATGAAGCCCGTTATTTGGTATAAAATTACGCAAAATATTATTCTGTTATTTTCTGTAATGCTATCTGTTGATATTAATACAATAAAAAATTGCTGCCAGTTAACCTTAAAGGTTGACTTGCAACAAAATTCATATTTCAGTTATTTGGTATAATAAGATTCACCATGTCTTACTCTGTTGCGTTGTAGGTGCCAAATATGTGGAAATGTGATTACAAGCTCTTAAAAGCTCAAAAACGAACAGTTAATCGCAGCCACGCGAGACCGCCGTAGTTTGGATTCTCTTTCCAAAACGGCTCAAATGTGACGCATTTGTGAGAGATGGTTTCTGTTTACACTTTCATGCAACCTTATTCGTCGAAATATTTTCACAAATATACTTCACGCATTCAATGAAACCATGTCTATTGTTCTTACGTGTCTGTTTTATCGTCATTGTAATGCTTTTAGCAGTGATATCTTATAACTTACCATAAAAATTCATTTAACTTTTTAACTTTACCTCGAAGGAGTACATATCATTGTCTGATAAACATGGCGAGTCTGTTGGTCACCTGTGATAATCGATAAGTGCTGCAGAAATTATTTGCGAAGTATTGGGTCACATGATCAGATTACGACTTGCCGATTAGACCAGGCCGAAACAAAACTGTAAAGTAGCGGGCATCTATATTTGATACAAGGTCTTCGGTAAAACCCGAAGTGTTTGTCACGATAAGTTTTATATTGAGCTTTGTATTGGCCTTTCAATTCACGTGAGAACATACGTGACAAGACGATAACCAAATTTCGTGGCTACGTCATCGTAATAAAGAGATTCCAATCTACGGTGGCTTTTCGTTTTTGAGCTTTTAAGAGCTTGTAATCACATTTCCACATATTTGGCACCTACAACACAACAGACTAAGACATGGTGAATCTTTTGATACCAAATAACTGTAATGTGAATTTTTTTGCAAGTCAACCTTTAAATTTATCTTTTTTAATGTTTTTACAATGCTATCTTTAATGGCTTACAAAATTTTGATGTTTTGAAGAACTTCAGATGTTGTGAAAATTATATTGTATGTCAAGACAAATTTTCAGTTAAAATTCATATGTTAAGGTAATCAGCCAAGTTCAGGTTTGACTGTAATAGAAAAACTCTTACACCTCCACTTACACCTACACTTACAATTCCACTTACACCTCTACTTACATCTACACTTGGCTTGCTGCCTGTCGAAAATCGACAATGACTTGGGTCAAGCAGTATGGTAGAGAAGAGGTGACCCAGTTCTCAGTATCTACCACTTCCGGAACTGTCAGATAAACCTGAAGGGATGCCTTTGCAACATGTCCAGTCTGACAGAGCCAGGTAGCCATTTAACTTGCCCAATGTGCGACGGACAGGGGTGAATCTTTCACGTGGCCACGTTGTCAGTGTGGTACACGGGGCCTCAAGTTATGGTCTAGATCCGAAATACCTAGCATTTTAGGGTCCCCCACTTACACCTCCAACTACACCTTCAAAGCTGCTAACTCTGAACACTTATCATAGAATGGATGTCAATGGCCCTAAATTGAATGATAACACCATAAACCATTCAACCTCTGTTTGAACTATGTCAATATAGATTCTCCTACCTACCAATATTCTGTTTAAATGAATGCCACATTCATTGTAAGCATAACCTTAAGACAAAGCGTAGACTCCAAACTCACCTTGGGTAACGTCCTCTGTGGAAGCTACAGCAAACAAGTGGTTCGACCGTTTTCGTCTCGGAGGAGCGACTGGATTCAAAAGAGAGCTGTCCAACTGCTAATTAAAAGAGACATTACCAACATTATCATTAGAAATAAAAAAACCTCAAGTGTGTCACATGACTCACATCAAAAAGCCTGAACGGGACAAAAGCAAACATACACACATATAATAGCCTGTAGCATGCTCACTTTTCTGTTGTCAAAACTGACGCTTGTCTCAGAAACAGGCTCGCTGATATTGGCCGAGCTGAAAGACTTTCCAGGTAGATAATGCTGAATATCAGGGTCACTCATCAGGGATGGAATAGTTGGGATATCATCGTCCGAAAAACTAAGCGCCTGATACCTTAGGGCTCTGTATTCATCAAAACATAGCTACATCATTCACAGAATAATAGCACATAATTCAGAGTTGTAGTGTTTCAAACTAACAATTCAGACTAAGTCTGTATGATAAAGTTATCACTGACTCTTTGACACCTATGAGAGATTTAACACTGCAGTCTGATCAGTAAATAAGTTGTTACTCTGACTGCAACTGAACTCGCCCGTGTCAGTAATTTTACAATAGATAATGTAGTTCTCAACTGTGGAGCTACTGCAAGTTTATGTATCATTAAAAACTTGTGGATCTCAGCTTCAAATTCGTCCTAAACATGACTAGCTTACCATAGTATAAAAATGGTACCAAACCATTGTATTGAGCAGTATTTGAACCAATAACACTTTCTATTTTGGCTTCCAAAAGAAGAATGCATGGACGTAACATTATAATGACGATATAACTTGAGATTTATTGATGACCATTACTGTAATAACCGATCTACTACTAGCTACTGTAAGAGAAACAAAATTTTTTTCAATAATCAATCTTCCTTTCAGTGTTCCTAATTTAATCCTTAAAGATCTTCATAAAGATATAGAGCGTAGATTGACACGTGCCACAAGTATTAATCATTTGTAGCAAAAAAGTTGCCGATATAGAAACAAATTACTTGTTAATATTCATAAAAGTTGAAAATTCTGCGCTGCCAATCAAATATGACCTTGAGCAAACACTTGCATGACAGTCAGTTCTTGCTTGGTTTTTTATAATACGCTGAAAATGCCTGACTACATGAGCCACAGTCAGCTGACGGCTAGGCATTGCATGAAAACCCTATGATCTCTACAATGACAGAACAACTTACTTGTTGTATGACTGACGCCTGGGGGAAGTGACAGGCTGAGATCCAGATGGAGAAACAACCTTAGAGCTTTGTGGACGAGGAGGCTAAAAGAGAATGATTTGTTAAATATTTAGTCCACTAAAATTGCAAGAATGCCTAGACAACTAAAAAAGCAGAAACGAGCGAAGAGAGCGGATGTACAAGAAATAAATCTACAAGAACAGATTGAAAATAACCTTTTGAATAAATGAGAAAACTTATAACAACAACGATACATCTAAAATGAATTACAAACTAGTTCAACACTAGCAAATGCACATAAAAGATATCTTGTTTAATGTATAAAGTTAAGAGTTGCTGAGAAAGTTGAAAGACCTGAGTAAAAGTTAGTGATAAAATGAGTCAATTGGCAGTTGAAGAGGTCAAACAGAAACAGTGAACCTGGTGAGCAAAAAGTATCAACATGACAGAGTACCAATGCGAAACAGCATGGACGCGAGACAACATCGACAAGAGAGAGCATCGACATGAACGAGTATCAACAAGAGAGTGGATATGAGAGAGTATCAACATGAGATAGCATCGACATGAGAAAGCATCGACAAGAGAGAGAGAGAGAGTATTGACAAGAAAGAGTATCGACAAAAACGAGTATCAACAAAAACGAGTATCAACAAGAGAGAGAGAGTGGATATGAGAGAGTATCGACATGAGAGAGTATCGACATGAGATAGCATCGACATGAGAGAGCATCAACAAGAGAGAGAGAAAGAGAGTATTGACAAGAAAGAGTATCGACAAGAGAGAGTGGATACGAGAGAGCATCGACATGAGATAGCATTGACATGAGATAGCATTGACAAGAGATAACCTCGACATGAGAGAGCATCGACAAGAGATAGCATCGACAAGAGAAAACATCCACAAAAGAAAGCATTTACAAGAGAGAGCATCGACAAGAGAGAGCATCGACAAGAGAGAGCATCGACAAGAGAGAGCATCGACAAGAGAGAGCATCAAAAAAAAAAGTGCATCGACAAGAGAGAGCATAAAAAAAAGTGCATCGACAAGAGAGAGAGAGGAGCATCGACAAAAGAGAGCATCGACAAGAGAAAGAGAGCATCGACAAGAGAGAGAAAGAGCATCGACAAGAGAGAGAGAGAGAGCATCGACAAGAGAGAGAGCATCGACAAGAGAGAGAGCATCGACAAGAGAGAGAGAGAGAGCATCGACAAGAGAGAGAGAGCATCAACAAGAGAGAGCATCGACAAGAGAGAGAGCATCGACAAGAGAGAGAGCATCGACAAGAGAGAGAGAGCATCGACAAGAGAGAGAGAGAGAGCATCGACAAGAGAGAGAGAGAGCATCGACAAGAGAGAGAGAGAGAGCATCGACAAGAGAGAGAGAGAGCATTGACAAGAGAGAGAGAGAGAGCATCGACAAGAGAGAGAGAGCATCGACAAGAGAGAGCATCAACAAGAGAGAGCATCGACAAGAGAGAGCATCGACAAGAAAGAGTATTGAAATTTTTTGGAATTATAAGCAAAAAAACCACGCTGAAGAAACATGGTGAGGAATTGCAGTGAGCTGTGAGCTGCATGCCAAACCTTAGCATCGTGCTTATAACAGCAACACAATAACGGGTAAGCAACTCCAATCATGCTTAAAACAGCAACACAATAATGGTTAAAACAACTCTAATCCTCCAGCATGAGCTACCACATTCTATAAAGACTCCATTAGTAAGCGAATAGATAAAACCGGCAGTGATAAACCATTGTGTTTTCTCTCACATCTTGCAATAGAGGTAAGTCCTTAGTATATAAATCATTTGTCAGCATTCACAAAACAATAGATATAGCGGCAGAAACAGCGTCAAGCTAACAATAGTGATTGCGAGTGTTCGCCTAGTACACCGCATTACTAGTGCTAATAGCTAGGAGCCAAAGCTAAGACAGTGATCCGCATTGAAAGCAAAAGCATTGGGGTGTAGAGGGTAACAGTTACCAGGAGACAAACCTTTCCGGTAAGAGCAAGCTATTGCAAAGGAAATAGAGAATTGTTACAACGACAGCCTAATGTCTCATATGATGAGATTAAGCACATTTCAGCGCAGCTGAATTTGCAATAATTTTCTGAGGGAGATGACCATATAACCTTCAGGCGGCAGCATTGATTGTTCTAGGTAGCAAATAACTCACTGCTGTATTCTCGGTGAATATCGTGAGAGTCTTGGTTTTCACTCGATCAACAAATGAAAGCTTAAAAGATAGAATGACAACTTGGTGAGCAGCATATACTAGGCCTGGCAGGTGCTAACAAACAACAGATATTTACAGCTCTGCTCTGTTTAGTCCTAGAAAGCTACATAATATTACATCATTCTCCATATCACTTTTAAATACAGAGCACAAATTTCAACCTCCAGAAAATAGTTTTGAAACTTTCAGAACAATCCTTTGCTTTTGCCTCCTAAACCGGTGATAAGACAAGAATGAGGTGCTTTAAAATAGAAGCGTTTACTAGAACAAGAATATGGATTAGCAGAAAGTTTAAGATCAAGTTTAAAATCAATTTAATAATTAAATATTATTTAATGTTATACAAACACAACATGAGCTCTGATAAAAAACATTGGATCTTCTCTCTCACAAACGTTTTTGGTCATTAAACAAGCCAGACACAAGAAGGCACTCAACGGCAGAGCAAGCGCAGGGACAGCAGACAGCAGAGTGCTGATGCTGCATAGCAAAGAAACTTACTCGAGACGGTCTCAACGAAGTTGTAAGAATGGTTTGAGGCATAGGGTTTGTATGCCCACTCCCCTCTACAATATACCGTGAATCTTCTTTCTCTATTACACTGTAATCGTCTCGTCTCGTCGCCTTTTCATCCAGCTTGCTTCTTATCTCCTTGTAGACTTTTTTCGTTGTGTCGTGCACCTGTACAAAAAAAGGTTTTAGCAAGCTGCAAACCTGCAAGATATTTGTTTGTAAGCGAGCTACATGTCTCTAGCATATTAATGACTTGTATCACACTGACAAATTCTAGCAGGACGACCAGTTACGATTAAATAAAACCTTGCAGCAAGTTGTAAGCTTGAAGCGAGATGACAACTTTTAGCAGGTTTACAGTTTGCAGCACATCGATGGTTTACAGCACAGTGACCACTAGCGGTAAGGTGAAAACTTGCAGTAAAGTGACCACTTGTGACAGGTTGATGCCTTGTAGCAGGTTTGTAGTCGAGTGGCAACTTGTAACAGATGAATTACATATAACATATTATTGGGCAACACAGAGAAGAGAATGAGAACTACTATAGGCCTTATATTAGCGAGTGCACTTACTCTTTTGCCCAAGTTAATAACAGTATGCTGTCCTTTATTCTTAAACTTCTTTCCTTTAGTCTACCAAATAAAAATAACACTTAATAGATTTGTAATGACAGCAACACTGTAATAACAGCAAGCATAGTTGAATCGGAGTTGTCCTATCAAGGGGAGAGAACTACAAACAAGAAAACTTCAACGGGAATACCTTCATGCTGTTCACCCAAGCCTTATATTTGGCTTTACTTTTATTGTCATCAAAGTACCGGGACATTTCAGTCTCAAATTCTCCTTGGAAACCTTTGCCACTATTGAGCAGCTCGAGCCTGTGGTCCATGAACTGCAAGCACCGTGCAACGGGTGAATAAATGAGCATGACCAGCCGTTGTGCTAGTCACTGTCTAGATATACTGTAAAGAATAATTCAGCTAGATAATCTATGTTAATAGAAAACTTGTGTTAGCTAGAGCTTGAAGTGGACAGCGAAAGGAAAGAATATCAAGTGTCGAGTTAAATTGATTTCTATATAATTTATTATGTATTCCTATATAGTATATATTCCCCATATACTATATAATTGATTATATATTCCTATATAGTATATACTCCCCACATACTATATAATTTATTATGTATTCCTATATAGTATATACTCCCCATATACTATATAATTGATTATGTATTCCTATATAGTATATACTCCCCATATACTATATAATTGATTATGTATTCCTATATAGTATATACTCCCCATATACTATATAATTGATTATGTATTCCTATATAGTATATACTCCCCATATACTATATAATTGATTATGTATTCCTATATAGTATATACTCCTCATATACTATATAATTGATTTCAGTTTGCAAATGAAGCTGACCGGATGTGGCGCCATTGGGTGTTGAATTTTCACAGCAAAGTAACTTGTCAGTATGACTTGCACGAATGTCAACGGGCAATCAACTTGCTGAACTTTGGTGTATATCCCTACATCTTATCCTGCCTATATCCTCCCTATATACTACCTATATCTTATCCTCCCTATATACTACCTATATCTTATCCTCCCTATATACTACCTATATCTTATCCTCCCTATATACTACCTATATCTTATCCTCCCTATATACTACCTATATCTTATCCTCCCTATATACTACCTATATCTTATCCTCCCTATATCCTCCCTATATACTACCTATATCTTATCCTCCCTATATCCTCCCTATATACTACCTATATCCTCCCTATATACTACCTATATCTTATCCTCCCTATAAGCTCCCTATATCTTATACTCCCTATATACTCCCTATATACTCCTCATATACTCCCCATAAACTCCCTATATGACTTGTATATACAAGGTTAGGTTTCAAAGTGCTAAATATCTTAGCGAGCGTTTCGCATTTACAGATATGAAGATATGAAATGACTTCTCCTCCTTTGAATAGCAACAATTTCATAATAAATCAACAACCTCACAAAATCTGCAGGTCATGCAAAAGTGATTATGCTGTTAGATGAGTACCTGAGAGAAATATTGCATTTTTACAAGGACTTCTCTCCAGGCTCGTTCACTCGAAGAGCTCGTGGCATCCATGTAAACATCGGCATCAAACGAAATGGCTTCCTCCTGGTACCTGCATAGCAGCCAGTTAAATGCATTGAAACTATGAACACTCAATAACCAACAATCGGGATAGTAAAAGGTGGAACTCGGACATGCTAGTGGCGGACACTAGTTCTATTTTTACAATTGATGAACTATTTATACAGTAAATAAATAACACGACAAAAATAACAAGAAAATGTAAAAAAGATTATTTTACACACGAAACTTCACACATAATACCTTTTTCTTTGAAATAAATAAAAAACAAGCTGAAAGTTTATTTCAGTTCGGCGTATTTAACTCGTTCAGTTTGGTAACTCGTTCAGTTCACCCGACGTTTTATTGCCCATTTAATATGAGCAGCTTCAGTTGATGATCCATGGCCAAACAGGTTTATTTATTTTGTTAATCACTTCACTACCTTTGGTAGAGATTCTTACTTTACATGAATGTTTATGTCAGGGCTGTATTGTCCAAAAAAAAGTGGTCAGGAGACTGTCAATTAGTAGTTGCCAGAGGGCCGAAGGCTCGACTCGGCCGTTTACGGCTGTGCGGGGAGGGTCTGGGAGGAGAGCTGAAGCGCCCTCCCGGTGAAGGGGGTTCGGGAGCCCTCCCCCGAGAGAATTAAGAGCCAAATTAGAGCATTTAAAAGTATATCTTGTATTATTTAAAGAATAGAGAAAGCATAATATTATTATGCTTTATTAGTTATCTTGAGGTGTTGACTGATGTTCTAAAAAAAGAATCAAGGAGATTGACCCACTAGAAGCTGAGATATAGCCAGCCAAACACAGGTCTACCTAATAAAGAATCAGAGGAAAACCCTTCGAAAATCCCGAAAACTGTGACGTTTAAAATCGACTTAATGTTCATGTGCCGGAGTTGTGCACCCTTACCGCCGTTACGTATAATGATTGTTTTGGCTACGAGATGTGAAAAGCTACTCGCGATAGTAAATAATTTACAGACTAGCTCTGGTTTCTCAGGAAAATCAAGCAAACATTGTGTGGTAAAGGCATTTGCCCACAACCCCTCGCCGTGATTTGTCAAAACAGAAGAGCATATTTTGACTATTGTGCTTCAAATTTTAACTCGATCTCCACGGATATGCTCCGAAGATCCTCTGTTCAACGAACGGCGCGTGTATAGTCTATATGCGACATCCGCGATTGCAAGTCGTTTAGAATAAGAAATGAGAATGTGAATTTTTGTTCATTCATCATTTTTCTATTGTATATCTACTGCAGCATTTAGTTGATTTTCATGATTATCGTCACTATTAACAGACTGTAAGTTCACTACAGCCATAATCTTAAAAAGAATAACTTGACCGTGCTACTCTTGCTGTAAAAAAGAAAATGATAACTTTTGATTTGATTTTTCTATTGATCTATTATCTTATCTATGATTATTTTTTATGATTAATATTATAATCATAATGCATATTATACAAAATAATAATATAACTGCGTATAGAATAAATGATGTAACTAATATAATTTGTAGAAAGTGATAGCAAAATGTTGCGAAATAATAGATGCGTGTAATTATTTTATTCTAAAACTAATCTACACGTCAGAGGGACTGGTTCGGAATTCTCAGAGCAATGATTGTTAGGCCCAATTTGATTGTTCTATACTTCCAGGGATTAAACCAATTAAAACGCCGTGATTGTTATAGGAGAGCGCATTAGTTGGCTTAATTGACCAATGGCACACAAGTCGATTTCATACGTCATATATTGATGACTACCAAAAAACTTATGTTTTTTGGTAGACCTGTGTTTGGCTGGCTATATCTCAGCTTCTGGTTGGTCAATCGCCTTGATTCTTTTTTTAGAACATCAGTCAACACTTCAAGATAAATAATAAAGCATAAAAATATTATGCTTTCTCTATTCTTTAAGGTGGATATCCAGGTCCTGCTAAGGTGAGTTAGTCAAGTCTTGCAAAGAGAGCTAGCTACAGAGTTACATGGTTTTGAGTTGTAACCATATATATATGTATATTTACATTTATATTCATAAATATACATACATGTACATGTGTACATAGAAGATTAATTGTTATAGCTTGACACTTGTCTTTTAAGAGCACCTGTTTCAGTTACAAAAATAAGTTTAAATAACATATTACATGCACCAGGGAAAGACAACAATAATAGATAACTTGGCCTGCTTAAAACTTACTATGTTTAAATTATGACCACCTAGGAATACAATGAGCAACAAACTTGGCCTGCAAACACAAACTATTCCATTCAATTCAGTCACTTAGTGCAATAAAACGCTTCCTATCCAGAGGTTGACCAACAAACTCATTTCCTATATAATTATAATATACTTTGTCAAGTAGAGCATGATGAGCATGCATGAGAAGAAGATTGTTCATCCTTGATTGTGACATAGTACTCCTAATGGCTGCTAAGATAGACAGGATTGAAGTAATAAATTAAATAAGAATTTATTATAAATTTTATAAACTATTATTTATTTATAAAATAAAAATAATTGTTTATTGAATTCGTGTTATGATCGTATTGTTGTTTTGTTCATGACAATGACATTGTTCAATGATCATCTATCAAATGTTCGAGAACTCGTGCAAAGAATAAAACTTTAAAAAAAGTAAAGTGAATTGAGAAAGAATAAAAATTAAATTTTTTTTGTTGGTATAGAGGCCCGTCTGCACATTCACATGATACTTAATTGTAGCTTTACCAGAAAAAGCTTGTGATAAGTTGAGTAATTTGTGTCGATTTTGAAGGAACTTAAAGCTTTTTTTATTGCTGACAGGATTTTTGCTAGTGGCCATTTTGTTTGCTGACTGCATAGACCTATTAACTATACTATATTAAAGTATATTAAACTATATTAAAGTATAGTTAATAGGTCTATGGCTGACTGACCGTGACTGGCCGATTCTCGCCACAACAGCAATGATCACGCATTCACTGCCATCCTATTTTCAAGAGGAGATCATTGGAATACTCGTGCTTCGAGAGGATCCCATGGAGACATAAACACCGTGTCACCGGTGATAAAATGGAAGTTTTGAAATTTACTATTTATGAGTTTCGGTGCCACACAATGACTTCCACCATGTACACCATGCCGATTTCACAATTTCGGAGATTTTGACAGAAGAAATGTGCTCCGGATGGTTCCGGAGTCTCCTAATAGGACAATACAGTACTGGTTCACATTCCCATGGCCAAAATTTGATTGAAGGAATTCGTGAACTAGGTATATCTGTCAAATACAGCCGTAATGAACTCTTAATTAGCGCCAAAAAGGAATGCATCAGAAATCACTGCATCAAACGATCCTGCACAAGAAAGTCTGCACAAAAAAGTCCCACTCGAGAATAGATTAGATTTGAAGGACCATCATCATACCATCGCGCAAGACCATACTATAATCACAAGACCATACTGGAACCATAATACTAGAAATTCCCCTGTCATACAGCCCACGACCTGATAATGGAATAAGTGATAATGGAAAAAAATGGCAGTGCTGGTTGTTGAAAAAGTAGTTGTCAGCAGGAATTGGCAGAGTATAGTGTAAATGAAAGTTGTTCGAGATGACATAAAATAAATTTGAGGGAGCACGACTTCAAAAAGGTGCAAATAACAATTTCAACAAATATAGATAGTTAGATAAATCACACCTAATCTACTACTATCTCAAACCTATGTTTTACAACAAAAAATAAATATTAATTAAAGCTGTAGGCCTAACCTACTGTAATGTATGAAATTTAACAACAACAATAAGGAAATATGTTTATTATAACTCTGAAATGCAAAATTAGAAGTAAAATGGCAAGCTACTGTGTACTATACACAGTTTAAAAGTTGGTTGTGTTCAATGTAGAATGGTTTTAATAGCAATCTTTATCAGAAAGCAAGTATGAGCGTTCACGCGTCTGGAAGTTTTGTGCAAACTGGAGCAAGATAAAAAAATGTTCTCATCATAAAGGGGCATTGTAGTTTGGCCCTAGCTTGTACATACATGTAAGTTGTATAGAATTTCGGCTAACGTTTTAAATAATTTAATGAAACCTTCGGTAATTGGACAAAAAAACGTAGGCTGATAAACTGTGTATCACAATTTCGTACCTGTAAATCGGTCTACGCCTCAAACGGTCTACGTTTATTACAGAAACCTTCATATAAATTCGATTAATTATTCTTACAATTAGATCTAACAAAAATATTAGAAACCTTAGCAAGTAAACAATGCCATAGACTGGTGAAATGAGCACGTTTTTCTCATGAAATGCGCACTGCTGAGTAGTTCTACTATCTGTCGCACGGCTTTATTGGCGTACAGTAGGCCGGTCTTAACTATTATTAAACCAAGCATTTCAAGCGTTTTGTGGCGATTTTTGGCCAAATTAATTTGTCTATTTATGTATAATCCGATCGGATGGGTAAGTTTTAAGATACTGTCGACACTTTTCAAAGACTTGGTAATATATTTGAATAGGTTTATATGTGTTTTGTATCGTTATTATACTTAAACGACTCCACAGAAAAATGGTTAAATTTGTTGATGAAATTTCTGTACAAGGGTTTGCGACGTTGTTGATGAATAATTTTTGTAAGTTGTGTGCACATGCATTCATCATAAAAACTCTCAAACATTCGCTCCGCTCGTTTAATCGTGGGATTATTGTTATATATAATATTGTCCATAGATATGTGGAAAATAACTACAAATAAATATTAAAATGAATATGAAATGAAACAAACATCTATGATAACAAATAAAGTTAGAGACAACTAAAACAAATCACTAATATAAATATTAAAAGCTACATAGTGTATTTATTTCTGTTAATGACTCATCGGTGTACAATCATATGTATTATAATACTACATGACTGTCTGGCGTGGCACGAATAATAAAAAACAGCTTATAAACAGTGGAAGCTAATGCAGTCGCCATTGGCTACAGTTGACTAACAAGCTAATAGCAAAATTGGCAAATTGGCTAATTTGTGTAACTCAAGCTAGTAACTTGAGCTTGTCTGAATGTATATTTCTAAAATTTTGTGTGTGTTTCTGTGTGTGTTTGTGTATGTACAGCTATAGCTATTAAAATCTTGGAATTAAAACTTCGTACTTTGCTGGATTTGAACATACGGAGATTGCTGCAAGCACAAGTTTACCACATTTACCACTAAGCTGTACAAGCCTTATTAATCCGAGTCTTTATCATATATTGTATACCGTAAGCACACGCAAAATGACGTATTATTTTGGCACTGCGCCCACGCATTACGAAGCCCCTGTAATAAAATATTTTTCGATCTATGAAACGCAATGTTTTTTTGTTATTTTTTCGTTAAGGCGAATTTTTTCTGCCACATGATATCAACAATAATTTCTCTCGAAATTACAATTTGGCAAATTCTGTACTGATAATACACGTTATTAAGAGATATAGGGTGCTCGTGATGGCGAGTTCAGGGTCATTCATTATGGTAAAAACGAATTCGCAACCAGACAAATGATAAAAGTTGAATTTAGTTAGAAGTTAGTATCTACTAAAATACATATAAAACTTCCTTCAAATATGTGTTTAGTGAGTTAAATTAATTTATGTTAGAATCAGCATTTATGTTATACGTCTGTCTCGAAGTTACTAACTCTCCACATAGTACATGGTAATGTTATATTATCTTGCAAATCATAACCACAAAAAGCACTAAAGGCATTGTAGGTATCTATGGTTAGCAAGGTTAACATATAGTTTTGTTACTCATTTTTAATGACAATGATTTCTACCAGGAGGTGATTGCATTAGGTAATTATTATGAATTTCTATTCCGCTCTATATACGTCTATAGCCTACGATATTTTTGCCTTATGACGCCAACAAAGAAACAAACTAAAATCATATAATTGTATACCGAATAACTTTCATTGTAATCATAGCAAAACAGACAATATTTAGCCATTACTCGCTAATGATTTTACATTTACATTTAAATACCTTTACATTTTTATTTTTCATCTTCATTTATTTTAACAAAACATTTCTTTCAAGTTATGAAATTTAAAAGTTACAGTTGTTTTAAAAAAGTTTGAAAACCTTTACAGTTGTTTTTTTTCTCAATTCATTTGAACTGCACAAAAACACTTTTCTCATGATATGAAGTTTAAAAGTTAGAATGATAAATGTTGTATATTGCTAAGTAAATGTAAATTTTGTGTTCAAAAACATTTTTATTACCCGGGCAACGCTGGACATTCAGTAGTCTTTACTATAAGAGCTTGCTGAAGCCAGCTATCTAGTGACGTTTATCCGGCTAACTTGATCGGTTAACTAGTTTCACCGATGTAATGACTATATGCACAATTAATCGACGATATCACAGGTAGGCTGTGCGGCCTCACAGATTAGCTCGCCTGTCTGCAGACCTGGAGGTTCGAGTCCAAATCCAGTGCGAAGCAGATTTCTCATTCTTAAAATTTTATTGCTATAACTAGACATCGGGACAACAAACGCTGAGATTTATATAGATGAATGCATATATTTTACAAGTTAAACTGTTTTGTATTTTATAATTATTTGTACCTAACCTTATACTTATGAACCATGTTATTCAAAACAATATAATCTAACCCCAACATATGAAGGTTATTCGCTAGGATATTTGCTTTAAATCTCTTGATCATTGTATATTGGAACAAATATTGGAATACATTGCATATTGCTTAATTTGTTTGATAGCTCACAAAACAATGATAACTGCTCAAAGCCGTTACATACAGCAGTAAAAGAAATTCAGTGTATGACACTTCGTAAGACAAGTTATAACAATCTATATTACAGCAGCGAGCCCGATGTTGCTCGGGATTTTCTTTATGTCAACATAAATTTCTACACTGCATTCACAACAACCCATGAACATGTTCACTTAGGGCAACTTCGCTTCAAGCTTGACTCGCAACAAAACTCACATTACAGCTATTTGGTACCAAAAGATTCACCATGTCTTACTCTGTTGTGTTGTAGGTGCAAAATATGTGGAAATGTGATCAAAAGCTCTTAAAAACTCAAAACCAAACAGTTCATCGCAGCCATCACGAAAACACCATAGATCGGAATCCCTTTCCAAAGCGGCTCAAACGGGACGCAGATGAACATGATGGCTTCTGTTTACACTTTCAGGCAACCTCATTCGTTGAAATACTTTCACAAATATACTTCCCGCATTCAATAAAACCAAGTCCATTGTCCTCACGCTTCTGTTTCACCATCATTGTAATGCTGTCACGTTGAGCACTGATATCTCAAAACTAACTGTAAAATTTTTTTTAACCTTAGCTTGAAGGACTGCATATCATCCTCTGATAAACATGACAAGCCTGTTGGTCACCTGTGATGATCGGAAAATGCTGCAGAAATTATTCGCGCTGTTTGGCAGGAAGTGTGGGTCACATGATCAGATTACGACTAGACGATTAGACCAAACCTAAACAAAACTGTAAAGTAGCGAGCATCTACAGTTGATATGGGCTTTTCGGTAAAACCCAAAGTGTTTGTAATAAACTAGTGCTACGAGACGCTTTGTATTGAGAATTTATTTTGGCCTTTAAGTTCACGTGATAATATCACGTGAATTGCTCTTCCCTCATGCAAGAAGTTTTTACCATCCGAAACACCACTCTTATTATAGTAAAGATTAATCTGCAAAATCGGATGGTGGTTGAATTAGTGCAATTTATAGAGTGCCGGTATCTCTCTCAAGCTGAATGGCGTAAGTTCGAGCCTCTTACATTGCAATCGTTTACTGAAACACCTCAATTACCATCTATATTATTTCTTCAGTGTGACGGTATTAAAGAAGATTATAAGATTATCAGAGTTTCATAGATACATGAATGTAAAAACTGTATTATTGAAGTGATAATCGATAAAAAAAGGTTTCTATTGTGACTTTATCTCAGAGACACTTGAATGGAAATGTGGGCTCGGCAATGATTTATGTATTTTCCTTATGTTATTTTTTCCTTCTAATTCGTACTAAATTGCAATGTTTCAGAAATATCGATACAAGTATTTGCCAGAGCAGTAGGCTGGATGCTGAAAAATCTTTATATAGAGACTCATAGAGGTAACTTTAGAAACTCCTGACATACTGGGAGCTTAAAAACAGTTTAAGTATTCACCATAATCTTACGAAAGTCATCTTGAACACTCAGTTAAACCCAGCTGTATTTGAAGTTGATGAACAAGATGGTTATATGCCAGTGAGAGTACTAGAGAATAAACTGTGAGAGACTCACAGAAATAACATGCCAGATATGTTAAACTCACTGGAGACCGTCTCTATATCCACCAATGACTCGCACAAGACATTTCAAAAAGGCTCGTGATACACTGTCATCTTGCACTGTTGACTTCAATGCCTTGCGTAATGTTGATATCTGTAACCCACCAACACATCATCAACCCAATATGGCACAAGAAGATTGCAAACGATTTATAGCACAAATGTTAGCTAAAGGGCATCATGTTGATGTTTTGTAGAGTTGTCCCCGTCGAGCGGAGCAAGCAAAACAACAGCTTGTCACAATACGCACAGCACCTGATGCATCAGCTGCACTGTAAAGGAGTTGTTCTCTTCCGTCTATGCGGTTTGGCTGCGATGTTATGTCGGTCACTCCATTGGTAATCATAACGGATTTAACCCAAAAAGTTATGTAGAAAAAAATAAGATGACAACATTTAACGAGAAACCAGTCTCTGCGGAAAACTTCAATAGAATTTAAGAACTTAGGCAAAAACAGCGACTAAACATGTTGTAATTTGTGCGCTCAGTCAGTTTTATTTGTATTCTTGTATCGGTCAGTTTTATTTGTTCTAAAGAAAAAATACAAAAAAAACGCTGTTCTAAAAAATATGATAAAAACATTAACAGATCTTTAAACTGCAACTGAGTTTGCGAAAAGTCATACTGTATCTGGCCTGATCTGGCTAATGTTGAACTTCTGTAGCAGAGGTCATGGTAACTGAATTTCGGCATCCATATAACTTATCTATTTATAAACTAATTAACTGAAAACAATGAATGAAACTGAAGTTACTTTAGAACAAATAAAACTGACCGATACAAAAATACAAATAAAACTGACTGAGCATACAAATAACATGTTTGGTTGCTGCCTAAGTTCTTAAATTCTACTAAAGTTTACAGCAGAGATCGGTCTCTGGTTAAACGTTGTTATCTTATTTTTTTCTATGTAAATTTTGGGCTAAATTCGTTATGATTACCAATGGAGCAACCTACATAACATCGCAGCCAAACCGCATAGACGGAAGAGAACAACTCCCTTTTAGTGCAGCTGATGCATCAGGTTGCAGTGCGTATTGTGACAAGCTGTTGTTTTGCTCCCTCTGCTCGACGGGGAACAACTCTGTAAAAACAGCAGTTTGTCAAGGCAGGCTATGGTTACACGGGCTAAGTGTGCAAAGTAATGCAAAATCGTAACTTTCAATAATGTGATAGCTGTTTTATATTGGCTAACAAAGCAATTAGGTCAAAACAAGATATACCCAATGATCTGTTTTTTATTTTGATGACGAAAAGAATCATGGCAATACAACCTCAATACTTTTAAAAACAATAGTTTTCATCACTATCACAACAATCGATTAGATACAAGCAAGTTAAAACATCAATAAAAGGGACAAGTGTTGATACAATCAAAAGTACAGTGCGCCCCGGGTTGAGCTGTCCTTGTTATACGATTTTTCCGCTCTAAGACATGAAACACCATCTTTTTCCGTCCTCAACATATGACACTTTTTTGTCATTGTCTACCAACAAAATTTTTTATCGAAATTAACATTTGGCAGTCGGTGCTAGATACATCAAAATAATAAAGATGCCGATATGCTATTCGTCGAAATCACTTAACAACGCCTGAAAAAGATACGATGCTCGCTCTCTCTCAGTTCACTGTTATTAGTTGTAGTAAAAATGAAACTGAATAGAGATAAGTGACAAAATTTTAGACGATAACAGAGTTGAAGTTTATTTTAGTAAAATACATCCTAAAACTTAGCTTTAAGCATGTGCTTAGTACGCTGAACTCATTTAAATTAAATTCAACGTTTATGTTCTACGTCTGTCTTGACAGTAAGAACTCTCTACGCTACGTACTGCACATAGCACATGTTGCATTATATTGGCGACCATCAAATACACAATCTAATCACCAAATACACTAAATACATTAAAGTTGCTGTAGGTAACTATAGTTACTAAGGGTAACATACTATTTTGTTATTAACTTTTAATATGTATAGTATGTATATAAAATTTTGATGTTTTTTACCAGAGGGTGTTTGAATTAGATTAACTACTATGGTTTTTTATACCATCCCTAGATATGACATTTTTGCCTTACGATGCCAACACTGGAATGAATTATAATCGTATGGCGAGTGTCCACTGTATGCGCCCAGCACATCAGTCAGAAACACCTAACTTTTAATAAAAAACAAAACATTCTACTATAACAATATTTAATTACTACAGGTGCAGAGGCTACCCAGCAAAAGCGAAATGGTAGCAAACAGCGCATGAATAAATGTAAATAATGATAACGGTCAGCGACCTACCGATTCACTCGGCAACGAAGCTTTATCATCAGTTGAGGTTTTAATGCTGCCATCATCTATATCCAGTATTACAGCGTCGTCTAATTCCATTGCCTTGACCTTGTGCATGAGGCCTTGCTGAACACCTATGATGTATGGCATGGGGGCTCTATAATACAATCAAAAAGTATTATTATGATTACTATTGTAATGACATGATTGTTATTTTAGATGAAAACCAATGCAACAGCATACAAAGTAAAGAGAAGGGAAACAGTGCAGTACACTACAAAGTATATTGTATTACAACAGAACACCATCTAACAAAATCTATTTCAAGTGTTCATCTTGGCAAATGCATACAAATAGATCAGATGTAGAACCTGGCCATCTCTTATGTGGGTCAGTTGGGTGAGACAACTACCAGCTAATATCTGGGTTCAGGCGATCGATGTCTCTTTACTGTGCATATGGGTTAAAAATTTTCTCAATTCTCCTTGCTCGAACCTTTGCGCATTTTGATGAATAGAAGAGAGGAAAAAAACTCAATTTGGATACCGTGAGATAAAACTAATCTACCCAATCATATAATATGATTCAGTGAGATAAAACTGATCTACCCAATCATATAATCCAATTCATAAAGATTAGATATTTTGTTTTTTAAAAATTGCAACTCCATATCTGGCATACACGCTGAGTCAACTGGAACACTGTAGATATCATATGAAATGCTTATCAGCAGTTTATATGGTTATTTATTAAATTTATGATTATGTATTACAAAATCTCACTATAGCTTTTCACATATTTATCAAAAAATATTTAAAATTTAAAAACATTATTTGCCTTCCTCAATTCACCAGAATTGCAGTTACAAGATAAAAGATGAATCGTTTGCAAGTATGCTTCCTAGCGCAGAAGGTACGCGGCCTAATATGGCAGCGATGTAACAAATAGACCAGGCCAATCATAAGGTTACTAAAATGAGGTGCAATGAGAGATATTTGTGGGCACATATTTCACATCCTTATTGTCCTGCAGAAAGTGCATGTTCAGAAGGTGAAACACAATGAACATCAATGTTTTATAAGTGAAGCTACAGATTTCGGCAGATGATACTTTAGAAATATAGAAATATATTAGAGACATAGAAACATATTAGAAATATAGCTCGTAACAACAAAATTAGCATAACAAAGAAAAAACTTCCTTTTCAATTTAAGCTATCCTTTAATAAGGTTAGTGAACAAGAGAAAACAATTCCTTTCATAGAAATTGAGTACTCAATTTTATTTGCTTTAATTGACAAGTAATCATCAGCACTCCGGTCTGACCGGGTGGAACCTTGACCTATTGATCTTGAGCTATTGAAATAATTAGGAAAATATCCATCGTAACGTTCAAGTCAGAGCTAAAATTTACAAATTACAAATGCCGCAAAAGATAAAAACCATAGCACAGAACAACATGTTCCAAATACATGTAGATATGGGTCAGCGATGGAGAATTACTATGGCAATGTCGCATACCTTGAACTTTAACGACACATAAACTCCTATATTTAGAGTAATGCTATACATAGAGTAATGCTATTCATAGAGAACACATGCTTTTTATGTCTCCGGTCATCAAAGAAAAAGTAGATATTCTGAAGAATTCTAACAGCTGACAAGTATATTCGAAAGGCAAATCTATATTTAGTCATTGTCTCTGTTACCTTTTCTTTGCCTCCTACAAAACTAAAATTAATATTTTGTTTGGAAAATGTGACTATTTTTATAGCAATTTTTGTAGTCCTCATGTCGCAAACACTAATTAAACATGTAAATTCACTGAAAAGTTTAATGCATCCTCATTAGTAAAGCATGATTCACACCGGATTCATTTGAATCCTGTTCAAACCACGTATGTGGCTGACAAAACCTTCAGGAAGTACAAGCATGCATGTGAAAGTGTCCTTACGAATGAAAATCATAGTGTTTATTCATTTATGCCTATAACAGCAGGTTCTCCACAAACTTGGCATAAGTCAAGGTCATCAGAATGACTAGTTTGTCACCTGTAATGATAATTTTTGTTTACCACCAGACTTTTACACCAAATTAATATTGTGTATAGCTTTTACAGCTAATTAATATTGTGTATAGCTTTTACAGCTAAATAAAGAGTCACATAAACAATCAAATTATGTACATCCACTGCATGAACAGTATTATGTGGTATATCCAATTATGTACATCCACTGCATGAACAGTATTATGTGGTATATCCAATTATGTACACCCATTGCATGAACAGTATTATGTGGTATATCCAGTTATGTACATCCACTGCATGAACAGTATTACGTGGTATATCCAATTATGTACATCCACTGCATGAACAGTATTATGTGGTATATCCAATTATGTACATCCACTGCATGAACAGTATTATGTGGTATATCAATTATGTACATCCACTGCATGAACAGTATTATGTGGTAGATCCAATTATGTACCTCCACTGCATGAACAGTATTATGTGGTATATCAATTATGTACATCCACTGCATGAACAGTATTATGTGGTATATCCAATTATGTACATCCAAATGGATATTAGTTCGCTAAACGCATTTAAACTGCTAAGTATCAGTGATTATACGAAAATGTATTTTAAAACATTCAGTGTTCAACAGTGTTTAATCAATAAAATCTAGACTAACACTAATGTTACATGCTACGAAGTTTTGTGGTATTTTTCATCTTCGTAGCATGTAAATGGTTTAAAACTTCTAATCTTTAAATCTTCGAAGCGATTCAAACCTCCATTTCAAGAGGGGTTATTCTTGAAACCATCGTACCAACAACGAAGTACTGCGTATCAAGTAAACATCGATATTCGTATTGCACAAATCTTTGCGATCAGAGGTTGGATTTTTATCGTCTTCATTAGTGACATCCTTACAGCCTTTTAATGCATGTGTTTTAGGAGTGTCAATCGTGATATAAATTACTCGCCCTGTCGTAGGTAAGAGAGCAACAGACTAATGTAGAAAACGTCGAGTTGTGCGACCATTTCTTCGTAGCACGTAAACTCCTCACCTATGAATAATTGCGAGTTGTGCAACCACTCCTGCGTATCATGTAAATTCGTCCTCCTCATTCCTACGATCAAAACCACAACTTCAAAGATCAAAAATTCATAGCGTGTAACACTAGTGTGAGACGCGCCTGAAACGGTCAAAGTTTACTTCGGTTGAGTGAGTCTGACCCTGTCAAACAATCTGGTGCGAACTAAAGCACCGCAAGTTTCACATCACCCTGTGCTTGAACTGTAATCAATGTGCATCAGGTTTAAAGATGTGGTTGCATCAAATTTGAGTTGATCATACAAGAAAGAATTTTTTTTCTCTATCGGTTGATATGTTGTTTGTTGTGTTTGGCAATCTTATTGCCAAGATATTTGAAGATTAAAATCGAAAAAATCTGATCGCAGTAAAAACGTTCAGGCCAAAAAAACATGCCCAGACTTGCTCATAATGATGTCACGCATGATTTATCTGTCAATATATCTCGTATTCACATTGGCTATTCGCGATAGTCTAGTCCTACGCGGCTCTATTGGCATATATTTTATTTTGTTGGTTAGAATAAAATGTTAAATCCCAGTACAGATACATTATTATGAATGTTTCAAAGGCCTCAACTAACGAAAATTGAAAATTTGTCTTACTCACTTTCTCCAATTGCTGTGTAAACATTTGAGTACCAATTCTACCGGTCTACGGTAATTCTGTCAAGCAAACTATGTAGAACAAGTATTTGTATCGGCACAGTTCCGCCGCTACCCACACTAACGATATACAGCCTCCCAAAAGCCCGGCCCACATTATGTTTGTCGCCTATCCTTGGGGCGGGGCTGTATATCATTGCCCACACCGAAAACGAGTTTCTTACTACCGTAAGTAAAATAAGCAAGCTGCGTCTTTAAAAAGAATATACATATGGATAGAGTTTTAAGGATGAGAAATCTGCTGCAAACTGGATTTAAACTCACATTTTCCAGTTCTGCGGACATCCATATACCATATCAATTCACTACAATATTCTGCAAATCATGTTTTGCATTATCTTCAACAATATTATTTTATTATATAATTTTTACAAGCAAAAAATTTTCATCTCGGCATAAAGCTTTTATTAAAAATATTCATCAAGTCGTGGCCACTCACATAGTTTTAGCTGATACAATAAGACAAATTCATCTACTGCAGCAAACTCAAACAAAACATCATGGTTCATGCAGCACACATTCAAGTCTCTCTTTCCCATTTATGGCAGTTTCCACACAGACAAAGCTGCTTCGTCGGGTGGGACCACATAAACATCCTGTAATCAGTAAAACAAATGCAATAAATATATGTCATTCATAGATATGTCATTCTAAAGAGTGTCTACTGAAAGCTTTCAAATTGGGAGTTTGATAGATTGCGAGTGTAATTTTAAAAACGAATTAATGTTTAACAAAGGCACAAGTATGCCAAGCCAACGATTCGAAGCTTTGGTTATGGAAGTTAAAGATTTGCATTGATCAATCGATTTTCTTCACTTTCTACAAGTGAGAAGTGAACATCTAAAGTCAAATAATAAATTTAATTTACTAGATAAAACTGCCACAGAAAATTTGAAGCAAATGTAGCTAGGTGAACCGATAAAAAAATATAAACCGATGATTAGTGATAGCAAAAAGTTATAATTTTATTCATTAGTACTGTATTAATGAGTACTAAAATATAACCTTTAGTATATTCATCAATCTAAGCCACTGTATTGCTAGATGCAATGAATTAAAGAGAAGCCGTCAATAACTCACTGTACATACGTATCTCGCATGCGCAGGAAGTTACATTTTCGCCTCAAACAGGGAAACATAATCTGAATGTAAACTCAACAGGAAACTCTATGGGAGACTCAAAGTAAAAGATAAATTTACCTCCATTCTCCGATCTTCCTCCGTAGAACTTTAACCACCTGATGCCCAGAAAACTCGGAGTCACCTTTGCAGTAACTTCACAGCAATTTTTACAATTATGTTGTTCGCCAACTAAACTTGTCGATCGAGTAATTCATTAAAGTAACGATGTTAATTAATTTAGTAAATATCGATGTCCATGCGATTTAATAATAGAGTAAAATTTCTAAATTTGAGATCACAGACAACGCGTTTTACGAGTGATAACATTTATTACGACCTATATAAAAATTTCGCGCTGATGATTGGCTAATGAAGCGACCTTATATTTATCGATCATGGTTTCTTTTCAGATGTATTACTAGTGACGTCACGAAAGAAGCACCCGCTGGAACGTGAGCTTTTTAAAAGAAGGCCTCATTCAAACGCATATATCTCTGGACAGGGTTGGTCTACAAAGACAAAAATGGCATCAAATTGTAGCTGATTTTTTAGCCTTTTATGGGTCTTAATTTCATTAAACCGAATTTTTTGACAAAACCACATCTTTAAACACAATTTAATGCCTGTGGCATAATTAAAAGACATCTTACAACTAAACTTACATTCCTACGACGACAAACAAAGGTTGAGTTATATAATCAAAAAGAATATGAAATTTTAACGAAATCTTAGTTGCGTGATCAACTGTCTCAGCTAGAGAAAGGCATACAAATGCTACTAAGGGTGTATTTGCTTGTGTAAATTTGCTGGCGATACTTTGGGCTGTTCACAAATGGTTTCAGGGATACTTTGGGCTGCTCACAAATGGTTCCAGCGATACTTTTGGCAGCTCACAAATGGTTTCAGGGATACTTTGGGCTGCTCACAAATGGTTCCAGCGATACTTTGGGCTGCTCACAATTGGTTCCAGCGATACTTTGGGCTGCTCACAAATGGTTCCAGCGATACTTTGGGCTGCTCACAAATGGTTCCAGCGATACTTTTGGCAGCTCACAAATGGTTCCAGCGATACTTTTGGCAGCTCACAAATGGTTCCAGCAATACTTTTGGCTGCTCACAAATGGTTCCAGCGATACTTTTGGCTGCACGACACAGCATTCATTCATTTCCTAGTTTTAAATTACACTCTTCAGTAAAACAGTAATTAGATTTTTACACCCCTTTTATTGCCAGCACTATTCTCCCCTTTTAGCTTATCGTGCATCATTCCTTTAATTTCTTCCATATTTTTCCCTATTGCCATACATATTTGTAAGTCATGTTTTTTAAAAATAGCAACTTTGTTATGAAAACAAAAGATTATGGCGGAGAAATAAAAGAATAAAAGAAAGAATTTGCCAGTTTGACCCCCAACACCTTCCTTCCTTCCCACTCATTAGAGTATTCCTAGAATGAGTCATCACAGTTGTTATTCCGCTACCACTCCGATACACTAGGGCATATCTAAGGTCAGCAGAAAGGTAAAGAGGCTAGCCATAGCGCAGTTGACTCGGGCACAAGTCAGCAACTTGAAGGTCGTGAGAGGTCATGAGTGGCCACGAGTGGAGAGGAATCACAGCAGCTAATGAATGCTATCTCTACTCATTGTGTGCTAATCATAAATGATGCCAATATTATTTGTCACTGTCTACCGCCTGGTGTACTGTGTATCTCTACTAGTAATCCATCTAACTAATAAACTGTTGACTATTATAGCCATTGGTTTCAGCATATCTTCTAATCTTTTCAATTTTTCAAGATCAAACACTCTCTAAAATATTTACCAAATGCATCAACAATGAGCTATTATGCATTTGCATGAATATTGTGAAAACACTATTATGCGCATTAGGCTGTATCGAATACAGTTGTTATACTGCCCTCGTCTGAATACAGTTGTTATACTGCCTTCATCTGAATAAAGTTGTTATACTGCCTTCATCTGAATAAAGTTGTTATACTGCCTTCATCTGAATACAGTTGTTATACTGCCTTCATCTGAATACAGTTGTTATACTGCCCTCATCTGAATACAGTTGTTATACTGCCTTCATCTGAATACAGCTATACTGATACAGCTGTGCGCAGTGCTGCCACGCGCTGATCTATCAGTCAAATCTTTACTATAATAAGAGCCGTGTCAGTCCGCCCAAAGGAACATTTTGTTTACTTTACTCCTGAGCTTTTGCAGTCAATCTTCTGTTACTCATACAAAACCTGCACTACATTCTATTTAGCCTCAGAACATATTCGCGGAAGTGGGTAGAACAAGCTTTCTTCTCCTTCGACTTATACCGAGTAAAACAGCATGTGAGCCTCTAAACAAGCATACGAACTTCTTATAGTAACGAATTAAAAGTTAGCTACTCTTGGATAATGCGTCATTTTAATCATGAATTCGTTGTTCATTCATGTAGTTCATCAGCCTGTTAGTCTTTCACAACCTCTACAACTTGGAATAATCGCAGACTATCCAAATTGCATCATCCCTTAATTATTTAATAAGTAAAAAACAGAGCCTCCTGTATGCACAGCGCAGAGAAGGAGATATAGCGTGTAGCTACTTACAACACAAAATCCAGTATCGCCTCAGGAAGTACAGGTATGAACAAATGCTGCCAATAGCATGGGTAGAGGAGAGAGGCGGCAGCATGACAGCACGCAGTTAACTTACTGAGCTTCTTAGACGTAACAAGTATTCGCCTCTCATTTAGCATACTACAAACCAAAGAAAACAATTTTTGTCTAAACATTTACCATCTTCATGCATCTATATATATATATATTTCTTAATGTTGGTATGTGTGTCCCTCCAGCTGTAGCTATTAAAATCTTGGAGTCAAATTCCGCGATCTGATGGATTTAAACTCACGACGAACGCAATCGCAAGATTTTATGCTGGGTGCTCTACCACTGAGCTACAACGGCATATTGATCAAGGATGTTATCATACACCGCATACCATATGACACGTTAATTATTTTAGCACTGCACCTACGCGTTACAATGCCCCTGTTAATAAAGATTTTTCGTAAGGTTTAATTACGATATCTGGGGTCAAGGCCAATTCTTCTCATGTGGAAAATTATATTATCTCCGTGGGAAAGCCTCGACATTCTTTCTCCGTTCGATCAGCCAAAGACAGTACGATATCTCATGTTTACATTTCTACTGGTATCGAGAGGTACTACTATTAGTCAAAGTATATATGATTCGGTAATGATACAACTAATACGATATAATGATACAATTAATACGAATTGAAAAAACAAAATAAAAATCCTGAATATGTTGAATTAATAATAACACTTACTTAGTCGGTTACCAAGCTTAAAAAAGTTAGCGTTCCACAAGAAGCTATCCACCAGAACTTTGAATACGCTGATACTGGTACCTCTCGATACTGGTACAAATGTAAACATGAGATATCATACTGTCTTTGTCTGAATGGAAAGAGAACGTCTGGGCTTTTACTCCAGAGATAATACAATTGTCCGTGTGAGAAGAATTGGCCTTGACCGCGGATATAGCAAATTAACCTTACGAAAAATCGAAATTAGAAATTCAAGAAAACACGAAAGAGCATCAAGTTTCAAAGAGTTAATAAAATTCATAGTTTCAATGAATACGTCATTTATGATAACATCTTTGATCAAAATGTCTTATATAGATAGCTCAGTGGTAGAACGCCTGGATAAAAAACTTGCGGTTGCATTCGCCATGAGTTCAAACCATCAGAACACAAAATTTTAATTCCAAGATTTTGCTAGCTATAGCTGGACACGCAAACATTCACAACCAACTTTGAGAAATATATAGTAGATATATATATAGATTTAATAATGTTGAATAAAAGCTCATTGCACTCATTCATATGTTTGCTACAGTTTGCACCAAAAACTAACTTTTTATGTAATAGAAGAGGAGTTATGAGCGTCGATCCATTGTAGGCCATGTTAAGATAACCGCGAGGATGCTATTAAATAATATGCTATTAATTGGCAAATTTATAAGTTATATAATGATAATCGATCAAATGCTACAAATAGATATATTTATGAACAAGTGACATAAACGAACCATACTTATATTACATGCAGAAACAAAAATGACCATTTTTAAAACAAAAAAATTTACATTGTTTGTTCGGATAGCTGCGTTCTGATTGTTGCTTTCGATGGAGCGAGCTTCTTCCAATTGTCCAATACCTTCCACAATGTCTTCTGACGTCAAATCTTCTTCTTCACTGCTGAACTAGTCGATATTAGCGTCCAAACGCTTTTCAGGCAGAGCAATATTTTTGCGCGTTGCATTAAGCACAAATGCAATGCATAAAAGTTTTGCTCGTTAAACGTAACCTTCATCCTAATACTAGTTGTTCATCTACCATCGTAAATGTAAATCGTTTTTTATATACATGTAATTCAAAGTATCAAGACCGCATTAAACAAGGAACTACTATGAGCCTGAGGCAGTTATTGATTAGTTTTATGGTGTTGTTTTCAAAGTTTTAACGAAAAAATGAAAAGCTTTGGAATTGGATAACAAGAAAATTAATTATTATTGATGTAAATGATTAATTATTAAAAAGATTTCGTGGACACTTTTCTACTGATCAATTGATATTATGAGCTCCTGAAGATCAAATAATGTCAGTGGTGGTCAAATGGAGGTGGCATTTAATTAGAGAGTGGCCTCTATTTTTCAACCCTTCTCTCAGAGTGGCGGTAAATTGGAGGTGGCGTTCAAATAAAGGTGGCGTTCAATAAAAGGTTTTATGGTAGGTGTCCTTGCAGATAACAAAATCTATCCATATAGAGTCCTGTTCCTTTCAAAATTGTGTAACTCGAGAATTGCAATCACTTGAATTGAAAAGAAATGTCTGTGGGAATTATGGGAGGCATATTAATCCACATCATATCCAGTGAGTATATTTTCTCCTAGAACATGGTGACAGGAGCTTTTTTACTCACTTATCGCACTAAAACCTCTGAAATATCCTGGCTTTTGAAGCAACAAGATGAACGCTACTTTCGTCATTGCTAGTTGATGTAGAAGCACCCCTCCTAGCTTGGAAAAGTTTGTACGTCTGTAGTTGCAATTCAAGAATGTGTAACAATGTTGTACGTTACCCTCTAGTGTTTATAAATAGTGTGCATGACAAGCGACAGCTAGAGTTGCTCATGTTGATAAATATTTATAGTATAATAAAACCTAGAAACAAATCCTGGTGGGACTCAACACATAATCCTCCGCTAAGAGGCAGATGCCCAAATCACAAGGCACCGTTGGTTATATGTATACACTGCTGAAGTAAGAGTCAATGAACAAAGGCTAAATACACACGGACAAACACTTTGCTTTCTGCATAGATTAGCGGAATGCCCGGCATTGCACGGGTATTAAAAACCAGCTTATAAACCATGAGAGGTAATGTAGTTGCCTGCCACTTGCCCTTAGCCTGGCACATTGCCAATGGCTAATTTGAGTAAGCTTACTAATAAGAGCTCGCTACTCGCTCTCACGGGAGAGCAAACATAACATTATGTTACCGCGTAACGGAGAGCGGTAGTGTATTTTCACCAACATAGTGACATATATCGCCTGATGAATGGGGGAGGACTGAACCACAGCCAATGATCATTGGAATAACAGAAAACTCCACTTACCATGCAAACAAAGCAATCATGAGTTCGGCATCTAATGCACTGTAATACTCGGAGAGATTTCGGTTCTCAGGAATGCTTGCAAGCTTCTCTATATCTGGACCATCAAATACAAATTCCTGCGATAAAAATGACAGAGACAAACTAAAAGGTGATCTAGTGAGGGATAATCTACGAAAAACTCAAGCTTTCAATTGCTTACACAAAAAAGTATTTCTCATTAAGGTCTTTTAAATGCTTAAAGTTTGACTTGCAACAAAATTCACATTACAGTTATTTGATATGAAAAGATTCACCATTTCTTACTCTGTTGTGTTGCAGGTGCCAAATATGTGGAAATGTGATTACAAGCTCTTAAAAGCTCAAAAACGAAAAGCCGTCATAGATTGGAATCAGTTTATTTCTCTGACGTAGTCATTACATTTGGTTATTGTTTTGTCACGTGATGTTCTCACGTGAAATGAAAGGCCAATAAAAGGCTCAATATAAAACTTCTCATAGCACTAGTTTATGACCAACACTTTGTGTTTTACCGAAGACCCCGTATCAAACATAGATGCTCGCTACTTTACAGTGTTGTTTCGGCTTGGTCTAATCTTCTAGTCGTAATCTGATCATGTGACCCATACTTCACGAATAACTTCTGCAGTATTTTTCGATTATCACAGGTGACCAACAGGCTCATCATGTTTGTCAGACAATGATATGTACTCCTTCGAGCTAAGGTTGAAATTTTAAACGAATTTTTACGGTAGGTTATAAGATATCAGTGCTGAAAGTGACAGCATTACAATGACGATAAAACAGACGCGTAAGAACAATAGACATGGTTTTATTGAATGCGTGAAGTATATTTGTGAAAATATTTCGATGAATGAGGTTGCGTGAAAATGTAAACAGAAGCCATCTTGTACAACTACGTCCCATTTGAGCCGTTTTGGAAAGAGATTCCAAACTATGGCAGTCTCATGTGGCTGCGATTAACTGTTCGTTTTTTAGCTTTTAAAAGCTTGTAATCACATTTCCACATATTTTGCACCTATATGTTTTGAACATATGTTGCAAGTCAACCTTTAAAAAACATTTATCAAAAATATATTTTGATAATGATGTAAAGATGATAGGATGAGCTAATGAAACTGTCACCACAGGACACAGAGTTACTTTTTAAACCACATGACAAGACAGAACTGTCACCACAGGACACAGAGTTACTTTTTAAACCACATGACAAGACAGAACTGTCACCACAGGACACAGAGTTACTTTTTAAACCACATGACAAGACAGAACTGTCACCACAGGGCACAGAATTACTTTTCAAACCACATGACAGGGCAGAACTGCCACCACAGGGCACAGAATTACTTTTTAAACCACATGACAAGACAGAACTGTCACCACAGGGCACAGAATTACTTTTTAAACCACATGACAGGACAGAACTGTCACCACAGGGCACAGAATTACTTTTTCAGCCACATGGCAGGACAGAACCAATAAACAACATTTGCCAATGACGGTATTAATGGAGTAAATACAAATAAAAATGAATGTTTACTGACAACCTACAAATTCAACTAACAACTACATCATATCTATATCATAATAAAACATGCAGTAGTATAGCTAGTATAGTATAGCTAGAGTGCATAGAATTTAATGCATCGAAATGCATTACTGCATGGAAACACTTGAATCTAGGAACATTTGACCCTTCAAATGATCCTCTTCCCATAAGTATCATAGCAAGTATCATTTGATCATGGAAACATTTAACTTCAACCACATCTTGTTTATATTAAAAATGTGTTGCAATTTCTTATAATATAATTTTACCTTTTCAAAAAAGACATGAAGAATTTCACCACAAATATATTAATTACCAGATATTGTCATTTTTAATTTGCCCATTCACATTAGTTTGTTATAAAAGAATATTAATACACCATCATTTTAAACCAACCATAACAATTTATTATTACTAAATTTTTAAAGATAAGTAGCCTATAGAAGAAGTCATTACCATTGTAAATCAATAGTGACATATATAAAGACAATTTATCAAAAGCTATGTGAAGTGCAGCTAATTAACCGGTGACTCTATTTTGATCTCACCATATTTATTTATAAACTTTATTTACCTATGATCTCCCCGGACTGTATAGACATCCGCAATTTTTTTCAAAAAGCAAAAGAATTTCTTTAAGACATGTTCCATGTATGTGAATGCAGCGAATGTCACGTTCTCACATTTCAGCAGTCAGCAATGACAGTGGCTCAGGCTATGAATCTTTTTTAATCTAAATTAATAATGGATTCATTATTGCTGCTCATGACTACGATGACACCTGCTGAAGACCTGTCATACACCTGCTGAAAACCTGTCATCCACCAAGAAAAGATAGGAGACCCCTTGAGTAAAGAGTTGCTATGAGTAGACACTGTACTTGTTCATTGTTAATTACGCTGAATGAAAACTCTATGAACACTGCAATCAGAGACTGGACAATAATAAAAGTCAAATACCTGTTTTGATGCTCATTTTCAAAAAAAGGACAGTATATTACCAAAAACAAACAAAAATAATTTATTAAACAAGTAATAATCATTGTCGTTACACATCGGCAATTTCCATGCATACAATGACTTATATTTGATGTTCATCAATTAAGTAGAGCCAAAACGATTTTTTAAAAAAGAATGTGAACATTCGCTAATTAAGTTGTCTCTCTATCAAAGAACAAGTTCTTTGTAATCAATGTAGATAGTAACTAACAAATGTATTTTTCATGTCAACTACACAATTCAAGTAAATCTTTTTATTGTAAATCTCAAAAGATTTGAATGATTTATACTTGAGACCACGGTTAAATCTACCAACTACAGCGAGCCAAGTGGGATGTTTGCTACAGAAAGTAGATGCTAATTGTCATGCTTTAACAAAATTACTGTGGACCACCGCCATATGACATTAAACCATAACTGCCATAAACAGCTTTCATCGTTTTTTGTAGGTAAATCGGGCACGCTGTTTCCGATTTTGTACTCAAAATAAAGACTGGTCCATTAACTTTCAAAGTCATGAAAGCTTTTTACAGCGTTTCAATATCGGTCTCGCAAACGACACAATCAAATACAACAAGCTTTGCCCACAAATCTGTAACGTATGCTAGCTTTTTACAGACGGAAATTGGGGATGTTTAGTCCGATCTAGAATTATAGAGATGGGTGTCTTAAAACCCATTATTAACTAAATCCAGCCTGTAAAATAATATCAGTCTTTTATGAAAGGTATATAAACTATTTAAAATTGCTCATAGCTTGTTACATGATGTTTAAATAGGCTGAACGCCGAGAAAAATGAGCTCAAAACAGCGCGATTTTATCACAAGCTAGCGTTGTTATCGTGCTTTTTTGAGCTCATTTTTAAATATGCAATGTTAAATAGCTTATTTACCTTTCAGAAAAGACTGAGATTATTTTTAAGACTGGATTTATATAATAATGGATTTTAAAACACCCATCTCCATTATTCTAGATCGGTCTGAACATTCCCAACTTCTGTTCCTAAAAAGCTAGGTTGCGGCATGTATTTATGGGCGGAGCTTGTTGTGCAGATCGTGTTGTTTTCGAGACCGATATTAAAATGCTGTAAAAAAGCCTTCAATACTCTGAAAGTTAGTGGACCAATCTTTATTTTGAGTACAAAATCAGAATCAGCGTGTCTGATTTACCTAGTAAATACAGTAAAAGTTGTATTGACAGTTATGGTTTAAGTTTAAAAAAGAGTTAATAGAGAATCAATATCTTGGAACTTTGCCTGCAAGAAAGCTGCTATAACTTACCTTGTAGTAGGTTCAATGTAAACATGCATTAGAAAGCTGAGAAATATTATAAAAGTTGAACTCTATTGCTCGCAAACCTATGAAGATTTTAGCCTATTCTGCAATTTATTGAAGCTATAATTTTTAGTTGTTAGATAAAAGTTAATTGTAGCCATCGATATTTGCTAGTTTGCAGTAGAAATTGGCTCTCTATGAACAATAGAAGATGAATTATGAGTATTCACCAAAAGCTGAGTTCAGATAATGGGATGTGATGCTATCAATTGGTATGCTAGTTTCAAATGTTACAAATATATTTTCAACAACAAGTGACATAAACAAGCAATGTTTACAATAAATGCAGAAACCATAATTAAAACAAAAAATATTCAGCTCTATCTGCTTGGCCAGTTGCGTTTGGATTGTTCAGATTGTATTGACTAATTTCAGTTTCTTCTGATTGTTCAATGCCTTGTAAAGTAAAAGGTATTGAACAACCTTGTACTTTACAAGGTATTCAGTACCATGTAACAAGGTATTCAATACCTTGTAAGAATTGTAAGAATATCTTGTAAGAACAAGAATTCATGTTTTCTGACCTGAATTCTTCTGCAATTCTTCTTCTTAAGACTCATTATTATCTAAATTCAGCATGTAAAATAATCTCAGCCCTTAATGAAAGGTAATTTCATTGAATGAACTGTTAAATAGCTTATCTAAGCTATTTAACATTGCTCGTAGGATGTTACAGGATGTTTAATAGACTGAACTCCGAAAAAACTGAGCTCAAAAAAGCGTGATAACAACAATAGCTTGTGCTAAAATCGCGCTTTTTTGAGCTTATTTTTCTCTACGTTCAGCCTATTAAACATCCTGTAACAAGCTACAAGCAATGTTAAATAGTTTATCTACCTTTCATTAAGGACTGAGATTATTTTACAGGCTGAATTTAGATAATAATCGGTTTTAACACACCCATCTCTATCATGGTAAATCGGACTAAACATCCCCAATTTCTGTCCCTAAAAAGCTAGGCTACATAACATATTTATGGGCAAAGCTTGTTGTATTTGATTGTGTCGTTTACAAGACCGATATTAAAACGCTGTAAAAAGCCTTCAAGACTTTGAAAGTTAGTGGACCAATCTTTAGAGTACAAAATCGGAATCAGCATGTCTGATTTACCTAAAAAAACGATGAAAGCTGTTCGTGGCAATTATGGTTTAATTCGTTCTGGTGTTGGCACCCTAAAGCGAAAATGTTGAATAGAGGTTATAGAAACCAACAGTAATATCTAAAACAAACACCCCTTGGTAAAAACATCAAAATTTTATATCTGTACCATACAGATGAAAAAAATGATAACAAAATAGTATATTATCCTTAGTAACTATAGTGACCTTTAGTAACTTTAGTGTATTTAGTGGTTATGATCTGCAATAAAATGTAACATTACTATGTACAGCATGTTCCGTGTGGAGCTTTTACCTTCGAGACAGACATAACAGCAACTTTGAATATACATGTACTGGTAACCTAAATGAAATTAGCTTACACACTTAAAACTAATTTTTAGTATGTATTTTACTGAACTAAACTTCAATTATGTCAACATCTTAATCTGTATTACCTGTTTCCTGTTTCGTTTTTACTATAACATATTACGAATAATGCTGAACTGAGCTAGAGCGAGCATCGTATCTTTTTCAGGCGTTGTGGGAGAGATTTTGGGGAATAACATATCGGCATCTTAGTTATTCCGACGTATTCAGCACACCGACCGCCAAATTTTAATTTCAAGAGACGCTTTTTGTTGATGTCGTATGACAAAAAAAACTGTATGTAGGGAACGAAACACATCGTGTTCCCCATCGTAAGGCAAAAAAAACCATAAAACAGAGACGTGATAATCCGAGGGTGCACAGTATGAAAACCTCTGGCAGTAGGTAAGCTAAGCTGAATGAGAGATAATCCGAGGGTGCACAGTATGAAAACCTCTGGCAGTAGGTAAGCTAAGCTGAATGAGTGATAATCCGAGGGTGCACAGTATGAAAACCTCTGGCAGTAGGTAAGCTAAGCTGAATGAGTGATAATCCGAGGGTGCACAGTATGAAAACCTCTGGCAGTAGGTAAGCTAAGCTGAATGAGAGATAATCCGAGGGTGCACAGTATGAAAACCTCTGGCAGTAGGTAAGCTAAGCTGAATGAGTGATAATCCGAGGGTGCAGAGTATCAAAACCTCTGGCAGTAGGTAAGCTAAGCTGAATGAGAGATAATCCGAGGGTGCACAGTATGAAAACCTCTGGCAGTAGGTAAGCTAAGCTGAATGAGAGATAATCCGAGGGTGCAGAGTATGAAAACCTCTGGCAGTAGGTAAGCTAAGCTGAATGAGAGATAATCCGAGGGTGCAGAGTATCAAAACCTCTGGCAGTAGGTAAGCTAAGCTGAATGAGAGATAATAACAAGAGCATTTGAATTGAAAATAGAAAGAACAAGCATAATGGGTTTAAGACTCACCAAAGGAGTGCCTTCCAATATAACGCAATGTTCCCTGGCAGCAGGCACTTTTGTGCCATGAACCGCTGTCAGCAGCTTCTGTAGCTGCCTGTCCTGACTAGATGAAATCTCAGAGATCTTGTTCAGCAAGAAATAGAAGACATCAAACCACGGGAGACGACTGCAAAAGATCAGAGCAACGCAGCTATTACACTAACAACTAGTGAACAACTAGTCATATGATAGGAATGACCTGTTAGTAGTGACAGACACTAGTTAACATATTAAGCATCGTACTACCCACCATAGAGTGTAAAAAGCAAAACATTAGTAACTGTCAAGCTAAATGATAAGACTTATTATTTTAAGGTTAACTTTAAAAAGCTTCTGTATTTCTTAGTTTGACCCAAACAGTTCTAATGCTTATTCTTTGTATTACAGAACTACCACATATAATTTAAAAATATTTGAAAAAACTGTACAGCGAAAAATTATTAAGTTATGCGACCCTTTCAAAATATATTCCGTCAGTGAACTTCCTCTTACATAGGCAGGAACAATATATTGAAATAAAGTGTCAATTTAGAGCAATGTTATCAAAGGTCAAATGAAGTACTTCACAGGTCAAATGAAGTGCTATATTTTCACGAATTCAGGCTTGAGAAACAGGCACAAGCTCGACACCAACTGTGCGAGCACAGGCTCAGTAGAATTACCTGAGAAGACATATGATTTGGTGCTGATCATGTGAAAACCTACAGAATCCATAAAGGAACTTGGCCTCCACATCAGTCAAAACAAATGTGTAGTGCTCGACACCAAGGCTAAAAAAGACAGCGAATGCAGTGATTGATGCAAAAAATTTATCAAACTCGTTTTGATGCAGCCTAATCACTTCATATATGAAAGTTAAAACTTGCAAACAAGTCAAGAAAGATAAATTCTAAAATAAGTAGTTATAATAAAATAGCAACAACAATTATAGTAACCACTTACAAGGAGTTACCCGCCTCCTGTTTGATAAAAAGTTAGATACTGCCTGACTAGCAGGAGACTTCATATAATTCTCACTGTGATTTTTTTTTGACAGAATTAACAACTAGGGACCAAGTTCCATGCTCGCACTTTTTCATAAAACGGCACTTGACCATAATAATATGAGTGTAGCCAGAATGATGGTAGTGCAATGTTCAATAAAAGCCTTAGGTTCTTAGATAAACTTCATAACATTGTGACTAGTACGCGAAGCACAAGTGAGTAGTATGATCCGAACTCTTTGTCTAAAGAGAAACGAAAATTTACAAACGTTTTTTTTCGATACTGATTCTTCTTTTGGAGACTTGAACTATGAGACATTTATACCATATCAGTATTCACAGCAGCGCAACAGCACAAACTAACAGATGAAAAAATAATTAGAGATGTTTTACCAAACACTTTGCATGCACAATAACCAATGCGCACAACTATATCCATAATTCTTTGTGTTTCATGAATCCACGTTTGCTTGTCACCATAAATATGACTTGGTGTAGAAGACAGACCTTTTACTATTCAGGTATAACAAAGAAAAATGCTTGGAATCATGTAACTATGATCATTGGTCTTCGGTAAAAGTTGGAAGTCTGTGGATTTGGCTACACAATCATCTCGATTGACTACATCTATTTGGTATGTGAAAAATGCCAACAAACAGTTACCGCGGCTCAGAATCAAAAAGGGTGCCATTCTATTTATTCACACTCAACATTTCCTCACAGGAAATAAATGATTGGCCAGAGAGTGATAATTATGAGTAAAGCTTTATTGACAATATTATATCGGATATTGATTCAAATCAAGCAAAAGGATAATCCATCAGACATACAAAGGCAGCACATCATATGCAGCGGCTTAGCATAATCTGTAATTGATGAATCATACAGCCAATTGTATTGAGCGATATAATCTATTGACAACTTTGCCGCATACATATAGTTCCTCAACGCTCATTTCAAAGTCCAAAACGTTTCCCAGAAATGTCAGACATGATGTAGAATGGTTACAGAAGGAAACGCTTCATGAAAATTAATGGTTTTTTCTTTCTATCTACAGACTATCGATGCAATTTAATAGGCTGAGCAGCCATGCCTGAGCCTGTAGTGTTGGTGAGCAGTCATAACCGGGTAGCTTGATGTATGACGAGTTATAGCTGTTGGTAACAGATACAAGTGAAACATTGTCGAATATACACAACTAATGTGTAATGACTATATCGATGTTTATTTTCTTGAGACCATTAATAAACTTTGCGTGACACTACAGTTGTAAATAGACAATCATTGCATGACTGAACACTTGTCATGCAAAACAACAGTACAAACTTTAAACATTCAAAACAAGACCTCTCATGAGCCTAATAAACTCTCATGAGCCTAATAAACTCTCATGAGCCTAATAAACGGTGCCACACTAAGGATGGGTTAGCTACTCTATTTAACCTTGGTCTATTGATTAATAAATAGTCAACCGTTTTATTCTTTTATAGATTACACATTTAGAGAAAGCAAAGAAAATCGATGCAGTGCATAAATTCAGTGGCAGGCAGCAGATAACTCTAGGAGATAAATAGGGGTTATCTCTATAATCTAATAACTATAAGGTTTAAGGTAATCATATTTGTAACCTAGCAAAAAATATCTTATTAGCACATTACAGCAGTTTCCTTTCAGCGAGGCATAAAAACATTGTAGAAAGTTGTTGAGCTCAACACAAGTTGTGGTGTATTTCAAACCTGATGGCTGGTCATCAGAGACTTATTCCGGCAAAAGACTGAATATAAAACATTTAAATTGTAACATATTTTAAAGCTCAGAAGCTGCATACATGACATGACAGCTGGGTGCAGCATTGATGTCATTATTTCTTCCTCTGATCTTATACCTTTCAGACTCAGTGGCACTAGTAACGTGTCCAGACAATGAGTAGCTACCAGCACTTAGACTCAGTGGCACTAGTAACGTATCCAGACAATGAGTAGCTACCAGCACTCAGACTCAGTGGCACTAGTAACGTATCCAGACAATGAGTAACTACCAGCACTCAGACTCAGTGGCACTAGTAACGTATCCAGACAATGAGTAACTACCAGTACTCAGACTCAGTGGCACTAGTAACGTATCCAGACAATGAGTAACTACCAGTACTTAGACTCAGTGGCACTAGTAACGTGTCCAGACAATGAGTAGCTACCAGCACTCAGACTCAGTGGCACTAGTAATGTGTCCAAACAATGAGTAACTACCAGCACTCAGACTCAGTGGCACTAGTAACGTATCCAGACAATGAGTAGCAATATAAAAGCTCAAGATAAGAATAGGTTGACTCAAGTTTTAATTCCCAAGAGAAGCAGGCCTTATATTTCTTTTCAACCGGCTAAAACGCGAGATAAGCTATAAATGTTAAAAAGTTGAGGCACTTTTTCACAAAATTGTAATAACCTCTTCATATGTTAATATATCTAAAGATCTACTTTACCATAAAACCTCTATTTGAGCACCATGGCGCTGTATTTTTCAATCCTTCTCTATAATGGCATTCTATTTGAGAAGGCGTTCAAATAAAGGTGACACTTAAATAAGGGTTTTACAGTGGTTTTGCCTACTTCCACCCGCATTTTAGATGATGGTATTCTCCAATCCTATCAACTAAACATTTTACTGCTGCCTAATCTACACTAATCAGCCCATTTACCGGAAGCGTGGTCTGCTTTCTTATTTTTAATGCAACTAACAATTGGCCAATTTCGCATGTATGGCTTTTATTATATTTAAAACAAGTTCAATCAAAACAAAATTACAAACAAAGACTTTGCTGACTTGTAAAATGCTGTGTTAGCTATATAATATACTAGCTGTGCTACCCGGCGTTGCCCGGGTAATAAAAAGGTCTTTGGACAAAAAATTTATTTACATTTAACATACCGTATACAACATTTACCATTTCAACTTTTAAACTTCATTTCGTGAGAAAATATTTTTGTGCAGTTTAAATGACTTAGGAAGGAGATAAAAGAAAACAACTGTTAAGGTTTTCAAGCTTTTTCAAACAGCTCCAACTTTCAAATTTCATATCATGGAATAAGTGTTTTGTTGAAATAAATTAGGAGGAAAAAGAAAACTGTAAATGTGTTCAAATATGAAATCATTAGCAAGTTATGGCTAAATATAGTCTGTTTAGCTATGATTACAGTGAAAAATTATTTAATATACAATTACATGATTTTAGTTCGTTTCAGTGTTGGCATCATAAGGTGAAAATATCGTATAGACGTATAGAGTGGTAGAGAAACCCGTAGTAATGATCTAATGCAATCACTGCCTGTTAAAAATCATCATCATTAAAAATAGTAACATAACAATATATTAACCTTAGTAACTTTAGTTACCTACAACATCTTTAGTGCATTTTGTGGCTATGATCTGCAAAAAAATGTAACATTACAATGTACTCTGTACAGAGTTCTTACCTTTAAGACAGATGTGTAACATAAACGCTGAATCTAATTTACATGAATTTAGCTTACTAAAAACATACTTGAAAGAAGTTTTCATTAGCATTTTAGTACAATTTTAACTAAAAGTTTTTATCACTTATCTGTTTGCAAACCGTTGTTACCATAACGGATGACAATGAACTGAGATATAATCGCCAAATCTTAATTTCGAGAAAAATTATTCTTATTACCTTTTTGCAGAAAACAAATTAGCCTTAGTGCAGAGACGAAAAAAGCATTGTGTTTCGTAGAGTTAATAGAATTCATAGAACTTCAATTAACACACAATTTATCATGGAAATACCTATCAATTAATGCGCTATTATCAGAATTAAGAAAACGTAGCATGGCTGGGATAAAGTCTTCGGAGCAGCGGAAATAAATTAGGAGAGCAAATAAATGTTGATGTGAAATAAATAGCAAGTATGTAAACTACGAAACAGATGATTTTGTAATGATACAATTAATACAAACTGAGAAAACCCAAAAAAATTGCTATTTCGTGCGTAATATGTACAACTATCGCCAAATTTTAATTTTGGGAGAATCTATTGTTGATATTGTTTTGCCGAAAACAAATTAGCCCTAGTACGGCGAGAACGAAAAGGCATCACATTTCATAGAGCTAAAAGAGTTTATAGAGTTTCAATTAGTAAGTCATTTTGGGTGTGAAAACGGAAAAGGTTGTATATGTTATGTAGTAAGAGCAATGATTTGCAAGGGCTTGGTCAAGGGCTTGGCTGGTCTGGTGGTTAGTACACTGGGATGCAAAACTGTGGTCGCTAATTTTGTGAGTTCAAGTCCAGCAGAATGTGAAATTTTAATTCTAAAATGGTAATAGCTATAACTGGACATACCGAAGGACAGATTTCAAACTTTGAGAAATACAATAACCACTCCTATAATATACAGTAGACGCTCCTATAATGTATACTTCCTGTAATGTAAATTTCATATAACATAAATAATTTAAGTCAAGTTTTGGCTTCATACTTCGTAAAAAGTTCCATATAAAGTAAAGTGTCAAGTTGGGCGAGTTTTCAAAATCGATTTGAATGTTAATCTATCTCCCCACACTTACAAAAGAAAAAACGGCGTGTGTATAGCATTATATCTATTATATATACAACATATGCAACATTCTAGCTCGTCATGATAGATCATCAGATGGGTTGACAAAACAGAAAATAGGTAGCTGCGCAATTCGTCATAAATAGAAAGGCGATCGATTGATGCAGGTGCTACATTGTCGGTCTACCAATTTGAATGCCGCGAGTTGGAGTATCGTCGAAAATTCTCTTTTATCCTAATGTTGACCCCTGTATACAGATAGACAACAAATGGGTAGTACCGTTTTTTATGGTAAAAATATTTTGTTGTTTTGCTTTACTGTAGATGTATAAAATATTTCTAATTAGTTTTACTTTGAAGAATAGATTTGGCTGTTTAGATAAAATTGGCAAATCGTTGCAGATGAACGTTAAAGATGTGCACTCCCCACTTATTGTAAAAGTCCCGCAATCATGGTCTATAAAACTAGTGAGATTGATCAGAAAAAGGCAAGAAATTGTCGATGCGAATCAATAATACTACAGTTACGGTATAAATAAATTAAGTTAAGTCTTTTTCCTTTTTGCATGGCCAAGGGATGAGTTTGGAAAGGTCTAGGAATGGATTAGGCAATTGACACGTATTTTACTGTTCTTACAACGTAAATTCCCTATAATGCAATTGTTTCTGGAACGGATTACTTAGGTTGTAAAAACATCTACTGTATATAATAAAATATACTAATATAGCCATATAATAGGCCATGGGCTGTAATGATATACCACATCATAGAACAGACTTTAAATCCTTTGTAATGCTTATATAACTATTAGTTATCAACCGAAACCACAACTTTATGCCCTAGCACGCAGAAGTATTAAAAAGTAGACTACGATTATTTATATCAAAATAAAAATAAATTGTCTATCGTATATATATATATTTTTTCAAAGTTCATATCCTTTGGTGCTGTCACACTAATTTACTTGAAAAATAAAGGCGGTTGATGACATAACAAAGCTCGGTCTAAAAACAAAAGTACAAACCTGTCATATTTACAAGGATATGCAAACATGGGTATCTGATTAAGAATATCTTGAGCATCATAGTCGGAAGGCGTAATCGAGTCTATCTGTACATCTTTGCTATTTGTAGGCGAGTATGTCAGCGTGACAAACACATCAAACAGATTGTCAGGGTTTGCACTACAATAAAAATTAAAGAGCTGCTATACTTTACCAGCAATCCTAAACATTCACATTCCTATACTTACATGTAGCTAGGCATGCTACTTGGGCTTTGTACTTTACCGTACATATAATACAAGTTTATATTTTTATCAACTGTGTAAATCAATGTTCAGCATAACAGCTACCAGTTGTACATCAGCAATCTGTACACGTAACTAGACATACCATATAGTATTTATATTGAATTATGCGTATATAAAAGTAAAATAAGCTACTGACAGAAACTGTCTATTGCTAGGGAATCATGTTATGGTGATCTTCTATTAGATATCTCAGTCTAGCATAAACTCAAAAGCATGCTCAAGAAAAAAACATCGGACCGTTAACGCAAAGACAAGAATTATTTTTTCTCATGGAATATCAATATCCGCAACTGCCTTGGGAAAAGTATGGAATTACTCGACACCTATCACGCTGAGAGCAACATTAACTGATTAAAATCCTGGACATTAATACTAAACAGTTCGATACATTTAGCCAGAGCTAAATATGCATTACAATACACAATGTACTAAAAAACCGACAAACACAAAATATATGTTACATAAATAATTATGAAATATATATAAAGCTAAACAGGGACACAATACAGAACTCCGAATGACATACCATTGCCGAGTGTTCATGTCTGTTCGCATTTCATATGCGTTCCTTTTTATCACATATACTAAACATAATTACAGATGACATTTCAAAGCATACTATAACTTTAAACTAATCAACAACAATTTCGTCTCGAATAGTAAGTAATAAGTTATAATGCAACACAATTTTGGAAGAAAAAATAAAGAACATAAGCTGATGTATAGCCTCGATTAGGATATCCGGTGGTAGGAATCTAACAATTCGCTATCGGATAGATCGGCTTAAGCTGGATATAGATTCGGACTAGTATTTAAAACGGAAGTTTGGAAGCCTCCTGTTTATTATTTGCTGCTATAACCCATAATCGCCTTATTTGTAGCATGTATTTATACAGAGTGACACGTGCTTACAAAATATAGCTCGAAAATAAGCTATGAAGTTTGTTATTAATGTAAGTTTCAAGTTACAATGTATATATTTTGCCGATGTCAAAAAAGTAGGTTTTTGCAAAACAATGTCATAGTTCTGCACAAGCGTAGTACCGAACTTTTTTGCTATATATGCAGGCCTGCCAACTCTCATGCCTTGGGCGTGAGACTCACGCAATCACACCAAAGAAAAAAATAAAAATGAGTAGGAAACGCGTGAGATTTTTACAATTTGATATATACTCTCATTGATACATCAATTACCCCAGATCTCAAGCATTGCCCCACTCTTGGGTTGGCAGGCTTGTTAATATGGTTAATGCATATACTAACCAAATTTAAGGTACGGTGAGGAAATACGTAGCTACATGTACTACAATTCTGCCATTTTGAGGATCGGAGTTGTTACATATTCTCAATTTGTAATTGCGAGTAGACAACTACAAACTGATTTAACCGATTCGAATCCAAACATTCCATTTTAGCTTCAACTCGTATTATTCTTGAATTAACGCAATCAAAAGTATAACACACTTATGATCTCCAAGTCGAATATATTGACCTAAGAGTGTGTAATCATTGTACATACGTAGTGATAAGGCTGCGATTATGCTCTTGCTTCATGCGATATCAATCATGCTCTGAAGTATATGTTTTTACTACCTTTAAATGATAGGCAAGATGATTGTATTCCAATTCCAATCTTGCAATTGATAACGAATTCAGAGTAGCAAATAAATGTTTGCTGGTAAATATTACAACGATGTTCTTTCTGTATAACATTATAGTCATGCCATAAATTCACATTACTGGACAGAAAAGGAAGTTCAGTATAGTGTTAATCATGACAAAAATGTCAAAGTAATTGAAAGTTAGGCATATTGTAGAACATATTGTAGTGCGAATAGCAAAACAAGTAGCTAATGAAATCTGAGTATATGCAGTCCAAGATTCAGTGAAAAAAAAACCACGCTAATAATTTTTATCTAATAGCTTCTGCCAAACAAAGTGTAGTAACGTGGAGCTCTCTTGCAGTTAGGAAAGACGCATGCCATTCCTGATGTGATCTCTGCTGGCTGTTCAAATGGTATGCAAAGCCCCTTGGCACCCATGGCAGGTGCACCCTCTTCCACCACGATCTCTCTAGAAACAATGCCAGCAAAATGCCATTTAAATAAACTAAACATAAAATAAACAGACATCACTCAAATTTGCCATGATTATTTTAGTAGCATCAAAATGTGAAACAATGCATTTTGCCACATCGGTAGTAGACTGGCCTTTTGTGTTGTCTACCTACCTTGCGCTATCTTTCTTTATGGCATCCTCACAGCTTATTTCTCCGCAGAAAGGCGAGAGAAGGAGGCACTTGTTGTCAAGTCCAGCACAAAGCTCTTCCCATTTGTCAGCTTTTACAATATGAGAATCGAGATCAGCTTTAGCTCTGAAAAAAAACAGCATGCCTACTGTTAAAAAAAATGTCCAAGACCAGCATACGTTATATCAATTATAAAGAAATCATATTTGCAAAATATGTCTGACAGAAAATAGCAGCAAGGAGAAATTAGCAGTTTTAATCGTGCAGCATATTTGAGCATGTACAAAAGCCATTTATTTGTTTAAATAATTTTGTACCAAAATGATTTATCATTACCTGAGAGAAGTAGCAATCTGCAAAGATTGCATACAATGTTGTAAAATTTTTGGCCAATTCTCAGCCAAAGAATTCTGGCTAAGGGTATCTGGCTAAGGGTATCTGGACTGGGATGTCAATATATCTCACGTACAAGGAAAGCTATTAGAACAATGTTGTGCATGCTAAGCCTAGGTCAAGGTTGAGAAGCAACAAGAAAGACTCACTTGTTGTAAAGGTTTTTCTGAATGATATCTAACATCTCCTCACATTTCTGGACAACCTCAGATCGTTGAAAGTCAACTCTGTCCCCCGTATCTCGGCGTGCAATAACAAATGTACCCTGTTTTATGTCTCTGGGACCCAGTTCAATACGTATCGGCACTCCCTACGAGAACAAATTGACAACTATTATTTGCGTGATTAGCTTATTAGCTTGCAGCATGATTAGAAATGGGTCCTAGAAAATCACAATTCAAAAGCATTCACTGGTAGCTTTTCAATTAGACATTGGGTTCTCCTCGTATTCTTAAAGGTTGACTTGCAACAAAATTCACATTGCAGTTATTTGATATGAAAAGATTCACCATGTCTTACTCTGTTGTGTTGTAGGTGCAAAGTATGTGGGAATGTGATTACAAGCTCTTAAAAGCTCAAAAACGAACATTTAATCGCAGCCACACGAAACCGCCGTAGTTTGGATTCTCTTTCCAAAACGGCTCAAATATGGCATAGCTGTTGTAGATGGTTTCTGTTTACACTTTCATGCAACCTTATTCGTCGAAATATTTTCACAAATATACTTCACGCATTCAATAAAATCATGTCTATTGTTAATACGTGTCTGTTTTATCGCCATTGTAATGCTGTCACTGTCAGCACGGATATCTTATAACTAACCGTAAAAATTCCTTTAATTTTTTAACCTTACCTCGAAAGAGTACATATCATTGTCTGATAATCATGACGAGCCTGTTGGTCACCTGTGATAATCGAAAAGTGCTGCAAAAATTATTTTCGCAGTATTGGGTCACATGATCAGATTACAACTTGACGATTAATTCAAGTCGAAACAAAACTGTAAAGTAGCGAGCATCTATATTTGATACGAGGTCTTCGGTAAAAACCCGAAGTGTTTGTCATAAACTAGTGCTATAATAAAATTCTATTGAGCTTTTTATTGGCCTTTCATTTCATGTGAGAACATCATGTGACAAGACAATAACCTAACTGTCATGGCTACGTCAGAGAAATAAGCGGATTCCAATCTAAGGCGGCTTTTCGTTTTTGAGCTTTTAAGAGCTTGTAATCACATTTCCACATATTTGGCACCTACAACACAACAGAGTAAGATATGGCGAATCTTTTGATGCCAAATAACTGTAATGTGAATTTTGTTGCAAGTCAACCTTTAAACCATAACTGTCACGAACAACTTTTATCGTATTTACTAGGTAAATCAGACACGCCGATTCCAATTTTGCACTCAAAATAAAGATTAGTCCACCAACCTTCAAAGTCATTTAGGCTTTTTTAGAGCGTTTCAATATCCATTTCGAAAACAACACAATCGGCATTACAAGCTCCGCCCATAAATATGTGACGAAACCTAGCTTTTTCAGGAACGGAAGTTAGGAATGTTTAGTCCGATTTAGATTAATAGAGATGGGTGTCTTAAAACCCATTATTATCTAAATCCAGCCTGGAAAATAATTTCAGTTTTTTATGAAAGGTATATAAACTATTTAAAATTGCTCGTAGCTTGTTACATTACGTTTAAATGGGCTGAACGCCGAAAAAAATGAGCTCAAGAAGCACGGTTTTATCACAAGCTAGTGTTGTTGTCGCACTTTTTTAAATATGCAATGCTAAATAGCTTATCTACCTTTCAGAAAAGACTGATATTATTTTTAAAGCTGAATTTAGATATTAATGGATTTTAAAACACCCATCTCTATTTTTCTAAATCGGTCTAAACATCCCTACGTGACTTATGTTCCTAAAAAGCTAGGTTACGTCGCGTATTTATGGGCGGAGCTTGTTATGCCGATCGTGTTGTTTTCGAGACCGATATTAAAACGCTGTAAAAAAGCCTTCATTACTCTGAAGGTTAGTGGACTAATCTTTATTTTGAGTACAAAATCGGAATCAGCGTGTCTGATTTACCAAGTAAATATGATAAAAGTTGTTCATGACAGTTATGGTTTAAGGCAAAGCCTTTTCCATATAACTTATATCACATCTTGTTATTTTCTAACCAATATCTGATTGTCCACCAAATACAAGTGTACAGCAAATACAAGTGTACAGCGAATACAACTGTACAGCGAATACAATTGTACAGCGAATACAAGTGTACAGCAAATACAAGTGTACAGCGAATACAACTGTACAGCGAATACAATTGTACAGCGAATACAATTGTACAGCGAATACAATTGTACAGCGAATACAATTGTACAGCAAATACAATTGTACAGCGAATACAATTGTACAGCTTATAAAGTTAAACAATGGCTCAATGCAATATTTAATGGCACTGATAACCTATAGGCCTCCGATAAAGAAACTACCAGAGCCTGATACACTCTTCCGTACAAAGTACGCAGAAGAACGCTACACCTGGATACTGCATCCGACACACAATGACTCATACCTTCAGTTCCCAGTGGTTGAACTTCCAACCAGGACTGTAGTTATCCCTCAGGTCTGCCTTGGCTCTAATGCCTTCACCAACCAGAGTCCTTTCCAGTGCCTTGCAGTCATCCATCACTGCATTTCTCTCAGCATCTGATAGACTTGATGTGAGACCACATGGAATCACCACCACCTATTATATATAACACTTTGAGTGTGTTAATATGGAGACAACAGCTAAAGTTATAACTAAAATTTTGTTGTACCAGAGCTGGATTATTTGCAAAAAGATTATGAGTTCTAGAAGATAGTTTTCTAAAATCTTCAACAACCACACCCAAGCAATTATGTATTAGATATCATATCTAAAGATTAGTTGCAAGTATGCGATAAGGCAGTGTGAGAGATTGAAGATAATTGATACAACCAAAATCAGAACTGGACAAAGCATATGAAATGCTCTACATATTTCAACATATACGTTTTTGATGCTCTAAGCAACGTAATTGAATTAAACAAAGTTCTGGTTTATCAAATTTATTAGTTTCCTTTCCAAAATAACCAAGAGTGAGGGTAGCCTAGTTATCACACCTGAACACCTGCAACCTTTGGAGGCAGCACAAGACCTTTGTTGTCACCGTGTACCATAACAAGTACACCAATCGTTCTTGTGGTGATTCCCCATGAGTTTTGATAGACAAACTCTGGCTGTTGTGTTTGTGGATGCTCATAAACTATGTTGAACATTTTTGAGAAGTTCTGGCCAAGATGGTGAGATGTTGCACCTGAAGGAGACGCAACTTTAAACTATAACTGACACCATAATGCCATTGTGATGAATGAAATCCAAGCTGCATCAAAAACACAAAAACGGTGAAATACATTTTTAACTCTATTGTAAGTGTACTGAACTATTCATCTTTCATGAAATAAATTATATCTATCTATTGTTTATAAATGTTAGGAAGCTGCATCATAAATTGTGCTTATTAGCAACAAGCATTTTTACACTATTCCCTCAAATGTAACACGTTTTCAACCAGAGTTATCTAAAGAGAATTCAGCACCGTAAACATCTGGTTGTTATATCCAATAAATTAATTGCAAGATATTTAGGAGCAGTAGAGATTTGTTTATAGACTTGATAGTTGATGTTTTAAAGCTATGCTATACCATGCTTATATAAACTATCATGTAGCCAATAACAGAAACATGTAGCGAGCAGTGTTTAAATATACAGACAGTTCTCAACCTACGAACGAGTTACGTTCCAAACGATTGTTCGTAAGGTGAATTTGTTCATAAGTTGCTTCAGTGTTATATTTTGTATTATAATTTATGTTTAAGGCCTATATAAGTATATTGAAGGTTTATATAAGTAAGTTTAAGGCTTGTATAAGTAACCTGTACTGGTTTGTACTGAAAAAATATATAATAAAATGGAGATAATACTTTGGTAGACGCCGGGCCATGACACTGCATTTCTTATTTATTGTATGTCTTGTCCTTTTTATTATATTGTCGTTTTAATCGTTATGCTATCACTTATCGTTGTTGTCTTATTTTTTGTATGCGTTGTCCTTTTATTATATCGTTGTTTTACACGTTATGCTATTGTTGTATCTGATATCCCGTCATAACACTATCACTTATCGTCACTTATATTGTTGTCATACCAACGCACTAGCGGTCCTATTTATTCACCTAGTTAGCCGGTGTTCTTACCATTTGCCGTTAGCCGGAACGGTTGATATTATTGTATATAAAGGAGCGCGCTCACTTAGTTGAGCCGAGCAGATAGCCGTACGCTCCTCGGCTAGTGAAACTTCCTTCGCTAATAAAAAGCTGAATGAAACTACACGCACTCTCTTCTCTTTATTTATTAGTCTAGATCGTGCCAAGTAAAGGCCGGCAAATTCCTTTACAATACGTACAGCAAAAATAAAAAAGTTCTTTGCGCACTGGAGATACGTTCACACACTTATGCACTGCAACGAACTGGGTAGAGAAAGGTGGATGCTGGGTGGTGCTTTTGAGTAGTACCTATTTCCGCCGCTAATACCGTTGGTATTAGCGGCGGACATACGCGCAGACCTGTTCGTATGTACCGGTTGTTCGTAACTCGAATGTTCGTAAGTAGGGAACCGTCTGTACCATCATGAAATAGGCATACCAAGGAATTTAAACCTAAATTTAGGTATAACATAAATCAGAATATGAAAATAATTTTTGATATAAAAGTTGTTCAATTTCCTATGTTAGTTACATACACTTGTAAGTGGTGTTAGTGTGACAGTAAAAATAAATATGCATAATTACCAGTCATTATAAAGATCTGTTGTCAGTGTGAGTCATACAATGATTAACTTGGCCAACTCTTAACCGGACAATGAATAAGTGAGAATATAATAAACAACCCTTGACAGGTGCAACAAGTATTTACAAAGTGCTAGTTCTATCACTGACCAATATTGAAAAAGTCGTAATAGTAAAAGAAGACAACTCCGATCACCTTGAATAGCTCTGCCACTGGCGGAAATGAAGGCTTCCACAGTATATGTATAGTCACCACCTGCAAACTTCTCTTTCTCCGTCTTTCTACCTCTCACAACTGGGATTGCTAGGTATTCCTCATAAACCTGTGTTATAGAATAAATAAATGAGAACGTTAGGTCGCCATTGCATAAATGATTTCATCATGAGTTATCACCCTAGGTTTAGGCAAAGGGGAGACAACCCTTCTACATATATCATCGTCTGGCCAATTGCAGCTACATTTTTATAAGCATGTCAAATGCATGAGTTGATGAAACTACAAGTGGAACCACCATGAACTGGCCAGTCAGACCAGCAGGTATATATTGACAAATATCAAGAAATGCAAAAAATGATTGTTCTTCATCAAACAAAACAATTACTATATTCCCACAGAACATTACCACGAAGTTGCAATTCAATTAATCTGCACCAGCATGGAGTTGCATTGCCATGGAGTTGCATTGTCATGGAGTTGCATTGCCATAGAGTTGCATTGCCATAGAGTTGCATTACCATAGAGTTGCATACCACCATGTTACATAACCACAAAGTTGCATTTGCATAGTTGCATTAGCATAGAGTTGCATTAGCATGGAGTTGCAATGCCATGGAGTTGCATTACCATAGAATTGCATTACCATAAAGTTGCATTACCATGGAGTTGCATTACCATAAAGTAGCAAAGCCATAGAGTTGCATTACCATAAATTGCATTACTACAGAGTTGCATCACCATGGAGTTGTATTACCATAGAGTTAAATTACCTTAGAGTTGCATAGTACCATACAAATGTAATGCTTATCTCACCTTCCGATTTGACTAGACAATCAGCAGAAATACTCACACTGGCATAAAGCTCTAATATTGTTCGGACCTCTTCCATTGCCTCCTCTTTTTCAGCAAAAGCCGAATGGCCCTCCTGCCATAAAAACTCTCTGGTACGAAGAAATGGTTGAGGGTGCTTGAACTCCCATCGCTGGCAAGTAGAACACCATAAACAAATAATTTAAAGCAAGTGTGAAGAAAATTTAATAAATTTAAAAAAATAGTCAGCACATTTCATACATAGTCATTGACAAGTGCTCACCTCACCTCACCAATCAACTGTTAGAGTATTAATTATCCTTGTCTCAGCGTTTTACTATTGTTAACATACTAAACATGCAGTGCATGAAAACTCAAACATGTTGATATTGGAATCCAAACCGATCAAATGATTATCTTTAAGTAATGGATAGACAGAACGAGTGGCACTTCCACTAATGTTGTAAAGCATTCTTTTAAGAATGAATAAATCAGAATGCGTTTCCGGTCTGTTTGTAGAAAGTGTGCATATGTACTTTTCTCCTACCCAGTGAGCATAAGTGATAAGTAGCAGAACTTACAGGTAGTTACGGACATTCACTAGACTAACTGAAACTATGGTGGACTAGACTAACTGAAACTATGGTGGGCTGGCTACTCACCACCACATTGTTCCACTGGTTCAGTTTGAGTGGTAGATCTCTGTGAGATTGGATCCATTTGGCATAGGCTGGGTACATGACGGTTTCAGAAGTAGGACGGATAGCAATAGGCTCGGCAAGTTCCGATTGACCAGACTTGGTGACCCAAGCTACCTGTCATAGACATTACATGTGCGTGAAGTCACCATATAAAAAAAGCCGTAATAATAGAATTGAACAAATTATAAAATAACGCTTGATTACATTTTCATATATGTTGCTTTGGAACTGACAGCGTAAAAAGAGGAGGCTAAACATGGTGATGAGGCACCATCCCGAGCAATTAAGGACAAGTCATAACTTAAAGCACATAATAAAACAGGACATATATTAAAACTACCTCGGGTGCAAAGTCAGCAATGTGCTCCTTCTCTTTTTCTAAGGCTGCCTGTGAGACGAAGATGGGGAAGTAGCAGTTCTCCACACCGAGCTTCTTAATCTCGCTATCGAAAAAGGCTGTAATTTTTTCCCAGACCGAATAGGACCAGGCTCGAAGGATGTAGCAGCCCGAAACATCATGGTACTCTATCATCTCAGATTTAGTAATCACCTGAACAGCATCAGCCATTTCATCATATCACGATAACATGCCGTTTTCAAGAACAACTAAACATAATTTTCATACAACGATTGTATGCACCCAATTCAACACTTGCCAGAAGTATCATTAACTCATATTCAATTGCTCAGCTCTTGACCAACTAATCAACATCAACTAGCCATATCCAATCACACAATCAACCTACCGTAGGGTATATAAACAATCACTGTGCACTCAAACCAGCAGCTGCGATCGTACCAACCATCTATGTTCCAAACCAATGGTTGTAACTCAACAAATCACCATTCCAATTTGACTAATCCTACTCTTATTGGCTAATGGTCTACAGAAAACCAACAGATTCGCAGCTCCCAATCAGCTCTCACCCATTCCTGTATGCTGCACCAGTTCAATAAAACACAACAATCACCTGGGAATACCATTCGGAAAGATTTTCATCTTTTGAAGCCTCCATTCCTAGTCTAGTCATCTTTTTCATGTCTGAAGAAGCTGTGGACTTGGCTTCCTTAACAGAGGAGACAATGAGAGGCCAGTTAGTACATACAATCAATGGACTAATGAGTGATACACTCGTGCACAAATACACAATGTCTGTCACGACAAATGAGCTGATGTGCGTGCACAATGTGTACATGTGCAATAAATGGATGCACAGCTGATTGCTAAGGTACGTACTTTCACTTCTTTCTTTGCCTGTGTAGAATGCTGTTTCTCTTTTTTTACATTCGTTGCAGCACTTTGTGGCATCCAGTCTTTTCCTGTAGCTTTTTTATACTCTGCCTTCAGTTCCTTCAGAACCTTGACACCATCAGTTATAACGGCCTAATAACAGCATCCATCCTAATGTGATGCAGTGAAACCCAGAGAAAAGGCATATTATCTACATATATAGTATAACACATTGTTAAGTGTATAATAATATATTAATCTATCTAAGAATATAATCTATATATGTGAATACTATAATGTATATACTATAGCAATCTTTACTATAGTAAGAGTCGTGGACATACGCCCGAAGCCACGCTAATAATGTTAAGACAAAACATTGCGCCGCACGGAAATCAAACCTAGATATTCTGATTGCCAGCCTTGCAAGCTACCTTCTGCACTGCTCGACCACCTTTGCACAATATAGAATAATTGCCATAGTTATTACACATGACGATCTCTCACGGCGCATGGGAACGCCAGCGTACTAGTATATATTACTGGTATATGTAATAACATACCTATAAACATGTATATAAATGGGTAAAGCTGTAGTCAACTGTTTACTCCTTTGGAGCGACATTCAGCAAACCACCATAAACTACATGTAGGGTTCAACACAAATTGATTATGACTAGTGTCTGTAGCTGGAATGTCAAATTGAACGCTAGATACAGAGGCTATATGCATTTAGAGCAAAGATCAAATACGAAAGCATTGAAACTAATTTACATTCATACATTAGAAACAATAATGGTCATGTACTGTAGCTCATGGCTTTGAGAAATGCTAACTGATATCCACATTCACTGAGCTCCAGGATATGAAGGCGGTTCCTCCATCCATTAAATACAGGGCTTTCACCGTAATCAATAGATGGAAAGGTATCTAACTAAGAAGATTCAATCATTCAAAGAAAGCTTATTCTATCTCGGAGTCTCGATGAATGGGTATTACAAGAGACCCATCGATGAATGCAAATGGTGAACCTTAAACGACATCTGGTTTGTGTGTAAGATTGAATGTTGTAGTTTCGATGTGGTCATTCCCATAAGTTTACTATAATAAAAGTTAATGAAACATAAGCTAAAGCTAGAGACAAAAAACTAAATGCGAGTATACACTTAAATATAGACTACCTAAAAAACCAGTGACTTGGTGGAAAGAAGCAATGGAAATTCATTAATAAACGAATAAGATATACTTGATGGTTTATGAATTTATAAACCTATCATAGTTTTAGCATGACAAAAATGAGAATTTTGAAATGCGACGACTAACTGTGCGCTTTCCTAATCGTATGGAATTATTATATATATATATATTAACCCTGCAATTATATTTTGGAAGGAATAGCCACACGGGTGAAGGATATCTTCAGAGCAGGGAATGCAGTGAGTCAGCGTCGAACAACAACCCAAGTCGGAAAAAGGAACATTTTATAATTCAAAAGCTATTGCTAGTTGGTTGGTGAATTATTCATTTTCAACCCTTTCACAGGTAAAAATCTTCCAAAAACGTCCGAAAGTCATGTATTTTTTGTTGACAATTCAACAATTGTTGACAATATCAGCATTTTATGAACATATGGCCTGAGCTGATGTTTACTGGATGGTTTTGGATTTGGTGCTTTCTAGTAAAGTTAAATTACTTTGTTTTGAGCTTTTCACAAACCCTTGTTCAGACACAGTCCGATAATTGCCCTTCATCGCCCCACTGTAGCACTTTTCCATAAGTGCAGTGTGCAGTGTGCACTGTGGCTGTACAACTCCAATCTTTGCACGTATATACTCATAATGCTTGTTAGATTCTGCTACTGCAAGCTCCTACAAATTACTTCAACCTTGCTCAGTAGGAAGGAAGTAATCCAAATACTCTAACTGTGGAGTATCAGCAGGTGGGGTGAAGTTGAGCCCTGGGTGAGAGTAATAAGTGTAGAGCGACGAAGGCTTGTCACCACCTAAGTTAAACCATAACTGCCACGAACAACTTTTATCGTATTTACTAGGTAAATCAGACATGCTGATTCCGATTTTGTAATCAAAATAAAGATTAGGCCACTAACTTTCAGAGTAATAAAGGATTTTTTATAGCGTTTTAATATCGGTCTCGAAAACAACACGATCGGCATAACAAGCTCCGCCCATAAATACTTGACGTAACCTAGCTTTTTAGGAACAGAAGTTACGCAGAGATGTTTAGACCGATTTAGAATAATAGAGATGGGTGTTTAAAAATCTATTAATATCTAAATCCAGCTTTAAAAATAATATCAGTCTTTTCTGAAAGGTAGATAAGCTATTTAGCATTGCATATTTAAAAAGCGCGATAACAACGCTAGCTCGCGATAAAACCGCGCTTTTTGAGCTCATTTTTCTCGGCGTCCAGCCCATTTAAACGCCATGTAACAAGCTGCGAGCAATTTTAAATAGTTTATATACCTTTCATAAAAAACTGAAATTATTTTACAGGCTGGATTTAGATAATAATGGGTTTTAAGACACCCATCTCTATTATTCTAAATCGGACTAAACTTTCCTAACTTCCGTTTCTGAAAAAGCTAGGTTTCGTCACATATTTATGGGCAGAGCTTGTAATGCCGATTGTGTTGTTTTCGAAACGGATATTGAAACGCTTTAAAGCCTAAATGACTTTGAAGGTTAGTGGACTAATCTTTATTTTGAGTACAAAATCGGAATCAGCGTGTCTGATTTACCTAGTAAATACAATAAAAGTTGTTCGTGACAGTTATGGTTTAAGTAACATGTTTCCAACCATTCAAAGCCTGCATGATTATATCTGCTTCATTTTCTGATATCTCAGTAGTAGTAACCAGTAGTAGTAACTAGTAGTAGTAACTAGTAGTAGTAACTAGTAGTAGTAACTAGTAGTAGTAACTAATGTATTAGAGGTAGAAGCATGGGTGTATTAGAGGGTGTTTCAAGATTAAAATCGACAAAACTTCATCATGGTTAAACGCTCAGATCAAGCAAAGGATGGATTATGATGTCTATAGTTGCAAAGAGATCTACAGAATAGAGACGCGCAACACTGCAACTTTAACACAATAGCCGATATCAACTATAGCAACTAGAGACGTCATTTCTGCTCAAACTTTTCTTCTGGGCATATTAACGGCGATCAAGTTTTATCGATTTTAATCTTGAAACATCCCGACAGTCAGATCACCTCAAACATCAAAAACAATCGCAAATGATAGAAAAATGCTTATACTTTTTGATAATAATGTACTAAAATTTGATAATAACGTACTAAAATTTAAAAGCATTGGAGTTGCTATTATGAGGCACTTTTCTTGTATTGGCAACAACAGCACAAGTGGATATAGCATTATCATCGTTCGAGCTACCATAACCATGACTTTTCTCTATATATTTGAAGTTTTTAGAGTTGACATCGCACTTTCATGTGAATTATTATTATATTGATGAGTCGACGATCACTGACCACCGCAGGATCAAATGAAAGTTTGATCCTGCGGAATTCTTCATTTCGAAAACTGAATCGCTTGCTGACTGGTTTTTACATTTTACAATTTTGCGATGGTATCGCGATTTCTTATTTGTTTGGTTTGTAGCAAAAAAAATAAATGCCCTGAAGTCAGATGATCGTTTCATATCGTAATTTATAGACAAATATTTTAACAACAATATTTTAAACTTAACAGCATTCTTATGCTTTTTTATTGTTACTAGGCGACGGCTTTATAAACTCCTACTGAAAACGACGATTATGTCATCTCTCCAGCGAAAGGGTTAAGCAGCATAACCAATCAGCCTTTAAGGTGCAAACACACTAGGTGATATTTAGTGCGATTTTGCGTGAAGGTGTTCATAAATTTAATAAGAGCACACCCAGACTTGTATGACACAACACACAAAAATTACAAAGAAACCCAGTTAAAAACCAACATTTGGGAGTCAATAGTTGCGCAGGTTGACCATCTTGAGAATGGTAAATATTTATTATATATTAAAAATAAAAACTACTATAAAGTAAACTATAAATAAAAATTGAAAAATATTACAGTTAAAAATACAAGAATCGTTTTTTCTTATGCCTTCTTGTAGTGTTCAATTTGTGTAAGTGAGATAGACCTAATAACAAAAGCGGAAGTTGCTTACGTCATTGTCTAAAAGGCGCCATAATGACTTAAATTTTTTAACAGCTACAAAGAAACTGATGATACGAAACTTTATTGGCAGTTTGTGAGCATGCCCGCGTTATCGATTGCTGGTGAATCGCTCAAGTGTGTTTAGGCGCACGCCAGCGCTATCTCCGCACTCCTAATGACGCAGGTGATAAAATCGCCTAGTGTGTTTGCACTTTCAACTCATTCTAAAATAAATCCGCTCTCAGTCAGATAATATACAGGATTAAGGCACATCTCCCACATGATACACACTAATAAGGTTTATTGACACTTTAACATACAGAGTTAACGACGTTTATCTATCACATGTTACTCAATATCAAACAGTACAATTAATCATATGGTGTACCGTGCACTGAACTCACAGTGAACAGCTATCTAATCAGCAGTATTTTTGGAGTTGTTCCATCCAACATGGAGAATGATGGTGGCTAGATATCAACATACACCCTAGCAGCTTCACTCACCGCATCCACCTTTTCAGCCTTCATCTTCCTCACAGCATTTCCTTGCTCAACTATCTTTTTCTCGATATCGGCAGCAGTGTTTCCATTACAGACATCAGCACTGTTATTCACGCCATTCTGTACAGTTGCCATGCCTGCCACCCAATTTTCACCTGTCTGAGATTTGAACTTCTCCTTTAAGGCAAGTAACTTGTCAACCTCTGGTTTCACTACATCCTGCGAATTGTACATATAGTGCTATATACATTCTGCAAAGTGTACATGTATATAATGTCGTGTACATCCTGCAAAGTGTACATATAATGTCATCTACATCCTGCAAAGTGTACATATAGTGTCATAGCAGCATCCATAATGACTTGTATTACATTTGGCAGAGTGTACATAGGCTTTAGCTTGTACTGTACTCAGCAAAGCATACATATATGTCTGTTGATACTGTACCCTGCAGAGTATACATAAACATCTGTTGGTACTAAACCCTACAAGGAGTACATATACTTCGGCTTGTACTATACTCTCAGAGTATACATAGACTGATTCAGAATGATTCAAACTAGTACATTGAGCATCAGTACGTTTATAATCTCCGACAACTGTGCGTTGGAACGCCATTGAATAGCTATCACTCACCTGGGCTGGAACAGAAGAAATAAACAAACAAAAAATAAAAATCATGAAAACATCTTAATTTGTACTTGCTTGTTTCTGGGACATTGGAACAAGTCCATCCAAACACTTTTTGCTATACTTTCATTTAAACTTGATTCAGGTATTTTTAATTTCCATTTGTACCTTAGACCATACTCTCAGCTTATAGTTTGAAATCATTGAAAAAAAGTTCCAACAGCTTCTCTAGTATTACAAGCTGTTACAAGTCTTAGTCCTTTTAAAGAAAGCTTGTCAAGCATTATCCAGACAAGCAATGTAAAGCTTATTAACATGTTCCTATTGATTTCTATTATAAGGTCCAAGAGTATTCGTAAGAGAGTTACAAAAATACTTTTGTAGCCAGTTAGACTTTGTAGGCAACTAATCTAAGATATCATAGTAGAAAGAGAACAACTTACTATAAAGTAAACTCGCAATTCACGCAAAATCACCACGCTTTCGTGACTTCGAGAGCCTTTCCAAATGATGAGGAATTATAAGATTAAGGATTATAGACTGGGGACTAAACATGTAGGCGATAAAAAGCAATGTGTGGTTTCAGTTGTCGGGTGAATAGGTCTAAAGAATGTAAATGTTGAACATGACATGAAAATGCAACAGACAGGTTTGTGTAGTGATTCCTAGGACTAATTTTATGGGGCTCTCCACTTCTAGTCCAACACAAGAGCCGATAACTTTCAGAGGCCTTAATTATAGCTCTAACACAAACTAAGAGAAAAAAATTGGAAGCATTGAGGGGAGGCTATAATAAACTAATAGCATTTCGCAAAATCTACTTTTACATTTGTTAACTGTTTATTGTTATTTTAGAGATGTTTGTGCATCTCAAGGCAAGGCAACAACTCAAGGAACAACTCAAGGAACAACTCAAGGAACAACTCAAGGAACAACTCAAGGAACAACTCAAGGCAAACCTAAGCTGTTTTGTCATTCTGGAGATGTATATCGATGGCGAGTCTAATTTCCGACTCATGCAATCAGCCAACAAAGACTTAACTATTCAGAAATAAACCAATTTCAACCTTAAAGGTCATGTTGGATCGTGTTCAAGAGAAATAATCTGTTGAGCAAGAGCCATCGATATACAATCACCATGTTTTAGGTTGTTTAAAGAATCAGTCCCCTTGAGACTGACTACAATGTACATGCCTACTGGGTTACAAACTCAAAATATCTGCACCATTGTCAACCAGCCATCAAAAAATGCTTAAAATGAATTGCACTTTTGTACACAATACAATACATGTATTAAAATAATAATTTATACTTTTAATATCAGTTTTTTTCTCTCAAAATATACAGAGCATTGTATCGAATAAAACCACTGCCAACAATTGTTGGTTTTATTTTCATTATATATTGACTACCATTCGCTGTGTTGGTAGTCACAGAGAATGGTAGTCACAGAAAATGGTAGTCAATCTATAGTCAATGGTAGTCAACCTATAGTCAATGGTAGTCAATCTATAGTCAATGGTAGTCAATCTATAGTCAATGGTAGTCAATCTATAGTCAATGGTAGTCAACCTATAGTCAATGGTAGTCAATCTATAGTCAATGGTAGTCAATCTATAGTCAATGGTAGTCAATCTATAGTCAATGGTAGTCAATCTATAGTCAATGGTAGTCAATCTATAGTCAATGGTAGTCAATCTATAGTCAATGGTAGTCAATCTATAGTCAATGGTAGTCAATCTATAGTCAATTACCTAACATAAACTTCCCTGATATGTATATTTCAAAGTTGTTGCTGTACATTTGACATGAAGTAGAGGCAAGTGTAGCCTCTTCAGGGAAAGGCTAAAAAGCTACCAGAAATAGTTTCCAGGAAAGATTTTCCAGATTTCATTTGCATAGCTAGATGAAACCTTCACCAACTCTAGGCTGCCATCCAACTAAGCCATCACACAGCCTGACGCCTATTATATTCAACTACTACCCCTACTGTCGCAGTTAACAATCCAACAGTTTCAACAGAATGCCTGCTCAGCATAGGTGAGTAGAGCTCTAAATAACGTCAACACCTTCAACACTGAATCTAAACAAATATCATAAACAAACTATAGCAAATAGCTAAGGTCTAAGAACAAGATTGTTACGTACCCATGCAAGCTTCAGATTAGATGTTGACAAAATAGCCGGATTTCGTGTACACGTGGCTGCACTCAGTTATGAGCACTGAACCGTAGCCAAATAATAATAGAGGCCCAATCAGCATCGCAATAAGCGCAACACCCTTGTTCCGAGTACATTAGGAGTACGTCATACCCCCAGACGAGACGTCGGAAATGCATAGAATATTCCATGCATAGCAGTCACAATACTTCGCAAGTGGAAATACTTGGGGTTCCAGACAAAAATAGCCGTTGCTCACAATGACAAAACTGAAATGTTGACAAGAAAATGTTGAATGCAGCTTTAGAAAGCACAGATGCATTTTCTATAAGTAAATAAATCTATTGCGTCCTCCTTCGGGTATAAAAGACATAGGAAACATCACTATTATTAAAAATGACTACTCAAAACAACGCATCAAATGAAGAAGTCTATAGATATAATAAATCGTAAGGTAAAGCATAGCTTCAGCTTACGATTTATTATATATATAAGATTTTGTCAGAAAGTATCAGTATTTTTCTATCACTTGTATATCATATACATACAAGTTTCTTAAACTGTTTAAAAAAGGAACAGAGGAACTGAAGCAGTGTTTTGGAACTTTCACTTGCATAAGCTTGCAAAGATTTTCATACGTTGTTATTCAATCTATACTAGAGATACGTATTAACTACCATTTTAAATCAGTGTTAAAGATGAATTTACATAAAATTCTAGTAGATTTTATTAAAAATTGTTTTTATGTTTGAAGTGATCGGACTGCCAAGATATTTAAATACTAAAATCGACAAAACTTCATCACGGTTAAAGGCTCAGATCAAGCAAAAGAGGGATTATGATGTCTGTAATTGCAAAGAGATCTACAGAATAGAGACGCGCAACACTGCAACTTGAACGCAATAGCCGATATCAACTATTGCAACTAGAGATGTCATTTCTGCTCAAACTTTTCTTCTGGGCATATTAACAGCGATCAGATTTTGATAATAATCTACTAAAATTTGGGTAAGTTCATCTTTAAAAAGACTCAATTAGCTTCAAAACTGATTTATAAGGAAGTTGATTTATAAGGAAGCAGACCATAAACATATGACGTCTGTTTATGGTCTGCTAACTACATGTAACACATTACTACACACATTTATTTTTTATTACGATCAATCCCTATCACGAGAAAACAACTGCAAAAATTCCTCATGGCCCTGCAGAATTCATACAAAATTACGAGAGAACAACTTCAGCTAATAAAGCTGACGCTGATAAATACATAATTATCGCCACAGAATCTGCTGACTTATCATCCGTCTACAACAACCAAGTTGCAACCAAGTACAGCGGAACCAAAAGTTATGACCACCTCAGAATGCAAATTTTTTAACATGGACTATTAAAACATGGAATGCAAAAAAAATTCGCATTTTTTTTATCTCAATTGATTTATTTTAATAAATGTAATTTTTTCGCCCATTTTTGCTTATGCAAGTTGTCTGTGAACTGCATTGTACAGCGTCGTGCAATCCTAGTGAACCCACTTTTCAGTATCAGTGACTTACACGCTTTAGTCTGATAAATTCTTTATATTTCTTGCACTCAACAGCCAAATGTGCAAACCACATGTAAATTACTGGAGTAGAGCCACTAGCAGCTTCACACAATGTATGAATGAGAGCCAAAAACATAAAAAGGTATGAAATATTTGAGCAGGTTCTTCTTCAGTGCAATCGATGTGGTTGAGCATGTGAAATATAATTACAAGCTTGCCAGTTTTCAGTACCTAGCTGGTTTCTTATTTTTAATAAATGAAACTAAAGGTAGAGAATACTCTTCAATGCTTGCACTGAGCTGATTGCAGTAAAGTGTTTGATAATATAATGTCATTTATTAAATGTTCAGAGTAATGAGGAAAAACTGTACCTCACAATAAATCCTGCTTTGAGATTTACTAAATAAACTCAAGGTCCCAACTTCTGTAGCATTGCACTACACGTGCAGTCTATAATCCCCACTGTAGCATTGCACTACACATGCAGTCTATAATCCCCACTGTAGCATTGCACTACACGTGCAGTCTATAATCCCCACTGTAGCATTGCACTACACGTGCAGTCTATAATCTCCACTGTAGCATTGCACTACACGTGCAGTCTATTATCTCCACTGTAGCATTGCACTACACGGTCTACGCGATCTATAATCTCCACTGTAGCATTGCACTACACGTGCAGTCTATAATCCCCACTGTAGCATTGCACTACACGTGCAGTCTATAATCTCCACTGTAGCATTGCACTACACGTGCAGTCTATTATCTCCACTGTAGCATTGCACTACACGTGCAGTCTATAATCTCCACTGTAGCATTGCACTACATGGTCTACGCGGTCTATAATCTCCACCAGACTTGCTAATTCATGACACAGGAGTGTTTACAGATTTATTATACACACATCAAAACAAGATTGTTTGTCAAGAAATACTTATTTCTGCAAAGTTATGAACGAATAAAAAGAATAATGATTTTTTTCGTAAAAACCATGATTTTATCAATAATCTAAATCATTTGATTTTAACCATGGTTAAAACCCAGGTTGTTACATATAATATAGATCGCCACGTAGCGTAATATACTGCATTTGTATTAACGATATAAGTAATTACGTGGAGTTTTAGCCGCTGATTTTTGGGCGTTGGAACGAATTAAACAAAATACAATGTTTTCTTATAAGAATATTTACTCTGACACATAGCAATTTCGATATATAAAACAAATATCATAACAGGCTAACTTAGTCCGTCAAGGTTTGACTTTACTGTTAATGGGCTGATGATAATTCTTCCTGATAGGTTGTGCGCAAGTCTCATCTACACGTAAATGGTTGATCAAGATGAAAAAGATGGCCTACATAATCCAGAATGTCACCCGTTGGTGACAACGACAAAAATACTACAAGTATCTTCAAATATCACTTTGTAGGCTATAAAGGTTCTTCATCAGCTTTGTGAAAATAAAAACACGGCAGCAAGCAGCAGCGCTACTCTTAATCTCTTGATTAGATCATACGTATCATACAGATTAACAGTAGACGGCTGGTAGGTGTTACAACTAATCGAACTAATTGATGTACAACAGTGTCCTGATGCGCATGCGACTATTGAGCGAGTCAGCTTTTGGCAATAGACCTCAGCAACTGTTTTCATCGGAAGAACCCATTCATCCCCCAAACGTGTACACTGACTGCACACTTACCTGTAAGTGTCTTGTGATCCCATAATTGGCTAAAGATATAATTCAATCTACACAGTTCGGTTGCCCTAGTTTCTTGATTGTCAGTGGATACATTTTCAGATAACTCACGAGGTCTGCCACATAATCAGGCTTGTTCTCTTCATATACTTACTTTCAATCAGCTAGAAATGCTGCTTACCTTACTAGCTTTCTGTGCCTTTAGCTCTCGCACAATTTGTCCTTGGTTCGCTATCATTTCATTGAGATCTGAGGTGGACTGCGTGCTTATCAGCTCTGAGCTCTGGTCCTTAGCCGTCACACTCTTTTGTTCTATGTCTGCCTGTCAGCAATGCAAATATATCATTTTTATACATTTGTATTATTGCTAACATAGTACGGCGGGCACAGCATTTACAGTGCAATTTTTGTGTAAAAAAGTCTTTGCTGAAAGTTTTAGATTTTTAATCGTCGGAGAATTGACTCGAACTTAAAAGCTTGTATGAAAGCAGCCTGTAGAAACAAATACTTACATTATGTTAGCAACAAAATAAAGTATAAACTCTACGGGGCTGGTGCAGTCATAATTAAATGTTCAAACTCTGACTTTGAAAAGTAATCCACAAATTCTGTGTAATTTGAGCCTTGTACCTATGAGATGTTTTATATTGAGCCTTTTATTGGCCTTTCATTTCAAATGACAACATCACGTGTCAAAACAAAAACCACGTCGAGTTGAGTGCGTCGTCGACATAAAGGGATTCCAACCTACGGCGTTTTCGTGATGGCTGCGATTAACTGTTCAGTTTTTAGCTTTTAAGAGCTTGTAATCACAGTTCCACATATTTTGCACCTACAACACAGCAGAGTAAAACATGGTGAATCTTTTAATACCAAATAACTGTAATGTGAATTTTGTTGCAAGTCAACCTTTAAATAAATTGAGAGAAAAAATAAAAAACAACTGTAATGGTTTTCAAACTTTGTCAAACAATTGTAACTTTCAAACTTCATATCATGAAACAAAGGTTTTGTGCCGGTCAAATAAATTAAAAAAAATTATAACAACTACAAAAGAGTTTGAATGTAAATTTGAAATAATTACCAATAGCTAAATTGAGTCTTCATGCTACGATTACAAAAGATGATTCGGTAATGATACAATTAATACAAACAGAGAAAACAAAATAAAAACACTGAATATATTGAATTAATAATAACAATTCGGGCCTAGTGTATGTGCTTGTGTAAAGGTTACTGTTCCAGCAGAATCTATCTATGAAAACTTTGAATACCATGATACTGGTACATCTCGATACTAATACAAATATAAAAATGAGATATCGTACTGTATTTGTCTGACCGAACGGAGAGAGAATGTAAAGGCTATTCCTACTCGAGATAATACAAATGAACGCGTAAAAGAATTGGCCTTGACCGATTTACCACTTGAACCTTACGAAAAACCGGAATAGAAGTTCACGAAAACACGAAGAAGCATCATGTTTCATAGAGTTAAAAGAGTTCACAGAGTTTCAATTAATACGTCATTTTGACTGTGAAAACGGGAAAAGGGTGTATACATTATATAGTAATAGTCAAATTTTAATTCTAAGACTTTAATAACTATAGCTGGACATACCGAACTACACACAAGCTGTGAGATTTATACATATAGCTTTACCTTTCGATGAGACAACTTGTGACATTCAACTTGATATGTCGACACTTTAACATCTGCACCGATTGACTGACTTTAGGGATTTTTGAATAATTGCGCAGCTACTAATTCTCTGCACTTTATTGGCATATCTGACATTCTCTCATGGTGAACTAGACTGTCAGGCTACTAGTATATATAACAGAGAAACATACAGGCACGTAACAAAGGCACGCCATTTTCTCTCCCAAGTGCAGTAAGTGATACCTTTATGCTAACTACGATTACGACCACTAACTAATTACGAGTCTCACTATTCAAATCGAAGTTGAATCACGCCGATTTAAAACGTAACGTTGTATGAAATATTTTTACATAGTCTGAAGAAAAAAAACTTCACATAAACTTTTTTCGTTATGGGAATTTACACTGTAGGAAGTATATGTTATAGAAGCGTCCACCATATAGCTATTATATTCCTCACCTGAGAAGCTTTCTTGCTTTTCTTCTGCTTGACTGAACTGCCCTGTGCGACACTTGACGCAACCGGTGCCTTTGGTGGCACCCAATCACTTCCGGTTTTATTCTTGTAGTCAGCCTTCAGACTGAGGAGCAGACTCAATGCATGATCAACCTCAGCCTAACACAAAGACACAGTAGCAATGATATGAGTACTTGGGTCATACATTATAAAGACACAGTACGAATGACATGAGTACTTGGGTCATACATTATAAAGACACAGTACCAATGATATGAGTACTTGGGTCACACATTGTAAAGACACAGTAGCAATGATATGAGTACTTGGGTCATACATTATAAAGACACAGTACCAATGATATGAGTACTTGGGTCATACATTATAAAGACACAGTACCAATGATATGAGTACTTGGGTCACACATTGTAAAGACACAGTAGCAATGATATGAGTACTTGGGTCATACATTATAAAGACACAGTACCAATGATATGAGTACTTGGGTCATACATTATAAAGACACAGTACGAATGACATGAGTACTTGGGTCATACATTATAAAGACACAGTACCAATGATATGAGTACTTGGGTCACACATTGTAAAGACACAGTAGCAATGATATGAGTACTTGGGTCATACATTATAAAGACACAGTACCAATGATATGAGTACTTGGGTCATACATTATAAAGACACAGTACCAATGATATGAGTACTTGGGTCACACATTGTAAAGACACAGTAGCAATGATATGAGTACTTGGGTCATACATTATAAAGACACAGTACCAATGATATGAGTACTTGGGTCATACATTATAAAGACACAGTAGCAATGACATGAGTACTTGGGTCATACATTATAAAGACACAGTAGCAATGATATGAGTACTTGGATCATACATTATAAAGACACAGTAGCAATGACATGAGTACTTGGGTCATACACTATAAAGACACAGTAGCAATGATATGAGTACTTGGGTCATACATTATAAAGACACAGTAGCAATGATATGAGTACTTGGGTCATACATTATAAAGACACAGTAGCAATGATATGAGTACTTGGGTCATACATTATAAAGACACAGTAGCAATGACATGAGTACTTGGGTCATACATTATAAAGACACAGTAGCAATGATATGAGTACTTGGGTCATACATTATAAAGACACAGAAGCAATGACATGAGTACTTGGGTCATACATTATAAAGACACAGTAGCAATGACATGAGTACTTGGGTCATACATTATAAAGACACAGTAGCAATGATATGAGTACTTGGATCATACATTATAAAGACACAGTAGCAATGACATGAGTACTTGGGTCATACACTATAAAGACACAGTAGCAATGATATGAGTACTTGGGTCATACATTATAAAGACACAGTAGCAATGATATGAGTACTTGGGTCATACATTATAAAGACACAGTAGCAATGATATGAGTACTTGGGTCATACATTATAAAGACACAGTAGCAATGACATGAGTACTTGGGTCATACATTATAAAGACACAGTAGCAATGATATGAGTACTTGGGTCATACATTATAAAGACACAGAAGCAATGACATGAGTACTTGGGTCATACATTATAAAGACACAGTAGCAATGACATGAGTACTTGGGTCATACATTATAAAGACACAGTAGCAATGATATGAGTACTTGGGTCATACATTATAAAGACACAGTAGCAATGACATGAGTACTTGGGTTCATCACAAGAACACAGCATGTATAATCATCAGCCTCGAATGTTAGCCGATGAGCCTCAGACAAAACACCCTCAAGCTTGCAATAATTTCAGCCAATAAAAGTAGCAATAACCTACCCTCTCCACCCATGCGCACTTGATCGATACTATCTGCACCATGACCAACCTTTGCAGCTTTTCGTGCCTTCAGCTCACGGACGACATTGCCTTGAGCAGTTATCTTCTCATACAATTCAAGAGCAGCAGCTGTTTGACACGTTTTAGTCTCCTTGCTGTCTCCAGACACTGCCTGTACCTTGGCCTTCTTCTCCCGCCCAACGCTCTTGTTAGCTGATGAAGCCTCCTAAACCAACCAAGGAGCTTAAACAGTCTGAGCGCCACGCATCACAACAGAAGATTTTCTTGGTTTAGTACAAGACCATCGGCCAATCAAGAACTTTTCTCAGTCAGGCATACAGCATAATGGAAAACGCCTCAAGAGCATGAATGCTGTTATAGGCTTTCAGACCATTTCAAATATAGAGTACAAAATGTATTCCAGTAAATATATTAAGGGTGAGAAATCACAAGTAGACAGTAAACAGATACCCACCATGCACCTGCTCTGTCAATATACAAGGATAAAGGCATGGGAAACTATGGAGGAAGACCTATATGTCACCTATATGACCTATTGGTGAGGTTTTGAAAGAGCTCACTTATACAAGACACATAGTGAACTCTACTCTGACCACTCCGATAACTTGTTAATGATTTTCCAACCAGAACTGAGAGCTGGCATTAATGTATCAATGCAGACAGAACTGACGATCACCTTCTTGCTACCAGAAGTAGGTTGCTCCTTCTGGTGCCCGTCAGGAATGTTGATGAGGACACATGGAGAGTGGGTGCCGGTGTGCACACTCAACGCACCGGCTGGCTTGTCACAGATATAGTAGCCTCGACGTTGAAGCTGTATGATATCCCCTTTCTTTAACTCGGCCAACCCGGGATCTCCAAGCATATTGTATACAGTCTTGCTGTTGGGATTCACAAAGTCCTATTCAAAAAACACAAAACTCTAAGAGACATCGACTGTATGACATATTGAATATCGTGTATGACATACTAAGTATCGACTGTATGACATATTGAACATCGTGTATGACATATTGAATATCGACTGTATGACATACTAAATATCGACTGTATGACATACTAAATATCGACTGTATGACATACTAAATATCGAGTGTATGACATACTAAATATCGAGTGTATGACATACTGAATATCGACTGTATGACATACGGAATATCGACTGTATGACATACTAAATATCGACTGTATGACATATTGAATATCGTGTATGACATACTAAATATCGACTGTATGACATACTAAATATCAACTGTATGACATACTGAATATCGACTGTATTACATACTAAGTGTCATCTGTATGACATACCGAATAAAACTGACTAAAACTGAATTCAGACAGAGTTAACAGCGTGAAAGACAGTGTGAGTGGCAGTATGAAACAGGTGAGTTGAAGATGGTGTCTTCAGTCGTGACAGCGAACTCGACTGAAAACACTATCTTTGCATCGCTGAAACTCAATTTGGTTTGTGCTTATGATTTTTGCAAGAGTTTGTTATTCGAGACATCAGCCACCAGCAGATAGGTTTGAACCAGGGCCAGATGGCTGTTATAACAGCAATAGTGAAGCTAGATGCTCCGTTGGGTCAACTATATAACAACTCAATAGAAATAGACGATACAGGCAAATTTATAACCTTACTTTTCCTGTTCGTTAGTTTCTCATTTCAAACATTGCAGTTTTAAAAACCCCAACATAAGCGGCATAAAGCTTTCCTTGTATCACATCATCAATATTAGGCATGCTTTTATAAATTGATGTACACATTCTTTATTATTTTCATACAAAAATGTATGTAGGTTGCCGCACTAAATTAATCTGCTAGTATGCAAACAATTTAATTTTTGCACGAACATATACTACAACCTTATTTTGATGCCTACTACAAGACAGGCATAGACATTAATCATCCTCATTTGCATGATCACACAACTCTTACTCACTGATGTAAAAAAGCTCATTATAATTCTACTATATTTAATGTCTTGATGCATAAATTAATATTAACACCGTCGCATATACTCCGTATACAGCTTTACCAAAATTAATAGTGCTATACACAGTATCCACCAAGGCTATGCATAACAATGAATGTATTCACGCAGAGCATCTAGTTTATCTAAGGCGATGTAGCAATTATAGCAATGAATGACTGACACACAGTACACTCAAAGACTCCATAACAATGAATAGATTTGAATGGAGTCACTTATAGGGCTCTATATACGTGTATATGCAAGTATGAATGTATGTATTTAGATTGCACTACAAGGTTATATAAAAATGGTTTTATCAATAGGGCACACTAGGCTATGTAAGAATGAATGATTTCATACATAGCTCCCAATAACAACTTTCGTATAACCATATACAGTCAAACATGGATAACTCGAACTTCAAGGGACCGAGCAAAAGTGTTCGAATTATCAGAGCGTTCAAGTTATCAGAGCACTGTCACAAGTCCATATATTTACTTATTTATTAGTAGATACATGTACATATACAAACTATAATATAAATCAAAAGCACAAATAGCTTGTTTCAAATTAAATGCTTCTAATGTAAAGTTTAAAACGTTTTTATCAAAAAGTATAGAGATTTTTCTATCACTTGAGATTGGTTTGTTGTTTGAGGTGATGTTATTGCCAGGACGTTTTTCAGATTGACATTGGCAAAACTTGATCGTTGTTGAAATGCTCAAAAGAAAAGACATTTTTTTCTTTTGGGGTTTTACCCACGATCAATTTTGCCGTTTTTTCTTGAAGTTTATGCAGATTACCTTACTTTACCTGGGATTCGTTAAGAGCAACACTCCGAGGCAGTTCAATTAGAAGTTTTACAAGGTTTTACGGTACATTCAATATCACTCACGCTTTTTTAATAGATACTTATTGAATGTACACACGTATTCTGTGTTTAGGTCAAACGATGAATAGTTTTTTGTAGCTCAGACAACGTATACCTTTAATTACTACAATTTTTAAGACGTTTTAAACATTCAACATTCCGACGTTGATTCAACACGGAATCAACGTCGGAAAACTATTCATCACGGGCTAGCCGGGTCACGCACTCAAGGATTTTCGCCACGCACATACAAAACAACATGCGATTTTTGTTTTGTATGTGCGCGGCGAAAATCCTTGAGCGCGTGACCCGGCTAGCCCGTGCTATTCATCGTATCGCAGCATAAATCAAATTTCACCAAACTTTTAGAAAAGTCGTTGACAAAAATATTTTGCCGATGGTGGTAATAACGACGCTTATGAATTACGAAAAGATGAAGTTTACCTCTATGGCTTTGAATAAAGTGATTTTCTAAAGCGATAACAACCGTTTCGGTAGCCGTTGGGCAAAAAAACAGTTCGAATTAACAGTGCTGAGTTCGAGTTATCTATAGCAATTTATCATTACATGTACGTGGGAACGGACCAAAGGAAATGTTCGAATTAACCATGTGTTCGAGCTATCCGTGGACGAGTTATCCATGTTTGACTGTATATGGTTATACAAAAATCCATGGTTTTACATCCACAGTGCAGCCTAAGGCTATAATGACATGAGTAACTCTATAGATGGAGCAAGCTGAGCGCACACAGAAACACAGTAGACCTTACTTAAAGATGTGGTTGCGTCAAAAAGGTCGATTTAATAAAATTAAGACCAATAAAAGGCTAAAACATCAGCTACAATGTGATGTCATTTTTGTCTTTGTAGACCAATCCTGTCCAGAGATATATGCATTTGAATGAGGCCATCTTTTAAAAAGCTCTGATTCGAGCGGGTGCTTCATTAGTGATGTAACGAGTGATACATCTGAAAAGAGTCCACGAGCGATAAATATAAGATCTCTTCATTAGCCAATCATCAGCACGAAATTTTTATATAGGTCATATTGAGTATTATCGCTCGTAAAACGGGTTGTCTGTGATTTTGAAGATCCTGGTTATTAGGGATCGTACTCTATTACTAGTTAGTTATGCTCATTGACTAGTAGTAGATTCTACTAGCTACGTTAGCTACGATATTTCATTGACATCATTAATTTACTGAATTACTGCACCAACATGTTTTATTGACTTTATTGACGAACAAAGAATTGGAAATGCGAATGTGACTCAAAGTTTTCTGAGCCACCTGACGCTCAGAAAACTTTGAGTCACATCTTTCTCTGCAGCATAACGCTGTTGACGCCTGTCAGCTCTAACCATAACCGGTCTGCCCCAATCTTTAATCACCTGACATTAAAGATTGAGGCAGACAGGTTATGGTTCGAGCTGACAAGCGTCAACAGCGTTATGCTGCAGAGAAAGATAGGAGAATGGAGGTAAATTTATCTTTAACTACGAGTATCCTTTGCATATATTCTAAACTAACAGTAATAATTTTATTACTCATGAATACATCTACTAATAAGTGAAATTATAACTTTTTGTATCACGAATCATCGTTTCACAACTTTTTATCGCTTCATCTAGCTATATCATTTGCTTAAAATTTTCTTTGGCATTTTAGCCAGTAAATTAGATTTATGATTAGAATTTATGTTCATTTCTCACTTGTAGAAAGTGAGGAACGTCGATTGACCAATGCTAATCTTCAACTCTCAGAAAAAAACTTTAAATTGTTGGCTTTGCGTATTTATGCTTTTGTGAAACATTTATTCATTTTGAAAATTACACTAGCAATCTATCTAACTCTCAAATTTAAAGATTTCAGTAGATACGCGTTAGAACGACGTATATATGAATGACATTTGTTTTATTGTTACAGGATGTTCATGTGGTTCACTAGGGGAGCAGTCGTGTTTGCTGTGGTAGATTAATTTGTCCTATTATATGAGATGAAACTATGTGAATGGCCACAACTTGGATGAATGGTTTAATAAAAACTTTATGCTGCGACGAAAAATTTTTGGCTTGTAAAAATTATATAATAAAATAATATTGTTGAAGACAATGCAGAACATGATTTGCAGAACATATTGAATACATCATAGCCCTGTTGCCATCTGTGCTGACATCTTCTCTGATGGATGGATTTATGAAGTGTAATCCGAGTTGTATTGGCAGGTACTTTTGCATAGCTCGACTCAATTCCAACGGACTAAATATTATGTTCAAAAAATTTTATGCTTCACCCTACTAAGTGAAAACAGGTGAGTCCACAAACATTTGGTAATCTTTTGGCGGAATAGTTGGGTTAATCTATTTCAACGAAATTGACGTTGTTTTGCATTCACTATTTCGGCTAACTCATAAAACCATTCGTTTTGTACTTGAATTAACTAATCGAATGTGATCAGCAAATTTTTTCTACCAATTGATAATGATACTAGATGATAATGACTAGATAGCGTTGACTATACATGACTTTTTGGGATGCAGTTGGTTTCGTCATATATGCGAACATATTTTATTCTAGCCAACATGAACAAATGCAAAATAAAATTTATGCTAATAGAGCCGCGTAGGACTAGACTTTTATCGCAATAGCCGATGTGAATACGAGAGATAGAGACAGGTTGTATCACTCGTTATATCATTTTGGGCAAGTCTGGGCATGTTTTTTTGGCCTGAGCGTTTTTACCGCGATCAACTTTTTTCGATTTTAATCTTCAAATATCTTGACAATGAGATCGCCTAACACAACAAACAACAAACAACATATCAACTGATGGACAAAAAAATGCTTTCTTTTAAAATCAACTCAGATTTGACGCAACCACATCTTTAAACCTGCTAAGCAGTTGTCAGACTCCGAAGACACCCTCATTTTTATTACTGTTACTAGCTGACAAGTCAAACTGAGTCATTCCATCCGTCGCTTGCTGTTATCAGTAAAAGAATGGCAGAGACACGCCTACCTTGAAGTCATCCTCAGGAGCAAGAACAGGTTTCGTTATTAAATCTCCATAGTGAATACATTGGACATCGACATGTGCTGCCTGGCTGTGATCAGCCAACCATGTGATCTTCATTGTCTGTTTAAAGTCCTGCCAGCAAAAACAAAAAGTGAAACGAATAGCCAAAGTGGACACGCATGTTTTGAAAGCAAGTAAAAGCAAATCTGCACCGACGAACCTTGTTATCGAGGTTGAGTTTGGCTTGTAAATTTTTTATCTTCTGCGACGACGGATGAAGCTCAATGCCTGTTATGGTGATATTGCCCCAGTTGATGAAAGTTACCATCTCACCCAGCTTCAACTCGGCAGCATCAGCACCCTCTATGTAGACCTTGCTGGAGTAGTAGACTGTTTTCTCTCCGGCAGCTTCATTCTAGAGAATTATATATTCCAATATAGTTTATTATATATTTCAATATAGCTAATATAGATTATTATATATTCCAATACAGCCAATATAGTTTAGCATATATTTTAATATAGCCAATATAGTTTATTATACATTTCAATATAACCAATATAGCTAATTATATATTCCAATATAGCCGATATAGTTTATTATATATTCCAATATAGCCGATATAGCTAATTATATATTCCAATATAGCCGATATAGTTTATTATATACTCCAATATAGCTGATATAATTTATTATATATTCTAATATAGCCAATATAGTTTATCATGTACTCCAATATAGCCGATATAGTTTATTATATATTCTAATATAGCTAATATAGTTTATTATATATTTCAATATAACTGATATAGTTTATTACATATTCCAATATAGCCAATATAGTTTATTATATATTTCAATATAGCTGATATAGTTTATTACATATTGCAATATGGCCAATATAATTTATTATATGTTCTAATATAGCCAATATAGTTCAGGGCTAATAATGGTGATAGTAGGCAAATCAGACCTCTAACTTTTGCGGCTTGAAAAATTGCATTTATTCTTTGTACACTTACATCTAGCCCTAGTTCCTTCAACACTTACATAAAACCTCAGTTCATTAAATACCTACACATAGCCTTAGTCCATTAAACCTACATATAACCTTTATAACCGTTTATTAAACACTTACATCTAGCCTTAGTTTCTTGAACACTCACACCGAAAATACAATTAGCTAAGCACATACCCTGGGGTGTTTAGGTATCTTTGCTGAGCTCTCAGGTGTGCCGTCGATATATACTGGTACCATTTCCTCCTTGAGAATAGCAAAGTACCTTGGGACTACCGGGTCAATGACCTACATATTAAACGTGATGCAAATCAAGTAAGGCATATATATCATCTACCAGAGAGACGATCAACGATATTAATTCAGTCACATTGATGCTACAATATTGGTTTATCGTTCTTAATAGCAATGCACCTACTTGTAACAAACCGAAGATAAAAATATTACTGCTGTAACCTGGAACACTTGACTAAAGCGTCATCAACCAACCAATTAAAAGATCTTACATAGAGTGACTCACTCTTAAATTTTAAATGAGCCAGTGAATGACACGAAGTCACCTTACCATGAATGTTGGATATTGCGGCGACACATCTTAGCCTGTTTTAATGATATTGAAAGAGGCTTATTACTTTTTTCAAGAACTTGATATCCGCGCTTCCAATCACAATTACAAATGAAAAATGACCCAGAAGCATAGCAAACTGCCTTAGAGTTTATACATTAAAGGCGCCACCTTTTCCTCCCCGAGCAGTCCAGATAACAGCGAGATTGAAGTGCGGCTAAACCACACACGCAAAAAATCATAAGAGTATCATTCAAATAGACATAGAAACAGAAATCACAGAAAGATGCTATAATATTGAGTCTGCCCAAATTTCGCTCCTATTTCTGGAAAGAAGCTTATTTGTATAAGTGTGCTAAAATATCAAACCTTCCGATTGAACGACCAGATCTTATCCCACTCCATAGTAACGACAGAGCGAGAGCCACCCTGAGCGATTATAAACTGTTTCAGTCCTTCCACAGTCATGCCTCGGCGCAGAACTCCCCTCACCGTGGGAAATCTTGGGTCATCCCTGAAATACATCCAATTCCATTAGTTATAGCGAGCTACACCAAGTAGTAGTTGATAGGTATCCTACCCAGCTAGGCATATAGGTGGGCTATAACCAAGTCGTAGGCACATAGAGTACACTTTAATCTTATGTTGATAATAAAAATTCATGCTTTTTAGAAATGTTCATAAAAAGTTTTATATAAAACATAACTGAAAGCTCCATGGCTGAAATGGGCCTTTCAATGCCAAAAAAATGGCATGGTTTCAATAACAGTTTTGTATAGAATGTTTTAACATGTCAGAATTTAGAGTGGTACAAGATAACTGAAAAAAGTGAAATTTTTTGTAAGACAAACAAGGAAGTCACGGCGTCATATACTGTAAAACCTCTATTTGAACGTCATAGCGCTCTATTTTTCAACCCTTTTCTCATAGTTATGTCTTATTACAGGTGTCGTTCAAATAAAAGGCAGTGTTTAATTTTTAAATAGTTCGTTAAAATTTTGGCAAGATAAATTTAGCCATTTTACAAGTGAAGCAAATGTGCCTATATTTTGCACTCTCCTTTAGGCGAAGCAACATCGCATTGCTAAATAGTTAATATTAGCATCCATACATTATTTACCAGAATGTGTGTTCAGCTGTACGTGCACATGCGTGATAAGCACAAGTTTGAGCCTCAAAGTAGTTGTGCAGATGCCATAGTAATTGCTAAACCGTTTTGCATATACGTGGAAGTATCAAGATAGCCTTAAATAAGGAAATACTATTAGCCTGATACAGTGATTAATTATTTCTATGATATTGTTTTCAAAGTTTTAAAGAAAAAAAGGTAAAGCTTTGGGTTTAAAAAACAGACTTCGATACGAACAGCAATAACGAAAGAATTAATTGTTATTGATATAACTGAGTATTATTAGTATCATATGGTGGACCCTTTTCGATTGATCATTTGCTATTATGGGTTCATCAAAATAAAAAAAAGGTCAAAATGGCAGTCAAATAGAGGTGGCGTTCAATAGAAGGATGGCGGTCAAATAAAGGAGGCGGTCAAATAGAGGTGGTGTTCAAATAGAGGTGGTCTTCAAATAGAGGTTTTACGGTAATTGAATATCCAGCAAATAACTACTTGAAATCATTACGTCAGATGATCACAAAATGGTTATAAAGAAGTCAAAAATTTTTTTTAAAAACAAAATTGATTGTACATTCTAATAAAACAAGATGAGCAGGCTGATTGGTCACTAAGAAATGTTAAAGCCAACAAGACAAACCTAAACAGGCAAAGTTGATCGTGGTCTCATTTGGTACTTTGGTACTGCTGTAACCAGTGATCTGAAGTTCTGAACTGTCGTTAAATGTCATAAATGGAACAGCTGTAGATGGTCAATATAACATCCCAATGGATTCCGTGACTCCAATAGTATAGTTACATGACTCGAATAGTTACATCTCTTAGTTGTATGCTCAAAATACCGATCTTGCCTTAACTAATTTTAATTTTAAGAAACCACTTCTACACATCGAATAGCAAAAGAAGTGATAAAACAACAAAAAAACATGATCGAATTGCTGAACTAAATAAAACTGTCAAACTACTATCAGTCATGAATTGAATGCCAGCATGGACTGATTGCCAACCTGATGTTGCAAGAAATCAGATCCAGAAATAGCTCATAAAACAAGGAAACAAAACCAACCCATGTACATGAGCTCAACACTTGGTCTCCGATATCAGGCAAGCACTCAGTCAGCAACATTAATAGGCTACAGCATAGTTACATCTAGACTCAGTTCCTACAGGTACTTACCAGCCTGTCACATGGCCTTCGTTAACAAACCAGGTTAATTTTCTCTTGCTGAGGACCGTATGTTGAAGGTTGAGCCTACTGTATTCCCAGACATGCACAGGACGCAGCCGTAGTTTCTCAATGAACCAGTTATACTGATCATCTCTGTCATGATACTCTGTCGTACGGAGGGCGTGTGTAACACCCTCAACTGAGTCCACTATGGGGCAGGCAAAATCATAGGTGGGATAAACCCTGTAACGAGATCATAAAGCACCAGGGCTGTATAATAATAACCGGCGTAGCAGGGTTTCTACCTGCTTTCATAATGAGCATCAAGAGCTGTTTGTGGCTAACTAAATTTGATGGTATAGCAAGTTATTTGAAAGGTTTTCAAAAAATCATTTGACGATTGTCAGCAAAAACAGACAGGGAATATTTTGGTAATACCTGCTCCAAACAGTAAAACATCGCTACAGCTATAGACCAAACACAAACAGAATACTGTAAGTAAACCAGCAACAACATGTATGGATTGGGTGGGTATTTGACCAAGCCACCACCGGTGAAGTTGAAACACAAGCTAAGAAAAAATTTCTCATCGATAAAGTACAAGTCATAGCATAAAAAACCTACAGACTTATGGCAGAAGCAAAAGTTTCAATAACTGTGGCATTCACGGTTTGTCTAAATATCTCAGATCAGTGGTGTGTATGGAGGATGGAAAAATGTTGAGTTTTCTAATCATCAGACAATATGAACATCTCAAATTCATCATGCCTACACAAGGTTTCACAACAACCATAACAACATAAAAATCACAGAAATACAACAATCACATTGCAAAATAAGAATGACACAGTACATATAATATATGAACTCACTTGTACTTTGTACCGGTATGAGGATGGGGCTCTGGCTTGCACCTGTAAAGAGTTGGGTCTCTCATGCAGCCGTTATCACTTGCCATGTCTATCTTTGCTCTCACACAGCACGTCTGCCCATAGTCAGTCCCAGCCTTCATCTCCTCCCACTTAGAGAGATTTTTAGCTACATCTACATATAATCAAGAGCGATGAAAACCTCTGTACCAAGGTATTGCAATGCATTGCATAATATTATACGTGTAAGTATATGTTACTGCGCAGACTCTTGTAAACTTACTGCTATGTACGGAGAGAAGGCTGACAACCTAAAATGCAGTGAGATGTGATCCAATAGCCGTCAGTGGGAGTACATAAAGGTCAGACTAAACACATCAGCAAAATGCACAAACGACGCTTAGTGTAGACCTCTGAAGCTGGTGGCTACACACACTGACCAATGAATACATTGGCCAATGATAATTGGCTTCAGTTGGGTGAAAACCATGACTTCTTGCTGGATTTTACATTACAATTATTGAAATATCATAAGCATATTGATTATCTATGACGGATAATCAATAGTTTCTAATAGCCAATAACATTAGCGCAGCTATTCGCACTACTACAATTTGCTCAAGCAAATAATGAAAACTAGCTAAGTGAAAAAATGAATATGAACCAAACAAGAGAAATAATAGTTTTAATCAGTTAAAAGACTATCAAAAAGGTTTTACAGACAGTTCCAGTTTACGCCTGTGACCTTCACATATCTGTTACAAGTGAGACTACCTTGGTCCATATATCAATAATTGTTTGCGTAAAACACTACCAGTGTCAATAGAAAGCAAACTTTTAGCGAAATCAGCTTGTGGTGTGAATGAATAAAAAGGAATTGAGATTGTGCTCCATCAGCCAATCACGGATGCATCAGTTACTACTCCGCTAACATAGATCAAGATGTCCAGTGAGACGCATGCCGGCTATATAAACAATACATCTCGTCAGAGTCTAGCCATCCCTTACGAGAAATTTGAGGAGGTCACAGAGTAGGGTAAAGCAACGCCTACCATTGTCCCTGTTGCGAGAGTTGATTCTTTCACTTCGCTGCTGTTTCATTGTATCCCCATCAGTGTCATCGACAAAGGCGTGTCCCTCCTTGATGAGCCCTTCACACATACTGAGCATGAGCTCAAAGTGATCAGACGTATGAGAAAAAATGTCATAGGTAATGCCCAGCAGTTTCACATCTTCGAGAATGATCTACAAGTATGACCTAAACATTATATACTTATATTCCTACCAGCCTCACCTCCACACGTCATATGTACCAGCCTCACCTCCACACATCACATGTACCAGCCTCACCTCCACACGTCACATGTACCAGCCTCACCTCCACACGTCATATGTACCAGCCTCACCTCCACACGTCGTATGTACCAGCCTCACCTCCACACGTCACAAGTACCAGCCTCACCTCCACACGTCATATGTACCAGCTCACCTCCACACGTCATATGTACCAGCCTCACCTACACACATCATATGTACCAGCCTCACCACCACACCATAAATATGCACATAGTTATTACAGCTCATGATCCAAAACAGCCCACCGAACCGCCGGGGTGCTAGTATTCCATAGTAGTCTAGCATTAGTAACTTGGCCATCTTAATCCTACAGAAATTAAAGTCTTGAACAATTTTAAGAGCTGGCCATTCAGCTCAGCCAGTCAAACAAGTAAACCTTGATAGACAATGTTAAACTGTTACAGTCGATTAGCATGTAAAATTTTTTATGTTGATGTCACTATTGTTATGAGAATACATGGTATTTTGTATCATTCATTATATATATTACTTAATAAATCATCAATTATAATTGATGATTATAAATCATCAAAAACCAAGAGAAATAGTTTAATTACAGTACATAATTATTGTTTTAAAATAAACGCATTATATAAAAATATTTAAACTAAATAAATATAAAAACCTAGATTATATGTAAAAAATAAATTAATAATAGCATAATCAGTAAAAAAGGTTTTCATTGATACTATGCCAGACGTACATTACGATTTGGGTCTTTCTAAGGTAAAGCATAAATTACATGCAGTGTAAAAATAATCGGTGTAAGTTATCCCAGCTTACATTAGAAATAATTTAAATTAACTCACATTATGTACGTACATGTATTTTTGATTATTTTTATGTTTCAACTCTAATTTTTAGAAATTTTAACTTAAAACTGCATTATTTCAAAAGATTTTGGATGTTATACATTGGAAATTACTTTGCATATCAAGAAATTTTACATAATGTTTCAATAAATTAGTATGCAGAGATGATTGTTTGAGTTTAACCATGACACCTTAGTATCACTAGACCTAGCATGACACCCTAGTATCACTAGACCTAGCTTGACACCCTAGTATCACTAGACCTAGCTTGACACCCTAGTATCACTAGACCTAGCTTGACACCCTAGGATCACTAGAGTCTAGACCTAGCTTGACGCCCTAGTACAGGGGTCTCAAACACGCGGCCCGCAAAAGCATTTCATGCGGCGCGCGACCCATTTCTATTGTCGGTGTTTGAACTTTTGCAAAAGCGCCATCTTAACCAGGAGAAAATCTTACCTACTTATTTATTCGTAGTCTTTCCATTGATTTCCGTGTAGCGCTCAAAGCATACATCCGGTTTATTATCGCTCACTGTTGATTGCATTGTATAAATTTGATTTTACTATATTTTTTTAAAACAAGTGCCCATGTCTTCTGTTTCGAAAAAAAGAAAACTCGCAGATGAAAAGAGAGTTTTTCAAGTCAGATGGGAGGATTTATATTTTGTGACTGAAGTCAGCGATAAAATTCATTGTCTCGTTTTTCAGCAAACGATAGCGGTTCCGAAGGAGTTCAATGTGCGTCGACACTACGAAACAATGCACCGTGTGAAATATGACGCGTACACCGGCAAAGTCAGACAGGATAAAGTTATTCAACTTAAATCAGCATTATGCAAACAAAGAAGTTTCTTCACCAAAATTAACCAGTCCAACAAGGATTCTGTGAGAGTAAGTTTTGCATTAAGTGAGATGATAGCGAAGTCATCACGACCCTTTACAGAGGGTTCTTTTATAAAAGAATGTCTTTTAACTGCAAGTGACATTTTATGTCCGAATCAAAAGAAACTGTTTGAAGGCATAAGCTTGTCAGCCAATACAGTAGCCAGCAGGATTACAGATTTAGCAGCAAATGTGGAGATGCAATTAACTGAGACAGCTATGGACTTTGAAGCATTTTCAATTGCTCTCAACGAGAGCACAGATGCTTCAGATACTGCACAATGTGCTGTGTTTAACAGAGGTGTGGACCGCAATTTAAATGTGACAGAAGAATTCCTGGAACTATTACCATTGAAGGGTACTACAACCGGACGTGATTTATTTCAAGCCCTGGAAAAATGCATTGAGAAGTATAACTTGCCATGGGATAAACTTGTATCTTTGGCCACAAATGGTGCACCGTCAATGTGTCCTCAAAATGTAGGTGTTGTTGGATTGGTGAAAAACAAATTAAACAGCCTTGAAACAGCAGGAATCAATTTCACTAGTATACACTGCATTTTGCATCAAGAAGCCCTTTTTAGTAAAAGCCTACAGATGAAAGAGGTGATGGATGTAGCAGTTAAAACAGTCAACTATATACGTTCTCGGGGGCTGAATCACAGGCAGTTCACTTCATTTCTTGCAGATATGGAATCTGAGTATGGTGAACTTATTTATCACACTGAAGTAAGATGGCTAAGTCGTGGAAAAGTTTTGAGGCGTTTCTTTGCACTTAGACATGAAATCGCTTCATTCATGACAATGAAAAATAAGGCAGTTCCTTTACTGACTGATTCTACATTTCAATGCAACCTTGCTTTTCAAACTGATATTACGGATCACTTGAATACACTGAACATAAAGCTTCAAGGTAAACAACAGATTATTACACAGATGTGCGACAGTGTGAAATCCCTCAGAGTTAAACTACGTTTGTGGATGAAGCAACATGGTGAGGGCAATTTGGCCCATTTCTCAACTCTGAATTCCTTAGGCAAAATTGAGACCAAATGCTTGAAAGAATATGCAGATTTGATGTCCGAGTTACTTCAACAGTCTGATGTGCGTTTTGCAGACTTTAAGTTACTGGAGCCACAATTTCAACTTTTTTCGACGCCGTTTGCTGTAGAAATTGACGCTATTGCAGAGGAATTGCAAATGGAGTTGGTGGAACTTCAGTGTGATACTATCTTGAAGCAAAAATATGCAGAAGTAAGGATACCCGAATTCTACGTATTTCTTTCACGAGAAAGATTTCCAAGGTTACTCTCTGCTACTGCAAGGATTCTTGCAATGTTTGGCAGTACGTTTGCATGTGAACAATTTTTCTCATCCATGAAAGTTAACAAGTCTGTACTGAGGTCACAGCTCACTAATGAACATTTGCAAGCAACACTGAGATTGGTTTCTTCTCATAAAATCAAGCCTAATATTGATGCCCTTGTTGACGCAAAACGCTGCCAGGTCAGCAGTCAGTACAGAAAGTGACTGATACCTAAGTTAACCAAATACAGATACGCCAAATACCGTACTTAAATTGACTACATTACATTTGCAATAAATGGATTTTAGAAAGTTTGTAAAGCACTACGTTCTTATTATGTTGTCTTGTTTATTAACTTTTTATAATTTTAAACAATTTCTTGCTATGCGGCCCTTGAGGTACTTTAGAAGTCATCACTTGGCCCTCGGAGCAATTTGAGTTTGAGACCCCTGCCCTAGTATCACTAGACCTAGCTTGACACCCTAGTATCACTAGACCTAGCTTGACACCTTAGTATCACTAGACCTAGCTTGACACCCTAGTATCACTAGACCTAGCTTGACACCCTAGTATCACTAGACCTAGCTTGACACCTTAGTATCACTAGACCTAGCTTGACACCCTAGTATCACTAGACCTAGCTTGACACCCTAGTATCACTAGGCCTAGCTTGACACCCTACAAAGTTTACCTTCTCAAAGTCAGTCTTTTCCTTGGCAGGATTTGTGTCATCAAACCTCATTATTAGCTTGCCTCCATAATTGAGTTGGTAGTACTGATTGAGGAGGGCTGCTTTGGCATGCCCAATATGCAGATAGCCTGAGGCCTCAGGAGGAAACCTAACTACAACTTCTCCTTGCTTAGCTCCCTCCAATTCAATAAATTTTCCTTCATCTTTTTTCTAGATCAGATAAAGGAATGGTTGGAGTAGAATCTACTATGTGGACAGTAGAGATGCTACAAAGGTATTTGAATTATATATGCTATCATAAATAAACTCCAGTTCTAATTCCTATTATATGTGATACTGTATGTCAAATGATATCCTGCTTGTCGCTGCACAAAGATAAGTTTATATGAAACTCAAAGACCCTCACCTTTCCTTTAGCGGAGGCAGCCTTGTTAACAGCGGCTGGCTTCTTGGCTGACGCACTGGCTGGCTGTTTAGGCAATGCGGCAGACACTTTTTGAAATTCTGGCATGGCTGTGAGATGGCCCATATACCTCTTCACATTCACATACTTGTCAGAGTCTAGGAAGGACCCTATAGGACAGGTTGGAGTAATTAGTAATGCCTGATTAATCAGCTGACCCCTACTAATGAGCTGACTTTGACCTAACAAGGAGGTGATTTTCTCATTCTCACACAATGTGCAGTTACTAGACATATTTCACCCTGCTGGTTGAATAAGCGCTCTAATCTCTTAATGCCGTCTCCATGCTAAACAAAAGCACTTCAATGGACATAGTTTTTCTCCATTAACCCCTAAACAAACACTTCTTAGTTCGCTCGAGATAAATGGCTTAATTGGCATAACCTAGAATCCTTCATAAAACCTCCCTTCTTTGATAACTACTCCCAGTCTTACAAACCATATATACAGAGGAATTTCTACTTATGAAATAAATTTGTTCCGAGATCGACTTCATGCGTTAAAAGCATTTTATGATGAAGCAAATATGCGTGTAAAAATACATCACAAATCGTTTAATTTGTTTCATAATCTAAAAAGAAAATGATCACTCCTTACTAAATACTGAAGACACTTACACATGGCATCAAAAAACAAACGCGTTATGTATAACTATGTGAAAAAACTAAAGTAATAAAGTAATAGAGAAAGAGAGGTTTATATCGATACTAAGAGTAAGTGTATGCTGTGTATGCTGGTCAACCCGTAAACTAAAAGATAGCTAGAGTAATAAAGATGGACTGTATAAAATACCTATCTTAACTCTTTCGCTACTGCATTAAATTCTGACCTAATTCTGATTATTCCGCCCAAATTAATTCAAACGGATTTTCGAAAAACCGATATATCGTAGTATTTAAACAATATCTCGAGAATAAAAACATATATCGTTTTACTGTAAATTGCGCTTTATTCAAAAAAAAATTCTCTACAAGATAAGCATAAAATTGTTTAGTAAAATCACCCTCGCAGTTTTCTGATGATTCATTTGTGTTGAACTAACTCGGTGTGTCTCTTATTGCCAAGACGATAACGATCTGGTTTTGCTGTCTTGAAAAATTATTAGAAAAGGAATTGGTGAGCCAAAAATTTTTCTATTGGTTGCACATGATTGGCAACAAAGTTGTTTCATTGGAGACCAAATTTGGATTAGTCTAGCTAATGTGTGGTCTTCGTAATGAAAAGAAAAACCCTATTGATAAGCCGATACATTGTCTTACGGTCTGTACTTATATTACTGCAAAAGCCGATACATCGGCTTGCGGTAGCGAAAGATTGAATTTAAACTAGGTGATGTTTATACTAGTTTGGTTGAAATACATTTTATTATTTTATATTTGTTTAATTTTCATCCGCCTCTTCCCTTTAACCTTCTGTAATGCTTTAAGAAAATTCTAATGTAATTTGTTGGAAACAACTTCGGGTGCACAGTCAAATGTTTGTTTCAACTTTGCACCTAACATTGCAAAATGCTTTCATATTGTACGCAGGAGTTTGGCTGTATATTATCATATCAGACTTAGTAGAACCTGAACACTTGAGAGCCATAAAAATCTAATTTAATAAAACTATCATACAAAAACATACTAAAAACCTTGTAAAATCTCTCAGTACCTGCAATATAAACTTACCAATGATAACACAGCTACCTATTATAGGTAGCTGCTGTGTTATCAATGGTAAAATAGTTACTGTACAATTGCTAGTTATCGTACAAATATGATATCTGTACGATAACTACATGCAACACCTACTGAGACTGCCTTGCAGCCACCATCGTTGCAGACAGTGAAATAGCAGCCACACTTGGCTACTCGAACCACTTGCAATCAAAACCATATTATTTCAGAACTTTCAGCAGATAGAGAGCTTTCTGATAGGCTAAACAAGACCTCAATACTCCAGACTTACTCAAGCCTGCCCAAACAGCGAGGTCAGCAAGGGTTAGCGCCTCCCCGACGAGGTAGGTGCTAGTCGCTAGCGCCTTCTCTAGATATTCTACAGCAGCAACTTGCTCAGTATCACAGGCCAATTTAAGGCTGGCAAAATCTAACCAGTGATCCACCTGCAAACACAAGATTAGAACTCAATTCGCTAAATTTTATATCCATATTCAGCAGATATAAAAAAAACAGACCCGATACAAATACCTAACTGAAGCCTCAAGATTATACTACTGTCATGCTATGAAATAAAAGCACGAATGCTGGTGGTTAAAAAGGTCAATGTTAGACAACGTCAGACGTCCAGACAACGACAGACGTCCAGGAGACATTATATAGGATTAAGATAATTTTACATCTAGCATGTTGGTGATTGTTCAGAAGGTACAGAGCAGTTATGCATCCTTCATCTCTCCTGGTTTATTCTTTTAGAGATAAGCGTACTTCTTGCCTATCACAAAGTTACAAGAAACACAGTCACTAATAGAGTACATATAGTTTTGTGACTAAATATAAAAAACGGTAAAATAGCATTGAATGAGCAACTTTATTGGACAATTCAGGTCCAGTCAAACCTTGACTTGAAATTGCCTCAACCTAATGTTAAGTTTCAGCAAGGATTGGACTCACCGCTCCATGCAACTTCCAACGCATGACTTTCAATATTTCTCAAGACCCAAAAGTTGTACAAATGAAAGTAAGGACACTGGCAAAAATTAAATATAATTCATACAAAATAGAAAGATAAATACAGAGCTAAGAAAGCTATAGTATTTTAGGATTTATCTATAAGTTAAAGTGGTGCCGCCTATCTTTCCAACACTTGTGTTCAGGCCTAGCCAAAGTAAAGAAACAGTAAAAGTTTTTTTTAACTAATTGTTACTCTATTGATTTAGTTTTATAAGTAAATGAGTTGTTTTTACTTCTCATTTGCTACATAGTTTTACGTAATGTACCATAAACTCTAGCGTATGAGTCGAGGTCTAAAGTTTGGATTAAAAATCATGGTTTTGACATGTACCGGCTGTATAAGTTGACACACCTTCTCTGGCTCAAATCGCTCGGTTCGGCAATACGACACTTAATTAAACAAAAGAACGAGAGACGGCAGAGCTAATGAAGACAATAGGGCGCATAAAACAACACTTTACCGTTGTGCAGCCATGCCTAGCCAAAAGAAAAAAACTGCTATTTAACAGAAAAGCAATACCGCAAGACAGATTTCTGTCAGGAATCATGATTTGTGTAGAAGAAAAAGGATGGATGAACGATAGCGGATGTGTTAAGTGGACTACTGAAGTGTGGGGTTGTAGGCAGATAATACGAAAAAAAAATTTAAATTCTACAAAAACTCGTTGTCCTAGAAGAGAATCCTAGCGATGAGAATTTGAGTGGTGAAAAGTGGGACTTCGTGTTGGTCCATCTCATGTTAGATAAGATAACTTAGTATTTTACTATTTTATAAATAAATTCCTATACCGTATGTTATATCATGTAATTTTTATTTGCCATTAGGCTTTTTGGTATTGGAAGCAGGGTTCTCTCCTGTTGGGGAGGCCTACCCTAACCATTTTTTGCCTGGCCCATCGAGTCAACACTTAAGACTGAGAAGAACGCGAATGGCACGAATGCACTGTAAAGACGACTCTACTAGCGGTAGTGAGTCAGCTCTTGTAATTTTTCCATCACGTGAGAACTTGTCACGGAACATAGCCGTTAAGATTATTCTGCAGCGTTGCATTACAGCGGAGTAGATAAGCAGAGTTTCGGTCCACCAACCTGAAAGTCAAGAGTTTGAGACTCTATGAAACAACCTTTTATGAAGCATTTTAATTGCCATCTATATTGGTTTTTCTGTGTAACAATTACAAGATCAGATTTTTTATAATGTAGTAAATAGATAGATTTAACAATGTTATATAAATATTCATTGCACTGATTCGTGTTTGCTAGTTTGCAGCAAGAACTGGCTTTTTATTTTATATAAAATAAAAATTGAGTCATGAGCCTCTATTCATTGCAAGCCCAGTTTAGATAATAGCCTTGGGTTTACCAAAAAATATGCTATAAATCTGCAGATTTAGGACATAAAGAACAATAATAATCAATCAAATGTTGAAAAAAGTATACAAAAGCAAGTGACATATACAATCAATATTTATAACAATTGCAGAAACTAAAATAAAACCATTTAATAAATTGTTTAGCATCGTTAGCTTCTGTGCTGCCACTACAAGGTTCAGTCTTTCCATCCCTTTCACTCACTTCTTCTTTTTGGTTTCCAAGTTCATTTAAATTTGAACTTGATGCTATTACTCATCTGGGACATGAGTACAATATTAAATGACTAGGAAAATTATTACTATCGACATCTACATCTAGTGTTTTAGTAGACTGAATAGCAACAACAAAAGAGGCATCAATTTTTACAGTTCGCAACATTCAACTGATCATAACAATATATTTGACATCCAACTTAAATATGATAAGGAATTTTAGGGGTGGATAAATAGTATGAATAGAAAAGTAATTTTTCCCACAAATGGTAATACATTGAGCAGGTTTAAGCTATAACCATAAAGGCCAGATGTCGATTATTCGGGTAATATCTGAATAGTCTTGAAATTCAAATTCGTATTGTTAATGGTGAGGCTACATATAAACAGAACGCATGTTTTCTATAAAGAAAACATTGTGAGCTGTCCATTTGTCTATTTGCCATTTTCTTTATAGAAAACATGAGTATGTTTTCCATAAAGAAAACATTGACAAAAAAATATCTAGTCATAGTCTAAAAACTAAAAAGAAGTTGATCAACAAGCTAATACAACATAGATGTGACATGATTGCTTATTGAAGAAATACTGTAGGCCTATGCAGTAAAGGGCTCGCTTTATGGTTATTAGTCCCAATTTTTTCATCATTTTCTTGCCATCTATTTGCAAGTTCAAGTTTCCAGATGTGTGCTAAGCACACATCTGCACAAACACACTAATAATAGTACAGATGATATTATGTTAACATGAGCTGAAAATCAGTTGCTGTAATAAAAGTTTGTAAACTATTTAAAGGACTTTGGTAAGGTCTATATAATTACAATTTTTAGGGATTTGTATAGATGCCCAAAAGGACAACCCCAAATTTCTGCCACAGCCTCGAACTTTCCTCGCCTAGATCACAATACCTGAGGAGAACCCTGATTAGAATGAACTAAATGTAACAAAGTGTTTTCTTATAGGAATGCTTGCTCCAATATATACCATGGTTTCGGCATAGAAAGCAAATCTAAGAATGAATGGACTTTGTGTAAAGGTCTGACTGTGTATCATCAATCCAGGCATTGCTGTGAAGAAACCGTCAGCCTGTATTGCCAACCCTTAAGGAAGGGTTGGCAATACAAACCTTGAAGGGTTGCCAAACCTTGAAGGGCTCAACCTTAGTAAACCTATGACCACGTGTACCACTGTTGATACTATCTAAGAGTTGAGTAGTGAAGCATTGAAGGATATTTTAGCTTAGCAGAATTGAATGTTTTATAATCGGGGAAGAGTCTGGCCACATCAAAGTTATTGATATGAAGTATTTTTGTATTGGATATCTACATACATTATTATTGGCCGTTGTTCGCCCGTCTATTCGTTTTTTTGCGTCACAAAGTGCAGAGAATAAATATTGGCACAATTACTATGAGGTTTTGGAAGGTGGCTGATTAGCACAGGAGGTTAGAGCGTCAGTCTAGTAAGCTGAATGTCATGAGGTCGAGGCACATATCGGCCAACATTTTGGCCGTCTCAATTACGAAAGATTTTGAACATGCCTGAAAGTTGGCACATGTAAAACAACTAATATTGTAACACCAAAAGAAAAGGCTTTGACACCCATACTGCACTTTGTCATTTCTGACAATTTCACAAGTCACCTTTTGTTAGCAAATCAGAGTCAGCAGCGAATCAGAATCAACGAGTCAGACGACTCTCAAATAAAAATAATTTCAGATAGAGGGAATTACAATGGAAATTATAATTTGTCTAAGGAAGACCACTCATCAACAAATCAAATTCACATAAATTCTTTTTCATTCGTCAATTACGAAGGCTTATGAATGAAGGATGTGGTAGTTATCATCCAGCATTTGAAGATGATCAGAATAGCAAACATTATTGTGCCCTCTCCATAGAATTACATATCTAGTATAATTACCACAAGTTTTCAAGTTAAAAATAGGCTAAGCATGGGACTCACCTCAGTAGCTGACAGGTCATCCGTCCCATAGAGCTTTCGGCTAGGGTGAATTCTCAAGAGATAGCGAGCTATACATCCATCGCTAGTGAAGAAATCATTACTAAAAAAACCGTTCAAAAAGTCAATCGGTGATGTATTGGTGATGTAGGCCAATTTCATCTCGCCTCCACGAGATAAGTCAATTTATGGCAATGATGAAACATTCTGAAAATTGTAATAATGTCAAATACCAAAACCTTTATGCCTACAAAGCCTTTCATGAAGCTGCATAAGAAATACTTGCAGCTGTTCAATGACTCTGATAAGAAGAATGACAAGCTGTACAAATTAGAGAGGCTAGCATAAACCAATCCATAATTTACAGTCTATTGCACGAGCTTACCCGACACCAAGCTTCGTCTCGGAACCCCAGCTGATGTTGAGGTTGCAGCCAAGAAACTCAGCGGTAAGGAGGGAAACTGCAAACACCGACTGAACTCTTACGATAGACACACTAACAGGTCTACAAAAGGACTAGGCATCCCATTGGCCCAGACAGAAGAAAGCTCTACATCCTTTACACCAGATTCAGTATGTAATCAAAAACTATTGGACATATACAAACTTACAGTAGTCAGTCAAATGAGTGAAGGTTGTAAACGAGATGGCAGCGAGGAGCTGCTGATCAATCATAACCACATATATGCGACACACGTTTAAGGGAAAAGCTGTAATAAAGATTCTTTTTCAAGTCATGAGTTTACATCAGCTTGTTTACAACTAGCCCTTGAGGTAAACAACAAACATATGGCAAATGTATAGCTATAGCGCATTCTACAAGTTGGCTAACCTGCAGGAGGTAAAGCTGAACTACACTCAATCTCCATTGTGCCCATACTCTTGCTTCTTAATCTAAAAGTAATTACATTTTGAAGCTGATGCGCTCTCTATTTATCACAGATGAGCAAGCCCATTGTTTGGGACATCAACCAATAGTCTTAACACTTCTTATGGAAGGAAATGATGAAAGAAAAAGCTGATGCAATGCTAGAGTAGAATGGTGTTGTAGAATAGAAACTTTCATCATCACAAATAGGACATACAGCTTTATCTAAAGAAAAATGCCACAAATCTGGACATTATGACGCAAGTGTTGTAATGGTAGCATACAAACAAAAAGTGAGCATACAAAATCCTCAGCGTACAGTAGGATGGATAAATAGTTGTATTAAAACTGACTAGCTTTACTTGCAAGGGGCATGTTTTCATATCGACATTTCATATAATGCATAGCAATTGCTTTTACTGAGTACTCAATCCAAGCAATAAAAGTACAGCCTTCGTTGCATACATAGAGAAAAATACATGGCCAACACTTAGCATACATTGAATATAGCATGCAAAATAATGCAAGAGAGCCAAACTAAAAAATCAATAAACATTTAATATTTTTGTGATAACAAACTAATGCTTTTGACATGAGAACACAAATGCTTGAGGCAAGCATAATTCAAGGTAATTGATAGTTTATATGACCTCAAATAATTTTTAACAAAAGGCTTGTACTTGAAATAGCCATATTTTCATATTCTAAGCAGAGCAGTTACAAAGTTATGCTTATTATATGTTGGAATTTCACTAAGCACTTGATCCAAAATAAATAGTAGGATATGGTGTAGTTCATGTAATTCAGACTTATAGAACCAATAAGTTGAAACCATGTTTTTTTTCTCAAGTTGGTTTGTGATCAACTACTGTGAGCTGGCCATTTGCCTTAGGCTTGCCTTTGGGTTAAAGTAATATTTTTAACAAGCTTATATAATTCAAACTGGCCTGTGTTCATTCCCTCGGATATATAGATATTAGCACAGTTTATACTTCTTTATAACCTACTTGCCATTTGAGTAACATATAGATGACTGTCTACCGTTACTACTTGTGACAGATCTTAAGCTAGAATAGAATAGAAGTTTTTGCATCGCAGAGCAAGCTTAATAAAAAGTGTTTTTGTTTTCTTGTAAACTTTGAAGTCCTTTTTCACACTGGTTAGGCATGTTTCTTGTTTTCACAATTCCAGGATAATGCCAATAGACATCATTCTTTTATCTGAATTACATTTAAATTTGAACTTGATGCTATTACTCATCTGGGACATGAGTACAATATTAAATGACTCGGAAAATTATTATTATTATTGACATCTACATCTAATGTTTTAGTAGACTGAATAGCAACAACAAAAGAGGCATCAATTTGTACAGTTCACATCATTCAACTGATCATAACAATATATTTGACATCCAACTTAAATATGATAAGGAATTTTAGGGGTGGATAAATAGTATGAATAGAAAAGTAATTTTTCCCACAAATAGTAATACATTGAGCAGGTTTAAGCTATGACCATAAAGGCCAGATGTCGATTATTCGGGTAATATCTGAACAGTCTTGAAATTCAAATTCGTATTGTTAATGGTGAGGCTACAGATAAACAGAACATTGTGAGCTGTTCATTTGCCATTTTTTTTATAGAAAACATGAGTATGTTTTCCATAAAGAAAACATTACTCTTTGTCTTATTCTTGTCTTTGTTCTTTATGGAAAACATTATCTTTGTCAATGTTTTCCATAAAGCATTGACAAGAGAGGTTCGCTTTATGGTTATTAGTTATTCCAATTTTTTCATACTTCGTAAAAATTACATCAAACATCTTTGACATAACTGAGTCTCTTTGATCAGACTACATTCTTGTTTATTTAATACTAGCTGCATTACCCGTCTACAGGAGCAGATTCACGGGCAGCATAAGATTTATTGAGAGTTGTTTTTCATACGGTAAAACAACTCCAAATATGCAGTTACATCTCCCTCTCTCCATCTCTCCCTCTTTCCCCTCTCTCCCTCTCTCTCCCTCTTCCTCCCCTCTTTCTCTCCCTCTCTCTCCCTCTCTCTCTCCCCCCTCTCCTCCTCGCTCTCCCTCTCTCTCCCTCTCTCTCCCTCCCTCTCTCTCCCTCTCCCCCTCTCCCTCTCTCCCTCCCTCTTCCCCCTCTCTCCGTCTCTCCCTCTCTCTCTCTCTCTCTCCCTCTTTCCGTCTCTCCCTCTCTCTCTCCCACTCTCTCCTCCTCGATCTCCCCTTCTCTCTCTCCCTCTCTCTCCCCCCCCCCCTCTCCTCCTCGCTCTCCCTTTCTCTCTCTCTCCCTTAGTTCAACGCAACACTTGCGGATAGACAACATTTTTGGTTTTTCTGTCGGGCGTATGAAGAAACAGTTTTCGGCGTGTGCCTACTTTTGAGCAGGCTACGTATAGCTAGTCATGGCTGATGCAGGGTGACAGTAAGTCGATAGCAGCTGCTCTCTTTCTTTTCACAATAGCGTATCGCAACTCTCGGAGTACTCGTGAAAGTTCTGTAATAGTAAGTTACAGTAGGCCTACTCGAAGCTGGAAAAAATTAGTAACTCGGCTGCTGAAGGAAATGAACATGACCCACTATCACAAAAAGCGGCAAATCCAACGTTATTAAGTAGTGGAGATGTGGCAATTCATAGACAATACAACATCGTATAAGAAACACTTACCTTTTTGATGTGGAAATTTAGTAGGTGAGAAATGTGTTTTTCCAGTGGTTCCAAGAAACAAACGTTTACATGACCTTCTCGGTACACGTTGGCAGTAAATATTAATTGCATGTAAATAACTACTCGTTAATTTATTTTATTTAACGAATAGTACATTTGTATAGCTGTATAGACACCTTTGTATAGGCCGCAGAACTCAGGAAAGGTGCTTTTTAACATGGCAGAAATTTTGCCGTTTAAAAAGCGTGCTAACCGGGGATTTCGTTAATGCGCCAGAGCGGTGAAAGAAAAACAACAGAATCGCCACACCTTTATATAAGCCGTTTGGCTCAAATCGTCAGAGAAAAGTAGCGGCTAATAGTCCATATTACGAAATTACGATATTACGATAATTAGTACTCATATTAATTCGGTTGGCTTCATTCGACCGAATGGAAAAAGAAAGACCGCTCTATAATTTATTTACCGTTACTACACATATTAATTCAGTTCGCTTCGTACGACCGAAATTCGTACGACGATTATACTGCTCATATTTGGGAGTTATCAGTGACTCAATATATCGAGAAGACAACTCATACTATTAGCATGTCAGTATTTATCGTCCATCCCTACGATGAATAGCAGGTTACGTATTATAATAGAGGCGTGTACTAACCGGAGATTCCCGTTAATGCGCCCTAGCGGTGAAAAAAACCACAAAATAGACACGCCCTTATATAAAAGTAGCGGCTAATAGTCCGAAATGTACGGTACTCTATAAAGCGGACAGACAGATAGACAGATAGACAGATACACAGATAGATAGACAACGATTGCCGTTTATATAGTAGATTTATGTATTAATATAGGTATGCATGTATAATCTGAAAAAGAAAACTAAGACACTTTTACAATATCCAACCCAATTTCTAAAATCTGCTACCGACGTATGGCAATCAGTTTCATAGAATGGTCCTTAACCCATTCAGGCCTGTTCCCGGTTACTACGGGAAGAGTTGTGTTCTCCAGGGCCCGTTCTCGGATTCTACGAGTTAAATTTTGATTCACTCTACTGCTTAGCTGTTTAGGTACATCGGTTTTATTCATTCACCAAACGAAGTTTAAGAGCCTGGGCATCATTTTGATACCAAATATGTGATTGGACAAGAGAGTTTTAAGTAACAAATTACGTGATAGATATCAACTGTTTTGAAAATTTGTTGATCGCCATTTTGAAAAAGGTTTATCCGAACGATGGCAAAATGTTTAAGTGAATTAGATGTGGTAATCAGCTCAGCGGAAGAAAATAGCAACGAAAGTAATGTTCAAGAAGAAAATGAGAACTTTCTGATGGAAGAAGGTAAGTTTTACGTGGCTATTTATGGAATTTTACCAAAAAAAAAACGATAAAAAGCCGAAATTTTTCTTGTGAATTTCAAACAAACTTTATTCTAACAGTGTAAGATATGGATTTTTTCATGATACACATGATTATAACATTTTCAATCCAATAAAATTTAGATTTTTTTGCAGCATGAACTCATCACTCTATTACCCCATAATAAATAATAATTTTATAGTTGTTTTGTAGAACTACAAGATAATAAAAATTTCTTATTTCATTTATATCCAATTGTTCAACCCACAGTTAGTTAAGCATATAGTTCTCAACATCTACTATAAACTAGCCCCAACCACTAGGCTCTAATATTGGTTGATAGGGGACACTTACCACAGTAATCATCTTCATGACTTTCTGTGTTTATATCTACAGGATCAAAAAATATTTGCAATTTGTATTACCAATTGTTAGCTGCAGTAGACTGCTTATTTTTCAATTTTTATCAGGTATTTACCCTGAAAAGCTACTAGAGCACAATTTTTTGCTTACTACCGATCATATCTGCTACATGTAGGTGAAGACAGTCAAGGGCTTGTGAGTGATGATGCCATTGATGATGTCCCATCATTTACCTAGTTGCACTTCATAGCTCCGGAACTACTATGTTGAAAGCAGTAAATTTTATATTATCTGAAAGCCAAGAAAATACTGCATCAACTAACTTATAATGGGAGCAATATGCATGTGTAGTTGGCATCAAATAACTCTCACTGTGTCACCATTTTTTTATGAACACACCCATATTATACATGTATATATTGTTTCGTTTTCATGCATATTCATTTTTACTGTATTTTTACAATATATTTTACTGTATTTTTACACATATTTTTTTGCTGGTGATTGTTTGTTAGCTGGTAACTTAAGTATCTTTTTTTATGCATAATATATTCATAATAACCTCTGCTATACATTTCAATATAAATTAACAAATTGTTTGATTATATAATTGATCAAACTGTCAGTGACGTAGTGTTGGTTAGAAGCTCGTAACACCTGTTCTATTGCTTGGAATTGAGAAATCTTTTTTTTTATTTGCTACTGATAAAGTTTGCTATCAATCTAACATAGGTCCAACTATGTCAGTACCAAATAACAAAAAACTGCTTGTGAGCTGCTATGAAACATAAAAAATAATTTTGATCAAAAAAAGTTCACGGAAGTTTTAGAAATTGTGGTTAGTAGAATTTGTAAAAGTGCACAGACATTTATATCAAATTGTAGCCTGAAATGTCTTCGTTAAGCTGCAAAAAAACAAATCAAGATTATTTTAAAAAGAACTCTAGTTATACTCAATTTCGTGTAGCTCTATTTTAATTGTAAGGCTACTGAAAAATTAATTAGGCTGGTGGGGCAGTCAACCAATAACTAATTAGTCCTGAATGGGTTATATCTATATCTCTTTAGAGCCGAACTTTTAAGCCAAAAAAGATTAAGTAGAACTGCCAGATCTAATCACACCTTGAAAAAAGGGTCTGGTCGGCTTACAACAGAACATCCCTGATTAACCCCACATTGTCAATGTTTTGAACAAACAATTTAGTCTGCATTATTAAAAATATTTGGCAATGAGTGCAGTAAGAATTGCAATAAAAATGTTTCTAAGAGGATACTAGCGGACTGCAGTAGACACCGTGATTCAAATGCATTGAATAAAATAGACAGCTTCCGTAATAAACAGACAACAGCGTGAATCAATCAGAAACAGTGTATAAATCTTATGAAAAATCTTGATGGCAAGAAGATATCTTCAATAAAAAGATAGGGTTGAAAACTTACTAATAAACAAAAACTGATGCAAGGCCAAGGAAAGGAGCAACGCGATCCTTCGTTTACGCGACACTTTTTATAGGGGTGAAGTATAAAGATGTAGGTAGTCTTTTTTCCGAACTTTGTAGGTAGATGAATTTGTGTGTACGAGACTTAACCACGCACCGGAAGTAGGACCGATTGATGAGATTTGCCGAAGTTCATTGGCCTAATATAGTCTCTTAGTAACGAGCAGCATGGCTGCTGATGTAAAAGTAACATTAGGGTTTTGGCGTTTGCGTGTACTTTTTAGTAACTATAACTTATTGGCAGCACGTTTTATATTTATTTGGCTGATAAGCAACATTATTTGTTAAAAAAGACTTAGATGCTGCTGTACAAACCGCTTTACATTCGATAACAGAGGTGTTGAGCATGTTTGAATGGCTAATATAGTCACTCGTATATTTACTTGCGAGTCTACAATACATATTCGTTATAAAATGGTTTTCTACTTCTCGAAATGTGTTTTGTAACGCAAATAAAACTAGTACAGATCATGTAAAACTCAATTAATGATTATTAGTGATACATAATGATATATTAATACATTAGTGATTGCTCAATAAAATGTGTTATGTATTGTAGTTGTACTTAACTAAGGCTGCTGGATTGATTATAAAACATAACCTAGTTGTGCTACCTTAGGCATGCTTTCATCTTTTGATCGACAAGAAAACTATTAAAACTATTATATGTTAGTAGAACAAAACTTGGTTTTTTAATGCTAGCTAATCTGAGCAACTTTATGCGAATAGACTGAATATCTAGTGTGATAAGATGAAATTTATAGTTTATTAGTTTCTAAAAAAATCATTGATAGTCTAATTGTTACTACAGCTTGAAATAAATTTGTTATCAAAGCTAACCAAAGTGTAGTAGTAGTCACTTATGTTTTCTATAGAGAATAAGAGAGCTTTTTATCATCTAGTGGATAGAATAAGTAGAGGTTATTTTTAGGTATCCTAGAGTTATTTATTAAACTAAGAGTGTTTTTACCATTGTCTATTGTAGAATTTCGGAGCACTAAATAATACGTTTAACTCTGTATCTTTTTATACTCTTGTTTAAATAGAGCTTAGTATAGTTATCATCAAAGAAACAAATAGTAAATTTTCTTGTTAGACTAGATATTGAAAGGATGTGACAGTTTTTCCTTTTAAGTAATTGTGTTAAAAAGTGCCAGTAAGTAAGTGGAGTTCAGATACCATAGTACTTAAAAGAGTTGTTTTTTTTTGCAATATGAATTGCCTTGTAATAGCTAGTTTGGGCTTTATTTACTGAACTCACTTTTACATGCTGGAAAATTTGTTTTAATTTACATCCTATAACAAGTGTTTATTTGCTTTGTCATATAAGCGCCGAGTTTAGTGGCTCCAATGTAGACTTTATGTGTGTACAGTATGGTATCAGATGTGGTTTTAAAAAGAATGGAACCAAACTTTTTTTATATTTAATTGTAATGGGCTATAGGGTTGAATTAAAGTTAGATTGATACACTTTTTAAGCATTTTTTCTTTTAACCATTTTTGATTTCTTTACAGCTGTCATATTATGATGGACCCCAACTGCTTTATTATTGTAAAATGATGGAGAATCTAACAACGCATCTATAACAAGTAGCTATTTACATAAAAATAATTGACTATTTCCTAATGCTCAAGAGCGCTCAACTTTTTTTGTCGTAATATAACTCTTTGAGATCAAAACTCAGGCATAAATATTTATAAAACTTATTAAAATTATTTTGGCAGTTTTTTGTAATGTAAGCCGCTTTTTCTACATCTGGAGTGAAATAATTTAGATTGTAAACCTTAACGTTTGATTAAGGTAACAACAATGTCGCATTCACGAGGAAACACCAACTTAGGAGCTGACCAATTTGTTAGCGCAAGAAGAACAGAGTCCATAGATGCAGCTGCAATAACCAAGCTCATTGGATCTACTACTGAACAAGTCTTTGGCCGAGTCAACGTTGTTAATCTTATGTAAGGCTAATTTAACATCAAGTAACAATGGTTATTTAACACAGGTTTGTTAACGTTAGGATTTTGACATAGAAAAACATTATTAATATTCTCTTGATTAATTACTTTACACTTGCTTTAAGTTCAAATGAAAGAGAAATATGTGAAATCCATTTCTATTAAGTAGTTATGGCAGATGAATTTTTATCAACCAAACTGAGCTCTCGATTATGACTTCTGTTACATACTAGTTATTTGCTTTCTTTAATTAATGGCTATGTTGCTCTATGCTACATGCAAATGCACTAGTTTTAGTGATTGTTGCTCGGCTTCACCAAAAGTTTCATTTCACTCGCACCAGCCAACATATGTTAAAAAAACGTTAACAAAAGATTCAAAGCGTTGTCTTCTTGCAGTGAAAGGTCAAATTTGGCTGTCACTCTTGTAAACCAAGATGAAGAGCTCATGGGGCAGGCATGCTTCCTTGACTACCCAAACACTACTGAAATGAACATTGATAATTGGGAGGAAGTCTTGCCAACACGCTATAAAAAAACAGAACTTTGTGGGAGCCTCAATTCTCTCTTCCTTCACCTATTCGTTGCAAGGTAACAATATCTAGTGTATAGTAAGGTATCTAGTGTATAGTAAGGTACATGTATCTAGTATATAGTAAGGTATCCATTATATAGTAAGGTATCTAGTGTATAGTAAAGTGTCTAGTATATAGTAAAGTATCTAGTGTATAGTAAGGTATCTAGTGTATAGTAAGGTATCTAGTATATAGTAAGGTATCTAGTGTATAGTAAGGTATCTAGTATATAGTAAGGTATCCAGTATATAGTAAGGTATTTAGTGTATAGTAAGGTATCTAGTGTATCATAAGATATCTAGTATATAGTACGGTAGCATCTATTTTATAGCGCGTTATGATATCAAACTAACTGCCAAAAAATCTTTATCTGTCACTATTTCTGTACTACTTTATTTTCTGTAAATCCAAGGAATGTAGCTCCTATTTGCTATGTTGAAACTCTCATTTACCACCATGTTGCATTCATATGTATTGTCACACAGCCCTCTTATACTTACCCTTTTTGTGATTGTGTAGAAGTGAATACTCACATGGTGCAGCTAAGGAAATTATGACAACGGTGTTCACAGCAGTCCCAGATGTTCACTATATCTACCTGATTGTACCCAAAACTGCTTATCCAGGTGAGTTTGCTTGATAGATTCTTCAGTTTTTACTCTGTATCTTTTTATACGTAAGTTGAATTTAGTTAATAAGTATTAGTGAACTGTACAATGATATTGACAGCAACGACAGCATCATTTGTCAAATATTTTAATTGTAAAAGAACTACATTTGTATTAATGGTTGCAGAGCTTATCAATACCTGTCAACATTTTGATGCAACAATGCTCTGATATTTACTAATTATTTGCACAGACGAGTGAGCCTTATATAACTTATACCAGAATGCAGTTAAGATTACTATCTGAATTCTTTATATGAATGATTCACCGCCTCAGGTTGGAATATACCGTTATTAATTATATGAAAAATATTTTATTTCTGATTATCTTGTCAGTGTTTGATTACTATACAGATTCTCCTTTCTATCGGAATCAAACGCAAGCACTTACGTTTGTTAAGTTTTAAATCAATTTTACTTCATTAATAATTTCGTCTGAATAGGTTTCGCCTGATTTTCTATTATTAGTTTTTATCTGACCGATTTTTGGTACAATGAAGAGTTAGTAGAGAAATAATGCTTATTGCAGTTTAGCCTAACTTAATAGGGTTTAGCCTAACTTAATAGGGTTTAGTCTAACTTAATAGGGTTTAGCCTAACTTAATAGGGTTTAGCCTAACTTAAAAGGGTTTAGCCTAACTTAATAGGGTTTAGTTTAACTTAATAAGGTTTAGCCTAACTTAAAAGGGTTTAGCTTAACTTAATAGGGTTTAGTTTAACTTAATAGGGTTTAGTCTAACTTAATAGGGTTTAGCCTAACTTAAAAGGGTTTAGCCTAACTTAATAGGGTTTAGTTTAACTTAATAGGGTTTAGCCTAACTTAAAAGGGTTTAGCCTAACTTAATAGGGTTTAGTTTAACTTAATAGGGTTTAGCCTAACTTAAAAGGGTTTAGCCTAACTTAATAGGGTTTAGTTTAACTTAATAGGGTTTAGTCTAACTTAATAGGGTTTAGCCTAACTTAATAGGGTTTAGTTTAACTTAATAGAGTTTAGCCTAACTTAATAGGGTTTAGCCTAACTTAATAGGGTTTAGCCTAACTTAATAGGGTTTAGCCTAACTTAATAGGGTTTAGCCTAACTTAAAAGGGTTTAGCCTAACCTAATAGGGTTTAGTTTAACTTAATAGGGTTTAGTCTAACTTAATAGGGTTTAGCCTAACTTAATAGGGTTTAGTTTAACTTAATAGGGTTTAGTCTAACTTAATAGGGTTTAGCCTAACTTAAAAGGGTTTAGCCTAACTTAATAGGGTTTAGTTTAACTTAATAGGGTTTAGCCTAACTTAAAAGGGTTTAGCCTAACTTAATAGGGTTTAGTTTAACTTAATAGGGTTTAGCCTAGCTTAAAAGGGTTTAGCCTAACTTAATAGGGTTTAGCCTAACTTAATAGGGTTTAGTCTAACTTAATAGGGTTTAGCCTAACTTAATAGGGTTTAGCCTAACTTAAAAGGGTTTAGCCTAACTTAATAGGGTTTAGTTTAACTTAATAAGGTTTAGCCTAACTTAAAAGGGTTTAGCTTAACTTAATAGGGTTTAGTTTAACTTAATAGGGTTTAGTCTAACTTAATAGGGTTTAGCCTAACTTAAAAGGGTTTAGCCTAACTTAATAGGGTTTAGTTTAACTTAATAGGGTTTAGCCTAACTTAAAAGGGTTTAGCCTAACTTAATAGGGTTTAGTTTAACTTAATAGGGTTTAGCCTAACTTAATAGGGTTTAGTTTAACTTAATAGGGTTTAGTCTAACTTAATAGGGTTTAGCCTAACTTAATAGGGTTTAGTTTAACTTAATAGAGTTTAGCCTAACTTAATAGGGTTTAGCCTAACTTAATAGGGTTTAGCCTAACTTAATAGGGTTTAGCCTAACTTAATAGGGTTTAGCCTAACTTAAAAGGGTTTAGCCTAACTTAATAGGGTTTAGTTTAACTTAATAGGGTTTAGTCTAACTTAATAGGGTTTAGTTTAACTTAATAGAGTTTAGCCTAACTTAATAGGGTTTAGCCTAACTTAATAGGGTTTAGCCTAACTTAATAGGGTTTAGCCTAACTTAATAGGGTTTAGCCTAACTTAAAAGGGTTTAGCCTAACTTAATAGGGTTTAGCCTAACTTAATAGGGTTTAGCCTAACTTAATAGGGTTTAGCCTAACTTAATAGGGTTTAGCCTAACTTAATAGGGTTTAACTGAAGTTAATGAGAATCCACTGAGTTATGTTGATATTTTTAGCGGAATCTATTTGATTCTTAACTTTCTGTTGACCATATTTGTAAATATGCTATTTTTCTGTACTTTTTTGCATATTGTATAGTCTTCGTCAAAACCAGTTGGTACTTTTTGTTTTAACCTGACTGTCTTATGATCTAATTGCAAATACTATAGCAGGTTGTTTGGTCCACTTCTTGCATTATAACCTGAATCGAGATATTAACTGTAGCTCAGTCTAGACATTAGTAAAAGTTACAGTGCCTGAAGCTGACATGTTACTCGTCGGTAGTAGCCTTTTACCAATCATTTTTACATCTAAACACGGTCACTAGTCTGTTGAAATTATTCTTGTTGCCCACACATTTTATAGTACACGTTATATGTCTTCTCAGCTTTTATATGAGTTATCCTCTCTTTTAGTATAACCTCTACAAAAAATAAGACAGTCCATACCTTCATGCGATTACATTCTTTCATTTCAGCATTTGAAGAAGGTAGTGTATGACTGCGCATGTTTGTGTTCTTGAATACCTTCAGCTACTAGACAATATAGCCTTGTTTCATATGCGATTGTTGACAGTTTCTGAAACACTTTTAGGAATTTTAAATTTTAAAGTCATGTATGTTGAATTATTGAGAAACTTAAGATGAATTGTTGACAGTTTTAAAATTGTTATCCATTCCGATTGCGTTAGAAAAAGTTGCTAAACTTTTATCAAAAATATTTTATGCAATGCTCTAATGATATTTACATGTATCTATCAGAAAATAAACCTGATAGATTTTTGCTCTTGATTAATAAATCTGACACGCTCAGACAGGTGTGTGCAAGTTCCATCCCAACCTCTCAGTCATCATCACAAGCTTTCAGATGGTTGTTTTAAACGTGTTGCGGTGCACACGGTGTTGGTTTATTGATGACGAAGAGTGACCAGCTTGTGACATAACATTACATTTCATTACTAATACTCAGTCCTTTTTCTCATAGACAAACGCAAAATCTTTCTAAACTTATTTCAAACATTAGCCTATGTTCTCATAACTTGCATGTGTAATATTGGGAAATAGGTTTCTCTAATAGAGAGTATGGAACATAATCTGTCATACGCTTATGTCATTATAAATAGTGACTGAAGTAACTTTTGATAAGTTAAAAAGTTGCAAAAGAAGTTGTTATAGAAATGGCTCAAATTAGTATCATATAAAGTTAATACTCACATAAGCTGTAATTAGCCTTCTAGTAAATTGCTGAGGTGAGGTCCGAACTTTAGAGTTATGCTAACATGACTCTGTAGCTCAAAAATTGGTAGCTTTAAAAAGGTACAGCATTTAAAAAAAAGATTATAACTACTAAGCTTAAGGTGATGAGATCATTTTGTTTTTGCATTGATTTATGTCACAACTAATATAGATGGGAATTGTGACATTCAGCACAGGTGAAACTTGTGACATCACACGCTAATAATATTTGCCTTATATTGTTACATAGAAGCTTCCTTGAGTGGGTTATTCAATCAAATGGAGACGGATGGTGATTCATCTCCTGGTTTGGACAACCATGTGCTGTTCGTCTGCGCTCGTGATAAACTAGTGCCTATGCTGCACGTTCGACAGGCCAGGGTACAAGATCATGATGACCTCACACCTATTTTCGACAGGCAAAGCAACATGTTGAATAATACTTATGGGGATTTCTTTCTCGCCGAGCTAATTGAGGCACAAGATGAGTCTATGCAATGTCTTGTTGCTGAGGTACGGCATGTTTCAAAAAGCTTTTAGGAGTTGTCTACTCTTTCATATTTTGAAAAAATCAACCTAGCTTTTCCCTTTAAACTTGACTGAGTTGAGAAAATATTCTTTGCTTTTAACCCTACCTTGCATGGCTGTGATTTTAATGTTTTAGCTAAAACACTACGGATATTAAATCGATGTTTTTTATTGATTGCAAAAATGCATTTTATGTTTGTTAAATGAAAAAATTCAAGATGTTAATTATGTGCTCATTTAAGGACTAAAGCTTTAATTGTTTTTCAATAAAAAAACTAAAATGTGTCATTATTCATCAAATACTTACGAATAGTTTACTTGTGATTAGCAATGGAAACCCTAACAAATGGCCAAGTTGAGAAGACAACTCTTTTGTAATGATTACAGTCATACATAGACATATGAGCTTAATGCGTTCCATGACTGAGCTAGTATGTCAATGTTTTCGTATCTCGAAGCAATATTTCCTGTATAAAATAACTAAATACAAATTAATCTGCTACCAAACGATGAAAAAAACTACCTAAAACAGGAAATTACAATGGAGAAATGTGTTTGTAATAGTTTTAATTTACTACTTAGGCTCACAAAGTAACAAATACTTATTTAGTTTTTATGATCAGCAGCAAAATGTAACATTACTATGTACAGTACTGCATAGAGTTCCTGCCTTCGAGAGAAACACAATGGCTAACGGGGGTGTTAAAGAGATTTGACAGTGATGCGTTCGGTACACTAGACATTTGTGACATTACATAACATCAACTTTGAACTTAACTCAAACGAATTTAGCTTATTAAACATGCACTAAAAGCTAAGTTTTATTCTTTTACTAAACTTAGCTCTAATTTTGTCTTCATTTTAATTTTTTACGGTCGTTTCCCAGTTGAGTGCTTTTTGCCTCACATTGTATATACATTAATTGTTAGCCAGCCTGTTTACAACTTTCTTCAAACGATTTGTATGCTTGTATCTCAAGGTAGAAACTTGTATCTCAAGGTGGAAACTTGCTCGAAATTTTGCTTGTATTTCGATTTTCTCGTTTATTGGGCACTCGTATGTCAAGGTGTGACTATACTTCGTAAGACATCAATGGTTATTTTTAATAGAAGTCATTTTAATGCCTTCTAAGGAATTTCGGAGTCAATGTTGGATGTCTTGCGTAGGTGTTGGTACTGAATCATCGTTGATTGACTGACTGACTCCATGTTTACCTCTTGCTTTGACTGGCTGTCTTTAGATTGGTGGAACTGCAATTGGTTTCATGAGCCTCTGCACCGAAGTGAATCTGGAGCTGCTCAACAAATGCTTTGACCTTGGTCCACTGCACGGACTAAAGAAGCCTCATCCTGAAGATGTCACTATTCAGCCACCTAAAGCAGGTACTCATGATATATAACTAGCAAAAAATAGAACTTGGCTTGAGTATGCGCAGTTGTGTTACCTCAACAGAAACTGGTTGGATATTTATTACCATCTAGAGGGCTCCCAATTCTGTTAAGGATAAAACAATGGTAATTCTCAAGTATGTTCAGGCACCAGTGTATCTACAGCTTTATCATATCCATAATTGCATATAATGTGCACATATACACATACAGTCAAACATGGATAACTCGCCCACGGATAGCTCGAACACATGGTTAATTCGAACGATTTCTTTGGTCCGTTCCCATATAATGATAAATTGCTATAGATAACTTGAACTCAACACTGTTAATTCGAACTGTTTTTTTGCCCAACGGCTACCGAAGCGGTTGTTATCGCTTTAGAAAATCACTTTATTCAAAGCCATAGAGGTAAACCTCATCTTTTCGTAATTCATAAGCGTCGTTATTACCACCATCGGCAAAATATTTTTGTCAACGACTTTTCTAAAGGTTTGGTGAAATTTGATTTATACTGCTATACGGTGAATAGCACGGGCTAGCCGGGTCACGCGCGCAAGGATTTTTGCCACGCACATACAAAACAAAACAGCATGATTGTTTTTGTTTTGTATGTGCGTGGCGAAAATCCTTGAGTGCGTGACCCGGCTAGCCCGTGATGAATAGTTTTCCGACGTTGATTCCGTGTTGAATCAACGTCGGAATGTTGAATGTTTAAAACGTCTTAAAAATTATTGTAATTAAACGTATACATTGTCTTAGCTAAAAAAACTATTCATCGTTTGACCTAAACACAGAATACGTGTGTACATTCAATAAGTATCCATTCAAAAAGCGTGAGTGATATACAATGTAAAGTAAAACCTCGTAAAACTTCTAATTGAACTGCCTCAGAGTGTTGCTCTTAACGAATCCCAGGTAAAGTAAGGTAATCTTTGCATAAACTTCAAGAAAAATCGGCAAAATTGATCGTGGGTAAAACGCTCAAAAGAAAATGATGTCTTTTCTTTTGAGCATTTCAACAACGATCAAGTTTTGCCAATGTCAATCTAAAAAACGTCCTGGCAATAACATCACCTCAAACAACAAACCAATCTCAAGTGATAGAAAAATCTCTATACTTTTTGATAAAAACGTTTTAAACTTTACATTAGAAGCATTTAATTTGAAACAAGCCATTTGTGCTTTTGATTTATGTTATAGTTTGTATATGTACATGTATCTACTAACAAATAAGTAAATACATGGACTTGTGACAGTGCTCTGATAACTTGAACGTTCTGATAATTCGAACACTTTTGCTCGGTCCCATGAAGTTCGAGTTATCCATGTTTGACTGTATATGTAATTGTTTATACAATACAAATATGTATACAAAATTTCAATTTTGCAGTGATTGAGGAAGATGAACCACTATCAAAACCGACATCTGGCAAGTCTGTGAGGAGTGCCGCGTCTGCATTTGGGGATGATCCAGGTGGGCATGCATCAAATGTATGATGTGTCGGTGATATTACAAGTTTTACTAGGCAGTCATTCTGCAGTTGACAATAATGTTTTCTACAATAATGCTAACAAAGGATGCCCTTCACACGGTTTAAACTTACCCTTAACTGTGTTTGTGTTCAAAACTTCATACTTGACCTCCTCTTGACCCCCTCTTGACCCCTCTTGCGCATGCAGTCAGAATTTCATTTGTTTCGGAACATGCTTCATACCATAAATTTGTCACAAGTTTAATAAATATTTTCATAAAAATACACTTTAATTTATTTTAGTCATTCTGCATTCTAACTAGCTACAATAACTTAATAAATGCTGCAGATTATTATAGAGGTTTTAAAAAATCACTGAAGCAATAATCAATTAAAATATACTGTTATTGTTACTTTACCTTATAATCAGACAAACAAAAGTGTAGATTTGGCGAGGCAGAGATGGACAGTGTATAGGTTGAGGAGGTGATAGAGATGGACAGTGTATAGGTTGAGGAGGTGATAGGGATGGACAGTGTATAGGTTGAGGAGGTGATAGGGATGGACAGTGTATAGGTTGAGGAGGTGATAGGGATGGACAGTGTATAGGTTGAGGAGGTGATAGGGATGGACAGTGTATAGGTTGAGGAGGTGATAGGGATGGACAGTGTATAGGTTGAGGAGGTGATAGGGATGGACAGTGTATAGGTTGAGGAGGTGATAGGGATGGACAGTGTATAGGTTGAGGAGGTGATAGGGATGGACAGTGTATAGGTTGAGGAGGTGATAGGGATGTAGTTTCCTTTAACTAGGCGGTGCTGAAGTTTAGTTTATTCAGCCGTTTATTATTTATATTTTATCATAATGTTTTTTGAACTACACTTTCACTCTCATCACTTTTGTTTACAAAACTACAATGCTGTAAAAAACTTTCAACATTGTATCTTAAACATTACTCTGGCTGTAGAGGTACACGTAGGTACATATACGCTCAAATATTACAACCGCGTGTTTGGCAATTTGTGTCAAATGTGTTTGCCGTTGAGACAGCGTCAAACAATTGACGTGGTGCCGTTGAGACAGCGTCAAAGAATTGACGTAGTACCGTTGAAACAACGGCAAACAGAGGTTTGACTGTACTCGAAATTAGCTAGTATTTAATAGATTATATTAGAAGGTGTCGGGCAATGTGACATATTGGTTGTGTTTTCAGTGTCCAAGGCTACCAAAGATGCGGGAGAGATAATCATTCAAAGAAAATACAGCGAAGAAATGCTTGACTCTATCTCAGATGTGAGTAGTCCTCTTTCGAGCAGCAGGGCATCTAGTGTCGTAGAAAAGGTTGATACTCCGGCAGCGGAAGAGCCCGCCACTGCAACTGAACAAGTAAAGAAGCAACCAACGCTCGCTCTCGCAAACAGTATGTTTGTCCCAGAATTCTATGGCGAATCGAACGCTTTCAGCATTCAGCTCTTCTGCATAGACGAGCAGTATGAGATGAGGTGAGAGCCGTCTTTATTTCTTATTGCTTTTCTCTAGTCAGTCAGTTGGAAGTCTTTTGCGTAAAGCTATAAAATATGCTATTCTATTAGTATAACAGAGCTTCAGGTATAATATAAAGTGCGGGGCCATGGATAGTCGTTGTGAATGAAGATGCATCCTGCCTTCTCCGGGACAGACCCTTGTAGGCCTTTACATTTACCTCTCCACATTGACCTCTTCAGCAGACTCATCTAAGTGATAATGACACAAGCTATGTTATCCAATTTGCTACATCCTTTTGTTTGGGCTTGACACCAAACGTAGCATTTTAATATTGTATGTACCTCAAAGTACAAGTGTTGCGTTAAACATTAAAATGTTTTTTATATATAAAGCTCATTTGTATGATTGTCTCGTCTCTTGGTTTATTTCTTTGACTGTGTTTTAATAATAAAGGGTCTTTTATGTGATATTTTCCAAAGGATGCACAAGGTGGGCCATTTGATAAAAAATTACAGCTCAAATACATCCACTCCTTTTTTTCCAGATGCCTACTACATGTTTTTCTTGTATACTGCTTCAACTATAATATGTTTCTGGATTGTAATTTTGTGGGTTTAGGTGGCAATCGGTACGAAACCCAAGTTTGTTTGCAGGTCTTTGGACCTGCTGAGAGAAGCTTTCAATCGGCTTCCTAATAAAGAATTTGCTGTTATGACTGTCCCCCACCTCGTGCCTGAGTTTCCACTCTTGCAGAAGTTTCTAAGGGTCACTCCCCGCATCACAAGCAACCTTTCTCACGAGCTTTATGTCTTTCACAAGATGGGTCTTTCTGAGTAGGTGGTTTCCTGTTGATTAAAGTGTAATTAGTCTTCAGCATTCAACAATGAATAGGTTTGTATTTAGTCAGCAGAACATGAGCAGGTTTCAGCTTCATATTGAATATCTTCTGATTACATAACATCAAAAAAGTTGGTACTTTTACGGCATTGTTTCTGCAAAACTTTGTGAAATCGGACTGGTTAAATTTTGATAGTCATCATAAATGAGAGCATTTTTAAAAGCTTCAGTAGGCAGCAGTTTTGAAATATCAAGTGAAAATCGCATTGGAAACTATTGAGAGCCAAAATCTTTTTTCAACAAAATGTGAACTAATTACCTTATTGGTTTGGCTACCAATTGTTTCATCATTTGAGCTACTGTCAAAATCCTAGCTGTATAGCCAACTAGAGTTCTGTATATATCAGTAGAGTTCCAATGATAGCAGAAGTTATACATATATATTGATAGAGATCTGCTCATAAGAGATGCTATCAGAAAAGACAAGGAGTCTGTTGAGTTACTAGTGGCTTCTCTCACTCACAAGGAAAATCTCCTTGCTGACCTCAATCAGTATTTTGCTGTCAGACGGGATCAGGTGGGTGGCCGTCATTTTACAGTTTATTCTAGTAACTATCATACTATTTGTAGTACATCAGACTAGAGACTTACAGTGACCAAAAACTAATTACAAAATTGAGGTATGTATATACTGTATAGCCCTTATATTCGTAGTGAAGTTCTGTTTTTATTACTTCCGCAAAAGGTGTCTGATAGAGTTATCAATAGAGTTATCGCATTGCTAGATTTGCTGATTCTAATAAATAACGATCTATTAATGTCAAAAACTTTGTTATTGATAATACACTCATACATGGATGTATCATTAATTAATTCGTTCTGAAATTTACATCATATGTGAAGACAGTCATATGTTGGAGCAAACATTTTCATAGGATTACACAGTATTTTTTTAATTGGTTCCACAGCTCAAAAACATACAATAATTCTTTAATCAATGCTGTATGTAATTACACATAACATTAGAACTGAAGAAGTATAAAACAACTTTGTAAAAAGTTCACACAGGAAACTAACTTATAATTAAATCTTGAGCTTTTTGAAGTAGTAATTAATACAAAAAGGTTCTATAGCTTTTAGCTTTTTAGCACACAGATGATGTCTAGGTTCAGCGATACATTAATTTAGGATCTGAAGTAGAAGTAGTGATAGAGATACGCTGTGTTATTTACTCTAGCTTAGGGTGAAGCATGTTTGAATGCCTCTAGTTTATGTCTGCTATATATTCATTATTGCTATATATTTCATATTTTAGGTTTTATTTTTATCAGGCTCTTTGCCTTTATCTAAAAACTGATATTTTATAAAAAGAAAGTCAAATGTTGGAAATTATTTTAGGTGTTGAGACTAATACGAAATAAAATATAAAATCAAATTTTATGTTTGCATGTTAAAAAGTTGGTATGGGAAGTAAGTTGAATCTTTACTATCTTTATATTACTATATATATTACAAGGCAATATTCTTGTTTTAAAAACATTTTTCTGTTTAAAGTTAATATTTTGATTACATTTTTCTGGTAATATAAAGGTAGAATACTGATTCCTTGAACACTGTTCCATAGGATGGGACAGAAATGAGGGCCTATGTGGCCGAGGTGCATGAGCAAGTAGTAGGTGTGGCCATCATCCGTGGAGAAGAAGACATCGAGTATATCCGCTCACACTACAACATCGAAGACTTCATATACTTTAATCACCATGGCAGAACTGAGCACGCCCACCTCCACCACTTCGCGATCAATCCAATTTTTAACCACTTCACTAAACATTTCCTCAAAGAAATCTTGAGGAAATCATACAAGACAAGTCTTTACTATCCAGTGTTTGGCCCGAGCAGCCTCTCCAAGGTATGGATGGCAACTTCACATGAAATCTAAATGGCATGTTCCACCAATGAGCTGTCAGAATGCACCATAATAAATATCATATATGCTAGCACCCTGGCTGGCTCGTGTGCTGTGAGAGGTTGTAAGGTGTGCAGACAAAGCGCAGATAATAAGTAGCTACGCAGTTATTTAATGATATCCGTTGTGAATGGCTGGTGCAGTTAATAAAGTGTTGTTATACTAAGTTGAAAGTTCAGGAATCCACTTCAAAGCAGTATTTTTTCTGAGTCTCTAAGTTTAACTTCATACAGATATGGATCTTACAATAGTAAAAACTAATGTTACCCTATGTGACTAATGTTATTAATGTTACCCTATGTGACTAATGTTACTAATGTTACCCTATGTGACTAATGTTATTAATGTTACCCTATGTGACTAATGTTATTAATGTTACCCTATATGACTAATGTTATTAATGTTACTCTATGTGACTAATGTTATTAATGTTACCCTATGTGACTAATGTTATTAATGTTACCCTATGTGACTAATGTTATTAATGTTACCCTATGTGACTAATGTTATTAATGTTACCCTATATGACTAATGTTACTAATGTTACCCTATGTTACTAATGTTACCCTATGTTACTAATGCTACCCTATGTTACTAATGTTACCCTATGTGACTAATGTTACTAATGTTACCCTATGTGACTAATGTTATTAATGTTACCCTATGTGACTAATGTTACCCTATGTGACTAATGTTATTAATGTTACCCTATGTGACTAATGTTACTAATGTTACCCTATGTTACTAATGCTACCCTATGTTACTAATGTTACCCTATGTGACTAATGTTACCCTATGTGACTAATGTGACTAATGTTACCCTATGTGAGTAATGTTACCCTATGTGAGTAATGTTACCCTATGTGACTAATGTTACCCTATATGACTAATGTTACCCTATGTGACTAATGTTACTAATGTTACCCTATGTTACTAATGCTACCCTATGTTACTAATGTTACCCTATGTGACTAATGTTACCCTATGTGACTAATGTGACTAATGTTACCCTATGTGACTAATGTTACCCTATGTGACTAATGTTACCCTATATGACTAATGTTACCCTATGTGACTAATGTTACCCTATGTGACTAATGTTACTAATGTTAATGTTAAAAAGATATCTAAGGCTAGAAATACGTTAGGAGCTTGGGCAATGTTTGAGGAATAACTTTCATCATGTTGATAATGTCGACTCTTCTATAATGAGGAAAACTTTACTAATAGGTAACCTTAAAGGAATACAAACGTCTTTCTTCGTAACACTTTAGTAATTGCTAAGGTGCCTTTTACAGACTTGTTCATAGACAGCATCTTATGAACAAGTTATTGATTGCCTGATAATTATAATACATGTATTAAGAAAACAAGTCAATATTGTATCAATTGTATCAATAACTCGCTGCCATTTATCTATTGCTTCACTTGTTTATCTACTGTCAACGTACCGGATATCAGCTGTTCATGTTGTATGTCCGTTGTAGGTAAAATATGTTGTTCATACATATATGTGTACTATACATAAGTGTACTATACATATACGTGTACTATACATGTACTATACATACATGTACTATACATATACATGTACTATACATATACTTGTACTATACATATACCTGTACTATACATATACCTGTACTATACATATACGTGTACTATGCATATACATGTACTATACATATACGTGTACTATACATATACATGTACTATACATATACGTGTACTATACATATACCTGTACTATACATATACCTGTACTATACATATACGTGTACTATACATATACATGTACTATACATATACGCGTACTTTACATATACGCGTACTATACATATACGCGTACTATACATATACATGTACTATACATATACGCGTACTATACATATACGGGTACTATACATATACGCGTACTATACATATACGCGTACTATACATATACGCGTACTATACATATACGCGTACTATACATATACGCGTACTATACATATACGCGTACTATACATATACGCGTACTATACATATACATGTACTATACATATACGTGTACTATACATGTACTATACATATGTGTACTATACATACGTGTACTATACATATACTTGTACTATACATATACATGTACTATACATATACGCGTACTATACATATACGCGTACTATACATATACGCGTACTATACATATACGCGTACTATTCTTATACGCGTACTATACATATACGTGTACTATACATATACGCGTACTATACATATATAAGCGTACTATACATAGTACGCGTACTATACATATACGTGTACTTTACATTACATGTATACTTACTGTAACGTAAACGTTACAGTAAGTAACATGTAATAATAACGTATATGTGTACTATACGTATACATGTTACTGTATACGTTACATTTGGAAGTTTTTAGTGTTTTTGTCTTTGCATTTATACAAGCTTAGCATCTTCTCAAATGTTTTTGCATGAAAATATTTTGTGGCATCCTCATTATTTTCATTTATTATTACATCTGGCGCCACTAATAAAGGCTGGTTCACACTATGTCGCCGTAACTCGGCGTTGATGCAACAATACTTCGGTGATTGTCGATGATGACAATGTTCACACTAGCACAAAGCCTTCCGCGTTTGTATCAGGGAACAGTCGTCGAGATTACGTTCTCATATATAATGCGGTCACTGGAGCGTCAGCGATGGGCGTGGCCTAATTAATAACAGACCATTGAGACGCGCGTAAACATTCGCGTTTCGGTTTAGTAGCAAAAGCTAGTACCACGCGCATCGAGTGATCGCTTTTGTTGAAGATGGATAGAAAATTAAAACTAAGAAAAGTAATTGTCTTAGCATTGCTCAGACGAAGCAACCGACTTAGACAACGGCAGCAGCAGAGCTTTACACCTGAAAGAGGCATAAAAGAAGATGGTAGGTGCGTCCAGCCTAGAAGAGAAGAAATCAAGGACAATTTAACGCACTCTATTATACATTGCGCAATGAGAACTGTGAAATGTTTTTTTCGGTGAGTAAATATACATAGGCCTTACAAGAATATTTTCATAAACTTATCATAAACAAAACGAGTCAGTATAAAAATGTTGTCGTGTGTCTCTGGTCCCTGCTAGTCCAACGAGTGTAATATAGTCCTGCAGCAATTATCATAAACAGAAACCACGCTATCCGCGATTGCGAATTGTCTTCGCCGAAATGGTTCACATTACACGTGCTGTCGTCGATGCTCCGCGAACTATCGGGAAAGTTTGACAGCTACAAACTTTCCCGACGTGTCCGCGATGCTTCGTCGATGCCATCAATTCACGGTTCACATAATCGACGATGAACGCCGAAAGGGAAACGCCGAGATACGGCGATATAGTGTGAACCGGCCTTAAAGTGCTGTTGCTGCTTAGTATATATGTAGCAATGAACCATGAAGTCGGCTCGGCAATTAAGGTACAAGGCTATGAGGGCACACAGTTAGAAGGCCACACAGTTAACATAAGTACACCGTTAGAAGGTCACACATTTAACTTAAGTATACAGTTGAAAGGTCACATGGTCATGCAGTACATTTACATTTGATGTGTAGTCTGATAAACATGAGTCCAAATGTGATAAAACAAGCATCAAACAACTCTATTATGAAAAATCAGAATGTTTTATTTGCAGGAAGTTGGTAGACACTCAATGGTGACCTGTATGAATGAGATGGTGCCAGTTAGGCCAAGGAGACAAATTATTTACCCTCTAGACATCTTGGAAGACCGTGCACCGACTGACAGAGTGTTACAGGTGTCTATAAAATGTTTTATCAAACACGAAAGTAGATATAATATCAACACTGTAGAGTATAATAGTTTTAACATTACAACTATTTTGTTTATTTTCATCATTGCTGTTTTGTAGCGAAAGGAACCATACGCCCTGTGTCACCTTAACAGGAAGCTTACCCTGGAGCTTAAGGTGACGATTAATGCGAGGATCGTGGTGGTTGGAGCCTCAACTGCTGCCCTCGCATACCTGGAGACACTCGTTTTCTGGTAATTTTGTTGTTACGTTAGCCACAAGAAGAACACATTTTAAATGTTTTACTAGATCAAATTTCAAACGTCAAAAAAGAAACTAGGGCGATTTTGACGAGTTTTGACAGCAAAATCTTTTATGGTTCAATCTTATACTCAAGATCAAAGTTCATAGATGTATTTCCTTATTTGTTGGGGTTTTTTGTAGGAATTTGCGGGAAATATTTTCTAGTACATGTAAATGTATACCTCGTTTTTCCTCCAATCCAAATGTATGTTTAGTAATATTGTAATATCTGTAGTTTTTCAACAAATCAAAATATTTTCTAAATCTAGTTTTAATGTTGTTCTTTAAAGAATGTGGATCACCTTTGTAAGCTGTAATGCTGTTGAAATAAGCAGCATTCCTTCAAATATCTGCTGCTGATGTCACGATTTAAAGATCATAATTGCATAAACATTATCAGTTCCATTACTTATGCTGCAACTATACTAAAAGGCTAAAATATCACACGTGTAAATGGTATGATTTTTGATATAAAAATAAATAAAAACTTTTTTATAAATTCACGGAGAACGATTTTCAAATGCTAATAAAATATAAGCTTTGGCACTAAAAAACTTATATATACTAAAGACTAAAGGTAAATATAAGAAAGTAACAATTTTAAGTTAATAGCATACCTACAAAGTGGGGTAGTTGGTAATAAACTTTATGGCTAATTCACATTGTTTCTTGGCTGAATATTATGCATTTTCAGGGAAAGCAATATGAAACATTCAATTATAGAGGCCAAAATTAGATGGATGGACTGTAATGCAATTTATTCTTGTAAAAACTGCTGTATATCGCGAACACTTTTGTGCATTAAACCATGCAGACTGCTTTTCTAAATGAAACAATAGGAATTCAGAATTAGTTTTTAAATGTTTTACAAATGAAATGCTCAGTACGAAATATGACAGGTCAACCCTAAAAGAATTTCAAAGGTACAATTAAGCCCTTTTTGGCTTAATTAAAGCTCCCAGCTACCTTCACTATTACCGTTCAAAAGAATAAACCTGCTCAATAATGAGAGGGACAAACAGGAAGCATGACTATTGAAAAACTCATTTTTGAGAAAGTCTGGGCAGGTATTTTGCTTCTGAGCATTTTAACCGCGATACAGTTTTGTCGATTTTAATCTTGAAACATCCTGGCAGTCAGATCACCTCAAACAACAGCTAAAATCTTAAATGGTAAAAAATATTCATACTTACTGATAAACTCTAGTAGAATGTGATGTGATCACATATTTAAGAAGTCATATTCAAGTAGTGTCACTGCTAGTTATTTAGGACACAGTTTGACCTTGAAAGCATCTTTATGCCTATATATTTGTTTCATTTACGCTCTTATATTGCTTGTAGCCCTCATCTGAAGTTCAACAACTTAACTCTAATATCGCCACACGGTTTACCGGGTGAGCTCGGACCCGACCCATTACGAGAGAACCTACTAGGCACGGAACACTGCTATAATGAGGCTGACTATGCAAAGACCTCTTTAAGGTCATGGGTCACAGTAGTTTATGGGAAAATGACCAAAATAGACAGGTGAGTGCTTTGGGTATATTAATGTTGAGTCTTTTTCCTTATGCCAGATAGTTCTTTGCTAAGAAAGGCCACGATTAAATAAAAACACAGCATTCACCTTACCGTCGGATGCAGAATACTGCAACCTTACGTTGGCTGTGGACTCTTTTTCTTTGTTAAATTGGCAGGCAAAGGCTCGTTATACATTGTTGTGGAGTAAATGATAAATATTGACTTTCATACAAAACAACACGAACACTTCCATGCACAATATTATAGAGTAGAGAAAATGACAGCCTGCTACAAAATGCATTGTACAGTGTACACAGCATGAGCATGTCATACAGCTACTATTAACACATCATGAGCACTCTATAATCACATCATAAGCACATCAGGAATACACTATAAACATAGCATGAGCATTGAGCACACCATTATAAGGACATTATAATAACATAAAAAATTATTAACTCACAATATAAACAACATAAACACACTACAAACTCCTTATAAACACTCCATGAACACACCATATATAAACAGGAAACACACCATATACAAATAGTGAACACACCATATATAAACAGGGAACACACCATATACAAACAGTGAACACACCATATATAAACAGGGAACACACCATATACAAACAGCAAACACACCATATATAAACAGGGAACACACCATATACAAACAGTGAACACACCATATATAAACAGGGAACACACCATATACAAACAGTGAACACACCATATATAAACAGTGAACACACCATATATAAACAGGGAACACACCATATACAAACAGTGAACACACCATATATAAACAGGGAACACACCATATACAAACAGTGAACACACCATATATAAACAGAGAACACATCATATGCAAACAGTGAACACACTATATATAAACAGGGAACACACCATATACAAACAGTGAACACACCATATATAAACAGGGAACACACCATATACAAACAGGGAACACACCATCATGGACATGTTGTAAAAACATATTGAATGCCTCAGAAAGCACACCATAAATGCATAAACATGTCATAGAATATGCCATACCAATGAACCATGGAGCACTCTATAGGATGTATCATAGAGCAATAGAAACACACCATAGAGTGCACCATGAATGGTGCAATAGAGTATACTATAGAGCGTGCTGTAAACATAAATATGACACCATATGAAACTAAGTGTGGCTATACTTCATGCCATTCAATGTTGCTCAAATTCATGCAAGGAAAGAAAAAGAACTATATAATTGCAGATCAAAGAAGCAGGTTTATGTAAATGGGGAGAAGTTGGTGTCATATGACCACCTGATTCTATCTACTGGAGAGCAGCATCAGTATCCCATGCCAACTGGCCTTGACCCTAACTCGACTGTAGAGTTTCCTCCTACCAGCCCAGACAGGTACTGAGCTATTGCTGCTAGCTTTAATTGGAGATGAACTTGTGTGCATTTGATATGTTTGATGCAACCATAGATATATCTCTAGCTTGTAGTAAACTAACGTCTACTTTATCATTCATAATGGAATGTCTTAGATTTGAGCGTGTGCAAGTAAATTGCAGTCTTTACTATAATAAGAGCTGCGTCTGTCCATCGAAGTCACGCTTGGACGTAGAGGAAAGAAGATTGCATCACGTGAGATTCAAACCCAGAATTTTGGTTTAGTAACCTCTCATGCTACAATGTGCACTACACAACCACCTTGGTGACCACCTTGCTGCATTCTGAAATAATCTCTCATGGCACACCTGACTATCTCTCTATGCACATCTGACTATCTCTCATGGCACACCTGACTATCTCTCATGGCACACTTGACTATCTCTCATGTCACACCTGACTATCTCTCTATGCACATCTGACTATCTCTCATGGCACACCTGACTATCTCTCTATGCACATCTGACTATCTCTCTATGCACATCTGACTATCTCTCATGGCACACCTGACTATCTCTCATGGCACACCTGACTATTTCTTATGGCACACCTGACTGTCAAAATTCTAGTAATTATATTTGGAGCAGCTAAAACATGGTTTTTATGTTTTGTGTGACCTTATTTGATTTTACAGTACATTGAACATATATAGTGCGATGAAAAAATAAAACCAATTTTTATAATAACCTAGGTATGAATTACATCTTTTTTGCATAAAGCAACAAATTCAACTTCATTACTAATTGTAACAATGTATTGCTCAATGTGCTGTTGCCAATGTTAATCGTTAGCCTTACCACAAAAAAATATCAACTTTGTAGCCTTAAGCAATTCTTGATGGTTTGAGGTAAAGATGAAAACATGGTTGGGCGTATCCGGTTTCCTGACTGCTAAGGAGCATAGCAGCTGAAGCACTCATATTCCAGAAAAATTGTACCATAGTTGGGTGAGCCCAGCATAGGACCCCACAGAATGAGTTAGGCTTGGGCCCAACAAAATAAGATTAGGGTCGGGCTTCTCAGCTGTATGAAATTCAAACTAGGCTTCAATATCGTGAATACCTCAAAAACTTTCCACTCTAATAAACTGTCTATAATCACTTCTATTAGCTGCAATCCTTCTCTCACAGGTGGTTTGAGGGTGACCCACCGAAGAACCTGTTTGTGGTCAATGATGACTACGATGCAGCTGTTGCACTCTTCTGGATGGAAGAAAATATTGTCAATAGCCAGTATAAGGGTATGACTTGTTGTCTGTTTTAAGCAAAATAAGGTTCATGCTTATTTGTACAGCAGTTTTAAAATGTGGCTTTAGGAGCAGTGATAGTAAATCTAAATTAGAAACACGTGTGTGCCTTTTAGAGCATTGTTATGACTTCACAAGCCAGCTATGTACATTTATATTGCGAGTTAGGAATATATCACTTTTGTTGCATTATTTTGATGATGGCAACAATATCAGCCCATAGATTCAAAATGGCTATTTGTTTCAGTGATTGTCACCTTCAATGATGAGACCCATAAATTTACGTGTATAGTTGTAGCATTTTTTTTCTATTTCTCATGGTTTTGTTAAGGACTATTAGTTAGAACCTGTGTTTAATAGAAGTAACTTCTAAGTTTGACTGCATATCATATCACTGCTTGTGCAAAGAAAAGATTGGTTCTTTATTGGTTCTTGGGAGTCATTTTATACGCTGTAATGTTTATGTGACAAAAAACATAGTTGTACTTAATGTTTAATTTGAAAAAACAAGTCGTCTCTTATCTTTTAATTTTTACAGTTTTTTGCAAATAATTCTGTAAATAAGTAATTATCTTGGCAATATAATAGAAATACATAATCTTCTCAACTTTTAAACTGTACATTTTTTTGTGTCACCGATCTGAACACGCTGTTCCGTGTATATGAGATTTAACTGTACACAAAAAAGAGTTGTCTTTCCCTTTTTTAAGGTTCGAAATTGAAGCAAAATTAATTCCTTGATTTTTGCGCTAGTAATAGAAATACTCTTATTAGAATATATTCTATTAGTACTAGCTGTTCTAGAAATAATAGAAATGCTCTTACCTCTAGAATGGCTAATTGACCTTGCTAAAAAACATCTTTCTCAAGAATTTAGTCTATGAGTCTCATATTTCTCAGCCGAAAGGAAGGCTACTACCTTTTGAGTAACGTTTAACCAACTAAAAACTCTTATTTAAAAGCAAGCAAATTCACAAGTTTGCACAGTATAAACTGAACTATATAGTTTGTCATAAGTGTATCATCATGGCATCCAGTGAATACTAGAGTATGTAATGGGTACAAACTCTATCTTAGCTTTAGCTCAGTGAAAAGGAAACTATCTGAGCTTTTGGAAGCTCTGCTAGCTAGCTGTTAACAAAGCATATCCTATGGGTTTGACTGCGGTCGCTCTCCAACTTCTGACTAACTACATAAGTACAATATGAACACCGCATGCTTACAATAGCGAGACCATAACATTTGATTGTATTATTAACTAAACATACAGGTAAAGTGGTGGTGCACGGCAGCTGCCTGAGGAGTTACACTACTATACAGACTCTGATGCAACTTGGAGTTGCTCCTGCTGATATTGTGCATGTAAAGACACCTGTGGAAGGGGTGAGTGATGCAATTACATGGTAGGATGTGAATGTTGTTGTGTGAGATGTTAGTACATTACATGCATAGATCTGATTGTATCAGAGTGTCAGGTCTACAGGTCACTTGATATATCTAGCAAACTGTAAGTACGTAGCTGTCTCTTGTGCACTCAGTTAACTGTAGGTACGTAGCTGTCTCTTTTACACTCAGTTAACTGTAGGTATGTAGTTGTCTCTTGTGCACCCAGTTAACTGTAGGTACGTAGCTGTCTCTTGAACACTCAGTTAATTGTAGGTACGTAGCTGTCTCTTGTACACTCAGTTAATTGTAGGTACGTAGCTGTCTCTTGTACACTCAGTTAACTGTAGGTACGTAGCTGTCTCTTGTGCACCCAGTTAACTGTAGGTATGTAGTTGTCTCTTGTGCACCCAGTTAACTGTAGGTACATAGCTGTCTCTTGTACACTCAGTTAACTGTAGGTACGTAGCTGTCTTTTGTACACTCAGTTAACTGTAGGTACGTAGCTGTCTCTTGTACAGTCAGTTAACTGTAGGTACGTAGCTGTCTCTTGTGCACCTAGTTAACTGTAGGTATGTAATTGTCTCTTGTGCACCCAGTTAACTGTAGGTACATAGCTGTCTTTTGTACACTCAGTTAACTGTAGGTACGTAGCTGTCTCTTGTGCACCCAGTTAACTTTAGGTACGTAGCTGTCTCTTGTGCACCCAGTTAACTTTAGGTACATAGCTGTCTCTTGTACACTCAGTTAACTGTAGGTACGTAGCTGTCTCTTGTGCACCCAGTTAACTTTAGGTACGTAGCTGTCTCTTGTGCACCCAGTTAACTTTAGGTACATAGCTGTCTCTTGTGCACCCAGTTAACTTTAGGTACATAGCTGTCTCTTGTACACTCCGTTAACTGTAGGTACGTAGCTGTCTCTTGTGCACCCAGTTAACTTTAGATACGTAGCTGTCTCTTGTGCACCCAGTTAACTTTAGGTACATAGCTGTCTCTTGTACACTCAGTTAACTGTAGGTACGTAGCTGTCTCTTGTGCACCCAGTTAACTTTAGGTACGTAGCTGTCTCTTGTGCACCCAGTTAACTTTAGGTACATAGCTGTCTCTTGTGCACCCAGTTAACTTTAGGTACATAGCTGTCTCTTGTACACTCCGTTAACTGTAGGTACGTAGCTGTCTCTTGTGCACCCAGTTAACTTTAGATACGTAGCTGTCTCTTGTGCACCCAGTTAACTTTAGGTACATAGCTGTCTCTTGTACACTCAATTAAGATGTTTGGAGATGGAAGCAGAGCAGTTATAAAGCAGGTTTAAAGTTCAATCCTTGCATCACTGATTTCAGTATCAATATAAATATGTTCATCTTAAATAAAGTTTTCTTGACCTCTCTGGAATACGATTGCAACAAAAATATTATATTCATGACTGTCAGCGAGCAGCCTAAGATGCAACATGATCATGTACATATTGTACTTTAAGCAGTGATCCAAACTTTGGTTTAAATCTTCTGGGAACGAGGAATACAGTAATTACAAAAATTCTGGATTGTACATTGGTTTTTTCTTTCTAAAGATTGCTAGTTCTAACACAAGAAACTCTACCTCGCAAACCTCAGATTCCAAAACTTCCAAAACTTGGATGCTATTATTAAAGCCTTTGAATAAATTTGTCTGTGTGTGAGGATGGGCTAGCAGGAATGTAAGCTTTGCAAACCAGAAGTAAATACTGATAAGTGAGATGAAGTAAGTGTATAAGTCAGCCTAGTTATAATTTATGTTGTAGATATCGTGTTTCAACAATCCAGTTGTGGAAGCTGCTGTCAAAGCTGCCATGGTAGAAGAACACGGTATAAAAGTAGAGGAAGAGGCTATTCTTGCTGACTGGCAAGTCAATGCTGGCCAAAATATCACGGAGCTGACTTTCCTCACTCCAGACGGGACGTTTACTACTCCTTGTTCCGTAAGCATTTCAAGTTTGTGTTTTTTATTGACAAATTCTTTTTTGACAGGATCAGATTAACTTAGAACATACTGGGTACATATTAAGTACATATTAAGTACATATTAAGTCAATCTTGATGTAGTTTCTGAGAAACAATGTCAAGTGAGATAAAAATTATCTCGATGAAGTTTAATCAAAGCTACTTTAATGCTAAAAACTTAACAGTCATGTAAGTTTATAGACATGTAGCTTTTAGCCCATACTCAAAACTTCAGTTCTAAGTAAATATTTAAATGAATTCACTTTATATATTTAGAGTAAACAAAGAATGCAAACCAGTTTTAAAAAGTACTTATCTTTTTGTTTCCTCAGTTACTTAAACTTACAATATTTACTCCTGTTCTTTAGGTTTGATGAAAATAAATGTTCTTCACTGTTATTATATATCTAAACTAAAAGGTAAACACGCATAAAGAAGGTTGATTAAAAGAATTTCATTGATTCAAGGTTTTATTGATTATGGGTTTCGCTTCAAACCTTGTCAACTCTAAATTTAAAGTTAATCTACTTTTTATCGATATGATCTTTAAGCTGAAATACGGTGTCAGGGTGGCCTAGCGGCAGCGTCTTTGCCTGTCAACCATGGGATTGGAGGTTTGATTCCTGCTTAATGCCGATCTGACAAAAAGCTCTCAGCTAGCTTTCAACCCCAAATTGTTGGGTCTTTCGGACCTAGACCATAACTTGGAGGCCCCATGTACCACACTGACAACGTGGGCATGTTAAAGATCTACCTCTGTCCTTTGCACATTGGGCAACTGAAATGGCTACTTGGTTCTGTCAGACTGGACGTGTTGCAAAGGCATCCCTTTAGGTTAATCTGACAGTTCCGGAAGTGGTAGATACTGAGAACTGGGTCACCTCTTCTCTACCATACAGCTTGACCCAAGCCTGCATCGCTAAGATGCAAGTCATTGTCGATTTCCGACAGACAGCAAGCCAACTGAAAAAACGGCAGCAAAGCAATTTTGATGACTTTCATTTAAAATTAAAATCATGTTAAATTGATTAATTAAATACTTCATTGCAGGTGTTGTTCAGCTACACGACTAAGAGAGTTGACCTTGATGCCTTCCAGGCAGTCAATAATGCATGCCTTGTCTTTGATGGCAAGCTTGTCATAGACTCCACATTTCATACTAATGACATCTCCATAAGGGCTGCTGGTTCCCTGACTAAATATCAACGAAGATATCACGCCGAGCCTTGGACACATAAAAACTTTAACAGCAAAGAAATAGGAATTGAGGTAAGATAAGCTATCATAAATGAGTGTCATTCTCATGTGTTAAATGATAAATGTTCAGTGTTGGAGCCTTCAGAACTTACCTCCACTGAGGGGTATGCTAACAGCCTCCTGTAATGTCTATATTGAATATGTAGGGAACTCGAGATATTACCCTTGTGTGAACTATTGATTGCTCAAGGACTAAATATTTTGTACGATAAGTAATTATAATGATTGAAGGAGCTTATGCACTAACTAGTGTTGGACATCGGTCAAACATTACACTGCACTAACAAGCAATAAAGCAATAGTTATTACTGTTTAAGGAATACACTGCACTAACAAGCAATAATGCAGTAGTTATTGGTTAAGGAATACACTGCACTAACAAGCAATAGTTATTGGTTAAGGAATACATTGCTCTAACAAGCAATAATGCAATAGTTATTGGTTAAGGAATACACTGCACTAACAAGCGATAAAGCAATAGTTATTGGTTAAGGAATGCATTGCACTAACAAGCAATAAAACACTGGTTATAGTTAAAGGAACACACTGTACTAACAAGCAATATAGCAATAGTTATTAGTTAAGGAATACACTGCACTAATGAGTAATAATGAGTTTTTAGTACAAATAATACACTCCAATGATCTCAGGAATATCTACCGATATCTGCATTAATTAAAAGAATATGTTATAACAAATTCCTTGGTACAAAAGGGTTTACTGCAATAGTCGACACTGGGCAACATCTACATGTATAGCACTGTTATCTACATGTATAGCGCCGTTATCTACATGTATAGCACTGTTATATCTACTGGAACTAAGTACAGCAATTAATTTATTTCAATATTTAGCAGTCAACTCGGTATATTGTAGCTCTCTATTAATGCCTATGTTATACACAGTCTGTAGAAGCATATAGTTTTGTTATAAGATAGAGACTATCCGATGAAAGTTGGGTTAAGTGCAATGTTCTATGTCAAAGTAATAACCATGGATGTTACAGTTAGCTTCTGCGATGCTGCCGTTGTTTGATCCAACCCTAGAGGCACTCAAAGAGGCTGAAGAGGACCCTCTGAAACTGATGCCTGTGTATAGGTCTCCTAAAGTGCAAGGAGGTTTGTTGCCAGGTAGGTCAGCAGGTTCACCAAGCCACATTAGAGGAAGATGTTATTCATAATGTAGGAATGTGACTCCGTGTAAGCGTTGGTTCATAGCTCTCAGACAAGATTTAAGTAATCAAATATTGACAAAACATAGCTGGAGTGTGCTGACAACTCCAGTTCTCAAGCTAGCCATAATTTACATGTTGTTAGAACTGCATGGTTTTATTTTGAACCTTGTAAGTATCTAACAGGTTTGTCATCTCTTTCTCTCACGTTGCCAGTATGAACTTACAAGATTGTTTCACAATTACTTGCACAGGCTCCCTGCACTACCTCCACATTGCCAAACCAACTTTAGATGTGCCCCTAGCCATCCACATGATGAACCCAGAGTATGGCTTGGTACTCTCTACTGGAGAGCCTGTTGGCAAAACTACAGAAGGACCATATGTGGATAACTTCTTCCGGTTGCATTTCAATATCTACAGCACGGTTGAGACAATCACCTGTCTTTCTAAAAAGGTAAACTATATCTTCATAAACTGCCGTTTCTCAGACCTGCTGGGTTTTTTTCAAGTTCCCATATAGTAAAATGGTGTAACAAAAGGTTATTGGATTTTTTTTCAATGGCACGTCCAATTAACAAGACATAAAATTAACAATTAACGCAATTAACAAGGCCATCATTGATGTACATACAGGACAAGTTAAAGCGAGTCAGGTGAAACAAAGGGTTTGATTGTTGTAAAGGAGTAGCGAGGCTTTTACAACTATTTCCATTGATGTGGGGTGCTGCAAATTGCGTCTGTGTGTTGAGCATGCAATAATGGAATAGATATATTTGTAGAATAAGGCTCTCACTCAGGAATTAATCAATAGATGTGTCACCAATATCAATACGTACTGTGGTTTCCCTAATGCGCACATTTTCCTTCATTTGAAAAAATGTTGACATAGAAGTCAAGTGTTCTTGTAACTTGTTTATCACTGGAAAGTTATAACGACAAAAAATATTTTTGGATCTTCGTTAATGATAATCTTTACACCAGATTTTTCTAGTTTTCAAGTTGCTTTAAATAAAATTACGAACTTTTTTCAGAAAGACTCGATAAAAACACTACAACAAGACTAAGTGTCATAAAAGTTATGAATGATGTTTAATGTTTGTGTGAAGCTTACAGATGTATAAATTATATTATATATACGTGTAGATGAAAATTCAATTTGCCAACTATTAGTTTATTATGTTAAAAGTTTTTGCATTATTGGATTTTCAAAAGACTCATTTTTGGAGTTAAAAACCTATTTTCCAGTAAAAACTCAGCTTCGTTGAACATATTGCCCCTACTTTAAACTCATGTGAGACATGCACACATTACGTGATACTTGAGTAGCCATTCAAGCTGATAGACGTGCTCGTTTATGTGCTGCTATGTGAATACTGATAAAGCGCAGAGCCAGCTAAAATGACCAACTGAATCTTGTGCTCAGAATGTCTTTTAGGACAGTAAAAGCCGTGTGAGCAACTCCATAACAAACATTCATCCTTTGCTATACAATATAATGTATGGTACATTATCATTATATACATTGCCATAAGATATATGGTACATGGTGTATGGTACATGGTGTATGGTACATGGTGTATGGTACATGGCATATGGTACATGGTGTATGGTACTTGGTGTATAGTGCATGGTGTATGGTACATGGTGTATAGTGCATGGTACATGGTGTATGGTACATGGTACACGGTGTACGGTACATGGTAACATGGCTGTTCGTACAGGAAATAGAAGTCTCCAACCTTCTCTGTCTCTATGGAGTCCATCAGCGATTCTTGAACAATGCCATGCAGAGATACAAGGAGGGTCTCATTACAGACTTCTTCAGGTAAGATATAATCAAATACTAGAAAGATAGTAAAATAAAATTTACAAGAAAATGAACTTTAAAAAGCAAATATAAACTAGTAAATAACTCAAACAGTGTTTAAGGAAAGTTCTGATAAGTTGGTTACATACAGTTCCAGACACTGCCAACCTGCTGGCAGTGTCACATTTGTCATCTGCTGGTGTGCAAGTTGAGCGCATGTCAGTCACTTCAAGGGGTTTGTCTTGTCTCACTAGTTGTCTTTCTAGCTTTTAGTTCTTAACTAATAGAAACAATGAGCTTGAGTTAATTCAAAAATTTTGAATGCAATATTTATACTTGATAGTAATTGAGAGCAATAATATCCATATATGGTAATTACAATGGTCTTTGTTGTCCGAGTGAACTCAAGAATAGCTACACAATATATATAATTTCTGCAGTAAAACAGACATCTGAACAGACTGGTTCAGATGTTAATCAAACACAGTTACCAACTTATTTTTCTAAATTTGACGTCGTTTACTTTATAACAGGAATGTTTTGAGTGAAGTCCTCAATTAAGACTTTGAAAGCATGACACAAATTCATGACACAAAGCTACTATATTGCTGTTTGGCTGATTATTTCTCATAGATGTTTTCCCCGCAGGTGTACATAACTCACACTTTGATTATAGACTATAGCAGGAACATGCTGTTTATCACTCTTGTCAATAATTCTTACAGCTACTTCAGAGAAGCTTGGGCTCTCGCCATTTATCATGACAGATTCTCTGACTTCAGGGATGAAATTAGGGAGCTGCTAGTCAACCAGCCGGTAGGTTTACTATTTAATTTAAGTCACAACAGTTCAAATTGATTTCATTTTTGAGTGACTGAACAGGATGCAGCCCCACCAAAGCACAGAATAACTTATCATGTATTTGAAAGACTTATCACAATATATGAGATATTGTTGTGAATGTAGAATACTCTTTTAGCATGTCGTCGCTTAGGTTCCCTTTGAGTCTTTTCCTTTTGAGTCTTTGAATGTCTCCCTTTGAGTAGTGGTGGTTTTGGACACCTCCTACTCAAATCTTGTTTTGTGGTCTTGCCTGTTGCTGTTAGTTTGACCAATAACATAACTTATGATTTGCTTCATATCTCAGCATAAAAATCATAAAATTAGTCTAACAGCCATATTTCGTGGTTTGTCTAGGCCCCTGACGTGAGTGCATTAGAGAACAAGGTAAGAACATTGATAGACGAAGACCTACAGTTGAGCGAGGGACAGCGGAAGAATCTGCAGGAGTTGTATGCTGACACATCAGTGAAGAGGGCTGTAGAGACCAGACTGTTGAGCTACCTCAGCTACAACTATTATCACCTGCCCATGTATGCCAAACCTGGCATGGTCTGACACTCCAACCTTAGCTACAACTATTATCATCTGGCCATGTATGCCAAGCCTGGCATGGTCTGACACTCCAACCTTAGCTACAACTATCATCACCTGCCCATGTATGTCAAGCCTGGCATGGTCTGACACTCCAACTTTAGTTACAACTATCATCGCCTGCTCATGTATGCCAAGCTTGGCATGGTCTGACACTCCAACCTTAGCTACAACTATTATCACCTGCCCATGTATGTCAAGCCTGATATTGTCTGACACGCCAACAGCTTAACGTCAATTCTGGCAGTCTAAATCTTCAAAGTTCCTTACATAGTAACTCCTTGGTCGCACATGACTACTTGCTCAGTATGCCATATTCAGATGTGGAATGATTTGACATCGCTGCCAGTGGTTATGCTTAGAGAGCATGTCCAAACTTCATACTGTCACAGCCTATCGTTATATAAAAAGACTAGAATTAGTTTAAATATGGTCTACAGCAGTTTTGGATTAAAATAATGCACTCTGACTTTTTTCAACCATTTCCCAAAATATGAAATTATTCTGTGATGTAATTGTAACATTGTGGCTGTATTTTTCCAGCTCTATTTTAGAGTGTCTATTGATTGACACTAGCGAACAGAGCATACGATTGACATTATGAGATAAACAGGAAATGGGTGAAAGATGAGTAAATGCTGTAGTTTACAGAGCTCATAATTTTATTGCCGTAGTATAATCAAATTATCTGTGATACATAAATCTGTATATCTATATATCTTTGTTTGGTAATAAACAGAAAAAATGGTCAAACTATTGGTATTCATTATTAGATTTACTTTAAGCGTTGTGGTGCTCATCTCTGTAACCTATATCTGACGACTGGCCAATGAAGGAACAATATTAACTTGTATAAAAGCATTATGAAGCCATGGCACCAGCATGCGACTCAAAACTCCCTCACAATGAATTCAATCTATTATTTTTATTTGTGATATTTTATTTCTACTTTCTTTTCCCAATGCCAGCTTTAAAAACATTTTACCAGGCGTAATACTTCAAAAGTTATCATTTATGCTTTTACGTTGCATGATGGTGATTGGCCAAGGGTTGTGGATGCTTCACTACCATTGGCTTGCAGTAAAATCGCAAGGGTTTCAAGCAAGGGTAAAGTTCAGTTAGTCAAAAATTATTTTTCTTCGCAGAAAAACTCTTTGGCGAAAGACATACCTTGTTCAAGAATGCTGTTTGAATTGCTACTTGAACACTAAGATGAATAAAAAATTCCATTTGCTAACTTTTACAGTTTAAGCGTTGTGCCGGGACATCATTCTGGAGCATTCTGTGGCTGTGTAAGAAGTGTATTTACGAAACAAATATTTTGGTAGACAGAAGAGCCACCCTTGTTCAACACCGTTTGAGATTTAAATAGAAATTGGTAAAGAACTGCAATCACAACCATTTAGGAGTTGTATGTACTCTAAATTATAGGGTATGTTTGACATATATGATGATGCATGTATATGGATACATTATACTGCATGTTAGTCTTCAAACTTCTGACTTGACCGAGAGGAAGCCAGCATCTGAAGCTCATGTATCTGGTAACACACTGTGATATTTAGGAAATATTGCGCTACTCTACCATGTAGGCAGCCAAGTGCTTAGTTACACAAGAGTGGGTGTCAATGTTATTGACAACAGCTAGTCTCATACCAGACATTGAGCTCTAGGTTCACAGGCTAGTCCACTACTTATAGAGCTACATGTATAACATCTAATCGCTCATATTCGTATAGTAGTTCTACTAAAAGGCCTTGTTTGTAGACTGCAGCTAACTAACCTTGGCTAAACCAAATCACGTGACATAACGACAACCGGGAGTGGACTGAATTATACGCTATGAATAGACAGAAGGTGTACATCTTATATATATATATATAAATATACATATATATTATACATACATGTATGTATCATATATACATACAGAAGGTGTATCCTCACATACCAAGTATGTGAGGAATCTTAATGCCTCCCAGCTGGCCCACTTAGTCTTACATGGAAAACAGTTGCTCTGAACAACTTTGCTCGCAAAAATATTTACTGTAAAACATCTAATTGACCGCCACCCTGAGGGAAAGGTTGAAAAATAGAGCGCCACTCTCTAGTTGAATGCCACCTCCATTTGACTACCACTTTGACATTGTTTGATCTTCAGGAGCTCATCATATCAAGTGATCAGTAGAAAAGTGTCCACAAAATCCTATTAATAATAAATCATTCATCATTAACAATTAATTCTTTTTTTAATTCCAAAGCTTTTCGTTTTTTTTCGTTAATACTTTGAAAACAACACCATAAGAATAATCAATAACTGTCTTAGGCTAATAGCAGTTTCTTGTTTAATGCAATCTTGATACTTCGAAGTACATGTATATAAAAACGGTTTACATTTATGATGGTAGATGAACCACTAGTTTTAGGGTGAAGGTTGCGTTTAGCGGAGCAAAACTTTTACGTATTGCATTAGTGCTGAAAGCAGCGCGTAAGAAGTATTGCTCTGCCAAAAAAATTGTTTGAACGCTAAAATCGACTAGTTCAGCAGTGCAGAAGAACAGTTGAGGTCAGAAGACATTGTGGAAGGTATTGGACAACCAGAAGAAGTTTGTTCCATCGAAAGCAACAATCAGCACGCAGTTATCCGAGCAAACGATGCAAATATTTCCTTTTAAAAACGTTAATTTTTGTTTTTGCATGTATCATACATATGGTTCGTTTATGTCACTTGAATATATATTTGTAGCATTTGATCGATTATCATTATATAACTTATAAATTTGCTGATTTATAACATATTATATAACTATTAACATAACAACATATTAACTAATAGCATCCTTGCAGTTATCTTGACATGGCTTACAATGGATCAACACTCCTAACTCTCCTTCTATTGCACATAAAAAGCTAGTTTTGGCTGCAAACTGTAGCAAACATGTTAATGAGTGCAATGAGCCTTTATTCAACATTGTTAAATATAGATATAAAATAAAAATATGCCTTTAAACGTAGAATGCAATAAATAATTGAAAGCTCTTGCAAACTGCAAAGCTATATCATCGCAGATCAATTGCAAGTAATAGATAACAACTGGTAGAGATATCTCTCGGCTTCCCAATGCATATTTTATTTTGAAATCTTTGACAAGATTTGAACTTAGAGGTAAGTTAGCAGATCTATTGCATCCAAAAAGTTTAACATCGCTCTACCAGAAGATGGTAAAATATAAGCGGCATTCGCTTCGCCCGAAAAAGGGCTAAATATATCTTCCCAAAATTCTGACGAGTCATTTAAAAAATACTATGCCAGCCTTTATTTGAATGCCACCTCCAATTGACTGTCACTAGAGAGGAAAAGTCGAAAAATAGAGCGCCATGGCGTCCCATTAGAGGTTTTACGGTAGTTTGATGAAACCTATTTTACTTTTACATCTATGAGCTGAGCATTCAACAGACTATCTGGTTAGAGCTGCGTTAATTCCCACAAATCATTTTAATTCATGACGTTATACTGGGTTTGCATAAAATAATTGAAGATAGGTGTCTATACTACCAGGTAACCAAACTTCTAGTTGGCCATCATGGCACAAATTACAACATGGGATCTTCCACACAAGCGGCTTATTAGTCACACCAGTCTAAATCTTTGAACCCTGAACGAGTACATTCATTAAGGAATCCTTTGTACAATTCATTCTTCACAATATAAACATAATAGGAAAAGCATATTTTTACACAGTTTTGAGTGTGTGTTGACACACAGTGATAAACAAAACAGATCAGTAATTTCATTAACATCGAAATTGTAATGCAAAAAACAAAATTTTGATATGGCAAAAAATTAATACCTACACATTCCAATAATGAATTCTATAAATGAATTTCAATGAATTGTAATAATGAATTCTAATAATCTGATATAAGCTCTACTCACTGACTTTCAAAAAATAAGCATGATTGTGTAGAATCTAAGCGGTATCAGCCTGTATCAGTCTTGTAAATACATAAATAAACTAACATAAGCACTCCATCACTTATACTCGCACTGAGAAATCAGAAAATTCTAACGCTGATAGTGTACGTTCATTTTTGATGTCACATTTTGATATCCTTGAGCGCTTGCTTCCGACTTTGGAGAGCCAGTGTTTCCTTAAAGTAAATTCAAACAGCTTTGTCATATTTGAGCCAAGTGTAGAGTGGATATTTTTAGATTCTAAAAAATCACAGCACCCGAAGTATCACGCTCTAGCATAGTGTACAAGTCATATTCTAACAGAGTGTACAAGTCATATTTCAACAGAGTGTACAAGTCATATTCTAGCATAGTGTACAAGTCATATTCTAACAGAATGTACAAGTCCTATTCTAGCATAGTGTACAAGTCATATTCTAACAGAGCGTACAAGTCATATTCTAACAGAGTGTACAAGTCATATTCTAGCATAGTGTACAAGTCATATTCTAACAGAGTGTATAAGTCATACATGCAAATGACCAAGCTTCTTTCTATCTACTGATAAACATATTAGCATACATTGTTTAGCTGTATTATCTTAAAAGAGCAAACTAGACAATTGGTGAACTTTTTACAAAATGAGCACTTTAGAAGTGTGCAATTTCAAACAAAAACATACATCTGTTGCAGCATTTCCTTTGATCCCTGGGCTGTACCAACCACTGTCATAGTCTGTGTGTTCATCACCCATCCGCAAACACCTAGCTTTGCTGCCTTCTTTTGTGTTTCCTACAAGCATTATCATTATCAAAGAGCTATGTTGAACACCTTTAGAAAAGGTAAGGTCACAACTTACGTAGGAAGAGCTATGTGTAAAGCAAATACTAAATTCTGCAATAACTAAAAACTGACCAAAGGATTGGAATTGTCTTCTCGCTGAGGTTTACTAAAGCAAGCTTTGCATTTGAGCTGGTGAAAAGATAATATTATTATAACCAATGCTATAAGTAATAATGTATATCAGTATACAATATTAAATATATATTAATAAAGTGTGTGAAGCCTGTGCATCATAAAGCTCGTAAAAGCCAACACCGACACATGCTGGAAGAGTATTATCAATTCACACAAACAGAAGGACCTTCTTGGGAGTTGAATGAAATCAATGAGTAGTCAAGGATTAGCTAAACCCACATCCAAAAGAAGACAAAGCCAATGATCATTGCTGAGTAATGAAAGGAGAGGAACAGCGCTACCGTACCCGTCGGAAGAAAACACCTAAAATAAAAAGACGATGACAAATAAATCTAAAAGAAAATTATGACGTACAAAAGCTTGTTGTAAGGCTGTCTACAAGTTCTTCTGGTTTTAAGGTTGAAGTATATCAAAATACATATGTACGAGTAACCTAGGCTGGTTTACACTATACCGCTGTATGTCGGGGTTGTCCTGTCAGTGACTATTCACTGACTATGCGCACCATAAAACGATGACATTGCCGAGGCAACGCAGGTATGTCGGGGAATATTGTAGCTATCAAACTTTCCTGATATTTTACTGAGCATCCACAACAGTCAGTACAATGTGCTCCACTTCGGCGACGATGATTGGCTGTTGTGGATCGCTTAACCTATACTTACTTTCATGATAGTTGCTGCGGGACTAGAATGAAAACACTACGTCGTGGACCATTCGCCAATATAAATGCGATGGGTTTGTAATAGTGTGAACATTGTTATTATGAACGATCAGTGATGCATTGTGGGATTAACACTGACCTACTGTGATATAGTGTGAACCAGCCTTTAGGATCAACTTAACAAAGAGAATAAAACACAGACTGCCCACTTGCAGGTAACGAGAATATTCATAAGTTAATTGGCTCACTTAGTAATATAATGACAAATATACTTATCACTCGTCAAAACTTGTTCTGATAAAAAATTAGTAATCTGTGGCAAATGAAGTAATCATCCTCCTCTCATTGAGAAAATATCTCCTAGAAAAATGAGAGTGAAGTAGGAGTTTTGTTTGCTTTCTCTAGCCTCTGTATGGGTAAGTAATTCCTAGGGGAGCTTACATTCTATTTTTGGACACTATTCTTAATGCAAGTTTGTGATGGTGTAGCTTTTATGTCCATGTATGTCCATTTGATATTAACATTTTATGTCTATATTCACTAGAAGGAATATAAATGATTCAGATTTTACAGTTATCTACATGTAGCTCTTTTATTTTAACATATGAGCAAACATGTATGAAAACATGATTAAACAGGAAGAACCAAGCTTTTAATGTAAACGCAACATCTTTTCAAAACTAGTTTTAAAAATCTTAACAAACACGATATGAAAAGAATATACCGTAAAACCTCTAATTGAATGCCATGGCACTCTATTTTTCAACTCTTCCTCTCTAGTGGTGGTTAATTGGAGGTGGCGTTCAAATAGAGGCTGGCGGTGTATTTTTCAAATGGCTTATCAGAAGCGAATGTTGCCTATAACTTGCCTTTTCTTTCTGGTGGAGTGATATTAAACCTTTTGGATGCAATAAATCTGCTAACATACTCTAACTTGTCAGAGATCTCTTAATAAATATGCATTGAGAAACCAAGAAATATCTGTACCGGCTTATATATAGTGCTAGCAATAAACCTGCGACAAACCAGCAATAAACCTAGCCTGTGTACTGCTTTGTAATTTGTTGGAACTTTCAGTTTTTAGTTCATTTTAAATTTGAAGACATATTTTTATTTTATATTTAAACATGTTCAACAATGTTGCATAAAAGCTAATTGCACTCATTAATAAGTTTGTTACAGTTTGCAGCCAAAACTAGCTTTTTATGTGCAATAGAAGTGAAGTTATGAGCATCGATCTATTGTAAGCCGTGTTAAGATAGCCGCAAGGATGCTATTAAATAACATGCTAAAAATCTGCATAATATTATTTATAGTTATATAATGATAATCCATCAAGTGATACAAATATATATTCATGATCAAGTGACATAAACTAACCATACTCTTATATTACTGGCAGAGACAAAAATTCTCGTTTTTAAAACAAAATTATTTGCATCATTTGCTCGGATAGCTGCGTTCTTATTGTTGCTTTCGATGGAACGAACTTTCTCTGTTTGTCCAACACTTTCCACAATGACTTCTGACCTCAACTTTTTTTCTACACCGCTGAACTAGTCGATATTAGTGTCCAAACTATTTTTGGCAGAGCAAAAATTTACGCTTTGCATTTAGGACAAATGCAACAGGTAAAGGTTTTGCTCGCTAAACATAACCTATGGCTCAAAACTAATTCATCTACTATAAAAAATGTGAACCGTCTTTTATATATGTAGTTCGAAGTATCAAGACCGTGTTAAACAAGGAACTACTATTAGCCTGAGACAGTTATTAATTATTTTCATGGTATTCTTTCAAAGTTTTAAGAAGAAAGCCGAAAAGCTTTGGAGTTAGAAAACAAAAGAATTAATTGTTATTGATTTAAACGATTAACTATTAATACGATTTTGTGGACACTTTCCTACTAATCACATGCTATTATGGGTTCGTGAAGATTGAAGATTGTCACAGTGGCAGTCAAATAGCGGTAGGGTTGAATTAGAGAGTGGTACTCTATTTTTCAACCTTTCTCTCACAGTTGCGGACAAAGAGGTGACATTCAAATAGAGGTGGCTTTCAATTAGAGGTTTTATGGTAGGTGTGAAACCAAATAAAATAATAGTAATCAACACAAAGATAATAAGCAAAACAGAGTATAAAAAGCACGAGTATTGAGTATTTTATATTATTTACGCAATAAACAAGGCTGAGTAAAAACAAACCAACACAATAAGTCAACTAGAATAAACAGATACCAACACTAAGACTCCCAGAATGAGATTATCAAATCGTTACAAAGTCTTTCGATATAGCTGGTAACTGATGTTTACACGGACTATGACAAAGACTTGAACCACAATCAGACTGCGATCCTCTAGACTTTTCAAGACTGGAGTTCAACTCGTTAGCTACTAACACATTACATCTCAACACCTTTATAGGAGTACTCGCACAAACTATGCCTGAACCTTAAACACTGACTAACAGATGTGGCTCTGTTCTATAACTAGTGTCCTGCTTGCCTCTATTCACATGCCTCACAGGCATGTGAATAGAGTAAAGATTAAGATCCATTAAAAAACTATCATAACCCTTTTCGAGTCTTTTTCTTCTGACCTAACAATGCTAAATACCTTAAGAATAGTGCGATTCACCTTCTCTACTTTGCTTGAGGCCATAGTGGTGTGGGAAAAATCCCCTTAATACCCCACTTGACAAAAAAACAAAAACCAAATACACGAGAAACGAATATGTTATCTGACCGAAACATCTTTCTCACTTTCTCAAGAAAGGATATACGTGTAACTTTTTATGTCTTTGTACTTCTCAGAGAATAAAGTGCACGGTAGCGGATTACTTGATTCATACTTTTTATGACAGTTGCTGCGGGACTAGTATTGTGTCATGAGATTGCTATTGTATAATGAGAATGCTATGTCGCAACATTTCGCTGATGTAAACGCGAATGGGCTTGTGATAGTGTGGCCATTGTTATCACAGACGAGCACAGAAAAATTGCGTGATTAACACTGACATACGGTGATAGATTATGAACCAGCCTTTAGGACCATTCTAAATTAGATCACACTCTAGTAAATATGCCAGGATGACAATAAATACTCTCTATTCTAATCAGAGTCCTCATCAAAAACAACTATATCGTTTGCCATGTTCAAAACAACACTAAGCCCATTGAAAATTTTTTAAATAGTACTGAAAGACCTCTGGTACAGCTGAGATACCGATTCCAAGACTCTTCAAGCAGAACAAACTACAGCACTGATACCCATAAAAAGTACAAGCTCCTTCTTAGCATTCTCATTACCAACTGCAGTCGAATAACAATCGGGCTTCTCTCTAGGTATGATTCAATTTCCACCCTTCCTCACAACTAGACATGGCAAGACTGGCAACCATTGTAATTAAATAGAAACACAGATAACAACCTCATCAACTGTTTTATGTAAGTACATTTGATGTTAAGATTTTATGTCTATATTCATTAAAGAGAATATAAATAATTCAGATCTTACAGATATTTAGCTCTTACATCACCAACAGGGCATGCTACATACAAGTAAACATGTGCACACGACTAAACAGGAAACACATATTTTTAATATAAACACAAAAAATAAACACAGTAGAGCATGTAGACACAACAGCAATAGGCTAGATGGACTGCATGCTAGCCAGTACTTATCAGGCTAACGGATGGGCAAGGAGCTTAACTTTTCCATTAGAATGGGTCCCAGAATTTAGACGAGCAAAATGTCTAGAGTGAACTAGAGAGGTGCCATTTTGGCTTTATAAATTATTTCACTGCTCTAAACAGTATAATTAAAAAGAAAACACTTTATTGCTCCTAGAAGGTGAGTGAATTGATGCTTGATCAGAGCAGAGTCTGTAAAACAAGCCCTGAATAAGGGAGCAAACACACTACTGTGTTTTCCATTTATTTAAACCTACCAAGACATTACGGGTGAACAGAGAGTGAGTCGTACAGTGTCTATAAATCCCTCACAGTAATCTAGCAAATAGGGTCTGATTGCTGAAAAAGGTAGGTAGGGCGTCTAGCCTTAAATTTTTCCATTTCTTCACAAATAGAGTTAACACACAAGTTAAACTACTTGTGTTAATCACAAGTAGTGATTGACATATTTCTCATGTGATGTTCTATGTAACAGCCCAGCATTGGCTCCTCTTTAGAATGTATTGGCATTGCCTTATCTTTAATACACAAGGAAAACGCTTCGTAAATCCATTGCGTGACCTTTCACCTAGCAGAGTTATAAATCAATCCTTTTCAGCATGATCGAACACAACAGAAGCTTATTTGAGCCAAAATACTATGCGTAATCATAACACTAAAGGTAATTTTGGATGAAATGCGAAATCTCTTTAAAGTGAATTAGCGAGCACTGCATAGCAATTCTGTATTTTCAGCGAGACCTTAGTGCAGTAAAACGCTGTTGTACGAAGATATTAACGAAACAAGATACCAAAATAGAGGAGAGCTTAAACCACCAAAATTGCATACAATACGGGCAATCAGCAAAATATCGGGTGCATTAAAAGATCCTCAGAAAAAACATTTAAGAAAGAGTATCTGTGTGAGACTGTTAGTAGCTCTACTACCCTAACATATATATATATATATATATATATATATATATATATATATATATATATATGTAGTTTGCACATTACAATTTTATATGACTGTTGAATGCAAAAAATATAAGAACCTGCCAAGTTAAAGCATGCACACTACCAAAACTAAAAAATGAATTCATCAGCATTCTGACGTACAACGCACTACACAGGCTATCTACATAAGCAAACGTGAAAAAAATAAAAGTTATCAAAAAATCGATTTAAATAATATACGAAATTCTTTGGAAAAAAAGTCATGAATTCTTTTCCATTTTGTTAGCAATCTAATTATTAAAAAGTACTGTACAACAAAACATATGATAATACATTGCTTTTACTCGTATACTTATTAAAATTCTAAGCCACGAAAAGCACCGCGAGAATTAGCTAAATTAAAGACTACGTTTGTATGGCAATTGAATTGGCAAATAGATGTTTGTAAGGATATAAACGTTCGTAATTTCCTAAACGCATAAATCTGCGATAACGTCACATAATCTAAAATAAGAACTTCGCAGAGATTGTTTGAGAGATATAGTGGTCATTTTTGCTAGTGTTAAACATTTCAATCAAGACCCAGTCCTAAACAAAGAACAATTATGATATAACATAACAAATGGTTTTGAGTTGAGTCATGACTGTTCACAATTTATGCCTGTAGTTTGACAGATCAACGATCCATTACCTTGGACCTTTCCAAAAACTTCAAAATCAAAGCTATGTAGTTTGCTAGTTGCCATGTTGAGCGAGGTGAAGGCCGCGGAATTGTCTTTGGTACAAAAACTAGTAAAATACACAGCAGATATAGTCTGGTAGCCACAGGTCATTATCGTGTCAACAGGTGGCAGAAGATGGGGTCTATGGTAGCTTAATACTTTTAGCATGTTCTTAACCTAGTCAATATTAATCTGGCTTACTATCGCTATTTTATTCAATAAGCTTAGAGTAATTGGCTATTAAATAGTGAGTGATAATACAAAAATAAAATCTTTCTTAGGCCGTGTGCAATCAGTCGATCTAGCTAATCAGAGCCGTAGACCAACATTTACGCCATGTTTTAGTACGGGGGTGTTAAATAACCCTGATCAAGATTAGGTTTGTAGGCGGTTTCCGATTTCGCTGAGCGACTCGTCAGCGTTAGTAATAAGCGATCGCAAACTTTAATTTACTAGTTATACTGATTTCCAAAGCTAGCCGTCATGGATTGCATAACTCAATATAATCAACTACTACATTCTAATGGATAAAAACTTGTTCAACGCACTAACACTCTCAACACTGCATCTTTATGGCAAGCCTTATTCTACAAGTCTAGCCGATGGCCAGATACTGGTTGTTCTAGCCTGTCTTGACAAGCTGTTGTTTTGCGTAGTTGTCCCCCCGTCGAGCGGCGAGCAACAACATGTTGTTGCTCGCCGCTCGACGGGAGGACAACTACGCAAAAACAACAGCTTGTCAAGACAGGCTATGGTTGTTCGCATCAAGGGCATCTTATGAAAAAAACCTTCCACCAAGAGGGTTCTCTCCGTCAGCAATTAATGAGGGTCAATTACTAAGCAGCAATACGGCAGTGGGCAATTCAACCATTAATGGTGCCACCAGATCCAACAAAATATGGCTGGAGTAAATACGATGATGAGATTTCTAGGCAATGCTTTCCTGATGGGCACAGAGCTATTCCCAGGCAGCTTGTCTAATAGACCAGTTGCTCATGCAAAAAGAGTTTGCAGAAGTCTTTGTGGCTGCAGAGAGTGCAGTAATAAAACGACCGATGAGATTGAGGATGGTAGTCATATAGACAGTGATGATAAGCTTTAAGATTATAATGATGCAATAGTTTTATTAAATACTTTGCAATATGCTTTTGAGAATCAATTGAAAGTTTTTGATGTATCATGATAAACGGACTATGTACTTTGGTAAACATGCTATATAATATAATAATCATACAATGTACCAAGATACACATACAAAGACATGATATTAATTAATCATCCCAAAGGTTAGTTGTCATCGAATCATACTTAATATACGAGTGATTGCTCACTCATGCCAGAGTATTATTTGCCTTTTAAAGCTATTTAACACATGTTAACAATCTACTATAAGTATAACATGAGCAACTAACCTCAAGTTACTGTTAAAAAACCTCTTTGTGTATTTATGATCCCACGACTAACCATGAGTGAAGTGATTGTTTGGGAGCTTTATGATAAATGCATATGCGCACACAACTCCCGAAAAATTATCCATCAACGGCAGTGACCAAACTCTTGTTCCGAAATCCCATCCAAAAATTTAACCATTTTTGTGTAGAGTCGTTTAAGTATAATAATGATACAAAACACATATAAACCTATTCAAATATGTTACCAAGTCTTTGAAAGGTTACCGCAACATCATAAAACTAACCCATCTTATCGGATTATACATAAATAGACAGATTAATTTGGCCAAAAATCGCGATAAAAACTTGCCAAGCTTTTTCTAATGAAAATTAAGACCGGCCAACGAGACGCCAATAAGGCCGTGTGACAAATAGAACTATTAAGTCGTGCGCATTTCACGAAAAAAACCGTGCACATTTCACCAGTCTATAGCATTGGCTAATACTCTAATTGATGAAGGTTTCTGTAATTAACGTAAAAGTTAATTACATTTTACAAAATTAACTCTGACATTTTGGACACTTATAACGAGTACTTTTGTTTTCCAACTGATGTCCAAAGCAGTGAAAGTAAAGGAAATGACGATGATATTTTGCTAATAAATCTTACAATATTACTTATAAAATTATTACAATATTTAATTGTAAGAATAATTATTCGATTTTATAAGATTTAGTTATAAGAATAATCATTCAAATTTACAAGATCGAAGTATATAGTGACCGATGGTGTGCAATATGTAACTGTTATTATTTTTCAAAAGATTTTGTTGATGATACTGCGGCTGTGCCCAATATCGCGGTACTGCCAAGCCATTTTTAATATCTGCAAAATTAAGTAATAGGCTTACATTTTCTTGTAGATACACATCTATTTTTATGACAACCAGCTAAAGTCTGTTTAGATTTTTAAATTCAGCATAATTTTTTAGATATAAATACAGAAATCTAGATAAACATCACAACTTCTTGATATTGGTTGCTATGACCAATGATATACAGCCCTCCCAGCCTGTGTATATTACACAGCAGCTTGCCATTTTACTTCTAATATTGCATTTCTCCTATTGCAGGGAAAAGATATAAACGTATAATCTTTTCCTTTCATTATTGCTGTTTGTTGTACATAATAACACCCAGTACATTACAGCTACCATTGCGGTTCTCCTATTGCACTGCAGTGCCATTTGACTGCTAATATTGCATTTTTCAACTAGCAGTACCCTTTTTTTCCAGTATCACTTTGGTCATGGGCTGTATGACAGGGGAATTTCTAGTCTACTCATGTTACTTAATAAAGATATCGCTCTAATGCCCCGTTATGGGGCGAATGCAATTAATTGATTTGACTTGATTATTCGCTCACCATCCCTTCTTATTGCTTTCTCATTTGCCTGCCAGACTCGTTTCATCATCACTCATTCTGGTTATGTTGAAATATTATACGTACCAGGTTCCTATTGTATAGTTTCCAGATACAGTCAAACATGGATAACTCGAACTTCAAGGGACCGTGCAAAAGTGTTCGAATTATCAGAGCATTCAAGTTATCAGAGCACTGTCACAAGTCCATATATTTACTTATTTATTAGTAGATACATGTACATATACAAACTATAATATAAATCAAAAGCACAAATGGCTTGTTTCAAATTAAATGCTTCTAATGTAAAGTTTAAAACGTTTTCATGAAAAAGTATAGAGATTTTTCTATCACTTGAGATTGGTTTGTTGTTTGAGGTGATGTTATTGCCAGGACGTTTTTCAGATTGACATTGGCAAAACTTGATCGTTGTTGAAATGCTCAAAAGAAAAGACATTTTTTTCTTTTGGGGTTTTACCCACGATCAATTTTGCCATTTTTTCTTGAAGTTTATGCAGATTACCTTACTTTACCTGGGATTCGTTAAGAGCAACACTCCGAGGCAGTTCACTTAGAAGTTCTACTAGGTTTTACGGTACATTCTATATCACTCACGCTTTTTTAATAGATACTTATTAAATGTACACACGTATTCTGTGTTTAGGTCAAACGATGAATAGTTTTTTGTAGCTCAGACAACGTATACGTTTAATTACAACAATTTTTAAGACGTTTTAAACATTCAACATTCCGACGTTGATTCAACACGGAATCAACGTCGGAAAACTATTCATCACGGGCTAGCCGAGTCACGCACTCAAGGATTTTTGCCACGCACATACAAAACAATATGCGATTTTTGTTTTGTATGTGCGTGGCGAAAATTCTTGCGCGCGTGACCCGGCTAACCCGTGCTATTCATCGTATCGCAGTATAAATCAAATTTCACCAAACTTTTAGAAAAGTCGTTGACAAAAATATTTTGCCGATGGTGGTAATAACGACGCTTATGAATTACGAAAAGATGAAGTTTACCTCTATGGCTTATAATAAAGTGATTTTCTAAAGCGAAAACAACCGTTTCGGTAGCTGTTGGGCAAAAAAACAGTTCGAATTAACAGTGTTGAGTTCGAGTTATCTATAGCAATTTATCATTACGTGGGAACGGACCAAAGGAAGTGTTCGAATTAACCATGTGTTCGAGCTATCCGTGGACGAGTTATCCATGTTTGACTGTACTTTAATGGTGACTTACATGTAGGTTCACTACTCAGGCGAATATCTTATATTTTGCGGCAATCAGCGAGTCAACTAAGTAACAGGAAATGAGCTTTTTTCTATTACTATACTCTGTTACTATGAAGAACGAACTATACTCTTCTGTTCCTCATTATCTCTTCTGCCATTGGCAAACTGCAATTAGCAAATACCAAAAAATGGCGCACCGGTCTTTGATATACACCACCTGTACTACCTGTAGTAGAGGTCAGTGGTAGTATTCGAACCTGAGTAGACACTATAATCGTAAACTCAGATCCGGACCAAAACAGATGTCAAAACCTCTGAAATGGCCAAGGTCATTTGCGAGTACAAAAATCTTTCTCATGCCATGTTGAGTTAAGTGTGCAGTAAGTTTCATCACGTTCAATATGAGAAAAGAAATCTCGTTTCTCATTTCACAGTTATGGGAGATCACGAATACACTGCTAAATAGAAGACTCGGGACTACTGAGACTGCTATTAATAATTTAATCAAGAGAGATGTAGGTACACAGTGCTATTCCATCAACTGCAAAAACTGCAGGAATGCACTTTCCAAAGAAAAGTGTGTAACATTTCACAAGTGAGTCACTACCAGTTCTATTACTACTGCTAAAGTTTACTATTACTAGTTAGTTCTACTACCCTAATCACTGGGGAAGTGAGAGTCGATCAGTGTCACTACTGAGTGCGTTGATAATTTATATTCATTTAGCCATTACTATTTCCAGCGGTGTCGGGTTGCTTGTCACATAATTATTGAGATTTGGAGTTACCGTTCCATGATTATATAGTTGGCCTAGTGGCAGACAACTCCCACTTGACAAGACAGTGTGATAGCAAGTGCATTTCTTTTTCTTAGTGTATATGTACCGAGATACTGAACAGACTACACCTCAGATAACATTATACCTTTACTTACTGTTAACGACAACCAAGAACATGTAATTCTGTAATATATAGCGCCCTCTATTTAGCAGTGTATTCGTGATCTCCCATAACCGTGAAATGAGAAACGAAATTTCTTTTCTCAGTTTGAACGCGTTGAAACTTACTGCACACTTAACTCAACATGGATTTTTGTACTTGCGAATGACCTTGGCCATTTCAGAAGTTTTGAAATCTGTTTTGGTTCGGATCTGAGTTTACGATTATATGTTCTACTCAGGTTCGGATACTACCACTTACCACTACCACTGTTGTATAAATCAATGTACTAACATGTACTGATGTGAAGAAGACCAAGAAGATCCTCCGTCTTTCATTACACTTCCTCATATCCTCCCCATACTGCCTTATACTACCTAATCTACTAGCTTTACACACTAGCTTTATCCAGCTTTATCCACTCACCGTAATTACCAAGACCACCTGTACCGCCTTGAGCTCAGACACCAATATAGCCTGAGCCTAACAAATCCCATAATACAACAACCGCAGGTAGTACAGGTGGTACAGGTCAGTGAATACTACCAAAGTCCACTTTACTGCTATCTGCTGTGTATTTTATTAGTAATAAAATACACATAGGTCCTAACTGCAAAGGTCTTTCAGTAGCATTGTACGATGCATGCAGTCAATTATCTCTATCACCCTTGCTAATTCTTGACAGAGGATTGTTTGCAGACTTGTTACACAGATTTATAGACACTGTACTACTCACTCTTTGTTCACCCGCAATGTCTTGATAGATTTAAATAAATGGGAACACAGTAGTGTGTTTTCTCCCTTATTCAGGGCTTGTTTTACAGACTCTGCTCTGATCAAGCATCAATGCACTCTCCTTCCAGAAGCAATACAGTGTTTTCTTTTTAATTATCCTGTTTAGAGCAGTGAAATAATTTATAAAGCCAAAATGGCACCTCTCTAGTTCACTCTAGACATTTTGTTCGTCTAAATTCTGGGACCCATTCTAATGGAAAAGTTAAGCTCCTTGCCCATCCGTTAGCCTGATAAGTACTGGCTAGCATGCAGTCCATCTGGCCTATTGCTGTTGTGTCTACATGCTCTACTGTCTTTATTGTTTGTGTTTATATCAAAAACATGTGTTTCCTGTTTAGTCGTGTGCACATGTTTACTTGTATGTAACATGCCCTGTTGGTGATGTAAGAGCTAAATATCTGTAAGATCTAAATTATTTATATTCTCTTTAGTGAATATAGACGTAAAATCTTAACATCAAATGTACTAACATAAAACAGTTGAGGAGGTTGTTATCTGTGTTTCTATTTAATTACAATGGTTGCCAGTCTTGCCATGTCTAGTTGTGAGGAAGGGTAGAAATTGAATCATACCGAGAGAGAAGCCCGATTATTATTCGACTGCAGTTGGTAATGAGAATGCTAAGAAGGAGCTTGTACTTTTTATGGGTATCAGTGCTGTAGTTTGTTCTGCTTGAAGAGTCTTGGAATCGGTATCTCAGCTGTACCAGAGGTCTTTCAGTACTATTTAAAAAATTTTCAATGGGCTTAGTGTTGTTTTGAACATGGCAAACGATATAGTTGTTTTTGATGAGGACTCTGATTAGAATAGAGAGTATTTATTGTCATCCTGGCATATTTACTAGAGTGTGATCTAATTTAGAATGGTCCTAAAGGCTGGTTCATAATCTATCACCGTATGTCAGTGTTAATCACGCAATTTTTCTGTGCTCATTTGTGATAACAATGGCCACACTATCACAAGCCCATTCGCATTTACACCAGCGAAATGTTGCGACATAGCATTCTCATTATACAATAGCAATCTCATGACACAATACTAGTCCCGCAGCAACTGTCATAAAAAGTATGAATCAAGTAATCCGCTACCGTGCACTTTATTCTCTGAGAAGTACAAAGACATAAAAAGTTACACGTATATCCTTTCTTGAGAAAGTGAGAAAGATGTTTCGGTCAGATAACAGATTCGTTTCTCGTGTATTTGGTTTTTGTTTTTGTCAAGTGGGGTATTAAGGGGATTTTCTCCACACCACTATGGCCTCAAGCAAAGTAGAGGTGAATCGCACTATTCTGAAGGTACTCAGCATTGTTAAGCAGGGTTGGCTTGGTTTAAATCAATGGTTTAAACCGAGCAGTTTAAACCAAGCGGTTTAAACTCGGTTTTTATGGTTTTTTCATTACTTTTCCTGAAAAACATAATATTTTAAGCTTTTAGTGGTTCCTGTGCAGTAGAAATGCATTTCTATGTAATATCAGCTGTGGAAGTTTATTTAGGACACAGTAGTTAAGTGATGGCAGAGCTCAAGTTGAAACTACATAAAATCCTAGCACAACAATGAATTAGTGAATTTCATTTTCAATTGGTTTTATTAAGTGATATGATGATCCTTTTTACCGATAAATATAAAACCCACGTGAAAGATACTAATCCAATCATCATCTCTAATAATAAATAAATACGCTCTTAAGTCTGGCCAGTGAGAAAGGATTGCTTATAATTAGAAATTAAAACAATAAAGCCTTTTGGACAAAAGCTTTGTTTGCAAACTAATATTTTATTTATTGGGCACAAGCCCAAGTAGCTGGATTGTTAGAATTCAGTTTATCAAGTTTTTTGTGTTTTGAAAAGTAAAAGTTGTGCCTCAAATTTCCCACATACCTCGCAAACAGGATCCCGTTTGGCAGTTTTTTCAATCGAACTGCAAAAGGCACAGGTTTTAAGGCAAAATGTAATAGGCGTGCTGTCGTAACGCAAGGTCATGCAGATAGGCTTAAGGAGCCCTGGCATGCATTCCTTTAATACTCTTTCTGGTGACTCGGAAAAACCATTTTTGAACTGCCGGAACAATGTGGAACATGCAAACGTAAGCGAATCATGATGCCTACATGAACATTAAGGATTAAATTTTAGAGAAACTCGATGATGTCAGTTTACATCATAAGCCATCCAATGGTCTTCATTAGCATTGCGTAGCTGCATATCTGTGAGAACAAGGGTTGATTTAGATCATTGATTGACAGATGAAAGAACAGAGAAGTGTTAAATTGTACAGCTTGAGCTTGGCCTCCTCAGTTATCGCAAAGTTCGCTGTCATACAGCATGAAGTGTTGATTACATAGATTGACATCATGGCTAAACACTCTTTCTTTCTAGCCATTATCCTCCTCATAACAACTCTCTCCATCAAGGTAAGTATCCTCATCATAATTTCCCTCTTCATCAAGGTAAGTATTCTCATCAGAATGACCATTTCCATCAAGGTAAGTGCTCTTGTCATAACTACCCTCCTCATCAAGGTAAGTATACTCATCATAATGACCATTTTCATCAAGGTAAGTACTCTTGTCACAATGACGCTCTTCATCAAGGTAAGTACTCTTGTCACAATGATGCTCTCCATCAAGGTAAGTATTCTTGTCATAATTACCCTCTTCATCAAGGTAAGTATACTCATCATAATGACCATTTCCATCAAGGTAAGTATTCTTGTCATAATTACCCTCTTCATCAAGGTAAGTATACTCATCATAATGACCATTTCCATCAAGGTAAGTATTCTTGTCATAACAGTCCATCAAGCACAAAGACTATATACAATTTCTAATGTGGAATACAATAAGTTTCTATGCATGTCTAAACATTTTTATAGAAGTTGACAGCAAGAATGGGTTATCAACCGTGTATGGTAGGGAGCTGCTACTGTACAGTACCAGGTGTATTAGACTGTTCAGGACAAAGACTCACCACTTTTCATCCGTCACAAACTGACATGAACAGACTAGGATTGATTCGTGTTCTCAAACTCAACAACAATAATCTACAGCAAATACCTACACTGAACATGTTCACGGAGATTCACACCCTCGACCTCTCAAATAACGAGCTTACAAATATTCCTGCTGGAGTTTTCTCCTCTCTAGGACAGCTCTTACATTTGGACATTTCCTTCAATAATATAACTTTATCGGAAAGAACCATCAGAAGAGAATCATTTCAAGGTTTGACAAATCTTAAAACATTGAGGTGAGTCATATGACCAGGTTACTATCTAATCTAGTACTAGTTACCTGTATGTTTAACTAGCTTTGATAAAAGTACGGAGGAGACTTGCCAACAGGTAACTAATATTTACAAACTTGTAAACCTACAGCAACATAGCGCTTCTAAAGAAATATCAAATCCCAATTTACCTATCAAGACAAAAGCATGATAGATAATGCAATTTCAAATTTTCAAATGTAATTTCTTTGTATTTCTAAAATTTAAACACTGACATACTGTTAGCCATTAGCAGCCAGCTTTGCATATCTTCTCTGAATTGGCACATCTTGAAGTATTATTGACGCTAGAGTGCAATCAATTATGCTCTGATGACCTGAATACTTGGTTGTTCTTATCGAAAGAGTCTGAGACAAGGTTGGGTGGGGAGGAGAAACAAATGAAAGAAAAAACAGCACATGTTTAATTAGTTGTTTAGCATTTCACCTTGGAGGAGCATCTACTGTATTTGGTTCATTTTATAGCATTTTAACAATCAAAGTTCATTAATGTCTGACAATACATTTTAAATGGTCTTATTTACTGTGTGTTTGTACTATTACTTTCAATATATCTTTAAGCTGCGCCACATTCCTGGAGTGAACAAACGCAGCCAGAATGGTTATGATTGGTCAGCTTTAAAACCAATGAAAAGAGTCGCTGGGCATCACTAAGCTAATAATAGAAGACATCAATCCAATCATATTATCTTGTCTACTTGCCAAAGCCTTTGCATACCATATCTATATGTGCTGCCATGACATGTATCCTCGTGATGCTTGCCACCAGCTGACCTTTTTATTAGCAGTTTTCTTATGATTGCGCCTGTGCTATTTACTTCCCTTGACACCTTTCTGCCATAACTGCCTATATCACTCAGGCTGCTTACTGTTTATTTGTACATTGTGTTATGGACTTGTTAAGTTATAAAGTCATTATGTGATACGTTCATTCAGTCATAGAGCTACAAATCATAAAGTCATAGAGCCATCAAGTCAGTATCCTTATTTACTTTCTTGTTATTGCATACATGGCTGCATGCCGGTGCGCTGTGGCAGTTTATATTTAAAAAACGTCTTATCTTAAGCATATCATTTTCTACTATGTACTTGAGCGGAGTGGCACTAGCAGCGTTTTGAGCTTTTTAAATAAATGAATTGCAGTCATACTTCGGCTTGCGAACATTTTTGATCTCGATTCAAGTCGGACTTCAACCAGAAAATTTGAAATTTCTCACTTCAAACTTTGACTAAAAGGCTTTTGACTAAACCGAAAAATGCCTTATATGTTTTTACATTACAATCGGTAAAAATGAAGGACAAAATGTTTCCGCTAAGTTTTTTATATTTCACGCAATCTTTGCTAGGATACATTACCGTACTCTTGTATTAGATTTGTTTCAGATCGTAACCTTAGCATAGGTTGACCTTCACTACTTAAATGTTTCTGTTAGAATTGCTAAAGATAAAACTTACGAAATTCTTGTTTTTTTTCAGGATGTTAGGATATTTTTTATAAAATTAAAACACACGTCTATTTCTGTAATTTTTGATTTATATATCCAGTACACCAAGCACTGAGTACACAAGACTCGGGTATGAGTCGCTACAGATACAGCAGTACAGTAGGCTATGTTCCCCAACCTAGTGTAGTTTATTAGGCTAACAGATTTTTTGTGAGACAACTGCTGTATTTCACACATTACCCGCTCTCCTATTACACGCATGTATCAGTTTCTGGTATGAAGGTAAAGGACAGCTTTGAAAACAGAAAAAATAGTTTTAGATATCAAACCGATCACTTTTTAAAGCACATCAATTATATAAGTACTTTTATCATATATTTCAGTACATCAGAGTCTTGGCTTTCGAATGAGCCTATACTCTATACGCAAAGAATAATAGAACTATGAAAAACAGGGTGTCTACAGTATGTCCTGCAATAAAAAAACCCTTGGTTGTGGTTCCCACAATGCGATGTCATAATTATCATTTAGCTTTAGGTCATCGATCCCTTTCGCTGCCATTGAGGCTGCGCTTTTCTGTAACAATCGGTGCTGTTAAACCCAGAGAGCGCTAATCATAAACTAGCATTATAGATAATCAACAATGCCCAGGGATTGTGCTAACGCCCGACCAATACAAACACATGTTCTGGGTTATTAGATTTCGGGTGATTTTTATAGTTTACTTTTTCATTCTTTCGTTCATTTTGAACATTTATAGTAATTATTATTTCATTGTTTTATATGATGGCATTGTTTGTCCCATACAAAAATGATTAATAACTTGATTAATAACTAACTAGTAACTAAATATCAAAATGAAAGAAAGTATAAAAATTAAAATATTTTTACCGTATTATATTCGAATAAGTTACAGTATATAGAAAATAGAAAATAGGTGTATTGGACAGTTAAATTCATCACTTTCTGTATGATACTAGCTTATAGACAGATTAAGTTATTTACAGTATGCTTCTCTACTTTGAACAACCCTCGCACTACTGTGAATCAACCCCAACGATTGATTTAATTCAATTGACTTCTACAACAAAATTAAACAAAAACAGAAATGACTACTAAAAACATACCTGGTTGTTAACCACCCATGGTGGTAAAGGTAATAAAATCACATCGATTAATTTGTGACCTGTTGTGGCGTGGCCCTGGAACTATATGTAGATTGCACTCTTGCGAGACGAGACGAGACGCATTGCTTGAAATTAATTAGCCTCAGTCATGCCCTTCAACATCACAATAAAAAGAGAGGGCTAGTGCATAATATCATCGGGAAAATATAATATGGCACTTGGAATTTAAGTTATTTATCATAGAAATAATCTGTTCATGGAGAGCTAATGACACTGATTCCTTTGTCATCTTCATTGGTTCTCTGGAGTTGTCCTACCTTTGCCTGCCACTAACGTCATTATCGTAGTTGACAAATATAAGCGGTATGCGATAAAAATAAGTGGTAAAAGCACACAACACCGAATATGAAAATTGTGACGTCACAATTTCTGAGCCTATACCAGTGAACATTTCTGCGGTAGAGCTTTGGGGAAATCCTATAAGCATCAACCAATGTCTGTCTCACCATGTCAAACAATGGCTCATTTGACAGCCAAGATATTGAAGAACCTGAATAAGCTGAAACAGTACTTATGTAATTGATGTGCTTTAACTAGCCTTGATGAATGGATTATGGTCGAAAACTGAGGTTTCACCGTAATGTGTTGAAGCTGTCTTCTGCATATTATCATCAACTACCTGTTCAGTGCGTGTTCAGCATAAACCTTTGAAAATATTTGTCATTTTCTAGTTTTAAATTAGTTGCCCAACGATACATTCTGATTTTATGGGAGGGTTAAATTAACTGCTGCCTCTAACTGAATATTACTTGACCCAGTTGGAACTAATCAATTGCTAATATGAATATTGAGAATTGGATCAAAAAGTCAGACAAGGCAGTTCATCCTCACTCAAGCATAGGATGATCTGCCTAGAATAAACCTACTTCCTAGCATGTTTGTCCGCTTGTTTTTACGCTTCTGTTTGATAATTATAAAGAACTATCGCCTGAGGGTTTATTACACCCCGTCACCAAAGGTCAATATATTTTTAAGCTATGCCACATTCCTGTAGCAAACAAGCGCAGCCAGGATGGTTGCGATTGGTCAGCTTTAAAACCAATGAGAAGAGTCGCTGGGCATCACTAAGCTAATAATAGAAGACATCAATCTACTCGTATAATCTTGTCTACTTGCTTGTGTATCATTATATGTATATACCCGTATGTGCTGCCATGACATGTTTCCTCGTGATGCCTGCCACCAGCTAACGGTTTTTATTAGCAGTTTTCCTATGATGACGCCTGTGCTATTCACTTCTCTTGACACTCTTCCACTACAACTGCCTGCTATAGAGTCATTATGTTATAGAATCATAAATTCACAAACTCATGAGTTCATAGTCATTAAGTCCTATAATGATATAGCCATTAAATCATAGAGTCATCAAGTCATAGAATCATCAAGCTATTAAGTCTTTGTCTTGAAGTAATTTAGTTAAAGCTCCATTAAGTCAGAGAGTCAGTCATCAAGTTATATAAAGACATAGAGCTGAAATCATTAACTTATAGAGCCATCTAGTTACTAAGTAATACATGTAAGTTTCAAGAAACATAAAAAGGAATACCAAGGGTTGAAGAAGGCATCATTATCATTGCGCAAGGAAAATCGTTAAATCGTTACGCGTAATGATCAATAATGCTAGTTATTAACCAAAAGAAAGCGCTTTCAGCACGAGTGTCTTAACCAATGTAATAACTATTTGCTATTGTATTCCATGTATTAATGGTTAGGCTCACCGCCCTTAGTTGTGGAGGTCCCGAGATCAAATCTAGTGGCAGATGGAATTTTCATTGCTAGACTTTAATGATTATAACTGGACACAGGGTTTAACAAAAGACAAACACTATGATTTATATATAGATATTGTAGTATTTGCAATTCCAATTAAAAGCTATAATATAGCGAACTTGAATTATTATATTTTATTTTTTAGTGAAAAGCATTGTTAAGAGCTTTATTAACAGTGGTTTAAATCAGAAATATATTAAGCTCAACATCACTAACAAAGAAATAAACAGCTTTATATTTTTGCGTAACTCCTGTTTGCACCCCAGAAACCATAGCTAGGTCTCTGTTACATATCTAAACAGATGCGTATGCTGTTCAGGATGAAGCAGAACAGGAGACCTACAGAGTTTGACTACGAAGCTGTTACAGCGCTGAATGAGACGCTAGAGGAACTATATATTACAGGCACACCAACATTCAGCACGCAACTCTCACATCTCTCTCATCTCCACACCCTCAGCCTCGGTAAGCACTTTCTCTTTGGTTGCCTTCAACAAACCTTCATCAAGGTAAAGTCTATATATGATTGTAGTGCTATAGAGTAGTCGTAGTTGTACTAGCGACTAGCGATGTGAGTCGGGGTACATGTGCCGTATCAGCTTTAGACTTTTAACATAATTTGACTAACATGAGGTGCTGCAGTTCAGCATCAGCTCATGAAGACATGCCTATATTGTGACTATCATGAGGTGCTGCAGTTCACACATCAGCTCATGAAGAGATGCCTATATTGTGACTATCACGAGGTGCTGCAGTTCACGCATCAGCTCATGAAGAGATGCCTATATTGTGACTATCATGAGGTGCTGCAGTTCACGCATCAGCTCATGAAGAGATGCCTATATTGTGACTATCATGAGGTGCTGCAGTTCATGCATCAGCTCATGAAGAGATGCCTATATTGTGAATCATGCGAAACTTTCAATGTCAGTAACCTCAGTTAGGAGAATTTGCACTAGTAACCAAAGCATGAAAAATCAGGTCATGGTCAATCTGGTTGAGCCAACAGCAGTTGAAGCTTGTGTTTATTGAACAACATATATTTAGCAAATGTAATATTTACTTTACCTCTTCACAAATGGCCGATCCAGTTATGATGCTAAAAACAACAAATATAATAGTATGACCAAAGTACAGAAAATACTTGGAATAAAAATGCTTTTTTGAGCTCGGGTCTGATCTGTGTAGCTGGTCTTTACTAGCTTTGGTCGTTTCAGGCAAGATATGTTCATTTCAGAAACTTCTGTTTGATTGCCATGAAACCAACTTTGTAGAGACTGACCACACACTACCATGAAACCAACTTTGTAGAGACTGACCACACACTACCATGAAACCAACCTTGTAGAGACTGACCACACACTACCATGAAACCAACCTTGTAGAGACTGACTACACGCTACCATGAAACCAACCTTGTAGAGACTGACCACACGCTACCATGAAACCAACCTTGTAGAGAATGACCACACACTACCATGAAACCAACCTTGTAGAGACTGACCACACACTACCATGAAACCAACCTTGTAGAGACTGACCACACACTACCATGAAACCAACCTTGTAGAGACTGACCACACACTACCATGAAACCAACCTTGTAGAGACTGAGTACACGCTACCATGAAACCAACCTTGTAGAGACTGACCACACGCTACCATGAAACCAACCTTGTAGAGACTGACCACACGCTACCATGAAACCAAAATTGTAGAGACTGACTACACACTACCATGAAACCAACATTGTAGAGACTGACCACACACTACCATGAAACCAACCTTGTAGAGACTGACCACACACTACCATGAAACCAACCTTGTAGAGACTGACCACACGCTACCATGAAACCAACCTTGTAGAGACTGACCACACGCTACCATGAAACCAACATTGTAGAGACTGACTACACACTACCATGAAACCAACATTGTAGAGACTGACCACACACTACCATGAAACCAACCTTGTAGAGACTGACTACACACTACCATGAAACCAACCTTGTAGAGACTGACCACACACTACCATGAAACCAACCTTGTAGAGACTGACCACACACTACCATGAAACCAACCTTGTAGAGACTGACCACACACTGCCATGAAACCAACCTTGTAGAGACTGACCACAGGCTACCATGAAACCAACCTTGTAGAGACTGACCACACACTGCCATGAAACCAACCTTGTAGAGACTGACCACATGCTACCATGAAACCAACCTTGTAGAGACTGACCACACACTACTAGTTCATATCAAACTAAGCTGTCCTAGTAAACCTTCAAAAACTTAAATATTTTATCTATATGAATACAAATACCGTGAGACAAATATTTAAAATAATAAGGAAAATGATGACCTGCTAATCAAATGTTCGAACAGAAACGGTTTTCAGAATGTTGATTCAAACAAGCGTTCATGTAACATTGACAGAAAGTTGTTTGTTCTTTTTTAATATAAGTCAGTATTAGGGATACTTCCGCACAACCAAATCCACAAATCTCACTCTCTAAGAGCAGTAGAAGTGATTGATGAACCTAGATTAGATTAGGAAGAAAGGCAAAACAAATCCTTATTTTCACATTTCAATGATACTAATGAATGATTGTTTGTGATATATTCATGACCCGCTCACCAAATCGCACTGTAAATTTGCTGACAATATACATTGTCTTTATTGAGCATTTGATGAACAGGTCCAAACTTTCCTAATGTCAAACATGCTCAGATATGCTCATATTCTACAGTGTTGCAGCACTGAGCATCTCCAGAAAACTGGACTTTCCAATAAAAGAAGGATGTGTTCAAGTGAAAGATCTCATAGCGTTAAGCACGCTCTTTGCTAATTGAAGCCAGCTCCAAATATACAAATTATTTGGTATTTTGCAAGATGAAAAGAGTGCTGTTAATACTGCCACTTAACATCCACTATTAATAACATGACAGACGTGCTGCGTTAGACTTTGATTCTTTGAGCACACACTTGCTATAAGCTGTCAGTAAGGCACCTACTAGAAGCTGTTAGTTAGGCACTTACTAAAAGCTGTCAGTAAGGCACCTACTATAAGCTGTTAGTTAGGCATTTACTATAAGCTGTCAATAAGGCACCTGCTATAAGCTGTTAGTTAGGCACTTACTATAAGCTGTCAGTAAGGCACCTACTATAAGCTGTCTGTACTGCACCAGCTATAAACTCAGTAAACAAATTAACTTTTGCTAGTAAAATACAGGTATCACCCTAATTACTATTTCTAGAGGTTGATTCACACTATAACGTCATATGTCAGCAGTATCCTTGTGGATGACATCCCTAAATTGATGACATCGTCGAGGCAAGGCGTTTACATTGGAAAACATTGCAGACGTCAAACACTGTCGATACCTTGCTGAACATCCACGACAGCTTGTACAGTATACACTACTTTGGCGATAGTGATTGGTTGTCGAGGATAGCTAAATCTATATTTTATTCTATGACAGGTGCTGCCGAACTAGTACTGCATCATTTCCATGTCAGCATTGTACAATGAGAATGCTATGCCGAAAACTATTCGCTGATGCAAACGTAGATGGGTTTGTGATAGTGTGAACATTGTTATCACAGACGATCACCAAAGTATTATTGGATTAACACTGATATATGGTGATATAGCTTGAACCAGTCTTAAGCCCCTAAACTAACATATCAATAAACCACAGTTACTGTACTAATGCGGTGCTACCTGTAGACCATCACTTGTTGCTCATGTTGCAGGAGGGTATGAATGCAATGTGCCATCTCTAAAAGCCAATGATCAGCCAACCTTGTCTAAATTACCGTTAAAGCGTTTTTCCGCCAGAAACTGTAAGATCCAAAAGATTGATCGAGCATTTCTGCAGAACTTCTGGACAACTCTAGAAAGGTTGGATCTCTCTTGTAATCATTTGACTGATCATTTAATAGAAATCACACTTGGCGTGGGAAACAAACTAGAAACATTAATCCTAGATAATATTAATCGGGACGGAATTGTGTGTCCGTGGAATGAGACTCTCAACGGGTACGTAGCAAACCTCAAGGGAACACCTCTTCAAACACTTTCCCTCCAAGCCAACCAAGTGAAAGAGGCAACAGGGATAAACCTTAGAGAATTGTTTCCTGAATTGAAATATCTTGACCTTAGCCAGAATGACTTTAGCGGAGTTGCATTTTACATTGCGCAAACTGTGCAAGGTCAACCGGTACCCAAACCAGACCTAACTGTGTTTTACAACAAAGATTTGCAGTTACCAGCTCTCAGGTTTATCGGACTTCAAGCTCTGACTACCGCCTTTGACTGCGGAGGATATGACGAGAGGATATTAAATTGTAATGAGGACAGCCCTTTATTCCTGGATGACGATTTCTATTGGGATCATAATCACCAACCAGACATTGTGGATTTCCAACTTTTGCTTGAAGCTGTTAGCACTCTTTCTCTCCAAGACCAACTATGTTTGGGCTATGGGCTATGCTTCGATAGTGTTGACCCGATAAGCCAATTAATTGCTAATATACAGGATATGGCTGAGCCTCACACATCTTACAAAGCTATAAATAATACTATATATTATCTACTTGCAGAATCTCAGCGCTCAAACGAAGATATTGTTACCTACATTCAAAATATCAGGTTCTTTCTTGTCAATCTCACTACCGCTGCCATTGGATACAATAATTTCGTAACGGAGTCCAAACAGGAGATTTCAAGCGATTTATGTTCAAACATTTATTTGTATCCCAACAATGCCGACACGTTGAATTTTTCTTATTCAAATTTTGCTTTTGGCGCATGTAGTCAGGTGGTTGGATTTAAATATCTAACCACCATTTCCTGTATAGAATGCCGTATGCGAGGTTGGAACATAGATACATTTCAGCATTTACCACTCCAACACCTAGAAATGTCGAGAAATGAACTAGGACAGTTCTTAAGAGAAGATCTCGAAGCGGAGCGGTTAAGAAGCACCCCTTTATTGAGAAGACTCGATCTTGGAGAGCAACAAGATGGAGGAATCCTGTACTTTAGCAATCGCATGATTCTCGCTAACCATCCTAATCTCACACATCTAGATTTACATGGAAACCACTTGATTGCTTGGAACATTTCTATCAGTGAGAACAAAGAGCTTCTTTTTCTTGACCTCCGTGACAATGAGATATTCTACATCGATGAGGTCTTCCGTAATGAGATCGACGACCAAAATGAAGAGACTAATCTAGAAGTAAAACTTGCTGGTAATGATGTCCGATGTACAGATTTCACTTCGTTACCATATATTCACTGGCTTATCAACTCTTCATCGGTGGTAGATACACAAGATATCGTATGCGCTGAAGTTGAAATGACGATTACGCAATATCTCATGTCCGAACAGAAACCCGCAAAGGATGACATGAAACCTCATGAAAATTTACCTTTGAACGCGGCATTTATAACTGGAATCGCTGTCTTGACGATTCTTGGGTTACTACTGATAGGCTGGTTCTACCGACATACAATCATTTATAAATGGTACCGATGGAGAAGGCCTGCCCACGCGAGTTACCAGACAGGTGATCAAGAGATGGACCAGCTTGCCAACATCAACTCCTACCTTAGCTACTCAGACAGATACGTAGACGATGTAATTGGTGAGTTAGTTTACCATTTTCTTGTCATACTCATAGCGGTCTCTTTGTAACTATAGACATCATAATCACACTTTCGCTTGATCTGAGCGTTATAACCACGATCAAGTTTTCTCAACTTCCGTTTTGAAACATCCCGCCATTTACAGTAGATTACCTCAAACATCAACAACAATTACAAATAACAGGAACAAGTCGATACTTTCAGATAAAATCTACTAAAATCTTGTGTACGTTCATCTTTAATGCAAAATCATTTGGTCGGTTTAGTTTATTGTTAGGTGATGTGTTCGGAAATCATAGAGTTATTATCAATATTAGCTTTAGTTTATTGTCAGATGATGTGTTCAGAAATCATAGAGTTATTATTAATATTAGGCTTAGTTTATTGTCAGATGATGTGTTCGGAAATCGTAGAGTTATTATTAATATTAGATTTAGTTTATTGTCAGGTGAAAATGTGTTCGAAAATCATAGAGTTATTATTAATATTAGATTTAGTTTATTGTCAGGTGAAAATGTGTTCGGAAATCATAGAGTTATTATTAATATTAGGTTTAATTTATCGTCAGGTGATGTGTTCGGAAATCATAGAGTTATTATTAATATTAGATTTAGTTTATTGTCTGGCGATGTGTTCGGAAATCATAGAGTTATTATTAATATTAGGTTTAGTTTATCGTCAGGTGATGTGTTCGGAAATCATAGAGTTCTTATTAATATTAGGTTTAGTTTATCGTCAGGTGATATGTTCGGAAATCATAGAGCTATTATTAATATTTGAGTGAGCATCCATAATGAAGCATCAGCTGTGTTTTGGTGCTCATTTTATTATATTGCCAACCATTCTAAGTGGCATTCCAAAAGTGACAGCTGGCGGTCCTTGAGGAAGCCACTACAGCCTTTCTATTCAATTGACTTAGCTAATGCCAAAAGTCTGAGTATGTCAGCATGTACATCTGGGCTTCCTGAGTGACCTTTTTGCAGCATTTTTGTATTACAACCTAGCAACAAAAACTGTAGAACAAGTTGCCAGTTTTTAAAAACAGACAATTTTATTCATGCACTTGCTTTGACAATTTAAGTTTTGCCTTGTATTTGGCAGCTGTGCAAAAAATACTACAAGAAGATGGAAGTGGTGTGACCGTTATAACCAGAGATCGAGATGCCACTCCGGGGCTGATGACACAAGTCTCCGTAGCTAGATTCATCGCGCAGTCGGACAGACCTATCGTGTTTCTCACACCTGATTACCTCAAGGATCCGATCACCAAATTCGAATTTGAACTCCTCAAACAAAAGGGCTTCGGGAAGGTGATTCTTGTTACTTTTGGCATGGATTCGGTGAAGCAGCTGGAGCATTTACCAGCTCTAATAACCGATATCATTTCAAATGAGAAGCATATCGTGTGGCCGAGGGGAATCTGTGCAAGAAATGTATCGGGTGAACAGGCAGCGGCACAAGCGCTGTTGCAGAAACTAAGAAAGGATTGCGGAGACTGCGCGTGATAACACCGTTGACTCACACTACTGACTCACATAGATAACTCACACTGATGACTCACACAGTTGACTCACACAGGTGACTCTGGCATACTCATCACATCACCCACTGTTCAAATTATGACATGCATATTGGAAATACTATACGGTGGAAGTATTGGATCACGTGCTCTGTTCTTTACACTGGTACATCTGACATTTTTGGACAAGTTTAAGTGGGTTCACTAACAGGGCAGCAGTGTGCTCTTACATATCAATAGAGTAGAAGGCTATTTTAGCTCAATAGGGCAGCCACTGTATATCTACCTGCTTGAGTAAGAAATCCAACAGAAAAAGCTTTTATAAATTATACATATCGGGGTATTCAAGTTTGTATTTGAGACCACATTGTTTTATATACTATATACCGCAATATAGATACGGGCATGCATATGTGCCTTCCATATTATGATAGACCAACTGTAACATCAGGTATTAAAAACAAAAAGAGCAATGTTCATGCTGTAGACCTCTCTTCTCGCACTGAGTGTATGGAAGGCCACTCAGGCAGAACACTTGTGTGTCCATGTCATAAGACCCACACAACCCTTGTAAAATTTCAGCTTAAGAACTAGTGCTTTTATTTTATATTGGCTAAAGGAATACAGCAGATATGGTCTATTTAGAGGTATAATTGCCATAGTATAACCATCTCCATGTTAACAGTTTAAGAGATAGCTAATTATCCAATGTAACATTTTATTGAAGCGAAAGCAGCAGTAATATGCAAACAATTTAGTAAAAATGGTAGTAAATGCTGACAAAACATAATTTACACATATGTATTACAGCATACGTATGCATTAGAATATACACATGCATTACAATATACACATGCATGACAGTATACACATGCATTACAATATACACATTCATTACAATATACATATGCATTAAAATATACACATGCATTACAATATACACATGCATTACAATATACATATGCATTAAAATATACACATGCATTACAATATACACATGCATTACAATATACATATGCATTAAAATATACACATGCATTACAATATACACATGCATTACAATATACACACGCATTACAATATACACATGCATTACAATATACACATGCATTAGAATATACACACGCATTACAATATACACATGCATTACAATATACACATGCATTACAATATACACACACATTACAATATACACATGCATCACAGTGTACGTATGCATTACAGTATACACATGCACTACAGTATACACATGATTTACAATGCACATATGTATTACAGCATACATATGCATTAGAATATACACATGCGTTAGAATATACACATGCATTACAATATACACATGCATTGCAATATACACACATATTACAATATACACATGCATTACAGTATACACATGCATTGCAATATACACATGCAGTACACTACACATGCATCACAGTGTACGTATGCATTGCAGTATACACATGCATTAAAGTGTACAGATGATTTACAATATACACATGCATTACAGTATACACATACATTACAACATACACATGCAATACAGTATACACATGCATTACAATATACACATGCATTACAAAATACACACGCATTACAATATACACATACAATACAGTATACACGTGCATTACAATATACACATGCGTTACAATATACACATGCAATACGGTATACACATGCATGACAGTATACACATGCATTACAATATACACATGCATTACAATATACACATGCACTACAATATACACATGCATTACAATATATACATGCACTACAATATACACATGCAATACGGTATGCACATACATTACAATATACACATGCATTACAATATACACATGCAATACAAAATACACATACATTACAATATACACATGCTATACGGTATACACATGCATGACATTATACACATGCATTACAATATACACATGCACTACAATATACACATGCAATATGGTATACACATGCATGACAGTGTATACTGGTATATGCATTAGACCTGTCTGAACCAAGAAAGGGATTTATAATGCTAAATGTAGTATTCAAAAGATATGATAGGCTGAACTAACCAGTCTCATTTTATCAAAAGTGGAAAGGTGGCCTAGTCAGCTGATAAGGTTTATGATGCAAAGGAGCCTCTAGCTTAATATGCTGAAGGGAAAGTTGCATGACCAGCAACAAGCAACCCGAGTGGTGTATGATCAGAAGAAAGAGACAGCTGGCCAAGTCCTGTATTAAGCACATGTAACGCGGTGCCGCTTTATTTAGCACTTGATTGGTGACAAGCTAGTACATAACTAGACTTATACATGTAGTTCACTATCCAATCAGGTCGGTTAGCTTTAAATTTGCAGCAGTAGTACCCCGTCCTGACACTGTTTTTATCGACACGTCCGTTGCGTCCAACGTTCGGACCATTGAACTTAAAACCCCTAAAATGGCAATCACATGACTTTTACATTGATATTACAAAATGCATGTGCCATATTGGAGTGTTAATTGTGTACCAGTTCTGTATGTGAACAAACAGTGAAAAATGACAGAAACATACATGTTGAATGGTTATTTTCCACTTGTGTGTTAATGAAAACTCCTCATGCACAACATTTAGAGAACTTGATAGAAAAAAACCTATTGATAACATATCGAGTAGAATATAATAAATGATAAGTGGATGTAAAATAGGTTTTAGTGGACCATATTATTCATACAAACTGTTGTATTACAGATGCATAATCCCAGCAAATGATATATTCAGGCAAATAATAACTGTTCTATTATATTAAAAATTATGTTACATATGCATAAACCATAATGGAGAAACTTAGCACATGAAGTATTTCGATAAACACAACACATATGCTGCCAAAACAGAAACCGTTTTCAAGATTTAAGTGATAATAGCTTATGAATGTATGATATGTATAATACAGTATCTGTAAAAGACGGAACAAACTACTGCAACAACTAAACGGAAATTAGAATCAGTAGTAATAGAGGATAATAAAAATAATGCAAGCAAGGAAATGCAGTAAATAGTGGAATCAGATGATTAAACCAATACATACACGTTACAGAAACTGTGTAAAAAGAGATTTGTATATCACTGGATATTAAGCCAAAGTGCATCATAGTTTCTTAGAACTAAATCAGATTAGAAATAGCAGTACAACAACAGCTACAGATGAATATTACAGTGATTACATTGTTACTGGCCTTTAAAAATTACTGCTTTAGTATTTTATGCCGCAAAGATGCACCTTGCAGGTTGATTTTTTAGCCTAATGATGCTGTCGGAGATCATAAAACGACTGAATGAGGATTTTCATCGACGAAGCACAGTGGTTGGATATGCCATCTGCTGTGTCCGTAAGGTGTTTCCCAAGGCATAACACATCACTAGATCCTACACTACTGATAACATACACCACTTAATGGAGTGGATCTGGCTTGGCATGAATACGAAAGTATCGATCTGCAGTTAGCAGGATTCTGATGACACCGTCTGATAGACGCAGCAATCCTCCATTGTTTTTTTTAGCTCGAGTAGAGTATAGAGATGTCGCTACTAGATACTTGACTCAGTGGTAATCAGCGACTGAAGGCCAATGTCATGTGACAGCACTTTAGTTAGCTTTCTCACAATGTAGCCAGCTATATAGATTACTGTTACCCATAACAGAAGTGTTGACATCTGAAATCATTGTGGGCTCCACAAACTGATCAACTCCTGGAGTAGTCTGTATCAAAAGAATTTCGTTTTGAGCAGTAATATTACCTGTCTTACCAGCGTCTGATTCTGCACCACAATTTCTGATAAGTTTGCGAAAGGTAGCCTTAAACTAAGTAACAGTAGGATTATTATTCCAACCACCTAAACAAAAGCATCAATTATAACAATTACATAAAATCAACAAAAATGAACGCCTTATTCACATAAAACATAGTACCCTTAAGATACAACAATACAGCTATGATCATGATTACAGCTTTCATCTGTAGTTATGATCCTGAAAATAAAATAGGACAAAATGATACCATACCGCTATGTAAAATAAAAATGTGGCAATTTTCACTGAAAGCCATTGACACACATCTTAGGCACAATGCTTAGGTTGACTTGCAGCAAAATTCACATTACAGTTATTTAGTATTAAAAGATTCACCATGTTTTACTCTGCAGTGTTGTAGGTGCAAAATATGTGGAAATGTGATTACAAGCTTTTGAAAGCGAACAGTTAATCGCCCACCATTACAAAACTGTCATAGATTAGAATCTCTTTCCAAAATGGCTAAATGGGGCGTAATTGAACAAGATGGCTTCTGTTTACACTTTCATGCAACCTCTTTCGTCGAAATATTTTCACAAATATACTTCATACATTCAATAAAACCATGTCTATTGTCCTTACGGGTCTATTTTATCATCATTGTAATGCTGTCACTTTGAGCGCTGATATCTCAAAACCTACCGTGAAAATTTGTTTAATTTTTTAACCTTAGCTCGGAGTGCATATCATTCTATAACAAACATGACGAGCCTGTTGGTCACTTGTGATAGTCGAAAAATGCTGCAAAAATTATTCACGCTGTTTGGCAGCAAGTATGGGTCTCATGATCAGATTACGACTAGACGATTAGACCAAGCTGAAACAGAACTGTAAAGCAGCGAGCATCTATATTTGATACGGGCTTTATGGTAAAGCCCGAAGTGTTTGCCATAAACTAGTGCTACGAAACGTTTTATATTGAGCCTTTTGTTGGCCTTTCAATTCATGTGAGAACATCACATTTCAAAACAATAACCAAATGGATTGACTACGTCAGAGAAATAAACAGATTCTAATCTACAGCGGTTTCGTGATGGCGGCGATTAACTGTTCGTTTTTGTGCTTTTAAGAGTTTGTAATCACATTTCCACATATTCTGAACCTACAACACAGCAGAGTAAGACATGGTGAACCTTTTGATACCAAATAACTGTAATGCAAATTTTGTTGCAAGTCAACCTTTAATGAAAAGCTTTTTATCAAGCATGCAAATAGATTGCATCCATGAGATTATTTCAACAGAAATGACAATAAAAAAATTGCAGAAATACTGCAAAGAAGTACTAACCATTGCTACATATGCATTACTAGAGAGATTCACATCAGCATCCTCTGCTAAGCTGCAGACATCATATTCATAAGCACTTGCAGTGGCAGCTGCCACTGTTTTGCGTGCTGTTTGAGGTTTCTGAAATAAATTTAGATATATCTACTTTAAGTTGAACAACCTAACAGCACTGTGCTTAACAATATTGTTTTGAATTAATCATTGAAAAGCACCATTTAACATTGAAAAAAACCTTTAAATGAATGGGCAGTGCAAACAGTGTGGACACAGCATCTGATAGCAGTCAAAAATCTTGGCCTGTTCTGTCAATACATGAATCATTGAAATGTTCATTGCAGACAAGTGCCCAAGGACCAGGCTTTTTCACTCTTCTGCAGTTGCGATACCATAGTAGATACCGAGAGTTCTCAGTTACTCTGTTTGAAAATCTAAATAGTAAAATGAAACGGTAGTAGTTAGTAACAGTAGTAATAGCAGTAGTATTATTACTCTCATTTCCTTACTGCTAGCTAGCTATATATCGGTACAACAATAAATAATACTAGAAATTCCCGTCATACAGCCCGTGACCAAAGTGATATTGGAAAAAAGAAAGGGTACTGCTGGTTGAGAAATGCAATATTAGCAGTCAAGTGGCAATGCAGGGCAATAGGAGAGCTGCAATGGTAGCTGTAATGGTAGCTGTAATGTACTGGGCGTTATTATGTACAACAAACAGCAATAATGAAAGGAAAAGATTATATGTTTATATCTCTTCTCTGCAATAGGAGAAATGCAATATTAGAAGTGAAATGGCAAGCTGCTGTGTAATATACACAGTTTGAAAGTTGGTTGTGTTGAATGTAGAATGGTTTTGACAGCGATCTGTAACAAAGTGAAAAAATGGGTCATGATCACAGAAACCATGGTTAAGTTGGATGTGTGAGATTTAGAGTTATCTACGCTAGCAGAAGGAGAAAATTCTTAGTTATTTTGCAAAGAAAAATTTGATTCCAGCTTCATTACAGCAGATTTTATGGTCAATAAACTGAATACATGTTTACCATTAGTGCGAAAACATAGTTCTGAGAAAACTGGTGTTAAAGTTTGAGAAACGAAAACCAATGCACAATTTTGTTTACATTTCAAAACGTCATAGCAACCAATATCAAGAAGTTGTGATATTTATCTAGATTTTGTATTTATATCCAAAAAATTATGCTGAATTTAAAAATCTAAACAGATTTTAGTTGGTTGTCATAGAAATAGCTGAATATCTATAAGAAAATGTAGGCCTATTACTTAATTTTGCAGATATTAAAAACGGCTTGGCAGTACCGCGGTATTGTGCACAGCCGTAGTATCATCAACAAAATCTTTAGAAAAATAATAACAGTAACATATTGCATACCATTGGTCACTATATACAGAAGCTCCCCTACTTATGAACATTCGAGTTACGAACAACGGTACATACGAACATGTCTGTGTGTATGTCCGCCGCTAATACCGACGCTATTAGTGACGGTATTACCGACGTATTAGCGGCGGAAATAGGCACTATTCGGAAGCACCACCCAGCTTCCACCTTCCTCTGCCCAGTTCGTTGCTGTGCATAGGTGCGTGAACGTATCTCCAGTGCGCAAAGAACTTTTTATTTTTACTGTACGTGTTGTAAAGGAATTTGCCGGCCTTTATTTGGCGCGATCTAGACTAATAAATAAAGAAGGGAGTGCGTGTAGTTTCATTCAGCTTTTTATTAACGAAGGAAATTTCACTAGCCGAGGAGCGTACAGCTATTTGCTCTGCTCAACTAAGTGAGCGCGCTCCTTTATATACAATAATATCAACCGTCCCGGCTAACGGCTAACGGCTAACGGCTAACGGTAAGAACACCGGCTAACAAGGTGAATAAATAGGATCGCTAGTGCGTTGGTATGACAACAATATAATTGACGATACGTGATAGCATAACAAGTAAAACAACGATATAATAAGGACAACACATACAATAAATAAGAAATGCAGTGTCATGGCCCGGCGTCCACCACAGTATTCTCTCCATTTTATTAAATGTTTTTTTCAGTACAAACCAATACAGGTTACATATAAAAGCCTTAAACATACTTATATAAACCTTCAATATACTTATATAGGCCTTAAACGTAAATTATAATACAAAATATAGCACTGAAGCAACTTACGAACGAATTCATCTTATGAACGATCGTTCGGAATGTAATGTTGTGGAAGTCAGCGCTGACTATCCACTTGCAAGTGGTTCTGGTTACAAGTTGTCTTATACTGAATGAGTATTAGCTCTCATGCACAACTATAATTGTTGCAAGCAAGATGACTGGAATGATGAGTATGGCTCTTTCTTACGCAAGCTAAAGCTGCACTGTTAGATTCAGCAATTTATTTTGCTATACACGTAGTAATGTGTACATCTTTACTCACTGTCCAAGTCTATCAGCTGTCCTCAAGAAACAGCAAACAAGTCAATTTTAACCACAGGGTTGTGATTTCACCAAGCCTTGTCCTCATTTTATGTGGTTTTTCAATTTTAATTCAACATTTGTGTATTTGGTTTATAATCGGAAGTATGATTCATTAGCAATTGGCAGCAGCACTTTTCTATTTTTTGGACGACCTGAAGCATTTATCTTTTGCACCTCAAGCTGGTAACTTGTGTTTTACACTTATCATATTCGTCAATATTCCTAAAGTAAATTAAAGTCATCAGAAAGCACGATAAAGAATACTTATCACGTTATATCACAACCAGGACAATTCTTATTGCATTTCCTGAGAGGATGTAACAAGGTAATACTTTTTACTTTAATATCATTATTATACAGAGTGCCTTTTTCATTTGTGATTATTCATATAGTTAATGCTTTGTTTTCAGCTGCCTTTTTCAAGTATATGCGCATTTCTGCTTTATATCTGTTATATACTCATTCATATCAAATCATAATTTGTTAGCAATGTTTTATCTGCTACATATTATTGCGAGTTTTTATACATCTTTTATGCTACTTTCACTTGCTATCAAACTTGCTATTGCCTCTTTTATTAATATTTACTCTTCATTTAATTTCATTTTAGATTCACGATATATCGGTATATGCATATATATCAAATAAACATACTATTCACATACAACTAACAACCGATAATCCATTGGATCTCAGATCTATTGGGAAGTGCAATACAGTGAATCTTGTCACCTAAGAATACAAGAATAGAATGGAGTGGATATTACTCCTGAACTACTACTGATACACAGATGAGCCACAACCACTAAATCAACAGCAAGAAAGAAATAACAGCTGTGTAATATCTCCACCAGGCAAGTCAACCTGCAGAAGAGAAGTAAGTCTACAAGAAGTCGGTGTATAATGCCTGCAATTAATTTTACATAACCATGAGCATAGCCTTCATTGTTTTATTATTTAGTTACAAAGCTTGTATTTTTTTTGTTTCTTTTTTTGTTATTTGTCAGCGGTATATTGTTAGTCTCGGCACAGGTGAAATCACAACCATAGGTTTTATGTTTGCCAAATATTGACCGTCATATATAAATGTAGAGTAGCTAACTACACTATTTTGGGTATAACAATTAGCTGCTGGTCTATTGGAGCTGCGATAATTGCTCTTTGGATAAATAAGCCAAACTATTAAAATGAATATGGCTACTAGCTCTGCCTCACCGCATGAAGGGCTGCTTGCTCGTGCAGCCGTCGCAGTTGCTGGTGCCGATGAGATCATACCTGACGTAACGCCGCTTGACTCCAATCTCGTGACTGAGTCAATCGATCCACACCTTGCAAATTCAGAGCGTATCGATCTAATTTCCATTCATAAAACTCCTTCACTTCACAACCAGCCCACCCGTAAAATTAGTACCCAATATGACACCTTGTCACTTTCAAACCAACCTAGAAGATCAGTTAGGGTGAAAGGTGAAACAATAAAGCGACAACTGCTAAGTGATATAAAAGTGCAAGCTCAGATAAATGCCACACTTCACAATGAAATAAACCAAGAAGACACCCCATTTGCTAGGTATGAGGCTATAAAAAAGGATCTTGAAGCCAGTAAGAGACATGTGCATAAGCTCTATAACGAATTTAGAGTTTTGAATGGCGAGCCATGCAAAGCTGTCACACAACAGGTTGACAAGCTAACACATGATAATGACGAGTTGTGTAATCAAATAAGCCAGATAGTAAGCAGCAAAGTAGTTAGGCCAAAAACCTCAAGAGCGTTATCACGCAAATCAAGGAATTCAGCGATTGACTCACAGTATTCATGCAGCACTTCTTGTTCAACAACTTCATCAATCTTAAGACAAAAACAAGCTGAAGCAAATGCAAGACTAATCGAATTAGAAATGCAGCTACATGCTAACAGCAAAACACAAGCAATTCAAGAACAACTGACAAAATTAGAAAATGCCAAAAAGGCAATTGAAACCGAGAGTCAAATTGAGGCTGAAAAACGAAAGGCTGTCATATACAGTCAAGCATTAGCTGAAGAAGAATACGAAGGATCTGGTCTCATGCTAACTGGTAATGGCCACCAAGTACTCGATGCACCACCAAATACTTTGAACCTTGCGTCCCCTTTTGCACCCAGCAAGCCACCTACAACTACAAAGCCGTGCAAAGAGTAAGCAACAAACCATGTTGCCAATCAGGTTCCACATACATTAGACTCTGAATCTGAGGATGATGATCTTGAACCTGAGACAATTATGCCTAGCGCACACACCTTCAATCAAAAACGGATGACTAGGCCTCCTACAGCTTCGCATTGCAAGGTGAACACAACTCTGGTAGCTACTGCCTTACAGCAAAATACAAGCTCAGAGCAGCATATCTCAGCAGAACCTGTTAAGACTGTAGTTATGACATATCAACTTCCACTATCAGAGCCAAAGGTGTTTGATGGAAATCCAGTAGACTATCCTCGTTGGGCGCTCAGCTTTGAAAACCTGATAGGTAAAAAACCACTTTCCGACTCCGAAAAGTTAGATTACATGAGTAAATATCTTGGAGGAAAAGCTTTAGAAGCTGTAAACGGGTACTTTCTCCTACAAGGTGAGACTGCCTATGTTGAAGCCAGAGCAGTCTTAGACGCCAGATTTGGTGACCCATTTACAATTGCTCAAGGTTTTAGAAGCAAACTTGAACAGTGGTCTGCCATCAAACCTAGAGACCATGATGGACTGCAGAAGTTCATAGACTTCCTTCTGTTGTGCAAGACTGCAAAAGTCTGTATAGACAAGCTTTCATTTCTTGACAACTATGAGGTTCATAAACAAATCTTGGCTAAGCTGCCTGAATTCATAACTCGGCAATGAGTGCGAAAGGCTACTAAATATCAAAAGAAATACAACCAAAGCCCAAGTTTTGAAGCACTTTGCAAGTTTTTGAGTACAGAACTTGAGATGTCATGTAATCCTATGTACGCCGACATATACGCAGGCAAGACCTACACAAACGATACTAACCAGCAAAGCAGAAACCTGAAGAAAACATATGCCACCCAGCATAATGGACCAACACAAGATATCAAAGGTGAAATCAGTGCTAAGGAGTGCGTCTATTGCAACATGAAAAACCACTCCACCGCAGAGTGTGGGAAATTCGGTCGACTCTCCTTTAACGAACAACAAACCTTCATGAGGGACAAACAGCTATGTTTCTCTTGCTTGACTGATGCCCACAGCTACAGGCAGTGTGAAGTACCAGCTATATGTAAAGTATGTCAAGGTAAACACCCAACAGCCTTACACAATATGCGAACTTCATCCGTCAAACAACAGATAAAATCTGGTTTTGGCAATAGCTCGAATCTGGAGCAATCTAAGCCTATAACCAACAGCTCCTTGCAGCCAAAAGCTGCAGAACCTTTAAAAACAAAAGACAATTCTCAATGGCTAGAAAAATCATGTTTGAATACATGTTTAAACATGGAATTGAACTCACTTTCGTGGATACTACCTGTTTGGGTCTCAAGTAAAAATAACCCTCTAAAGGAAGCTTTAGTATATGCTCTTGTTGACTCAATGTCCGACACAACTTATATCACTGTAGATACGATACACAAGATACAACCAGACTATACCCACACAGAAATAGATATTACAACAATGACATCTGACAAAAAGAAAGTCCATACTCATCTAGTGTATGGTTTGACAGTCAGAGCCTACAATCACAAAGTTTGCTATGAATTACTCCCTAGCTATTCACATCACAAAATACCTATTGACAGACGACAAATACCTACAAAAACTGTACTGAGCCGTTGGCCACATCTCATACAAGTAGTTAATGAATTACCTAACAATCACAAAGATGTACCTGTCGGCCTACTCATAGGCAACAATTTTACCAAAGCCTTCAAACCTCAGCAAGTTATCGACACTGATCATGATGATGAACCATTTGCCATCAAAACTGCCATAGGCTGGAATGTTATGGGTGACAGTGCTCCACATACCACACTAGCAACAATTGTTGACCAACCAGCCAAACATGATTTTGTGACATTTCAGTGCACAACCAAATCAAACAAAGAAGTGCACAAACTCAAATATATTCAACCAAGAATTTCATGGTGCACATGAAGACACACCAAGCCTCTCTGTAGATGATAAACTATTTCTTAACATACTAAAAACACAAACTACTCTAAAAAAGGGCAAGGTAACCATGCCCTTGCCATTCAAATCAAAACCATATGCACTAAATACAAAATCAGCTGCCATACATAGGTTTAGGCTGCTAGAAAAGAAATTCCAGAAAGACTCGCATTATAAGGAACAGTACCATGAGTTTATGAGAGATATAATAAACAAGGGAGAAGCTATTCCTGCAACTGAAGAAACTACTGACCACTCATGGTACATTCCACACTTTGGGGTGTACCACCCTAGAAAACCGGATCGAATTAGAGTAGTTTTTGACTGTGCTGCCAAGGTGGGAGGAGTGAGCCTGAATGACTTTCTTCTTCAAGGGCCAGAACATATGAACGATCTGCAAGGAATCCTGCTAAGGTTTAGACTGAGACCAATAGCAATCATGGGAGACATCGAGAGGATGTTTCACCAGTTCAAAGTATCGGAAAATCATCAAGATTATTTACGATTCATTTGGTACAACGCAGAAGGTCAGCTTCAGTCATACAAAATGACGGTACATTTATTTGGAGCCAGGTCCTCTCCTGCATGTGCCACTTATGGGCTACGATTTTTGGCTGACAATTTCAGAGACGCAATTCCCCACAACACACAATCGCACCACTTTATACACCATAACTTTTATGTTGATGATGGCCTTGCCAGTGTCAGAAACGAATCTGAGGCCGTAAACCTGATCAAAAAATCTCAGGCTCTGTGTCAGACAGGGAAACTGAGGTTACACAAGATAGCTTCAAACAGTAGAGCCGTACTAGCTGCCATTCCAAAAAGTGAGTGCACTAGCATATTAGTCAGTCTGGAGCTTACCTCAGAACCTCTTCCACAAGAAAGGTCTCTTGGTGTACTGTGGGATACTAACCAAGATATATTCACTTTCAAGCATGAACCACCCTCAAAACCCAACACCCGAAGAGGAGTTTTGTCCTCAGTCGCATCCGTCTTTGACCCTTTAGGTCTGATATCCCCCTTCACACTCAAAGGGAGAATTATTCTGCAGGAAACCTGCAAGCAGAACTATGATTGGGATACCCCTTTAGAATCATCACTGCTAAATTGCTGGGCCAAATGGATGTCAGACCTCTCCAATGTACACAATGTTCAAGTACCTCGATGTGTGTCACCCAGAGCTTTCAATCAAATTGAAAGTGCTCAATTACATACGTTTACCGATGCTAGTACTACCGGTTATGGTCACTGTACATATTTGCGATTAGTTAATACAAACCGCAAGGTTCATGTAGCCCTACTAGCCAGCAAGGCTAAGGTAGCCCCCATCAAGCAAATCACAATACCAAGGCTCGAACTGCAAGCAGCTTGTAGTGCTGTACAAGCGGTAAACAAGTACGTCAAGAAGCTAGAGCTCCCAAACATCACAACTTATTTTTATTCTGATTCCACAGTAGTACTAGGATACATCTGCAATACAAAGGAGCGGTTTCAAACATTTGTTGCCAACAGAGTCGAAACGATACGCACACTTTCTAAACCAAAAAATTGGGCATATGTGCCAACTAACCAGAATCCAGCTGATATGGCATCACGTGGTGCTAGCATCATTGATCTCACACACTCAGAATGGTTTTCAGGTCCAAAGTTTTTGTGGACTGAACCAATTGATATACCCCCACAACCTCAGCTGTCCATTAGTCCTAATGACGATGAAGTTAAGAAGGCCTCCATTTCCCTAATGACAACTGCCAAAATAGTAGTATTTGATAAGTACTTAGAACGATTTTCAAAATGGAACAGTGCAATCAAGGCAATAGTCTTAATACGAAAAGTGATCTATAAGGAAGCAGAGCCCAACTACGAAACAGCAAAGCATGCCATCCTTAGGATAATACAACATGATTACTTCTCTGATGAAATCGCTGATCTAAACGAATACAAATCAGTTAAAAAATCTAGCAGCCTTATGAAACTCGCACCATTCGTAGATGAAAATGGACTCCTTAGGATTGGTGGGAGACTCCAAGAGAGTTCAACCCTTAGCTTTCATGAAAAGCATCCTATCATTATTCCGAAGGCTAGTCACATAGCCAAACTTGTCATTAGCCACTATCACCAGTTAGCTGCTCACCAAGGGTGTGGACCTACTCTAGCAAGCATCCAAACTCATGGGTTCTGGATAGTAAATGCTAGATCTCAGGTGTACAAACAAGTGAAAAGTTGCGTCATTTGCAAAAAAATACGAGGTACGCCGAAAATTCCTCAGATGGCTACTCTACCTTCAAAAAGGTTAGACGAAACCGCTCCATTTACTCATTGTGGCCTTGATTGCTTTGGCACATTTAGAGTCAAGGATGGACGCAAGGAAAGGAAAACATATGGGCTAATCATCACATGCTTGTCTTCTAGAGCTGTTCATATAGAACTGTTAGAGGACATGACCTCAGACAGCTTTATAAATGCTCTGAGAAATCTCATAGCCATTCGTGGAGCTGTATCCACTATTCGGTGTGACCAAGGAACAAATTTTGTAGGAGCTTTCAATGACCTAGCTAGAAATATGCAAGGACAAATTACCCATCACTATTCGGATATCAAGTTTACATTTAATCCTCCCCATTCCAGCAACATGGGTGGTGTTTGGGAGAGACTTATCAGATCAGCAAGAAACATTCTAAAAGGAATGGGTGAAAAGCATGGTGGGAGACTGAGCACCCCTCAACTGCGGACCCTTCTATATGAAGTGACTAGCTGCATTACCCGCCTACAGTAAAAGATTCACGTGCAGCATAAGGTTTATTGAGAGTTGGCTTTCATACTGTAAAACAACTCCAAATATGCAGTTACATCTCCCTCTCTCCATCTCTCCCTCTTTCCCCTCTCTCCCTCTCTCCGTCTCTCCCTCCCTCTCTCCTCTCTCCCTCCCTCTTCTCCCTCTTTCTCTCCCTCTCTCTCCCTCTCTCTCCCTCTCTCTCCCCCCTCTCCTCCTCGCTCTCCCTCTCTCTCTCCTTCTCTCCCTCTTTCCCCTCTCTCCCTCTCTTCGTCTCTCCCCTCTCTCTCCCTCCCTCTCCCCCCTCTCTCTCCCTCTTTCTCCCTCCCTCTCTCCCCCCCTCTCCTCCTCGCTCTCCCTCTCTCTCCCCTTCTCTCCCTCTCTCTCCCCCTCTCCTCCTTGCTCTCCTCTCTCTCTCTCCCTTTCTCTCCCTCTCTCTCCCTTTTTCTCCCTCTCTCTCTCTCCCTTAGTTCAACGCAACACATGCGGATAGACAACATTTTTGGTTTTTCTGTCGGGCGTATGAAGAAACAGCTTTCGGCGTGTGCCTACTTTTGAGCAGGCGACGTATAGCTGGTCATGGCTGATGCAGGGTGACAGTAAGTCGATAGCAGCTGCTCTCTTTCTTTTCACAATAGCGTATCGCAACCCTCGGAGTACTCGTGAAAGTTCTGTAATAGTAAGTTACAGTAGGCCTACTCGTAGCTGGAAAAGATTAGTAACTCGGCTGCTGAAGGAAATGAACATGGCCCACTATTACGAACAGCGGCAAATCCAACGTTAGTGGAGATGTGGAGATGTGGCAATTCATAGACAATACAACATCGTATAAGAAACACTTACCTTTTTGATGTGGAAATTTAGTAGATGAGAAATGCGTTTTTCCAGTGGCTCCAAGAAACAAACGTTTACGTGACCTTCTCGGTACACGTTGGCAGTCAATATTAATTGCATGTAAATAACTACTCGTTAATTTATTTTATTTAATGAATAGTACATTTGTATAGCTGTATAGACACCTTTGTATAGGCCGCAGAACTCAGGAAAAGTGCTTTTTAACACGGCAGAAAATTTGCCGTTTAAAAAGCGTGCTAACCGGGGATTTCGGTTAATGCGCCCGAGCGGTGAAAGAAAAACAACAGAATCGCCACACCTTTATATAAGCCGTTTGGCTCAAATCGTCAGAGAAAAGTAGCGGCTAATAGTCCATATTACGAAATTACGATATTACGAAATTACGATAATTAGTACTCATATTAATTCGGTTGGCTTCGTTCGACCGAATGGAAAAAGAAAGACCGCTCTATAATTTATTTACCGTTACTACACATATTAATTCAGTTCGCTTCGTACGACCGAAATTCGTACGACGATAAAAGAAAAGACCGCGTGTACTAACCGGAGAGGCGTGTACTAACCGGAGAATCCCGTTAACGCGCCCTAGATACCTAGTAGCGGGTAATGGTCCGAAAAGTACGGTACTCTATACCGCGGACACTCAATCACACACACACACACAACGATTGCCGTTTATATAGTAGATGGCAGTAATGAATAGTCGACCTCTTGGTGTCGTCACAGAAGAACAGACACCACTCACACCAAACATACTTCTTACGATGAAATCACAACTTACCTTGCCACCCCCTGGTGTGTTTGAGAAGGCAGACATTTATTCTAAAAAAACGTTGGAGAGTTGTCCAGCAGCTAGCTAATGAGTTCTGGCGAAGGTGGCGCAATGAATATATTCATACTTTGCAAACCAGGCAAAAATGGACCCACAAGCAAGACGAAGTGTTGGTTGGTGACGTGGTTCACGTACTCAAAGATGAGGGACTCCGAGGTGACTGGTCACTCGCGCGGGTCGTAGATATAGAACGATCCCATGATGGTGAGGTAAGAGCTGTAAAACTATTGATTGGGCCGAAAAGCTATCCTAATACTAAACCACAGCATCTGGTAAGACCAGTTAGCAAATTGTTGTATTAGTCAAAGCTACCAATAAAATTTCATCCTAAAATTTTAGGTGGGAGTGTTAGATTCAGCAATTTATTTTGCTATACACGTAGTAATGTGTACATCTTTACTCACTGTCCAAGTCTATCAGCTGTCCTCAAGAGACAGCAAACAAGTCAATTTTAACCACAGGGTTGTGATTTCACCAAGCCTTGTCCTCATTTTATGTGTTTTTCAATACTATTTCAACATTTGTGTATTTGGTTTATAATCGGAAGTATGATTCATTAGCAATTGGCAGCAACACTTCTATTTTTTGGACCACCTGAGGCATTTATCTTGTGCACCTCAAGCTGGTAACTTGTGTTTTACACTTATCATATTCGTCAATATTCCTAAAGTAAACTAAAGTCATCAGAAAGCACGATCAAGAATACTTATCATGTCATATCACAACCAGGACAATTCTTATTGCATTTCCTGAGAGGATGTAACAAGGTAATACTTTTTACTTTAATATCATTATTATACAGAGTGCCTTTTTCATTTGTGATTATTCATATAGTTAATGCTTTGTTTTCAGCTGCCTTTTTCAAGTATATGCGCATTTCTGCTTTATATCTGTTATATACTCATTCATATCAAATCATAATTTGTTAGCAATGTTTTATCTGCTGCATATTATTGCGAGTTTTTATACATCTTTTATACTACTTTCACTTGCTATCAAACTTGCTATTGCCTCTTTTATTATTTACTCTTCATTTAATTTCAATTTAGTCTCACGATATATCGGTATATGCATATATATCAAATAAACATACTATTCACATACAACTAACAACCGATAATCTGTTGGATCTCAGATCTATTGGGAAGTGCAATACATGCACAGAGATGAGTTAATGTTCAAATAATCCACAAATGTCCATATATAGTTTTGTCGCTTGTAGACAGTATCTGGTCCTCTGTGCTCTTTGTTCTTCTGTCTCATTAGCATATCTTTCTTCATTACTTATTCTTACCCATCCTGTTCTAAGCCAGTGTGACACTGGCTTACATATCCTTATATACAGTGTTTCATTGGCTTTCCATGAAAGCTGGCTTGCATAATACTATGCTAATCCCAGGATAGCTTGATGCATGTGGCTATTAGAAAAGCAGAGTTTAGCAAATCCATAGCAGTAACTAGTTCGTAAGTTGGGGAGCGTCTGCACTTTGATCTTATAAATTCAAGTGATTATTCTTATAATTAAATATTTTTGCAAGATATTAAAAACGGCTTGGCAGTACCGCGATATTGGGCACAACCGTAATATCATCAACCAAATTTTTAGGAAAATAATAACAGTAACATATTGCCCAACATCGTTCACTATATATTTCGATCTTGTAAATTCAAATGATTATTCTTATAATTAAATCTTATAATAATCTTATAAAATCGAATAATTATTCTTACAACTAAATATTGTAATAATCTTATAAGAATCGTTAGAAAAATATTATTGTCATTTCCTTTACTTTCACTGCTTTGGACATCAGTTGGAATACCAAAGTACTCATTATAAGTGTCTAAAATGTCAGTTACCTACTTTAAAATCGGCAAAAAAAGAAACGATTACTTTTCAGTACTTCTACGTTAATTACAGAAACCTTCGGCAATTGGACAATGCCATAGACTGGTGAAATGAGCACGTTTTCTCGTAAAATGAGCTCGGCTTTATGGTTCTGCTATCTGTCACACTGCTTTATGGGCGTTTTGTTAGCCTGTCTTGACAAACTGTTGTTTTTGCGAGTTGTCCCCCGTCGAGCGGGCGAGCAACACAACAGCTTGTCACAAGACGTACTGCACCTGATGCATCAGCTGCACTTATAGGGAGTTGTTCTCTTCCGTCTATGCGACTTGGTTGCGATGTTATGTCGGTCGCTCCATTGGTAATCAACTGATTTCGCGCAAAAATTTATGTAGAAAAAAATAAGATTACAACGTTTAACCAAAGACTTGGTTGTTTACAACTTTGTTGTAAACTTTAGTAAAACTTAACAATAAAGTAAATTGAAAATAAAATCCATAAGAACAAATAAAACTGACTGATACAAAAATGGAAATTAAACTGATGGAGCGCACAAATAACGACATGTTTAGTCGCTGTTGTTGCCTAAGTTCTCAAGTTCTACTAAAGTTCACCGCAGAGACTGGTCTTTGGTTAAACGTTGTAATCTTATATTTTCTACATAAACTTTTGCACGAAATCCGTTATGATTACCAATGGAGCAACCGACATAACATCGCAACCAAGCCGCATGGATGGAAGAGAACAACTCTCTATAAGTGCAACTGATGCATCAGGTGCAGTACATATTGTGACAAGCTGTTGTGTTGCTCGCCCGCACGACGGAGGACAACTCCGCAAAAACAACAGTTTGTCAAGACAGGCTAGCGTTTTGTAGGCCGGTCTTAATTTTGATTAAAAAAGGCTTGTCAGGTTTTAATGGCGATTTTAGGCCAAATTAATCTGTCTAGTTATGTATTATCCGATCAGATGGGTAAGTTTTAGGATATTGTCTACATTTTTCAAAGACTTGGTAACATATTTGAATAGGTTTATATGTGTTTTATACTTAAATGACTCCACACAAAAATGGTTAAATTTCTTGATGAGCTCTCGGTACAAGGGTTTGGGTATGGCGTTGATGAATAGTTTTCGGGAGTTGTGTGCGCATATGCATTTATCATAAATCTCCCAAACACTCGCTTCGCTCGTGTTTGGTCATGGGATTATGGGCACTACAAACATTTTTTTGAAATATTTGTTTAGAAATAACACGATGGTTTGTAGTTCCTAAATATTACAATAATATAAATTTAAAATTTAATTAATAAAAAACCTTCGTTCTAAAGAAAAAAAAAGTTCACTCACTAGCTTATAAATGCATTTAATCACAGACAACATACAGTCACACTCACACACTCAGTAGTGACCACAGGTGTCCTACAGGTGGGATATAGGCGAAGGCGAGGCGCAGCCGAGTTAACAGGTATTGTGTAGCCAAATACCTGTTAGCAGGTATTTGGCTACACTTGGCTACACTTGTGGCCAAATACCTGTTAGCAGGTATTTGGCCACAAACACGCACACACAAAGCAACAAAGGTCAACGTAGTTATGAGCAAAAATGAAGTTTGCAACTAAATATCTTACCAAGCCGATGACCAGCACACACAAAAACTAAACCAATCAACACGACTACCCATCATGTCAAATTATTCCAAGTTTCAAGTCATGTCTTGTAAAACTCACCTTATGGTTTCTCAAAACTAGTCCCTAAGTCCCTATTAATTTGAGGCTGCCTGATTGTTGTTTTCAAAATGGTCGCTGCTAGCCTAGCGTCCTGCTTCAACACCTCGGTAACTATCGAGGCATCACTGAGTGCTCCCGAACTTTTCAATTCTCTCTTAAGTATCCAAGAACCAATCAAAATTGGGTTAACACTATAGTAAAAACCATGTGCTTCTCTACCCATGCGCGCAGGAAATACAATGCACACTTGTTAGCATGGCTGAAGCAGTACCTAAATCTAATTGTGCACCTGATGCTGAAGTAGTGAAATGGTATGATCTTATATTAATCAATGGTTCATATTGTAAATTGGGTACTGTATATCATGGTGATCTGATTGAAATGGTCGCCTAAAGCTGTCCTCATTTATACATCTGGGACAAAGATGAGTGAGGTGATTGTGATCATTGTTTTGTATAAATAATAGGAATTATAGCATGGATGAATGGATATTCTATTGTTCACTTTCCTTTTGGTTCATTTTATACAAGTACACAGTGTATATTTTTGGTTCTATTCATGGATTGTTTTGGGTTTATGCAAAAATAAATCAGGGCAAGGCACATCACCAGCACATCTGGCCTGTAAAGCCAAGGTAGCACGATTCCCTACCATTATATTGCATTTCACATAGGTGTCCTTATTTGGGTCCAAATCAGATGATATTGCCAATTTGGACCCACTTAAGGACACATGTGGTATTTCAGATTTACCCCCCACCTTCCACAACTCTTTGTTATTGGTTTGTGTCCCATTTGTTTAGGTTTCTTTACAACGTCAGACTCCACTCTGGGCAGACTTTGGTATATCGTAAGGATATAGGACATCGCCTACCTGGCTTTACACATGAGTTGAGTAAGCAGTTTGCAAATGCCACATTAAAGATGATTCCCAAATTCTCCGACAAAATTCAAAAGAAAACATTAAACAGTGAATACAAATATAATGTTTCAATACTGGAAGTAACCCCCGCTCTTGAAATCAATGAAGAGTTTTTCAGTACAATAACAATCACAGCTGAAGTTAAAAGGGTCAAACTTGATGAAAATGGAACATGGAAGCTTTCGCTATCTTCAAGTGAGACTGGTTTTAAAATTCTGATTATTAACACAGAAAATAGAACTGTTTCTCTGATAGTAAAAGAAAAAACATGCCACATTCTGCCTTTCAACCTTGACAATAGTTTCACAGATCCAGAACACCTTCAGCTGATGATTAATGCAGTGTGTAACCTTAGAGAACGCAACAGGCAATGCTGTTCTGTATGTGAACTCGTATCTTTTGACCCAACGTGCTCCAAATTTAGTCCATTATGAGGCACAACCAAGATTTCAGGGGAGGAAGGAACACTACACCGATGCTCAGCCAGCTGTTAGATCAGCTTGATGCTACATGAATATCTCTTGAGTTTGGGGCGTATGTCAGGCAACAGTTGAAGCGAGGAGGTCTGCCACCCAATGCATCATATGATGACGAGTAAGTATTCACCCATACATATTTCTTGACGTTCAAAACCAATATCACAACCCAATCCAATATCTTGTTGAGTCTGTGAAGTTGCCTTCTCTAGACCTAACATGTTGCTAACAGCCACTGTAGGTGTAAACAAAAATGAACATTATTAACATAATATGACTGCATAGTTCTTTTGATTTAGGACAATGAGCACTATGCTAAGACTGTTTATAAAGAGACCAGATGCCTATAAGAACCTCAGAGAGAGCAAGATAATTGGTGTTGTGCCCGCTGAGAGTACACTAATCCAACATAAGAACCAGATAAAGCAAATTCCAGGCATAAATATTGATTTATTAGCTTGGCTGCGTGGAGAGGCCAACAAAAGAGGGTTGGCAGGTGTAGGAGGCGGACTAGCTGTTGACGAGATGTCAATACAGGTAAATTTTGTTTCATGGATGGACACTGAGATGCAATGAGACTTTTGGGACAGTTTTCTTAGTTTATTAACTCCTTCATAAGATGGGCAAAATTTTATAACACTGACTTCCTGGGCTTATCATATCAGTGGTTTGTTTTGTAGAAGAAGTTAGAAGTGGCTTATGACGGCAGTGGTAGAGGCTTACATGAGTTCATTGGCTTTGAGGAGCTGGATCCAGTAATAACAGATCTGAGAGATGAGAAGGATAGTGTGCTGGCCAAACATGTCCTTCAGTTCTACTTCAACGGATACAGTGGTTTCAAGTTACTGGTCTGCCATTATCCTGTAAAAGCCTATACAGCGAAGGAACTAAACCATCTTATCCAAGATGTTGTCTACCATCAACATGTCTATAACTTCAATGTAAGTAATTAATAGATAAAACATGACTCGTCTTTTGGTGGAGTTGTCTGTCCAAAATTTAGTGAGTCAACCAACAAAGCCCAAAGGACATCTACCTGATAACTCTATAAAATGATAGTAAGATGGTTCAGGCACTGATCTAAGTAATCAAACCATAATATTATTGTTAGCATTGAAATAATCATATTTTGCATTACAAAGTTTTTTGATTTGAAGCTACTGTATAACATAGTACATATACATTATCCATAGCCAAGACACTTGGCACCCAAAAGCCAAGTGTCTTGGCTACATTATCCATCAAGAATTGAGAGGATCATCGATATAATAATCAATGGAGGGAATGAATTTGAACGTCCGCCCTACTCAAAATAGAAATTAGACACCAGTAAGCCTGCGCCGTCATTTCCTTCTAGTAATGAATTTTTTACAAAACAGGTTGAGTATGTTAATCTTGATAGAGCCGCTGTTAACAGAAAAGTTATAAAAATCAACACTACACACCCAATCAGATCGTACGCATATACTAGCCGCAACATGAATGATAGGAAAGCTACAATCTCATGGATGATGGATCCTTAAGTAAAGACTGGAAATCAAACATTTTTGTTGTTTAAAATAAGTTGTTTATACAATATTTTAGTAAGATATTCCATGTCACTACATGATATGTTTTTCTTTAAGCATTGTGTAAAAAAGCTGCGAAACTCTTTATATGGATGCAGGCTGGTGGGGACCAAGAGCAAGATTAAGAGCAGTAATGGTAAGTTAGCGTCATCTGTGACAACATGTTCAATAGTACAATTATCTATTTTAATCAATGATGTTGCTTATTTCCCGGTTTAGGATATTTGGTGTGGGACCACTTTCTTGATCTGTAGAGATGGTCTAGTGAAACTGAAGTCAGTATCGCCAGAAGATTAACTGATGATCATCTCTTCCTCACGACTAGCCTAAAAATTAAGAATGACTCGGCTGAGGCTATGCTAGATAGGGATATGCTGAACAGTTTCAAGGTTGGTTTCACATTGCACAACAATCAACATGATTGGTAGCTATTTTTCCAAGTGGGTAGGCTTGATTACCATCATAACAAAATTAACGTCAAGAACAATCCATATATCTCATCATTTTATATTACTGATTGACCAATCATCTATATTGCTGCTAAGACAAGCTCAATCCAGAGGTCCTTATTAAATATAATGCAGGTGGCCTAAGACAGGCAGAGGCAGCTCAATGGGATTGTCATATCTCCTTGATATCACACCTTTGTTCATGGTATATTTTGTTTTAGATGTATAGAAGGACCCTTAGCGAATCCACTAAAGTTGATGGCCTGATTGAACTGCTTGAAGTTACATGTGATTTGGTTGAAGTTTTCAACGATCAGAAACCAGTGAGCTCCCTCGTTGATCCGAGGATGAAGACGATACTAAGGGCACTAGATTACTTTAAGCCGTTTCTGGATGCTAAGAGGTATGAAAGCTTCACCGCAGAATCCACGTGGGACATGGTAAATTGTCTAACCACTATAGTGGAACTTACCAGACGAGTAACATCTAAGAAGGGCACACTTATAATTGGACTCATCAACTCGGATGTTATGGAGAATCACTTCTGTAATGTGCGTACACTTTGTAATGGTGCCAATAAAAACCCAACATGTAAGACCTATTGCTATATACAGAACAGTGTTCTTTTGACACAACCCGTGTCTTTATTTAAAAAGCGAAATGCACATGTCAAGTTTCTGACATTTTGATAATTTTACATATTCACCTTACAACACTGTCATAGTGACTTTATTATAAGTTGGTGTTTTGGTAAACCATCAACTTACCTACATGTAGATACAAATATTCATATCACATTTCACAAAATGAGCACTCCCACTCAGAATCGCCTATCCTTCGAAGCTCTGATGATTCCATCCCAGTGCATATTCTGTGGTACCTCATCACAACTGTAACATACATGTTAATAAATAATAATAATAATAATGTAATAGTTATAAACTAAAATAAACAATGAAATGTATGCAAACAAATCCGAATTTTTTTTCATTTTGTTTGATAACAATTATTTCAAGGATTAGATTGTGGATACCATTCAAATAGACATTGTTGACATAATTAGCAACAGCCAGGAGGCCATTTTCCAAGATGAAAACAGATGATATATTAACAAGTTGGGACCAAAGCCCATATACTTGTTGTTTCGCAGGATGTTTCTGTTGTAAACGCCTGTTAGTTGTTACTGCTTCGCATGTTCTGTAGTACTTCATTGTTTAAGCACTTGTCATCACATTTTACAAATGTTGGCTATTATGTGTCAACTGCTGAACATATGGTTAGCTTTGAAATACGTATGTTTGTCTCACCAATTGCATTGAATCCAATCAACATCATCACCATCGCTATCAACAACTGTTCCTGCACAAAGTATGCATGTATCATTCTCCACTGACTCGACAGCAGCAGGCTGGTCAGTTAAATCAACAGGAACAGCAGTCCTGCGCTCGACCTGCATTCGGTGGGCGATTTCCTTCTTCGGCTTTCTATTCATTATCTTCCTAGCCTACCAAGTCCTTGTTCTTATCATCCTTAGCAATACCATGGCATACAACTCTACAACAATGATAACTGTGATGCCTGGATGGTCTGTACACAGCCTTCATTGGGTCAGGAGGTAAGTGGGGAAGTTGATGTTGCTGATTGACTGCTTTTTTTCACCATGGCCAATTAATAGCATCTCCAACACAAAACATAGCATGGGCGTGGCTTTTTGAGATGCACAGTGGGAATCATCCCCTCCCTCACTCTAGGGGAGCCATGTCAGGCTACACAATCAGATTTTTTTTTAAATTACAGTATATTGACTGACCGCCCCAACCATACACCCACCTTTTGTTGCCTATGCACCACTAGAAACTTCTTCAAACAAACACTGCCATTGATGAGCCAAACACTGCCTGGCTATTCTCTGCAGCACTGTTAGCATTAGATGGTGTTCTCCTGGTTAATCTTCTCTCTTCAGAGAACCATGGGGTGAGAAAACACCAAAAACTGAGGAAAAACTGGAATGCATCATCGCTGATGTATGTCAGGGAAGAGCCCCCATAGTCTCTGGTCAGACAGTCTTGAAACGAGGCTTGGTCATTAATATCTACCAGCAACCGATGTTTGTTAACCTTTATTGTTCTTAGTGCTAGTAACATCTCTTTACACTGCTTGGCCTGTTCAATCTTACTGTATTAAAGTTTCATTTGGAGTGCTTCTAGAGCTTTTGAAACAAGTCTTATCGCTGGCCCAGCTATATATCTAAAAATAGAAATGCTAGCATGATGTATCCTGGATTATCTTCCAAAAATTCACCAAAAGTGCGGCTCATAGCTCAAGTCTCAATTTGTAAATGGCTGGTCCTTTAGCTGTCATATATCCAGGCCCTGTAGTTGTCATATATCCAGGCCCTGTAGTTGTCATATATCAAGGCCCTGTAGTTGTCATATATCCAGGCCCTGTAGTTGTCATATATCAAGGCCCTGTAGTTGTCATATATCAAGGCCCTGTAGTTGTCATATATCCAGGTCATATTATGCTAATTGTGATATAGAAACATTCCGGTAATTGATTCCTGGTAAAGCAAAGATGAGGTTCTTAAACTCCACTGACGAGCTTACACTAGCTTAAGTTTGTGCTGGTAGTGTAAATAGTGCAACTGAGGCCAACCATTAGGCCAAAAAATGGGTGATGGATAGTGGGCAATGGGTAGTGAGCGATGGGTAGTGGGCGATGGGTAGTGGGCGATGGGTAGTGGGCGATGGGTAGTGGGCGATGGGTAGTGGGCGATGGGTAGTGGGCGATGGGTAGTGGGCGATGGTTAGTGGGCGATGGGTAGTGGGCGATGGGTAGTGGGCAATGGGTAGTGGGCGATGGGTAGTGGGCGATGGGTAGTGGGCGATGGGTAGTGGGTGATGGGTAGTGGGTGATGGGTAGTGGGTGATGGGTAGTGGGTGATGGGTAGTGGGTGATGGGTAGTGGGCGATGGGTAGTGGGTGATGGGTAGTGGGCGATGGGTGATGGGTAGTGGCTGATGGGTAGTGGCTGATGGGTAGTGCAACTGTGCAAGTAATGTAAGTTCTTGCTCCATTCCACTGAACTTAACATAGAACACTGCCTACAATGACTAGTCTGTGCACAGGGCTATAGAGTCAAGCTTTGCATTCAATCGTTTGACAAACCTGATCCAGCTCTGGCTGAATCACTGAGAGATGACACGTCACTATTAAATGTCTGTGCTCTGCTGTCTTTATTATTCTTATCTTCAGATGCTTTTTTCAAGCATTGTTTGAACACTGTGACAGCTTGTCTATCTGAACTGCCAAGTGCAAGTAATTTTTTCCCTCCTAGGAAGACATTAGAGCTGGCAAACTGATACACCCTACATGCAAAGTCATTGCTACAATCAAACAAAAACATAAACACTATATTTGGCACCAACCAACCCTTTGCCCTCATTATTATCTTACTTACATTTTTACTTTGGATAAGGTCCATGGTATTTCGTTAGTAAATTTCAAAGAGCTTTTCCCAATTCAACAGCAAGCAACTAAACATTGTCATTTTTGCCTTCCTGCATTTTCATGCATGCTGTTACCTTGACAAGAATCCTGTTCTTGGCATTTTCTGTGTCTGAACTATGTTCCGAATCATCAGAAGAGCAGCAACAACAAACTCTCCAAAGCTGTCTCTCGGCTCGTCTATTTGGTTTACAGCAATAAACTCATCAACTTCCTGCTTTGAAATAACCCCTCCGTATCATTCTCGCTGTCAATGAACTTGCCTTACTTGATCTATTTGTTTCCTGTGTGACAAAGTTATATGTAAGCTGTAGGTAAGATTTTATTTTCTCACAGAAACAAGCACGATGGTCAATATTAAAGGGACAGTTTAGTTCTCTGGAGATTCTGACCCCCTCTATTTGGAATAGATGTGATTATAGATAAATATAGGGGTTTGCATTTGAAATATAAGCTCTTTAGCTTTTCAATGATATGTTTGTTCATCATTGTCAGTCAATGATTGTGCTCAGTAGCCCCATAACAAAACTCCATGTTCTGGAGTGAAAATGAAGAGCGTGAAACTGAATGAGAAGTATGAATGAGAGCGTAGAAACTCTGGTAAGGAAGAAGGCAACTCCCACAGTGATTTCATTTTGACCCTAGAACATGGAGTTTTGTTATGGGGTTAATGGGCGCAATTATCGACTGACAGTTATGAAAAAAACATAACATTAGAAAGCTAAAGAGTTTATCTTTCAGATGAAAACAACTATATTTATCTATAATCACATCTATTCCAAATAGAGAGGGTTCAGAATCTCCAGATAACTATACTGTCCCTTTAATGATAACATGGCATTCCTAACATGATTAAACACTCACACACACTCTTTGATTTTGAAATTAAAGCAGTATCAAAGGCTACTGCTTGAGAAAGCAGTAGGAATGGTTGGCATCAATGTATAGGCTCAATGAATGCATAGACACCATGTTTTTTCTATGATACAACCTAGTTTCATTCGAGTGATATCGATTGATTTTTCAAAATTGAGCCATTCCGCCAATCACCCAATCTGAAGGTGAATAAAACATACTCATCAAGGTCAAAGAGCTACATGTAGGCTACTGGTGGATTGTCAAGCTGATTCTACACCAAAAGTGTCTGAACTAATACCTCACCCCTTTCATAGCCTAATAGCCATTAATTTTATTTAGAAAAGGTCTTAGAATTAAATCCTACCTGCAAACTATTGCTGCTGCTGCTGCTGTTTTCATCTGGCAGTACCATCACCTCATCTATCCACTGCAACACGGAGCTGTCTACTGGCAAGATATCTGAATTTCTTAGATTTTTGATACAAACTTGAGTAGAAGAATGGCATCTGCTGATAGCAACCCTCAGCATTCCAGAACTGAACGAGCCATCTGCATCAATGTTTATAGCTTCCAAAGTAAGCCCTTGAGCTCGATGAACTGTTATGGCCCAACCCAATTTCAAGGGAAATGGGGTCCTTGAGGCATATTCTGTGGGGGAAACATTTAAATTTGAATGGCTTAATCATGTAAATAGCTTCATCTAGTTTAACGGAAATATAGTCCTTTTCCATTGCAACAATCACATTGCAACAATCACAGTGCCATTCACGAGGTCTTTAAATATGTTGGCAGCGACTATAACTGGAGCTCCAAGTTTGACAGCAAGGCGTTTCTCAGCGTTAGTCATCCTCTCCACGAGCTTCTTCGGACCACAGTCCACTGCAGAGAACACTCTCTTCACTCCGCTCAGTCTTTCTAGTCTTTTTGCATTATACATAGCTACATTTCTTTTTACACAGCAGATGATTGTAGCAGTGTCACCCCATCTTCTACCTTTCATTGTTTCCAGCATATTTACGCTTTCTAGACCCAGTTGGCGCTGTGTGGTTAGCTCATTAATACATCTACAAATAGATTTCCTTGGAATTAATTCCCTTCATTTGAGCGAGAATTTAGATTAAAGTCTTTTAAAGTTTTTTAACTGATCAAGAATTTCTGATTTGAGATTGTAGACAGCTAATATCAATCGGAGTTGCAGAGTTAAATCTAAACACAAAACCATATATTTGTTGCACATAGTGTAACAATTTTTCGTGGCAGGTTAGAAAACCTTTGCCACTGAGAATTCTCTTCTGACTGGATGTTATTACATCTATTAGCTTATAATAGCTTGCCTGTGCATTTATGCGCTGCTGTGATACTCGACTTGTACAAATAATTTTGAATTTTGATCATTATATTTTCATGGTAATAGTGAATTAAAAATCACAATGTGGAAAAAACTAACAAGTCTTACTTGATGAATGCTGATCCGTCTTGTCTCTCAATCTGTGTGAGTCTATACTTGATAAACTCCTTTACAACAATTGACTTAAAAACGTACTCTCCGTGTCATGGTGGTTGGATATTGGCGGCAGCTGTAGGAAATCTCCAACAAGGATTATTCTGATTCCACCAAATAGTACAGTATTCCCCTGAAACAAAAAAACATTGCACTTATGAAATGAAGGAGAATATTATGCCAACAAATTGTTGACTTGAAAGAGATTTATAAATTGTTTTCACCTGCCTTCCCTTTCAATGCAATGAAAACATAGGGCGATGCTCTTCTTTGGGCTCATCTTTAACTATAAATAGATGTGCAGGCTCTTGCCAGCTATCACACAGGTGTCAAGAATGTCAGACAGCATGCTGCTATCAAATTATAGCTTTCAGTTACTGCATGTCACATAATCAGTCATAGAACTAGGATTGAAAATGTTTGGGTCGATGTATGGATATGAAAAACTATGTTTGAATATTATGGCTTCTGCCATTCGAAAATATCATTTTATAGCATCTTCAAAAGAACTGATATGAATGTCATCATGGAAGTGATATAATCATTTGGTAAAAAATTAAGCCTGCTTGGATGAATAAAATAAATAAGATTGTAAGGTTATTGTAATGTTTTTTAATAATAATTGTAAAATTTTATAACGTCAATTTCGGCTAACTTGTTTATTATCAGCTAGCTGCCAATCCATCAATGTAATGATATAACCACACGCGCAAATCAGTCTGCAATTAGGTGCAATACCTTATCGCTGCCGATTCATATTCAAATGGACAACCGCAAGTTGCTCTAATTGTTTACCTTGGTAAGATTCACCACTCTTCAGCATCCTCCTACCTTTAAAAATAGCTGTTTTTAGTTTTGCCCCACAAAGTAAAAGAAATAAATGAAATCACTGCTGCCCTTATGTTGTCACTATTTGCAGTATGATGATTCTTTTCCAGTTTTATATAAATTTTCAGCAACCATTGTCTTATTCATTTCATATTATATTCTCAGAAAGTGTAGACTTCTTTATAACTAGATAGAACAGAAACTTATTGTACACCTAACTCTCTCCTGGAAAGGGGTAAAAAAGGTATGTCTGCCAATAGGTATGCCTTTATTTTTTGGATTAATGTTGTTTATCCGTGTCTTCAGTTTTTGCAATTCTTGTCAACACTTCACATTATATTTTATTAGCTATTATTATTATTGTCATATGTTAATCAAGTTTTAAAAACTTTTAGTTTCACGGTGTTAAGATGTAAATAAACAACAAATACATCTATACATCTGTGCAGAACTGCATTACTAATTCCAGGAGGGCAGTTACAGTTATAATACCTTTGCAGCAGAAAGAATCTTTCCTATCTTCTCTATAAGAGCTTTAGAAAACATGCTGCATTCATCGATGATGATGACATCAGTGTCTCTGAATAGAGAAATGGAATGTAAGCAAAGCAATGAGCAAAACAAAACACATGTAAATTGTATATCTGGTTTGGTTGGTAGGAAACCAGGAAAATGTAGAGAAGAAATACAACTCAAATGTATGCAAAGCTGTTTAGCATTGAATGCAATGCAGCATGAGATCATTGAATAGGATTAACATGACAGCAACTCAACTATGTGTTTAGATCTACCAGACCTAGACCCACCAGCAATGCATTTAATTCAAGCTGCTGATCAACATATTGTGGTCTGGGACATGACAATAAACCCTCCAAACAGCATCTATTGTATTGTATACGCCCTAACGTTATAATGAAATATCAAAATATTATCACCTAACAGCATTGTATTTTCTATCTATCACCTGTTCATGATCATCAGGACTGGGAAGTGATGCTGAATATATTCTACTGAACAGTAAGCCTGATCAACTCTGTATGGAGGCCATAACCAGTATCCATAAAATTAATGACTTATCAGTGAGGGGGTAATAATCAACCATCACCAAGCTGACCTTACTCTCTAACTACCACTGCTCTACATTCCAAGTCCATTGCTCGTCCATCTAAGGTTGGTTTATGAGGGGTTGGAGTTTTTCAATCTGAGACTTACATGATTGCTTGTCTTTCAGAGATCTTCTGCATTATAATGCCACAATACTCCTCAGCTGACAATGAGCCGTCACCAAGGCAGCAGAACTTATGGATTGTCATACCATTAAAATTTTAGCAGAAACTCCTGTTGTGGCTGTGGTATACACCTTCTTTCCACAGGCTGTAAGACTGTCATAGATATGGTTTATCAACAATGATTTTCCTGTTCCTGAAACAAATTGGAATGTTTTACAAATAAAATCAAAATAATAAGAAATCAATCAACAATTTTCAAGTTGATATTATACCATTTTAACCCAGGTTTATGTTGTATGTCAATACTGCCAACCTGTATGTGGCGCTGAGCTCACAAACTTTAACCTAATAACTCAAGTAATATTGCTTGTAATTGTGGTTAGCAGCTCTTTAAATAAGACTTTAAGTCCTTTGGTCAACCTAAATGATGACAAATATAATATTTTACACGTTTATGAAATCAACTCACTTCAGGCTTACAAACAATTGTATAACACTGACTCAAAGCTACGCACTAGGGTCCCAACAGATGGGCCTATGACACAAAATATAAATTACCTTGTTGAAACCTGCTCACAGCAGGCATACAAACAATTATTAATCTTTTCATATTGTGTTATCATTTTGCTATTAAGTGTTATATATCACCTAGCCATCCAGTAATGGGTTGGTGTCTATTTGGTCTTACCATTTAATAGCTTAGTAGTTAGCAAAGCTACGTTTACTATTTTGTGAGCCGGGTGAGAGCCCCAGTGCAAGATCATTTGATGCCCTAAGGAGTTGCCCAGAAGACATGTCTGGCCACTTGACAGTCACCAAGAGTAATGATGTTAAATATAGCCAGCGGTGTGTTTCAAGAAATTAAATAGACTACTCTGATCTCTGAATCCTGACAAAGTTGTCAAAGCTTGTCAACTCAATTATATTTTGGAGTGGTTTCAAAAGCTCTATTTGTGACCAGGAAACAATATTGTTTAACAAGAATCTCAATGTCTCGATGCACACCATTTCTGCTCGGCATATCTATATAACCAATGATATAGAACCAATGATATAGAACCAATGATATAGAACCAATGATATAGAACCAATGATATAGAACCAATGATATATAACCAATGATATAGAACCAATGATATAGAACCAATGATATATAACCAATGATATAAAACCAATGATATAAAACCAATGATATATAACCAATGATATATAACCAATGATATAAAACCAATGATATAAAACCAATGATATATAACCAATGATATAAAACCTAGAATAGAAACATTTATATCATATAACATTTATATCCCAATCATGGCAAAGTATAATTCTCACTTACCTGCAGGTCCAGTGATAAAACAGGAGCTTTCTTCACTGAGAATAGCTTCCAGAACTGTCTGCTGGTCATCATTTAATACCATGGCTGATGTTGAGTTTTTTACTCAATTTAATTTAAGTTCTGACAAGGTGTGTACAGGTGCGTAGATCATTATACAATGGTGTCGATAGTATACTGTTGTTGTGTTGTGAATGTGATGCGTGCAGTATGCAAATGGCACATGGTTTTGTTTACGATAGTGTTAACCCGATTTTGATTAGTTCTTGGACGCTTAAAAATGTGGTTGCGTCAAAAAGGTCGATTTAATGAAATTAAGACCAATAACAGGCTAAAAAATCAGCTACAATTTGATGTCATTTTTGTCTTTGTAGACCAATCCTGTCCAGAGATATATGCGTTTGAATGAGGCCATCTTTTAAAAAGCTCACATTCCAGCGGGTGCTTCATTCGTGACCTAACTAGTGATACATCTGAAAAGAGTCCACAAGCGATAAATATAAGGTCGCTTCATTAGCCAATCTTCAGCACAAAATTTTTATATATGTCGTAATAAATGTTATCACTCGTAAAACTCAAACTCAAATTTAGGGATTTTACTCTATTATTAAATCGCATGGACATCGATATTTACTAAATTAGTTAACATCGTTACTTTAATGAATTACTCAATCGACACATTTTATTGACAAACAACAGAATTGTAAAAATTACTGTAACGTTACTGCGAAGGTGACTCTGAATTTTCTGTGCATCAGGTAATTGAAGTGCTACGGAGGAAGATATGAGAATAGAAGTAAATTTATTTTTTACTCTGAATCTCTCATAGATATACTGTTGAGTTTACATTCAGATTATATTTCCCTGTTTGAGGTAATAATGTAATTTCCTGCGCGTGCAAGACACGTATGTACAGTGAGTTCTTGACGGCTTCTTTTTAATCCATAGCATCTAGCAATACAATGGCTTAGATTGATGAATATACTAAAGGTAATATTTTTAGTACTCATTACATGTGCTAATTAATAAAATTATAACTTTTTGCTATCACTAATCATTGTTTTATAATTTTTTATCGTTTCATCGAGCTATATTTGCTTCAAATTTTCTGTAGCAGTTTTATCTAGTAAATTAGATTTATGATTTGACTTTAAATTTTCACTTCTTACTTGTAGAAAGTGAAGAAAATCGATTGATCAATGCAAATCTTTAACTTCCAAAACCAAAGCTTTTAATCGTTAGCTTGGCGTACTTATGCTTTTGTTAAACATTTATTCATTTTTAAAATTACACTCGCAATCTATCTAACTCCCAATTTGAAAGCTTTCAATAGATACGCGTTAGAATGACATATCTATGAATGACATATATTTATTGCATTTGTTTTACTGATTGCAAGATGTTTATGTGGTCCCACCAGTCGAAGCAGCTTTGTCAGTGTGGAAACTGCCATAAATGGGAAAAAGAGACTTGAATGTGTGTTGCATAAACCATGATGTTTTGTTTGAGTTTGCTGCAGTAGATGAATTTGTCTTATTGTATCAGCTGAAACTATGTGAGTGACCACGACTTGATGGATATTTTTAATAAAAGCTTTATGCCGAGATGAAAATTTTTTTGCTTGTAAAAATTATATAATAAAATAATATTGTTGAAGATAATGCAAAACATGATTTTCAAAACATTGAATGCATCATAGCCCCATTGACACCTGTGTGTAAATCTTTTCTGATAGATGGATTTATGAAGTGCAATCAGAGCTGAATGGACAGGCACTTATGCATAGCTCGACCATTTATTTAGTACTTGAATCAACTAATCAAATGTGACCTGTGAATCTTTTTCTACACATTGATACCAATAATGACTCGCTAACGTTGACAGTCAACTATACAATGTACATGACATTTAGGGATGTAGTTGGTTTCCCAATTTATTCCATAGTAAAGCCAGTTGGACAGTGTAGTGAATTGGATATATGGATGTCCGCAGAACTGGAGAATGTGAGTTCAAATCCAGTTTGCAGCAGATTTCTCATCCTATAAACTCTATCCCTATGTTATCCCTATGTATATTCTTTTCATGTTATTCCCTATGTTATTTTACTTACGGTAGCAAAAAACTAGTTTTCGGTGTGGGCTATGATATACAGCCCCACCCCCAGGATAGGCGACTGGCATAATGTGGCCGGGGCTTTTAGGAGGCTGTATATCGTTAGTGTGGGTAGCGACGGAACTGTGCCGATACAAAGACCTTATTCTACATAGTTTGCTTGACAGAATTACCGTAGACCGGTAGAATTGGTAGTCGGTACTAAGATGTTTACACAGCATTTAGAAAAAGCTAATATCACAAGTTTTTAATTTTCCTTGTTTGAGGCCTTTGAGGCATTAATAAAAATCCATCTGTAGCTGGATTTAAAATTTTATTTTAGCCAACACAAGCAAATACAAGATAAAATATATGCCAATAGAGCCGCGTAGGACTAGACTTTTATCGCAATAGCCAATGTGAATACGAGAGATGGAGACAGGTTGTATCCATAGAGTTATCTCCCCCTAGAGTGATAACAGTGCATTCAACAACACGAGTGTTTCCGGTGCCAACAAGGAGCGTTTAGGCTACGCCCCTTTTTTGTGCTAGTCAATCGTAGTGATTGACTAGATTAATAACATCAGCCATGAGAATGGTTAAACAAGAATCATGAATTTCCACAATTAAGATAGTAATTAATGCTCATATTAAAGAAATGATGATTCTAGTTTATATTCTAGCATATATTCTCTAATATATGCTTATTATTTAAAGCAATTCACTACCTACATGACTTACAAAGGCACTGAATAGCTAGTGTTAAGTAAGTTCACACATTAATGCAATCAGTTACTCATAGATAAGATAGATAGTCATACTGGGGTTGCATTACATTGGTGTGATGGGAAGCTAATCAACTTGCATCAACTGAAAGTATTGACATTGTATGGTGATAGAGTGATTCATTGACACCACAGTCCACAAACAGCCCTTGCATGTGATATTAGATTTCAATACATATCAATCAAATACATAGACTAGCTTGAAGCAAAGGTGTCCGCTAGTTAGTGGCCATCTTTGCTTGATGTAAGCAAGCAAGAAGTTTGAAAGCTAGAGTGGCAAATGTTGTTATATGTTAAATAAAAATAAATTATACTTAATAATACCAATGATATACAGAGACTGTACATCATCGGGGGCTGTATATCATTGATTATACTAAAATATAATTATATAAAGATAAAATAGACTTTTTTATTACTTTATTTATTAAATAATTTGCTATTGTAATCATAGCTAAACAGATTATATTTAGCCATTACTTGCTAATTATTTCACATTTACATTTAAACACATTTGCAGTTTAATTTCTCATCCTAACTTATTTCAACAAAAAACTTCTTTCATGATATGAAATTTAAAAGTTGCAGTTGTTTGAAAAAGTTTGAAAACCTTTACAGTTTTTTTCTTTTTCCTCTTAATTTATTTGAACAGCTTAAAAATATTTTCTCATGATATGGAGTTTGAAAGCTAGAATGGTAAATGTTATATAAAAATAAATTTTCTGTCCAAAGACTTTTTTATTACTCGGGCAACGCCGGGTAGTGCAGCTCATAGTTGATGGCAGTCGATTAGCTTCTCATCACACTGATGTAATACAACTCCAGTATGACTATCTATCTTATCTATAAGTAACTGATTGCATTAACTCACTTAACACTAGCTATTCAGTGCCTTTGCAAGTCATGTGGGTATTGAATTGTTTTAAATAATAAGCATATATTAGAGTAATAAACTATAATCATCATTTCTTTAATATGAGCATTAATTACTATCTTAATTGTGGAAATTCATGATCCTTGTTTAACCATTCACATGGCTGATGTTATTATTCTAGTCGATCACTACGATTGACTAGCACAAAAAAGGGGGCGTAACCTAAACGCTCTTTGTTGGCACCGAAAACGCTCGCGATGTTATCACTTTAGGGGGAGATAACTCTATGGTTGTATCATACGTTACATCATTTTGGGCAAGTCTGGGCATGTTTTTGGCCTGAGCGTTTTTACCACGATCGAATTTTTTCGATTTTAATCTTCATATATCTTGACAATGAGATGGCCTAACACGACAAACACCATATCAACTGATAGACAAAGAAAAATACTTTCTTTTAAAATCAATTCAAATTTGACGCCACCACATCTTTAAGAGGAAATTGAAAAGTTCAGGAGCACTGATAGTGTCCCGATAGTTACTAAGTTGTTGAAGCAGGACGCTAAGCTAGCAGCGACCATTTTGAAACCAGCAATCAGGCAGTCTCAAATCAATAAGGACTTACAGACAAGTTTTGAGAAACTATAAGGTGGGTTGTACAAGGTATGACTTCAAACTTGGAATATTTTGACATAATTGGTGGTCCTGTTGATTGGTTTAGTTGTTGTGTGTGCTGCTCATCAGATTGGCGAGATATTTGGATGCAAACTTTATTTTTGCTCGTAATTACGTTGACCTTTGTTGTTTTTGTGTTCATGTGTAGCCTACGGCAATATCCTACAAAAGGACACCTGTGGTACTGATCGACTCTCACTCACCCAGTGACTAGTGTAGTAGAACTAACTAGTGGTAGTACTAGCTACTAGTAGTAGCAATTGTAGACTTTAGTAATACAACTAGTAGTAGAACTGTAGAAGTGACTCACTTGTGAAATGTTATGCCCTTTCCTTAGAAAGTCCATTCCTGCGGTTTTTGCAGTTGATGGAATAGCACTGTGCGCCTACTGTACATCCTCCTGTCTCTTGCATGAATTATTAGTAGTAGTCTCAGTTGTCTGACCCTTTGATTTAAATGTGTATTAGTGATCTTCCATAGCTGTTAAATTTGAAACTAGATTTCTTTTCTCACATTGAACACAATGAAATTTACCTCGTGCTTTTCTTAACATGGTGCCGGTTGTATTTGTGTACTCGCGAATGACCTTGCCGTTCCATGAGTTTTCGGTTCGGACCTGAGTAGAACATAGCAGAAGAAAGACAATCGTGTAAACATCGCTTTATATAAAGCCTCACTGAACAAGTTAAAAATAGCTAAAGTAAAACCCTTGTTTAAAAAAGGCTCAAATAAAATTTGCTCTAATTACAGACCCATTAGTTTGCTACCAGCGCTAAGTAAGATAATTGAAAAAGCTGTAAATAAACAGATTATGGAATACCTTGAGGGTAATTTATTGCTTAACGATAGGCAATATGGTTTCAAGAAAAAGCACAGCACCGAGGATGCACTAATTAAATTGACCCATAATGTTTTAAAATCTTTAAACGATAGTAAATGTGTTCTTGGCATCTTTCTAGATTTTAGTAAAGCCTTTGACACAATAGATTATAATATATTGTACTCAAAACTCCACAATCTTAATTTTGACATCACCGCAATTAACTGGATCAAAAGCTATCTAACCGAACGTAAACAACACACTATTATTGTTAACACTTTATCTTCCATACTAGGTTTAACATTTAACAGGTGGAACAACCCCTACCTCTAGTATCTGCGCTGTAACCAACGCTACAACCTGCTGAACCCAACAGGAGGGAGCTGAAACCAACTCACTTGTGCTCTGCTGAGCCCAACAGATTGCACTGAACCCAAGGCTGCTGACTGTACAACCTGCCAAAACCAACAGGAGAGAGCTGAACCCAACTCACTTGTGTTCTGCTGAAACCAACAGAGTGCGCTGAAACCAACGCTGTAACCTGCTGAAACCAACAGGAGAGAACGCAACTCTTGTAAGGATAATTATTTAATTATCCAATTTATTTGTAGTAATTTTGTGTGAGCTTGCTGTTAGTGACGATTATAAACGATTATAAACGATACTTCTCCAACAATAACGACTTTATTATAGCAATACTAATCATGCGTCTAATTCAAGAGTCAAACCCAAGCTGAACTGCCTAAAAATTAGTGGCAGTATTTATATTACATAAGCGATTGGCCTAGAGATTGACGGTTATCGTTCAAACTGACCAATCATATAGTCTTACTGACTGCTGAGTTTCTAAGAATTTGCACATTCAGAGCAATAAGAAATCATTGCTAGACAATGAGCTATTGCAGTGTAACAATCTAAACACTAACAAAAAGACCAGAAAATTCTACATATACTAGATACGGAACAGTAATCGTAACAAAACAGTAAAACATATTTTGATAATAAAAAGGGCTAATTACCAAATCTTATCTCAAGAAAACGTATGAATAATAACAGAAACAATATTGTTTAAGTAACTTAAACAACTAGTGGTGTACCTCAAGGTTCCATCCTTGCTCCAACTCTTTTTTTAATTTACGTAAATTATTTAACTCATGTCACCAACTTTTTTACACCTCTGCTCTACGCAGATGTGAAGAACACTGGCAAGAGTGGGGTGGAACAACCCTTACCTCTAGTCTCTGCGCTGTAACCAGTATTAGTTGTTCCAATAAAGTCTTAGTTGTTTAAGTAACTTAAACAGCTAATACTTTATTGGAACAGAAACTAGATTATTCTGACACATAACCATGAACATAAGAAAATTTTTCAAAAGAGCGAACAGTAAGAAATAAATTATAAAAGATTGTTCACTGTGTAAAAATTTTGATACATGGCGTCTGTTATCATTTCTAGGTCAACCACTGTCCCAGAAGTACCTTCTCTATATATATCGCCTAAGTCACCTTTTTCTTTTATCGGTCTATTATGCTTTTCTGCGCCGGATGTCCGAAGCGCCTTGATGAGCCTGATGTCCATGGGACCGATAGCATCCAAATAAGACAATTCTTCAGAGTTATTCCCCCATGGCCTTTTTCATGGCTACCACTCCTTTCATAGAGTTTGTTCTTTAAAATATGTCGCTTTATTTTTAAGTTTACAACAGATGACACTAATCTCTTTTTCGAATCCTTTAATATCAACGAGCACACAGATTGTTTCAATAACGAACTTCTCGCTATTCAAAACTGGTGCACTTTTAACAAACTCACCTTAAATGTTGAACAGACTGATTTCATGTTACTAAAAAAACCCAAAATAAATTTCATCTAGCTAACACTCATCCCTTTTTCATTTTCAACAAACCAATTTTTCAGACAAATCACACTAAATTCTTAGGTATTTTTATTGATTTTAATCTCACTTGGAAAAAACACATCAAATATTTACTAAAAAAACTGAGACCCTTATCAGGCTTACTCTACCGCACATCTGAATATTTACCCCGCAAACCTTTGCTTTTATTATACAATTCCATGGTTAATTCCAAACTTTTATATTGCATTGAGGCATGGGGCAATGCACCTCCCACCCATCTTACAACTTTAATAACCCTTCAAAAACACATGATAAGGACCATTCACAAAAACCCCGCCTCATCCACACCAAACCTCTTTTCAAATCATCATCCATACTACCTATCAGTTCATTATATTCATACCACATTAAACTTTTAGCCCATCATGAATTTTATTGTAATTACATCCCTCATCACAATATATCAAACCGATTCTCAAATTCCTGTCTAAATCTCCCACAATCTTCTCCCCGTTTTGGAATTTTGAATTTGGAATTTGGAGTTTTTTGGAACCAACTCACTAAGTCTATTAAAGGCATAGAGAAGATGGCCAGTTTCAAGAGAGAGCTCAGGTTGTATCTTTTAACATGTGAATAAAACCGATGACGACAAGCCCAACGCCACGACTAGCTATGTTATAGCGTATTATGGGTTTCATCACTCTTCCAGTTTTTTTCTTTTGCTTAGCTAATTTTGTTGATGAAAATAAATCATAAATCACAAAATCACTTCCGGTTGCCGCGTACGTTCAGAAAATTTGCATACACTTGCATTGAGCTAAATTTATTTTACACTTTTTGAAGCTTAGAACCAGTGCTAAAAATAAATATTGACTGGAGAACTTTTATATTAGTCTAAACTAACAAAGAAGTTTAAATTTGTTAATAATTAAAACATTAATTATTGTTATTCAAAAACAGGTTTTACCAATTATTTGATATACAATTTTGAAGTGTTTTTTTAAACACCTAGGAAAGGAAAACTTCTAATATATGAGAATAACCAACAAGGTAAAAATTGAAAAAGTAAAATTGTGATGGTTAAGTAACCCTAGCTACTTTTCGAAGTGAGTTTTTGGACGGTGAAAGTTAGTGTCTCAGTAATATGTTATCGGTTGGAGGCTTGGCATTTCCGCTGCCAGGTATAATCAGCTATGACATCATTGTCTAAACTCTTATAATTATAAACTCAGGTTCAGACCATTGAACTCGAAAACCCCTGGAATGGCCAAGGTCATTCGCGAGTACGGAAATCGGTCTCGCGCCATGTTGAGTTAAGCATGCAGTAAATTTCATTGTGATCAATCTGAAAAAAGAAATCTAGTTTCAGATTTAACAGTTACGAAAGATCACGAATACACTGCTAAATTGAAGAGACAGACTACTGAGACTACTACCAATAATTCATGCAAGAGACAGGAGGATGTACAGTAGGTGCACAGCGCTATTCTATCAACTGCCAAAACCGCAGGAATGGACTTTCAAAAGAAAAGGGCATAACATTTCACAAGTGAGTCACTTCTACTTCTAGTTCTATTACTATTGCTACTTAAACTTTTTAGCCTTACCTCGAAGGAGTACATATCATTGTCTGATAATCATGACGAGCCTGTTGGTTACCTGTGATAATCGAAAAGTGCTGCAAAAATTATTTGCGAAGTATTGGGTCACGTGATCAGATTACGACTTGACGATTGAATATTGCCGAAACAAAACTGTAAAGTAGCGAGCATCTATATTTGATACAGGGTCTTCGGTAAAACCCGAAGTGTTTGTCATAAACTAGTGCTACGATAAGTTTTACATTAAGCTTTTTATTGGCCTTTCAATTCACATGAGAACATACGTGACAAGACGATAACCAAACTGGAATGACTACGTCAGATAAATAAACAGATTCCAATCTACGGCGGCTTTTCGTTTTTGAGCTTTTAAGAGCTGGTAATCACATTTCCACATATTTTGCACCTACAACACAACAGAGTAAGACATGGTGAATCTTTTGATACCAAATAACTGTAATGTGAATTTTGTTGCAAGTCAACCTTTAAGATGTTCTGCTCTGCTGTTTGGCATGCTATAGATTTCTGATCGTGCACATGACAGCTCATTTTGCAAAGCATCTATCTATCTATCCTTTATGGGTTACCTGGGAGACCACTTGCAACACAAATTATGACAAACCCTCTGCTATGTATTTAGCTGGTTATTCTGTGAGTACAGAAGTGATAATGATTATATAATGTTTCACACTTGATCATTAACTACCTACATGTATATTGTGTATGACCACACTGGGTATCAGCATTTGCACTAATAACTTGTACTAATTTTATGTTGAAGGTCTGAGGTCTGCTTGAAAAGCCCCAGTAGCCCATTTCTTTACACGCATTCTAACTGCAGCTACTCAGAGCAAACTTGTAGTTCATATGTTGTCTAAACTTGGTGAGAAAGGGTTTGTGGTGCACTGTTTAATGCTAGATGGGCATGCGTCAAACATTCCAATGTACCGGTTACTTGGTGCTTACATGCGGAACCTTCAAACCTTCAGATCGCACTTACCGCATCCTGACACTCAGCAGCAAGTACAAGTACTTCTGGATCCCTGTCATATGGTAAAGCTCATGAGGAACCTATCTCATGCTTATGAATCAATCAAAAAGTCCAGATGGCATAGTGAAATGGAGCTACATTTTAGGGATACAAGAAGTACAGGATTCATGCAGCTAGAAGATGGGAACAAGCTGACAACAAGACATCAATTTTCACCAGAATAAGATGAAGGTGCAGTTTTTTGCTTAAAATGCAAATGACCCCCAGTTTTTTGCTACTTTTTTAAAAGTTTGATAACAAGTGAAAGAATATAATACATTTACTTTATAAAAAGTCAAGATCAATTACAATCTGAGAATACAAACACCCAAAATTATTTGACACTATTTGTATTCTTTTAACATTTAAAAAATGTTAGTGTCAGAAAATTACCAACTGAAAATGGGTCATTTTCGAGATTGAAGAATTTTATACTTTTAATTGTTTAATTTCTTTATTACTTTAATCTTTATGAATGTGTTTGTTTTTATCATCGCTATGCAGGTATCCCTCGTTACTCAGACACTTTCCAACTTGGTTGCTGCTGCTATGTTGAGTTTCAAAGTACTTGGTGTTCCCGGATTTGCTGATTGTTATGCCGTGTTATGTTTATAAAGGTAAGTGAAAACCAATGTTTTGCATAGCTGCTATGTTTTTTCAAACTATGCAGAACTAAGTTTATGCTGTTGTTATGTTAAGTTTAATTGCAGTTAATCTATTTTTGGAAAATTTAATTTATTAATTTATTTATTATTATAATTTAGGATTTGTTATAATAATGTATTTATTATTATTTAGTAATTTATTTATTTATTTTTAGAAAATTGACAGACTGACATACTGAGCAGCAGATCCATATTTGGGAAGGACTATAAGCAACCAATCAGAACATCTAGTATGGCTTGTATTGAACCAATTCTGTCTAAAATGAGATCATATCTACTTTCTCTGACAACTATGGAGTGTATCCCACTGGGCATGAGCTCTAGGTGAATATAAAATTGAATGAATAATTCGATGTACAAAATTATTAACTGTTTGATAATCTGTAAGCATGTAGTGTAACGATATGGTTACTGTTCATTTCAGGAGTGTCTGTACAAAAGGCTTTCTGAGTGGTATAGATACTATTTTTGCATTACTTGAGAAGTTGATAACCCCTGGTGTACAAGACTACATCTGCATGTACGTCTTAGCCAAGACCATCTGGAGCTATTTTTAATGCAGTGCGACGAAGTGGTGAGTTCAGATTTGATGTAAAAGTGTCAGAACCATTGTTCATATTTTGTGCTCCTATTTGTTTGCTGCTTTCCAATCAAAATAATATATATTATTCGTCGAGAAAAATAAAAAAATAGAATAATAATTAATAAAAACATATATTACCGCCGGCATGAACATTAATTGAACAGGTGAAATATTTTTTTACGACTTATGGTAACCTAAGATGTGATTTTCTGTCTTGATATACGAGTAAAATAGGGATACCTAATAGAGCGTCAGATATTCCCTTTGTGTTGTATATGAATATAGTATCAGCTTTTGGGTATGACACATGAAGCCTTAAAAATAAATACAGATACACTCAAAAATGCCCAGCTTTTTGTTGTAAAAGTTTTGAATTTTCACCATATTTTGGAATTTCTTCAATTTTCATATTTTCCACTTTTATGTTTTTGAAAAATACTTTAAAAACATGTGGATTGTTGTATCTTAAGTGTACTATGTTCTACGTGAATAAGACATTCATTGTTGTTGATTGTATGTAATTGTTAAAATTTATGCTTTTGTTTAGGTGGCTGGAATAATAATCCTACTGTTACTCAGTTTAAGGCTAACTTTCGCAAACTTATTAGCAAATGTGGTGCAGAATCAGATGCTGGTAAGCAGGGTTGGGTAATTGATTTTATTTCAAATAGATCTATTTGCAAATTCAAATTACTATATTTATTTGATTTGGTATTTGGTTTCGAGAATTTCCAGCATTTTGTATTTTATTTGGTATTTGGTTCTTAAATTTCTCAGTATTTGTTATTTAATTTTGTATTTGATTTTGAAGTTTCCCAGTATTACTATTTGATTTGGTGTTTAGTTTCGAGAATTTTTAGTAATTGGTATTTTATTTGATATTTGGTCCTGAGATTTCCCAGTATTACTATCTTATTTGATATTTGGTTCTGTGACTTCCTAGTATTTACTATTTGATTTAGCATTTGGTTTGGAGAATTTTTAGTATTTGATATTTTTGTTCTGAGATAGCCCAGTATTTAGAATTTTATTTGGTATTTGGTTCTGAATTTATAAATATTTGCTAATTTGTTTGGTAATGTTCGGTATAATTGAGATTGTCCAGTATCTGGCATTTGATTTGATATCATAATTTGGTTTATAATTGGCCAATATTTTTTCTGGTATTTTGGTTAATTATTTGGTATGAATATTGCTGATGCTGACAATCCCCCTCCACACAAGCAACCACAATTGGAGGGAACTTACACAATGCTTCTCGGCAGGAGTAAAGCAGCCCGGGCTAAAAAAGATCCTGCGCTGACCATGGTCAAAACATACCTAGAGTCAGCGCCTGAAAGTGAAGCTGTTGACCCTATGGAGTACCGGGAGTGATCCAGCTCCAACACTCATCTAGCTACACTCGCCAAAAGTTACTTGGTTGTCCTCGCTAGCTCAGCCCCTGTGGAAAGACTGTTTAGTTCGGCCAGACATTTCCTAAGACTAGAGCGCATGCATATGGGGGATGATATGTTTGAGGCACAGCTGCACATCCGCTCAAACTCGTTCTTGCATAAGTCTGGCAATATTTAATATTCAATGATGTATACAGCAGTTTTCATTGTAACCTAACCTAATTAGTCCTAACCCTAACTAACTTGCATCAGCATATATAATTGCCTTGATATAATAGTGTATTTCAGTCTTTAGAACTCGCAATCACAATAAGCCAGTATTTGTCTCGATTTTCTGTCAATATAGTATCTTTATTAAATTTGAACATACCATGAATAATGTAGTACCTTTAAAATTACTGACAATCATAAATGATTTTCTTCTACATTATATTGATTCAAGTTGAATGTAACATAAATACGTAATAAATAATGTATACATTTTTATATGAGCAGAGTTGTTGGATGTGAACGTGATCAGTTATTTTTAAATAATTTGATAATTCAGTCTGCAAATAAATTTGATTTGGTCTTGATATTTTCCAGTATTTAATATTTAGCATAATGTTGATATTGAATTGACATTTCCCATTATTCAATTTGGAGTCGGCTCTAAGATTTTACATCATTTGGTTCTGAAATTTTCCGATAGCCTACTGTTATTTGATTTGATATTTGATGTCGAGAAATTGCAGTGTTTGGTAATTTATTTGGTATTTTAATATAAAATTTCCCAATATTCCTATTTGATTTGGTGTTTGGTACTGAGATTTTCAAGTATTACTATTTGATTTGGAATTTGGTTTCAAGAATTGCCAGTATTTGGTATTTTGTCTTGGGATTGTCACGTATTACTGTTTGATTTGATATTTGGTTCGAACAATTGCCAATATTTGGTATTTCACTTGGTAGTTGATTCTCAAATTTCCCAGTGGTACTATTTGATTTGGTATTTGATTTACAAAATTGTGAGTATTTGATGTTTTATTTGGTATTTGGCTCTGAGATTTTCAAGTATTTGGTATTTTATTTGGTATTTGGTTATGATATTTTCCAGTATTTGGTATTTTAATTGGTCCGCCAAATTGGCCAATTACCCAACACTGCTGGTAAGACAGGTAATGTTACTGTTCAAGATGAGATTCTCATGATACAGGCTACGCCAGGAGTTGATCAGTTTGTAGAGCCCACAATGATTTCAGACGCCGAAACTTCTGTTATGGGTAACAGTATAGTCTATATAGCTGGCTACATTGCGCGAAAACTAACTAAAGTGCTGTCCTGTGACATTGGCCTTCAGTCACTGATTACCACTGAGTCAAGTATCTAGCACCGACATCGCTATACTCTACGTGAGCTACAAAGCAATGGAGAAGTGGTGCTTTATCAGACGGTGTCATCAGGATCCTGCTAGCTGCAGATCAATACTTTCATATTAATGCAAAGCCAGATCCACTCCATTATGTGGTGTATGTTATCAATAGTGTAGGATCTAGTGATGTGCTATGCCTCGGGAAACACCTTATGGACGCAGCAGATGGCATATCCAACCATGGTCATGCAACTGCTGTTTACATGATTACATGTAACCATGTAAATCTGCAGTTACATGGTTGCTGGTCATACAACTTTCCCTTCAGCATATTAAGCAAGAGGCTCCTATGCACCATAAACCTCATCAGCTGACTAGGCCACCTTTCCTCTTTTGATAAAATGAAACACTGGTTAGTTCAGCCTATAGAGTTATCTTCCCTAGGAAAGATAACTCTATGGTTCAGCCTATCAAATCTGTTGAATACCACTTTTAGCATTATAAATCTTTTTCTTTGTTCAGACTGTTGTAATGTATGTATTTACCGTAATGCATGTGTATATTGTTATGTATGTGTATACCGTATGGCATGTGTATATTGTTATGCATGTGTATATTGTAATACTTGTGCATACTGTAATGCATGGTTATGTTGCAATCCATGTGTATACTGTAGTGTATGTTTATATTGTAATGCGTATGTATAAGGTAATGCATTTGTATATTGTAATGCATGTGTATACTGTATTGCATGTGTATATTGTAATGCATGTTTATATTGTAATGCATGTGTATACTGTAGTGCATGTGTATACTGTAGTGCATGTGTAGGGCCTATATTGTAATGTATATTGTAATGTATTTGTATACTGTAATGCATGTGTATACTGCAATGCATACGTACACTGTGATGCATATGTATAGTGTACTGCATGTGTATATTGCAATGCATACGTATATTGTAATGCATGTGTATATTGTAATGAATGTGTATATTCTAATGCATATGTATGCTGTAATACATATGTGTAAATTATGTTTTGTCAGCATTTACTACTATTTTTACTAAATTGTTTGCATATTACTGCTGCTTTCACTTCAATAAAATGTTATATTGGATAATTAGTTATCTCTTAAACTGTTAACATGGAGATGGTTATACTATGGCAATTATACCTCAAAATACACCATATCTGTTGTATTCCTTTAGCCAATATAAAATAAAAGCACTAGTTCTTAAGTTGAAATTTTAAAAAGGCTTTGTGGGTCTTATGACATGGACACACAAGTGTTCTGCCTGAGTGCCCTTCCATACACTCAGTGCGAGAAGAGAGATCTACAGCATGAACCTTGCTATTCTTGTTTTAATACCTGACGTTAAAGTTGGTCTACAATACAAACAAATAAATACAAACTCAAATAAAAACAATATGCATGTCATAATTTGAACAGTGAGTGATGTGATAAGTATGCTACAGTCAGCTGTGTGAGTCAGCAGTGTGAGTCAACGGTGTTATCACGCGCAGTTTCCGCAATCCTTTCTTAGTTTCTGCAACAGCGCTTGTGCCGCTGCCTGTTCACCCGATACATTTCCTGCACAGATTCCCCTCGGCCACACGATATGCTTCTCATTTGAAATGATATCGGTTATTAGAGCTGGTAAATGCTCCAGCTGCTTCACCGAATCCATGCCAAAAGTAACAAGAGACACCTCGCCGAAGCCCTTTTGTTTGAGGAGTTCAAATTCGAATTTGGTGATCGGATCCTTGAGGTAATCAGGTGTGAGAAACACGATAGGTCTGTCCGACTGCGCGATGAATCTAGCTATGGCGACTTGTGTCATCAGCCCCGGAGTGGCATCTCGATCTCTGGTTATAACGGTCACACCACTTCCATCTTCTTGTAGTATTTTTTGCACAGCTGCCAAATACAAGGCAAAACTTAAACTGTCAAAGCAGGTGCATGAATAAAATTGTTTGCTTTCATAAATTGGTAACTGGTTTTGCAGTTTTTGTTGCTAGGTTGCAATATAAAAATGCTGCCTTTAAAAAGGTCAGACTCAGGAAACCCAGATGTACATGCTGACATACTCAGACTTTTGGCATTAGCTAAGTCAATTGAATAGAAGGGCTGTAGTGGCTTCCTCAAGGACCACCAACTGTCACTTTTGGAATGCCACTTAGAATGGTTGTCAATATAATAAAATAAGCGCTAAAACACAGCTGATGCTTCATTATGGATGCTCACTCAAATATTAATAATAACTCTATGATTTTCGAACACATCATCAGACAATAAACTAAACCTAATATTAATAATAACTCTATGATTTCCGAACACATCGCCAGACAATAAACTAAACCTAATATTAATAATAACTCTATGATTTCCGAACACATCATCTGACAATAAACTAAACCTACCAAATGATTTTGCATTAAAGATAAACTTACACAAGATTTTAGTAGATTTTATCTGAAAGTATCGACTTTTTCCTGTTATTTGTAATTGTTTTTGATGTTTGAGGTAATATACTGTAAATGGCGGAATGTTTCAAAACGGAAGTTGAGAAAACTTGATCGTGGTTAAAACGCTCAGATCAAGCGAAAGTGTGATTATGATGTCTATAGTTACAAAGGGACCGCCCTGAGTATGACAGGAAAATGGTAAACTAACTCACCAATTACATCGTCTACGTATCTGCCTGAGTAGCTAAGGTAGGAGTTGATGTTGACAAGCTGGTCCATCTCTTGATCACCTGTCTGGTAACTCGCGTGGGCAGGCCTTCTCCATCGGTACCATTTATAAATGATTGTATGTCGGTAGAACCAGCCTATCAGTAGTAACCCAAGAATCGTCAAGACAGCGATTCCAGTTATAAATGCCGCGTTCAAAGGTAAATTTTCATGAGGTTTCATGTCATCCTTTGCGGGTTTCTGTTGGGACATGAGATATTGCGTAATCGTCATTTCAACTTCAGCGCATACGATATCTTGTGTATCTACCACCGATGAAGAGTTGATAAGCCAGTGAATATATGGTAACGAAGTGAAATCTGTACATCGGACATCATTACCAGCAAGTTTTACTTCTAGATTAGTCTCTTCATTTTGGTCGTCGATCTCATTACGGAAGACCTCATCGATGTAGAATATCTCATTGTCACGGAGGTCAAGAAAAAGAAGCTCTTTGTTCTCACTGATAGAAATGTTCCAAGCAATCAAGTGGTTTCCATGTAAATCTAGATGTGTGAGATTAGGGTGGTTAGCGAGAATCATGCGATTGCTAAAGTACAGGATTCCTCCATCTTGTTGCTCTCCAAGATCGAGTCTTCTCAATAAAGGGGCGCTTCTTAACCGCTCCGCTTCGAGATCTTCTCTTAAGAACTGTCCTAGTTCATTTCTCGACATTTCTAGGTGTTGGAGTGGTAAATGCTGAAATGTATCTACGTTCCAACCTCGCATACGACATTCTATACAGGAAATGGTGGTTAGATATTTAAATCCAACCACCTGACTACATGCGCCAAAAGCAAAATTTGAATAAGAAAAATTCAACGTGTCGGCATTGTTGGGATACAAATAAATGTTTGAACATAAATCGCTTGAAATCTCCTGTTCGGACTCCGTTACGAAATTATTGTATCCAATGGCAGCGGTAGTGAGATTGACAAGAAAGAACCTGATATTTCGAATGTAGGTAACAATATTTTCGTTTGAGCGCTGAGATTCTTCAAGTAAATAATATATAGTACTATTTATAGCTTTGTTAGATGTGTGAGGCTTAGCCATATCCTGTATATTAGCAATTAATTGGCTTATCAGGTCAACATTATTGGAGCATAGCCCATTGAGCAAACATTGTGGGTCTTGTGAAATAAGAGCGATAACAGCATCAGACAAAAGTTGGAAATCCACAATGTCTGGTTGGTGATTATGATCCCAATAGAAGTCGTCATCCAGGAATAAAGGGCTGTCCTCATTACAATTTAATATCCTTTCGTCATATCCTCCGCAGTCAAAGGCAGTAGTCAGAGCTTGAAGTCCGATAAACCTGAGAGCTGGTAACTGCAAGTCTGTGTTGTAAAACACAGTTTGGTCTGGTTCGGGTACCGGTTGACCTTGCACAGTTTCCGCAATGTAAAATGCAACTCCGCTGAAGTCATTCTGGCTAAGGTCAAGATATTTCAATTCAGGAAACAATTCTCTAAGGTTTATCCCTGTTGCCTCTTTCACTTGGTTGGCTTGAAGAAAAAGTGCTTGAAGAGATGTTCCATTGAGGTTTGCTACGTACCCGTTGAGAGTCTCATTCCACGGACACACAATTCCGTCCCGATTAATATTATCTAGGATTAATGTTTTTAGTTTGTTTCCCACACCAAGTGTGATTTCTATTAAATGACCAGTCAAATGATTACAAGAGAGATCTAATCTTTCTAGAGTTGTCCAAAAGTTCTGCAGAAATGCTCGATCAATCTTTTGGATCTTACAGTTTCTGGCAGAAAAGCGCTTTAACGGTAATTTAGACAAGGTTAGCTGATCATTGGCTTTTAGAGATGGCACATTGCATTCATACCCTCCTGCAACATGAGCAACAAGTGATGGTCTACAGGTAGCACCGCATTAGTACAGTAACTGTGGTCTATTGATATGTTAGTTATGGAGCTTAAGGCTGGTTCAAGCTACATGTATATCACCATATATCGGTGTTAATCCAATAATACTTTGGTGATCGTCTGTGATAACAATATTCACACTATCACAAACCCATCCACATCTACGTTTGCATCAACGAATAGTTTTCGGCATAGCATTCTCATTGTACAATGCTGACATGGAAATGATGCAGTACTAGTTCGGCAGCACCTGTCATAGAATAAAATATAGATTTAGCTATCCTCGACAACCAATCACTATCGCCAAAGTAGTGTATACTGTACAAGCTGTCGTGGATGTTCAGCAAGGTATCGACAGTGTTTGACGTCTGCAATGTTTTTCAATGTAAACGCCTTGCCTCGACGATGTCATCAATTTAGGGATGTCATCCACAAGGATACTGCTGACATGTGGCGTTATAGTGTGAATCAAGCTCTAGAAATAGTAATTAGGGTGATACTTGTATTTTACTAGCAAAAGTAAACTTGTTTGCTGAGTTTATAGCTGGTGCAGTACAGACAGCTTATAGTAGGTGCCTTATTGACAGCTTATAGTAAATGCCTAACTAACAGCTTATAGTAGGTGCCTTACTGACAGCTTATAGTAAGTGCCTTACTGACAGCTTATAGTAAGTGCCTTACTGACAGCTTATAGTAGGTGCCTTACTGACAGCTTATAGCAAGTGTGTGCTCAAAGAATCTAAGTCTAACGCAACACGTCTGTCATGTTATTAATAGTGGATGTTAAATGGCAGTATTAACAGCATTCTTTTCATCTTGCAAAATACCAAATAATTTGTATATTTGGAGCTGGCTTCAATTAGCAAAGAGCGTGCTAAACGCTATGAGATCTTTCACATTGAATTTGAACACATCCTTCTTTTATTGAAAAGTCCAGTTTTCTGGAGATGCTCAGTGCTGCAACACTGTAGAATATTAGCATATCTGAGCATGTTTGGCATTAGGAAAGTTTGGACCTGTTCATCAAATGCTCAATAAAGACAATGTATATTGTCAGCAAATTTACAGTGCGATTTGGTGAGAGGGTCACGAATATATCACAAACAATCGTCCATTAGTATCATTGAAATGTGAAAATAAGGATTTGTTTTGCCTTTCTTCCTAATCTGATCTAGGTTCATCAATCACTTCTACTGTTCTTAGAGAGTGAGGTTTGTGGATTTGGTTGTGCGGAAGTATCCCTAATAAGGACGTATATTAGAAAAGAACAAACAAACTTTCTGTCAATGTTACATGAACGCTTGTTTGAATCAACATTCTGAAAACCCTTTCTGTTCGAACATTTGATTAGCAGGTCATCATTTTCCTTATTATTTTAAATATTTGTCTAACGGTATTTTTATTCATATAGATAAAATATTTAAGTTTTTGAAGGTTTACTAGGACAGCTTAGTTTGATATGAACTAGTATAGTGTGTAGTCAGTCTCTACAAGGTTGGTTTCATGGTAGTGTGTAGTCAGTCTCTACAAGGTTGGTTTCATCGTAGCGTGTGGTCAGTCTCTACAAGGTTGGTTTCATGGTAGCGTGTGGTCAGTCTCTACAATGTTGGTTTCATGGTAGTGTATAGTCAGTCTCTACAAGGTTGGTTTCATGGTAGTGTGTGGTCAGTCTCTATACAAGGTTGGTTTCATGGTAGTGTGTGGTCAGTCTCTACAATGTTGGTTTTATGGTAGTGTGTGGTCAGTCTCTATACAAGGTTGGTTTCATGGTAGCATGTGGTCAGTCTCTACAATGTTGGTTTCATGGTAGCGTGTGGTCAGTCTCTACAATGTTGGCTTCATGGTAGCGTGATGTCAGTCTTTACAAGGTTTGTTTTATGGTAGCGTGTAGTCAGTCTCTACAAGGTTGGTTTCACGGTAGTGTGTAGTCAGTCTCTACAAGGTTGGTTTCATGGCATTCGAGCAGAAGTTTCTGAAGCGAGCATATTTTGCCTGAAACGACCAAAGCTAGTAAAGACCAGCTACAAATTTCAGACCTGAGCTCAAAAAATCCTTTTAATTCTAAGTATTTTCTGTACTTTGGTCATACTATTATATTTGTTGTTTTAGCATCATAACTGGATGGCCATTTGTGAAGAGGTAAAGTACATATTACATTTGCTAAATATATGTTGTTCAATAAACACCAGCTTCAATTGCACTTGGCTCAACCATATTGACCATGACCTGATTTTTCATGCTTTGGTTACTAGTGCAAATTCTCCTAACTGAGGTTACTGACATTGAAAGTTTCGCATGATTCACAATATAGGCATCTCTTCATGAGCTGATGCGTGAACTGCAGCACCTCATGATAGTCACAATATAGGCATCTCTTCATGAGCTGATGCGTGAACTGCAGCACCTCATGATAGTCACAATATAGGCATCTCTTCATGAGCTGATGCGTGAACTGCAGCACCTCATGATAGTCACAAAATAGGCATCTCTTCATGAGCTGATGCGTGAACTGCAGCACCTCATGATAGTCACAATATAGGCATCTCTTCATGAGCTGATGCGTGAACTGCAGCACCTCATGATAGTCAAATTATGTTAAAAGTCTAAAGCTGATATGGCATATGTACCCCGACTCACATCGCTAGTCGCTAGTACAGCTACGACTACTCTATAGCACTACAATCATATATAGACTTTACCTTGATGAAGGTTTGTGAAGGCAACCAAAGAGAAGGTGCTTACCGAGGCTGAGGGTGTGGAGATGAGAGAGATGTGAGAGTTGCGTGCTGAATGTTGGTGTGCCTGTAATATATAGTTCCTCTAGCGTCTCATTCAGCGCTGTAACAGCTTCGTAGTCAAACTCTGTAGGTCTCCTGTTCTGTTTCATCCTAAACAGCATACGCATCTGTTTAGATATGTAACAAAGACCTAGATATGGTTTCTGGGGTGCAAACAGGAGTTACGCAAAAATATAAAGCTGTTTATTTCTTTGTTAGTGATGTTGAGCTTAATATATTTCTGATTTAAACCACTGTTAATAAAGCTCTTAACAAGGCTTTTCACGAAAAAATAGAATATAATGATTCAAGTTCGCTATATTATAGCTTTTAATTGGAATTGCTAATACTAAATTCCATTATCTATATTTATAAGTCTCAAACCCACTAGGCGATATTTAGTGCGATATTTAGTGCGATACTGGGCTGCGTGGTGCCTATCAGCGCTAGAGCTCGCTCAGCAAGCTCATGCAGAGCAATAACGCTAGACATTCTCTATTACAATCATAGACCTTTTACCTATACTAAACTAAGTATAGTTAATAAGTCTATGATTACAACTTCGTCGCAAGGGATATGCATTTTGATTGGTTGGTTTTTCTTAGAATGCAATTCTATGGCAGGGAATATTTTTTTATCGTTGTTCACCAACAAACAGCAGCAACATTTTGTTATTTTGTTACGATTGAAATATCATCAAAACTAACACTGATGTGTTCATAGATTTGATAAGAGCACACCCAGCCCTCTACGACAGAGATAAGAGCACACCCAGCCCTCTACGACAGAGATAAGAGCACACCCAGCCCTCTACGACACAGATAAGAGCACACCCAGCCCTCTACGACACAGATAAGAGCACACCCAGCCCTCTACGACACAGATAAGAGCACACCCAGCCCTCTACGACACAGATAAGAGCACACCCAGCCCTCTACGACACAGATAAGAGCACACCCAGCCCTCTACGACACAGATAAGAGCACACCCAGCCCTCTACGACACAGATAAGAGCACACCCAGCCCTCTACGACACAATACACAAAAATTACAAAGAAACCCAGTAAAAACCAACATTGGAAAGTCAATCGTTGCGCAGGCTGACGATCATGAGAATAGTGAATATTTGTTATATTACAAATGAAAAACTGCTATAAAGTAAACTATATATAAAAATCTGTATATTATTTTAAAATATGTAGATCTTTATATATAACTATATGTAAAAATCTATATAGATTTTTATATATAGCTATAATATATAAATCTTGCAGTTTAAATACAAGAATCGTTTTTTTCTTGTCTTCTGGTAGAGAACAATCCATGAAAGAGAGATAGGCCTAATAACAAAAGCGGAAGTCGTTTATATCATTGCCTAAAAGGCGCCACATTGACTTAAAATTGTTAACAACTTCGAAGAAACTAATGATACGGAATGTTATTGGCAGTTTGTGAGCGTACTCGCGTTATCGTTTGCTAGTGAATCGCTCAAGTGTGTTTAGGGACACACCAGCGCTATCTCCGCAATCCCCATGACGCAGACAATAAAATTTCCCAGTGTGTTTGGACCTTTAGTCTTTTGTTTTTTATGTTAAACCCTGTGTCCAAATGTAGCATTAAAATTTAGCAATGGAAATTCCGCCTGGCATTGGATGCCATCTCAGGACTTCCAGGTCTACAAGCAGCGATCTTCACCATTAAGCTACACAGAACACAAAGGGTTCATTGATCAAATAGTCATAACATTGCTTAAGATACTCATTCTTAAAGCGCTTGCTTTAGATTAATGATTAGCACTGTTGTCCGTCACGACTGGCCCAAAAGCTTTTCAGGTAAGTTAGCCGATTTAATTAAATAATTAATCGTTAGGTTATTATTGCCCGTGCAACATTGGGCATTCGGTTAACTATACTATAAAGTTTCTTTTTCTGACTTTAGATTTGGCCAAAATATATTCCCACGACCAAACACGAGCGAAGCGATTGTTTGGGAGCTTTATGATAAATTCATATGCGCATGCAACTCCCGAAAAATTATCCGTCACGGCAGTGACCAAACCCTTGTACCGAAATCCCATCCAAAAATTTAACCATTTTTGTGTAGAGTCGTTTAAGTATAGTAATGATACAAAACACATGTAAACCTATTTAAATATGTTACCTAGTCTTTAAAAAATTGGCGCAATTTCCTAAAACTTACCCATCTGATCGGATTATACATAACTAGACAGATTAATTTGGCCTAAAATCGCAATAAAAACTTGACAAGCGGTTTTTTATCGAAATTAAGACCGGCCAACTAAACGCCGATAAGGCCGTGCGACAGAGAGTAGAACCATTAAGCTGTGCGCATTTCACCTGAAAAACGTGCACATTTCACCAGTTTATGGCACTGTCCAATTGCCGAAGGTTTCTGTAATTAACGTAGAAGTACTGAAAAGTAATCCGTTTCCTTTTTTGCCGATTCTACCAGACTCTGACATTTCGGACACTTACAATGAGTACTTTGGTATTCCAACTGATATCCAAAGCAGTGAAAGTAAAGGAAATGACGATGATATTCTTCTAACGATTCTTATAAGATTAGTACAATATTTAATTGTAAGAATAATTATTCGATTTTATAAGATTATTATAACATATAGTAATAAGAATAATCATTCGAATTTTCAAAATCAAAGTATATAGTGACCAATGGTGTGCAATATGTTACTGTTATTATTTTTCTAAAGATTTGTTGATGATATTGCGGCTGTGCCCAATATCGTGGTACTGCCAAGCCATTTTTAATATCTGCAAAATTAAGTAATAGGCCTACATTTTCTTATAGATATACATCTATTTCTATGACAACCAGCTAAAATATGTTTAGATTTTTAAATTCAACATAATTTTTTAGATATAAATACAGAAATCTAGATAAATATCACAACTTCTTGATATTGGTTGCTATGACCAATGATATACAGCCCCCCATGCAGTCTGTGTATATTACACAGCAGCTTGCCATTTTACTTCTAATATTGCATTTCTCGTATATTGCAGGGGAAATATATAAACATATAATCTTTGCCTTTCATTATTGCTGTTTGTTGTACATAATAATACCCACACCCAGTACATTGAAGCTACCATTGCAGCTATCCTATTGCACTGCAGTGCCATTTGACTGCTAATATTGCATTTCTCAACCGGCAGTACCCTTTTTTTTTCCAATACCACTTTGGTCCCAGGCTGTATAACAGGGGAATGTCTAGTTATAATATATAACGTCATTTCATTCACATACATGCATACGGCATACACACATAGATGGCATTCTAAATGATTTTCTTCGTGCAAATGGTAATGATGTCTTCTTCTACCCTTGTATAACTCCTCTTTACGTTTCTTGAAACGTATTACTAGAAGACTAGATGGCTTTTTGAGTTAATGATTTCAGCTCTATGTCTTTATATAACTTGATGACTGACTCTATGACTTAATGGATCTTTAACTAAATTTGACTCTTTGACTTAATAGCTTGATGATTCAATGACTTAATGACTCTACGATTTAATGACTATCATTTTAGGACTTCATGACTCTATAGCAGGCAGTTAGAGAAGAGGCAGTAGTAGAAGAGTGTCAAAGGAAGTAAATAGCACAGGCGTCATCATAGAAAAACTGCTAATAAAGAAGTCAGCTAGTGGCAGGCATCACGAGGAAACATGTCATGGCAGCACTTATAGATATGGTACACAAGCGAGCAGATGAGATAATACGAGTAGATTGATGTCTTCTATTAATAGCTTAGTAATGCCCAGCGACTCCTCTCATTGGTTTTAAAGCTGACCAATCGCAACCATCCTGGCTGCGTTTGTTTACCGAAGGAGTGTGACGTAGCTTAAAAATATATTGATCTTTGGTGAACTTGTGTAATCAATACCCTCAGGCGACAGTTCCTTATAATTATCAAACAGGAGTGTAGACACAAGTAAACATGCATTATACTAGGAAGTAGGTTTATTTTAGGCAGATCATGGTATGCTTGAGTGAGGATGAACTGCCTTGTCTGACTTTTTGATTCAATTCTCAATATTCATATTAGCAATTGATTAGTTCCAACTGGGTCAAGTAATATTCAGTTAGAGGCAGCAGTTAATTTAACCCTCCCATAATATCACAATGTATCGTTGGGCAACTAATTTAAAACTAGAAAAGGACAAATATTTTCAAAGGTTTATGCTGAATACGCACTGAACAGGTAGTTGAGGATAATGTGCAAAAGACAGCTTCAACACATTACAGTGAAACCTCAGTTTTCGACCATAATCCATTTTTCAAGGTTAGTTGAAAAGCGATCGATTTGCAATCTAAAATTATTTTTTCTGTTTTCAAAGCTGTCTTTTATTCTTCATACCAGAAACTGATACATGCATGTAATAGAAGAGCGGGTAATGTGTAAAATACAGCAGTTGTCTCACAAAAAATCTATTAGCCTAATAGACTACACTAGGTTGGGGAACATAGCCTACTGTACTGCTGTATCTGTAGCGACTCATACCCGAGTCTTGTGTACTCAGTGCTTGGTGTACTGAATATATAAATAAAAAATTACAGAAATAGACGTGTGTTTTAATTTTATAAAAAATATCCTAACATCCTGAAAAAAAACAAGAATTTCGTAAGTTTTATCTTTAGCAATTCTAACAGAAACATTTAAGTAGTGAAGGTCAACCTATGCTAAGGTTACGATCTAAAACAAATCTAATACAAGAGTACGGTAATGTATCCTAGCAAAGATTGCGTGAAATATAAATAACTCAGCGGAAACATTTTGTCCTTCATTTTTACCGATTGTAATGTAAAAACATATAAGGCATTTTTCGGTTTAGTCAAAAGCCTTTTAGTCAAAGTTTGAAGCGAGAAATCTCAAATTTTCTGGTTGAAGTCCGACTTGAATCGAGATCAAAAATGTTCGCAAGTCGAAGTATGACTGCAATTCATTTATTTAAAAAGCCCAAAACGGTGCTAGTGCCACTCCGCTCAAGTACATAGTAGAAAATGATATGCTTAAGATAAGACGTTTTTTAAATATAAACTGCCACAGCGCACCGGCATGCAGCCATGTATGCAATAACAAGAAAGTAAATAAGGATACTGAGTTGATGGCTCTATGACTTTATGATTTGTAGCTCTATGACTGAATGAACCTATTACATAATGACTTTATAATTTAACAAGTCCATAACACAATGCGCAAATGATCAGTAAGTAGCCTGAGTGATATAGGCAGTTATGGCAGAAAGGTGTCAAGGGAAGTAAATAGCACAGGCGCCATCATAAGAAAACTGCTAATAAAAAGGTCAGCTGGTGGCAAGCACCACGAGGATACATGTCATGGCAGCACATATAGATATGGTACGCAAAGGCTTTGGCAAGTAGACAAGATAATATGATTGGATTGATGTCTTCTATTATTAGCTTAGTGATGCCTAGCGACTCTTTTCATTGGTTTTAAAGCTGACCAATCATAACCATTCTGGCTGCGTTTGTTCACTACAGGAATGTGGCGCAGCCTAAAAATATATTGAAAGTAATAGTACAAACACACAGTAAATAAGACCATTTAAAATGTATTGTCAGACATTAATGAACTTTGATTGTTAAAATGCTATAAAATGAACCAAATACAGTAGATGCTCCTCCAAGGTGAAATGCTATACAACTAATTAAACTTGTGCTGTTTTTTCTCTTATTTGCTTCTGATAAGAACAACGAAGTATTCAGGTCATCAGAGCATAGTTGATTGCACTCTAGCGTCAATAATACTTCAAGATGTGCCAATTCAGAGAAGATATGCAAAGCTGGCTGCTAATCGCTAACAGTATGTCAGTGTTTAAATTTTAGAGATACAAAGAAATTACATTTGAAAATTTGAAATTGCATTATCTATCATGCTTTTGTTTTGATAGGTAAATTGGGATTTGATTTTTCTTTAGAAGCGCTATGTTGCTGTAGGTTTACAAGTTTGTAAATATTAGTTACCTGTCGGCAAGTCGCCTCCGTACTCTTATCAACGCTAGTTAAACATACAGGTAACTAGTACTAGATTAGATAGTAACCTGGTCATATAACTCACCTCAAGGTTTTAAGATTTGTCAAACCTTGAAATGATTCTCTTCTGATGGTTCTTTCCGATAAAGTTATGTTATTGAAGGAAATGTCCAAATGTAAGAGCTGTCCTAGAGAGGAGAAAACTCCAGCAGGAATATTTGTAAGCTCGTTATTTGAGAGGTCGAGGGTGTGAATCTCCGTGAACATGTTCAGTGTAGGTATTTGCTGTAGATTATTGTTGTTGAGTTTGAGAACATGAATCAATCTCAGCTTGCTCATGCCAGTTTGTGACGGATGAAAAGTGGTGAGTCTTTGTCCTGAACAGTCTAATACACCTGGTACTGTACAGTAGCAGCTCTCTACCATACACGGTTGATAACTCCTTCCTGCTATCAACTTCTATAAAAATGTTTAGGCATGCATAGAAACTTATTGTATTCCACATTAAAAATTGTATATAGTCTTTGTGCTTGATGGACTGTTATGACAAGAAAACTTACCTTGATGGAAATGGTCATTATGATGAGTATGCTTACCTTGATGAAGAAGGTAATTATGACAAGAGTACTTACCTTGGTGAAGAGGGTAATTATGACAAGAGTACTTACCTTGATGAAGAGCGTCACTGTGACAAGAGTGCTTACCTTGATGAAGAGGGTCATTATGACAAGAGTACTTACCTTGATGAAGAGCGTCACTGTGACAAGAGTACTTATCTTGATGAAGAGGGTAATTATGATGAGAATACTTACCCTGATGGAGAGGGTAATTTGGATGAGAATACTTACTGGTACCTTGATGAAGAGGGTAATTATGATGAGAATACTTACTTGTACCTTGATGAAGAGGGTAATTATGATGAGAATACTTACTTGTACCTTGATGAAGAGGGTCATTATGACAAGAGTACTTACCTTGGTGAAGAGGGTAATTATGACAAGAGTACTTACCTTGATGAAGAGCGTCACTGTGACAAGAGTACTTATCTTGATGAAGAGGGTCATTATGACAAGAGTACTTACCTTGATGGAGAGGGTCATTATGACAAGAGTACTTACCTTGATGAAGAGGGTAATTATGATGAGAATACTTACTTGTACCTTGAGGAAGAGGGTCATTATGATGAGAATACTTACTTGTACCTTGATGAAGAGGGTAATTATGATGAGAATACTTACTGGTACCTTGATGAAGAGGGTAATTATGATGAGAATACTTACTTGTACCTTGATGAAGAGGGTCATTATGATGAGAATACTTACTTGTACCTTGATGAAGAGGGTCATTATGATGAGAATACTTACTTGTACCTTGATGAAGAGGGTAATTATGACAAGAGAACTTACCTTGATGGAGAGGGTCATTATGACAAGAGTACTTACCTTGATGAAGAGGGTAATTATGATGAGAATACTTACTTGTACCTTGAGGAAGAGGGTCATTATGATGAGAATACTTACTTGTACCTTGATGAAGAGGGTAATTATGATGAGAATACTTACTGGTACCTTGATGAAGAGGGTAATTATGATGAGAATACTTACTTGTACCTTGATGAAGAGGGTCATTATGATGAGAATACTTACTTGTACCTTGATGAAGAGGGTCATTATGATGAGAATACTTACTTGTACCTTGATGAAGAGGGTAATTATGATGAGAATACTTACTTGTACCTTGATGAAGAGGGTCATTATGATGAGAATACTTACTTGTACTTTGATGAAGAGGGTCATTATGATGAGAATACTTACTTGTACCTTGACGAAGAGGGTAATTATGATGAGAATACTTACTTTTACCTTGACGAAGAGGGTCATTATGATGAGAATACTTACTTGTACCTTGATGAAGAGGGTCATTATGATGAGAATACTTACTTGTACCTTGATGAAGAGGGTCATTATGATGAGAATACTTACTTGTACCTTGATGAAGAGGGTAATTATGATGAGAATACTTACTTGTACCTTGATGAAGAGGGTCATTATGATGAGAATACTTACTTGTACTTTGATGAAGAGGGTCATTATGATGAGAATACTTACTTGTACCTTGACGAAGAGGGTAATTATGATGAGAATACTTACTTTTACCTTGACGAAGAGGGTCATTATGATGAGAATACTTACCTTGATGAAGAGGGTAATTATGATGAGAATACTTACTTGTACCTTGATGAAGAGGGTAATTATGGAGAGAATACTTACATTGATGGAGAGAGTTGTTATGAGGAAGATAATGGCTAGAACGAAAGAGTGTTTAGCCATGATGTCAATCTATGTAATCAACACTTCATGCTGTATGATAGCGAACTTTGCAATAACTGAGGCGGCCAAGCTTAAGCTGCACAATTTAACACTTCGCTGCCCCTCCATTTGTCAATCAATGATTTAAATCAAAGGAGCCGTTCTCACAGATAAGCAGCTAAACAATGCTAATGAAGGCTAGTGGATGCAAGGGACAATGGTATCATTCAGCTTGTTGATAAGTAAAATTAAAACAGAATGGATTATCTGAAATACTTTTTTCTTTGTTACTATTGGTCGGTTTGAATGATAGCTACTGCTCCATTCATATGCCTTAATCATTGACAAAGAATAAATAATTTAATAATACTTCATTAATATGAGTGGTTCTAATAGTACAAATTGGAACCTCCATTTTGATTCGCTCAGCTTCATCTGAGACTTTTACAAGAGATCTTGCAGATACACCAGTAAAGATGTGATTGCACCATTGAAGTCATTCAAATGAAGTTAAGGCCAATATAAAACTGAAAACATCGACTACAATTTGATGTCATTTTTGTCTTTGTAAACTAGCCTGTCTAGAGATATAAGCGTTTGAATGAGATCATTCTTTGAAACGCTCAAATTCAGGCCGGTGCTGTATTCATGGCGTATCTAGGGAGCGTACATGAAAGAGTCTGTAAATAAACATACCATCTTTACTTTAGCCAATCATCAGCACGAAATTTTTATATAGGTCATAATAAATATTTTCTTTAGTAAAACGCATCGTCTGTGCGTCGCGGCGTCTAATCCTATTTCATCTCGATTAGCAAAATACAATTTAAGCAATCTATTAAAGATTCTGACTTTAGGCAGCCATTGTTACACAACTTCATTATCATAGATGCTACTGGATCTGAGGATGTCGCTTGTTGAAGCTTCGCATGTTTTGATTCAGTGATTGATAGTGCCAAGACAACGACACAGTCATCAGCCTATATCTAGGAAACACCACTTTCTGCTAGATATGCGCGACTGAGTGTATCTGCTATAAGTAACTCCTTCCCTTACTTGTAGACAAGCTGCAAGTTGAAACTCTTTAATTTGGAAATCATTCGTTGGAGACGAGCCGGGGCACGAGACAAGGTTTTTGTCAATATAGATATAAAAGGTTGGTGGTCTGTTTCAACAGTGATCCATGGAATGGTGATAATGAAATCCCGAAAACGATGGCATGCAAAGACTACTGCTTGGATCTCTTTCTCCATTTGGAAATAGTCAGTTCAGTGGCTGTCATAGCTCTGCTAGCATAGCTAATTGGTCTGTTATTCTAAAAGCATGCAGCTCCAAAACCAGCTTTAGAGGCATCACAGGTGAGTGTGGTAGGCTTCGTCACGTCAAAGTAAACTAAAGCTGTGGAATCAGCTATCTTAGTTTTGGGCTGTTGAAGGGCATTAAAGTGTATTTCATCCCAGTACCATTCAACGTTCTTCTTCAGCAGCTGGTAAAGAGGCGATGAGGTTTCATTGAGCTCGGAAATAAACTTAGCCAGGTATTGGACCATTTCGAAAAACGGTAGTAACTCGTCTTTTTGCGGGTGTGGGAAACCTGGTAGTAGCTTTGACTTTACCCGGATCAGGCTTTAGTCCATTTGATGAGAAGATGTACAAGACACTGGTTTTTTTGAAAATGTACTTCTGTGCTGACAATTTTTGGTTTATTTGCCTGAGTCTCTTTAGTACTGAATAATGATTGGTGTCCATCATTTCAGGAATTGAGCCAGTCACAAGAATGTCATCAACCTCTATATAGCATAGGTAACCTTCTAGAAGCTGTTCGATTATTCTCCGACAGATGTCACCAGATGAACACAGCCCCATTGGCATTTTGAGATATCTGGATCTGCAAATTGGGGTAATAAATGTTTTCTCAGATCAGAAGATTTCTTGTCAAGTGGTATGTGAGTAAGCCTATTGAGCATCCATCACCGCAAAACATTTACTGTACAGGATTTGAGCAGTTATTTGTTCAACGGTTCTCATCAGATGATGTAGATGTTTTATTGCTTTGTTTAAATCACCAGGATTAAGACACACTCTGATTTTGTCAGTACCCTTCTTCTGTTGGTTCACCATGCTTGACACCCAATCTGTAGGTTCTGTCAAAGATTTGATGATGCCACAATTCGCCATATCCTCAAGCTCTTTTTTGCTTTGTTCCTGAATGCGTGTGTTACTGATCTCACTGGGCGTACTACCGGCTCAACACTCTTGTTCATTCTGATTTTGTACCTGACTAGATGTTGTACTCATCTAGAGTCTCATCAGGGTGACCGCTGCTCAATCTCATTCATTTCATCTATGTTTGCAGATAGGGTCACATTCTCAATTCTGACACCAAAGTCTTGCAAACATAAGAGTAGTCTCACAACCTGGTACCGCATAAAGCTGAGCTATGTACTGCTCATCTCTCTTACAACAAGTAAGTTTTACTGTGCCAAGAGATCTAGTTACACTACCGTTGAACCCTATGAGAGGTTTGCTTTTAACTTTATCATTGACATCAGAATAAACATAAGAGAATTTAGTTGTATTAGACATAACATTAGCTTTAGCATCTGTGTCACATTTCACAGACAGTTTTTTCATTGATTTGTTTTGCGAAAGGATACTGATGCTCGCTACTGCACTAGTTGGTAACAAAACACTGTTACAGTCTATCAGATGGATTAACAGTTCATCTGACACGTCATCGTTGAAGTCGTCTACTATTTCGGTAACCATGGCTGACCTCTGGGTAGTTCTGCACACTCTGGCAAACAGTGGTTCATCTCACTGCAACTGGAGTATTTCTTCCCCTTTTTTGGGCAGCTGGCATCACTATGCTGGGTATAACCAACATATCGATGTTTGTCACTTATTTTGTTTGTCAGTAAGTTTAGCTGAAGGTTTCACTGCATAAATAGAAGTGTTATCAAAAGTTTTATCATGGAATACGACAACATCACTCAGCTGCTTGTTGATCTGGCATATTTATGTCAAGGTGTCAAAAGATGCAATAGTGTCAGGTCCCTGATATCTTGAGAAGCAGTTTCTTAACAGTATTGTCATTGATGCCAGCTACGGTAGGATTTCCAAACAAGTCATCCGTCAGATCACCACAGCCACATTGGCTCACTTTGTTATGTAGGTTCACATAAAAACTGTGCGAAGGTTTCTCCTGGTGACTGAAACTGTGTATTGAACTTATGGCGTTCCAAGATTATGTTTGTGATTGGGCTACACTGTTCATGGAACTTCTTTTTTAGAGCATCAAGGTCATCTATCATCTCTGCAGGAAGTCTATTCTCGGTGCGGTCTGATGGGTTCTAACGTTCACGCAAGTATGAAAACGACTGTGATTTTTCAATAGCCTCTCATCCAGCCAAGTTGAGCAAAGTCATGGCTTTCACTTTCAGAGACTTGTTAGCAAAGTCTGCCTCTATTTACATGTCATACTCAGTTTCGAAGACTCTCCAGTTTTCAACAGTGTTCTCCTCAGATTAAAGTACATACATCAGGTCTAAGGAGTCCTTCCATTGTCACTAGTCTTTGGGCTCACTATTCTGACACCGTGTAAGATTGTGTAGTGGTATTTGTGTATGACCGATTTATATTTAGTCTAGTAACTCATAACATCGAAGCCTATCAACCGACTGTGACAAATTTATAACAAATCAACTGAAACAACAGGACAGAGTTGTTGAGTGTGAGCAGAATAGTAAAAATTACAAACTAACATACAAGAAATCAACATATGAACAATGTGAAAAAACAACATACAAACAATATGGAGTATTGCGTGAATGACAGATGATTTAAATCGTTGAATGAAAGATGGAGTGAAAGTTGACTAAGATGAAGATCATATTACAGATATATCTTCTATTAGATATCTTAACATTTTGTCGTTAATATTGTTTTAAAATTCTATTAGTTGTGTATGTTTAACTTATGGAATAAAAAAGTATCTTTTACTGGTAAATGTCAGTATTGCTTACACTATCTTAATACTTTCACTAGTACATGAACCAGTAATAATAAATTTAGTCCACGCAAGCTAAGAATAAGTGCACAAACTGAATATAGCCTAAATAGAAAAATATGACAAGCAAATTCAATACTGACGTCTGTGTGTGGTTTCGGATTAGTTTTGCATAACATAATTTCTCCCTAAACATACATAAAAAAGTAGAACACTTGTTGTATGGAAATATCCCTGAAATGAGATACAAACAGGGAGTGAAGTCAGACCACAAAATAAGCATCTCTCTCTCTCTCTCTCTCTCTCTCTCTCTCTCTCTCTCTCTCTCTCTCTCTCTCTCTCTCTCTCTCTCTCTCTCTCCTGTCTCTCTCTCTCCTGTCTCTCTCTCTCCTGTCTCTCTCTCTCCTGTCTCTCTCTCCTGTCTCTCTCTCTCTCCTGTCTCTCTCTTTCTCTCTCTCCCATCTGTGGATTCTGTTTTTGCCCACCACTTGACAAAGCTCTGGACTCTCTACCACGACTCACGTTTTACTGTTGAGAATCGAAGCCATACAGGGCTGCACAAACAAGTATGGACAACTGTTATAGAAAGGGTGTAACACTCGTTAGCTACTTTAACCTTGTGTCAATAATATTATGTTTTAGAATTTTGTTACTTGTGTATGTTAATTGCTGGACTTGTTGGAATTGTAGTAAATTTGTGTAAAATTCATGAAAAAGACATTCCACCACTAAAGCAAAAGGACAATTCCTCATTAAAGGTTGGTGGCACTGAGAAGGGCCAAAGAAAAGGATGGGAGCAAAGGTTAAAACTACACTAGCGAGTCAATCAGGGCTTATTTATCTAACTAAAGAATTCAAATTATGACGTGTTCCAATGGCTAACAAAGAATGGAATAAATGCAAGCAGAAATGTGCCCGCTAAAAGAACTATAAGGCACCCGCTACCTTGGACTTACAAGCAGAAATCCTCTGAACTTCAAGAAAGAATATTCATTGGTTCCTTGTTTTATTATTAACTCTTTTCCTATATTAATTAATGTATTACAAAAATGTAGCAAAATTTGTATATTATTTATTTACTTGTAAATAGCGTTTTTTTTAAGTAAGTGCCGTTTTGACCTATAAATTTCAACTACTTGTAACCACCAATCATACATGTATGCTGTGTATGCTTCTGCTCGCTTATATAAGCAGTTGTTTTTGCATGTGAGAAGCAGTCGAGACTTGGCTAGTATGGTGAGGCATAATATGATATCACAATTAATTTATTCAAGTGCAACACACTTTCTTTTGTAACTTGGACAGCTCGGCTTAAAAGGTGTGCTAGTCTATACACAGTCTGCTATCGGCTGTTATAGAGTCTGATTTATCGGCTCTTGTTAGAGTTGCACTGGTATATATACAGTCTGTTATAGGCTGTAATAGATAGAGTCCGTATTATCAACTCTTTGTTGGAATTGCACTGATATTTATACACTCAGCTATTGGCTGTAGTATATGGAGTCTATATTTATCAACTCTTGTTGGAGTTGCACTGGTATATCCACAGTCTGCTATCGGCTGTGTGAAAGCAAGTCGGTATTAACGGCTTTTATGCTGGCAGTGGCAGAAGTGTAGTTAAATTAGAGGTGCCTGAGCTACTATAACCAAGCCTCAGTTTCTGCTTGGCCTGGTTCAGGGGTTGCCCTGATTTTACTTCAGAATAAAGAAATAACATTTACTGGTAAATATCAGAATTGCTCACAATAGCTTAATACTTTCATCAGTACCAGAACCATTAAGGATCAAATTAGTTCCCACAAGCTAAGCAAAAGTACTCTAACTAAACATAGTCAATATAGAATATGATGACAAAGCAAACTCAACACCCTGGGGTTTCAATCTCAACTTTCATCTCTGAGAGCTTGACGAAAAAAAGCACGTTTTAGGAGTGTTTGTGGTGGAAAGACATTCTATAGTGTATTCATAAAAAAGGTGTTTGTAGCTTGGTGCAGTGGATAGGGACCAAACCTGTCCTATGTTCCACACAAGGGGAACATGCCAAAAAAGAGGGCAATTAGTCTGTGGTGATGTAGTGATGAGGAATAGTTTTTTATTAATGTCAGTGGAAAGGATGCATTTTAAAATATCCCAGACTAGCCCTTGAGGATGAATAGAAGAGAGTGAAACCCTTGGAATTCAACACTGATGTTGTGTGTAGATTCGGATTAGTTGTGCCAATGAGATAAACCTCCACAATATGTGGGGTTTCGTATCATTGGTTGTGCATAACATAATTTCTCCGTATCAACCTAAAACGCAACCGCATCAGCCCAAACGAAGGTGAGCTAATCCTACGCCCCCAAACTCAGTTTTTAACAACGTATAAACTGGCTATAAAAGCATTAGTTTAGAATCTTCTATTGCTTTATTGATAGAACGATAACTCCATTGACCTAAAAATCCCTGGAATGGCAAAGGTCATTTTCGAGTACGGAAATTCGGCCGACGCCACGTTCAGTTAGCGTTTGAGTTAATTTCATTGTGTTTAATGTGAGAAAGAAATCTAATTTCAGATTTAACATCTATGGAAGATCACGAATACACCGTTCAATCAAAGGAATGGACTACTGAGATTACTACTAATAATTTATGTAAGAGACAGAAGGGTGTAGGTGCACAGTGCTATTGCTATTCCATGAACTGCAAAAACTGCAGGAATGGACTTTCAAAGGAATGGGCATGACATTTCACAAGTGAGTCACTTCTACTACTAGTTCTATAACTATTGCTAATGTCTACGACTACTACTAGTTGTGCTACTACTAGTTAGTACTGCCACTAGTTAGTTCTACTACACTAGTCACTGGGTGAGCGAGAGTCGATCAGTGTCATTACTGAGTATACGAGTTTGACTGTATGTTGTATGTGATTAGATAAATTTATAAGCTAGTTAGTGAAATTTGTCTTCCTTCAGAACAAAGGTTTTTTTATTATTTAAATTTGGAATTTTTTATTATATTAATATTTTGGAGCTACAAACCACTAGGTTATTTCTAAATATTTATATTTGAAAAAAATGTTTGTATTGCCTATAATATTATTTATAGTTGTACCTGGATATAGCTAGCAGTAAAGAGATAAGAGTAATAGTACTATTGTTATTACTACTGTTGCTAACTAACTACTACAGTTTCATTTTAATTTTTTGATTTAAAAACAAAGCAACTGAGAACTCTCGTTATTTACAACATGGTATCACAATCGCAGAAGAGTGAATAAGCCTGATCCTTGGGCACTTACCTGCAATGAACATTTCAATGATCCATGTTTTGACAGAACAGGTTAAAATGTTCGACTGAAGTCATTTGAAGGTAATACTTTCCAATGTTGAATGGTACTTTTCAATGATTTAATTTAAAACAATATTGTCAAGCACAGTGCTGCAAGGTTGTTCAACTTAAAGTAGATATATCTAAAAAAAATCCAGAAACCTCAAACATCACGCAAAACAGTGACAGCTGCTACAGCAAGTGCTTTTGAATATGTCTGCAGCTTAGAAAATGTTGATGTGAATTTCTCTAGTAATGCATCTGTGGCAATGGTTAGTACATCCTTGCAGTATTTCTGCAATTTGTTTGTTGTCATCATTTCTATTGAAATAATCTCATGGATACAATCCATTTTTGAGTCATGCTTTATTAGGAAATTTTCATTAAGCTTTATGCCTAAGATGTGTGTGAATGACTTCCAGTGAAAATTGCTACATTTTCATTTTGCATAGCAATATGGTAGCTTTTTGACCTGTTTTATTCTCATTTATTTTATTAGTTGTATTGTCGTATCTTAAGGGTACTATGTTTATGTGAATAACACATTCATGTTTGTTGATTTTATGTAATTGTTATAATTGATGCTTTTGTTTAGGTGGTTGGAACAATAATCCTACTGTTACTCAGTTTAAGGCAACATTTCGCAAACTTATCAGCAAATGTGGTGCAAAATCAGATGCTGGTAAGACAGGTAATGTTACTGCTCAAAACGAGATTCTCATCATACAGGCTACTCCAGAAGTTGATCAGTTTGTGGAACTCAATGATTTCAGATGTCAAATTTCTGTTATAGGTAACAGTATAGTCTATATAGCTGGCTACATTGTGCAAAAGCTAACTAAAGTGCTGTCCTGTGACATTGGCCGTCGGTTGCTAGTTACCACTAAGTCAAGTATCCAGTACCGACATCTCTATACTTTACTCGAGCTACAAAACAATGGGGGATTGGTGCGTCCATTAGATGGTGTCATCAGGATCCTGCTAGTTGCAGATCGATACTTTCGTATTAATACAAAGCCAGATTCACTCTATTATGTGGTGTATGTTATTAGTAGTGTAGGATCTAGTGATGTGCTATGCCTTGGGAAACACCTTACGGACACAGCAGATGGCATATCCAACCACTGCGCCATTGATGATAAACCTTTTTCAGTCATTTTATGATCTCCGACAGCATCATTATACTAAAAACAAACTGCAAGGTGCATCTTTGTGGCATAAAATACTAAAGCAGTAATTTTTAAAGGCCAGTAACAATGTAATCACTGTAATATTCATCTGTAGCTCTTGTTGTACTGCTATTTATAATCTGATTTAGTTCTACAAAACTCTGATGCACCTTGGCTCAATATACAGTGGTATACAAATCTCCTTTTACACAGTTTCTGTAACGTGTATGTATTCTGTAACGGTTTAATCACTGATTACACTATTTCCTGCATTTCCTTGTTGGCATTATTTTGATTATCCTCTATTACAACTGCTTTTAATTTTTGTTTAGTTGTTGCAGTAGTTTATTCCATCTTTTGCAGATACTGTATTATACATTCATCATACATTCATAAGCTATTATCACTTAAATCTTGAAAACGGTTTCTGTTTTGGCAGCATATGTGTTGTTTTTATCGAAATACTTCATGTGCCAAGTTTCTCCATTATAGTTCATGCATATGTAATATAATTTTTAGTATTATGGAACAGTTGTCATTTGCTTAGATATATCATTTGCTGGGTTTATGCATCTGTAATACAACAGTTTGTATGAATAATATGGTCCACAAAAATCTATTTTACATCTACTTATCGTTAATTATATCCCACTCTATATGTTATAAATAGGTTTTCTTCTATCAGAGCACTCTAAATCTTGTGTAGGAGGAGTTTTTGTTAACACCCAGCTAGAAAATAACGATTCAACATGTATGGCATGTATGTTTTCTCATTTTTCACTGTTTGTTTACAAACGGAACTATTATACGATTAGCTTTCCAATATGGCGCGTGCATTACATATCACTATCAACATAAAAGTCACGTGAATGCCATTTCAGGGGTTTTAAGTTCAATGGATAACTCTATGTCGAACTGAGCCATCTCCTCTTCTTCACCGAGTACAACTCAGGCGGCGATATTTTTACGCTGAGTCTTGATTATTTCGCACCCATTCGGAAACAGCCTTTGTGATACCGATAGGTATAGTAGGCATAGTTTATAGCGTTAACTCGATGGGAGGATCAGTATTTACGCTATAAGTTAAAAGCTTTATAGCCAGTGAAGTTTTGCCGAACGTTCCTAGAGTCATCCATTAAACGTTACCTTTGCGGACACAGTTAATATTAATTGCGACGCTCGTTTACCGCAAAGCGAATTTAAGATCGCATGAGTAGACACTTTTAGTAATGTGTGATGTAATTTAGTCTCCGCCTTTTAGTAGGGTTTTCATATATTTTGTATATAGCAAACACTTTAATGTTAAAAGTGAATACTTCAACTTTTTGCTATAGAGCAAGTTGAACAATTCAGTTTACTGCGACGTTTTATAATGGAACAAGAAGATGATGAGACAAGTGCCACTCTCACCAAAGGAGCGATTGAAGACGATGACAGCTTTGCAGGCGAAGATAAAGAGGAAACTGCTTTTCAAAAGCCTAACAAATATCTAAAACTTCTTCCCATTTCTCAAAATTCGTTGTTTGAAGATGGTGATTCGTTTCTCAATGAAGTAAAGGTTCAACTTTCTGCCTCTGTGCAATTGTTTGATATCAAACAGGGTGCAAAGTTTTGGACCACGGAGTTAAACAGGTAATATTAAAAACTGGATACTTGCAATCATTGATAGAACATTAAAACATTTATAAGGTGACATCATGCAATATAATTGATAGCTAATAGTTATAGTTCGTGTTGACCACATCGATTATTTAAAGTTGCATGGAACAAGTTGCTTTAATAAATTGAAAAATTAACTTTGGACTAAAACATAACTTAGTAATTCATTGGATGGCTAATAAGTCTGTGAAAAGTCTTTAGAATACCGTTAAGATTGTTGGTACTATTTTGTTTTAGGTATATGCAAGTCTTCGGGCTAAGATTTACCAAACAAGATCATATATATTTGATCAAGCTTTTGTACGAGCTCATTGTGACTGAGGATCAGGAAATCTATGTAATTAATGCATTTGCTGGCACATTTAATGCTTTAACCAAGTAAGTTTCTAAATAATTGACTTATATTTAATTGCTGTTTATGGCACCAAAAATATTTTTTGTATCAATGTGGGCTGGTCGGACTTTGTTTTTAACACAGTCAGAATTGATAACAAGAACATGTTCTTGTTAAATTTGAACTTCATTGGACAATTTCATTGAGTTGCAGTGAGCTACTTCATTCAAGTAACTCACTGCAACTCAATCACTCATCTTATAATAAAATTTTATATAGAATGACCAAATTGCTACTAATAGAAAACCTGCAGAGAGATACGTAATTATGTCATTCTATGTCAGTGACAGAACATGCTATCATAGTAGTTCTTTGGTACAGGAAAAAGGAGCTGTTGAGTCCAGATGAGCTTAACTTGCCATGGAGACCAGCATACCAACTATGGAAGTCAGTCTCACTTACAAAAAATGAATTCTACAAGCGGAAATTTCTTCCACAGTAAGGAATAGAGCAGTTTAGTAAGATGACTCGGTAGTCAATAAAACCAGAACTCGCTTGATGCTTTTGTTAGTGGGAGCAGTAATCCATGCCGCAGTTTTACCCACTTGGTGTATATACTGTTAGCATTTAATGTTCCATCTTTGGCGGCTGAATGTATAATTGTATTTTTGGAGTCCAAGTTTGTTCTGCATTGCGCAAGTCTTATGGGTTTTAGCCATAACCCTAGCTATTGATATTACAGAAGTGCAGAGGGCATGGTCAGGAAGTTCATCAAAAACTGCAGAACGTAAGTAATTCTTTTTACAACCATACCTGTCTAGTAAATAAATCAATTCAAGTATAATTTATTTACACGTATGCTAGTCTAACTTTCACATCTGTACTGGCAAAATTTTATAAGCAGTGTTTATTCTTCTTGGTTCATTCGGAGTGTATCAATATCTTCACCATATGAATTTTTAATGTATTTATTGTACTAATACAATACAATCACTTGAATGGAACAGAGGCTCATTAGGGTGCAACATAACGATTCATCTGGATAAATGCTGATGGAGCAGCTAGCTAGTGATTGATATATTAATACATTTCATAGCTTGCCTAGACTCCATACATTTATATGGTTATGCACGCATTTCAGTTTCATTATCGGTCACTTAGTAACTAAAACGTGTTATGGTTGGTGGGTTTTTTCTGCCAAGAGTTATATTGATGTTTCTCGTTTGTATGGATATATTATTAGACTGCTTGTTTCAGATATTTCCCAATCGAGGCGACAGGAGAGATGTTGAAGGAGTGGAAACATTTGCTTTGCCCTTTTGACATGTCTATGTCAGATGCACTTGAGCTGCTTGACCTCTTTCTCCCAACATCTGCTCCCCTCCACCGTCATGATAGAATGTACAGGTGGGCAAGCGTTTGCCATTTTCTCGTTTCACCTTTTCCTACATTTCGTACAGTTGTTAGTGAGACTGGCCTTTTCTGGGCATCAACTTTTTCCTTGCATAGCCCGAGTTCACTAGCTTGTCTACAGACCTATCGGATCATTGGTTCAATCTTATTAATTATTTGATATGTTCTCCAACATTGATTTCTCCATGCAAAGACAAGGTTTGTTATCTTCTCTCAGGTGTTTACTCTCAAACTTGTCAGGAATAAAATGCATTTGATTGTCAACTATCTGTTAATGTTATGATTGACCAGGTTGTGGTTTGAAGAATACATGGGAATTTACGAGAATCTAGATGGTTCCAAGGTTGGATGGGATGGGGTGAGTGTCTGCAAGCCTGAGCTACTTCTCTCGTAACATATCCATGTCTTGAAGGCGCAATATTTGGTGTATACATAGTATACATAGTATACATATGTAATGTAGTTTTGAGATTGGTTACACAGCTAAAGGCAACGAGTTTTAACACCAAATTATTGAAATTACAAGTAGTAATCAGGCCAGTTTTCATAAACCAAGAGGCTCTAGAGTTAGACCAGAGGTGAAGAGTTTTACGAAGGCCATCGATAAGATTGCAGGCACTTATTTTTTTTACAGAGGGTGCCAGGTATGTGCTAATAGTAGTAATAATTTCTTCCTTTCTCACAAACCAAACTCAGTACCATTTACACAATCTCTTAAGTTAAAGCTTAACCATCTTCAAATAATTTGCTAATGAAGGTACCAATTCCTCTATAACTGATGAAAAACTCACAGAAGACTGGAGTATGTTTTTTTCTTGTGATGATGAGTTGTGATGATGAGTTGTGATGACCTTAAGTGGCTTTAATATGTGTCATGATCACAGAAACCATGGTTAAATCGGGATTATAAGATTTAGAGTTATCTACACTAGCAGAAGGAGAAACTTCTCACAGTTATTTTGCAAAAAGAATTTTGATTCCAGCTTAAATACAGCCGATTTTATGGTCAATAAACTGAATGCACACTTACCATTAGTGCAAAAACATAGTGCCGAGAAAACTGGTGTTAAAGTCTGAGAAACGAAAACTGATGCACATTTTTGTTTACATTTCAAAACGTCATAGCAAACAATATTAAGAAGTTGTGATATTTATCTAGATTTCTGTGTTTATATCCAAAACATTATGCTGGATTTAAAAATGTAAACAGGTTTTAGCTGGTTGTCATAGAATTAGCTGTATATTTATAAAAAAGTGTATTACTTAATTTTGCAGATATTAAAAACGGCTTGGCAGTAACGCGATATTTTGCACAACCGTAGTATGATCAACAAAATCTTTAAAAAAATAATAACAGTAACATATTGCACACCATCGGTCACTATATACTTCGATCTTGTAAATTTGAATAATTATACTTATAATTAAATCTTATAATAATCTAAAAATCGAATAATTATTCTTATAGTTAAATATTGTAATAATCTTATAGGAATTGTTAGGAATATATCATCGTCATTCCCTTTACTTTCACTGCTTTTGATATCAGTTAGAATACCAAAGTACTAATTATTAGTTTCCAAATGTCAGAATTATCTTTCAAATCGGCAAAAAAGAAACGATTACGTTTTTCGGACGCCATTCTTCAGTACTTACTGTTTAGCATAGCAACGGTTATAAGGGTTTTTTCCGAGGTTTAAAGACATTTATTATCTAAACTGACTTCAGATTCAGAAAGATCACTCTTTGATTGGTCCAGAAACACGTGTTACAAAAATTGTTACCAATATTATAAATTCAGTTAGTGTAACTTTAAAGTCGGATAACTCAACTCCGTGATTTGCGACTTAACCATGGTTTCTGTGACCGCGGACCCATATGCTTTAATCTTTCGTTTTTTAGTGAAAATGCAATGTTTTATGTTGTCAACCTGCTGGAACAAACTATAACCTTCTATACTGTATTTCCTCCAGCACATTGTGATCAGAGTGTATAATGAAATAAACCTAACGGGATAGTATTTGAATGACTGGTCCACTATATACGACTGCTTAAGTTACTCATCACACACACACTCCGGTCCGCCATATACGACTGCTTAAGTTACGCATCACACATACTCCGGTCCACCATATACGACTGCTTAAGTTACGCATCACACAAATTCCGGTCCACCATATACGACTGCTTAAGTTACGCATCACACAAATTCCGGTCCACCATATACGACTGCTTAAGTTACGCATCACACATACTCCGGTCCACCATATACGACTGCCTAAGTTACGCATCACACATACTCTGGTCCACCATATACGACTGCTTAAGTTACGCTTCACACATACTCTGGTCCACCATATACGACTGCATAAGTTACGTGTCACACACACACTCTGGTCCACCATATACGGCTGCTTAAGTTACGCATCACACATACTCCGGTCCATCATATACGACTGCTTAAGTTACACATCACACATACTCTGGTCCACCATATACGACTGCTTGAGTTACGCATCACACACTCTCTGGTCCACCATATACGATTGCTTAAGTTACGCACTACACACCCTCCGGTCCACCATATACGACTGCTTAAGTTACGCATCACACATACTCTGGTCCACCATATACGACTGCTTAAGTTACGCATCACACATACTCTGGTCCACCATATACGACTGCTTGAGTTACGCATCACACACACTCTGGTCCACCATATGCGACTGCTTAAGTTATGCATCACACATACTCCGATCCACCATATACGACTGCATAAGTTACGTGTCACACACACACACACTCTGGTTCACCATATACGGCTGCTTAAGTTACGCATCACACATACTCCGGTCCACCATATACGACTGCTTAAGTTATGCATCACACACACTCTGGTTCACCATATACGACTGCTTAAGTTACGCATCACACATACTCCGGTCCACCATATACGACTGCTTAAGTTATGCATCACACACACTCTGGTCCACCATATACGACTGCCTAAGTTACGTGTCACACACACACACTCAGGTCCACCATATACGACTGCTTAAGTTATGCATCACACACACTCTGGTCCACACAGTCTTGTAAACGCATGCAATTGGGGACGCGATATTTTTACCATCACTTTGAGGACATTTTTCATCTATCATTAAGAGCTTTAAAAAATAACATATTAAAACAGTTTTTGTTGGGTTTACAAATGCACTGATTTTTGGAGCTGTCATCTTATCCGTTTTTCAGTTATAGCTCATGAGAATTTAACACTAACTTTGGGGACATCACATCACACACATGTATGAATTTTTTATCTAATAAACGGGGACTTTTGCGTAGAGAAGATAACTCTGGCTTATTTTTGTTTTTTTCAACCATTTTGGAGTTGTCGGTATGTGATACTTTTCCCACACTTTCGTAAATGTACTTGTAAAAGTTATCCATCACTAAATTTTTCCCCAAATGTCAACTTAGAAGTTTAATAGTTCTTTATTAAACCTATTTAAAGTACTAATTCTACATATGTATGGTGCGCAAAGGTTGAATCGACCTTAGACTTTTTATGTTTAGTAATAAATTCAGTGTAATCAAGTGCTTCACAGAATTTACGGTGATCTGTTCAAGTTAAGGTTTTGAATTGCAAACAGCCAGGCCTGGGTTGCAGGCTGATGTCTATCTAGATTTAAGACTTTTCAACATTTAACGCGAGTATGTTCAAGGTAAACATTTTAACATAGTTTTCATAGAACTCTTAAGCCCTGAATAGGCAAGAAATTTAATTACTATAATCGATAAAGTATTTTGCTACATCTCATTTTATCACTACCAAAAGCAGCTATCAGAAAATTTACATTGCGCGATCATGAGTTAACTTTTTTTTTTTAAAGTAAAAATAACCAGGCAAGCAAATGTGAGTAATTTTTTTTAAATCAGGAAGCCAAATAAATTTGGATACAGTTAATTTTAGTCATACTTTTCTGTTTGGTTGCACACGATGATTACCACTTTTAATTTAAACTTTTGTGCTATTCTTCTGTTTGTAAGCCATGCATGAAAAGCCAAGCATAGGCGGAGACATATTAGAATCAAGCTTTGGAAATGAAGCATTGGTATCTCCAATATGCCTAATGTAAGCCCAATAACTTTTACCTTATAAAAATATCATTATGTTTAATAAAACGTGTTATCCGTACCAAAAATTTGCCTTCTATTACATTTTCTTAAAAATATATTGAGTTGCCTATCTTTGCAAAAACCATACATTTAATTGTAATCTATTCAAATATTTAATAACAAGATTGACTGAACTTTTAGTGCAGATATGACCACAAGTATGCAAAATATTTTAACCATTAGCTTGGGAGTGCTAAATAAATACTATCACTGCACACACTGATTTGAGCTATCTCGGTACTATTGAAATAAACTTTGTTCCATTTGAAGGCGTGTACGTCATTCAAATTATGTATGATACTACAGTCAATGTTTTTTGAAGTACTTGGCCAGTTATTGTAACTGCAAACCGTCAAAGATAGTCTCAAATATGTTGTCATACAATTTTTCTGATGTATGATGTAAACATAAAAGAAAAGTGTGTTTGTATTAGTATACAGGTATATTAGTTATTTAGGTACAATTGACAAACTATTAGAAGTGCACATGATATCATAAATTCGCTCAATGCTAGTCAAATAGGGAGTCTGTACTTTTCACCATCAACTATTTAGAGGTCAATATGAACACAAGGGAATGTTTGGTATTTTAATCAGCAAGTTTGTAACCATTAGTTTAACAAATTAGTAGAAATATTATCATGAAAATATATCCCAATATTGGTTGTAGAAAAATTATCGCAGGTGTGTATGATATTTTTACCATTGATTTTGGGACACTTACTGATTATTTTATTTGATATCACAGTCATCATCATTCCTAATACCATTGCTGCTCGATGTTCCAAATTTAATGCCAAAATATTAACCCTAATGAATATACTTCTTAAGCAGTTTCCTGAGCACATTGACCAACTATAACAAAAGAGCACAGTCATTCATAGAGTATGTCAACACCATTGCAACAATATGTCCCCAATTTGATTGTAAAATTATTCTCACAGGTGTGTATGATATTTTAACCATTGATTTGGGGACATTGACTGATTATTTTATTTGAAATCACAGTCATCATCATTCCTAATACCATTGCTGCTCGATGTTCCAAATTTAATGCCAAAATATCAACTCCAATGAATGTGCTTTTTAAGAAGTTTTTTGAGCACATTGACCAATTAAAACAGAAGAACACAGTCAGTCATAGACAATGTCAACACCATTGCAATAATATGTCCCCAATTTGATGGTAAAATTATTCTCACAGGTGTGTATGATATTTTAACCATTGATTTGGGGACATTGACTAATTATTTTATTTGAAATCACAGTCATCATCATTCCTAATACCATTGCTGCTCAATGTTCCAAATTTAATGCCAAAATATCAATCCCAATAAATATGCTTCTTAAGCAGTTTCCTGAGCACATTGACCAATTACAACACAATAACTCAGTCAGTCATAGAATATGTCAACACCATTGCAACAATATGTCCCCAATTAGATGGTAAAATTATTCTCACAGGTGTGTATGATATTTTAACCATTGATTTGGGGACATTGACTGATTATTTTATTTGAAATCACAGTCATCATCATTCCTAATACCATTGCTGCTCGACGTTCCAAATTTAATGCCAAAATATCAACTCCAATGAATGTGCTTTTTAAGAAGTTTTTTGAGCACATTGACCAATTAAAACAGAAGAACACAGTCAGTCATAGACAATGTCAACACCATTGCAACAATATGTCCCCAATTTGATGGTAAAATTATTCTCACAGGTGTGTATGATATTTTAACCATTGATTTGGGGACATTGACTAATTATTTTATTTGAAATCACAGTCATCATCATTCCTAATACCATTGCTGCTCAATGTTCCAAATTTAATGCCAAAATATCAATATCAATAAATATGCTTCTTAAGCAGTTTCCTGAGCACATTGACCAATTACAACACAATAACTCAGTCAGTCATAGAATATGTCAACACCATTGCAACAATATGTCCCCAATTTGATGGTAAACTTATTCTCACAGGTGTGTATGATATTTTAACCATTGATTTGGGGACATTGACTGATTATTTTATTTGAAATCACAGTCATCATCATTCCTGATACCATTGCTGCTCGATGTTCCAAATTTAATGCCAAAATATCAATTCGAATAATTATGCTTCTTAAGCAGTTTCCTGAGCACATTGATCAATTATAACAAAAGAACACAGTCAGTCATAGAATATGTCAACACCATTGCAACCATATGTCCCCAATTTGATGGTAAAATTATTCTCACAGGTGTGTATGATATTTTAACCATTGATTTGGGGACATTGACTGATTATTTTATTTGAAATCACAGTCATCATCATTCCTAATACCATTGCTGCTCGATGATCCAAATTTAATGCCAAAATATCAATCCCAATAATTATGCTTCTTAAGCAGTTTCCTGAGCACATTGATCAATTATAACAAAAGAACACAGTCAGTCATAGAATATGTCAACACCATTGCAACAATATGTCCCCAATTTGATGGTAAAATTATTCTCACAGGTGTGTATGATATTTTAACCATTAATTTGGGGACATTGACTGATTATTTTATTTGAAATCACAGTCATCATCATTCCTAATACCATTGTTGCTCGATGTTCCAAATTTAATGCCAAAATATCAACTCCAATGAATATGCTTTTTAAGCAGTTTTCTGAGCACATTGACCAATTAGAACAAAAGAACACAGTCAGTCATAGACAATGTCAACACCATTGCAGCAATATGTCCCCAATTTGATGGTAAAATTATTCTCTCAGGTGTGTATGATATTTTAACCATATATTTGGGGACATAGAACAATTATTATGTGTGAAATCACAATCATGAACAATCAAAAAACCGTTGCTGTAAGATGGCCGTTATTTGACAGCCAAATATCTCAGGCATGTTTACGCTATTTTAAACATTTGTATGGTCACATTAACCAATTATGATCAAATAATGTGCAGTTTTAAGCCATGTAAATTCATCATGCCAAGATGTCTCAATTTGATCACAGAACTATTATCACATATGCATATGACTTTACAATTTTTTGTAAGTTCACTTACAGTCACTAATCATTTCAAAGCATCTGGGCTGTGGGAAAATCTCTCTAATTTAATAGCACAAATATCACAGGAAGTTTTAGTTATATTTGAACCATTAGCTTGAAAAAATTGATCTATAATTGTAAGTGCACACTTATTCGCCAACCATCTTAAAGCGAATGTGTGAGAAGACTTCACCAATTTCGTGCTAAAACTAATATTGCAACTGTGAATGATTTTGCTTTTATTAGTTTGAAACATTGATCAATTATTATCAATCTACACACAGTGATCAAGCATCTCATAGCTATTGTGACAAGATGTCCCCAAATAGATGCTAAAATACCATCACCAGTGTTTATAATTATGTAACTATTCTGGGAAGTTGGCCAATATGCAACTCCGCTCACAGTCGTACAACAGCTCAAAGTATCTGTAATAAAATGTCCCTATTGCTCGCTTCATTATCTCCACAAAGCTTGTATGATTTTTTAACCATTTGCTTGGGGATATTGAGCAATTATTACAAAAGCAGTTTGAGTGATATAGCATCTCAACGCCATTGTGCTATGTTGTTGCTAATTTGAGGCTTCAAATATAACCACGAGTTTGCATGATCTTTTAACCATTGGTTTGAAATAATTGTCAAAATTTACTGGTGCATAAATAGTATTAATTCATATCAAGGATGTTACAAAAAGTTTCCTTCAGTTTGTTGTTACATTTGATGACAAAGAATAAAATATCTCTAATTTGGAAAGATGAATACCACAACAAATACTTATTATATTACAACCATTAGTTTGGAACATTACACAATGATTATAAGAGCACAATTAGTCGCCACCAATCTCAAAACATTTGTAATAAGATGTTCCCAAATTGATGGTAAAAATATCAGTGCATGAACATTTGCTTGTATGGCCATTGGTTTAAAAACATAAAGCAAATATCATAACTGTACATACAGTCATAAAATTTCTCAATGCTGTTTCAATAACTACGAATATTATCAAAACCGTTAATTAAAATACAACCATTACTTTTAGAATATTAATGAATAAATTAAGTATACTTTCATCCATAAAAAATTCATGAAACATTGAGAAATTGGAGGTGTGTTTGTTGTTTCAACGATTATTTTTGCAAACATTAGTTTAACCAAATAATAGAAATAGCATTGCGATAATATATCCTCATTTCGGTTTTGGAATTATTATCATGGGTGTGTATGACATTGAACCTATTAGTTTGGGATTTTTACCAATTCTTGTACGGGAATTATTAGGTGTATTAAAAATATTTATTTTCTTTCAAATATTTGCATGATAGAAACTATTGAGCCTATAATTGGCACAGATACACAAGACAACAACACTAATGCAATACAAATATAATATAATTTGTGTACAGCTAAAAGACAATTTTGCAACTAAAGGTGATTTGCTGTCCGCTAAGTAGGTATTTGCCAGAATTATTTATCTTCAGAATCTGTGAAACAAAATACAACCTGTCAAACACATTTCACTTGCTATGCCTGTTTGGCTTTTAATTCATATTGAAGTTTTTAAAAATAAAAATAGACAGTAACTATCAAATTCTTTAAGTATTTAATAAATTTTTAAGTATAACATTTCAACGTGAAACCTTCGGCAATATTTTACTAAGTCAGTATTGTTTATGATAATAATCATCTATGTGAGCAACATCCAATAATATGAAATATTTTGAAAAGGTGATTCGTCTTTACCGCTAACTGTTGTTCACTTTACTTTTTCGATTCAAAACGCATGGCATAATTCTTTGGCAACTGTGCAGTAAGTTGATGAATTGTGAAAGCTGTTTAGATTGGCAAATATGTACGCATGTCTTTAAAAAAATGGGCATAGTGGAAACCATGTGATATAAAATAAAAGTGAGCATGACCATCAGATGTTGCAAATAAAGTTTAAAATCTTGTGCTTAGGTAGATTTTCGACAAATTATTTGCAGTGTCTGTGAGATTTACAAGCTACCATTTCATTAACAACATGTCTCACTCACTGAATCTGCTTGGTTTTTAGCTAACCATAAAGCCACGCACAGAATAAAATATTATAGAACTGCGTAGACAGAAAATGCTAAGTTCATTTAATATTTGTAAAGCGTCTATGCTATTGAGCACAAACTTTATAAGAGTTTAGGATCTTATTTGTCTTTGATTTAGTGTACAAGCAGAAAATGTTATAATCTTGTCATTGTGTGTGAGCAGCGCTGAACTTTACTGATTGCAGTGTTGAATAAGTCTCTTTGTTCCCTAAGTTTAATTGATCCTTCTTCAGTATTACATAATCATAAGCAGAACAAGACATGTTCAATGTATGACAGGCAAAGTTTCAACAGTCATAAACATGTTGGCTCAGAAAACTCTCAAACAGAGCAGAAAGTTTATTAATGCTGTGAGATTTTTCAAAGCAATTATTAATAAAAAGGGGTGGCTATATACATGTATGAGCTACGCAAAGTAAAGTGAGATGAGTTTTCCAATCTTTAAAACTATAGGTAAGCTTTCCAACAAAGGTAGTAAATGGCCAGCTATAGAATAATTCTAAAAAAAATGTTTAATTCAAATTAGCAATCACAATAGAACAATAAGTAGGTTATTGCACTATTGCTATTGATATCTAAAATTATTTTGTTACAATGCAATTTCTAAAAAGACTTGTGTAGTTTTTCAAACAAAATTACAAAATGACAAAACAAGAGTTTTGGCTGGTGACCTTCCTTGAGTAAAAGACCAAAAGCAATAACTTTGTCAGCAGTAATAACAAACAGTTGACAAGGATCTTCAGGCAATTTTGCAAGTGTGCTTGTGCGAATTTTTAACAAGGGATCTACCAGTTGGTAATTATTGGTGCTCAACACAAGTTTTTGTTTAACTTCGTGTCTAAATTATCAGAAATATTTTTGCAAATTGGTATCATTCCTGCAGACTTTTTATTATTGTGAATTTTATAAGCAATTATCAGCCTCTCTTGCTTCATATAAAATTAGCATTGTAATTAAAACCGTTAAATATTTTTAAGTGTAGTATGTTATGGAGAGCATATCAGAAAAAATTTCTTCTCTGGATGAGAGGCTGTGTGAAAGTCGCAAACCATATGATCTTATTATTGCCTGCAAGTAACCGCATTGCATAATTTCCTTTGTTCTATTAATAGATCTTGTTGCTGTTTGATGTTGCATCATGATTACCTGGACCCTTGCTGCTTAATGTTTAGCAGAAAATAAGTGGAAAGTAATAATATTTACTTGGTTCAGGAAATTCTCTACCAACACTGAAAGTATACCAAAACGACGGATATTAAACAAAAATTATTACAAAAACAACGACACTCGAAAACAACTTTGCAATAATCACTCACTATTAAAGTTCTTGCTGTGCAAGCCGGTACATCAACCGAACTATCTAATGTGATGCAAAAGAAAAAAACTTTGAAAGTGTGATATTCCAGCAATCAACTTTGAGAATCATGCATTTTGGGTTTAAAAGATTTTTTCCAATTGCAATTTAAATTAAAAACTAAAGCAAATCAGTAAATACATGACTTCAAACCTTCTATAGTTAGGGTGATATAATTCTATTGACTATCATAATTTTCTTCTGGTATAAGTTGCTCATGGTTAAATTGCATTAAAATTGTCAAAATACTAAATTTCTCTTGAGAAATTGAAAAAGGTTTTATAAGAAATACCCTTCATATTTGTTTTAAAATGTAACTGTTCAACTCTTTGTAAATTCGAGAGTCCAATTAAAGAATTAATTTGTGTTCCATATTACGTTTTGTTTTTCATAATGTTATCAAATAAATCATTTGACAATATTGCCCTATGTCAGTATAGCGTATGATAATAGTAGTCTATGGGAACAACATCAATTTAGATGAAATATTTTAAAAATATGATTTGTCTTGATTGTTAGCTTTTGTTCATTTTAATTTTTCTATTTAAGATGCATGTGATAACTCTTCAGAAACTATGCAGTGATTTGATGCACTGCGAAAGCTGTTTAGATAGGCAAATATGTACGCATTTCCTTAAAAAATGGGCTTAGTGAAAATCATGTGATCTGAAATGAACGTGAGCACGACTATCATTAATCCAAAACAAATGTAATATTTCCTGTTTGAGGCTAGCTAGGTGATGTTGCAAATAAAGTTTAAAACCTGGCACCTGGGTAGATTCTTAAAAACTATTTGCAATGTCTGGGGATTTTGAAGCCACCATAGCATTTACAACATGTCTCACTTGCTGAGTCTGCTTGCATTTTAGCTAACCATAAAGCTTTGCGCAGAATAGAATACTGTAGAGCAAAGTAGATAGAAAATACTAAATTCATCAAATATTTGTAAATTGTATATGCTAGCAAGAGCAAACTTTATGAGAGTAAACATTTGATTTGTCTTTGATTGGTGTATAAAGCATCAAATGTTATAATCTTGTTATTGTATATGACCATCAGTACTGAATAAGTTTCTTTGTTCTCCAGATTTAACTCCTGATTCTTCGATATTACATAATCATAAGCAAGACACTACAGGCTCAAGGTATGACAGGCAAAGATTGAGAAGCGATAACATGTTGGGTCAGACAAATCGCAAACAGCATCAAATATTCACTAATGCCGAGAGACTTTTTCAAAGTAATTATGGAAAAAAGAGCAACTATCAGTAACACAAAGTACAATTAGATGGGTTTTCCAAACATTGAAACTGTAGATAAAATTTACAACCAAAGTTGTCAATGACCAGTTATAAAATAATTCTCATAAAACTGATTAGTTCAAATTAGCAATCACAATAACAATAGAACAATAAGTAAATTATTGCACTATTGATATCTAAAATTAGTTTGCTACACTGCAATCTATAAAAAATTCTTGCGAATGTCAAATAGGATGTTTCCATGGGAAATATTTGACAACATTGATCTATGTCTGTATAGTTTATGTTAACAGTGATCTTTGTGTGCAACATCAATTCAGATGTAATATTTTGAAAATATGATCCGGCTTGATTATTACAGGTGGTTCACTTTATTTCCTCTATTTAAAACATATAACATTACTCTTTGGCGCCTGAGCAGTTATTTGATGCATTTTGAAAGCTACTTATATTGGCAAATAAGTACGCATTTTCTTAAAAAGATTGGCATAGTAAAAACAATACGATTTAAAGTGAATGTGAACATGAGTATCATTAATACAAAACAAATACAATTTGTTCTGTTTGAGGCTAACTGGGTGATATTGCAAATGAAGTTCAAAATCTCGCGCCTAGGTAAATTATTGGCAAATTATTTGCAGTGTCTGTGAAATTTACAAGCTACTATTTTATTAAAAACATGTCTCACTCACTGCATCTGCTTGGTTTTTAATTAACAATAAAGCCTTGTGCCAATAGAATATTATAGAACGGAGTAAATGGAAAATAATAAACTCATTGAATATTTGTAAATTGTATAGCACAAATTTTATGGAAGTAAACATCTTATTTGTCTTTGATTTGGTGTGTAAAGCATCCAATGTTATAATCTTGTTATTACAGATGACCAGCAGTACTGAATAAGTTTCTTTGTTCTCTATATTTAACTTGTGGTTCTGCGATGTTACATAATCATAAGCAAGACACTACAGGCTCAAGGTATGACAGGCAAAGGTTGAGAAGCGATAATATGTTGGCAAACAAATCTCCAATAGCACGAAAATTTTACCAATGCTGTGAGAGTTTTTTAAAGTAACTATTAGAAAAACAAGCAACTATGACCAACAAAAAGTTAAATGAGTCGGTTTTTCAAACATTAAAACTGTAGGTAAGCTTTCCAACAGAAGTAGTCAATGGCCCGCTATAGAATAATTCTCATAAAACTGTTTACTTCAAATTAGGAATCACAATAACAACAGCACCATAATTAATTTATTGCCCTATCGCTATTGATATCTAAAATTAGTTTGTTACAATGCAATCTATAAAAAATAATTGCAAAGTTTTTGGAACAAAATTAAAAATAGCAAAATAACAAACGTTTACCTGTAAACTTTTTTAATTAAAACAGCGCAAGTAATAACTTTGTCAAGAATAATTAAAAAAACAGTTAACAAGAAATTGCTAGCAGTTTTGCCAGTGTGATTTTGAAAATCTTTGACCAGGGATCTAATATTTGGTATTTTTTGGTGATCAACAAAAGTTTTGATTTCATTTTGTGTTTTAATTATAAAAAATGTTTTTCTTTATATTGGTCTAACTTCTTTAGATTTTTTATTGTTGTGAATTTTAACAAATAGGTAGCAGCCTCTCTTGCTTTATATAAAACAAGCAGATTGCCCGATTTTGCACGGGTAATAAAAATGACGGTTTCAAATGAAGGTGTTTTTTTTTATTTCTGCGTACTGCATTTATTTCTGTGTACTTTTTATATATTTGTGTAATTTATACTGTGCCTGTTTCAGTTCTACTACAGCTCTCTACTGATTGTAATATTCTTGCTTATCATATCAATCAAGCTTATGAGAGAGTCATGTAAGTTATGCATTGTTATGTTAAAACAATGCATACTTATTATAAATGAACATACAATAAAAGACAAAAAGACACTGATATTTATATATAGATTTTCAGTATGCATTGCTTATTTGCTGAGACGTTAGCTAAGCGCATTTGGCTTTGTATCGTATAACAAACAAAGTTTCATGCATTCACTGAACCGTATTAGGCTCTTACATATATACACTACTGAAATCCAGCTAAAATTATATATGATGAATACTACAATAAAATTTAAAAAAATTTAATCTGTTGCATTCCCATGAACGAAGTAAAAATAAACATTAAAAAAATCATTCATGTTGACGATTATTTGCGGTCAGTATTTCACACCCATTTAACACCCCAAAAAATATTTTTATTGTTTGCGAGTATGCAAAAACACTTTGCCTTTTTGTATACCTAATTTTTTGCCAATTCCATGTGCTTGGTGGACAATTTCATGTGCAATCTCATGTGCACACTTTCACAATTATGCTATTAAAAGTTATGCATGACTTCATTTCTACTTCAAACTCAGTTCAAAAGTTCTATAGTTGCCTATGAAATCTTTGTTGAGTAATAAATATACATATTATGACACTTTTTTAATTTACTTTTAGGAACTATTAATGATGATACACATGTATGATGTACAAAGGATAACTCAGCGTTAGGCCATTAGCGATTGACATAAACAGACAACAAATTTAATTACGTTACTGAATTAATTTTGTTGCCGTATCTCATTTTATACTGCTAGCAATGCCAGTTATCAACATATTTACATTGCGTCAGCATGAGTTAACTATTATAAAAAAAAGTAAAAAGAACAGGTGAGGTGATGACAAGCACTTTTTCAAAAATCCAAAAGCCAAAAAGAATTAAATATAATCATTAAATGTTGACACTGCTGCTTAGTTTTACACATTGATAACCGCAATTGATTAAACTAGAAACTTGTATAATTCCATTGTTTTCAAGCCATACATGAAAAGCAAGCCTAGGGACATAGGAGTTAAATTACAATCAAGCTTTAGATAAAAGATTGGTATTGTTAACATACTCAATATAAACTTGAAATATATATATTTTTTAAAACAACTATAAGTATTTTCAATGAGGAGCGATAAATGTATGGCAGAATTTTCCATCTAGCTGTTTCATTCTCTAAAGATATACCACCTTGTCAAACAGCAACGAAAGTTTTTTAGTGGAGCTGATGAAAGAATACTACATAGTAAAAAAGTTCAATGATGGACCGTTGGTCTGAGAAAGAAAAAACAGAAAATTTCATTGAATTCTAACAACATACAGATCTCAGATTACAAATTTGCAGAGACACTTGAAATTGGTTTAATAATGTTTGTTTTAAATGTTTTGAACCAAAATTATCAGACATTCAAGTTAACTTTTAAAATATATTTTAAATCAGAATTTTGACCATTATTATTCATAGATATAGGAAAAATGTAAACGAGTTAGAGAAAGCATTGGAGGCTACATGTTTTATTTTAATATTTTATTCAGTCTAAAAATATCAAGGAAGGATGATGTAGTAAAGTTCTTGCAAAGACATACAATGGATCAAGATTTGAAGTCAATAAAGTACATGTACAGAGATCTTATGCTTAAGACTATGTGAAATTAACCTGAGATTTTATGCAGCTATAACTTATGTAAGAAATGTACGTAATGAATTCAAACAAATCTTTTGAATAATAAAGCGCAATTTTTTTTTAATTGCATATAAACTACAACCATACTAAAAATAAAAGCTAGTAAGTAAAGAAGGATGCATATGTGAGAATATTTGAAAAAGTACAAGAGCTCTCAAGGATTATTAAAGGCCTGAACTATTGAAGGAAGCAAACGAGACACACTTTCAAATGTCTTCTGAGCGTGTATAACTGCTGACCAAATACATTATATTGTAAAAAAAAACTCTGCAAATGCTAAACTACAAAATACATTTGTAATGCAGAAGAGCAAATATAGCCTTTAGCTAAACATAAGTTCAAAAATAGTATAAACGCTCAATTTGCTTCTGAAGCTACATTTTAAAAAAAAACTCACAAATATTGTGACTTTTCACTCACAAATATTGTGAGTTTTCATCTCTTGTAATTTCGTTCTTGTAGCAACTCGCAAATATTGTGAGTTTTTACAAGGTAGAAATTAGCTCCCCAATAAGATATAATGTCCCCAATTGTTAGGTAAAAAGTTTTTATGAGAAGAAAACTCCGAAAATATTTGCCTACTCACAAATGGAAACAGGTCAAATGTGTGTAAGAATTTAACAAACTTAATGGGGACTTACATATTTTTACACACACCCACACTCACAGATGTTCTCGTACAAATGCAGGTAATTGGGGACAGTGCTCAGATTTTGTCGGGAGTTGGATTAAACTATATATTTTTTAGTTTTTTATAAGAAAAAAGGGTTTAAAAGATTGGGGACGTCCCCAATTTCCGAACGTCCCCAATTTGCCTGTTAAATTCTGGTGTGAGTCCCCAATTGCATGCATTTACAAGTTCACCATATACGACTGCATAAGTTACGTGTCACACACACACTCTGGTCCACCATATACGACTGCTTAAGTTATGTATCACACACTCTGGTCCACCATATACGACTGCTTAAGTTACACACCACACACACCCTCTGGTCCACCATATACGACTGCTTAAGTTACGCATCACACACACTCTGGTTCAACATATACGACTGCTTAAGTTTGGCACCACACACACTCTGGTTCACCATATACGACTGCTTAAGTTATGCATCACACACACTCTGGTCCACCATATACGACTGCTTAAGTTATGCATCACACACCCTCTGGTTCACCATATACGACTGCTTAAAGAATAGAGAAAGCATAATATTATTATGCTTTATTATTTATCTTGAGGTGTTGACTGATGTTCTAAAAAATGAATCAAGGAGATTGACCAACCAGAAGCTGAGATATACCCAGCCAAACACAGGTCTACCAAAAAACATAAGTGTTTTGGTAATCATCAATATATGACGTATGAAATCGACTTGTGTGTCATTGGTCAATTAAGCCGACTAATGCGCTCTCCTATAACAATCACGGCGTTTTAATTGATTTAATCCCTGGAAGTATAGAACAATCAAATTGGGCCTAACAATCATTGCTCTGAGAATTCCGAACCAGTCCCTCTGACGTGTAGATTAGTTTTAGCATAAAATAATTACACGCATCTATTATTTCGCAATATTTCGCTATCTTGCTAGTTCAGCTCAGTTTTGTTGTTCTCCCACTTAGCTTCCCTATTCAGACCCATCTTTAGCGCTGTTCAGATTTTTTTAACTATAGCTAATAAATGGAATCAATTAAATCAATCATCAATCTCGGTTATCATTTGGAATTTTCTACAAATTATATTAGTTACATCATTTATTCTATACGCAGTTATATTATTATTTTGTATAATATGCATTATGATTATTATATTAATCATAAAAAATAATCATAGATAAGATAATAGATAAATAGAAAAATCAAATCAAAAGTTATCGTTTTCTTTTTTTACAGCAAGAGCGGCACGGTCAAGTTATTCTTTTTAAAATTCTGGCTGTAGTGAACTTACAGTCTGTTAATAGTGACGATAATCATGAAAATCAACTGAATGCTGCAGTAGGTAAACAGTAGAAAAATGATGAATGAACAAAAATTCACATTCCCATTTCTTATTCTAAACAAACTGCAAATCGCGGATGTCGCATATAGACTATACACGCGCTGTTCGTTGAACCGAGAATCTTCGGAGCATATCTGTGGAGATCGAGTTAAATTTTAAAGCACGATAGTCAAAATCTGCTTTTCTGTTTTGAAAAATCATGGCGAGGGGTTGTGGGCAAATGCTTTTACCACACAATGTTTGCTTGATTTTTCTGAGAAACCAGAGCTAGTCTGTAAATTCTTTACTATCACGAGAAGCGTTTCACATCTCGTAGCCTAAACAATCATTATACGTAACGGCGGTAAGGGTGCGCAACTCCGGCACATGACCAATAAGTTCATTTCATACGTCACAATTCTCGGGATTTTCGAAGGGTTTTCCTCTGATTCGTTATTAGGTAGACCTGTGTTTGGCTGGCTATATCTCAGCTTCTAGTAGGTCAATCTCCTTGATTCTTTTTTTAGAACATCAGTCAACACCTCAAGATAATTAATAAAGCATAATAATATTATGCTTTCCCTATTGTTTAAGTTACGCATCACACATACTCTGGTCCACCATAAATGACTGCCTAAGTTACGCACCACACATTTACAGGAAAGGGAACAACTGAAATGTTTTTTGTTAATATTAAATGATGCTGCCATAAAAAAGTAATACCGTATGTTATAGAAGTTACTATATGCAGTATTGTGGATGTACACGTTACTTAGCAACACCATCTGTTGTAGAAGTTCCTATAAGTTGTATTTAGACTTTACTTGTTACTTAGTGATACCATATGCTGTAGAGTTCCTATATGATGCTGTAGAGTTCCTATATGATGCTGTAGAGTTCCTATATGCAGTATTGCAGCTGTACTTGTTACTTAGTGGTACCATATGCTGTAGAGTTCCTATATGATGCTGTAGAGTTCCTATATGCGGTATTGCAGCTGTACTTGTTACTTAGTGATACCATATGTTTTAGAAGTGCCTATATGCAGTATTTTGCCTGCACTTGTTACTTAGCGATACTGTTTCTTGTAGAGGTTCCTAAGTTTATTCTCGCGTCTAGCTGGTCACAATATTGGCTTCATCAATTGGGAACCTTATCTTGCAACAGTAAGTCGAGTTTTTTTATATATCCTGATTTCTTTGAGATTGTATATGAATAACACTGCTCTTCTCATAGTAAATACCTGCCATGAGGTTGTATATGAATAACACTGCTCTTCTCTTAGTAAATACCTGCCATGCGAGCTTCTCCAATGCTGAAACTTATGATCCATTTGAATTGTGCTAAGTGTGCTAGCAATCACTATCCAAACTGAGTTCTGTATGTTTGTGGCTCCTAGAGGAGAGCTTTCCTCTATCTCTGCCGGTGAGTTCTGATACAGTATGCCTATCTAACACATAAATATTGCTGACATTTTTTGCAAGGTATTTTGTGATAGTTTGTTGCGCTGATGATATCAGCTAAGATTTGGTTCTATGGATCTTTTTGTAATATTATTTCGCAGTCCTTCTGATATGTTGTTGTACAGATATTCTCTGATCCTTTTTTTCTGCCAATCGTTTACTAACAGTCTGTTCCATGGTTTGTCTCTAAATATTATTTTACAAGTATTCTGTGATATATTATTCGCAGATAATAGATATGTTGTTTTATATACATGTATATTCCTTGATTTATTGTTATCATAGACCTATTAACTATATATAATTAGCTGTACTACCCGGCGTTGCCTGGGTAATAAGAAAATATTTGGGCAGAAAATTTATTTTTATTTAACATACTTATACGACATTCACCATTCTTACTTTTAAACTTCATATCATGAGAAAAGTATTTTTGCGCAGTTCAAGTGAATTAAGAAAAAAATACAACTGCTAAGTTTTTCGAACAACTGTAAATTTTGCATTTCGTAACTTGAAAGAAGAGTTTTGTTGAAATAAATTAGGAGGGAAATTGTAAAGGTGTTTAAATGTAAATGTGAAATCATTAGCAAGTAATGGCTAAATATAGTCTGTCTTGCAACAATCACGGTGAAAAATTATTTGGTATACAATTATATGATTTTAGTTTCATTGTTGGCATGCGAAAATATCATGGGCTATGAACATACATAGAGTAGTATAGAAATCCATAGTAATTACATAATGCAATCACCTCCTGGTAAAAATCATAATCATTAAAAATAGTAACAAAATAGTATGTTAACCTTAGTAACTATGGGTACCTACAACGACTTTAGTGCATTTTGTGGTTATGATCTGCATGCCCAAGGTAATATAACATTACAATGTTTTAAGCGAAGAGTTCTTACCTTGGAGACACACGTGTAACATAAATGCTGAATCTAACTTAAATGAATTTAGTTTACTAAACACATACTTAAAGGAAGTTCTAGTATGTATTTTAGTAAACTTCACACTTTCAACAAAAATTGTATCATTTATCTGTTTGCGAATCCATTTTTACCATAACGGATACCACTGAACTCATAGTGAGCAGCGTATATATCTTTTAATAACGTATATAGTCAGTACACAAATCGCCAAATTTGAAATTCAAGAGAAATTAGTGTTGATATCATGTGGCAAAAAACTCGTCCTAACGAAAAAATAACGAACAAGCATCGTGTTTCTTAGAGCTAGGTGAAAAATATTTTATAACAGCAGCATCGTAACGCGTAGGCGCAATGCTCAAATATAGTATATGATAGTGTTTTTGATAAATACTCCTTGTATGGCTCAGTGGTGAAGCGTGTGGATTTAAATCTTGTGGTTGCACCCTCTGTGAGTTCCAATCCACCAGGATGCGGAATTTTAATTCCAAGATTTTAATATCCTATAGCCTGATGCGCACACACACACACACACATTCTCTGATATGTTCTAAAGATTATATCTCATATATTATTTTCATAGGTTCCTTGATATGCTGTCTGACAGATTTCTACTTTGCATTCGCGCAAGAATATTTTTAGATAAATAGTGTATGATGGATATTCTGTGTTGGGTTGTTCTATAGGTATTACATGACAGCTTTTTTTAATATATTAAGAACTTAATATCCTATTTCACCAATCAGTAGAAGGCTTATATTTTATTTTCCATATCTATCCTATGTATATGATAACTTGCAGATATTTTCACGCATACTGAAGGCGTTTGGACTGCCTGTTGGCCCTGCGAGTTACCATCTTTCACACTCTAACCCTGCATACGAGTTTTCCTCTTCTTGCCACTGGCTCGTCGCAATGATTTCACCGACAAATAATTGCATGAATGTGATTGGTCAGTTGGTGCGAGCTATTGAACCATTCATGCATCCTAGTAACAATGGTTGGTTCCAGAGAAGCCTGCATGGAGCTCTCACCAAGCTTTGCTCCATATTTACTACCAGGGTTTATGTTGAGAGGTAAGGTTCACTACATATTTGCTAGCAGGTTCTATGTAGAGAGGTAAGGTTGATTCCATATTTACTAGCAGGTTTTATGTAGAGAGGTTAGGTTTACTCTATATTTGCTAGCAGGTTTTATGTAGAGAGGTTAGGTTTACTCTATATTTGCTAGCAGGTTTTATGTAGAGAGGTAAGGTTTACTCTATATTTACTGGCAGTGTTTATGTAAAGAGATAAGGGTATTCCATATTTACTAGCAGGGTTTATGTAGAGAGGTAATGTTTTTGCCATATTTACTACAACTTGAGCAAATTAAATTTTAAAGTAGAGTTCTGACTGTGCTATTCTATAATATTTGAGCCAAGTTTTTTAGAATGTTTCAATTTGGTGAATTGATGATCTCATGACTAATCCTGAAAGGCTTCAGGGCTATATCTGAACAAACTACCAAACAAGCTATAAATGTAGGACTGCTAGAAGCTACTTTGCCTCAACAATAGGTACAAGAAGCAAAGCTGGGACAACTACATACCAGATGATCAGAAGTTGACCGATGATCAGATCACCCAGTTTGTAGACATTGTCAAACCTCTCATCTTCACCGGTCTCTTCAGCAAACACGGACCCCAAGACATGACAGCTGCTCTTTATAATCTCGCTTTTCTCCGACCGGAACGAGTTCTACCACAACATTTAGAAAAGTGTGTTTCGATTCCATCTATCGCTAGCTCGGTATCTCTCACATCTTTTTTATCTACAGCAGGTTTCTTTTGTGAGACTATCATATACAGTGAAACCTCTATTTAAATGCCATGGCGCTCAGTTTTTCAACCCTGCCCGATTGTGGCAATTTTATTAGAGGTGATGTTCAAATAGAGGTTTGCGTTGTGTTTTTCAAGTAGCTTGTCAGAATTTTGGTAAGCTAGATTTAACCCTTTCATTGGCGAAGCGAATGTCAGCTGTATTTGCACTGTCCTTTGAGTGGAGCGACATTAACCTTTTTAGATTCACTAAATCTACATAATAGCTTACCTCCAACTTACCTCCAACTTGTAGGTGTTTAAATAAATATGCATTTGGAAGTAGAGAAATATCTCTACCAATTGATATTTATTGCTTGCAATTAACCTGCGATGATATTATAGCCTGCGATGCAATTGGTTGTAACTTTCAATTTAATTTTATTCCAAGTTTGAAAGCATATTTTTATTTAATAACTATATTTAACAATGTTATATAAAAGCTCGTTGCACTCATTGATGTTTGCTTCAGTTTGCATCAAAAACTGGCTTTTCATCTGCGATAGAAAGAAGTTATGAGCGTTGATCTATTGTAAGCCGAGTTTAGATAATTGCAATGATGATATCAAATAATATGCCATAAGTCTACAAATTTATAAGTTATACAATAATAATGAACGAGTGACATAAACAACATTTTTGAAGCAAAGATATTTGCATCATTTGCTCAGTCAGTTACATTCTGATTGTTGCTTTTGTATGGAGCCATTTTATTTTCTAACTCTTCAATCCCTTCCACAGTATCTGTTGACCTCAACACTTTTTCTGCACCGCTGAACTAGTCAATATTAGAAAATAATGATAAACTTTTAGCTGCATGCACGCTAAGCACTAGTTTTAGAGCCAGTAAACCGTTTTTTACGTACGTCGAAGTATCAAGATCAAAGAATGTCAAAATGGCGCTTAAACAGAGTGCCATCAATGAAAAGGTGGAGTTCTGTGTTTCAATTCTTCTATAGTGGCGGTCAATTAGAGGTGGCGTTCAAATAAAACTGATGTTCAAATAGAGGTTTCTCGGTATGTCTGCTTTGTGTTATGAAGAATGGTATTTTTTGGAAAGCTTTGTTGTTACACCGCCATAACTTCATTCATGAGCCTCAAGCGATGATGTGAAGAAAATTTTCCTCTTTGCAAGATAGTTCATACAGATTTAGTTGCGCTATGTTTGAGTACATATATATGCTGCGTTTCTGTCAATTTTTTGCAATTAATCTCTGTAATTTCAGATACCTTCAGCAATCATCCAATTCAAATACACAGCTATCTTCGTGAAATATGCTTATGATGAACTTTATGTAATGCGAGAAATAGTATTCGACAATCTTTCGTAGAACTATTTGGATTTATTATTTATGTAATTTATTAATTATAATAAAGTTAAGTGTTGGTCTTAACTCTATTACATGTTTTAGCTTGTATCCAGCTCTAGAGAATCTGACCGAACCACATAGATTAAAGGCAACCCTAGCAGGGACTCTAGGTGTTGCTCGGGCCATGATGATACAACCGGACAGGTATCCGGAAGGACGACTCCACATTATACCAATTCTCCAGCTCTGTCTTCCAGGCATAGACTCCAATGACTGTAACAAAACAATGGTAAATCATGGGTTACTGTTTTGCCCTAAGTACAACCATGTACATTGTACATTTTTTACTTTGAGTTGTACTAATATGTCTTTTTTATCAGGTATCTAAAACAATGATACATATGATGGGATTTTGACTGACTTGTAAGTAAGAACTAAGTTCATACACTGTGGTTATACTACTGGATATGATGTGTATGACTACATTTACCTTAAGGTTGACTTGCAATAAAATTTACATTACAGTTATTTGGTATCAAAGGATTCACCATGTCTTACTCTGTTGTAGGTGCCAAATATGTGGAAATGTGATTACAAGCTCTTAAAAGCTCAAAAACGAACAGTTAATCGCCGCCATCACGAAACCGCCATAGATTAGAATCGGTTTATTTCTCTGACATGGTCAATCCATTTGGTTATTATTTTGACCCGTGATGTTCTCACGTGAATGGAAAGGCCAATAAAAGGCTCAATATAAAACGTCTCGAGCACTAGTTTATGGCAAACACTTCGGGTTCTACAGAAAAGCCCGTATCAAATATAGATGCTCGCTACTTTACAGTTTTGTTTCGGCTTGGTCTAATCGTCTAGTCGTAATCTGATCATGAGACCCATACTTCCTGCCAAACGGCGCGAATAATTTCTGCAGCATTTTTCGACTATCACAGGTGACCAACAGGCTCGTCATGATTATCAGAGGATGACATGCACTCCTTCGAGCTAAGGTTAAAAGATTAAACAAATTTTTATGGTAGGTTTTGTGATATCAGTGCTCAAAGTAACAGCATTACAATGATGATGAAATAGACCCGTGAAGACAATAGACATGATTTTATTGAGTCCGTGAAGTATATTTGGGAAAATATTTCGACGAATGAGGTTGCTTGAAAGTGTAAACAGAAGCCATATTGTACAACTACGTCCCATTTGAGCCATTTTGGAAAGAGATTCTAATCTATAGCGGTCTCGTGATAACGGCGGTTAACTGTTTGTTTTTGAGCTTTTAAGAGCTTGTAATCACATTTCCACATATTTTGCACTTACAACACAGCAGAGGAAAACATAGGGAATATTTTGATACCAAATAAATGTAATGTGAATTTTGTTGCAAGTCAACCTTTAAAGACATACCTGTACATACATGCAGCTAAGTTAAGGATGTTTACCAGTCAGATCTACCGGATTTATAGGAGATTTTTGCATGCAGAAATGTGATTCCAAAGAGTACTCCTATACACTTACAGCTAAAGTAAGAAGTATTTCTTATCAAAAACAGACATAAACCAACACAATACCTTGAATTGTTTGCTAGACTTTTATGTTTATCTTTACTACTTATTATAAGAACCGTGTCTATCTGCCCATAGTCAGGGTTGGAGCTAAGGATAAAAGATTGTTTCATACAGGATTCGAACTCTTGACATTCAGCTTCGTGGACTAACATACTAGTACTTGCACCAAATGACCACCTTATGGTTGTTCAGAGAAACAGTTCTTTATCAGCACACTAGGCTGTCAGGGTACTAGTGCTAATTCACTACATCGTCATACACACAAAAATATTTTTTTGTATTTGTATATATCGAGAGCTTATAAGAAAGTTATGGAGTATATATGGAGGTTTATTATGTTATTCATTTTGTAAAGTGAGATGCAGCTGTGCGTTTTGTTTTGTATCATACATTATTTGGTACCTTTTATGTTTGTTGCAATTCAGAGTACTTTAATTTGTGTTACTTGTGTTATTGGACAACAATTTGTGCGGTGGACAATGCATGTTGTGGCATGTGTCATTATTGTGTTGTTGTATGCTTCTATTTTAGAGATAACTTTATGCGTGCTTTAGTACTCATTTTGTAGACAACACTACAGCTTATCTCGACAATGGGTACTCTTATCTCAATAACAGACTGTTCAGATGCCCATCTACACAGGTCTGACCTGACTGAGAACGAGAGTGAGCTTTGTTCCCAGACCGCTCAATTACAAGATTTCATTTTTATATTCATTGACAGGTCTGTTTACCAACAATTCTTTGACATTTGTTGTTCAGTGTTAGATATTTATTGACAGGTCTGTGTCATGCCTTCTGTTGTAATTTCTCACATTTAATGGAAACTATGCTGGAGAAACTAAATGCTAGAGAACCAGCATTTGAGGTCACCTGGTCCCTTTGTTAGCTCTATAATTATGATTTTTCAGATGTTTCGCTCTCATAGAAGGCCTGTCATTGGATCATGTAGAGTCGGCAGCTGCCAGAGCTAAGGCTAACTATTCTGAAGCTATGATTGAAACACTGCTCAGATCAGCAGTTTGCTCCGTCTTCCAACAGACCTCCACCAGTTTATTTAAGGTTGGTACAGTACGCAGCTCTCCAGCAGCTCCACTAGCAAACACTTGTTTGTTCTTGACAATAAATCATTTTAATATGAAAAAGACACTAGTAAAAGGTATGTCTTGCAGCCAGCGTATGAGAAGATATGGAGATACATGTCAGGCAAAGTCTTTGAAGTGATTGTTGCTGGTCGACTCGCTGCCGCCATGATATATGGAGTAGCGAATGCAAGGCCTTCCATGGTGCTACCTCAGGTCATACCCTACTGTTGCAAGAATATTCTTGAGCTTACAGCTAGTGAGTATCTTACCAAGAAATACGGTTTTAACTCTTTGATGGGGTGCGGTGACGTTTATGTCATCTCCGTTTTGCCCTCTCCCTCCCTTTGCACTCTTCCAGGGCAAAGTGACATTAATGTCGCCGGCGTCAGCATTTTTATTAAAACATTTTTTTTATATACATCTGAGTATCCAACGTAGTTAAACATGGCACAACTTTAAACAAAATATATTAAACTGAATTATTACCTATTTTGATTGGGTTGCTTTCAGAGTTTTGATAAAACCCGAAACACATTGGAGTTAGAAAATGGACCGGACAAATCTAAAGATAATGTGTCAAATTTCGACCTTGGTGACTTCAATTCAGAGTCTAGTTCTGATTACTATAACAATCGCTATTCTCAGGGACACTCATCACTAAAATAATGGCTACCACAACAACAAATGCAAAATAATTAATTGATATTAATGTAATATAGTCATTATTAGTACCATATGGTGAAGAATTTTTTACCGATAACTTTTTATTGTGTGTTTATAAAGATCAAATAAACCGTTTTTGAATTATGACCAAAAAAGTGAACGTAAAACATGGATAATTTTTTCGAAATAAATTTGTTCATGAATGATGAAACTCAAAAAATATATTTGCCCACCAAAGGATTAAATGGCAATATTTGACTAAAACTAGTTAGTTAGGTATAGAGTGATAGTGTGTCATGAGTAGATATTTTACCATTGTATATAAGTTTGGGTAACAAGAAGCTTGTGACCATTTTTTCACAGTTTGTACTCTGATATATTTATAACCAAACTTTTAAATATGGTTTTAGTTATTTCCAACGTCTTCTTTGCATGCTGAAGCAGTCCTAAGTTGAATCAACTTTTCCCATAAGAAGGCATGGTATTTCGCTTAACTTAACCATTCAAAAACCGACCATAACAGTGCAGATAACTACTGCGGGTGATACAGGAATAAGACAAATGTGATATTATAAACCAGTCTAAAGAAAGATATAAAATAAATTATAAAGAAATAATGAGAATATGATTTTATTGTTACTTTATCTTAGAAACACTCAAATATAGTTGCGGGTTGGGCAATGGGTAGGTTTGGAAAGGGGTGGTTATAGAGATACACATCGTAAATCACTGTAAACTGGACAAACTTCACACTAACATATGATAATTTATATTGTATTTAATTTTTTTTCTTTTTTCAATTGTCACCTTTAGTCTCTTTAATATTACAAATGCAATTCATCAAGAAACTTGAGCGTTACACGGTTGAAACTTGAGCGTTACATGGTGGAAACTTGAGCATTGTATGGTGGAAACTTGAGCGTTACATGGTGGAAACTTGAGCATTGTATGGTGGAAACTTGAATGTTACATGGTGGAAACTTGAGTGTTACATGGTGGAAACTTGAGTGTTACATGGCGGAAACTTGAGCGTTACATATTGGAAACTTGAGTGTTACATGTTGGAAACTTGAGTGTTACATGGTGGAAACTTGAGCGTTACATGGTGGAAACTTGAGCGTTACATATTGGAAACTTGAGTGTTACATGTTGGAAACTTGAGTGTTACATGGTGAAAGTTAAGCGTTACATGGTGGGAAGTTGAGCATTACATGGTGGAAACTTGAGTGTTACATGTTGGAAACTTGAGTGTTACATGGTGGAAACTTGAGCATTACATGGTGAAAGTTATGCGTTACATGGTGGGAAGTTGAGCGTTACATGGTGGGAACTTGAGTGTTACATGGTGGGAACTTGAGTGTTACATAGTGGAAACTTGAGTGTTACATGGTGGAAACTTGAGTGTTACATGGTGGAAACTTACTTCAGTTGTAGGGTTAAATATTTGTTTAACTTTGGCACATGATGGAACATTATTGATGGAACATTTGCCATTGATAAATTTTAAAATTCATAAAACATGTTATGCACAGTTTTATATGATGATATTTGACTGTAGATAAAGATGTTGCCACAGACCCAAGAACTGATAACTCACTCCTTTGGAATATGCTGCTTTTATCAGAGGTTAGTTTTTGTTTACGTTTCTTGACTTCCGGTGAAAAGCCAGATTATGTAAACACATCAGATGTAGGCTCTACCTTTATGAAGTACTCTACGGATAGGGGGTGCATAAAACAGATTCTATAGCAACATTGTATGTTATGTTATCTAAAGGTTTGTCTACACTATATTACTTAGCAGGTTTGTTTTGCTCTGTTATCTAATGAGTTTCATGTATGTTATTCTATCTAAAGGAATGCTCTATGTAATTTCATCTAAAGGATATTTCTATGTATTTCTATCTAAAGGATAGTTCTATGTAATTCGATTTAAAAAATAGTTCTATGTAATAATTCTACCTAAATAAACAAATGTTCTATATTAGTTTAAAATTCATCATAGAAAAAAGGTTTTGCGGCTTGTTTCACTCTTCTCTACATTATTGCTGTTTTGTAGTTTCAAAGCTTTTTTCATCGCATCCAGCCACTCTCATCACTCCACTGGTATCAGTTTCTCTGACTGACACACAGATTACTCATCTTCTACTAACTCTGAATCTGTTGTAGGTCATTAGGCCTGATGGTTCAGAACTAGTCAAGTATGTTAAGGAAATCACTCTGGTGCTAGAGAGAACGCTTCATATGACAAACTTCACAGCCCATACATTTGCCTGCAACACACTGGAACGATGTTTAAAGTCACTGGCCTTTATTTACCCTCGTGATGTCACCAGTATCAGCAGTAAACTCAATCAACCTATAGCAGAGTATCTTCCTATCAGAGTGAGTTTGAGAGTGACTTCTATTGGAAGTGAATTTAAAGCACATCAATTATATAAGTACTTTTATCATATAATTCAGTACATCTGAGTCTTGGCTTTCGAATGAGCCTATATTCAATACACAAAGAATAATAGAACTATAAAAAACAGGGTTTCAAAAGTATGTCCTGCAATAAAAAAACAATTGATTGTGAATCCCACAATGTGATGTCATAATTATCATTTAACCTTAGGTTGTCAATCCCTTTTGCTGCCATTGAGGCTGCGCTTTTCTGTGACAATCGGTGCTCTTAAACCCAGAAAGCGCTAATAATAAACTAGCATTCTAGATAATCAACGTTGCCCGGGGATCGTGCTATCGCCCGACCAATACAAACACATGTTTTGGATTAATATATTTCAGGTGATTGTTAGAGTTTGCTTTTTCATCTTTTGTTCATTTTATACATTTGTAGTAATTATTATCACACCATTTTATATGATGGCACTGTTTGTCCCCTACAGAAATTATTAATAACTTGATTAATAACTAATTAGTAATTCAATATCAAAAAGAAAAAAATCTAAAAATTAAAATATTTATATTTTATTATATTCGAATAAATTATATGGAAGATAGAAAACAGGTGTATTGGACAGTTAAATTCATCACTTTTTATATGATACTAGCTTATAGGCAGATTAAGTTATTTACAGTAGGCTTCTCTATTTTGAACAATCCCGGAGTGCAGTGAGGCAACCCCAACGATTGATGCAATTCAATTGACTTCTACAACAGAATTAAACAAAAACAGAAATGACTACTAACAACATAACTGGTTGTTAACCACCCATGGTGGTAAAGGTAATGAAATCACATCGACTAAATGGGTCGCGGTCACAGAAACCATGGTTAAGTCGCAAATCACGAAGTTGAGTTATCCGACTTAAAAGTTACACTAACTGAATTTATAATATTGGTAACGATTTTTGTAACACGTGCATATGGACCAATCAAAGAGTGATCTTTTTGAATCTGAAGTCAGTTTAGATAATAAATGTCTTTAACCCTCGGGAAAAAAAACTTTAAACCGTTGCTATGCTAAACAGGAAGTACTGAAAAATGGCGTCCAACAAACGTAATCGTTTCTTTTTCGCCGATTTGAAAGATAATTCTGACATTGTGGACACTTATAATGAGTACTTTGGTATTCCAACTGATGTCAAAAGCAGTGAAAGTAAAGGGAATGACGATGATATATTCCTAACAATTCGTATAAGATTGTTACAATATTTAATTATAAGAATAATTATTCGATTTTTAGATTATTATAAGATTTAATTATAAGTATAATTATTCGAATTTACAAGATTGAAGTATATAGTGACCGATGGCGTGCAACATGTTACTGTTATTATTTTTTTAAAGATTTTGTTGATCATACTACGGTTGTGCTCAATATCGCGGTACTGTCAAGCCGTTTTAATATCTGCAAAATTAAGTAATAGGCCTACATTTTCCTATAGATATACAGCTATTACATTTTCTTATAGATATACAGCTATTTCTATGACAACCAGCTAAAATCTGTTTAGATTTTTAAATTCAGCATAATGTTTTGGATATAAAGACAAAAATCTAGATAAATATCACAGCCTTTTGATATTGGTTACTATGACGTTTTGAAATGTACACAAAATTGTGCGGTGGTTTTCGTTTCTCAAACTCTAACACCAGTTTTCTCAGAACTATGTTTTTGCACTAATGGTAAACATGCATTCAGTTTATTGACCATAAAATCTGCTGTAATTAAGCTAGAATCAAATTTTTTTTGCAAAATAACTGAGAATTTTCTCCTGCTAGTGTAGATAACTCTAAATCTTATAATCCCGGCTTAACCGTGGTTTCTGTGATCATGACGCAAATTGTGACCTGCAGTGGCGGGGCCCTAGGACTATATGTAAATTGCACTAATCTTGCAAGATCACGCAATGCTTGAAATTAATTAGCGTCAGTCGTGCCCCTTAACATCACAATAAAAAGAGAAGGCTAGTGCATAATATCTTCGGGAAAATATAGTATGATTCTTGGAATCTGAGTTATTTATCATAAAAATAATCTGTACATGGAGATCTAATCACACTAATTCCTTTGTCATCTTCATTTTTTCTCTGGAGTTGTTCTACCTTCTCCTGCCACTAGTGTCATTATCGTGGTTGATAAATATAAACAGTAAGTGATAAAAAAAGCGGTAAGAGCACACAACACCGAATATGAAAATTGTGATGTCATAATGTCCGAGCCTATACCATTGAACATTTCTGCAGTAGAGCTCTGGGGAAATCTTATAAACACCAACCAATGTCTGTCTCATCATGTCAAACAATGGCTCATTTGAAAGCCAAGATATTGAAGAACCTGAATAAGCTGAAACAGTACTTATGTAATGGATGTGCTTTAAGAGAAAAATTGGACTACATCTAGTAGAGTAAAAGGAGTTTGACCATATGAGTATTTTATTCAAATGTAACAAGCTACAAGTACATGTAGATGCATTTTGAATTTTGGCAAATTTAAATCCAGAACGTCAAGTTTTGGAACTAGTTTGCGTCGTCATAAGATAATGTTTTGCACCTCAACATAGGTATTTTATTTCTTTTTTCAAGTGATGTATTCCAATCAGACACTTTTTAAACAGTGCAACAGTCTTTTCTTTTTGTTTATGCCTAATAGTTCACTTGTACAACAGGACTGGGGGATGGTGTGTATAGTTCTCTTGTACAACAGGACTGAGGGATGGTGTGTATAGTTCACTTGTACAACTGGACTGGGGGATGGTGTGTATAGTTCTCTTGTACAACAGGACTGGGGATGGTGTGTATAGTTCACTTGTACAACAGGACTGGGGGATGGTGTGTATAGTTCTCTTGTACAACAGGACTGAGGGATGGTGTGTATAGTTCACTTGTACAACAGGACTGGGGGATGGTGTGTATAGTTCACTTGTATAACAGGGCTGGGGATGGTGTGTATAGTTCATTTGTACAACAGGACTGGGGGATGGCGTGTAACCAAGAAGACCTCTGTATTGACTGGCACATACCGGACGAAGAGGAGTTGAAGTGCTTCCAGGCGATGGTGAGCAAGATTCTGCTTGATGAGCTCAAATACCTGGATGAGACAGAACAGTACGAGAGGGAGGAGCTAACAAGAAGACTGCGTGTTATAACAGAGTGTATAAAAGGTGCAGGCAAATACATGCCTCCTTTAGATTCTCAAACACACACACTGTGAGTGTACTACTTATTCTTTTCTCAGCCAAGATAATGATCCTCCCTCTTTAACATATCGTTACCTTTCTTTTATTTCCTCGTTTGCTGACATAGATGCTGCTATGCGAAGGTTACACTCCGTTACCTAAAGCCTCCTTTATGACCTTGTTAGCTCATAGTCTATATATATAAAACCTCAGTTTATATCTCATCTGGCTTATTCTGTCTAAATTTCTTAATATGACTAGACATTCACAGGTCAGTTGCTGCAGGATATCGAATAGGAGCTACATTTATTCATGGACTGTCCTCCCATGCATGCTTTCACCTCGATATCTCATGTAAAACAACTAAAATAGTTGTCATAAGAAATGCCTAAATGTTATATATGACTTCATTTGTTCTTCAGAATTTCTCACTTGGGCACAAAATATATACAAGCTTGATAGCCTTCTGACCTCACTACTGCGGGTTGGGTGTGGGACCGTTCAAGTAAATTTGTTCGATAGGAAGCTAGTGAGTCGTTGTTGCTTGCTAATGATTTGGTTATATGTAGAATACTAGAAGTGTATTTGATCGAGTTGTTGTTTCGTTTATGGTTTACTTTATATTCCTCGAGTTATGTGATTCTGTTCAGCTAAACAAGCTTATAATTGGAAAGAAGGCTATTATAGTTTTATATTCATAAATGATTTTTGATATTAAATGCTTTGTTCCAGGAAAAGCAATTATTTCAAGCACTGCATACATGCAACATCGATTGTAGAACTAGGTTTCTAATCTTGCAGGAATGCTTGAGTGTTTTATATCTGTTTGTACTGTGTTTGTACTGTGTTTGTACTGTGTTTGTACTGTGTTTGTACTGTGTTTGTTGATCGATTGTTAAAAGTTGAAAATGTTAAATTCTAGGTTTTGCTATTGTCTCAGTGTCATAGTGGTGTTTCACAATTACTAGCAAATTATAATTAAATCAAGGCATTTCAACTTTTTAAATTTGTATTAAAGCTGCAAGTAAACTTATGGTTATAACTCGTCTAACGGTGTTGGGCTTTATATCCGTGTGGTCTCACTGTTTACTAGCTGATTCGATGTGGTCGTATGTGCGCTTGTAGTGATGATGAAGGATTTGTACCCAGACATAAGTTTGCAGTTAGAGGAACTGAACAAGCATTTAAGCTCAAGCTACATGGAGAGAATGCAAGAAACCGAATTCTACACACTGTACGTCCCCTTCTGAGTAAGTATTTTATGCAAATCCCCCCCGGGTCATGCCCTATATATCTTCTCATTGGTAAGTACAACATGCATATCTTCATGGGTAATGTTCAGTATACAGTACATATTTTCATAGGTAAGTGGAATATACTATGTCTCAGTAAATGGCTTTTACATACGTATGAATGCATTACTATAAATTTAAATACCACTTGCTTCCGGATAAGTACACTGTAACACATCTCATTTGGAAATACTATGCACAGATTCTCATGCTTTTGTACATCACTCATATCATCAGTGGTAGGGGACTCGTATGTTCTTAATGGTGTGATTGCATCAAATTCTCGTTGATTCTAACAAAAAGTATCAATTTTTTTTCTATCAGTTGATATGTTGTTTCTTGTTTTAGGCGATCTTATTGTCAAGATATTTTAAGATAAAAATTGACAAAAAATGATCGCTGTAAAAACGCTCAGAAAAAAATATGTGCCCAGACTTGTTTAAAATGATGTATATAGTGAAACAGTCTGTCTCTATCTCTCGTATTTGCATCGGCTATTGCGATAAAAGTCTAGTCCTACGCTGCTCTATTGGCATATATTTTATTTCATATTTGCTCAGACAATTTGGCTAGAATAAAATTTTAAATCCAGTTACAGATACATTATTATGAATGTCTCAAACGCTTCAAGTAAGGGAAATTAAAAAATTTTCATATTAGTTTTCGCTGCATGCTATGTAAACATTTGAGTACCGACTAGGATTCTGCCAGTCTATGGTAATTAGGTCTTTGTATAAGCGAAGTTTTCAGTTGCTACCCACACCAGAAACTAGTTACTAAATGAAATAGGCAAGCCGCATCTTTGAAGAGATAGAGTTCGAATATATGGCGAAACCAACTGCATCCTTAAAAAAGTCATGTATAGTAAACGTTATCGAGTCATTATTAGTATCACTATGCAGAAAAAAATTTACTGTTCACATTTGACTAGTTGATTCAAGTACAAAACAGATGGTTTTATGAGTTGACCAAAATAGTGAATGCAAAACAGCATCAATTTTTTTGAAATAAATTAACCCACCGATTCTGGCAAAGGGTTAATAAAGCCATTCTTGCACCTGATTGGCGGTTTGTGGACTCACCTGTTTTCACTTAGTAGCGTGGAGCATAAAAATTTTTGAGCACCTAATACATGCATTTGGTCCGTTGGAATTGAGTCGAGTTATGCAAAAGTACCTTTCAATACAGCTCTGATTACACTTCATACATCCATCTATCAAACAAGATTTCAGCTCAGGTGGCAACAGGGCTATGATGTATTCAATATGTTCTGCAAATCATGTTTTGCATTATCTTCAACAATATTATTTTATTATATAATGTTTATAAGCCAAAAAGTTTTCATCTCGGTATATAGTTTTTATTAAAAACATCCATCCAAGTTGTGACCACTCAAATAGTTTTGGCTCATATAATTGACAAATTAATCTGCTGCTGCAAACTCAAACAAACATATCATGGTTTGTGCAGCACACATTCATGTCTCTCTTTCTCATTTATGGCCGTTTTCAGACTGACACAACTGCTCCGCTGGTGGCACCACATAAACATCCTGTAATCAATAAAACAAATATGATAAATCTTTGCTATTCATAAATATGTCGTTCTAACGCGCATTTGCTGAAAGCTTTCAATTTGGGAGTTAGATAGATCGAGAGTATAATTTTCAAAATAAATAAATGTTTAGCAAAAGCATTCGTACGCCAAGCCAATAATTCGAAGCTTTGTTTCTGGGAGTTAAAGATGAGCATTGATCAATCAATTTTCTTCATTTTCTGCAAGTGAGAAGTGAATATAAATTTTAATCATAAATCTAATTTACTAGCTAAAACTGTCAAAGAAAATTTGAAGCAAATATTATAGCTAGGTGAAGCGATAAAAAAGTTATGAAACGATGGTTGGTGATAACAAAAGTTATAATTTTATTAATTAGTAAATGTATTCATGGGTACTAAAATTATCACCTTTAGTATATACATAGGAGACTCATAGTTGAAGATAAATTTACCTCCATTCTCCTATCTTCGTCTGCAGCATAACACTACTGACGCCTGTCATAACACTACTGACGCCTGTCATAACACTACTGACGCCTGTCATAACACTACTGACGCCTGTCAGCTCTAACCATAAGCTGTTTGCCATAATCTTGAAACACCTGATGCTCAAAAACTGAGTCACCTTCGCTGGAACTGGAAGCATTATTACAATTCTGTTGTTCGTCAATAAAATGTATCGATACAGTAATTCGGTAAATGATCGATGTCAATTAATTCAGTAAATTATATAACGATGTCAATACACGAACTAGTAATTGAGTAAAATCCCTTACGACAAGAATCTTCCAGATCACAGACAATGTGTTTTACAAGCGATAACATTTATTATTTAGTACAGCCTTATTAAGTAGACCCTATGTCCCCTCATGAGTATCGGGCATATACACACCTCCCCGTACCCGTTTGTTTAGTCATAATCATTCTGTTAATCAGTGTATGCTAAATGCTGTTGAGACTCAAACCTACATATATGTTTCGACTGTTTTGTTGTTCGTAGTGAAACTGTTAGATAAGGTGGCTGATTCAGCCAAGCCTCTGCACTCCATCTGTACCGTGTACAAACTCCTGCTCTTTCACTTTGGATCAGACTCGGAGTCCCTCGAGATCAGAGCTTCAACAATCAAGGCCGTCAAGAAAACCCTAGAGAATCCAGTAGGTATCTGTCTCCCTAATGTTGGGAGTCATGTTATAGTCTAGTGTACTAGTCAGTGTGCTCATTGTCCAGGTTGTGACTTCAAGCATGTTTAGCTGTTACAGGGTCCATATCATCAAATTAAAAAAAGTGTTTTATTAGAAAGACAAATTTTTCTATTGCGATTATTTTTGATGTTTGAGGTGATCTGACTATCAGGATGTTGCTAGATTAAAATTGGCAAAACTTGAATGCGATTAAAAGGCTCAGAAGAAACATATGTGGTTAAACTGCTCCTAACAAGATGTTAGTAGTACGGGATATTGTTTATGAGTGATAAATATACGGTCTCATCTGGTACTTATCTGTTTACACAGCATTTAGAGGAAAACAATGTTACAACTTCTAACCAACCTATCTTTAAATCATTTAAAAGATCATTTAATTTTTAAGATCATCTTTTAATCATTGTAACAATCTGAGCAAATGCAAATATAATATACAGTGGAACTTCAGTTTCCGAACGCTTTGGTTCTCGACCGATTCGGTTTTCGACCAAAAAGACTGAGATTTGTTCGTCTTGGATCTCGAACATAAATTCGGTTTTTGACCAAACCAAATCATGCGCATTGGAATTGGGACAGCTCCGGAAACACCATGGAAACATTCGTTAACAAAGGGAGAAGCAAGTTACGATTCATAGATTCTTTACAAAAAGGAAGGAACCATCTGGGACGATGTCTCTCTATCGAAGAGATTTGCTAGGGAGACAACTCCTCCAGTCGCGTTACCCTAAATTGTTTTGGAAAAGGATTCCTCTTCAAAGATGTGAAATAAACGTGCCACTGCTGTTTATATTTCTTTTTCACACCATGTTCAATGTGAATGATCTGTTGCATTTTTGCTGTTTCATTATCAATTTTTACAATTTTTGGTATCGTATCTTAACTTAAAATGTTTTCGATGTTTTAAGAGCGAAATATATGAAATGTTTACTCTTTGTTTTCTTTTTTCATCATAGATAGAAAATCTTTCATTAAAATTGAACACGATCTATATCTACCCGTTTTTATTTATAGTATGTAGTATACAGTACATTTTATGGTGTAAAATGTTTAAAAAATACTTTACCGAAATTGTTTTCTCGACTTGGAACGGATTAAAATTTACATACATTAATTCTAATGGAAAATTGTTTCGGATCTCGAACAACTCAGTTTTCTAACAACCTTCTGGAACGGATTATGTTTGAGAGCCGAGGTTCCACTGTACTGCATTAGATAAGGGACTAGCCATGAGACTGCAGTAGCTACACAGGAACACAAAGTAGCCATAAAGGAACACAGGACAGAGGAACAGGACAGAGAAACCTGCCTATGATAGAACATCTTTAACTTAGTTGATGTGGCAAAAGCCGTGTTTTTAATAGTGATATTCATTATTTCAACTAAGAGTCTAACAAGAAAGTGATCCTTTCTGCATGATAGTTGTTACTTTTAGCCTGCTGGTAATTAGTATCTTGGTAGTTGATGTTTTTTATGCTTGGATCTCTATTTGCAGCACAAAATATGGCATCTACCCCATTCTTAGTAAGTATATTATATTCGTGTAAGCGGCTAACAGAAGCTATGTTGTAGCTGAAACCAGATGACGGCAACATACGCTACGTTCAGGTACAGAAGACATATGTTTTGCTGTGCAGGGTGATGCATGCCCAAGTCCAATTCCAACCGCCCACAAAACTACATGTTGATATCTGTCAGGATTTGGTCAAGCTGGCCACCAGCAACTATGATGACGTATGTGTTAACTACTTTTGAGTTGAGTTGTTTTATTCAGTTATGAAGAAATGATATTCAAAGCATGTAAGCTAAATGTTGTTAAACCCTGAAAAGGTTGTGTCATTCTTGTTTTTTCTCAAACTGTGTTGTTGGGTTTAAACTCCTAGGTATATTCTCATACACAATTTTGATCAAATAATAATAATTCTTTGACATTAGTTAATAATTGGCCAGTGGTCGGGTTTTGGCATCATCGATTGTGATTTATTATCTCTAACATAGATAAACATATTCTTATAATTATCTTTCCGTTAGTATATATAGTATATGTATACAGTATATATACATATATATATATACTGTATACTATATATATTATATAATGTATATAGTATAGTATATATACAGTCAAACATGGATAACTCAAACTTCACGGGACCGAGTGAAAGTGTTCAAGTTTTCAGAGCGATCAAGTTATCAGAGCCATCAAGTTATCAGAGCACTGTCATAAGTCCATGTATTTATTAGTAGATACATGTACATATACAAACTATAATATAAATCAAAAGCATGAATGGCTTGTTTCAAATTAAATGCTTCTAATGTAAAGTTTACAAATTTTTATTAGAAAGTATAGATTTTTCTATCACTTGAGATTTGTTTGTTGTTTTATGTGATGTGACTGCCAGGGCGTTTTCAGATTAAAATTGGCAAAACTTAATCGCTGTTGAAATGCTCCGAAGAAAAGACATATTTTTTTTAGTGTTTTAACCCCGTTTTAATCAAGATCAATTTTGCCGATTTTTCTTAAAGTTTATGTGAAGGTTACCTCACTTTTCCTAGTCTTCTTAGGACCATCACTAAGCGAATGTTTGGTAAAAATCAAATTTCACCTAACCTCTAGGAAAGCCGTTGACAAAAATATTTTGCCGATGGTGGTAATAACGAGGCCTACGAACTACTAAAAGTTGGGGTTTATCACTATGGCTTGAAATAAAGTGATATTCTAAAGCGATAACAACCGTCTCGGCAGCTGTTGGGCAAAAAACTGTTCGAGTTAACGAAGTTGAGGTCGAGTTATCTGAAGCAATTTATCATTGCGTGGGAACGGACCAAACAAAACCGTTCGAGTTAACCATTTGTTCGAGCTATCCGAGGGCGAGTTATCCATGTTCAACTGTATATACATATATATACTGTATACTATATATTATATATATAGTATATATATGTATATATATATATATATAATTTTTTTTTAAACAAAAAATCTGAGCAGAGTGCTCAATGATAAAATCAGAGCAAGTTCAAATCAGTATAACTGACTATCAGACTACCTTAGATAAAATACTTCACTACTAGTAATAAAGTGTTTTATCCAAAGTAAGAGTCTGTTTTACTGATTTACATATATACATGTATATATATATCAGCTGTCTTTTTCCTTCATAGGTACAAGCAGCAGCTAGATCAGCTTTGGGCAAGTTTTTTAATTTCTTCAAAGGCACCCAGAGACTCGTTATGTCGACTGTGTGTGATCTTCTTATAACTCCACCCCCCAATGTTAGCGAAGAACAGTTGAAGGTCAGTTCTTCCTTCCATGAATGAGACTAAAGTCATTTCTTGAAAATCTTACGTGTTATTTAGCTACTAAATAGTTCTCAAAGAGTCTCACTTAGAATATCAAATATAGAACATAGAATAAAATTGAATGTTATCTTAAAATAGTGTCGACTCAAAGATGACTATGAATAACTAGTTGAATACCTGGCATTGTTCGGGTAATAAAACAAGTACCCGATGAATGTGAGTAACCTAAGCTAGTAACATAAGCTGATCTAACTTTATACCATCATAAGAGCCAGCTCATGATTGAAGCTCAGTGTCTGAAGCCAGCTCAATAATTGTTACATAACGCGTAATGATCTCTGACGTAATCATGATTTTCAAGCTAGTAGTAACCAATGGTATTTGCCCAAGCAATTTAAAGATGTGGTTGCGTCAAGTTTGAGTTGATCTTAAAATAAAGCTTTTTTTCTCTATCGGGGGTCCTACCACACAAAGCTGTCGTCAGAATAGTCACTTTTAAAATCACTGTCGTCACTTTTAAAATCACTGTCGTCACTTTTAAAATCACTGTCACCTTTTTCAAATTGGTAACCAAAACAACCTCTTTCTTCACATTCGTTATTTTAATACAAATATCTATACTGGTGGCACTGGGTTGCGTTAAAAATCTGAAACTCGCTAGGTTTGAACTTCTGCTAACCAAAAGCATGGCTCAACCAGCGACCTTCACAAACATATTAGTGATGTTTGGGAGCGTTGCTGATTACTCCGCGAAGAGTGACAGCCGTCTTAGGTTTTTAGAGCTATATTTCTTGTACGGAAAATAGACCGAGATTGCCTTTAATAATCACTGTCAGTCACAGACTTGGAAACGGATTTGCTATCAATGTCGTGGCATTTCATTGCTTTAATTATTTGGCAGTCTATAAATGCTGGGCCAGATGCTTCAAACCAAAACTAGTGAAGTTTCGGTTGACCGTGGTGATTTATGAACAAATAATAAGTTAGTAACGGTACGGCAACACGTAACAAAATTTCCGTTGGTTCTAACCAAAATCACGAAATGATTGAAACACACAGAATTATTCTGCGCTGCTAGAATCGTGCCAACGAGCACGATCTCAGCAGCTGTTGCAATTAGTATAGTCAAAGAGACGTATAATGACACACAATAGTAAAATTATAAGTGCAAATCAACATAGTACACACGATGCAATTGCTTAAATTGCGTTATTGAATATATTTATTGTTTGGACGCTATAGCTACAATTTGTTTATTTTTTAATTATATTTTCTTTTTAGCAGCAAAAGTTTTGTGGTAGAGAATGTCGACATCTCTAGCGCAAACAAGTCAGTTGCATCGTATTTACTATGATAATTTTCTGTAATAATTTTCTTGTGTGTCGCATTATGTTTTCGGACTACGTATATCTTAAAATTTGCTAAAGTCGTGTTTGCTAACTAATAATAGCGCGACTTAGACAGTTACATCGTGTGTTCTATGTTGAAATGCTTCCGTATTTTTATTGTGTGTCACGGTACATGTCTTGGACTATACTAATTGCTAAAGCTGCTAGAATCGTGCTCGCTAATAATTTGTTTAATCTGTTAAAAGCGTTTCGTCGACGAACTCGGTGGGCATGCACAGCTCAAATAATTCTGTGAATTTTGACCGATTAATTCTGCGTTTTTCGTGATTTCGGCCAGAACTCCGAACCAACGAAAAATTCGTTACGTGCAGCCGTACCTTTAGTAATCCTATTTACGCAATCCTCGTCACCTACATTGGTAAATGGTCGTCTCGTCTGTCACTTTTTAAATATCCCTGTCGTCGGGTCGTCAGAATCGTCACAAAACATGGGAGGACCCCCTCTATCAGTTGATATGTTGTTTGTTGTCTTAGGCGATCTCATTGCCAAGATATTTGAAGATTTAAATCGAAAAAAGCTGATCGCGGTAAAAACCCTCAGGCCAAAAAAACATGCCCAGACTTGCCCAAAATGATGTCACGCGTGATATATCTGTCAATATATCTCATATTCACATCGGCTATTTGCGATAAAAGTCTAGTCCTACGCGGCTCTATTGGCATATATTTTATCTTGTATTTGCTCATGTTGGCTAGAATAAAATTTTAAATCCAGCTACAGATGCATTATTACCAATGCCTCAAACACCTCAAACAAGGAAAATTAAAAACTTGTGATATTAGCTTCTTCTAAATGCTGTGTAAACATCTTAGTGCCGACTACCAATTCTACCGGTCTACAGTAGTTCTGTCAAGCAAACTAAGTAGAATAAGGTCTTTGTATCGGCACAGTTCGGTCGCTACCCACAAGAACGATATACAGCCTCCCAAAAGCCCCAGCCACATTATGCCCGTCGCCTATCTTGGGGGTGGGGCTGTATCTCATTGCCACCACCGAAAACTAGTTTCTTACTACCGTAAGTAAAATAAGCAAGCTGCGTCTTTAAAAAGAATATACATATGGATAGAGTTTTAAGGATGAGAAATCTGCTGCAAACTGGATTTGAACTCACATTTTCCAGTTCTGCGGACATCCATATACCGTATCCAATTCACTACAATATTCTGCAAATCATGTTTTGCATTATCTTCAACAATATTATTTTATTATATAATTTTTACAAGCAAAAAAATTTTCATCTTGGCATAAAGCTTTTATTAAAAATATTCATCAAGTCGTGGCCACTCACATAGTTTTAGCTGATACAATAAGACAAATTTCATCTACTGCAGCAAACTCAAACAAAACATCATGGTTCATGCAGCACACATTCAAGTCTCTCTTTCCCATTTATGGCAGTTTCCACACAGACAAAGCTGCTTCGGCGGGTGGGACCACATAAACATCCTGTAATCAGTAAAACAAATGCCATAAATATATGTCATTCATAGATATGTCATTCTAACGCGTATCTATTGAAAGCTTTCAAATTGGTAGTTAGATAGATTGCGAGTGTAATTTTAAAAACGAATAAATGTCTAACAAAGGCATAAGTACGCCAAGCCAACGATTCGAAGCTTTGGTTTTGGAAGTTAAAGATTTGCATTGATCAATCGATTTTCTTCACTTTCTACAAGTGAGAAGTGAACATCTAAAGTCAAATCATAAATCTAATTTACTAGATAAAACTGCCACAGAAAATTTGAAGCAAATGTAGCTACGTAGGTGAACCGATAAAAAATTATAAAACGATATTAGTGATAGCAAAAAGTTATAATTTTATTAATTAGTACATGTATTAATGAGTACTAAAAATATTACCTTTAGTATATTCATCAATCTAAGCCATTGTATTGCTAGATGCTATGGATTAAAAAGAAGCTGTCAAGAACTCACTGTACATACATATCTTGCAGGCGCAGGAAATTACATTTTAGCCTCAAACAGGGTAATATAATCTGAATGTAAACTCAACAGTATATCTATAGGAGACTCAAAGTAAAAGATAAATTTACCTGCATTCCGTAGCACTTTAACCACCTGATGCCCAGAAAACTCGGAGTCACCTTCGCAGTAACTTCACAGCAATTTTTACAATTCAGTTGTTCGCCAATAAAACGTGTCGATCGAGTAATTCATTAAAGTAACGATGTTAATTAATTTAGTAAATGTCGATGTCCATGCGATTTAATAATAGAGTAAATTCCCTAAATTTGAGATCACAGACAACGCGTTTTACGAGTGATAACATTTATTACGACCTATATAAAAATTTCTTGCTGATGATTGGCTAATGAAGTGACCTTATATTTATCGCTCGTGAACTCTTTTCAGATGTATCACTAGTTACGTCATGAACGAAGCGCCCGCTGGAATGTGAGCTTTTTAAAAGATGGCCTCATTCAAATGTATATATCTCTGGACAGGATTGGTCTACAAAGTCAAAAATGACATCAAACTGTAGCTGATGTTTTAGCCTTTCATTGGTCTTAATTTCATTAAATCGACCTTTTTGATGCAACCACATCTTTAAGCACAAATAAATGAGTATGACCACAATTATTCCTTTGTATAGCAATGTAGCCACTTCACCCAGAGTATAGAATGTTTGCCTGCAGACCTAGAGGTTCGGACTTCAAACCCGGTGCATACTGGATTTTTCATTCCGAAAACTTTATTGCTTTAACACTGGACACACGAATGACAAACCATCAACAGACAAGCGACAAGTACTAAGATTTACATATATGTATATGTAAATCTTAGTAAAAATATATATATAATTGTGATGACAGGTAACAGGCCTACTACCAGAATGTCTTACTAGAGAGGTCATAGCAACTTCGACATTTCAGCTCAATGCGTTAATCTAAAACTCATTACTATTGTGTTGCCCAGCTAATAGGCATTCATAATCACATTATTGCATTGTCACAGTGGGAAAATGCAGAGCATTTAAATAAAAAGGAAAGCCCAGTTTGAAGCAGAAGAACAGAGTTTTATGTTATGGATTGTACATATATCTCACAATCAAAGGCGCTACCATCATCTAAATATTAAATGATAGTCAATAAACCAAAAGTTGTTGCTGCTATTACTGCTGCTACTACCAATACCATTATTGTAATATGTAATATACATACTATTATTGTCGCAATTAGTACAAAAACTATAGAGATTTGCTGTGCGAGTTCACATCCTGGGCAGCAGACTCGCTAAATATGTAAGCTAGGAGAGATTTAAGTCATATGTAATATACATACTATATGTCATTTCCTATGTAATATAGTTACTATTTGTCACTTCATATGTAATATAGTTACTATACAGTAATACTTCAACTTACGAGTGCTCTAACGTACGAGAAACTTGAGATACGAGCCAGCTTTCAAGCAAGTTTTAGCACTAACATACGAGCCTTGTTTGAGATACGAGCACTTGAGTCAGTTGCCAAGTATGCTGGAGGTGTTTTATGAGAACAGCATCACTCTGTATCTTTCAACTGCTCAGGTTATACTGTTGTACCGTGTTTTTTTGTGCACGATTTTCTGTGCAGATTTATGTGAATTAAACGTACTGTGCGTAGACCAAAAGTTTGCCAGTAAAATGAAAGATAATACAAGAAAAAGCAAATGATAACAGTTGATATTAAACGGAAAAAATATTGAAAAACATGCGAAATGTGTATGCGTGATTGAGCTAGCTCGGCAATATGACAGAAATACATTCATAATTATCAAACAGAAGGATTATATTCAGGGCATTTAGTTTGCAAAAGGACTAACCATAGTTTCTAAACCGTGCAGCAATCTTCACGACCGCTGATGGCATTGGACAAACAATTGGCCGGTGACAGCGTAACTGAAACGATGCTATGTGAAAAGGCCGGCGCTATTTATCCAAACTGTTTAATAGACATTCGGACAAGCTGGCTAGTGGTCGTGCATTAACCATTTGCGACGACACCTGTGTTCGTCCTAATCGCAACATGTTGCAAGGGCGACAAAGGCAAACGTCCTTAGATAGGTTTATTTTAAAACGGCCGGCTAGTCGTGAAAGCGAAAAAAAGGAAAAATTTCTCGCTAACCAGCGAGAAACTTCAAACCATGAACGCTGAAGAAATTTTAATTACGTTTAGTTGAAAATGAAAGTTTGCTTTTAGGTTTGCTTCTAAGTTTGTCTTTTAACACTTTGATAAAATCCAAATTTATCAAAGTCAAATGTTGTAACGAAGGATAACTTATATCTCCCTCCCTGGCAAATGCGAGTGTTAACTGCTATTGTATGTATTTAATTTTACATTTTAATTAATCACATTTCTTTGCATTATTTTTTATTTGTTGCTTTTTGAAAGCATGTAGTACGTAAGGACAATAACCAACATGTTCTTTCTGTTACAATATCTTGTTTTGAGTGTTTTATTTGCTTTTTTTAGAGTATGGAAACCAATCAATATATATTTAATTGTTCTATATATAAATAAATTGCACCAACATGCGAGTAAATTGACATACGAGCTCAGTCTCGGAACGCATTAAGCTCGTAAGTTGAAGTATGACTGTATGTCACTTCCTATGTAATATAGTTACTATTTGTCACTTTACATGTAATATAGGTACTATTTGTCACTTCCTATGTAATATAGTTGGCCATAGTTGCTATTTGTCACTTTACATGTAATATACTGACTATTTGTTACTTCATATGTAATATAGTTACTATTTGTCACTTCATATGTAATATAGTTACTATTTGTCACTTCAAATGTAATATAGTTACTATTTGTCACTTCATATGTAATATAGTTACTATTTGTCACTTCAAATGTAATATAGTTACTATTTGTCACTTCATATGTAATATAGTTACTATTTGTCACTTCATATGTAATATAGTTACTATTTGTCACTTCATATGTAATAGACATAATATTTGTCACTTCATATGTAATATAGTTACTATTTGTCACTCATTCATATTGCAGGGTGCTCTCAACCTCGTACTCAATACAGAGGGTGGCAAGCCAGGTAAGTCTATGTGTATGGCTACACGACGAGATTTTGTCATCATCCGCTCCTTATGGCCAGCGATCGCACAGGCTCACCATAGTGAGAAGCCACACATACAACAAAAAGTTGACAAAATCATTGCAAGTATGGAAAAGTCATGTGAAACGATCCATTTTGACTTTGTGGTGAGTCAGAGTAGAGGGTACTTGGGTCATTATCTCAGAAACCATGGTTGTCGGGTGTGCGAGATTTGGAGTTATTTACATTAGCAGAAGAAGAAAATTCTCACAGTTTGCAAAAAGAATTTTGATTTTAGCTCAATTACAGCAGATTTTATCGTCAATAAACTGAATGCACGTTCACCATTAGTGCGAAAACTTAGTTCTGAGAAAACTGGTGTTAAAGTTTGAAAAACGAAAACCAATGCACAATTTTGTTTACATTTCAAAACGTCATAGCAACCAATATCAAGAAGTTGTGATATTTATCTAGATTTCTGTCCTTGGATCCAAAAATTATGCTAAATTTAAAAATCTAAACAGATTTTAGCTGGCTGTGATAGAAATAATTGTATATCTATCAGAAAATGTATTACTTATTCTTAATTTTGCAGATATTAAAAATGGCTTGGCAGTATCGTGACTTTGGGCGCAGCCGTAGTATCACCAACAAATCCTTGAGAAATGTAATAACAGTAACTTATTGCACATCATCAGACACTATATACTTCGATCTTGTGAATTCAAATAATTATTCTTATAATTAAATTTAATAATAATCTTATAAAATTGAATAATTATTCTCATAATTAAATATAATAATCTTGTAAGAATCATTAGGAAAATATAATTTGTCATTCCCTTTGCTTTCACCATCAGTTGGAATATCAAAGTACTCATTAAAACTGTCCAAAATGTCGGAGTTATCTTTAAAATCGGCAAAAAAGAAACGATTACTTTTATGGGATGCCATTTTTTAGTACTCCCTGTTTAGCATAGCAACGGTTTTAAGGTTTTTTTTCGAGGGTTAGCGACTTCTATTGACTAAGCTGACTTCAGATTCAGAAAGATCACTCTTTGATTGGTCCAGATGCACGTGTTGCAAAAATCATTACCAACTTTATAAAATCAGTTAGCGCAGCTTCAAAGTGGAATCACTAAGCTTCGCGATTTGCGACTTAACCATGGTTCCTGAGATCGCGACCCATTTTTAATTTTTATGTTGCCTTTTATAGTGCCGGCTGATTTTGGCTTTGAACTTACATCCGCTACTGGATGGCCTCTTTAAAGAATAGAGAAAGCATAATATTTTTATGCTTTATTATTTATCTTGAGGTGTTGACTGATGTTCTAAAGAAAGAATCAAGGAGATTGACCAACCAGAAGCTGAGATATAGCCAGCCAAACACAGGTCTACCAAAAAACATAAGTTTTTTGGTAGTCATCAATATATGACGTATGAAATCGACTCGTGTGCCATTGGTCAATTAAGCCAACTAATGCGCTCTCCTATAACAATCACGGCGTTTTAATTGGTTTAATCCCTGGAAGTATAGAACAATCAAATTGGGCCTAACAATCATTGCTCTGAGAATTCCGAACCAGTCCCTCTGACGCGTAGATTGGTTTTAGAATAAAATAATTACACGCATCTATTATTTCGCAACATTCTGCTATCAATTTCTACAAATTATATTAGTTACATCATTTATTCTCCACGCAGTTATATTATTATTTTGTATAATATGCATTATGATTATAATATTAATCATAAAAAATAATCATAGATAAGATAATAGTTCAATAGAAAAATCAAATCAAAAGTTATCGTTTTCTTTTTTTACAGCAAGAGCAGCACGGTCAAGTTATTCTTTTTAAGATTATGGCTGTAGTGAACTTACAGTCTGTTAATAGTGACGATAATCATGAAAATCAACTAAATGCTGCGGTAGATACACAATAGAAAAATGATGAATGAACAAAAATTCACATTCTCATTTCTTATTCTAAACGACATGCAATCGCGGATGTCGCATATAGACTATACACGCGCCGTTCGTTGAACAAAGAATCTTCGGAGCATATCCGTGGAGATCGAGTTAAAATTTGAAGCACAATAGTCAAAATATGCTCTTCTGTTTTGACAAATCACGTCGAGGGGTTGTGGGCAAATGCCTTTACCACATAATGTTTGCTTGATTTTCCTGAGAAACCAGAGCTAGTCTGTAAATTATTTACTATCGCGAGTAGCTTTTCACATCTCAGAGCCAAAACAATCATTATACGTAACAGCGGTAAGGGTGCACAACTCCGGCACATGAACATTAAGTCGATTTTATACGTCACAGTTTTCGGGATTTTCGAAGGGTTTTCCTCTGATTCTTTATTAGGTAGACCTGTGTTTGGCTGGCTATATCTCAGCTTCTAGTGGGTCAATCTTCTTGATTCTTTTTTTAGAACATCAGTCAACACCTCAAGATAACTAATAAAGCATAATAATATTATGCTTTCTCTATTCTTTAAAGATGAACTTACATCCGCTTCTGGATGGCCCCTTTAAAGATGAACTTACATCCGTTACTGGATGGCCTCTTTAAAGATGAACTTACATCCGCTACTGGATGGCCTCTTTAAAGATGAACTTACATCCGCTACTGGATGGCATCTTTAAAGATGAACTTACATCCGCTACTGGATGGTCTCTTTAAAGATGTACTTACATCCGCTACTGGATGGCCTCTTTAAAGATGTACTTACATCTGCTACTGGATGGCCTCTTTAAAGATGAACTTACATCCGTTACTGGATGGCCTCTTTAAAGATGAACTTACATCCGCTACTGGATGGCCTCTTTAAAGATGAACTTACATCCGCTACTGGATGGCATCTTTAAAGATGAACTTACATCCGCTACTGGATGGTCTCTTTAAAGATGTACTTACATCCGCTACTGGATGGCCTCTTTAAAGATGTACTTACATCTGCTACTGGATGGCCTCTTTAAAGATGAACTTACATCCGCTACTGGATGGCCCCTTTAAAGATGAACTTACATCCGCTACTGGATGGCCTCTTTAAAGATGAACTTACATCCGCTACTGGATGGTCTCTTTAAAGATGAACTTACATCCGCTACTGGATGGCCTCTTTAAAGATGTACTTACATCTGCTACTGGATGGCCTCTTTAAAGATGAACTTACATCCTCTACTGGATGGCCCCTTTAAAGATGTACTTACATCTGTTACTGGATGGTCTCTTTAAAGATGTACTTACATCCGCTACTGGATGGCCCCTTTAAAGATGTACTTACATCTGCTACTGGATGGCCTCTTTAAAGATGAACTTACATCCGCTACTGGATGGCCCCTTTAAAGATGTACTTACATCCGCTACTGGATGGTCTCTTTAAAGATGTACTTGCATCCGCTACTGGATGGCCTCTTTAAAGATGAACTTACATCCGCTACTGGATGGCATCTTTAAAGATGAACTTACATCCGCTACTGGATGGCATCTTTAAAGATGAACTTACATCCGCTACTGGATGGCCTCTTTAAAGATGAACTTACATCCGCTACTGGATGGCCCCTTTAAAGATGTACTTACATCCGCTACTGGATGGCCCCTTTAAAGATGAACTTACATCCGTTACTGGATGGCCTCTTTAAAGATGAACTTACATCCTCTACTGGATGGCCACTTTAAAGATGAACTTACATCCGCTACTGGATGGCCTCTTTAAAGATGAACTTACATCCGCTACTGGATGGCATCTTTAAAGATGAACTTACATCCGCTACTGGATGGCATCTTTAAAGATGAACTTACATCCGCTACTGGATGGCCTCTTTAAAGATGAACTTACATCCGCTACTGGATGGCCTCTTTAAAGATGAACTTACATCCGCTACTGGATGGCCTCTTTAAAGATGTACTTACATCCTCTACTGGATGGCCACTTTAAAGATGAACTTACATCCGCTACTGGATGGCCCCTTTAAAGATGTACTTACATCTGCTACTGGATGGTCTCTTTAAAGATGTACTTACATCCGCTACTGGATGGCCTCTTTAAAGATGAACTTACATCCGCTACTGGATGGCCCCTTTAAAGATGAACTTACATCCGCTACTGGATGGCCTCTTTAAAGATGAACTTACATCCGCTACTGGATGGTCTCTTTAAAGATGAACTTACATCCGCTACTGGATGGCCTCTTTAAAGATGTACTTACATCTGCTACTGGATGGCCTCTTTAAAGATGAACTTACATCCTCTACTGGATGGCCCCTTTAAAGATGTACTTACATCTGTTACTGGATGGTCTCTTTAAAGATGTACTTACATCCGCTACTGGATGGCCCCTTTAAAGATGTACTTACATCTGCTACTGGATGGCCTCTTTAAAGATGAACTTACATCCGCTACTGGATGGCCCCTTTAAAGATGTACTTACATCTGCTACTGGATGGTCTCTTTAAAGATGTACTTACATCCGCTACTGGATGGCCTCTTTAAAGATGAACTTACATCCGCTACTGGATGGCATCTTTAAAGATGAACTTACATCCGCTACTGGATGGCATCTTTAAAGATGAACTTACATCCGCTACTGGATGGCCTCTTTAAAGATGAACTTACATCCGCTACTGGATGGCCCCTTTAAAGATGTACTTACATCTGCTACTGGATGGCCTCTTTAAAGATGAACTTACATCCGCTACTGGATGGCCCCTTTAAAGATGTACTTACATCTGCTACTGGATGGTCTCTTTAAAGATGAACTTACATCCGCTACTGGATGGCCTCTTTAAAGATGAACTTACATCCGCTACTGGATGGCCTCTTTAAAGATGAACTTACATCCGCTACTGGATGGCCTCTTTAAAGATGAACTTACATCCGCTACTGGATGGCCTCTTTAAAGATGTACTTACATCCGCTACTGGATGGCCTCTTTAAAGATGAACTTACATTCGCTACTGGATGGCCTCTTTAAAGATGAACTTACATCCTCTACTGGATGGCCTCTTTAAAGATGAACTTACATCCGCTACTGGATGGCCTCTTTAAAGATGAACTTACATCCGCTACTGGATGGCCTCTTTAAAGATGTACTTACATCCGCTACTGGATGGCCTCTTTAAAGATGAACTTACATCCGCTACTGGATGGCCTCTTTAAAGATGAACTTACATCCGCTACTGGATGGCCTCTTTAAAGATGAACTTACATCCGCTACTGGATGGTCTCTTTAAAGATGAACTTACATCCGCTACTGGATGGCCTCTTTAAAGATGAACTTACATCCGTTACTGGATGGTCTCTTTAAAGATGTACTTACATCCCCTACTGGATGGCCCCTTTAAAGATGAACTTACATCCGCTACTGGATGGCCTCTTTAAAGATGAACTTACATCCGCTACTGGATGGCCCCTTTAAAGATGAACTTACATCCGCTACTGGATGGTCTCTTTAAAGATGTACTTACATCCGCTACTGGATGGCCCCTTTAAAGATGAACTTACATCCGCTACTGGATGGCCTCTTTAAAGATGAACTTACATCCGCTACTGGATGGCCTCTTTAAAGATGAACTTACATCCGCTACTGGATGGCCACTTTAAAGATGAACTTACATCCGCTACTGGATGGCCTCTTTAAAGATGAACTTACATCCGCTACTGGATGGCCTCTTTAAAGATGTACTTACATCCGCTACTGGATGGCCTCTTTAAAGATGAACTTACATCCGCTACTGGATGGCATCTTTAAAGATGAACTTACATCCGCTACTGGATGGCCTCTTTAAAGATGAACTTACATCCGCTACTGGATGGCCTCTTTAAAGATGAACTTACATCCGCTACTGGATGGCCTCTTTAAAGATGTACTTACATCCTCTACTGGATGGCCACTTTAAAGATGAACTTACATCCGCTACTGGATGGCCCCTTTAAAGATGTACTTACATCTGCTACTGGATGGTCTCTTTAAAGATGTACTTACATCCGCTACTGGATGGCCTCTTTAAAGATGAACTTACATCCGCTACTGGATGGCCCCTTTAAAGATGAACTTACATCCGCTACTGGATGGCCTCTTTAAAGATGAACTTACATCCGCTACTGGATGGTCTCTTTAAAGATGAACTTACATCCGCTACTGGATGGCCTCTTTAAAGATGTACTTACATCTGCTACTGGATGGCCTCTTTAAAGATGAACTTACATCCTCTACTGGATGGCCCCTTTAAAGATGTACTTACATCTGTTACTGGATGGTCTCTTTAAAGATGTACTTACATCCGCTACTGGATGGCCCCTTTAAAGATGTACTTACATCTGCTACTGGATGGCCTCTTTAAAGATGAACTTACATCCGCTACTGGATGGCCCCTTTAAAGATGTACTTACATCTGCTACTGGATGGTCTCTTTAAAGATGTACTTACATCCGCTACTGGATGGCCTCTTTAAAGATGAACTTACATCCGCTACTGGATGGCATCTTTAAAGATGAACTTACATCCGCTACTGGATGGCATCTTTAAAGATGAACTTACATCCGCTACTGGATGGCCTCTTTAAAGATGAACTTACATCCGCTACTGGATGGCCCCTTTAAAGATGTACTTACATCTGCTACTGGATGGCCTCTTTAAAGATGAACTTACATCCGCTACTGGATGGCCCCTTTAAAGATGTACTTACATCTGCTACTGGATGGTCTCTTTAAAGATGAACTTACATCCGCTACTGGATGGCCTCTTTAAAGATGAACTTACATCCGCTACTGGATGGCCTCTTTAAAGATGAACTTACATCCGCTACTGGATGGCCTCTTTAAAGATGAACTTACATCCGCTACTGGATGGCCTCTTTAAAGATGTACTTACATCCGCTACTGGATGGCCTCTTTAAAGATGAACTTACATTCGCTACTGGATGGCCTCTTTAAAGATGAACTTACATCCTCTACTGGATGGCCTCTTTAAAGATGAACTTACATCCGCTACTGGATGGCCTCTTTAAAGATGAACTTACATCCGCTACTGGATGGCCTCTTTAAAGATGTACTTACATCCGCTACTGGATGGCCTCTTTAAAGATGAACTTACATCCGCTACTGGATGGCCTCTTTAAAGATGAACTTACATCCGCTACTGGATGGCCTCTTTAAAGATGAACTTACATCCGCTACTGGATGGTCTCTTTAAAGATGAACTTACATCCGCTACTGGATGGCCTCTTTAAAGATGAACTTACATCCGTTACTGGATGGTCTCTTTAAAGATGTACTTACATCCCCTACTGGATGGCCCCTTTAAAGATGAACTTACATCCGCTACTGGATGGCCTCTTTAAAGATGAACTTACATCCGCTACTGGATGGCCCCTTTAAAGATGAACTTACATCCGCTACTGGATGGTCTCTTTAAAGATGTACTTACATCCGCTACTGGATGGCCCCTTTAAAGATGAACTTACATCCGCTACTGGATGGCCTCTTTAAAGATGAACTTACATCCGCTACTGGATGGCCTCTTTAAAGATGAACTTACATCCGCTACTGGATGGCCACTTTAAAGATGAACTTACATCCGCTACTGGATGGCCTCTTTAAAGATGAACTTACATCCGCTACTGGATGGCCACTTTAAAGATGAACTTACATCCTCTACTGGATGGCATCTTTAAAGATGAACTTACATCCGCTACTGGATGGCCTCTTTAAAGATGAACTTACATCCGCTACTGGATGGCCACTTTAAAGATGAACTTACACAAAATTTCAGTAGATTTTATCAGAAAGTATCAGTATTTTTTTAACTTGTGCCACTGTTTTTGATATTTGAGGTGATCTAACCGCCAGGACGTTTCAAGATGAAAATCAATTAAACTTGATAGCTATTAAAACTCTCAAAAGAAAATTCATGCTGAAATTATGTAAATTGTTGCTATAGTTGATATCGACTATTGTGTTCGAGTTGCAGCATTCTGCCAGTCTCTTTGCAACTATAGAGGTCATAATCGCACTTTTGCTTGTTCTTAGCGTTTTAACCACGATAATGTTTTATCGGTTTTAATCTTGAAACATCCTGGCAGTTAGATCACCTCAAACATCAAAAACAATCGCAAATGATAGAAAAATACTGATACTTTCTGATAAAATCTATTAAAATGTCATGCAAGTGCATCTCTAAAGGCAAGCTTTTCCTAGCAACAATACATAACACACTTGTAGATGTTTTTCAACATAAAGTTGAGAGCTTTTAGCTTCCCATCCTGTTTCGTTTGTTCATTTCTTCTTACTGATATTACACAATCTCTATGCTCTGTTCGTAATCGATCCGTTTACAATTAGAGTTACTGGCCGATCAGCTTGCTATAAGAAAGTTGTTTTTTGTATGAGCTCGGTGTTATGACTCCGCCCTATAAAGTACTCATCCTTGGTGATAAATACATTGATATTGATAGCAAGGCTTTAGGATCATTTCATCCCACTCCTGTTTGTGAATACAGGTGACTGATAGGGCTAGAGAGGCTGCTCATGATCTAAGGCTAACCTGTGCTGGGGCTGAGGATGTGGACTTGTCCGCAGGTCATGCGGCTGCTCAGGCTAGAACTGACAAATACAAGAGGTTGCACCACGAACTGCTTGAGGAACTGTTAGAACTCCTCAATTCTGATCGACTGTGAGTTTTGATTACCATTCTTCAACTTTCTGTGCAACTTATGCGAGCGGGACACAAGATTCAGTCATGTTGACATTAATCCTATGTTTTGCAGTCTTCTCTTGCCATCTTACTCAGTCGGACATTTAGCAAGGATGGATGCTTAATGCATAACTTGTTTTACCATGTGTCTGCAGGCAATGGAAGCATAGAGAATTTGCTATAGTAATGGTGACATTGCTGCAACGGACCGATGTCACTGTCTCTCTGGCTGAAGTGAAGCTTTTCTCGGATAGCCTTATTGATGATGCTGTTGTTGTGCGGAAAGTGAGAACTTCTCAATATTCTGCTATAAATATTTATCTCTTCCTTCGGTCTTCAACTATTTCACTACTCAATTCTTTGCTCGTTCTGATGAAATTAATTCATGTCCTAAAGGTTGTGCTGATTTACTCTCGGTATTTGTGCTGCCAAAGCTAGAGTTTCTGTCATAGAGCTTTAATCTAAAGTTGTTTTGGAATTGACAGCAAACTGTGCACAAGAATCAATGCATTTGATGAAAAAAGCATGTTTAATATTGTTTCAAGTTCAGGAAAACTGGCTGCAAAAGAAAAACACTCATTCTTCAATGTAACAATATAGTTATCAGAAATATTTTAGACCCAATGGTGGAGAATTTTGCTAACAGAAATACATTTAGGACACTATATATATTTTTTTTTCATTCATTCTAAATCGAACATGAAAAGTTTGGGAAATGTGATATTATGCTGTGATTTCTGAGTAAAAAGAAGTTCGTTGTTTTTACCAAACTAATAACCCAGCATTTTAAATTTATTGTAGCAAAATTTTGGGTGGATCCATTAATTTATGATTCGTAATCAAAGTCTTTGTATAGGTACTAAGGCAAACCGTTATAAAGGTTTTCCAGGGGAAAGAATAAAGCGTTGAGTATTCAATTTCTTTCAGTTTCAAATTAGACTAACATCACAAAGTATTGACTAATTTGTTACAAATACTCTTATGGTTAGTCATAAGAAATAGACCCTGAGAGTTTAGAGTAAAACAAGATCCTTTTGCTTAAAGATGGGACACGCCGCCATCTCTGGAATACTCTATTCTCAAAAGCGCAGACATGAGAGGCAGTATGTCAGTGGGATGGAGTTCCCGAGCTATGAATCATTGCAGTTTAATCCTGAGAAAGCACCGAACACCGAGGAGGCTTGGAACAACAGCAACTTTGTGGAGAAAACATTCTGGGGCTGTATGAACATGCCCGAGTGAGCAGTTTTCTTATTTCCGTTTTACTATGATTGAAACACTGCAACATCGGTTTGGTATATATGGACAAGTTTTGGACCATTATGAACAAGTTGTATTTTTTGCTCAATATATTGACTTTTTCTTTACACCAACAATTAATGTAATTGTACTTTAAAGCAAAGCAAGTAATTTACAGAATTTATCAGCACACTTACTCTCCGCTAACACTTACTCTCCCCTAACACTTAGTCTCCCCTAACACTTACTCTCCGCTAACACTTACTCTCCCCTAACACTTAGTCTCCCCTAACACTTACTCTCCGCTAACACTTACTCTCCCCTAACACTTAGTCTCCCCTAATACTTACTCTTCGCTAGCACTTATTCTACACTAACACTTACTCTCCCCTAACACTTAGTCTCCCCTAACACTTACTCTTCGCTAGCACTTACTCTCCCCTAACACTTAGTCTCCCCTAACACTTAGTCTCCCCTAACACTTACTCTTCGCTAGCACTTATTCTACACTAACACTTACTCTCCTCTAACACTTAGTCTCCCCTAACACTTACTCTTCGCTAGCACTTACTCTCTCCTAACACTTAGTCTCCCCTAACACTTACTCTCCGCTAACACTTACTCTCCCCTAACACTTAGTCTCCCCTAATACTTACTCTTCGCTAGCACTTATTCTACACTAACACTTACTCTCCCCTAACACTTAGTTTCCCCTAACACTTACTCTTCGCTAGCACTTACTCTCCCCTAACACTTAGTCTCCCCTAACACTTACTCTTCGCTAGCACTTATTCTTCACTAACACTTACTCTTTGTTAACAGTGAGCCAAATAAGTCCGTTTCTGACTTGTTAAGTGACTAATAAATTTTTACTTTTGCAGACGCATTCAGGTGACGAGAAGTTGCTCTCCCCCTTCACCAGAAGAACTCAGTGATGTAGACAGATATACGTTGGATAGATTTTCTGATGAGAACTTCACGAGCAAGCTGTTTCAATACATGGCACTGGAAACGAAACAAAATGATTCTTTCTCCAGTCGTAACTACACTTTTTTCAAGGTGCTTGTTTGTTGTGTGGTTTGTCCGTGGAATCAGCAGCCGCGCATTAGGAATAGCCGATGAATACTGATATGCTAATATCGTATCTCTGGGAGTTGTCTTCTCGATATGTTGTGTTAGCGATAACTACTGGATATTGGCAATGCAATCAACTACCTACCGAAATAAAATAACTATCAACCTATCGGTCAAATAAAACATTGAGGTGACAGAAAAGAATAAAAAAAATCTCAATAATTATCAAGGGTACAAGGATTTTCATGGTATAAGATCTACTGAAATGATAAGATTATGTGTGTGCAAAAATAGTCTTTAAAAGATTTCGTTGGGTGCTTAGGCTTCAGTCAGCATTTATTAGGATAAAGAAAATACCTTTGATTCAGCGACAAACTCACAGCCACAACAATCGTGATATTGTGATCCATGAATAAAAAGGATGAACTGAAAAAACAATGTGCAGCCAAAACGAATTACCAAACAATATATTGAGGTGTGAACTATCGATGAGTAAAAGAAACTACCGGTAAGATCGATAACACGAAAGGGCAGTTTCACTTCGATTTATATTATCGAGAAGACAACTACGAATATCGTTATTTTGTCCATCCCTGCTGCACATGCACCATGCACTGCTTGTCTTTTTAGTGCCTTGCCAGGAACTACGGTTTAGCTCTGGTCGACTGTTGCAAGTCGGCTATCGACAACCTGCTGACTGACACTGATCATAAAACAGAGAAGAGTCGACAGCGGCTTGTGGCAGAGTTTGTATCTGGTGTGATTAGAGGCTCCAAATACTGGACCTTTAACCAGGTATGTGATTAGAGGCTCCAAATACTGGACCTTTAACCAGGTATGTGATTAGAGACTCCGAATACTAGACCTTTAACCAGGTATATGATTAGAGACTCCAAATACTGGTTCTTTAACCAGGTATGTGATTAGAGACTCCAAATACTGAACCTTTAACCAGGTATGTGATTAGAAACTCCAAATACTAGACCTTTAACCAGGTATGTGATTAGAGACTCCAAATACTGGCCCTTTAACCAGGTATGTGATTAGAGACTCCAAATATTAGACCTTTAACCAGCTATATTGGTTGAACTAGGTTCAACTGTGAAGTTTGAGATTGGTTTTGGCCAATAAGCTTGTTAGACTAGGTTTACACAGATACGGCTAATATAATCAGTGTTTGTAATATGCACATACAGTCAAACATGGATAACTCGCCCACGGATAGCTCGAACACATGGTTAACTCGAACGGTTTCTTTGGTCCGTTCTCACGTAATGATAAATTGCTATAGATAACTCGAACTCAACACTGTTAACTCGAACTGTTTTTTCCCAACGGCTACCGAAACGGTTGTTATCGCTTTAGAAAATCACTTTATTCCAAGCCATAGAGGTAAACCTCAACTTTTCGTAATTCATAAGCGTCGTTGTTACCACCATCGGCAAAATATTTTTGTCAACGACTTTTCTAAAGATTTGGTGAAATTTGATTCATACCAAACATCAGCTTAGCGATCGCCCTTCGGAAGCAAGGTAAAGCGAGGTAATCTTTGCATAAACTTCAAGAAAAATCGGCAAAATTGATCATGGGTAAAACGCTCAAAAGAAAAAGATGTCTTTTCTTTTGAGCATTTCAACAACGATCAAGTTTTGCCAATTTCAATCTAAAAAACGTCCTAGCAATAACATCACCTCAAACAACAAACCAATCTCAAGTGATAAAAAAATCTCTATACTTTTTGATAAAAACGTTATAAACTTTACATTAGAAGCATTTAATTTGAAAGAAGCCATTTGTGCTTTTGATTTATATTATAGTTTGTATATGTACATGTATCTACTAATAAATAAGTAAATACACGGACTTGTGACAGTGCTCTGGTAACTTGAACGCTCTGATAATTCGAACACTTGCTCGGTCCCGTGAAGTTCGAGTTATCTATGTTTGACTGTATCTAAGAAGTACTCCAGATTTTTGTGGAGTTAATGTAAGTTCTAATACAATTCACTGCTAAAATTTAGGAGTGATTACGGCTGAACAACAGCTGACTCAGAGAGTTGTGACTATTACATCCCGTATTTAATAATTACGGGATGTAATAGCTAGGTATAATAGGGTATAATAGCATATTATACGTTATTAATTAATATATTACTAATATTAATATATTAATACATCACAGCTTAATAAGTAGAAGACACATATTTGCCATAATTTGATGTTAGTGTGTGATCCTAGATTTTGCCATGTTTTCTGTCACATTCCTTTTACTTAGTGGGTATTCTTCATAGATGTCATAAAATCACCTCCCTTGAAGCGCTGACTTGCGTACTTTGTTTTCTATATACCGGTAAATGTGAACAGTGGCCTAAGGCTGTTTCACTTAGCATCATTCATTGGCTGTTGTCATTCCCAGATAGTGCAGCTTTTTTATGATTCCTCTATCGATATAAATTTCAATGTTTGTTTGTCTTTTTGTTTTTATCTCTATGGGTAGAGTTTTGATGGAAACTCTTAACTTTATTTAATGCATAGGATAATACGTGAGGTGATTTCACCGGTTATTATGCAGGTACTCAATAAAGATTGTGACCTGCATAATAACCTGTGAAATCACCTCACGTATAATCCTATGCGTTAAATAAAGTTAGGAGTTTCCATCAAAACTCTACACTGTGTCTAGTTATTTTGTTTCAAATCTAACAATGAAAAAATCAGTATTGCGCTGGATTGGAACTCGTGACGATTGCAATCGTACGCGCCTACCCACAGGGCTAAGCCGTTCTTACCTATTTATTATTACCAGTCTCATCTATTTAATCTACGATATCTTTATCGCATTTGCGGCCTACAAGCTAAATAGGAATGCGCTTTGATATAACTTTTTGAGTTTGTATTTCTTTTTAAAAAATTTTAAAAACTATTTCAAAATTCATTACCTATTTTTTTAATTGGCAATTTGTGATATTTCAATTTCAAATGTCCCCGTTACCAGCTTCAATTTTCGATTTTTCCTTATGACTATCAATCAGTATAAAAAGTGAAATTTAAACTTCTACATATGGACTGTTGCATTATCTCAAGTAGGAATTGCATCTACATTCTCTCTCCATTCAGTCTTGAAAAGTATCAGACAAAAACAATCTGATATCTCATTTTCGAGATATCCATTAGAGAGAGATACCAGTATCATCATATTCAAAGTTTTGATGCATGACTTTTGATGCAATAGTAACCTTTTTATACACACACTTTTATGTACAATTAATCAACATATTCATGACTTTTATTTTGTTTTTTAGCTCATAATAATTGTATCAGTATCAAAGCATTTCTCAATGTAAACATTGTAGCAAAACAGACCATCTAGCCATTACTCGCTATTTATTTCACATTTAATTACTTTTACAGTTGTTTCACTTTTCTCTCAATTTATTTGCGTTGCACAAAGCTATTCAGCGCCATTGTAGTCACCTTGTGAGACATACAATGAAAAAAAATAATTATCTCTTAAAATTTAAACAATTAGGAATAAGAAGCTTCATTAACAAATAGTCTGACCATTTCTTTCTATATGGGCCTGGTTACAAGTAGGCTAATTACATATGTTGCGTGTTAGCAGGCCATATTAGCCAAGAATCATAAATTGATATGACTTAGCCTTTCCTGTTTAATTTTCAGCCAGACCAGTCTCTATGTTTAGTCTCTATGAATGACTCTATGAGTGGGGTTGTATGGTATACCTATGGAAGTCTCACAGCGCTGTCATTGTGTCATCTGTCAAGTGGCCCAAGTCGATGCCTCCTCTCACTATATATTTTGTTGTTAGATGGAAATTATTGTCATTACAGATGAATGAACTGTTTGACTGGGTACTGCCAACGGTGAGAAGAGCGATAACGAATGTCTCTAGTGAAGTCATGACTCATTGGGGCACTGCCTTTGCTACTGCGTCGGTGAGTACATTCATTTTGTTTTCTTTTTCAGCTCCACAGAAACTGATTTTTTGAATTTTGTTCCATTTGTCCCAAAGTCGGTATCTGTGTTATTTTACATTATTCTTTGTGCATGATCAAAAAGATCATAAGTTTGCATTTTATTGACAAAAAACACGAATACACCTCTGATACAGTTAAACCTCAACTTCGGATTGCCTCTACATTCAAATTTTTCAACAGATGACCCACAATGTTAGCTAATATTTGTTTTGACACTAGAATTTCTAGCATATGACATCCGAAAAGTTTTTTCAGATTCAAGTCAAAAATTTTGTAAATTCAAAATAAAACATGAAATTGGTAATATATTTTTTTGTGTATATATGTATATATATATATGTATATTTTTTAACTCGATATACATTGACCTAACTCAGACTACATTCATAGTTTGTTTGTGTAAGTATTTTCATCACTCACACTGCTGTCAGACCAGATGCTGTCAGACCAGATGTTGTCAGACCAGATGCTGTCAGACCTAAGCATTGCTGAGTTTACTCTCCCATTCACGTGCTTCTAAATTAAAGTAGCAGCAAAAATGCTTTTTACCAATTATAATTTACTAATTATAGTTTACTAGTTTAGTTTTTATATATAATTTGGGTTAACACATTATTTTGTTACATAATTATACAAAATATATATTTTTTATTGCTATATATTTATTGATATACTCATTGATATACTCATCAATGCTTTTTGGCTCCGGAATGAATTGAACAATTTACAATGTATCTGTAAATGAATATTTGCCTCAACATGCAATGGTTTAACTTAGGAATCAAATCTTGAAACAGATTAGCTTCATTGTCATCAATAAAGTTAGCGCAAGCTGTATTGCAGGGTGTAGGCTAGCTGTTGTCTAGATTTTATAGCTTTAGCAAAATAACTTAAAGTTTGACTTGCAACGAAATTCACATTACAGTTATTTGGTATCAAAAGATTCACCATGTCTTACTCTGCTGTGTTGTAGGTGCAAAATATGTGGAAATGTGATTACAAGCTCTTAAAAGCTCAAAAACGAAAAGCCGCCGTAGATTGGAATCAGTTTATTTCTCTAATGTAGTCATTACATTTGGTTATTGTTTTGTCACTTGATGTTCTCACGTAAATTGAAAGGCCAATAAAAGGCTCAATATAAAACTTCTCGTAGCACTAGTTTATGACAAACACTTCAGGTTTTACCGAAGACCCCGTATCAAACATAGATGCTTGCTACTTTACTGTTTTGTTTCGGCTTGATCTAATCATCTAGTCGTAATCTGATCATGTGACCCATACTTCACAAATAATTTCTGCAGCATTTTTCCATTATCACAGGTGACCAACAGGTTCGTCATGTTTATCAGACAATGATATTTACTCCTTCGAGCTAAGGTTAAAAAATTAAACGAATTTTTACGGTAGATTTTGAGATATTAGTGCTCAAAGTAACAGCATTACAATGACGATCAAATAGACGCGTAAGAACAATAGACATGGTTTTATTGAATGCGTGAAGTATACTTGTGAAAATATTTCGACGAATGAGGTTGCGTGAAAGTGTAAATAGAAGCCATCTTGTACAACTACGTCCCATTTGAGCCATTTTGGAAAGAGATTCTAATCTACAGCGGTTTCGTGATGGTGGCTATTAACTGTTCGTTTGTGAGCTTTTAAGAGCTTGTAATCACATTTCCACATATTTTGTACCTACAACACAGCGGAGTGAAACATGGTGATCCAAACATCTTTTGATACCAAATAACTGTAATGTGAATTTTGTTGCATGTCAACCTTTAATGTTAACGAGCTAAAGCGAGATGATGAACATCTCATGGTAGCTGTTAACACACCGGGGCCCATATGTGACCCCGGCCGTCAGAATGTACAATCGTGCGGTAATTGCATTGTTCACAATAGCGCGCTAAGCGTGCTTTACGCTATTATATGACTCACCGTCACTATTTTAGTAAACAGTGGTTTATAGTGCATTCAACCCTGCTCTTTTACATGGTTTTGTTTATTTTTGTATCTGACCAATTATAAAGCCAGAATTGCCATTTAACTATACCCATATCGGTGGTTGCTATGGAATTTTTCATAACCCAAGATCATAAATATAGGCTCTAACTGCGGCTGCTCGCATGTATGCGGCTATTTCCTTTTTTAATGCTTCAGGCTAGAACAAAATAAAACCATCGCAAAAATTACTGCTAGTTGATGCTAGATAAGTATTTCTACTTAGAATCTGAGTCAGCTGCCTCAGATCACAGTGAAAGTGATGATGAGGATTGTGATAATAGGGCAACCTTAGAAATACAGCTGCTTACGTAAAATGTGGCTGCTAACGATAATGCGAATGAATTAAATTACAGAGAATAACGATCAGCCTATCACTGCTGATAACGTTCCCATTCTAGCTGTTGACATCAAACTAATAAGTGGGTGCAAATGTAGGGAATTATGCTCTAGTTTTATGTCATCTGAACAATTAAGCCTCATCAGAACTGTGTATCAAGGATTACCGAAGGAAACATTGGATATGGTTGTGTTGGGACAAATTGCCACTAGCATAACAAACAAACACCTCCAATGCGCTACAATAAATCTCTGCAGCGTACTCGTGCTACACTGTGTGAGTGTTAAACTACATAAAAAGCGCTCTAGATTGAATGGTCACTTGATGAGGTGGGTTGATATTTCCGCATCTTGATGCCCTCTGTTGTCACTTTTCGTTGACCTTACCACGACCTTCTGTATAGGTGGACAATTCTGAATACACTTCCAAGTTTTTGTTAAGTTGTTGGACTGTCATTATATGCAGTCATAGCGATATAGCTTGAGAAGTGCCCAGTTTGAAGCATACCCTTTTAATGTATATCTCCAGGAAGGTGAGCTTTCAGCCACATATATTGTTAACCTTACCATGACCTTTGGGAGGTCAACCATCAATCGAATCGAAATAAAAATGCAACGATCATCTTTTTCAGGGGTTTATTGTGGAGAATGCCAGGTTTCATCAATATAGGTTAAGATTTAGTGGTTGGTTGCTATGGCATTTTGATTTGTAAACAAATACCATGATTAACAGTTCATGAATCACCAACTTTATCCTGCTTAAACTCAACACAACAACTTTAGTTGATCACGAGACCTTCTCTACTAAATCTTGCATAACCTGGGCATAAATAACCCAATTTAAAATGCATTAAAGTCCTCAGAATTTGCTGATTTTAAATCTTTAAATAACTCAAAAATGTGGTTTTAGCACAATTGTACATTCTGACTGCTTGGGTCACATATGTTACTAGCAAACCTCAGTGTCTTTGTCTTTTAAATCCTAGCTAGTTAGTGAACGGCAGCCACCTGGTAGATTATAATAGAATGATAATTTTCCTGTGTAGGAAGACAGAGAACCGCGCAAGCTATATCGACTGTTTGACTTCCTCATGGAGGAGGTGAAGGCTGTCGGTCACAATATCGACAGCTCCACTTCTTTGGAGACATCATCCCGTCTCTACTTTTTGCAAGGCACCCTGGGACAACAGCAATGGCGAGTGCCGATGTTGAATACATTTGTGACTGAGCTGATCAAAGAGAGGCTGGCAAGCCCATTTAAAACCATCAGGTCTCGTCTGGGAAGGTGAGTGAAAGTTTTAAAGGATTAGCAACTGATCTCATTATTTACAGGCAATTTATTTACAGATGTGTCAGAGTGTTTGTCATAGGAGACTTGAGGGATTCTGCTTTATTTACAGATGTGTCAGAGTGTTTGTCATAGGAGGCTTGAGGGATTTTGCTTTATTTACAGATGTGTCAGAGTGTTTGTCATAGGAGACTTGAGGGATTCTGCTTTATTTACAGATGTGTCAGAGTGTTTGTCATAGGAGACTTGAGGGATTCTGCATTATTTACAGATTTGTCAGAGTGTTTGTCATAGGAGACTTGAGAGATTCTGCTTTATTTACAGATGTGTCAGAGTGTTTGTCATAGGAGACTTGAGGGATTCTGCTTTATTTACAGATGTGTCAGAGTGTTTGTCATAGGAGACTTGAGGGATTCTGCTTTATTTACAGATGTGTCAGAGTGTTTGTCATAGGAGACTCGAGGGATTCTGCTTTATTTACAGATGTGTCAGAGTGTTTGTCGTAGGAGACTTGAGGGATTCTGCTTTATTTGACTGGAATTTGCTATGATTGCCGTGATTTGAACAGGCTTTGCCAGAAATGAATGAAGCCTTAATAAGAATAGTATTGAAAAGTTGTTTAGTGAACCCGCACAGTCAGTTTTTTACTAGAGTGAATGCTAAAGTGAAAATCTTCTTTGCTTGTTGGGAACACAGGCTAGTCAGTTTAGCCAGTTTCAGTATAATTAAATGTGTTACAAGCTATGACTAACCTCTCCCTACTTAGACAATACCATCAGTATTTGGTTTTTGTTCCCTTAGTAACATATCAGTAATTGACTGATATATTACTTTTGCAGTGTTCTGTGTTCGTGCTACGTATTTGATCTGCCCTATATAAACAATGATGCTTGGCACAATCCCACCAGAGCAGACCTTGTAACGTACAGCCTTCCCCTAGTCAAAGATCTCGAGAATGGCACAAATGGTGAAGAGGTCTCCGCTGAAAGTCAGATAGCCTCAGAGAATGTTGAGGATGTCACAGAGGCAATGGATGTTGATGCTTCTGCTGATGGAACCCTTGAACATAGGGACAAGAGAAACAAACTCATCCTCAAAACTGGTGTGTGGAGATTAAATTTATCACATAATAAAGTTTTACTTCACAAGGGGATATGTTGCTTCTGTTATATACTTCATATGCTTTTTCTATCCATGTATAGCATATCTGTACATGTATAGCATATCTGTGCTCTTTTCTATCCCATGTATAGCATATCTGTGCATGGAAACTTTAAAATTGAAATCTGTTTTGTCACATTTTGCTTATTCAAGATTTTCCTTTTGCTAAAGTAATATTTAGCCTGAGATTCAAACACCGATATGTACTTAGTTTCAAAAGTTTAGTGCCTTTGATGTATTTTGAATAAATTTTTGCAACTGATCAAATTATTTTTCTGCAAGGAATGTTATATCAAGTGCTTGTAATGGGGCTATTATTTTCTAGCAGCAGAACAAGACATTAAGTTGAAATGAAGAAGAAAATTATATAGTGAATAGCTTGTATACTACATTGGGTGCCAAAATGGCTCAAAGGTGTTTTGTGCAAAGCGCATCAGATGCAAGCTGCCATCTGCAAGAATAAGTGCATATACATATATACAAGTGTATATATTGGCTCTTGTGCCTGGCTTACTTTATGCTATTTGCAGTGGTAAAAAGAAAACCTAAGACTACATTCAGATTTCTTTCTTCAAATATTTCTATCTGGTTTTCTAGACCTTTCGTTGACTGATATGGTTTGTTTCAGTATTGTCCTGGCTGCAGTCCAACTTTGATCGCCACACGACTTACCAGAGGTGGACTTCGGAAATTCTCCAATTCTTGCCTATAGTGAGTCTTTAATGTCCTTCACCTTTGTTTCTTTGGCTGCCATGTACATACACTTTTGCTACTTTGTCAAGTTAGCAGACTGCTAGCATATAATTAGCAAAGTACATCTCATTGATATAGCTGCCACCCTACAGCTAGCAAGGTACATCTCATTGATATATCTGCCACCATACAGCTAGCAAGGTACATCACATTGATATATCTGTCACCATACAGCTAGCAAGGTACATCTCATTGATATATCTGTCACCATACAGCTAGCAAGGTACATCTCATTGATATATCTGCCACCATACAGCTAGCAAAGTACTTCTCATTGATATATCTGCCACCATACAGCTATCAAGGTACATCTCATTGATATATCTGCCACCATACAGCTAGCAAGGTACATCTCATTGATATAGCTGCCACCATACGACTAGCAAGGTACATCTCATTGATATATCTGGTATCTCAAACCAGTTTTTACTATATACAATATCTAAATACAAATTATTCCATTCTCAACCTCTGAAGAAAACCACCTAGAACAGGATATGACAAAAGAAAAAACGTGTTTTTAAATGTTCTAATTCATTACTTACGCTCAGAAAGTAACAAATACCCATCTAGTGGTTGTGATCTGCAATACAGCATAACGTTACTATGTACAGCAGTGGTCCCCAACTTTTTTCTAACTGCGGACCGGTCAACGCTTGACAATTTTATTGCGGACCAAGTGGTTGGAATAATAATAGGAACAATAGTAAATGTGAATCCTTCGTGTACTCATATGAAACTTTATTAACAGACCGCTCCAACAATAAAACAAGGTTCATTATTATATATAGATTTATGTTATAGCGGTTTTACATTATATGAACAGTAAAATACAATTATCCATTGTCTCATACGTTCTAAGATCTTTCAAAACTCACACCTTTGGCCTTTCCAAAAAGAAAAAAACTATGACTTGACTTTTTTAATTTGAATAATGAACAGTAACTGTAGTATTAATACATGTAGTTTGTTTCTTTATCAGTTTCATCTCTTTTATGGTTCATAATAATGGTAATTTCACAAAAAGTTAAATGGAGCTCTTACCTTCGATATCAATTTGCATCCATTTTTCTCATTCTTTAGACCGCATTGTCTATTCTGCAAAGGAAAAATCTTGCAAAATATTTTATGTACCTAAAAGTATAACAAAACGATGGCCTTCTTATTCGTATTAGGAGCGGATGTCTGTGTGACCGCCCGTCACCAGGGTTTGAAGTTAGTATAAAAGATAGCTTTTTTACGAAACTTAAACTCGTGACATCAATCTTAGTAGACTATATCACCACTATATCGCCACGACGCTTACACCAATGGATCGCCTTTTATATTTGACATATTTTGTATTTATATAAGTATTTACATTTGAGTAAATGTGCGGCTACTTATTTTATGTGTTTTGTCGACACACCTAACGATCTCTCACGGCAAACTAGATTGCTGAGGTATTAGTACATATATAGAGACTCGTATACGTATGTCATTTTCGTTCTGGACTTTATGCAATAGATAAATTCTTGTGCCACTTGATACTGATTGATCCACAGACCGGTCGGCGGCCCGATGGCTGGGGACTACTGATGTACAGTACTGTATGGAGCATAGAGTTATCTTCCCCTAGAGTGATAACAGTGCATTCAACAACACGAGTGTTTCCGGTGCCAACAAGGAGCGTTTAGGCCACGCCCCTTTTTTGTGCTAGTCAATCGTAGTGATTGACTAGATTAATAACATCAGCCATGAGAATGGTTAAACAAGGATCATAATTTCCACAATTAAGATAGTAATTAATGCTCATATTAAAGAAATGATGATTATAGTTTATTACTCTAATATATGCTTATTATTTGAAGCAATTCAATACCTACATGACTTGCAAAGGCACTGAATAGATAGTGTTAAGTAAGTGAGTTAGTGCAATCAGTTACTCATAGATAAGATAGATAGTCATACTGGGGTTGTATTACATTGGTGTGATGGGAAGCTAATCAACTGCCATCAACGGAAAATATTGACATTGTATGGTGATACAGGGCGCCACAGTCCACAAACAGCCCTTGCGTGTAATATTAGATTTCAACACATATCAATCAAATACATAGACTAGCTTGAAGCAAAGATGTCCACTAGTTAGTGGACATCCTTGCTTGATGTAAGCAAGCAAAGTTTGAAAGTTAGAGTGGCAAATGTTGTTATATGTTAAATAAAAATAAATTATACCAATTATATACAGGGACTGTATATTATAAGGTGGCTGTATATCATTGATTATACTAAATTATAATTATATAAAAATAAAATAGACTTTTTTATTACTTTATTTAATAATTTTTTATTGTAATCATAGCTAAACAGATTATATTTAGCCATTACTTGCTAATTATTTCACATTTACATTTAAACACATTTGCAGTTTTATTTTTTTTCCTAATTTATTTAAACAAAAAACTTCTTTCATGATATGAAATTTAAAAGTTGCAGTTGTTTGAAAAAGCTTGAAAACCTCTACAGTTATTTTTCTTTTTCCTCTTAAATTTATTTGAACAGCTTAAAAATATTTTCTCATGATATGGAGTTTGAAAGTTAGAATGGTAAATGTTATATAAAAATAAATTTTCTGTCCAAAGACTTTTTTATTACTCGGGCAACGCCGGGTAGTACAGCTCATAGTTGATGGCAGTTGATTAGCTTCCCATCACACCATTGTAATACAACCCCAAGTATGACTATCTATCTTATCTATGAGTAACTGATTGCATCAACTCACTTAACACTAGCTATTCAGTGCCTCTGCAAGTCATGTAGGTATTGAATTGTTTTAAATAATAAGCATATATTAGAGTAATAAACTATAATCATCATTTCTTTTATATGAGCATTAATTACTATCTTAATTGTGGAAATTCATGATCCTTGTTTAACCATTCTCATGGCTGATGTTATTAATCTAGTCAATCACTACGATTGATTAGCACACAAAGAGGCGTGTCCTAAACGCTCCTTGTTGGCACCGGAAATGCTCGTGTTGTTATCACTCTAGGGGGAGATAACTCTATGGTATGGAATTCTTACCTTCGAGACAAATGTAGCTGCTAACGACTGTGTATGTGAGAGAGACTTGTCCTCAACACGTTTGGTACGCTACACTTTTGTGACACAACACTTTTGTCACACTACACTTTTGTGACACTACACTTGTGTAATGCTACATAACATAAACTTTAAATTTAATTTAAATGAATTTAGCCAACTATATATGCACTCTTAAAAATAAGTTTGAATCTTACGTTACACTAAACTTAATTCTAATCTTGTTTTCATTTTCAGTTTACTTTTTTTCCTTCGGCTCCTTTTGCCTCGCATTTGGACTCGCGTTCATCTTCACTTTTAGCTGGCCACTTTTTCAAACTGACCCGACAATGAAAACTGAGCGATACTGTTCTTGAAAGTGGTCTCTCACATACTTGGATACCTATTAGCTGCTTCGATAACCATCTCCACAGCTCAAATTTGTCTTGCATTTTAAGGCGAAAATTTACTTAGGATTTTACTCGTATCTCCAATTTCTCGTGTGTTGCGCACTTGTATGTCGAAGTATGACTGCATATGGTTAGTAAAGTACATTTTGGTGACAGGTCTATCAGAATGCAGCTATCGTAATAGGTCTAACAGACCGATCTTTCAACATAAAGTAAACATGCTAAATCTTATTAGCGCGTCTGTAAGCATGCAACTAACACAGCGGCCTCATTGGCAGGTTTGTTAGTATACAGTTAGCGCAGTATATCTTATTGGCAGTTCTGTCAAAGCACAACCAACACAATCCGTTTCATTGGCAGGTCTGTCAGCATACAGCTAACTTTAGTGATCCTGAGTTGAGGACCTTGAGCAAGAATGTTGTGAAGCACATGAGCAAGACACTGCTGCCTCCCACCCTCCTACCTCAGTTTATTCAGACTGTCAAGGTAAGCAGTTGATTTGGGACAACTGAGGTTTAGCGTGATGGCGTGAGATATTCTCTTAATGTGCTGATTAATTTTGGTACCCTATAAGGTACGTTTGGTCACTATTATGCTCCCATTTGCTTTTGTGACTTGACTTAATGCTTTTTGAACCAAAAGGCTTTCAAGAATTGTAAATCTTGTGTAGTTGTCTATTCTCATGTTGCCATGGAACCGCTTGCATGATCTTTGTGATCTGTCATTTGATCGTTATCACAATAGAGTATATAGTAATAGTGCTATATTTATATGTGTAGATCTGTAGAACATGTAGATGGTTCAAATGTATTTCTAGTGGTTTTTAATGATATTTCAGTCTAAAATCTAAATTAAGATACAGGGCACCCTCAGGATACGATTTTAATCTGTTCCAGGGTTGGCTTCGTATGATGAAAAAATCGTACGAAGAGATATAGAAACCATAATAATTATATAATGCAAATACCCCCTGATAAAAATCGTCAAAATTTTATACAAGTACATATTTAAAACTAATAACAAAATATTAAGTTAACCTTAGTAACTATAATTACCTACAGTAACTTAAGTATATTTAGTTTATTTATTGGCTATGATCTGCATTAAAATGTAACATTGCAATGTGCTATGTGCACTATGTATGTACATTTAACATTAACATTGAATTCATTTTAAATAAGTTTAGCTTACTAAACACACACTTGAAGCCAAGTTTTAGTATGTATTTTCAACTGTTACTGAATTTCAACTTTTTATCACTTAAATTTTATCAGCTGTTACTTTTTGGCTTCGGTTTCAATATAGTTTCAGCCGATCTCAATGAAACCTGTTCCAACCATATTCAGGAAAAAGCTGAATGATGCTGTTCGGATTTTCTTGGCAGGCCAAGAGAAGTTGTCTGACCACTGACCTTTTTTGAGAAATTACAACTCCAACTTTGCTAGTGGTTTTAAAAGGAAAATATTACCGTTTTACCCAAGAGAATTGCTGAACTAAGAGAAATCAGCCATTGAGTCTCTTTCAGGCATTGTGAAAATGTTTTCGGCGAACGGTATTTCGATGTCTTTGTTATTGTCATGCTAAAATAGCATGAAAAATTTTTTAGCATGAATTCATGCTAAAATCTGTCATAAAATTTAAAGTTGAAGAAAGAAATTTCGTTATAGCAGCGGTGACTAATAGGACAGGTGGCTGTCAATGAGTTACTGGGCTAGTGGAAATGAATTGCATACAAAAATTGAAAGTGGAAATAACCAGAAAATGAAGCACCTACATTAAAAAAGAGTAAATAAAGTAAAGAGTAAATAAGCTCTTGACAGCTCATCTGATGCGATTAAAATTGGAATGTGTAAAACTGTTGCAGGAAGCCATGAGTTTAAAGTCATGGAACGCACGGGTAACTGTCGTTGAGATGCTCCAGTCAATGATGTTCCTCAACCAGTTTCATCTCCACGGAGATTTGCGCCAGCAACTCCAGGATCTTATTCTTGACCTTCTCTCTGATGAGCGTATTGAGGTAAACCTTCATAGACTGCTCACCTGCATTCAATCTATTATCTTTACTGGCTGCTGAAACAGAGGTTCCATGTAATAGTGGTTATTTGATGGGCTTATTCAAGATCCACATTTGCACGGACGGACTGTATTATATTTGCACTTTTGTTCATTTGTTTATATTTATGAGCAGCTAATATGACTTTGCTATCGGTTGATCTTGTTTTGCATTTAGGTTAAACTCGTGGCTGCAGCGACATTGAGCGGAGGAATCCAGTTTCAGTTCTTTGATGTGAAAGGTAGCAAATTATTAGTAAGTATTCATGCTATTTTGTTTATTCTTTGGCGGTGATGATAGGCAGGTCTTCAATAGGAATGACTATGACTGTAGTCACAAGGAGTGTCCCGTAGGACAAAAGATTTTGGGGGCCATTTTATAAGTACGCTATCATGTTTATTGCCCCTGAGCTAAGGACCCATGTGAGAAAACAGCGGAATGCCCCCTGCTCTTTAGTTTACTTGGCAATTTTCACAAACTGTGAAAATGGCTGCAACATTTTAATTGCATATAGAAATTAGTATGAAGTGCAACGACCTGCAATGTAGGCTGTTCATGATGTGATTGTTTATTACAAATTGTATCAACAACTCCTTTTATTCATACGGTTAGATTTAACTAATTTTGTGGATCACCCGAGATTAGATGTTTGGGCGCTTTGTAACAAAAACAAGTTGTTCAAATTTATGAAAGTAGATGTAGTGTCCCAAGTTCAATTTTTGTGGCAAGTCTGTCCAGGTGTTCATAGGTCTATGCCTTGCATGACTGTTAAGATTGATGTCAATCGGAATGCACCATCTCGAACCTGGGGTGTGGTATACCTTCTCTACCCTGAACCTGGCGTGTGGTATACCTTCTCTACCCTGAACATGGGATGTGGTATACCTTCTCTACCCTGAACCTGGGGTGTGGTATACTTTCTCCACCCTGAAAATTGCGAATGAGGTCAAAAAATGTATAACCAGTTTTTCCTGAGCGCACCTGCAATTATTATTAACATGTGCGCAAGGAGTAATATAGTTACTGTTGTAGTCTCTTAAAACATTTTGTACGGGAGATAAGTATGAACGGTTCATGTATTGGTGGTCTGCAATGGTCAAACGGTCTACAACAATGTCATGGTGCATTTGCCTTTTTTTCAATACTTTCCAGAACGCCAAAAACAAATTCTCATTTACCAAGTGTCATCCAAAATACTGTTAAAACATGATTAACGCTAGATATGACATGATAACGTATTTGTTAGGATCACTTCAAAAAGCTTGCGGCGACTAGGCTGAGATCCAAAACTGGCAGCAAAGAGGAGAAAGAGCGAAGGCTGCACAGGTGTCACACGGGGGTGCTCGGGCTAGGAGCAATTGTTAGTGCCTATCCTTATGAAGTACCTGAGTTCATACCAGATGTTCTCATGATCCTCAGTGATCACATCCACGATGCTCAGCCAATACAGGTCAGCCTTACAATTCCTTATGCCCTCATATGTAGTGTTACACTTTAACATTGACCATGAGTGTCAACAGATTTGTTGGCACCACGGAGCATGGTCATCTCCAAATTGAGCTGACAGTGCCTACAAATTCTTTTACATTGATAAGCAAAGGAATTGAGTTTCCAAACCTTTTAGTACCAAAATGGATTAACTGTCAGTAACATAGTTGCTATCAAGGTACAGCTGAAAATTACAGTGAAACTTGGATAACTCGCCCTCGGATAGCTCGAACACATGGTTAACTCGAAAGGATTTGTTTGGTCCGTTCCCATGCAATGATAAATTGCTTTAGATAACTCGACCATAACATGATTAACTCGAACAATTTTTTTGCCCAACGGCTACCGAGATGGTTGTTATCGCTTTAGAATATCACTTTATTTCAAGCCATAGAGATAAACAACAACTTTTAGTAGTTCTTGGGCGTCATTATTACCACTATCGGCAAAATGTTTTCGTTAACGACTTTTCTATAGGTTTGCAAAAAATCTAATTTTACCAAACATCCGCTTGGGGATAGCCCTCCGCAAGCACAGAGAAACGAGGTAACCTTCAGATAAACTTTAAGAAAAATCGGCAAAACTGGTTTTTGTTAAAACGCTCAAAAGAAAAATGTCTTTTTTTCTCAGAGTTTCAACCTTGATCAGGTTTTGCCTATTTTAATCTTAAAACGTTCTGGCAGTCACATCACCTAAAACAAACAAACGAATCTCAAGTATTAAAAGGAAAATATTTATACTTTCTGATAAAAATTGTTGAAACATTACATGAGAGGTCCCTTAACTTGCAACAAGCAATCAATGTTTTTGATTTATATATAGTTGGTACATGTACTGATAAATACAATAATACATGCACTTGTGACAGTGTTCTTATAACTTGAACACTTTGATAACTCGAACACTTTCTCTTGGTCCCGTGAAGGTCGAGTTAGCCGAGTTTCACTGTACTTAATAAACCATGGAATGTAGTGTTATAATATAAGTCAGCTGAGTATCCCCTGCACACAATTTCTGTTGGAATGAATGACCCTGTTCGGATTGCTAAAAGCACATTTCGTCGCAGTATTTGCTTATATAATAGTCTGCTATACAATTAAATACTGTAATTATTTTTAATATAAATATAGTTATGTAATTGTTTGGCAGACTATTATGTATGCCAATACTGAGACAGAATATGCTTTTAATGTCAGAGCAGCGTCTTTTACTATATATAGATATAACATATATAGGAAAGTATAATATAAATGATATATAGTATGTATAAAATCCTAATTCTAGAAGATGAATTAGGGCTTTTTTATAAAGAACTCTGTATTGGCAAAGTTGTTGAACAATTTCAGCTGTGATCTTCTTGCTCATTTATTCCTAATATATTAAGTTGTTGAACTTGCAGAAAACAGTAAAAGACGTGCTATCGAACTTCAAGCGGACGCACCTTGACAATTGGTTAGACCACAAGCAAAAGTTTACTGATGATCAATTGGTTGTCTTGACTGATATACTGGTTTCTCCAAACTACTACGCCTAGACGTATACCATATATGCGCATTGTGAATGATGACGCTTGAGCCATTGGACGGTATATTGTAGTCGTACAATGGCTAAGAGCGCTGAAAGACTGGCTGTGGCTGAGCCATGCTTGTTAGGCAATTCACAACACGACCCTCGCAGGCGTATTCTATTATTACATCGTATTATACAGTTGCATTGCTGAGAATTCTTTTGCTCAATGCTCTCTTGTGTAGGAGGTATTTGTTAATCACGCAAATTATTATGTTATAATAGATTCAGATCTTTAGGAAATAACTATGGTACATTTGGCAAAAGAATAGACTTTTTCATTCAGCAGTAAACTCATGTTTAGTTTAATTAGCTGCTGTTTTTGGACAACTATTTGATTTGACTGCTTCTCGATTTATCATTACCTCACTGCGTTTAGCAGTCATTAAAAACTAATAAGTCCTCCCCAAGTGATCACTTTGCCTCTACACACCAAGACAAACTGGTCATTTAGCCTATGAAAAAGTTGATGCACATGAAAAGCAGCAAAGTTGAGGTTCACTAACCAATAAACTGCAAATGCAGAATCATAGTCTATCATCTCTATCATTGCTTACAAAAAAAATTTTCATGGCTAATATCAAACTGCATGTGAAGAGTTATAACCCTATAAAAATGATATATAGTGAACCTTCTCAAAGTTTGTGTACTGTGTATTGAGCTCTGAGGCCTGAGGTACTATGTACTGTATAGTGGAAAGTTAATTTAGCATAACATTGAAAACAAAACTAAAAACTGGCTACCGCTAGATGATGGAACAACCGCAAAAGAATTGTCGGCATGGTAGATTGATGGCGATTAACAACCAAGACAACATGTAAAATATGCCGGAAAAAATTTTGGTTGACGAACCTTGTTGGTTTCGCTGTGTTATATTTGGCTGGGAATTTAGGCGAACAGCTTTGATGAAAGACACTTGTTTGTAGCTCATTGTATAAGAATTCTACAAAATGAAACTATTTCATGGTTTTTCCCCTAACATGGGTTGTATTCGAAACTTTATTGCTTGGTTGTAAGGTTTCACTGTACATGATTGTCAGCACTAACAAATCTGGTGACATTATCTTGAAGTAAAATAGGCCTCGATCTCAAGAGGCTAGCGTTAGTTTGAAGTTAGCGAGCACTGCATGATTTAGGATTAACTTTACACACAGAGATGGTTAAGACGATTTACCCTTTCGCTGGGGAAACGACATAACATTTATCGGTTCCATGGAAAAAACGACATAAGCATCATTTTCAGTAGAAGTTTATTAAGCCGTCGCCTAGAAACAATAAAAAAGGATACGTTCATTTTTAATGTTGGTGACAAAAGTTTCTGTGTGTATGTGTCAGCGTGTTTTACTGTCTTTCGTTTTCCTTTGTCTTTATGTGCTATATCTAGTTGTATCTTTGGACCTCACATCATTGCCGCTTTTCTCTTTCAACTGTTACATAACTACCATATTGCTGTCTTGCCTGCTACAGCCAAGTCAGTTCAGTTTCAGTCATAAACCAGGCAAGTTCATCTATCAACTTCAACAATTAAGTCCAAAATATTGTCATCAAGATATTCGTTTATGAATTACGATATGAAAAGATTATCTGAAGGGAACTTCTTTTTGCTACAAGCTAAATAAATACAAAATCGCGATTCCATTGAAAAAATGCAAAATGAAAAACAATCGGCAAGCTATTCGGCATTTGAAACGAAGGAATAAAACTGATTTGATCCCGCGGTGGTCAATGAACTTATGACTGATCAATACAATAACAATTCACATGACAACTTCAAACCATTTGAATATATAGAGAAAAGTCATGGGTATGCTAGCTCCGACATTGATAGTGCTATATCCACTGGTGCTGTCGTTGTGAATACTAGAAGGGTGCCTCATAATAACAACTCCAATACAAGCAATACCGTGCTACTAGCTCTAATACACCGATTACTGCTACTGAGAGATCAGAAGATGGAGCATATGTAATCACACAGGCTGGAAATGGTTGAAAAAGGTTACTGACTTAGATGGTGACGAGCCTCCATCGCTCTACAATTATTCCTCTCACCCAGGGCCCAAGTTCACACCACCTGCTGATAATCCACATTATCAGTAATCAAGTAATCCATATTTGGATTACTTCCTACTGAGCAAGGTTGAAGTAATTTGTAGAAGCTTGTAGTAGCAGAATCTAACAAGTATTACGAGTTAGCATTAAGTATTAGCACGTGCAAAGATGGGAGTCGCTACCATAATAGTGGAGTGCTAAAGTGCTACAGTGGAGCGAATAAGAACATTTATTAAACCGTGTATGAACAAGGGTTCGCGAAAAGCTCTAAAGAAACTAGCTTATGTTAATAGAAAGCCTCACATCCAAATATGTTCATAGAATACCGATTTTATTGAATTGTCAAAGGATTACACAATTTTCGGCTGTTTCTGGGAGACTTTGACTGGTGAAAGGGTTAAATTCAGGATGTAGTTAAACCTCTACTTGCAGGACTATTTCATTCCAAAATCTTCGTAAATTCAAATCATCATAAATTGAGCAAACATTCCCATAAGACTACAATATATTTTGTTTAATACTATTGCTCAGCTAAAAGATTATACCTATCTCTTTGATAAATACTGCAGGTAATCACATCTAGCCCGAAATCAAATGCATTACAGAAACTAAGAACCCAAATGCAAAAATCTTACAATAAGTAAAAAAACATAGTTAATAAAGCAACAACCAATGAAGAGGCTTTATTGTTGCGTTTCCTTGGATATACAAAATGGAAAATATAGATTCGTCAATGCATTAGTTTGGAAGGGGTGATGGAGAAACTATGCCTAACTTGCAGTAAGTTGAACTATGTGAAGTTTAACCTAACTTAGCTTACCCATATCTTTTTATTGCTATAAGACTTTTTCATAAGATTTTCAATTTTTATCAGCTTTTGTACTTTTACTAGGTTAATTCCCGGCATTGCAGGGTTAATAAAAGTCTGTGCACAGAAAAAATTTTTAACATACAACAACAATATACCATTCTAACTTTCAATCTTCATATTAGGAAAAAAGTGTTTTGTGCAGTTCAAGTAAGTTTAGAGAAAAAATAAAACAACTATTTAGGTATTTAAAAATGAAATAATTAGCAAGTAATGGCTACATAAAATCTGTTTTGCTACAATTACAATTAAAAATGATTTGGTAATGGTAAATTAATACAAACTGAGAAAACAAAATAAAAATCATGAATATGTTGAATTAATTATAACAACGAGTGCATAAAAGTCTGTATATAAAAAAGCTTACTGTTGCAGCAGAAGCCATTCATCAAAACTTTGAATACGATGATACTGGTACCTTTCGATACTGGTACAGGTGTAAAAATGAGATATCGGGACTGTCTTTGTCTGACCGAATAAAGAGAGAATGTAGAGGCATTTCTTACTCGAGATAATATAATTGTCTATGTGAAAAGTATTTAGCCTGTACTGATTTATCGATCGAACCGTAGAAAAATCGGAAATAGGAGTGTAACGGCACATTTGAAATTAAAACTGAACATTTAAAAATTACAATTTAGAAAAAATAGGTAACGATAAAAAAAATCAGCTTTTCGAAGAATTTCAAAAAAATAAACACAAAGGATGATAGTGATTAATAATAAAAAGTGCACGGTTGAGGTGTGTAATCGCAAAAAGGATATACAGTATATAGTAGGAGCGATAGGAATGATAAAAACGGCTTAGCCTTGTGGTTACGCGCACTTGTTATTGCGATGGTACGGTGCAACTATTTTCAATGCTGCTCCCTATTCATATCCACATATTACTCATTACTATCGATTCTGTTAACTACCGAGTCCACTTACAACGACCTTGCTAAGCCAACGTAAACCCAGCTCGGTCCTTGAAACAAATACCGGGTGGTGACCTCTGGGTAATCCGGATAAAGAAACAAGACTAATTGTTGCGACTAAAAGATGTGTATTTATCAAAGAAAGGTCAAAACACAACTCCCTCTATGCAGTTAGGATCCCTTATATATACATCTACCTCCGGCTAAACCAGGGTAAAACTCACCCTCCTGTTCTGGGTAAACAACAATACTATCGTTGATACAATATATAAAAAGTATAGTCAATATAATTTCATGAGCACAATTTAATGTCAATATACTATTGTTAATACAAAAACACGATACAACATAAATGAAACAATAAAAACTAAACAATCATTCGTTCTTTGGCTGCAGTTGTTCTTGAATCAGCGACTATCTAATTCCACTACATTAGTAGACTTGCGATTAGTAGACTTGCGATTAGTAGACTTGTGATTAGTAGACTTGCGATTAGTAGACTTGCGATTAGTAGACTTGCGATTAGTAGACTTGCGATTAGTAGACTTGCGATTAATAGACTTGCGATTAGTAGACTTGCGATTAGTAGATTTGCGATTAGTAGACTTGCGATTAGTAGACTTGCGATTAGTAGACTTGCGATTAGTAGACTTGCGATTAGTAGACTTGCTATTAGTAGACTTGCGATTAGTAGACTTGCGATTAGTAGACTTGCGATTAGTAGACTTGCGATTAGTAGACTTGCGATTAGTAGACTTGCGATTAGTAGACTTGCGATTAGTAGACTTGCGATTAGTAGACTTGCGATTAGTAGACTTGCGATTAGTAGACTTGCGATTAGTAGACTTGCGATTAGTAGACTTGCGATTAGTAGACTTGCGATTAGTAGACTTGCGATTTGAATGTCGCAAGTATAAATCCAGTTGAAGGTGATTTTTGATTGCTATAAGATTATCTTTATAACTAGACAGATGAATGACAGACTGGCGACAGACAAGCATTCAGATCTATATATATACTAGCGTAATGCACGCGTTGCACTAGTTTTATAAAACGGGGCAGGTAATGTAGTTGTCTGCCACTTGCCATTTGCCTGGCACATTGTCAATAGCTAGTTTGAGTAAGCTAGTGTTGTAAAAACTTACTAATAAAAGCATAATAATAATATCATTGTGCCATGACCTAATGCTATGGGTATTTTCACACACATAGCGACATATATCGCCCAATGAATCCATAAATTTCGTGTGGCTCAATTGGTAAGATATTTGCCTGGTGAATGGGAAGTTCCGAGGTGTAATCCAGCATGAAACGGATAGTTCATTCCTAAATTTTAAAATCTACAGCTGGACAAACCCAACTACACACAAAGACTCTAACTTTGAGATTTATATAGATAGATTTCCAAAATACAATGTTTTCAGACATTTTGAACTTGATATTTTGAAAATTATTTTGGATGTACATATTCGTTCAAATTTTTCATGTTTTATTAAATTTATGTCAAAGTGATAGTAAGGAGAGATTAAACGTTATGTGATCGGCCAAATCCACTGTACTTTGGTGTTTTTGTACATTCTAATGAAGATTAAAACTTTTTTACACTATTAGAAATCGTCAACCAATGTATTAATGCTGTTTGCTTGTTGGCAAAATTTATTCATGCTCATGGTTGAATGTCGTAATAGTGTAGTTATCTATTCTAATTAGCTACTTGTTAATAGTATAGTTATCTATTCTAATTAGCTACTTGTTAATAGTATAGTTATCTATTCTAATTAGCTACTTGTTAATAGTATAGTTATCTATTCTAATTAGCTACTTGTTAATAGTATAGTTATCTATTCTAATTAGCTACTTGTTAATAGTATAGTTATCTATTCTAATTAGCTACTTGTTAATAGTATAGTTATCTATTCTAATTAGCTACTTGTTAAAATTCCTTCAGGGTATATTTTTCTGATTTGTTTATATTTTTTCTCGAGACAAGATTATGTACTTACTATTTTTAATCATGAGGATCTTTCTATTACTTGAGAGTACCATTTCTTACATATTGTATGTAATTTTTACAGGCCTTTTTGTTAGCGTCTAGCTTGCACCAAAATGGCCAGTTAACGTACCATAGTTATTTATTGTTGCATATGTGGAAATTGTACGAAGCTAGTAGTCAGTAGAGCAACGTGATTGGTCAGTCCAAACAATCACTGCTAAGCTCTAACCAGCCTATTTATATACAGTGGAACCTCAGTTCTCGAACATAATCCGTTCCAGAAGTTTGTTCGAAAACCGAGTTGTTCGAGATCCAAAACAATTTTATATTAGAATTAATGTATGTAAATTTTAATCTGTTCCAAGTCGAGAAAACAACTTTGGTAAAGTATTTTTTTAATATTGTACACCATAAAATGTACTTTATAATACATACTACAAATAAAAATGGGTAGATATAGATCGTGTTTAATTTTAATAAAAAATTTATATCTATGATGATAAGAAAGAAAACAAAAAAGAAACGTTTCATATGTTTTGATGCTAAGATACAATACCAAAGATTGCAGAATCTGATAATGAAATTCAGCAAAAAGGTGCAGCAGCTCAGTTACATCACAAATCGTGTGAAAAAGAAAATATAAACATCAATGGCACATTTACTTCACATCTTCAACGAGAATCCTCCTCTAAAGCAAGTTAGGGTAACTCGACCAAAGGAGTTGTCTCCCTAACAAATCTCTTCGGTAAAGGGATGTCGTCCCAGATAGTTTCTTCTTTTTTGTAAAGAATTTATGAAGCGTAACTTGCTTCTCCATTCTTCCATGCTGTTTCAAGAGCTGTTCCAAATGTTTACTTCCGATGTGCAAGATCCGGTTTGGTCGAGAAATGAATTTATGTTTGAGATCCGAGACGAACAAATCTCCAATTTTTTGGTTGAGAACCGAAGCACTCGAGAGCTGAGGTTCCACTGCATAAATAAATCTCAAAGCGCGTCAATCGGTGTGTTCAGCTATAGCTATGAAAACTTAGGAATGAAATACACTGTATCTGCTTCATGCAGGATTTGATCTCAGAACTTCCCAATTATCAGGCGAGAATCTTACAAATTAAGCTGGGCAAGATGCAATGAATTCATTAGGCAATGTGAGTTGTGAGTTGCACTCTGCATTATGCAACGTCACTAAAGCTTGCTCTCACGGCCCTCGTTAGTAAGTTTGATGTAGTAATTGTTAATCCCTTGTTAGTAATTGATGTGCGTAAACATAGAGGTAGGTCCGAACTCCAAGTGCATGTATAAATTTGCATTGATGATAAATCGGTAATAGCTAGGCACTAGTGCTGCACGATATCTTTGCATGTACATTCGGTTACATATTTGGTCTCAAAATACATGTACGTATATCGAATATCGAAAAATATCGAACATTGGAGTTGTCTTCTCTCGATATGTAGTGTTATACTTTAATATGAACGATATGAGAGAATACTGGGTAATATTGGTTGAAAACAGGAGTTGTCCCCTCTTTACAATAAGGAGAATAGACAACTCCATTTTTGCAAAATAAAATATCGGCTTCGATATTCATATCGACTTGACAACTGGCAAAATATAAAATCATCCACTGAAATATATCGTCATATCGAATTATATCGTGTTATCATGCAGCACTACTAGGCACGTTTTTAGCAATAGTCACCACTTGAGATGGCACAAAGTACAACAGTCGTGAACAAAGACTTCAATGTGCCGACTATTTTTGTCAACCACATTTACTATGTGAACCTCGCTTCAAAACGTGCTAAAATACAGCGATTTTCAACACTTGTAAGTACCTGTACAAAAGAGTAGCAGTGACCTTAGGTAGCGTTGGTGTAGGTCAGGGCTTTTAGGGCAATTTAGGGCTTTCAACCCTAAATTGCTGGGTCTTTCGGATCTAGACCTTAACTTGGAGGCTCCGTGTACCACACTGACAACGTGGGCACGTTAAGGATCCACCTTTGTCCTTCGCACATTGAACAAGTGAAATGGCTACCTGGCTCTGTCAGACTGGACGTGTTGCAAAATGTATCTCTTCAGGTTAATCTGACAGTTCCAGAAGAAGCCCTTGATAAGTGTTAGGACCACCCAAGGTAGCTTATAAAAACCTAGTCCTGGTGGAGTGTTTCTCTACTAGAGAACACTATCAACATTGTCACCACATGACAGAACCATGCCATTATTATTAGGTCAGGGCTGGGCAAAGTGCAGCTTTAGAGCCGCATGCGGCACTTTTCAGATTTTGTTGCGGCTCTTTCAGCTCTGTGAAAATTCAAATTCTTTTGATGTATATAAAAATATCCTTATAATTTACTGTACATAACTACATGCATCGTGACATATTAGGCTTATCTAAAAGTGCACTATTACTGCGTTATATATATAGCCTACACATGCATCATGAGTCATAATTTATGACATCATGTACATGTAGTTTTTCTGTAAGGGATGTAATAACGTTCGTTGCTTACCTAATGAGGACAAAAATAGCATGCTCCAGAAAGGTTCATCAGGAAGTCATTTCATCATCCCACGAGCAAACGAGCGGAGCGATGTGTGCGAGTTTTTATGATAAATGCATGTGCACACAACTTACGAAAATTATTCATCAACAATGAGACGAACCCTTGGCTAGAAATTTCATCAAGAAATTTAAGCATCGGAATGTAAAGTCGTTAAAGTATAATGACAATACAAAACACATTTAAACCTATTTAAATATGTTACCAAGTCTTTGTAAATTGTCGGTATTATCTTTAAACTTACCCATCTGATCGGATTATACACAAATAGACAGATTTATTTGAACGAAAATTGCCACAAAAAGCTTGAAAAGCTCGGTTTAATAAAAGTTAAGACCGAAAATTGAAACGCCAATAAAGCCGTGCGACCGATTGTAGAACTATTTAGTAGTGCGTATTTCACGAGAAAACCGTGTTCATTTTACCAGTCTATGGTGCTGTTTACTTGTAATCGAATTTATTCGAAGGTTTTTGTAATAAACGTAGACCGTTTGAGGCGTAGACCGATTTACAGGTACGAAATTGTGGTACACCGTTTATCAGCCTATGTTTTTTGTCCAATCACCGAAGGTTTCATTATTTAAAACGTTAGCCGAAATTCTTTACAACTTACGTACAAGCTAGGGCCAAACTACAACGCCCCTTCATGACGAGAACATTTTTTATTTTGCTACATTTTTATACGGGTGAATGCTCCTACCAGCTTTCTGTTAAAGATCGCTTATCAAAACCATTCTACATTCAACGCAACCAACTTTCAAACTGTGTATAGTACACAGTAGCTTGCCATTTTACTTCTAATTTTGCATTTCAGAGTTATAATAAACATATTTCTTTATCGTTGTTGAATTACATACATTACAGTAAATTAGGCCTACAGCTTTATAACACTTTTATAACAGCTTTTATTTTGCTGCAGTTTGCAGAAATCTTCGAGACGCATTAACGCTCATAGGTTTTCTATTATTGCTGTATTACTATATTAACAATATTGGTTATTTTAATAATATCAGTGCATTTTACTTATAATATTGGCCAACATTGCATTTCTCCTATTGCAAGGGAGAGATATAAACGTAATATTTTCCTTTCATTGTTGTTGTTTGTCATGACCAAACACTTTTTAAATAAATTTTATAAAAACCTATATAAATACCACAACTTCTCGATATTGCTACCTATGACGTTTTGAAATGTAAACAAAATTGTGTATTGGTTTTCTATTATTACTATATTAATAAAATTGCTTATTCTAAGAATATCAGTGCATTTTACTTCTAATATTGGCCAATATTGCATTTCTCCTGTTGCAGGGGGAAAATATAAACATCTTTTCCATTCATTATTGCTTATTGTTGTATATAATAACACCCACACCCAGTACATTACAGCTACCATTGCAGTTATCCTATTGCACTGCAGAGCCATTTGATTGCTAATATTGCATTTCTCAACCATTAGTACCCTTTATTTTTTTGCCAATATCTCTGGCCATCTCTTTGGTCGTGGGCTGTATGACAGTGGAATTTCTAGTATTCTAAATATGTGCAAAAAGTAATTTTTTGGAGACTTTGTAAGATGGGCCACGTTAAATTTGATAGTGGGTGACCACAGGCCGCTATTTGAACATCCCTCGTGTACAGTAAAAAAAAAGAACAATGTTTATGTATTGACATATTCTGGTGGTTTGTTTGTAGGTATGTTTGCATTACTGGATTGGTGTGTGCTGTTGATGTAGTGCTCGGTTTAGTTGAGAAGCTACTGAAGTCTGGTCATTTAGATTACCTGCTGATGTACAAGTTCTCACAAGACCATGTAGAGTTGTTCTTTAGTGCTGTGCGGAGGTGTGGTAGGTAGTACAGTGCTTGTCAATCCATCTCATTCAAGTATGCTTTGCAGTAGTATGTGATTTCACCTGCTGGATATAGCTTTTCAGACCACACTCTGCTTTCAAGCAAAATAGATCAAGTGGGCCAAGTCAAGGGTGATACAAAAAATGATATCACAAAGCTTTGAGATAATGGGAGCAAAAACCTAGATATAATCAATTCATATATTACTGGACAACATGATATTGTTAGACTATGAATCTATTTTCTTGCTGTGTTTGACTGTAATGGTGACATTTTGGCTGGTACCTTGACTGTTTAACGATCTTCTTTTAAAAATTATTATTATTCAGTCCATATTTTAACATTTCAATTTTATTTCCAATTGCAACAAAGGATAACTGTTATTATTTCAGGAGACCGGAACAACAACCCATCAGTAGAGCAGTTCCAGCATATCTTAAGGCGCTTGGTTACAAGATGAGGTGTTACACCAGGAGCTACTGGTAATATCAGATCTATGGATGACACTGCATTGTTACAAGCTTCTACTACCTATGTGCCACCAACTGTTGGTAGTGAAGATTATGTTGAAGATGTTATTGACAGACAAACTATGCTTCTCGAAAAAGTACTAAACATTAGATCACATCTTGTTCTTGGTAACATTGCTGTACATATTTATCTGGTTGGCTTGTCAGAAAACTGCTTAAAATGTTGCGTTGTGAGTCATGTAGAATCTCCCTAATTCAGTTTAAGGAAATTAGCAAATATGATAAGATTCATGCTCTGTTAAGAGTTAAGAACAAGGATGGCTTGATTTCTCCTTCTGATGGTGTTGTAACAACTGTTCTGTGCACCGAGAAGTATCTGAAGGCGGCTACTTCAGCAAGTCAATGTTTGAAATATCCCAAGATTCTGAAGTGTGTAAAAGAAGAGATTGCACGCTGTTATATATTTGAACTAGCTGTGCTACCCGGCGTTGCCCGGGTAATAAGAAGGTCTTTACGCAGAAAATTGATTTGTATTTAACATATAACAACATTTGCCATTCCAGCTTTCTAAATACATATCATGAAAAAAGTGTTAGCTGAAATAATTTAATAGAAAATAAAAACAACTGTAAAAGTTTTCAAACTTTGTCAAACAACTTTTAAACTCATATTTCTTCATATCAGAAAAATGTTTCAAGCAGGTCAAAAAAATGAAAAAAATAAAATGACTGTAAAAAGTTTAAAATGTAAATGTGAAATAATTATCAAGTAATAGCTAAACTAAGTTGGTTTTGCTACAGTAATTATACAATTAATACAAACTGAGAAAACAAAATAAACATCCTGAATATGTAGAATTAACAGTAACAATTCTTGCATAGAAGTTTGTGTGTATAAAAAAGGTAACTCTTCCACCAGAAACTATCCATCAAAACTTTGAATACGAAGACACTTCTACTCTACGGAGACTCATCTCACGAAAACAATGTAATGGTCCGCGCGAAAAAATTTGGTCTTGACCTCAGATATAGTAATTGAACCTTACAAAAAATATTTTTCAACAGGGGCGTCGTAACGCGTGGCTGCGTCGATAAAATAATCAACGTGCGCTATAGCTATATTTATAGCCAGCATGCGTACAAAATACAAATCCACATATGGACATACTTTGAGAAATATAGAGATAGATTAAAGCAGCATTGTACTGCCACTTTTGTAGGAATTGATAATCATCACTTCTCACTACTAGCTGTAGTGGTTGAAACATACTTTGATTTAGGACAGCACCACCTTGCCAACTTAAGAAACCTAAATTTACATAAAGTGAACATCAGACATAATGTTACAAAAACGTATTATTTAGAGGACAGTAAACTGTTATGTCGCTGTGACATAAATTGTCTATAGCCAATTTAAGTTAGTATTCATTTTAAGATTTCTCTTTATATATGCATACAAATTGTACAGTTTGCAGGCATGTAGTAGTTCAATTTATTATATAATTTATATATACTATAATTCTATTAGACGATATATTAGCATCATCAGAGCATCTGGCTCATTAACTTTTTATGCATAGATCATTTATTTTCTGAATCACAAACAAATTTGATGGTCAAGTTTAATGTAATAAAGATTTATAGTTTGCTTTATATATGCATACAACTTGTACAGTTCATAGGCATTCAGTTGTTTAATATATTATATACTTTTTATATATAATGCTATTAGACATTGCATTAGCACCCGAGCATCTGACTCATTTTCTATGCATAAATCATTTATTTTTAAAATCACAAACAAACTTTGTGGTCAAGCATACTGTAGTTAAGATTAATAGTTTGCTTTTGGTTTATTTCAACGAATAACACATATAAATATAACACAAATCAAGATATATTGAGTGTTGGAACCTACTGGCGCAATAGCTAAAGCTAATCTAGGCTCGAGGCCAATCTAACAACTTTTCGAACAAAGCAATGTAGGTTGCAGTTGCAAGATTTTAGTCAAATGTATACAACAGTTTTGGCCAGTTTTTTGCTCTTGGTGATGTAAACAACTATTGTGATCTCTTATCAGATATTCAATAAGCTTCAAAGCTAAAGTTTGCTGGGCTGGTAAGGCGAGTGAGGCCAATGATACCCTTAAATCCAGTAGAAACATCTGTTGATAAGAAATGCAAATTATATAGAGCCCATATAGAGTTGCCTGCCTATTGTTGAAACCATGCCAACAGCCATCTACAACAAAAACTTATAGTCTATGAATCTGTAGATCTTTAGCTAGCTTGACTTTGATATATAGGTTGAATGAATATGTAGATCTTTATCTTGACTCTGATATATAGGTTGATTAAGATTGGGAATGAATAAAAGCACCCACAAGCTCATTGAGATTAAATGTACAATGTTGCTGGGTTACCATAAAGGGGGGCCTAACCATGTAGCATAGTTCAAGATGGCGCTCAAATTGTTACTCTGATAAATGATCTTGGCCATTCTAAGGCTAGTATAATTCAGTGGTAAATACCTACACCAGGGGTAGGCAAAGTTTTCTCTCAAAGAGCCAAATTTAAAAGTTGTAAGATTTTTGGGAGCCATACAAGTTTAATACAATACAAGGGATAATACAAGTTTGGTAGTGGTTGTAATAAAATTTATTTATTAAAATACTTTTACAATAACAATGAATAATGTTGAAGTGAGCCTAAAGAGCTTAGTATAACTTAAAGTTTAGTGAGATACATGGAATTGTTTATGGCTGCTCATTATCTCTTGGTAGTCTGGCTCACTACTGCAGTATGCTATTCTTAGGAGCTGACACAAGTGACCTTGGGTCAAAGTGGATCTCAACTTGCTATTGATATTATTCATGTATGAAAATGCTGATTCACATATATATGTAGCAGCAAACACAGTGTACAGCCATTTTCCTAGTTGAGCAAGCTGTGGATATTCAGCCTTTGTTGAAGCTTTCAAGTAGAACCCCTCCTCAATTTTATCTATATCTGTACCTTTTAGGTTACACAACTCCAGTTGCAGAGATGAAGCATTAACACTTTTCAATGGCAACTGAGTAACCCACTCTCCATTAGGCTTTGCCTTCTGAGATGCTTTTATGAGTTGTATGATATGTTTCAAAGATTGAAACTAACTAAATCGATTGCTAAACTCTTGTTGCAGCTTTTCTATAAAGTGAGTGTACTCAGCTGTACAAGACGCCATTTCTTCATCGTCATCTAAAAATGCTTTTAGAGTAGGAAAGTGAAGCATATTACCTTGCACATCCACCAGAAACAATTCCAACTTATGGGAGAGGGCTTGAACAGCTGGTAGTGTGCGTATTAATGATAGTCTTGTTCTTCCCTTGAAGCTTGAGGTTCAAATCATTCAAATGGCCACAGATGTCAACAAGGAAGGCAAGGTCACTCATATCCTTAGAAGAGCTCATCATCTCTTGAAACTGTCTTACATTCAGGCTTGTGCATGTATTTAAAATGAGGTTAGCTCCTGACGAATACTCCACAACCTCGACAGAGCATTTCCCTTACTTAGCCATCTAATGTTATTGTATGTTAGTAAATCTTCACAAGTGGCATCGCTTTCTCTGAGAAACTTCCTTAAGTTTCTGTGTCTGAGAGCTGATTGACTTCTGAGGAAGTTGATCATTTTCATAGCCTTGCACATTAGTTGCTGAAAATGATCATTTAGTTTTCCACATAAAAAAGTTTGGTGGATGATGCAATGGAATGCTAGCATTGATGGCATATCCTTCTTCAATCTAGCTATGAGCCCTTGATCTCTTCCAACCATAGCTGGTGCGCCATCTGTTGTTACAGATATGCATTTGTGGAGAGGTATCTTCATCTTGTCAAGTCTTTTAACGAGGGCATCATAGGTAGCCTGACCGTTGGTTTCTCTTTCTAATCCAACCAAAGTAAGAAGCTCCTCCTTCATTTCTTCACCGTCAAAGAATCTGCAACACAGGGTATATGACTAAAGCATAATGCTATGCTTTATAAAGAAACATACTGATGCTTCATAAAGAAGCATGTAGTATAAATGTGTGGGTTAGTCACGTTGAAACAAATATCATAAAATAATGCAACATTTTTTACTTGGAGTTGTGTTCTCTCTTTACTGTCTTTTAAAATGCACTTGTAATACTTCAGCTTGCAAATGCATGGTAAAATGATTACCAGTTGTTAGTGTACACACAGTAGCTTACATACCTTATGAAGACTGCTAATTGAGCTACATTCATTATCTCAGTAGATTCATCGTTGGCGATTGAAAAGTAATCCGCCTGGTCTATATGGGTTAGCAAAGTCATTCTGAGATGATCATTAATGCTTTTAATTCTACCAGTGGCAGTTTTCTTAAAAAGTGGTATTGCCTTGACTTTACCAATCACATCACGCTTATCTGGAAAAAGTGTTTCCATAGCCTCAACCTGCATTTTTTCACAATCCCAGCATGAGAATAGGGAAGCATTGCTTTTGCTAGAATCTTTGAGACTCGTAGAAAAGCTTCTGTAGCGCGTTTATCAGTAGCCGTGAAAGAAACTAGCATATTTTCTGAAGAAGTTAGTGATTTTTGAAGTTTATCTAGCTTTTAATGTCTAGCTAAAGATCCCAGTGGAAATGTTGCAGTAAACTCTCTGTGCTTCGTCGCATGATGTCGTTTGATGTTCGTCTTCTTGTTAACGGAGATCGTTTCCTGGCACAATAGACATTGTGGTTTGCCTTGCCTAAAAATGAATGCATATTCCAGGGTCCACTCATCTTGGATATCTTTTGTAGATTCATTTCTATTTCGTTTACTTTGTAACTCTGGGAGTAGTTCGTTTACTTTGTAAGGCTTCCATTGTAACTCTGGGAGTAGTTCGTTTACTTTGTAAGGCTTCCATTGTAACTCTGGGAGTAGTTCGTTTACTTTGTAAGGCTTCCATTGTAACTCTGGGAGTAGTTCGTTTACTTTGTAAGGCTTCCATTGTAACTCTGGGAGTAGTTCGTTTACTTTGTAATGCTTCCATTGTAACTCTGGGAGTAGTTCGTTTACTTTGTAAGGCTTCCATTGTAACTCTGGGAGTAGTTCGTTTACTTTGTAAGGCTTCCATTGTAACTCTGGGAGTAGTTCGTTTACTTTGTAAGGCTTCCATTGTAACTCTGGGAGTAGTTCGTTTACTTTGTAATGCTTCCATTGTAACTCTGGGAGTAGTTCGTTTACTTTGTAAGGCTTCCATTGTAACTCTGGGAGTAGTTCGTTTACTTTGTAAGGCTTCCATTGTAACTCTGGGAGTAGTTCGTTTTGTTGAAGATGCCATTGGTACCCCCCCCCCTGCATTAATTGGCTCAATTGCAAATGACATGTTCAACTAAGGCACAGCATCTTATATAAGCCAGCATTATGAAATAACTAGAAATTCCACTGTCATACAGCCCACGACCAAAGAGATGGCCAGAGATATTGGCAAAAAAATAAAGGGTACTAATGGTTGAGAAATGCAATATTAGCAATCAAATGGCTCTGCAGTGCAATAGGATAACTGCAATGGTAGCTGTAATGTACTGGGTGTGGGTGTTATTATATACAACAATAAGCAATAATGAATGGAAAAGATGTTTATATTTTCCCCCTGCAACAGGAGAAATGCAATATTGGCCAATATTAGAAGTAAAATGCACTGATATTCTTAGAATAAGCAATTTTATTAATATAGTAATAATAGAAAACCAATACACAATTTTGTTTACATTTCAAAACGTCATAGGTAGCAATATCGAGAAGTTGTGGTATTTATATAGGTTTTTATAAAATTTATTTAAAAAGTGTTTGGTCATGACAAACAACAACAATGAAAGGAAAATATTACGTTTATATCTCTCCCTTGCAATAGGAGAAATGCAATGTTGGCCAATATTATAAGTAAAATGCACTGATATTATTAAAATAACCAATATTGTTAATATAGTAATACAGCAATAATAGAAAACCTATGAGCGTTAATGCGTCTCGAAGATTTCTGCAAACTGCAGCAAAATAAAAGCTGTTATAAAAGTGTTATAAAGCTGTAGGCCTAATTTACTGTAATGTATGTAATTCAACAACGATAAAGAAATATGTTTATTATAACTCTGAAATGCAAAATTAGAAGTAAAATGGCAAGCTACTGTGTACTATACACAGTTTGAAAGTTGGTTGCGTTGAATGTAGAATGGTTTTGATAAGCGATCTTTAACAGAAAGCTGGTAGGAGCATTCACCCGTATAAAAATGTAGCAAAATAAAAAATGTTCTCGTCATGAAGGGGCGTTGTAGTTTGGCCCTAGCTTGTACGTAAGTTGTAAAGAATTTCGGCTAACGTTTTAAATAATGAAACCTTCGGTGATTGGACAAAAAACATAGGCTGATAAACGGTGTACCACAATTTCGTACCTGTAAATCGGTCTACGCCTCAAACGGTCTACGTTTATTACAAAAACCTTCGAATAAATTCGATTACAAGTAAACAGCACCATAGACTGGTAAAATGAACACGGTTTTCTCGTGAAATACGCACTACTAAATAGTTCTACAATCGGTCGCACGGCTTTATTGGCGTTTCAATTTTCGGTCTTAACTTTTATTAAACCGAGCTTTTCAAGCTTTTTGTGGCAATTTTCGTTCAAATAAATCTGTCTATTTGTGTATAATCCGATCAGATGGGTAAGTTTAAAGATAATACCGACAATTTACAAAGACTTGGTAACATATTTAAATAGGTTTAAATGTGTTTTGTATTGTCATTATACTTTAACGACTTTACATTCCGATGCTTAAATTTCTTGATGAAATTTCTAGCCAAGGGTTCGGCTCATTGTTGATGAATAATTTTCGTAAGTTGTGTGCACATGCATTTATCATAAAAACTCGCACACATCGCTCCGCTCGTTTGCTCGTGGGATAACCCATTTTAGGCTGGTTTGTAGAGCTTTATGTAGAATATTTCTCTATACAAATGGCGCACATAATCTGTATTCCATATTCGCTAAAGACAACTAAACATAATTTATTATTGACACGTAGATGTAATTGTAAAGTAATATAATATAATATATTTAGTTATAGAAATACAATAATGTTCTTAAACTTATATACAACTTCAGTTCATATCATCATACATCTTGTCACCTATCAAAATTCTCAAATATTAAATATCGGCCCTCAATTAAAGACATTTGGGCACCTCTGCTGTACATCAATATTAGTGCAATCATGCACTAATATAGCACCACACTACACGATGCAGCTACTAGTCTAGAAAACTGATAAGCAGAACAATACACACACAAAGATCATTAACTAGAAAAGGGAACAATAAATGAAAAATATTTAATCATAGAAATAAACTGAAATATTTTGAAAAAATAACAGACTATACCAGGTCATCAAACAATAGATCATTACCAGAATACGTGTGTAATTCTGATTCAATCCAAAATTTGAATTAGTTTTTCAGTCTATTTCGACCATAGCGAAGAGATAGGAAGCAAACAGTAAAACAATCAACAGTTTCAACAAAAAATGTAGTAGGCTACCGCCTAGTGTTGTATAAAAGTGTATCATCCATTGTTCTCAAACTCATAAGATATGTCTTTGAGTCTAGTAAAAAGGGAGTTAGACACTCCATACTAGACAACCATTTAAGCCGTTTATAGCCACGGCCTGAAACTGACCGACTATTGTGTATATCAACTTTTTGCAGAAACACATTGAATAACCACATTTACTAACATTGGCTGAATTTTAATATAGATCTACAACTTATATAAGTTAACCTACATTATTCTAACTGTGATCACACTGCCATGCATGACATCAAAATTTCCAATAACAAGTCTTTGCAGTATTAAATTGTAGTTACACATGGAAAAATAGACACACATGCATTAACCTGAATGAACTCAACTATGGCATCACAGTCTTGAAACTGTGGTAAATTTAACTCTTTCAGGGAAATTAGAGAATCAGCCACTGATGCAGATAACACCTGGGTAGCAAGAGCAACCTATAAAAGTTATAAGCATACAGATAAGTACACTAGCATAGCTAGATTGGCTAACCAGCTGCTAGCAAGCTACTAGCCAGCTACTAGCAAGATACTAACCAGCTACTACTAGCAAACTGCTACTAACTAACTGCTAGCAAGCTACTACTAACCAGCTGCTAGCAAGCTTCTAACCAGTTACTAGCAAGTTTCTAACCAGCTATTAGCAAGCTTCTAACCAGCTACTAGCAAGCTTCTAACCAGCTATGAGCAAGCTTCTAACCAGCTGCTAGCAAGCTTCTAACCAACTACTAGCAAGCTTCTAACCAGCTACTAGTAAGCTTCTAACCAGCTACTAGCAAGATACTAACCAGCTACTAGCAAGCTTCTAACTAGCTGCTAGCAAGCTTCTAACCAACTACTAGCAAGCTTCTAACCAGCTACTAGCAAGCTTCTAACCAGCTATGAGCAAGCTTCTAACCAGCTGCTAGCAAGCTTCTACCCAACTACTAGCAAGCTTCTAACCAGCTACTAGTAAGCTTCTAACCAGCTACTAGCAAGATACTAACCAGCTACTAGCAAGCTTCTAACTAGCTGCTAGCAAGCTTCTAACCAACTACTAGCAAGCTTCTAACCAGCTACTAGCAAGCTTCTAACCAGCTACTAGCAAGCTTCTTCTAAACAGCTACTGCTGTACTAGTGCTACTAATGCAGGAATAAAACGCTAAACTCACTTGTGAAATGATATATCATTAACCCTTCGTGTTTCAGGGTTGTCATAGGAGTAGTAATTAATGGTAAAACACTGATTTCCAGCAGATAATTGAGTGTTTTTCTTAGGCTACCTATGATCAGCCATTTCACTAATCACAGCGAAAAATCCATGCAGCATCTTTCAAGATGGCGCTTAAATTGTCGCACGGAAGTTCTTTGGTTTAGATAGGCCGATGCCATTCTAGGGGTAGTATGTGAACTCAGTATGTAATTCAGAAGTGTTTACCATTGAACTTGAAACCCCTGGAATGGCAGTGGTCATTCGCGAGTACGGAAATCTGGCCGACGCCATGTTCAGTTACAGTTTGAGTTAATTTCATTGTGTTCAATATGAGAAAGAAATCTAATTTCAGATTTAACAGCTATGGAAGATCTTGAATACACTGCTAAATCAAAGAAACAGACTACTGAGATTACTACTAATAATTTATGTAAGAGAGAGAAGGGTGTAGGTGCACAGTGCTATTGCTATTCGATGAACTGCAAAAACCGCAAGAATGGACCTTCAAAGAAAAGGGCATGACATTTCACAAGTGAGTCACTTCTACTACTAGTTCTATTACTATTGCTAAAGTCTACGACTACTACTAGTTGTGCTACTACTAGTTAGTACTGCCACTAGTTAGTTCTACTACACTAGTCCCTGGGTGAGTGAGAGTCGATCAGTGTCACTACTGAGTGTACGAGTTTGACTGTATTTTGTCGGTGATTAGATAAATTTATAAGCTAGTGAGTGAAATGTTCTTCTTTCAGAACAAAGGTTTTTTATTATTTAAATGTGGAATTTTTTTATAATAATATTTTGGAACTACAAACCATTAGGTTATTTCTAAATATTAGTAAATAATGAAATATAAAATAATAAATAATAAAATAAAAGTGTTTGTAGTGCCTATAATATTATTTATTGTTGTACCTAGATATAGTTAGCAGCAAGGAAATAAAAGTAATAATACTATTGTTATTACTACTGTTGCTAACTAACTACTACAGTTTCATTTTAACTTTTAGATTTCCAAACAAAGCAACTGAGAACTCTCGTTATTTACAATGGTATCGCAACCGCAGAAGAGTGAATAAGCTTGATCCTTGGGCACTTATCTGCAACGAACATTTCAATGATTCATGTTTTGACAACAGGTTAAAATGTTCGACTGAAGTCATTTCAAGGTAATATTTTTCAATGTTGAATGATGCTTTTTAACGATTGATTTTAAAACCATATTGTCAAGCACAGTGCTGCAAGGTTGTTCAACTTAACGTAGATATATCTAAAAAAAATTTAGAAACTTCAAACAGCACGCAAAACAGTGACAGCTGCCACAGCATGTGCTTATGAATATGTGCAGCTTAGCAGAAGATGTTGATGTGAATTTCTCTAGTAATGCATCTGTGGCAATGGTTAGTACTTCTTTGCAGTACTTCTGCAATTTGTTTGTTGTCATTTCTATTGAAATAATCTCATGGATGCAATCCATTTTTGAGTCATGCTTGATTAAGAAATTTCCATTAAAGGTTGGCTTGCAACAAAATTCACATTACAGCTGTTTGGTATCATAAGATTCACCATGTCTTACTCTGTTGTGTTGTAGGTGCAAAATATGTGGGAATGTGATTACAAACACTTAAAAGCTCAAAAACGAATAGTTAATCGCAGCCACACGAGACCGCCGTAGTTTGGATTCGCTTTCCAAAATGGCTCAAATGGGACGTAGTTGTTACAGGATGGTTTCTGTTTACACTCTCATGCAACCTCATTCGTCGAAATATTTTCACAAATATACTTCACGCATTGAATAAAATCATGTCTATTGTTCTTATGCGTCTATTTTATCGCCATTGTAATGCTGTCACTTTTAGCAGTAATATCTTATAACTTACCGCAAAAATTCATTTAATTTTTTAACCTTACCTCGAAGGAGTACATATCATTGTCTGATAATCAAGACGAGCCTGTTGGTCACCTGTGATAATCAAAAAATGCTGCAAAAATTATTTGCAAAGTATTGGGTCACATGATCAGATTACGACTTGACGATTAGATAATGCCGAAACAAAACTGTAAAGTAGCGAGCATCTATATTTGATACAGGGTCTTTGGTAAAACCCGAAGCGTTTGTCATAAACTAGTGCTACGATAAGGTTTATATTGAGCTTTTTATTGGCCTTTCAATTCACATGAGAACATCACGTGACAAGACGATAACCAAACTGTAATGAATACGTCAGAGAAATAAACAGATTCCAATCTACGGCGGCATTTTGTTTTTGATCTTTTAAGAGCTTGTAATCACATTTCCACATATTTGGCACCTACAACACAACAGAGTAAGACATGGTGAATCTTTTGATACCAAATAACTGCAATGTGAATTTTGTTGAAGTCAACCTTTAAGCTTTATGCCTAAGATGGGTGTGAATGACTTCCAGTGAAAATTACCATGTTTTCATTTTACATAGCGATATGGTGGCATTTTGAGCTGTTTTATTTTCGCTGTTGTATTGTTGTATATTAAGCGTACTATGTTTATGTGAATAAGACATTCATTTTTGTTGATTTTATGTAATTGTTATAATTGATGCTTTTGTTTAGGTGGTTGGAATAATAATTCTACTGTTACTCAGTTTAAGGCTACCTTTCGCAAACTTATCAGCAAATGTGGTGCAAAATCAGATGCTGGTAAGACAGGTAATGTTACTGCTCAAAACGGGATTCTCATCATACAGGCTACTCCAGAAGTTGATCAGTTTGTGGAACTCAATGATTTCAGATGTCAAATTTCTGTTATAGGTAACAGTATAGTCTATATAGCTGGCTACATTGTGCAAAAGCTAACTAAAGTGCTGTCGTGACATTGGCCGTCATTTGCTGGTTACCACTAAGTCAAGTATCCAGTACCGACATCTCTATACTCTACTCAAGCTACAAAACAATGGAGGATTGGTGCGTCCATCAGATGATGTTGTCAGGATCCTGCTAATTGCAGATCAATCCTTTCGTATTAATACAAAGCCAGATCCACTCCATTGTGTGGTGTATTTTATCAGTAGTGTAAGATCTAGTGATGTGTTATGCCTTGGGAAACACCTTACGGATATGGCAAATGGCATATCCAACCACTGCATCATTGATGAAAAACCTTATTCTGTCGTTTTATGATCTCCGACAGCATTATTATGCTAAAATCCTACACTCAAACTGCAAGGTCCATCTTTGTGGCATACAATACTAAAGTAGTACTTTTTAAAGGCCGGTAACAATGTAATCACTGTAATATTCATCTGCAGCTGTTGTTGTGCTGTTATTCCTAATCTGATTTAGTTCTAAGAAACTCTGATGCACCTTGGCTCAATATCCAGAGTACTACACACATCTCCTTTTACACAGTTTCTGTAACGTGTATGCATAAGTTCAATCATCTGATTCCACTAATTCATGCATTTCCTTGTTTGCATTATTTTGATTATCCTCTATCACAACTGTTTTTAATTTCCGTTTAGTTGTTGCAGTAGTTCATTCCATCTTTTACAGATACTGTATTATACATATCATACATTCATAAGCTATTATCACTTAAATCTTGAAAACGCTTTCTGTTTTGGCACCATACCTATGTGTTGTTTTTATTGAAATACTTCATGTGCTTCAAGTTTTTCTATATGCATTTATGCATATGTAATATAAATTTTAATATAATGGAACAGTTGTTATTTGCCTGAATATATCATTTGCTGGGTTAATGCATCTGTAATACAACAATTTGTATGAATAACATGGTCCACAAAAATCTATTTTACATGTACTTACCATTTGATATATCCTACTCCATATGTTATAAATAGGTTTTCTTCTATCAGGGCATTCTAAACGTTGTGTAGGAGGAATTTTCATTTACACCCAGCTAGAAAATAACTATTCAACATGTACATTTCTGTCATTTTTCACTGTTTGTTTACAAACGGAACTAACATTCGATTAGCTCTCCAATATGGCGCATACAGTACGTATCGCTATCAACGTAAAAGTCACGTGATTGCCATTCCAGAAGTTTTAAGTTCAATCGTGTTTACTATCAACAGTAATAGCGATTCCACAAATGATAACATACGCAACTGCTATGTCGGATCATTTTACCGTGTAGCGTCGGCCGACGCTCTATTTCCATGTCGAACTTTGCCGCACCATAGTTACACGCAATACGTATGAGGGATGTATTTTTTCTTAATATTTCGCACTGCTTGCGAACCTTACCGATGAGCACGCACAGTTGAAAGTCAGATCCAGGAACTAATTTGAAGAAAGGGGCGTGGATCTGTGGCCTTTTGACTCTTGCGACAACCCCAGAGCATGATTTTCTCCGCACGACTGCGTAATAGTTACATTACCTACATAGCACAACAGAAAACGAAACATGCTCACACAACTGCAAAAATAAAGGTTGAAAAGAGGGTACACCAGTTCAACAGCCTACGGGTAATGGTAATATATCGCAAGAAAGATGATATTAACACCAAAGAAACGATCACTAAACTGCAGTAGTGAAGATGACGATACTGACAGCGGTTGCGTTGTTGCTGCAGCTGACAAGTTTCAGAGACCTAACGAATATTTAAAACTCTTACCCATGTCGCAGAGTTGTCTTGCTGAAGATGCTGAATTTTTTTTGAATGAAATCAAAGATCAACTTTCAGCTTCAGTATTACTTCTGGATATCAAACAAGGAGCGCTCTTTTGGTCATCACAATTGAACAGGTAAAATACTAAATGCTGCGCAAAACTAATGTTGAGTTGCCGATTTCGAGAGTTCCGTTGTCATTATCATTGAGGTGAACTACGAAGTCGTAAACCTTTTGATCGACAAGGTATGGCTGCTTCCTGTAATTTTAAACAGAAAAAATTGGACGATTGTTGTTGGACGATATCATAGTCGGGTTCCTTGAGTTTAGTGAGTTGTATCTTAGGCAAATGGTAAAAATAATATAAGATTAATGTTATTATATGTATATGATATGTTCGCTGTTAGAACTTTATTATATGCATATGGTATGTTTACTGTTAGAACCTTATTATGTACATATGGTATGTTTACTGTTAGACCCTTATTATATGCATATGGTATGTTTACTGTTAGACCCTTATTATATGTGTATGGTATATTTACTGTTATGACTTTATTATATGCACGTGGTATGTTTACTGTTAGACCTTTACTATATGCATATGGTATGTTTACTGTTAGACTGTTATTATATATGCATATGGTATGTTTACTGTTAAACCCTTATCATATGCATATGATATGTTTACTGTTAGACCCTTATTATATGCATATGGTATGTTTACTGTTAGACCTTTGTTATATGCTATGGTATGTTTACTGTTAGACCCTCATTATATGCATATGGTATGTTTACTGTTAGACCCTTATTATATGCATATGGTATGTTTACTGTTAGACCCTTATTATATGTGTATGGTATATTTACTGTTATGACTTTATTATATGCAAATGATATGTTTACTGTTAGACCCTTATTATATGCATATGGTATGTTTACTGTTAGACCTTTGTTATATGCTATGGTATGTTTACTGTTAGACCCTCATTATATGCATATGGTATGTTTACTGTTAGACCCTTATTATATGCATATGGTATGTTTACTGTTAGACCCTTATTATATGTGTATGGTATATTTACTGTTGGGACTTTATTATATGCATATGGTATGTTTACTGTGAGACCTTTATTATATGCATATGGTATGTTTACTGTTAGAGTCTTATTACATGCATATGGTATGTTTACTGGTTAACCCTTATCATATGCATATGTTATGTTTACTGTTAGACCTTTATTATGTACATATGGTATGTTCACTGATATATCTTTACGGCATGTTTATTGTTGAACTCTTCTGGACCTAAAAAGAATTAGTATCCAGTTCAATTCTTATACTTTCATCTACAGATGGTGATGACTTATATTTTACATGTAGAAAATGTTACAAGATCTGCATGTCTTTTGTCCGATGACATCACAATACTATAGATCAGGCTCAGCCAGGGGAGTTCAATGCTCATAGAATCCTAAACAATGTACTTTTTACATAATTTTGGTGGTATGCCATTTGAAAAAGGTTTTTACCAGCCTGTTTGTTGAGAAGGCAACTCTTTAGACCAGCTCAAAAGCAACAGCAAATCGTAAAGGAGACTGCAAGTGTAATGGTAACTATTCTGATGCAGTCACTTTTGTTTCTTTCTAAACCTTTTTAACTCATTCCAAATTCACCCTTGCCCTCTGTTTTGGCTTGTTTGTAGTTGTTATCTTGCCATTCTAGATAATAGTTCCTTAAGTTGCAATGATCGAAAGCTATCGCTTGAAAATTCCCCTACTGTGATGCTTCCTTGTTTTTTTTATGTAGATGGCTGGTCGATTTCAGTTTATATTCAAATATTTGCCTTTGGCTCTTATCTCAAACTAGTTTTAAAAGCTGGCATAGATATCTCACATTCTTCATGCCCTTCTTTCTATCAGCTAAACGAAGCCTTATTATCTGACAGCCACCGTGTAAGCACCTTCACTCCTTTAGGCAATTTTAACAACATTCTTACTTATTGACTGTTTCCACGTTCTTCATACTTTTTGGAGATAGGCGGTAAAATATTACGAATTGTCTATCGTTGGCCGGAGCATGTGATGAGCAATAATTTAGTTGTACGCGTGTCCCTAATTTGGAAGTTATCTTCTTCCCTTAAAGGATACGCTATCGACGTGGTAACTGTTCTATCAATAGCTGAATTCATATATAAGATGAGCATTTGGCCACAGTAGTCTACAAACATTAACCTATTGACAATGATGTCTGGCCAGGCTTTTAATTATGTGTCAACATGCATGCGCTTACTTATTCACTGCTGGAATTCTTCTGCAGTTGTGGTCTGGTCACAGTACTGAAATCTGAATGCTATCACACTGAGTTCCCCCTACACATAGGAACACAGAAGCACCATTTATAGGCTATTATTTGCATACATACTCTGATTATCATATCACACTGCATTCATTAAAATTATCAATCGGTAAGCTTTTCAACTCACGCGAACATGTTATTGGTCTTCCAACTGTACTAAGGGGAATCTCAAAGAAAATCTGTAACTTTTTATTTGGAGAGGTAGGCTATGTTTTAATATTGTGCAAATAAATAAAAGTCGAAACAATTTTCTGTGCACACGGAGTTCTATCTATGTCCCGGAACGGATGTTAGTGTTCCAGCAATACTCATAAAACCTTCTATTGTGCACATTTTTAGGTACATGCAGATATTTGGCCTCCGGTTTACCAAGCGGGACCACATAGAGTTTGTCAAGCTTCACTATGAACTCATAGTATCCGAGGAACAGGAAACATTCATATTGGATGTGTTTGTGCAGACATTCACGAGGCTACTCAAGTATGTCTCTCACCAAGTAACCATTACATTTAGCTATTACAAAATCCTTTGAACAAACATTGATATGCGCTGATAAATTAGCCTACTGTGACTCAGACGGTTCGGGTGATAGTAGAAGAAAGAAGACAGTAGAGTTCTTTGGGTTCGCATGAATACAAAATCATTTCAGCGTTGGGTTACAAATGATTTAGCATTTTTAATTCTGATTAGGTCTCGTGTTGTGTTCGTAAGAGTGTGTAAGATATGTTTTACAAGGGAACACTATACTATACTATTTGCTGTGAATATCGTGTTACTGATAGTGACACCTAGATGATTATTAAGTCCTTTAAGAGAGCTGTCAGGGTCTAGAGTTCTTGACCCGCGAACAACAGGTTGGGTTGAAAAACTAGTTATATGGGAGGATAGGCGGCTGACCTTGAATTTAATCTGTAGGTAGAGTTAGTGCTGCACGATAAAACGATATTGCACGATAGGTGTCGATTTTGTGTGGGACGATTTCATTTTGGGGCATTTTGTAGGTCGATTCTGTAATTGGGTATAGCCACATTTTCGATATCATGTCAAGACGATAAATATCTGTGTTTAATTGGCAGAAACAACATCGGTTATCACCGGCTTTCGTGACTCAATATCGGCGCAGCATGATATTTATAAATTTATACACGATTATCGCCCCTGCAATTCTGTTTTTGGTGAAACGATACCATAATCTATATCGAGAGAGTATAACTCCCAAGTTTCGATACTGGACGCTATCGATAGCTCACAGGGCGGATATATTGTTTTGGCATTGGTGTCATATCGCACAGAACTAGGTGGAGTAGAGCCTCTTAGAGAGCTTCATTGAGAGACGAGTTACAGCACTTCAATTCAGGGACCAATCAAGCATGCATGTGTGTCTAAATTCTAAATTGATCATTTCAGTATTGTTGACCTCCACAGATTCTTGCCTAAACCAATGATTTAAAGAAAGTCGGTCTGAACTTGAGGCTTATCTTTTTTGTTTCTGCTACTGCAAAATTCATGTAGAGGGCGATGTGAACAACGAATAATGAAAACTGGATAGTGACTCGCAGTTTAGCGGCACTGATGGAGTACAGCCATATAAAAAGGCTGGCGCAGTTATGTCAAGGAAGGTTGTTGTTTGTCTGCTTTTCGGTAGCATAAGGTCAACTGGCCTGATATATGATCAGCTAGACTGAGTTAATAATTGTGCACTCTGTGTCACACACAAGTAATACCAGGTATTACCAGGCTGTCTGAGAGCCCTCTTATTCACATCACATAAGCCAAATCACCATCTCTAAATAGTTATATTTTTGACGTACTTCAAATCGTCTGCGAACTCCGCTACATCTTCTCACACACTTATAGATATTCAAAGAGAATCATGTTCTCTCTATGGAAGTTGGCATTGACGTCGGCTCGTTTATTTCCTGCGATATCTTGAAAATTGTTGATGCACTATTATATGGTTGATTTGTGTCTCCCTGTAAATTCCCAATTTTTGTAACACATTGCACCGTTGTCGAGCGATATTGCGTGTCTGACATCTTTTGGTTTGATTGTCATGAAATCCTACTGCTGCTACTAGTGAAGGAGAGTCGTGTGTGAGTTCAAGCCATTGCAAGATCGGATATAAACATACATGTGGAGACATTGGTGGTGTATTTTGAATTATGGCCTGTTACCATAGGGCCAATATGGATCACTAAACTGAATAAAATAATTCAGCGCGAATCTGAGTTCAACTGAATAACAAAATAATATATATATACATGTATATATCTGTAGATATATAAATATGATACGAGGTGACTAGAATATAACTATCTGTAGATATATAAATATGATACGAGGTGACTAGAATATAACTATCTGTAGATATATAAATATGATACGAGGTGACTAGAATATAACTATCTGAAAATGCTGATTTGGCTCACTGAAGAATGGCTGTGTTTCTCTGGTGCGGAAGACGCGGATTTGGAATTGTGTGCATGTTGAATTATCGTGTGATAAGATCACATACAAGTGTCTCCATGCTCTCGCAAGCTCTAAACATTCTATAATAATTGCGATCAACAAAACTCGCTTGACTCGCAAGTTTTTGCTGTTTCCATCTTGTGGATGCAAACCTGCAATTACGCTATGGAACTACGCTATGGAAACATAGTGAGTAAGGGGGACTGCCGGACAGCCCAATAATTCCTGGGTGTAGCGCGGAATCCAACATTCATTCAACAATTCAACACGGCGTAGCTGGTCATACATCAGGTCAATTCAGCTTGTGTTATCAAGATGTAGGCAAACCAAATGCATGCATACGTTTTTCAGTCTTAGCACTATGATGTTATTAGGGTTTTATAATATACTAATATTAGTATTTATTAACCTCTGGAGCACTTTTTAAAAATAGTTTCAGATTTGTCCTAGCGTTTGTTTACTAACATAGCATTGATAGCGATAATGTGTAGTTTACTGGGGCATCCATAACTGATTGACTCTTTGTGACAGGAGGAGGGAACTGTTGAGCCCAGAAGAACTTTGCCTACCTTGGAGACCGGCGTACAAGCTTTGGAAGTTAATGAATGATACAAAATTCAGATATTTTCCCGAGTAAGATGATGATCGTTGTTTTAGCCTTTTAGGGAAAACATTTTATTCTTTCAAGCAATTTTGTGTATTTAAATGAACAATTGAAATATGAGATTTACTAACTTGGATTATCATAATAAACCATAAATATATAAGAGTCAGAATGAGCGGCTTGATAGAGCAACAGATTTCTGTTGTAGACGATTTTTTGATCAGATTAAAAATAAATATATAAATGTAGCTTAAAGTTACTGTAACTGCAGACTGTTTTCAATCTGTATAAGCCATTTTCTTCTTTCAACAAATTTAAAAAAAGATCAAGTACATCATACAGAAATATCTTATGGAGTATATATTACATTATTACCATCAAGTACATCATACAGAAATATCTTATGGAGTATATACAACATTATTACCATCAAGTACATCATACAGAAATATCTTATGGAGTATATATAACATTATTACCATCAAGTACATCATACAAAAATATCTTATGGAGTATATATAACATTATTACCACATAGAAGCCTTACAGATTGGCTCAACATATATGTTTTGATACAAATATACTATAATTTAGTGCGTGTGAGAAACCTGTTTGGCTGATTTAGTTGTCGGCTGCGTGGAGGAGCTTAAAGGCAGTGTTAGGAAGAGTTCATAAACTTTGGTGTAGCTTTGACTGTTCAATGGTCTGTCAAATGTTTACACATGATCATCATCATGAATCATGAGCATGATTTACCTCCTGAAAGAGGTAACAAGAGTAACTGAGCAATTCTTGATTGCTGCTTGTTTAATTATTGTTTTGAGTGTAAAATACTTTTAAACAAAAACTGAAAATGTTTTTGGATATACAGCAATCTTTTGCTATTTGGAGTTTATCTTTCGCCGCTTTAGTACTTTGCGAGATAAAAAATATTTAATTAAATATTAATGAAAATAAATAAAAAAGATAGATACATAAACATCTCTCATGCTGGCCCAGAGAGATCCCTCTGAGAGCATCATTGCGCTAGCGGGTGTCGACTTTCGCTAGTTTCCTGTAACGTTTAGTGAAGTGTAAAAGCGCTATGATTTTGTAACGCCTTTCATCATTTTTTAAATGCGCGCAACTCTCAAAACTGTATAACGACCTACTAATAGGAGGAAAACTAGAATTAATGAAAAGGTCTGTAGTTATGAGTTTTAGTAGCTTCTAGTTCGCCGACTTTTGTTTTTCGTGGATTTCGAACGCCGGTCTCGATTAACCGCAGAAGGTGAGGGATTACTGTATATATTATATATATATATATAAGCTTATATATTCATGAGGTACAACAACATGTACAGGCCTTGAGGTCTCAGTATACCTATTCACTCAATTCACGGAGAGTGCCTATCATAGGTATACACCTATATATATGCATCTTTCTACCCATCTTTGCATGCAGGATAAGTAAACTGATACTCATTGGATAAACAGGAATACTACTATTTGCATTTGTGTAGTTACTGCATGTATGAGAGCTAGAGTCTAGACATGAATACTAGTGTACTCTATAGTAATCTACCAGCTATTGTCACGCGCTTCTTTCTTTGTATTTTCCAATTCCTATTAACGGATGACTAATAATTTTTTCTTTTTTTTGTGTTTTTATTTACTCTAGGTCAGGCAAGAGCCAGTTGAAGACTTTCATAGAGCACTGCAGAGCGTAAGTCTCAGTGTATCAGCAAGTACATTATCCTTACCCAGTGTACTTGGAGTATGGTGTGGCTGAACAATCTGTTAGTACATTATCCTTACCCAGTATTCTTGGAGTATGGTGTGGCTGAACAATCTGTTAGTACATTATCCTTACCCAGTGTTCTTGGAGTATGGTCTGGCTGAACAATCTGTTAGTACATTATCCTTACCCAGTGTTCTTGGAGTATGGTCTGGCTGAACAATCTGTCAGTACATTATCCTTACCCAGTGTTCTTGGAGTATGGTCTGGCTGAACAATCTGTCAGACATGAATTTGCACAAAATTTTAGTAGACTTTATCAGAAAATACATATCGATATTTGACTATCATTTGTGATTGTTTTGGATGTTTGAGGTGATCTGATTGCCAGAATGTTTCAAGATTAAAATTGATAAAACTTGATTACAATTAAAACGCTGCAGTGGTTTTTACATAAGATCACAAAGTTTTACGCTTTTGTTTTGTATTGCTAATAAATTTCAAACACTTTTATTCAAAGCATTGTTGTAGGCACTCAATATAAAAAGTATATAATTTTAATTCAAAGCAAACATATGCTAAATATATATAGCTTACTAATATAGTTTCATTGCAATTTAATTGTAATATATTAATATAGTATAATAGTATATTAATATATTGAATTTAATTCAAAGTTGTTTGCTAACACTTGGAGGTATTCTAAAGGTTGCCTTATACCGCTAAAAATATTGCACTAGAAATTGTCACGCCAAAAATTCTGCGCCAGAATGTCTGTGTCAAGAAGTGCCATTTTGATAATAACGATAACTATCTCCTTCAAAGTTAATATGTCAATGAGAAGACAACTCCAATTTATGACTCTGTCCTACTGTCATCTTTTTTATATACTGAAGCAATAATTATTTGGTTTGAATGTTGTCGTATTACTTCAGCCTTCTTAAGTTCTAAAGTTACTGTTTTTTACAAATATGTAGTAAGATGTTTATAACTAATTGAAATTGTTTTCTTGTTTTTGCAGGTATTTTCCGGTGGAGTCAACTGCAGAGATGCTTGCGGAATGGAAACATCTCTTCTGTCCTCTCGACTATTCTATACAACAAGCCTTGAGGCTGTTTGACCTCTTCCTTCCTACAGTCGGGCCCCCCGAGAGTCACTCTCAAATGTACAGGTCTGTAACTACATTGTAGTTCGCTTTACAATCTTTATGTAGTTTATAAATGTATGGCTAGAGGTCATTGGACTATCTAGACATCACAGTTCATAGTATGGGGCAGTTTTAGCTCTGAGGGCTTATTGCAGTGCTATAAAGTTGTATTACTAGTATAATGGTTTCCTAATACGGTAATACCCTGAGGTACGAGCTTAATGCGTTCTGGGACCGAGCTCGTAAGTCAATTCACTTTTATCTTAAATTATTTTTTCTTATATGAAATAACGAAATACAAATTAACCTGGTCCCACTCTTTAAAAACAACACGTAAAAACAGGAAATTACAATGGAAAGCATGGTTTTACATTTTCTAATTTACCACCCACGCTCACAGAGTAACGATTACCTATCTAGTTGTTATGATCTGCAATAAGATTAACATTATGTAGAATACTGTATGGACCCCTTACCTTTGAGACAGACGGTAGCTAACGGCAGCGAAAAAGAGACTTGAACGCAACGCGCTCGATGCGCTACACTCTTGTTACACCAAAAACACAATAAACTTCACAATAAACTTGGCATCCACACACCTGAAAATAAGTTTCAGTCTCACGTCATACCAAACTTAATTCTAATTTTGTTTTCATTTTTTTACTCCTCCTCTTCCGGTTTTTGTCTCGCTTTCACTATAACCTTTAGCTGGCTTTTCTAAAACTTTTCCAAGCTCACTTGAAAAAGTTTTAGAAAAGTTTCTGACAAAAAAGATTGGGCGATGCTGTTTTTGTAAGAGTCCTCACGCATACTCGCTTATCAAGAACTGTCTCGTAAGCTCGTATTTCAAATTTGTCTCATATCTCACGGCAAAATTTGCTTGGAACTTTCCTCCTACCTCAAATTTCTCGTATTTCGGCACACTTGTATCTCGGGTATTACTGTGTTACTGTGCTTTACGCAAATGTTAATGAATCAAAGGAAGCAAGACAGTATTTATAAGAGCAAGTAGGTAGATATGATGTTATTATAGTATAATATCATCATATCTATAATATCGGTAGTAGAATGTCAGTTGGGAAAGTTTAAGTGTAACTGCAGCTATCCAATCAGGTCATACATACTTAGGATCACCTTAACGTATGATGTGAAACTTAAGCAAATATTTGATGAGATAATATAGCGAGTTACCTCAAATATTTGATGAGATAATATAGCGAGTTACCTAAATTATAACAAGTTTCAAGTATTTTTTTAAGGCTGGTGTACCGCTAGTTTCTTTTTTAGCCTTGCATTGTGGTTTAGCCCAAAAAATATTGAGTGAATGTAGGCGGCAGCCTAAAAATCTAAGTGGTGACCATAGAGTTATTCGCGTGGAAGATAAAGCTAACAGCAATCATATATATATATATATATATAAATATATAAGTACAAAGACGGAAAAAGATTTTAGCAACAGTTTATGACTAAAAGTTTCATACTGCATGCAGTAATCATCAGGTGCTAATGTGAAGTCCACATTAGCACCATTATCTCAACCATTATCTGTCTATATAAATATATATATATATATTATATATATAATATATATGTACATGTATATATATATATTATATATAATGTAATAATAAATATATAAACATATATGTTTCTTCTTTGTTAGGCTGTGGTTTGATGAGTTTATGGGACTCTACACAAACCTTGATGGTGCAAAAATGGGATGGGACGCTGTAAGTCATCTTTATATACTAGACACTATATGGGGTAGGATATAAATTAGGCATATAGCTTTATGGTCAGATATAGCTCAATATACTAAACAGTTAATGGCTGCTTTGTTAACTTTAAAATATGACACAGATTTCGTGGTAATCCATCCTTCCTTGAAGTCCATGTTTGCGTGTGTGCAATTTTGTTTCTATCTGTAAATAATATGACAGCTAGCTGATGCTTTTCATAGTGACAGCTTGCTGTGGCTCTTCATAGTGACAGCATTCATATAGAATTGTTTATCTTACTGTTTAGTAGTGACCACATACTGCTAGCACTGCATACCTGTATCATGCTGTTTACTTATTCATTGAAAGTCATGTATATATCTAGGTAGGTTACGTGGGATTGTCAGTAACTAGCAACATACATTAGACAGATATGAGGATGTATTGGGGTAAGCCATAAATAAACATTCACATGCTTAAACGCCCAAGGTCACATCATTTCCTGTCAGATACAGATATTTCATATACACCCAGGGTTACATCACTTCCTATCAGATACAGATATAACACATATGCCCAGGGTTTCATCACTTACTGTCAGTTACAATTATGGCATATGCCCAGGGTTACATCACTTCCTGTCAGATACAATATGGCGGCAGAAAAATGAACTTAACACAAATCTTTGGTAGATTTTATCAGAAAGTATCGGTGTTTTCTATCATTTGCGATTGTTTTTTATGTTTAAGTTGATCTGACTGCCAAGAGTCTCTAGTGGAAAATCGATAAAACCTCATAGTGATTAAAACGTTCCAAGGAGAAATACGTGCGAAATGACCTAGTTGTCGTCGTTGTGATAGTTGATATCGTCTATTGAGTGCAGGTTGAAGCATTACTTGTCTCTATTCTGTCGGTCTCTTTGCTATCTTACATGCCATAATCACATTTTTTATTGATCTGAGTGTTTTAATTGTGGTAAATTTTTAACGATTTTAATCGTGCAACATCCTGGCAATCAGATTTTAATCGTGCAACATCCTGGCAATCAGATTTTAATCGTGCAACATCCTGGCAATCAGATTTTAATCGTGCAACATCCTGGCAATCAGATTTTAATCGTGCAACATCCTGGCAATCAGATTTTAATCGTGCAACATCCTGGCAATCAGATTTTGGCAATTAAGAAGTTATTTTCACAAATTTCTGACGGTTGTCTTCTTGCTTTCACGAGGAGTGTTATGTTCCTGTATGAATAATAGCACAAGATGTGGTTTATTCACTCTCATAGTACGTATTGCACTGTTGCCTTCCAGACCTAGTTTATATAAGCCTGAGCTGTGGCTATGTAATAAATAGCTAAACAAAAGCATTACTTGTATTAGAATATTTAGCTATATTAGAATAGATAGCGCAAAGTTAGCTTGACTTAAGCTTTATGATGGCAATCTAACAAGGAGTCACCTGCTAGTTTATCAGCCGATCCACTCATCCCACACGCGTGTAGATAAAGTAGTAGGCGGACATTCGCTAGTACTTATGAGTTCAACTACAGACATTCTGTGAGGAATGAACTATCAGTAGTGTGTTGTTTAGTCTTTTGCTACCGATTAGATACTTGAGGTAGAGTACCTAGATGTGGAGGAGCATTGGGACAATGTAGCACATATTACTCTACTTGCCTCACTTAAGCATGTCAGATTTGACAATGAGCAAGTTTGAAACTTTTTTTAATGTTTTGAGGGCAATCTTCAATTACTACTTTTTTATAGTAATGGTCTTGTATTGTAATGATAATTACATCTCCATATCATTGTGTGTACGTGTGTATGCATAAGTGTACATTTGCATTTACATATACCGCATGATCTCATGTATATGTCTAAAGGTATTTTAAGACAAAAAATTGCTTTATTACTTGCATTACTCATATGTAAATCAACTAGCTATTCCTGAATGTTCTTAAATAATTATATCAAATCTGAATCAAGTTTTGCTATTTCGGAACAAAAACAACGGTCAAAATTAAAAGTTTTTCTTTACTCAATACAATAAACGGTGTTCTTTGGCATGTTTTAAACTATGGCTGGGGTGACACGCTTACGGTATTATTCGTGCAATGACTGCGCACTACTGCCTGTTCTCAACCATGTGTTTGCTAATCCGTGGCTGGTAAACAAACAAAAAAGCAATCGGCTGCATCACAAGTTCTGACTTAACAAAGAACTGTCTTAATGCTTACGAATATCTGATGGAACTTTCACCAAACAATTCCTGCATTGTAAATACACAGACGTTTGCGTAACTGTTCGCAATATAAAAATATATTACTCGTTAAATCCAAAACTGGCAAAACTGTCTAAGAACGGGCCACACGGTCAGCTTTACGGGCCGGATGTGGCCTGCTGCCGAAGGTTTTGCATTGTTGGTTTAGATGATTAGAGATGAACTTGCACAAAATCTTAGGAGAAGTTTGAGATGATCTGACTACCAGGATGTTTCAAGTGATCTGACTACCAGGATGTTTCAAGTGATCTGACTACCAGGATGTTTCAAGTGATCTGACTACCAGGATGTTTCAAGTGATCTGACTACCAGGATGTTTCAAGTGATCTGACTACCAGGATGTTTCAAGTGATCTGACTACCAGGATGTTTCAAGTGATCTGACTACCAGGATGTTTCAAGTGATCTGACTACCAGGATGTTTCAAGTGATCTGACTACCAGGATGTTTCAAGTGATCTGACTACCAGGATGTTTCAAGTGATATGACTACCAGGATGTTTCAAGCGATCTGACTACCAGGATGTTTCAAGCGATCTGACTACCAGGATGTTTCAAGTGCTTTGACTACCAGGATGTTTCAAGTGATCTGACTACCAGGATGTTTCAAGTAATCTGACTACCAGGATGTTTCAAGTGATCTGACTACCAGGATGTTTCAAGTGATCTGACTACCAGGATGTTTCAAGATTAAAATTGATAAAACTTGATCGCTGTTAAAACGCAGTGGAAAGATACATGCCAAAATGACACCATTATTTGCGCAGCTGCTTGTCTCTCTCATTATTGATATCGGCTATTGTGTTCAAGTTGCAGTGTTAACGCGTCTCTATTCTGTCGGTCTTTATTCTGTGTCTTTGTTGAAATGCAAGTATAGATGAAATAATCACACTTTCGACTGAACCTGAGCGTTTAAAAAAAAGATTTCATTTAAACAAATATATTTCTGGACTCGGTAGGTCCACAGAAACAAATATTACATCAAATTGAAGATTGATGTCATAGTTCTATATTGCTATTACTTTCATTTGCGTCACTCCAATGGTGTAAGTTCACCTTTAAGTGCTGTAATTTTCATTTAAGACAAATCACAATTCTGGTTGACAAATTGAAACACGATATTTGTTTAGCAAACATCACATTGAAGTAGCGTCGGTCATTCGTAAAAATATTTAACTTTTAATCTAAGGATAGAAGGTAACTCTACATTTATAGCCCATATGTGTCAAATGAAGGTCAAGTGAACGCGGGTTAAAAACTTTGATGGAAAAAAGTTAACTTTCCACTGTAAGAAGACAAGTCTCCAAATTCTGAATATATATATTGTAACAATAAAACAAATAAACAATAAAATAATAATGTGTATATACATGTACATGTATATATATTATTATTTGTTATGTACATGTACATGTATATATATTATTATTTGTTATGTACATGTACATGTATATATATTATTATTTGTTGCAGTTGATCAGCTCAGTAGCACTCTCTGATCAGCTTGGATCATAGTCTCTAAAATATCTGTTTTACAGTATATTGCATTGCAATAGGTACAACAATATATTATTGTATTACAATTATTGCACATGATATAAAATATTATATATATTATTATAATATATCATATATAAAGTACACGATAAAATGTTTTGTACGCTGTGCATGCTCATCATTTTGAAAGTTTAGTCATCATAGAGCTGCTACTGAGAGCTCTAAGATAACTTTGATTTTTAGCAACTCGTCAATCTATTTGCTCGGTTGGCTGCTGACAATATCGGTTTGATAGACTGGGAACCTCATCTCGCTACGGTAAGTCAATGAGTGTATCTTCAGATATGCACCTGAGACTATATAGTTCATATTCAAGTGGCAGGTGAAAGCTGCGACGTGTTTCATATAAGAAATTTAAGTTTCATTCAACATCTCTCCGCCTCTCCTACAACATCTCTCCGCCTCTCCTACAACAAATACGAAGTATTCTCAATCAGAAATGCATAGGAATGGAATGGCTTGCAGCATTGGAAATATCATGCATTCAATAACAAATTTACATGTACACTTCTATAGTTATAGTCATTCAAACTAGCTATATCGATTTAAAGAACATTGTCTTGCTGCCAATTTGGTTATAATGAAACTGTTTCCTTACGCATAATCTTTGAACAAATAAATTCTGTATTAAATATAGTGTGGCGTTCCTTTTCCAGATGTCTTATTGCTCAATTCAGATATCAAGCAGAGAAAATTATAATATTGACATTTATTTGGTTAGATTTTCCATAGATCTATTTATTCCACATTTGCGTTAATTTTTTATTTAGGGAAGTTGTCCTATCTTTCCGCATTACCTAGATATTTAATCTGATGAGCCGCTATTGATTGCTGTAGATATTGTCGTATATGGTGAAGGCTGTTGGGCTACCTGTCGGTCCCTCCGCTTATCACTTCTACCATTCCAACTCGGCTTATGGTGCTTCCTCATGCAGTCTCTGGTTGGTTGCTATGATTTCTCCAACCAACAGCTGTATGGAACGAATTGGTCAGATGCTTAATGCCATAGCTCCATTCATGCACCCCAGCAATGATGGTTCCCATCAATATGTACTCCATCAGATAATAAGGAAGCTCTGCTCATGGTTCACCACAAGAGTACAGTGGGAGAGGTTGGTTATATGAGAGATTTTTTACTCTGTCTTGTTTGAAAGGCTTGTGATATGACTATTACAACTACAATAATATCTTAGATTTTGAGTTTTGTTGTTGGCAATCTAAAAGATTGAGACGCTAAACCAGACCTAGTCACCTAGCCGTAGCCATGAGAAATTAGGCTAAAATTGCCTGCTCAAACTTGAGTTAAGTTGTTGGCTGACTGTTGGATGTGTGTTAACTATTTGTTACCTGCTTGTTAACTGCTTATTAACTACTTGTTGCCTCCTTGTAAACTACTTGTTAACTGCTTGTTGCCTCCTTGTTAACTGCTTATTAACTGTTTGTTGCCTCCTTGTTAACTGCTTATTTACTACTTGTTGCCTCCTTGTTAACTACTTGTTAACTGCTTGTTAACTACTTGTTGACTGCTTGTTGAATGATTGAGATTGCAACAATACCAATCAAGGTGCCATAAATTTTTGCTAAACATGCATCGACATGTCTTAATAAGTTGCTCACACGATTTTCCATGAGGCATTCCATGATTGAGATTTAAATGATTTCCAACGCTTTCCATAATTGGCATTTCATGGCATGAGATTCCATCATGTGCCAAACATATCAAATTTCTACCCACAGTTCTTACTTGACACATGATCAAAGCAAAACCAAATATTTAGGATCCAAAACTCATTAAAATGCTTGGTCTATTTAGTGAAAACACTCCTGTTAACAGTAGTAATGTATTGGTTTTTTTTCAATCCTTGAGTTTGCTAAAAATCTAGAAAGCTGTGATTCTGTATGCAGAGTACTCAGTTGAACCATAGTTTACCAACAGTTCATTTCTCTGCACATTTCTATACATTGGCTAACCTACACATAATATACACAGTATTATACACAGTAATTTACACAGTAATATACACAGTAATATATACAGTACTATACACAGTAATATACACAGTAATATACACAGTAATATACATAGTAATATACACAGTACTGTCACCTCATGGAAACTACTCCTAGTCAACTAGCTGATATTTGCTTGAGTTACGATAAGGAAAAGTTACTACGTCTTAAAATTATTCAAGGCTACACGGTATGTTTTATAGGTATATCGTACTTGTAGCATTAATTCTATGTACTGATTAACTAATCGTACTCAGTCTATAATTATGACTAACTTCATCAATCTATATATACTAGGTGAATGCCCGGCATTGTCGGGGTGATAAAAAGTCTTTGCTCAGAACATTTATTCGTATTCAACATATAACAACATTTACCATTCTAACTTTTAAACTTCGTATCATGAGAAAAATGTTTTTTTTTGTACAGTTCAAACGAATTAAGAGAACAAAACAACTGTAAAGGTTATCAAACTTTTTCAAATAACTAACTTTTAAATTTCATATCATGAAAGAGGTGTTTTGTTAAAATAAATTAGGAGGAAAAATAAAACTGTAAAGGTGTTTAAATGTAAGATCATTAGCAAGTAATGGCTAAATAAAGTCTTGCTACAATTACAATGAAAAATTGTTTGGTATACAATTATCTGATTTTAGTTCGTTTCAGTGTTGGCATCATAAGGCGAAAATATCATATAGACGTATAGAGTGAAATAGAAACCCATAGTAATCATCTAATGCAAACACTGCTTGGTAAAAATCATCACAATCATCATTAAAAAATAGTAACAAAACAATATGTTAACCTTAGTATGTATAGTTACTTACAATAACTTTAGTGCATTTTGTGGTTATGATCTGCAAGATAGTATAACATTACAATGTACTACGCGGAGAGTTCTTACCTTCAAGACAAACGTGTAACATTTACGCTGAATCTAACTTGAATGAATTTAGCTCACTAAACACATACATGTACTTAAAGGAAGATTTAGTAAGTATTTTAGTAAACTTCAAACTTGTAACTAAAATTTTATCACTTATCTGTTTGCGAATCCGTTTTATACCATAACGGATAATGCTGTGCTGAAATAGCGGCAAAATAGCATACCAACATTTTTGTCATTTCGTCGTAATCAGTACAGCAATCGCGAAATTTTAATTTCGAGAGAAATTATTGTTGATATCGTATACCGGAGAACAAATTCACCCTAGTATGGTAAAGACGAAAAAGCATCTCGTTTCATAGAGTCGGGCAAAAAATATTTTATAACAGAGGCATTGCATCTCGTGGGCGCAATGTATCAATTAATACATCATTTAGCATGTGTAAACGTGAAAATGGTAGACTGTATGTGATAGAGCGATTGAATTCCGAGGACTGTGTAGCTCAGAAACTTCACGGACGTCTGCAATGCCCGTGAATCCAGCACGAGGCGAGCTTTTTATTCTAAGATTTTAATAACTATAAATGGACAGACATATATCTGAACAGATGACAACAAACTTATGAGATTTATGTATATAGATACTGTAAATCTCAGTCTTCTTTGGCCATGTGTCAAGCTATAGCCATAAAATTCTAGCAATGAAAAATCCTCACGGCACTGGATTTGATCTCGGACCCTCTAAATCTAGAGGCGGCGAGCTTGACCACTAGACTATAGTACCCAAGCAATAAATGGTTGTTACGACATTCATTACATTGATTAAAATACTCACGCCTAAAGTGCTTGGGGTCATTAACTTGCACAGTTAACAGTTATGCTGTAACGGAACGATTAACATGGCAATTGTTTTAGTAAAGGTAAGCTTACAAGGTACGTTACTAGCTTAGGTTACTAGCTTACAAGGTACGTTACTCAAATTCATTGGTTAATTATGTTATTAACCGTGTAATGCCGGCCATTGGGCTAGTTTAGATAAATGCTACCTAGATTTATATATGAATGTGGGTGTCCGTCTATCCATTTGTAGTGATTAAAATTTAGCAACGAAAAATCCACTCCGCAGAGGATTTGGACCCAGAACCTCTAGGTCTGAAGACCGGCGGTCTGAACTTCAACACGATTGTTCAACTGACCGTAGTGATTAATGGTTGTGATGACATTTAATACATCGGTTTTATGTGTGAACGCTGTGTTACAGTATTCACACATAGTACAATACTGTATGCGCTAACAGTGAACACTGTAAAACCTAACAGTGAATCAGTGTTACAGCGTTATGTGGTGAGCCACACCAAAAAAAACACGCGTGCCCATACATGAAGGAAAATGCTTAAACTCTTTGCAAACTCAAGACTATTGCAATCAATATAAATTTGTGGTAGGCACTGCAGCCAGGAAACTATGATTTACACAGAAATATATACAGTACACAGAAATAAACAAAGTACACAGAAATAAGCAAAATGCCTTCATGTAAAAGTTAAAATGGTAAATGTTGTATATGCTGTTTAGAAACAAATTTTCTTAGCAAAAGTATCTTTATTATTCATACAACACCTGGCATTCAGTTAGGGTCTGGCAGCTATCTATCAGAGTCAGCCTGTCGCTGTTGTTTGTCTGTCTGTCCAGTTATAGCGATTAAAATCTAGGAATGGAAAATCTGCATCTCACTGGATTTGAACTCGAAACCTTGAAGCCTCCAGACAGGCACGTCTAACCATTACACTAAACCGTCCTTATCAATTTTAATTATCTTATCTATTTGGCATTGTTTTCTTGCATTGCATCAGCTTGGCATAACGGACTTGTATGACCACTTTTACTTCTAGCCACAATTGCAGATTACAAGCCAAGTGTGAACTTTTCATTTTTAATTAATGTTACCTTTTGCGTCTGTTTTTCTTTTGAAAGTTTTTTAGAAGCTTTATATTCATTACCTATTTTTTTAGTTTGTCATTTTCAAAAATGTCATTTCAATTTGCATTTTTTGAATTTCCAGTTCTACGAGCAACTATTCTAGAAGATCAATGGCTAAAACTGTAAAAACTAAAAACTTTTTAAATGGGAAGTTGTATGCGTTATCATTCTCTCTCCGTTCGGTCAAGCAAGGTACCCTCATGCGCTACACTGTTCTAGTGATCTCTTCAGATGTTTCCGATATCTCATTTTCACATTTGTACCAGTACAGCTGATGCAGCTTCTGCTGCAACAGTAACCTCTTTTACACACAGTTCTATGTACTCATTGTTATTATTAATTCAACGTATTCATGATTTTTATTTTGTTTTTTCAGTTTGTATTAATTGTATAAGTATCAAATCATTTTTCTTTGTAATCATTGTAGTAGAACAGACTTTATCTAGCCAGTATTTAACATTTAAACACCTTCACAGTTGTTTTATTTTTTCTCTAAATTTAGTTGAACTGCACAAAACACTTTTCTCATGATATGAAGTTTAAAATTTAGAATGGTAAATGTTGTATATCTATATATATATTTCTCAAAGTTTGTCGTCTCTCTGTTTGTCCTTCGGTATGTCCAGCTATAGCTATTATAATTTTGGAATTAATATTTCGCATTCTGCTACACTTGAACTCACGAAGATTGCAACTGCAGATTTGCAATCCAGTTCTCTAACGACGAGACTACGAAAGCTCTTAAGATTTATAACTCTTACTATATAACATATACACCCTTTTCCTGATTTCACAGTCAAAATGACGTATTAATTGAAACTCTGTGAACTCTTTTAATTCTATGAAACATGATGCTTTTTCGTGTTTTCGTGAACTTCTATTTCCGGTTTTTCGTAAGGTTCAAGTGGTAAATCGCGGTCAAGGCCAATTCTTTTACGCGTTCATTTGTATTATCTAGAGTAGGAATAGCCTTTACATTCTCTCTCTATTGGGTCTGATAAAGACAGTACGATATCTCATTTTTACATTTGTACCAGTATCAAGAGGTACCAGTATCATGGTATTCTAAGTTTTGATGGTTAGCTGCTGCTGGAACAATAACCTTTTTTTATACACGCACAACACAATTACAATACACATATACAATTCTATGCTCGAATGGTTATTATTAATTTAACACATTCAGGATTTTTATTTTGTTTTCTCAGTTTGTATTAATTGTATCATCAACTAATCATCTTGTATTGTAATCATAGCAAAACAGACTTAATTTAGCTATTACTTGCTAATTATTTCACCTTTACATTTAAACCCTTTTATAATTGTTTTATTTTTTTTTAATTTATTCGACCTGCACAAAAAATTTTTCTCATGATATGAAGTTTGAAAATTACAGTTGTTTGACAAAGTTTGAAAACCTTTACAGTTGTTTTTATTTTTTTTCTTAATTTATTTCAACTGCACAAAACACTTTTTCATGAAATGAAGTTTGAAAGTTATAATGGTAACTGTTGTTATGAGTTAAATAAAAATAAATTTTTTATGTAAAAACATTTTTGTTATGCGAGCAACGCTGAGCATTCAGCTAGTGTATAATATAAATGCTTTAAAATGTTTGGGTTTTAAATATATGAGGAGTTGTAGGAGTTTTCTACAGAGCACTGTTTTAGGTGAGATGCATGCTTTGCCTTTACACACACTGCCAAGTTTTGCCTTTACATTTTGTTTGATACTATGTTATGAGTATTTCCATAGTAGATAGCTATGGAGCTGGTTGAAGTGTCAACGTGTGAGCAACGATTTGTGAACGCTAGTGTCATGCTGTAGATATGAAGAGCGGAGATGGGACTACTACATACCGGATGATCAAAAGTTGACCGATGATCAGATCAGCCAGTTTGTAGACATTGTCAAGCCTCTCATTTTCACTGGTCTGTTCAGCAAACACGGAGCCCATAACATGGCAGCAGCATTAACAAGTCTTTCCTTTCTTCAGCCAGAGAGAGTGCTACCTCAACTCGTAGACTCGTAAGATTTTTCATGTTTTTTATAGATGAATGTTGTTTTTGTTATTTCTTCAAATCTTTGTTTCAAGTTTGATTGATCTTTTTGGGTTGTTGGTTGAATTTGAATTGCTATCAGATTTGAATGCACCAATTATAATAACAATAACAAAAATAATATTTCATGACAAAAAATCATTATAACTAGTTATGAATGACTCTTCAATATTATCATTTAAATGGTGTTGGATGAGCCAATAACATTTGGACACTGAAACGTTCAATTGGGGCTGGTGTTTTGTAATCCCATTTCATTATGTCTTTTCAGTTGATAAACAAAGAAGACATCTTTAGGATGGGAAGATAAAATCTTTATGTTTACTTTTTGTGTTCTACTAGATGAATGCCCAGCCTTGCCAGGTAATAAAAGTCTGCACAGAAAATTTATTTTTATTTAATATGGAATGGTAACAAGTTGGAATGTTAACAACAGTTATCATTCCAATTTCATATCATGAGAAAAATGTTTTGTGCAGGTCAAATAAATTAAGAAACAAAATAAAACATCTATAAAAGTGTTTGAATGTAATTGTGAAATAATTAGCAAGTAATAGCTAAATGAAGTCTGTTTTGCTACGATTACATTAAAAGATGATTTGGTAATGATACAATTAATACAAACTGAAAAAACAAAATAAAAATATTGATTATGTTGAATTAATAATAACAATTCGTGTGTAGAAGTGTGTATGTGAAAAAGGTTACTGTTCCAGCAGAAGCTATCTATCGAAACTTTGAATACGATGATACTGGTACCTCTCGATACTAGTACAAATGTAAAAATGAGATATCGGACTGTCTTTCTCTGGTACTTTGTCTGACCAAACTGAAAAAGAATGTAGAGTCTATTCCTACTCGAGATAATACAACTGTCCCCGTGAAAAGTATTAGCCTTTACCGATTTAGCAATTGAATCTTACGAAAAACTGGAAATAGAAGTGTAAAACACATTTGATATTGAAATGACACATTTAAAAAATTGCAAATTTAAAAAATAGGTAATGGTATCAAAAAATTAGTTTTTAAACAATTTGAAAAAAGAACAATGGCAAAAGTTAATATTAGTTAATAATCGAAAGTGTACATTTAGCGTGTGCATACGGTATATGATAAGAATGATAGAATACTAAGGACTGTATAGCTCGGTGGCTAATGTGTGGTTTGAAACTTGTGGTTGCAATCTCTGTGAGTTCAAATCCAGCACACAGCGAGCTTTTTATACTAAGATTTTAATAGCTATAGCTGGACACACCGAAGTACAGGATACACACAAACTTTGAGATTTATATATATATATAGATTGATCTTATTGGCTAACGTCTGTCATGTTTTCTGCACTACAGCATGACAGTTTTGTGCTGCCATTTTTCTGTTTATTTGGTCAACTAAATAAAATCCATTGGCAGCTTTTGGAAATAATTATTAATTATATTATTAAGCCTCGCTTTTTAGGTTTGTTATATTATCTTTTTTGGTTTTGTTGTTTTTAATTTTTGTTCCCGCACCACAACATCATTGGATAAATTTGTTGGTTCTGCAGAAGGTTGCATAAATGCCAAATAGCTTTCATCAGGAAGAGTTATAAATATTTAGTCTCTGTCTGTTATTTTTTAAAAATTATTGTTATTTCATGCTGTTTTATTATTTATTGCATTTCTGCATTGGGCAAACAGTTGCAATTTTTGTTTTTCTTTTATCAAAGTTTTGCGTTCCAAGTTTGGGACATAATCTGAATCATTCAAAAGATGACTTGCTATTAAAAATTGTCAAAAACAGCTTGAAGTTTTCTAAGCTTTGGCTATGTCATCGACTCTCGGTATCCAATACTTTGGCTATGTCATCGACTCTCGGTATCCAATACTTTGGCTATGTCATCGACTCTCGGTATCCGATACTTTGGCTATGTCATCGACTCTCGGTATCCAATACTTTGGCTATGTCATCGACTCTCGGTATCCGATACTTTATGTAATTTCTTATCACCCTTTTTGTACAAAGAATCATGATTTTTTTCTGTTTCAGTTTATATTCATCACTAAAGAACTTAACCGAGCCTTACAGGCTGGGAGCGACTCTAACTGGAGTTAGGGTTGTGGCTCGGGCCATGATGATACAACCGGACAGGTATCCAGAAGGACGACTCCACATTATACCAATTCTCCAGCTCTGTCTTCCAGGCATAGACTCCAATGACTGGGATAAAACCATGGTAAATGACTGTACTGTTGCGGGCTGTTGTTTTTCAGCGTTACTTCTCACTTGAGTTGTTTTCATTCACCACAATAAACTTGTATGTTGTCTCTGTAGACTCATTCATTATTACTAAAAAAATCATATTTACTTTTATGCTTCATTAGAATGTGTCTTTTCCACAAATTCTGTTTATTGGTAATCTTCTTGCTACAGAATACATTTCACCTCATCTCGGCGATGGCTATTCTCATTTCAATGGTAGACTGTTCAGGTGTCCATCTACACGGGTCTGACTTGACTGAGAATGAGAGAGAGCTTTATTCACAGACTGCTCAGCTACAAGATTTTATTTTTATGTTCATTGACAGGTCTGTTTACCAACAATTCTTTCACATCTGTTGTTTAGTGTTAGATATTTATTGACAGGTCTGTGTAAAAGCTTATTATTGTTGATGGCAGCCATATCTAAACATTGGTTATCTAACAGTGTATGTTCATTGACAGGTCTGTTTGCTAACATTCCTTGAACATCTGGTGGCTAGCAATAGGTATTTATTGACAGGTCTACATGTATGTTAGGCTTGTTATTCGCTATGTTTCCATGATGCGCAGTGCTTCGAAGTGGCGCCCTCTCCGAATCATGGAAACGACGGCTTCGCACTGAAATCACTGCGCACTGATCAGTGCGAAGCCAGTGCAAATTCGCAGCAAGGAAACAGTGGCTGCGCATAGCTCTCATGCCGTGGAGACGGATTCTTCGAGGGCCATGAACTAGTACAAATTTTATCCCGCTAATCTTGTTTTTTTCTATTTTTCCGATCTTCTTCCACCTATATTTAATTATGGTCTGCACCCACGAGGACGATGAGGTGATTACTTTCCTAGACTTTGTTATCGATGCCAACACTTTTCGAAAAATAGGTGGCAAGTCCTAAATTAACGTTTAAATAATATATTACTTAAAAAATACTAATTAAAAATATATTACTTTATAAAAAATTGTGTTAAGATTTGTAAAACCTTGTGAATGTGTATTGTAAATAAAAGTATAATGATGACAGAAGCATAAAAAGACCGTTTCTGACGTTCCGTATCCATGATCGGTTCAATTTCTCCATCAGGCGATTCGATTAATACAATTTCTCTTCTCTGTTAATTTGCTGAAAACCACTGCGCAGCATGGAAACGTACAATTCCCTCGACTTCAAAGGGGGCTGCTTCGCAGTACTGCGCACCATGGAAACATAGTGATTATTAGCATTGGCAGGTCTGTCTACTAGGCATATCTAAACAAGATCATTGACACGTCTGTTTGGCAGTAGTTCATGTTTATTGACATGTTAGTTAGGCAGTTGATCATAGTCATTGATGTGTTTGTTTGCTAGCAGTTGAAATCTTTTGAAAGATCTGTTTAGTTGTGAAGTGTGATACAGTGTGTGTGCATGCGTGTGTGCATGCATGCGTGCGTGTGAGGCATTCCGCCATTTCTTCATCATTTGTAAATTTAGTTTTTGGCATTATTTTGTAAACAATCAACAAACATGGTTTTGTTAAAGCAACTCGATAGATTCTTTTTCGTTTTTCTTTTTCCATCAAGCTAACCGATGTATTTTCTGTTTTATGCTCAATATTTGCTCATAGACGCTAAAATAGCATGAGTTGGGTTTGCTGATGAAGTTTGTATCCTAATAGCGATAATATTTATATAAGCTGTATACAATAGATAACAAGAGGTGGCAGCTCATATTTCGAACTCTGGCTGTTTGCTCACGTCTTCTTCATCCATTCGTCATCAAGTTTCATAGTACATGGCAATTGAAATCTTAGCTGACAACATACAATGTTCAGGTATCAAGGTATTTCTAGCGGGAGTATCTGACATATGAATCTTTTAGAGTCTGTACATGTGAAATTAATTTATTCTAAACTCTGCTTTCTATGTAAAAACCGTCGCATGTTGGAGTAAATAGTCCTTTTAAAATCCACTCTAATTTATTTAATTTACTCCGTAGTCCAAGCAACTTATGAAAACCTCTGCAGGGAATTACACAAATGCATCATATGAAACGATGTAAAGAAACTAAATTTTGTAAAACTACGCTACATGGAAAATATAGATCATCGAAAATTAAATCAATAAAAATATATTTTTATTGTTATTTTAACTTAAAGACATGTAAACAAAAGTGTAGGCTGAAAAATGAGTAGTTTTAATGAATGGCTAGAGTGAGTAGAGTGATTGGAGTGAGTAGAGTGAGTAGAATGAGTAGAGTGATTAGAGTGAGTAGAGTGAGTAGAATGAGTAAAATGAGTAGAATGATTAGAGTGAGTAGAGTGACTGGAGTGAGTAGAGTGAGTGGAATGAGTAGAGTGATTAGAGTGAGTAGAGTGATTAGAGTTTTTAGAATGAGTAGAGTGATTAGAATGAGTAGAGTGATTAGATTGATTAGAATGAGTAGAATGATTAGAGTGAGTAGAGTGATTAGAGTGAGTAGAGTGATTAGAGTGAGTAGAGTGATTAGAGTGAGTAGAGTGAGTGGAATGAGTAGAGTGAGTGGAATGAGTAGAGTGATTAGAGTGAGTAGAGTGATTAGATGGAGTAGAATAAGTAGAGTGATTAGAGTGAGTAGAGTGATTAGAATGAGTAGAGTGATTAAAATGAGTAGAGCGAGTAGAGTCATTAGAGTGAGTAGAATGAGTAGAGTGAATAGAATGAGTAGAGTGATTAGAGTGAGTAGAGTGAGTAGAGTGAGTAGAGTGAGTAGAGTGATTAGAGTGAGTAGAGTGAGTAGAGTGAGTAGAGTGAGTAGAATGAGTAGAGTGGGTGGAGTGATTAGAGTGAGTAGAATGAGTAGAGTGATTAGAGTGAGTAGAGTGATTAGAGTGAGTAGAGTGATTAGAGTGAGTAGAGTGAGTAGAATGAGTAGAGTGGGTGGAGTGATTAGAGTGAGTAGAATGAGTAGAGTGATTAGAGTGAGTAGAGTTATTAGAGTGAGTAGAGGGGGTAGAATGAGTAGAGTGATTAGAGTGAGTAGAGTGAGTAGAATGAGTAGAGTGATTAGAATGAGTAGAGTGATTAGAATGAGTACAGTGAGTAGAATGATTAGAGTGAGTAGAGTGATTAGAATGAGTAGAGTGAGTAGAGTGATTAGAATGAGTAGAGTGAGTAGAGTGAGTAGAATGAGTAGAGTGATTAGGGTGATTAGAGTGAGTAGAGTGATTAGAGTGAGTAGAATGAGTAGAGTGATTAGACTGAGTAGAGGGAGTAGACTGAATTATAGAAATGCACAGTGAAACTCATCTTAACATAAAATAAATGAAGTTTAAACTAACTTAGTTCAACATATTTTATACATTATATTATTTATCTTCTACATCCTCTTCACTTACACTTACATGTATGTAACTGTAAGGTTTTGCTAATCTTTGAGCATCATATGTTGGACATTATTTTAGGTGCAGAATTAAATATTTGCTCAAATCATGTTCTGGTAAACTCATACATTGAGGTCATTGTAAGTAGGCGCTTGGCTGTTCTTATATTGACTTGACTGTACAATACATTTATAAGATTGTTAATTTTTGTATAAAAAAGCAATTCTATCTGCTTGTTGTATGAAAGCCATCATCTTGGTCCTCATATTAAAATATTCCATTGAAGACACCCATGATATTGTTCATTTATCAGTTTTTTACACATGTAGGTAAAAGCTCAGTGAACAGGTTGTAAATATATCATGGACATAAACTAAAACTACTAGTCATTTGTGAATTAGGTATCTTCCCTATTACTTTAATGAACAAATTAAAAAAGAAGGCAAACAACTCTTTGTATCACTGAGCTTTTTTATATTTGCTCATCAAACTTAAGCTAATGGTGGTAGTGTACATACCAACAATCTAAAAACTAATTCTAGTAAACACTTGGTAGAAACAATATGAACTCCTCTGCTAATGATGAGTAAAAATGATTCAAAATGGTTCATCTATTCATTTAACTTTGAGTGCTCGTGTTTATATGGAGTAGCTTCAAGCGCTGGTTGTTTTTATTGCTGCCTCTTTGTGAAAGAGCGAAAGTACATTGATAGGTTGAGAGAATGTCATATGCTTTGAGCCATATGCTGTGAGTCATATGCTTTGAGTCATACGCTGTGAGCCATACGCTGTGAGTCATATACTGTGAGTCATATGCTTTGAGTCATAAACTGTGAGTCATACGCTGTGAGTCATACGTTGTGAGTCATACGCAGTGAGTCATACACTGAGTCATACGCTGTGAGTCATACATTGTGAGTCATACGCTGTGAGTCACACGCTGTGAGCCATATGCTGCGAGTCATACGCTGTGAGTCATGTGCAGTGAGTCATACGCTGCGAGTTATATGCTGCGAGTTATATGCTGTGAGTCATATGCTGCGAGTCATATGCTGTGAGTCATACATTGTGAGTCATACGCTGTGAGTCATATGCTGTGAGCCATACGCTGCGAGTCATACGCTGCGAGTCATACGCTGCGAGTCATACGCTGCGAGTCATACGCTGCGAGTTATACGCTGCGAGTTATATGCTGCGAGTCATATGCTGCGAGTCATATAATTTTTCCTTCTATCATTCTCACACTGCGTTCAAGTTAAATTATATACTCAAACTCGTGTAGGCTCTTCCTGTTGATTGAGGGACTGTCTCTAGACTACCCAAATGCCAACAAAATTAAAACTTGTGAGATGGAGAAGAGAATGGAGTCGCTTGTTTTCTTCGCGACCACTTCAGTCTTTGGCAAAACTTCTGCCAAACTCATCGAGGTTGGTTGCATGCACGCTCATATTCAATTTGTCTGCAACACTCACACATTTTTAATTTCAATTCTTTTGTAACTTTAAAGTGGTGTTTGTTGCTCTTTATTCAGAACAAATTCATTGCTCAGTTTTTTTTTGCGCTGATCAGGGCTTGTCTTTTTTTCTTTATAAGTTTGTTTGAGACCTGTTAAATTTAATTGTTAAATTTAATTTTATATACTTCAAATGATTTTCTATTATTTGCCCTTTGCAGTAATTCCTCCTACTTCGCAACTTCAAAATAAACATGTGAGTGCATGTACTTACATGTGTAACAATAGCAAAAGTGTAGAGAGTAGTTTATTCTGAAATGTTAAAATTATGGCTCATGCTTACAAAAATTCCAGTTTCTGTTTCGCAGTAATTTCTATGTTTGTTTGTTATGTTAGTTATGTTTGTTAGTTATGTTTGTTTCAAGTTGATAAATTTGTGTCTCAATAAATTGTTAGTGAATCATATAATCCAAAATAGCTTTTCCTATGCGCCTTTCGAAAATTTTCATCATTGCATCTGCAAAATATTACACAGAACTACAGGAGCAGTAAAAAATCAATTACTTCAACCCTGAACAACAGCCCATTGAGGAGTGATTTAGACACTTTCAGTTGAAGGGTTTAGGGAACTCTTCATTAATTCCACTTTGCAGTAGACACTTCTACAATGCGAATAATTCCAAGAACGTTTACCTTACTAGGGGTTTTATGCTATAGGAGCTGTGAAATACATGTAAATAGCCTAGTTCTGTTCCTCGATCTTTCCAGACTCACTCCTTTGGCCCTTCAAAGTGAAAAAAACTAAACGTTTTGATTTAATCAATGTACAGTAACTGCAGAATTATTGGTTAGGATCGATACCTTTTCATTTTTTTCATCACTGACACTTGGTTTTTAATTCATGATTATGTTAATTTTACGCTTTACGCTAAAAGGGAGCGCACACCTTCAGTGTTACTTTAAATTGATCTTTGTTTCCACGGCAAGTTCTACGTTGCAAAGAGAAAAAAGAAAAAGATTTTTTATGTCTAAAATGAAATAAAAATATCTCTTTACTGTAGTAAGTGCGGTGTTAGTCTGTCTGTAGTCAGGGTTAGGGGTTAGGGTAAAAGACTGCTTTCAACGGGATTCATGACATTCAGATTGGTAGATTAACACTCTAACACCTGCACGAGCTGACCACCTGCTGGTTTGTCAGAATAATTGTAGAGATACTTATTCTCTGTGCTTTATTGGCCAACCTGCAGATCTCTCATGGCACACCTGACTATCTCCCACAGCACACCCAACTATCTCTCATGGCACACCTGACTATCTCTCCCAGCACACCTGACTATCTCTCACAGCATACCTGACTATCTCTCATGACACACCTGACATTCTCTCATGGCACACCTGACTATCTCTCCCAGCACACCTGACTATCTCTCACAGCATACCTGACTATCTCACATGACACACCTGACAATCTCTCATGGACAAACTGACTATCTCTCATAGCACACCTGACTATCTCTCATGGACAAACTGACTATCTCTCATGGCACACCTGACTATCTCTCATGGCACACTTAACTATCTCTCATGGACAAACTGACTATCTCTCATGGCACACCTGACTTTCTCTCACAGCATACCTGATTATCTCTCATGGCACACTTGACTATCTCTCATGGCACACCTAACTATCTCTCATGGACAAACTGACTATCTCTCATGGCACACCTGACTTTCTCTCACAGCATACCTGATTATCTCTCATGGCACACTTGACTATCTCTCATGGCACACCTTACTATCTCTCACAGCACACCTGACTATCTCTCATGACACACCTGACATTCTCTCATGGCACACCTGACTTTCTCTCACAGCATACCTGATTATCTCTCATGGCACACTTGACTATCTCTTATGGCACACCTTACTATCTCTCACAGCACACCTGAATATCTCTCACAGCACAACTGAATATTTCTCATTGTACACTGGAATGCCAGGGTACTAGTATATATAATAGATGCCTCAGCACCCAAACGTGTCTTGTTCTTTCCTAAGTGTTGCAAGAGAGAAAATGATAGTTTTAAGGCTAACTATGAGACTCTTTGTATTCAAATAAATTTGAAATCTTGCACCTCCTGGAAGTTTTATGTTGTATAGAAATTCTTATGTCATTCGATGCAAATTATTTAGTTACACTGTAAAATACTTACGTTTAGTAGAAATTAAGTAAAAAACTTTACATTATTAGGAGTATCTACATTAATTGTTTTTGACAATCATAGTTTTTAATAAAAAAAATATACTAGTAAAAGGTATGTCTTGCAGCCAGCGTATGAGAAGATATGGAGATACATGTCAGGCAAAGTCTTTGAAGTGATTGTTGCTGGTCGACTCGCTGCCGCCATGATATATGGAGTAGCGAGTGCAAGGCCTTCCATGGTGCTACCTCAGGTCATACCCTACTGCTGCAAGAATATTCTTGAACTTACAGCTAGTGAGTATCTTCTGTAACTACTCTACTAGTAGTAATCGATAGGATAATATTTTTAATAGAATTACTCTGTACAGTTTGACACTTTAGCTCTACAAGACGAAGTATCAGTCTACTTTGCTTGCTTTTCGAGGTTGTATATCACTGGATGTTTATATTGTCAAAATGTCAAAAGGTGTCCAGGGTGAAAAATCAGATTTTTGCAATAAAATGTTAACAGGTTTCTTATTTAGCCTGTCTAAAGGTTTCCAAGGTAAAGTGTTCCAAGGTTTTCCAAGTAGAGTTGTCAAAAATGTCTTTTAGAGAACTCAACATATTGCTCCCGCTAATTTTGCTGTTGCTGTTTAATTTTGTTGTATTCTTTGTTTGTCAATATTTTTGTGATAATATTTTTTTTTTCACATATTTGTATCATGTCTTACGGGGATGAGCGGTAATTTTTCAGCTGAAGATGTTATTACCGATTCAAGGGCTGACAACTCTCTTCTTTGGAATTTACTTCTTCTCTCAGAGGTAATTTTTTGGAAGTTCAACATCTTTATTTTTTCAAATAAACTAAAGGTTGAAAGTGATGCAATTGGTTAATCCTGAAGGTTAGGTAAAGATTAGCTTTGAAGATAAAACAAAGCAATTTCATAATATTTCATTCTGGTAGTTTATTGTAATAGAACAGCAATTGATATTAGTACTTGCTATGTCAACTGTATTACTTATTCTTGTAGTTTATTGTAATGAAACAGCAATTGATATTAGTACTTGCGATGTCAACTGTATTACTTATTCTCGTAGTTTATTGTAATGAAACAGCAATTGACATTAGTACTTGCTATTTCAACTGTATTAATTATTCTTGTAGTTTATTGTAATAGAACAGCAATTGATATTAGTACTTACTATGTCAACTTCATTACTTATTCTTGTAGTTTATTGTAATAGAACAGCAATTGACATTATTACTTGCAATGTCAACTGTATTACTTATTCTTGTAGCTTATTGTAATAGAACAGCAATTGATATTAGTACTTGCTATGTCAACTGTATTACTTATTCTTGTAGCTTATTGTAATGAAACAGCAATTGACATTAGTACTTGCTATTTCAACTGTATTAATTATTCTTGTAGTTTATTGTAATAGAACAGCAATTGATATTAGTACTTGCTATGTCAACTTTATTACTTATTCTTGTAGCTTATTGTAATGAAACAGCAATTGACATTAGTACTTACTATGTCAACTGTATTAATTATTCTTGTAGTTTATTGTAATGAAACAGCAATTGACATTAGTACTTGCTATGTCAACTGTATTACTTATTCTCGTAGTTTATTGTAATGAAACAGCAATTGATATTAGTACTTGCTATGTCAACTGTATTACTTATTCTCGTAGTTTATTGTAATGAAACAGCAATTGACATTAGTACTTGCTATGTCAACTGTATTAATTATTCTTGTAGTTTATTGTAATAGAACAGCAATTGATATTAGTACTTGCTATGTCAACTTTATTACTTATTCTTGTAGCTTATTGTAATGAAACAGCAATTGACATTAGTACTTGCTATGTCAACTGTATTAATTATTCTTGTAGTTTATTGTAATAGAACAGCAATTGATATTAGTACTTACTATGTCAACTTTATTACTTATTCTTGTAGTTTATTGTAATGAAACAGCAATTGACATTAGTACTTGCTATTTCAACTGTATTAATTATTCTTGTAGTTTATTGTAATAGAACAGCAATTGATATTAGTACTTGCTATGTCAACTTTATTACTTATTCTTGTAGCTTATTGTAATGAAACAGCAATTGACATTAGTACTTGCTATGTCAACTGTATTAATTATTCTTGTAGTTTATTGTAATAGAACAGCAATTGATATTAGTACTTACTATGTCAACTTTATTACTTATTCTTGTAGTTTATTGTAATGAAACAGCAATTGACATTAGTACTTGCTATTTCAACTGTATTAATTATTCTTGTAGTTTATTGTAATAGAACAGCAATTGATATTAGTACTTACTATGTCAACTTTATTACTTATTCTTGTAGTTTATTGTAATGAAACAGCAATTGACATTAGTACTTGCTATTTCAACTGTATTAATTATTCTGGTAGTTTATTGTAATAGAACAGCAATTGACATTAGTACTTGCTATGTCAACTGTATTACTTATTCTTGTAGTTTATTGTAATGAAACAGCAATTGACATTAGTACTTGCTATTTCAACTGTATTAATTATTCTGGTAGTTTATTGTAATAGAACAGCAATTGACATTAGTACTTGCTATGTCAACTGTATTACTTATTCTTTTAGTTTATTGTAATAGAACAGCAATTGATATTAGTATTTGCAATGTCAACTGTATTACTTATTCTTGTAGTTTATTGTAATGAAACAGCAATTGACATTAGTACTTGCTATTTCAACTGTATTACTTATTCTCGTAGTTTATTGTAATAGAACAGCAATTGATACTAGTACTTGCGATGTCAACTGTATTACTTATTCTTGTAGTTTATTGTAATAGAACAGCATTTGATATTAGTATTTGCAATGTCAACTGTATTACTTATTCTTGTAGTTTATTGTAATGAAACAGCAATTGACATTAGTACTTGCTATTTCAACTGTATTACTTATTCTCGTAGTTTATTGTAATAGAACAGCAATTGATATTAGTACTTGCTATGTCAACTGTATTACTTATTCTTTTAGTTTATTGTAATAGAACAGCAATTGATACTAGTACTTGCGATGTCAACTGTATTACTTATTCTTGTAGTTTATTGTAATAGAACAGCATTTGATATTAGTATTTGCAATGTCAACTGTATTACTTATTCTTGTAGTTTATTGTAATAGAACAGCATTTGATATTAGTATTTGCAATGTCAACTGTATTACTTATTCTTGTAGTTTATTGTAATGAAACAGCAATTGACATTAGTATTTGCAATGTCAACTGTATTAATTATTCTTGTAGTTTATTGTAATAGAACAGCAATTGATATTAGTACTTACTATGTCAACTGTATTACTTATTCTTGTAGTTTATTGTAATAGAACAGCAATTGACATTATTACTTGCTATTTCAACTGTATTACTTATTCTTGTAGTTTATTGTAATAGAACAGCAATTGATATTAGTACTTGCTATGTCAACTGTATTACTTATTCTTTTAGTTTATTGTAATAGAACAGCAATTGATACTAGTACTTGCGATGTCAACTGTATTACTTATTCTTGTAGTTTATTGTAATAGAACAGCATTTGATATTAGTATTTGCAATGTCAACTGTATTACTTATTCTTGTAGTTTATTGTAATAGAACAGCATTTGATATTAGTATTTGCAATGTCAACTGTATTACTTATTCTTGTAGTTTATTGTAATGAAACAGCAATTGACATTAGTATTTGCAATGTCAACTGTATTACTTATTCTTGTAGTTTATTGTAATGAAACAGCAATTGACATTAGTACTTGCTATTTCAACTGTATTAATTATTCTTGTAGTTTATTGTAATAGAACAGCAATTGATATTAGTACTTACTATGTCAACTTTATTACTTATTCTTGTAGTTTATTGTAATGAAACAGCAATTGACATTAGTACTTGCTATTTCAACTGTATTACTTATTCTTGTAGTTTATTGTAATAGAACAGCAATTGATATTAGTACTTACTATGTCAACTTTATTACTTATTCTTGTAGTTTATTGTAATGAAACAGCAATTGATATTAGTACTTACTATGTCAACTTTATTACTTATTCTTGTAGTTTATTGTAATGAAACAGCAATTGACATTAGTACTTGCTATTTCAACTGTATTAATTATTCTTGTAGTTTATTGTAATAGAACAGCAATTGATATTAGTACTTACTATGTCAACTGTATTACTTATTCTCGTAGTTTATTGTAATGAAACAGCAATTGACATTAGTACTTGCTATTTCAACTGTATTAATTATTCTTGTAGTTTATTGTAATAGAACAGCCATTGCTATTAGTACTTACTATGTCAACTTCATTACTTATTCTTGTAGTTTATTGTAATAGAACAGCAATTGACATTAGTACTTGCTATGTCAACTGTATTAATTATTCTTGTAGTTTATTGTAATGAAACAGCAATTGACATTAGTACTTACTATGTCAACTGTATTACTTATTCTTTTAGTTTATTGTAATAGAACAGCAATTGATACTAGTACTTGCGATGTCAACTGTATTACTTATTCTTGTAGTTTATTGTAATAGAACAGCATTTGATATTAGTATTTGCAATGTCAACTGTATTACTTATTCTTGTAGTTTATTGTAATAGAACAGCAATTGATATTAGTACTTGCTATGTCAACTGTATTACTTATTCTTGTAGGTTTTTGTAATAGAACAGCAATTGATATTAGTACTTACTATGTCAACTGTATTACTTATTCTCGTAGTTTATTGTAATGAAACAGCAATTGACATTAGTACTTGCTATTTCAACTGTATTAATTATTCTTGTAGTTTATTGTAATGAAACAGCAATTGATATTAGTACTTGCGATGTCAACTGTATTACTTATTCTTGTAGCTTATTGTAATAGAACAGCAATTGATATTAGTACTTGCTATTTCAACTGTATTAATTATTCTTGTAGCTTATTGTAATAGAACAGCAATTGATATTAGTACTTGCGATGTCAACTGTATTACTTATTCTTGTAGTTTATTGTAATAGAACAGCAATTGATATTAGTACTTACTATGTCAACTTTATTACTTATTCTTGTAGTTTATTGTAATAGAACAGCAATTGATATTAGTACTTACTATGTCAACTGTATTACTTATTCTTGTAGTTTATTGTAATAGAACAGCAATTGATATTAGTACTTGCTATGTCAACTGTATTACTTATTCTTGTAGCTTATTGTAATAGAACAGCAATTGACATTAGTACTTGCAATGTCAACTGTATTACTTATTCTCGTAGTTTATTGTAATGAAACAGCAATTGACATTAGTACTTGCTATTTCAACTGTATTAATTATTCTTGTAGTTTATTGTAATAGAACAGCAATTGATATTATTACTTGCAATGTCAACTGTATTACTTATTTTTGTAGTTTATTGTAATGAAACAGCAATTGACATTAGTACTTACTATTTCAACTGTATTACTTATTCTCGTAGTTTATTGTAATGAAACAGCAATTGACATTAGTACTTGCTATTTCAACTGTATTAATTATTCTTGTAGTTTATTGTAATAGAACAGCAATTGATATTAGTACTTACTATGTCAACTTTATTACTTATTCTTGTAGCTTATTGTAATAGAACAGCCATTGCTATTAGTACTTACTATGTCAACTTCATTACTTATTCTTGTAGTTTATTGTAATAGAACAGCAATTGACATTATTGCTTGCAATGTCAACTGTATTACTTATTCTTGTAGTTTATTGTAATGAAACAGCAATTGATATTAGTACTTACTATGTCAACTGTATTACTTATTCTTGTAGCTTATTGTAATGAAACAGCAATTGATATTAGTACTTGCTATTTCAACTGTATTAATTATTCTTGTAGTTTATTGTAATGAAACAGCAATTGATATTAGTACTTACTATGTCAACTGTATTACTTATTCTTGTAGTTTATTGTAATGAAACAGCAATTGATATTAGTACTTACTATTTCAACTTTATTACTTATTCTTGTAGTTTATTGTAATAGAACAGCAATTGATATTAGTACTTACTATGTCAACTGTATTACTTATTCTTGTAGTTTATTGTAATAGAACAGCAATTGATATTAGTACTTACTATGTCAACTGTATTACTTATTCTCGTAGTTTATTGTAATGGAACAGCAATTGATATTAGTACTTGCTATGTCAACTGTATTAATTATTCTTGTAGCTTATTGTAATAGAACAGCAATTGATATTAGTACTTGCGATGTCAACTGTATTACTTATTCTTGTAGTTTATTGTAATAGAACAGCATTTGATATTAGTATTTGCAATGTCAACTGTATTACTTATTCTTTTAGTTTATTGTAATAGAACAGCAATTGATACTAGTACTTGCGATGTCAACTGTATTACTTATTCTTGTAGTTTATTGTAATAGAACAGCATTTGATATTAGTATTTGCAATGTCAACTGTATTACTTATTCTTGTAGTTTATTGTAATGAAACAGCAATTGACATTAGTACTTGCTATTTCAACTGTATTACTTATTCTCGTAGTTTATTGTAATAGAACAGCAATTGATATTAGTACTTGCTATGTCAACTGTATTACTTATTCTTTTAGTTTATTGTAATAGAACAGCAATTGATACTAGTACTTGCGATGTCAACTGTATTACTTATTCTTGTAGTTTATTGTAATAGAACAGCAATTGATATTAGTACTTGCTATGTCAACTGTATTACTTATTCTTTTAGTTTATTGTATTAGAACAGCAATTGATATTAGTACTTACTATGTCAACTGTATTACTTATTCTCGTAGTTTATTGTAATAGAACAGCAATTGATATTAGTACTTGCTATGTCAACTGTATTAATTATTCTTGTAGTTTATTGTAATAGAACAGCAATTGATATTAGTACTTACTATGTCAACTGTATTACTTATTCTTGTAGTTTATTGTAATAGAACAGCAATTGACATTATTACTTGCTATTTCAACTGTATTACTTATTCTTGTAGTTTATTGTAATAGAACAGCAATTGATATTAGTACTTGCTATGTCAACTGTATTACTTATTCTTTTAGTTTATTGTAATAGAACAGCAATTGATACTAGTACTTGCGATGTCAACTGTATTACTTATTCTTGTAGTTTATTGTAATAGAACAGCATTTGATATTAGTATTTGCAATGTCAACTGTATTACTTATTCTTGTAGTTTATTGTAATAGAACAGCATTTGATATTAGTATTTGCAATGTCAACTGTATTACTTATTCTTGTAGTTTATTGTAATGAAACAGCAATTGACATTAGTATTTGCAATGTCAACTGTATTACTTATTCTTGTAGTTTATTGTAATGAAACAGCAATTGACATTAGTACTTGCTATTTCAACTGTATTAATTATTCTTGTAGTTTATTGTAATAGAACAGCAATTGATATTAGTACTTACTATGTCAACTTTATTACTTATTCTTGTAGTTTATTGTAATGAAACAGCAATTGACATTAGTACTTGCTATTTCAACTGTATTACTTATTCTTGTAGTTTATTGTAATAGAACAGCAATTGATATTAGTACTTACTATGTCAACTTTATTACTTATTCTTGTAGTTTATTGTAATGAAACAGCAATTGATATTAGTACTTACTATGTCAACTTTATTACTTATTCTTGTAGTTTATTGTAATGAAACAGCAATTGACATTAGTACTTGCTATTTCAACTGTATTAATTATTCTTGTAGTTTATTGTAATAGAACAGCAATTGATATTAGTACTTACTATGTCAACTGTATTACTTATTCTCGTAGTTTATTGTAATGAAACAGCAATTGACATTAGTACTTGCTATTTCAACTGTATTAATTATTCTTGTAGTTTATTGTAATAGAACAGCCATTGCTATTAGTACTTACTATGTCAACTTCATTACTTATTCTTGTAGTTTATTGTAATAAAACAGCAATTGACATTAGTACTTGCTATGTCAACTGTATTAATTATTCTTGTAGTTTATTGTAATGAAACAGCAATTGACATTAGTACTTACTATGTCAACTGTATTACTTATTCTTTTAGTTTATTGTAATAGAACAGCAATTGATACTAGTACTTGCGATGTCAACTGTATTACTTATTCTTGTAGTTTATTGTAATAGAACAGCATTTGATATTAGTATTTGCAATGTCAACTGTATTACTTATTCTTGTAGTTTATTGTAATAGAACAGCAATTGATATTAGTACTTGCTATGTCAACTGTATTACTTATTCTTGTAGGTTTTTGTAATAGAACAGCAATTGATATTAGTACTTACTATGTCAACTGTATTACTTATTCTCGTAGTTTATTGTAATGAAACAGCAATTGACATTAGTACTTGCTATTTCAACTGTATTAATTATTCTTGTAGCTTATTGTAATAGAACAGCAATTGATATTAGTACTTGCGATGTCAACTGTATTACTTATTCTTGTAGCTTATTGTAATAGAACAGCAATTGATATTAGTACTTGCTATTTCAACTGTATTAATTATTCTTGTAGCTTATTGTAATAGAACAGCAATTGATATTAGTACTTGCGATGTCAACTGTATTACTTATTCTTGTAGTTTATTGTAATAGAACAGCAATTGATATTAGTACTTACTATGTCAACTTTATTACTTATTCTTGTAGTTTATTGTAATAGAACAGCAATTGATATTAGTACTTACTATGTCAACTGTATTACTTATTCTTGTAGTTTATTGTAATAGAACAGCAATTGATATTAGTACTTGCTATGTCAACTGTATTACTTATTCTTGTAGCTTATTGTAATAGAACAGCAATTGACATTAGTACTTGCAATGTCAACTGTATTACTTATTCTCGTAGTTTATTGTAATGAAACAGCAATTGACATTAGTACTTGCTATTTCAACTGTATTAATTATTCTTGTAGTTTATTGTAATAGAACAGCAATTGATATTATTACTTGCAATGTCAACTGTATTACTTATTTTTGTAGTTTATTGTAATGAAACAGCAATTGACATTAGTACTTACTATTTCAACTGTATTACTTATTCTCGTAGTTTATTGTAATGAAACAGCAATTGACATTAGTACTTGCTATTTCAACTGTATTAATTATTCTTGTAGTTTATTGTAATAGAACAGCAATTGATATTAGTACTTACTATGTCAACTTTATTACTTATTCTTGTAGCTTATTGTAATAGAACAGCCATTGCTATTAGTACTTACTATGTCAACTTCATTACTTATTCTTGTAGTTTATTGTAATAGAACAGCAATTGACATTATTGCTTGCAATGTCAACTGTATTACTTATTCTTGTAGTTTATTGTAATGAAACAGCAATTGATATTAGTACTTACTATGTCAACTGTATTACTTATTCTTGTAGCTTATTGTAATGAAACAGCAATTGATATTAGTACTTGCTATTTCAACTGTATTAATTATTCTTGTAGTTTATTGTAATGAAACAGCAATTGATATTAGTACTTACTATGTCAACTGTATTACTTATTCTTGTAGTTTATTGTAATGAAACAGCAATTGATATTAGTACTTACTATTTCAACTTTATTACTTATTCTTGTAGTTTATTGTAATAGAACAGCAATTGATATTAGTACTTACTATGTCAACTGTATTACTTATTCTTGTAGTTTATTGTAATAGAACAGCAATTGATATTAGTACTTACTATGTCAACTGTATTACTTATTCTCGTAGTTTATTGTAATGGAACAGCAATTGATATTAGTACTTGCTATGTCAACTGTATTACTTATTCTTGTAGCTTATTGTAATAGAACAGCCATTGATACTAGTACTTTCTATGTCGGATGAGTTGTGATTATGCGCAGGTAGTGAGTACTGATGGCCCAGAGTTGGTCAAGTACTCTGGAGACATTGCCGCAGTGTTAGACAGAACACTTCATATGACCAATTCTACCTCTCACACATTCGCCTGCAACATTCTACATTCTTATATGCATGAAGTGATCGAGATGCAACCGAGATATGTTGCATGCAGCGAAAAGCTGGACAGTTTATCTGCAGACTACATACCTATGAGGGTATAGCTATACAATCTATGCACTATTGTGTGTGTTATTTGCTATCATTCGCTTGAGAGTTTTTGGTCAACATATTAACAGAATATCTGTATAAATTGTTTATATTTTTAGCGATGCAAAAACAATTTGAAAAGGAAATAAACGGTTCCTAGTCATCGATTTTAAATTATACAGTCAAACCTCAATGTTCAAAGTTCATCTGCTCCAACAGTTGTTTTGTGTGATAACACGGTCTTATGTTGGAGTAAATACTCTTATAAGAAAACATTGTATTTCGTTTAATTCGTTCGCGAGCCCAAAAACAAAACCAAAACTTGAAATAATTTGTCTTATTTTTAATTTTTGCCATCTTTTCGCTTTTACTATCACAACTTTTACTATCGCATTTTTACTATCGCAACTTTTACTATCGCAACTTTTACTATCACAACTTTTACTATCGCAACTTTTACTATCGCAACTTTTACTATCGCAACTTTTACTATCGCAACTTTTACTATAGCAACTTTTACTATCGCAACTTTTACTATCGCAACTTTTACTATCGCAACTTTTACTATCGCAACTTTTACTATAGCAACTTTTACTATCGCAACTTTTACTATAGCAACTTTTACTATCGCAACTTTTACTATCGCAACTTTTACTATCGCAACTTTTACTATAGCAACTTTTACTATCGCAACTTTTACTATAGCAACTTTTACTATCGCAACTTTTACTATCGCAACTTTTACTATCGCAACTTTTACTATCGCAACTTTTACTATAGCAACTTTTACTATCGCAACTTTTACTATCGCAACTTTTACTATAGCAACTTTTACTATAGCAACTTTTACTATCGCAACTTTTACTATCGCAACTTTTACTATCGCAACTTTTACTATCGCAACTTTTACTATCGCAACTTTTACTATCGCAACTTTTACTATCGCAACTTTTACTATCGCAACTTTTACTATCGCAACTTTTACTATCGCAACTTTTACTATCACAACTTTTACTATAGCAACTTTTACTATAGCAACTTTTACTATCGCAACTTTTACTATCACAACTTTTACTATCGCAACTTTTACTATCGCAACTTTTACTATCGCAACTTTTACTATCGCAACTTTTACTATCGCAACTTTTACTATCGCAACTTTTACTATCGCAACTTTTACTATCACAACTTTTACTATAGCAACTTTTACTATAGCAACTTTTACTATCGCAACTTTTACTATCACAACTTTTACTATCGCAACTTTTACTATCACAACTTTTACTATAGCAACTTTTACTATCGCAACTTTTACTATAGCAACTTTTACTATCGCAACTTTTACTATAGCAACTTTTACTATCGCAACTTTTACTATAGCAACTTTTACTATCGCAACTTTTACTATCGCAACTTTTACTATCGCAACTTTTACTATCGCAACTTTTACTATAGCAACTTTTACTATCGCAACTTTTACTATAGCAACTTTTACTATCGCAACTTTTACTATAGCAACTTTTACTATCGCAACTTTTACTATAGCAACTTTTACTATCGCAACTTTTACTATCGCAACTTTTACTATCGCAACTTTTACTATCGCAACTTTTACTATCGCAACTTTTACTATCGCAACTTTTACTATAGCAACTTTTACTATCGCAACTTTTACTATCGCAACTTTTACTATCGCAACTTTTACTATCGCAACTTTTACTATAGCAACTTTTACTATCGCAACTTTTACTATCGCAACTTTTATTATCGCAACTTTTACTATCGCAACATTTACTATCGCAACTTTTACTATCGCAACTTTTACTATCGCAACTTTTACTATCGCAACTTTTACTATCGCAACTTTTACTATCGCTACTTTTACTATCGCAACTTTTACTATCGCAACTTTTACTATCACAACTGTTTGGAGAAGTTTTGGACATCTTACATTTGAAAGTACTCAGCACGTAAAGGCAAATATTTGCTTCACTTTACAAAAATTAGTATGTAGAGGTGGGTGTAAGCCGATGTTCGACTGTCACCTCCTAAGTTAAAAGAATGTAAAATATACAAGTAATGGTGTCATAGTGCGCCATTATTTAAATACACATCCAGTTATAAATACAACATGTCAAGATTGTCCAATGCCATTGATTCAACAGTGTGTTAAATGTATTAAATAAACTCTAGTCTATGCACTGTTAACCTTTGCCTATGCGCTCATATAGAAATATAGGCATTTTTATTGAATTTATAGGACTGGGGGATGGCGTGTAACCAAGAAGACCTCTGCATTGACTGGCACATCCCAGGAGAAAAAGAGTTTGAGTGCGTCCAGACGATGGTGAGGAAGATTTTGCTTGATGAGCTCAAATACCTGGATGAGACAGAGCAGTACGAGAGGGAGGAGCTAACAAGAAGACTGCGTGTTATAACAGAGTGTATAAAAGGTGCAGGCAAATACATGCCTCCTTTAGATTCTCAAACACACACACTGTGAGTGTACTACTTATTCTTTTCTCAGCCAAGATAATGATCCTCCCTCTTTAATATATCGTTACCTTTCTTTTATTTCCTCGTTTGCTGATATAGATGCTGCTATGCGAAGGTTACACTCCGTTACCTAAAGCCTCCTTTATGACCTTGTTAGCTCATAGTCTATATATATAAATCTCAAAATTGGTCGCCGTCTGTCTGGATGTCTGTATGAAAGACCCTCTGACCATAGCTGTTGAAATCTTGGAATTAAATCTCCATTCTGCTGGATTTGAACTCACGAAGATTGTAATCCAATTGTCTATCCACAAGTCTATGAAGGCTCTTACGATTCGTAGCTCTTACAATATACTGTACACACCCTTTTCCCGATTTCACACGATAAATGACATATTAATTGAAACTCTATTAACCCTGATAAGCCCAGAGGTATAAGTATTGATTCTAAAATTATTTCATTGGTTTATATGAACTGAAAGGAAGATTTTGACCTAATTACCAAAAAAAAAATTTCATGATAGGTAATATACATTGTTTTTTATAAATGTTGCATATACGCAACATTGGGCTATAAGTGAATGAAAACAACAGCTATTTTCATTGTTAACGAGCATAATGTATTGTTAAAAGCCACAAAGTAAATGTCAACAGAACATGTATAATTACAATAATAATGATAATAAAAATAGTATTACATGATGGTTAGAAAATTATGATATGATATCAAAAGGTCTGATAATTTCCACTACTACTTTTTGTGGAAGTTTGTGAGGCAGTTTCTATCCTCCGTAAAACACAATCGAACTTCACATTTTGTACATACAGTTGTAGTATAACTGTTCTTTAGCTTGCAATGCCTACATCTACCCCTGCTCTCACATTTTCCTGGCCAGTGGCCTATGTTGTCAAATCTAACAACCTCATTGACAACTACCACCTTAAAAATTTTCTTAGCTGTTGCTGAGTCATCTAAGGATGGTCGACCTCTCTTCACTGTATTGACTTTTATCAAAGCATCAGCTACACCAGCCTACAACGTGTACCATTACAATTTACCCCAAATAAGGGTTGCATTTGTTGTTACATGTATATGCAAAATTCCGAAGTCACTATCAGCATATAGGTACATCTACAGCACATCTAAATTGTTTTATTATACAATGCGGTATAGGTGTATTATATCATATACATAAATATATGTACATTTATGTAGGATATTATCTGGTATTATAACAAGTATGAACTGATTACATTTATGTTTACCTGAAATTTCCTTCTGCTAAGCATTTCTTTCTTGGGTAGTCCTAGCAGCCGATGTTCTCTCCTATATATGTTCCAGGCATTTACCATGGCTAATGTTACAATATGCCAAAACAAATACATATACCATCTTCTTGACCTTAGCTTGAATCGATAAGCTGCGGTAAAAGAATCTAGGAGATCAACGCCGCCCATGCTTTGGTTGTAGCTTGCTACTATAGCTGGCATTGCAAAGTACTCATAGTTCTTTTTACTCTTTACCCATCTCCTGACTTGCTGTGTTGGCTCAACACCTGTGACAGAAGAAAGCAGGCTGACTGCCCTATTATCATACCATCGCACTGCAATGATGTTATGGTTTTGATCTACTCGATAATCGATGGTACCACGTCCTTTTTTCTTTAGCTCTTTTTCTTGCAGTAGCGTACATTGGCCCATTCTATTTTTTCTTACTGTCCCTGTGTATCTCATTCCTCTTTCATTTAGAGCAGTTATCAATCCCAAACTAGTAAAAAAGTTATCAGCAAATATTTTGTAATTAGAATTATATTTCAATGATTCCGTGAGTTTTAGAACAACATCAGCTCCTTGGCCTAATGCACTTCTTTGACCTGTTCCACCTTGGTAGACGTCAAAGTCATATAAAATGCCAGCTGGGTCAGCCCTTCCCCAGATTTTAAACCCCCACGGATGTGGCTTTCCTTTTATGTACTGCTGTATGGGGTTTGTCTTTCCTCTAAACTCGCACATCATTTCATCAATGCTGACGTTTTCTTCTGGTGTAAGTTTGAGGCGGTTTTCTCTAAACGATTCTAGCCAAGGTCGCACTTTCCAAAGTTTATCCTTCTGCTTGTTTTCGTCACTGACTGTAAGATTGTTGACCACATGCAGCTTGGTGAGCAAGTCACGAAATCTATTTCTGCCTATAGCGGTGCTGACAGGAGGGTAGCTGGTTTCAATCTCCCAGTATTGTCTGACTGATGACATTCTAACTAAACCCATGTGAAAATACACCATAAAAATCTTTTCAATTTCCTTGTGGTCAGTTTGAACGGAAGTTCCAGTTTTCTGAACACTATAATTGTTGGTCTGCTGTACAATATTGTCAATCATTTCTGTAGAAATGAACCGCCTAAAATATTCCAATGGGGTGTGAGTCGCTCCATCTACTGGTGGTTCAGGTTTTGGACCAGTGAAATCCAATGCAGATGGTGTGAAATTAGCCTTGAGCCACCGATATTCTCTCCTCTGCCCCCGAACTGCATTCCCATTTGTTGGTTCCTCTTCTTCTTCATCTTCTGATTCATTATCAGACTCCTTGCAAAAAAAATGTCAAATTCAGCTTCCATGTATCAGTAAAATTTTGTTCCCCGAGTATCATAGGCTATTGCAAATGTCTATAAATGTATTTACATGGGCATATGCTTATTATGGATGTATACACTATATTATACTGTAGTATATGTACATAAATTAGTATGTACGCTGTATAAGAACAGTTGCAGATATGTGGATATATGTGGAGGCCTATATAACTTATATTGTACATGTATGTACATTAGTGAATATATGAATAATTTGTTATAAAATGCATATACCTGTTGTAGTTGCAAGTTAGTTGTTTGTTGGGTAGCATCAAAATCATCATCATCATCACTTTCTAGTCCTTCATAGTCACTACTATTTCCATCTATCTCATCTAATACATTGTCCACAGTTATCCTGCAATGTTGAGCCATGATTTTATAGTATACCTACATAACAAAATAAAGAGATACATGTATTATAAATAGTTATACTAATAAGATATTATTATATAACTATATATTTCTAAAGCCAGACCATACTTTCTTATAAATGTTCAATGTGATTTTATTTATGTTATAATTATTATTCGAAACTTTATTACAAATTTCCCTTTATGAAAATGCAAATTGTAATATTATTATTATATATGAAATCTCAATGTCTGTATCATGATATACCTAATATTTTATACATGATTGAAAAATGTAGCTTCCTCATTGTTACAAAGCATCTGATATTTATCACTATGACTATATTCTTTGTTGTGCACAAGTCCCAATGTTGCACTGGCGCAACACATAGTTTGACACACACAAAAAAAGATGTTATAGACTAAATTTATGCAACATAAATAGTTTATACAGTTAAACTACCTCTGCACTTGAGTCTAATGTAAAAAAATTCTAAAGTTCTTACCTGAGAAGAAGCAAGGACAGCTAAGCTAAAGTGGCAACTTTTCCCTCTTTTTGATATAGTCACATGGGCAACTTTGAAACACCCTCCTAGGTCACATGATTGATGTAACCAACAAAAATCCTTGGAATCCTTGTAGAAAACATGCATTAGGATAAGACAAATCCAGTTTTAATGCAACAGCAATATTAACTTGGTACTAAATTGCCTACAAAGTTTGTGTTGCGTATACGCAACACAGGGCCTAACAGGGTTAACTCTATGAAATGCTATTAACTTTATGTGATGCCTTTTTGTCCTCGCCGTACTAAGGCTAATTTGTTTTCTTCAAAACAACATCAACAATAATTCCTCTCGATATTAAAATTTGATGATTTTATCTCAGTTCAGCGTCATCCGCCATGGTAAAAACGGGTTCGCAAACAAATAACTGATAAAATTTTGGTTAAAAGTTTACTAAAATGCATACTAAAACTTCATTCAAGAATGTTTTTAGTAAGCTAAATTCATATGAGTTAGATTCAGTGTCTATGTTACACCAATGATATACACCCCCCCCCTTCAAGGATAGGCAACGGCTATCATATGGGCGGGGTTTAATGATCACGCTCTATTGGGATTATGCTAGCCTGGGTTTTGGAGCTAACACAATTCTCGCTGGGCGGTCGCGTTGCCTTGTTAGGTTTTGGAAAACACTACTCGCTGTTATTGTTTCATTAACTCATTCAGTCAGTAGACCCCGCGGTTCACAATAGCAAACCTTGAATTTCTACAACGTAGGGGTAACACATAACCAAAATAATGGATCCATGGAAAATAAAACATTTCAAATTACTTACTTTTACTAATTTTGAAATTAGTAGGTGTCGTAGTATATGCGTAAAGTTGAATATAATTTACCCAAAATCACCCGAACAGCGGCCTTTTTTCCCTAGTTTTTGATTAATATTTTGCCACCCCTAATATAAAATGACAGTCTTTTGTCGTTGTCGCATTGTTTAACCTGGCCAATAAGATGAGACAGCAGGCAAAGATGTGCAGTGTAGTTTTCATACTCAAAATCTAAATATAAAACCGAGTTTGGGCTATTTTACGATTGCGACTATTAATATCATGAATGCTTATGAATGGCAACTGACTGATCATAACGGTGACAATATTGGGATACTATATTTATTTGACAGCAAAATGAATTCAACAGATCAGTAAAATAACCACTATAGTTCATAATATTTGTTAATTTACAAAGGGCTTTATTCAGCATATTTGTTTGTTCGGGTGCCGTGTTCGGGTTTATCCCAATAGAGCATGATCATTAAGCCCCGCCCATATGATAGCCGTTGCTTATCCTTGGGGGGCTGTATATCATTGGTTACACGTCTGTCTTGAAGGTAAGAATTCTGCACATAGTACACTGTAATGTTACATTTCCTTGCAGATCATAACCACAAAATGCACTAAAGATGTTGTAGGTAAATATAATTACTAAGGTTAACATATTGTTTTATTACTATTTTTAATGATGATGATTTTTACCAGGCAGTGATTGCATTAGATAATTACTATGGTTTTCTATACCACTCTATACGTCTATACGATATTTTCGCATTATGATGCCAACACTGAAACGAACTAAAATCATATAACGTAAAACCTCTAATTGAACACCATGGCGCACTATTTTTCAATCCTTCCTCTATAGCGGCGGTCAATTGGAGGCGGCGTTCAAATAGAGGCTGGCAGTCTATTTTTTAAATGGCTCGTCAGAATTTTAGGAAGATAAATTTGGCCCTTTTATGGGTGAAGTGAATATCGCTTATATTTTGTCCTCTTTTTCCGGTGGAGCGATATAAAACCTTTCTGATGCAATAAATTTTCTAACTTACCTCCAACTAGTCAAAGATCTCTTAATAAATATGCATTGAGAAATATCTCAACCAGTTGATATCTATTGCTTGCAATTGACCTGCGATGATATTATAGCCTGTGTCTTTCTTTGCAATTTGCTGGCAATTTAAATTTCGTTCTAAATTTAAAGACATATTTTTATTTTATATCTATATTTAACATTGTTGAATAAAAGCTTATTGCACTTACTGATATGTTTGCTACAGTTGCAGCCAAAACTAGCTTTGTATGTGCAATAGAAGTGGAATTATGAGCATCGATCTATTGTAAGCTGCGTTAAGATAGCCGCAAGGATGATATTAAATAACATGCTATAAATCTGCATATTTACAAGTTATACAATAATAATCTAACAAATGATACAAATATATATTCATGAGCAAGTGACATAAACTGATCATACTTATATTACATGCAAAAACAAAAACTACCGTTTTTAAAACAAAAAATTTGCATCGTTTGCTCGGATAGCTGCGCTTCTGATTGTTGCTTTCAATGGAACAAACATCTTCTAGTTGTCCAATACCTTCCACAATATCTTCTAGCCTGAACTCTTTTTCTACACCTCTGAACTAGTCGATATTAGCGTCCAAACAATTTTTTGGCACAGCAAAACTTTTACGCGCTGCATTTAGCACAAATGCGTAAAGGTTTGCTCATTAAACATAACCTTTGGCCCAAAACTTGCAAACGGTTTTTTACATGCATTTTCTTCGAAGTATTAAGACCGCGTTAAACAAGGAACTACTATTAGCTTGGGACAGTTAGTAATTGTTTCTATGGCGTTGCTTTGAAAGTTCATCTACCATGGTAAATTAAAACCGTTTGTCTATAGGTACATGTACTTTAAGTATCATGACCACGTTACACAAGAACTACTAAAAGCTTGAGACCATTACTGATTATTTCTATGGTGATGCTTTCAAAGTTTTAACGAAAACAAAGCGAAAAGCTTTGGAGTTGGACAGCGAGTGAATTTATTATTAACTAGCTGCATTACCCGCCTACAGGAACAAATTCACGCGCAGCATAAGGTTTATTGAGAGTTGTCTTTCATACTGTATAACAACTCCAAATATGCAGCTTACTGAAATTTTTGCCCTGATGTATTATTATGTAAATTGTCTAGTGAAATTGTTGCCCTGAATATGCATACACATATACATGTCAATAATGTTGGGGAAAACAATGGAAATCTGCAATGTGTTTTACAGCTAGATGCGTGTAAAATCTAGTAAATAGTCAATAAAATGTGCTTTGACATGGTATATACAAACAGTAATGAGGTTGTGTCGATAAAATTTATATGTATAACAGGACAGACAGTATGATGTCAAGGCAGATACAGCATTAGCACCTTACAATAATAAAACATAGCGCCAACATGATAGCCTTTGTATGAGATACAATCAGGAAAACAAATGCATGAAAATATATATATACTGAAAAATATGTTAGAAAATGCTGCAAGTGGTATAGCAGAACGTGAAGAACATAACAATAACACAATGTTAGTTCAACGCAACACTTGCGGATAGACGACATTTTTTGTTTTTTTCTGTCGGGCGTATGAACAGTTTTCGGCTTGTGCCTACTTTTGAGCAGGCGACGTACAGCTGGTCATGGCTAAAGCAGGGTGACAGTAAGTTGATAGCAGCTGCTCTCTTACTTTTCACCGTCGCCTATCGCAACCCTCGGAGTACTCGTGCAAGTTCTGTAGTAGTAAGTTACAGTAGGCCTACTCGTAGCTGGAAAAAAATTAGTAACTCAGCTGCTGAAGGAAATAAACATGTCCCACTATCACGAACAGCGGCAAATTCAACGTTATTAAGTAGTTGAGATGTGGCAATTTATAGACAATACACTACAACATTGAATGAGAAGTACTTACCCTTTTGAAGTAGAAATTTAGTAGGTAAAACGCAGTAGCAGTACCAGTGCAAGTTCTGTAGTAGCTGGAGTTCTGTGTACTCGTAGCTGGAAAAAAATAAAAGTAACTCGGCTGTGGAAGGAAATGAACATGTTTACTACCACAAACTGGCAAATTCAACGTTTTTAACCCTTTCACCTAAGTAGACTCATTTATGCGTTTTCTATGGTCGACCGCGTAGACGCATTTTCGCGATTTTACCAGCAATTGCTAGTAACTGAAGTTCATTATTCGTTGATAACATAACCAACGGTCTTTAGGACTTTTAAGGTAGTGACAGTGTTGTCCTAAGATTTCTCCATAAAATCAGCCTAAAGTTTAATGTTAAATCTTTGTTCAAGAATTTCCAACTTAAAACCGAACATTTTTGTGTAAGTTCATCAACGGCGTCCAAGTTAGAAAACAAATAACTATTTATGTTGATGACATTATAGCCGATTCAGATTTTTGTGATTACACAGTTAATTAAAATAGCAAGAGCAGCACTGACTCTGATGGTGGTGAAAGTAATGCTTTTGTAAGAATAAGGAACATTGTAAAGGATCGTTTTAGCTTTGTAGCTTCACATCGCTTTATCAATGCACAAAGTATAGATACAATGAATTTTTTGCATAGCAGTACTTGTTAACATGTTGGCAAAATAAAATGTATAACCAAAGAAAGCGTTCTAGAAGGAGTTTGAAATTGAAAAAATATTGTATACATATGAAGCAATATCGGCAAAATGGCTGGCAGTAGGCCAATAGCTAAATTTGTACATGAACGCAAGTGAAAGGGTTATGTATTGAAAGTGTGGCAATTCATAGACAATACAACATTGTATAAGAAGTAATTACTTTTTTGAAGTGTAAATTTAGTAGGTGAGAACTGCGTTTTTTCAGACGTTTATGTGACTTTCGCGGTACACGTTGGCAGTAAATATTAATTGCATGTAAATCACTACTCGTTAATTTATGTTATTTAATGAGTAGTACATTCGTATAGCTGTATAGACACCTTTGTATAGGCCGCAGAACTCAGGACGGTGTTTTTTAATACGGCAGCAACTTTGCTGTTTAAAAAGCGTGCTAACCGGAGATTTCGGTTAATGCGCTCTAGCGGTGAAAGAAAAACAACAGAATCGCCGCACCTCTATATAAGCCGCTTGGCTCAAATCATCAAACAAAAGTAGCGGCTAATAGTCCAAAATTACGATATTTACTACTCATATTTATTAAGTTGGCTTCGTACGACCGAATGGAAAAAGAAAGACCGCTCTACAATTTATTTACTGTCAATACTCAATTACTCATATTAATTCAGTTCGCTTCGTACGACCGAAATTTGAACGACGATAAAAGGAAAGACCGCTCTATAAGGCGGACAGACAACGATGTGATGAGACAATGATGAGACAACATGTAGATAATGTAAATGATTCATTATTAATACAATTTTAAAGGACACTTCTCTACTGATCATTTGATATTACGGGTTCATAAAGATCAAAGATGGTCAAAGTGGTAGTCAAATAGAGGTGGTGTTCAAATAGTGGATGGCGCTCTATTTTTCAACCCTTCTTTTGTAGTGGTGGTCAAATAAAAGTTGCATTCAAATAGAGGTGGCGTTCAATTAGAGGTTTTACAGTAATTGTATACCAAATAATTTTTCGTTGTAACTAAGGCAAAACAGACTATATTCAGTCATTACTCGCTAATGATTTCACATTTAAGCACTTTTACTGTTTTATTTTCTCCCTAATTTATTTCAATAAAACACTTCTTTCAAGATGTGAAATTTTGAAGTTACAGTTGTTTGAACAAGTTTGAGAAGCTTTATAGTCGTTTTTTTTCTCTTAACTCATTTGAGCTGCATAAAAAACACTTTTATCATGGTATGAAGTTTAAAAGTTAAAATTCTAAATGTTGTATATGTTAAATAAAAATAAATTTTTTGTCCAAAGGCCTTTTTATTACCTAGACAATGCCGGGCATTCAACTAGTAATATAATAAAACCTCAGTTTATATCTTAATCTGTCCAACTTTTTTAATATGACTAGACATTCACAGGTCAGTTGCTGCAGTATATTGAGTAGGTGAGTGACATCTGTTCATGGACTGTCCTCTCTACATGCTTGTACGAGTTGCTTTCACCTCGATACGCAGTGTGAAATAACGAATCGTAGTCAAAGTTATTAATATTTTTTCTGTCCGGCCATCTATATAAGGTTTTTGGAGTGTTGCAGTACCTTCGCAGTACTCTTGCAGTACTCTTGCAGTACCCTTGCAGTACTCTCACGTGGCTTCTCTATATTTCAGCACTCATTTTATTAGAGGTTTTTGTGTGTTTGTTTGTTTTGGTTTGGCTACAAGGTCCTGGTTAGTATTGTGTTTGTTGTCACAGCCACAGCCTTGCTGCAGACCTTTGCAGTGATAATAGCATTCAACTAATTTTACTACGACAAACGGTGAGCATAGATAGATAATGCTTCCATCTGCCGCTGGTAAACATAAGTATGTATAGCGATAAGGGTCTGTTTAATATCAAACTAAAAAATAACTCTCACCTAGTCAAGCAAGATTCTTCTCGCACGATTATCTTTTCACTATGTTTACCATCTCTGTTAAGCAAAGTGTGGGGGGTTACCACAGAATCACAGCTTCTGAAATGCAATTTCAGTCAAAAGCTCAACATCTTTCATGTAGTTTGTATTTTATGGCATTTCCATTTTTGTGTTACTAGCAGCTGTAGACACGGTCTATCAAAGCTAATATTTTTGTTATGTTGTTAGGGACGATGACTCGGTTGTACACAGACGGAAGTTTGTTCTAAAAGAGACTGAAAAGACCTTTCTAATCACTTTGAATGGAGAGAACGCTCGAAACAGAATTCTACGTTCTGTTCATGAACTTATGAGTACATTTTATAATTTACTATGTTTAGTTCAACTGTACACATATATACTCTCGTTTGCATCACGTAATCTGTAAGTGATGTGTGTTCACCATCATTTATCATTGGACACTAAACAGATTATCAGATTTTTAGTGTTGGCAAAGTATAGCCATTAAGTATTCGATCAAATGGGTAACTTTGTTGCTACACTCGCCCTGCTATAGATGGTCAATAGTTCCTTTTGTTGTTGGCAGTGAGGCTGTTGGGCAAGATTGCTGATTCTGCCAAACCTCTGCACTACATCTGCCATGTCTACAAACTTCTTCTCTTCTACTTCGGCGCTGACTTGAAGTCAGGAGAATCAAAGACAAACTCTTACAAGGCTGCAAAGCACGTTTTAAGAAATCCTGTAAGTGCGTGCTTGTTTCAAGGTATAGCGCTTAATGTTTATGTTTTAAAGACAGTGAATTTTCTTTTGATCTGCATTTTGATAGCAGGCGTCTAGCTGATATAGTTATACAGTCAGATCTTGAGATACAAAGTCTATATGTTTTGATATGTGTTCTGTATGCAAAGTATTCTTATGAAAATACATTAAATTTTGTTTCAATTTGTTCCAAGGCAATGGTGAGCGATGAAAGCAATAGTAATATTTTTAGTAGTAACCGATATTAAAACAGATGAAATATATGCAACTATTTAAAAAAAATCAAATGTGAAAAGCTTATATTATATGATAAAACAAAATTAATAAAACATTAATCAGTGAAAAGAAGTTTATGTTTTTATTATTACTTTGGAGACACATGAATGGAAGTGTGGGTCAGGCAATGCATAGGTTGAGCGAAGTAAATATGCATTATTACTTACATTTCCTTACCTTAACTATAGTTTAAATTACCATTAATTGCTGTTTTTATTATTTTCATTTATATTTTATCTTTAGGTTGCACTAGCTTCTTTATTTTTATTAAAACCTTCTATGTTTAAGAAGTACCAGGTGTCTGTCTTTTTATTAGAAATTACTACTGAAAATTTTATTTCACATAGAAAAGTTCACACGCATGTTGTAAGTCAAGGTACTCATGTTGTAAGTCAAGGTTTGGCTGTTGTAAGTCAAGGTACGCATGTTGTAAGTCAAGGTTTGGCTGTTGTAAGTCAAAGTATGCATGTTGTAAGTCAAGGTACGCATGTTGTAAGTCAAGGTCTGGCTGTATGCACAACAGAAACACTGTAGGTGTTGTTTACCTACCTACCTTATTGTTGGCTACAGGCTTTTACTCTCTCACCACAAGCCAAGTTTTGTTTGTTGCAAGTTTTCTGTTACCCTCAGGGTTCTCTCTCTCTTGTATGTGTCGCCATGTTTGAGTTGGTCTCATCTACCAGTAAACAGCATTTCATGTGTGTATTTATATTACATTTGTATTGTAGCTGATTCCAGATGGTGGTAAGATACACTATGTGCATGTAAAGAAGACAGCTGTCACATTATGGAGAGTGATGCATGCTCAGCTCAAGTTCCAGCCACTCACAAAATTGCATGTGGATGCTTGTCATGATTTGGTGAAGATGGCTACCAGTAACTATGATGATGTGAGTGTATTATCATTTGTGATCGGAAAACATTCTCTTATAGGCGGTATTAAACGATGTTCCATTGACACGCCCTTTCGGTGATAATTTCTACTGTGATTTAGACTGATTAGGGAACAGGAAGTTCCGTTGACACGCCCTTTCGGTGATAATTTCTACTGTGATTTAGACTGATTAGGGAACAGGAAGTTCCGTTGACACGCCCTTTCGGTGATAATTTCTACTGTGATTTAGACTGATTAGGGAACAGGAAGTTCCGTTGACACGCCCTTTCGGTGATAATTTCTACTGTGATTTAGACTGATTAGGGAACAGGAAAGTCTAAAATGGAGAGTTTGCGCAGCTGACATTCCCAGTTCTGTGAGAAATCTGTTAAAAAATTACGTTTTAGGATTTATCTCTCCTGTCATTAAGATTCCCTCCGAAGAAGCAGAAATTTGCAGCTTTTTCTTGTAATTATTTTGCAGTGGTTTAGGATGTCAGTGGTGAATTAAAAAAATTATATATACATAGTAGTCGCTGCTATAACATACCTCCTATGACGTAAATTCCACACGACGTAAATTGCCAAGTCAGTCAACTTTCTCAAATTCGAATTGAATAACGGTAATATCGTAGATAGCCTTAAAAATATCCTTCTTTTAATAGTTTTTTTCCTTGCCACACGTAGGCGATAAAACGACATGTAGGGTTATCTCTATTATATATAGTAGTATCGTAGAAGTTCGCAGTAGGAGATCGTCAGGCATTTTGGTGATTTTGCGTTCAGAAAAAATATTCTAAAATACTTGAAAGCGATTGATTGGCGGAGGTGTTAGTGTCCACTAAGGTGAATGTCATGAGTTGTAGTCTTTTCAAAAAGTATACTTCATCCTATCCTTGAACCCTGGCGATGGATAGATGGATGGACAGATGCCACACTTATAATAGCAAAAATATTTTTGTTTTGCTTTATTTTAGAATTGAAATATTGTTATTGTTTTCTTTTGAACCATAAAAATTGCTGTATAGAAGAAAAATAATGAAAGAATTGATGGGAAGTGTGCACTTCCTTAACTTATTGTAAGTTTACCTTATACATGGACTGAGTAAAAGTGATAATGAAAATAGATACAAACCTTTTAAATCAAACAAAGTTATCGATACAAACCAATAATACTAGAACTACTGTACAGTTATTAAATTAAAACATTAAGTTTAGTGTTTCCTTTTTGAAGGGCCAAAGGGGGAGTTTGGGAAGATCTTGGAATGGAGTCAGCTTACATGTATTTTACTGTTTGTATAACATAAAATCTCTATAATTCCCACAGCAGATTGTTTACGTTGTAGGAGTGTCGACTGTATATATACATATATATATACATCTTTATATATATATATATATAAAATTGTTTCCTCGCCTCGGTTAAACCATATGGGTGGTAATTTCTGCTCTAACTCGGGTCTTCTACCAGAGACCTGAGAGTTTGAGCACTCGCCTCAAGATCTTAGCTGTTCCCAATAGCGCACTTTTCTGCAACTTACTTGAGTTGATTGTTATTAGTATATGGGCCAGCCACATTTTATGCGCCGGTGTTATTGCGCCCAGTGCCCCAATGACTACTGGGATTACAGTTGTTCTTGCATCCCAGCATTTTTCAATCTCTTCTCCTAGAGGGAGATATTTCTCTACCTTTTCTTTTTCTTTGCTGGCTATATTGTAGTCATTGGGTACTGCTATATCTATTATAGTAGCCCTCTTGTTCTCCTTGTCCATCACCACTATATCTTGTTGGTTTGCTAGAACTTGCTTGTAAATCCGGATGTAGAAGGCCCAGAGGATCTTAGCGCGGTCATTTTCATTGACCTTACCAGGAGCTTCCCACCAGTGTTGTGGTTTATTAAGGCCATACTCATCATATAGACTTCTGTACACAACACCTGCGACATGATTATTCCGCTCGGTGTATGCGTTTTCTGCTAGCTGCTTGCATCCACTGATGATGTGTTGGATGGTTTCAGGGGCATCTTTGCACAGCCTGCATCTAGGATCATTTCCAGTGTGATAGATTTTTGGTTGGAGCTGCCTTTCTGGGAGCTCTTGCTCCTGAGCTGCCGTGAGTAGCGACTCTGTATTGGCTGTTAGGTTTCCTTTGTTCAGACACATATATGTTTGGTGGAGATCGCCAACCTTAGATATTTGTCGGTGTAAGCACCATAAAAAAGTTTCATGTGCCAGTCAAGTGCCTCATCATCACTGCGAAGCTCCATGGTCAAAGCAGCCGATTGAAATTCAGCTAGCAACTTATCTGAGATAGCCATGGAAGCTGCATAGGCTTTAATGTTTTGTTCCTCCTTTTTCGCTGTCTGCTGTACACTTTTGAGTCCCCTACCTCCATCTTTCCTATCGAGATACAATCTAGTAGTATCAGATCTTGGGTGGAGTGCTCCATGCATGGTCAGCAGTTTATGAGTTGCTATATCTGTTTCCTTGATGTCTTCCTCAGTCCACTCTATTGTGCCTGCTGGGTATCTTATTACTGGCAGTACGTAGGTATTTATTGCCATGACTTGATTCCTGACATTGAGCTGGCTTCATAGGACCTGCTGAGCGCGTTTCTTGTATTCGGTAATGGCTTTGTGACGTACTTCGGCGTCATGGTTGATGTTGCTTATATATATTAGCAACATATATATATATATCTTATATATATGTATTTTTATATATTATATATATATTATATATATGTATTTTTATATATTATATATGTATATGTATAGTGTATGTAGTTTATACTGTAAAGTAAATTGCTTAATGGTTGAGTCAATCAGAGCTGTGTATAAATTTTATTAAAAACTACAGATTAAATTCCTTACTGTTGGTAATTTCATGCAATTGCATTGCGATCCTCAGGTAAAATAATAAGTGCCTTGAATATATATATAGGCCTATATATGTATATATATATATATATATATATATATATATATATATATATATATATACTAGCTGCATTACCCACCTACAAGAAAAGATTCACGTGCAGCATAAGGTTTATTGAGAGTTGTCTTTCATACTGTATAACAACTCCAAATATTCAGTCTACTGAAATTGTTGCCCTGATGTAATATTATGTAAATTGTCTACTGAAATTGTTGCCCTGAATATGCATACACATATACATGTCAATAATGTTGGGGAGAACAATAGAAATCTGCAATGTGTTTTACAGCTAGATGCGTGTAAAATTTAGTGAATATTCTAGATACATGTGTATAGATCCATGCATCTGTTCATACCCGTCTATATTTGCAGTTGACGATCGCGCACTTCTGCCGCCGAGCCTCCGCCTTGGCTGACCAGTCTTTACCCACCGAGCAGTTGACAATTGCTCTCTTGCACTCGCCTCGCAATCAATTGCTTTGCACTCGCAATCAATCGGCCCGCAATCAATCGGCCCGCCTCGCAATCAATCGCCTTGCACTCGCCTCGCAATCAATCCCTTTGCAATCAATCGCCTCGCAATAAATCGCCTCGCAATTAATCGCCTTGCATTTAATCGCCTCGCAATCAATCGCCTTGCACTCGCCTTGCAATCAATTACCGCGCACTCGCCTTGCAATCAATCGCCTCGCACTCGCAACCACTCGCCTTGCAACCAATCACCTCGCAACCAATCGCCTCGCAACCAATCGCCTCGCACTCGCAATCAGTCACCTCGCAATCAATTGCTCAGCACTCAATCGCTTCGCAAACAATCGCCTTGCACTGGCCAACTCATTCATCCGGAAAGCCACGCCTAGATACTCTCGCTGCACTCGGGGCGAAAAAGATTTCCCACGCATCCCCGAGTGACGCCATGGCCCCAAACCGCTATCTGCATTACCCGTCCACGGGAACAGATTCATGTACAGCAAGAGGTTTATTGAGAGTTGTCTTTCATACTGTAAAACAACTCCAAATATGCAGTTTACTGAAATATTTTGCCCTGATCACACTATGCATACACATATGCAGTCATACATGTCAATAATGTTGGGGAGAACAATGGAAATCTGCAATACATTTTACAGCAAGTCTACAATGCATCAGTCTCAAACCAATCAAATTGGAGTTGCCCTATTTGTATACAGAGAAATGATAATGAAATTGACTTTGCTATGCAAACTGAAGTTCTTCAAACTGGCAGTATTGAAAAGTTTTGCATCTTTTAAAATGTTATACAAAATATTTTGCTATCGCCAGCATTTATTGAATAGAGACTTCTACACGCTTGAAACACTAATCATGGCTCACCAGTTTTTCGTCTATAGCCTGTGCTTTGACATGGTATATACAAACAGTAATGAGGTTGTGTCGATAAAATTTATATGTATAGCAGGACAGACAGTATGATGTCAAGGCAGATGCAGCATTAGCACCTTACAATAATAAAACATAACGCCAACATGATAGCCTTTGTATGAGATACAATAAGGAAAAGGAATACATGAAAATATATATATACTGAAAAATATGTTAGAAAATACTGCATGTGGTATAGCAGAACATGAAGAACATAGCATGACATAACAATAACACAATGTTAGTTCAACGCAACACTTGCGGATAGACAAGATTTTTTGTTTTTTTCTGTCGGGCGTATGAACAGTTTTCGGCTTGTGCCTACTTTTGAGCAGGCGACGTACAGCTGGTCATGGCTAAAGCAGGGTGACAGTAAGTCGATACCAGCTGCTCTCTTTCTTTTCACCATCGCCTATCGCAACTCTCGGAGTACTCGTGCAAGTTCTGTAGTTGTAAGTTACGGTAGGCCTACTCGTAGCCTAAAAAAAATTAGTAACTCAACTGTTGAAGGAGATGAACTTGTCCCACTATCACGAACAGTGGCAATTCCAACGTTATTGAGTAGTTGAGGTGTGGCAATTCATAGACAATGCACTACAACATTGAATGAGAAGTACTTACCTTTTTGAAGTAGAAATTTAGTAGGTAAAACGCACTAGCAGTACCTGTGCAAGTTTTGTAGTAGCTGTATTTCTGTAGTACTCATAGCTGGAAAAAAGTAAAAGTAACTTGGCTGCGGAAGGAAATGAACATGGTTACTATCACAAACAGTGGCAAATCCAACGTTTTTAACCCTTTCACTGAAGTAGACTCATTTATGCATTTTCTACGATCAACCACGTAGACGCATTTTGCGACTTTACCAGCAATTGCTAGTAACTGAATTTTATTATTCATTGATAACATAACCGACGATCTTTAGTACTTTTATGGTAGTGACAGTGTTGTCCTAAGATTTTTCTATAAAATTAGCTAAAGTTCAATTTTAAATCTTTGTTTGGGAATTTCCAACTTGAAAACGAACATTTTTGTGTAAGTTCTTTAAATGCCTCCAAGTTAGAAAACAAATAACTACTCATGTTGATTACATTATAGCCGATTCAAATTTTTGTGATTAAAAAATAATTAAAATAGCAATAGCAGCACTTACTCTGACGGTGGTGAAAGTAATGGTTTTGTAAGAATAAGGAACATTGTACAGGATCGTTTTAGCTTCCTAACTTCACATCGCTTTATCAATGCACAAAGTATAGGTACAATGGATTTTTTGCATAACAGTGCTTGTTAACATGTTGACAGAATGAAATATATAACCAAAACTAACGTTCTAAATGGAGTTTGAAATTTAAAAAATATTGTATACATATGAAGCAATAACGGCAAAATGGCTAGCAGTAGGCCGATAGCTAAATTTGTACATGGACGCAAGTGAAAGGGTTATGTAGTAGAGGTGTGGCAATTCATAAACAATACAACATGGAATGAGAAGTACTCACCTTTTTTATGTATAAATTTAGTAGGCGAGAACAGCATTTTTTCCAGTGGCCCCAAGAAACAATCGTTCACATGACCTTCTCGGTACACGTTGGCAGTAAATATTAATTACATGTAAATTACTACTCATTAATTTATTTTATTTAATGAGTAATACATTTGTGTAGCTGTATAGACACCTTTGTGTAGGCTGCAGAACTCCGGACAGTGCTTTTCAACACGGCAGCAACTTTGCTATTTAAAACGGATTAGTGCCGTTGGGCACTGTAAAGAGACGCGCTAACCGGAGATTTCGGTTAATGCGCCCTAGCGGTGAAAGAAAAAGGAGATTTCGGTTAATGCGCCCTAGCGTTGAAAGAAAAACTATAGAATCAAATCGTCAGAAAAAGGTAGCGGCTAGTAGTCCGAAAATACGATATTTACTACTCATATTAATTCAGTTGGCTTCGTACGACCGAATGGAAAAAGAAAGACCGCGCTATAATTTATTTACTATTACTACTCATATTAATTCAGTTGGCTTCGTACGACCGAAATTCGTAAGACAAAAAAGGAAAGACCGCTCTATAAGGTGGACACACAGACCACGATTGCCGTTTATATAGTAGATTCAAGGCAAGTGCCTTAACTATGCTGTATATATATGTATATACAATAGACATCAGTCTACTTGTAAAGCTCGTACAGCGTAAACAATACACTACGGGAACGTTTATATACATGTACGTATATATTTGGTTTAATAGCTTTATTATAAAACAACTAAAACATTATAATCTACTATATAAACGGCAAAAAATCTGTCTATATATTTGTGTGTGTATGTGTGTGTTAGACCACCTTATAGAGCGGTCTTTCCCTTTTTCGATTTAGTTGTACAAAGCGAACTAAATTAATATGAGTAGTAAATAAATTATAGAGCGGTCTTTTCTTTTTTCGATTCGGTCGTACAAAGCCAATGAAAGGTTGTGCGAATGTTTGTTCTTTCCGGCCACCTAGACGATTCTTTTCGCATCGAAAATTACCTACTAAGTTTTTACTTCAAAAAGGTAAGCACATTACTTCTCATTCAATGTTGCATTGTCTATGAATTGCCACACATCCACTACTTAAAAACTTTGGATTTGCCGCTGTTCATGATAGTAAACATGTTCATTTCCTTCCGCATCTGAATTACTTTTACTTTTTTTCAGCTACGAGTACTACAGAACTACAGCTACTACAGAACATGCACGGGTACTCCGAGTGTTGCGATAGGCGACGGTGAGAAGAAAGAGAGCAGGGTATATTACAAAAAAAGCACACCATCTCATTCACTTTTAGAAACGCTCCCAATTGAACATATACCTCAAATAACCTAAAACCAGAAGTTTTATCAATTAAAACGCTCACCTCTTAAAGCAGTACAATGCCTCCCAAAAAGCCTACTGCCAAAACGCAAGAACAGATTGATTCCCGTAGAGAAAGCGACCGAGTTCGCAAAGCAGCATCTAGACAAGCAGAAACTGCTGAGCAAACACGGCTACGACTAGAACAGGCCAGAATAGCTACTGCAGCTGCTAGAAGTGCAGAAACTGCAGAGCAAACACAGCAACGCCTACAACGAAACAGAAAAGCTACTGCATCTGCTAGAAGTGCAGAAACTGCAGAGCAAACACAGCCACGCCTACAACAAAACAGAACTGCTACTGCAGCTGCTAGAAGAGCAAAAACTGCTGAACAAACACAGCTACGTCGAGAGCAAGCCAGAATAGATGCTGCAGCTGCTAGATGTGCAGAAACTGCTGAGCCGACCCAGCAGCAATTCAAACGGTTCAGAGCAGCTGCTACAGCTGATAGAGTGGAAACAACTGAGCAGATGCAGCTGCGACAAAAACATGATGCACTAGCCACAGCATCTGCTGGGAAAGCTGAATTTCCAGAGCAGACGCAACGGCGACAACAGCAAGATGCACTAACTACAGCAGCTGCTCGGCCAGCTGTACGTTGCGTGCTCAAGAGTAGGCACAAACCGAAAACTGTTTGTTCAAACACCCAACAGAAAAACAAAAATGTTGTCTATCCGCAAGTGTTGCGTTGAATTATCATTGTGTTATTGTTATGTCATGCTTGCATTAAATTAACATTATGTTATTGTTATGTCATGCTATGTCCTTCATGTTCTGCTATACCTACATATTATCCACATGCAACATTTTCAAACATATCTTTTCTACATGCATATATTTTCATGCACTTGTTTCCTTATTGTATCTTATAAAAATGCTATCATGTTGGCGTCATTTTATTATTGCAAGGTGCTAACGCTGTATCTGCCTTGACATCATACTGTTTGTGGTGTTATACATGTAAATTTTACTGATAGTAAATTTTATCGACACAACCACATTACTGTTGCACTGTTTGTATATACCGTGTCAAAACACAGGCTGTAGGTGAAGAACTGGTGAGCCCTGATTAGTGTTTTAAGTATGTAGAAGTCTCCATTCAATAAATGCTGGCAATAGCAAAATATTTTGTAGAGTTTCAATTTTTTAATACTTCCAGTTTGAAGAACTTCAGTTGGCATAGCAATGTCAATTTCATTATCACTTCTCTGTACAAAAATAGACACCTCCGATTTGAGTGGTTCGAGTCTGATGCATTGTAGACTAGCTGTCAAACACATTGTAGATTTCCATTGTTCTCCCCAAAATTATTGACATGTATGACTGCATATGTGTATGCAGTCTGGTCAGGGCAACAATTTCAGTAGACTGCATATTCTGAGTTTTTTTCACAGTATGAAAGACAACTCTCAATAAACCTCTTGCTCTACATGAATCTGTTGCCGTAGACGGGTAATGCAGCTAGTTGTATTTTATAACCTGACACTGATAGATCATAGAAAATAACAAGAAAGCTGCAAGCCCTGTGAATATGGTGATTAATAGTACTAATGCTAATATCAACAGTCCTTTAAAACTAGCGGGGTAACTTCAAAATTTTGGACATTCCAACTATTTGTTCAATATGTTGAGTTGAGCTCCTCGCTGTCGGCATCCTCTGCTATTGCTGCTTCAGTTTTGTTGCAAAGCAGGCATGCGCCAGGCTCTGTGTAAGGCAGCTTTGATACTGGCACATCTGTTACCTCAGCAGCTGGATTTTTGACACCCACATGGAACTGCTTGCAGAATATCAGGTGGGACGATAATGCTGGTATGACACTTCACTGTATACTCATAATCCTCATCAATGATTCTCCAAGTCCTTTTATTGACTGCTGACAGATGACATCTGTTTTGATGAGTTTCCTATGACTCTTCTTACCTTTGTGCGCAAAGGACGAAACTGCATCACAGCCTGAAAAAGCATGTAAACTTATCAGACTCTCATATAGATTATCTCCGAGCTTAGTAGCCAATACACTGACATCTAATATCCACTCTTTCTCCCTCTGTCCAATAAAAAACAGTCAACAATTGATATGTTTACCATGGGCAAGTGCCTTGATAACATTGTCTGTGTCAAAAAGATTCGATCTCCACCTGTGAATAGTCAGCAGCATGGCATGCATGCGTGCAGCACTATATGGGTGCATCACAAGCCGAAATAGGTCTTTCTGTAGTTGTGGGTTGAGCATAAGGGTTGATACTAATGTTCTTAATGTACTAATACTCATGTTCTTGATGTTGTATTGTAGAGTATCAGGGTATCATGCCTGACTGTAGTCTTTCAGTGTGAAACAATGAATGCCAACATCACTTCCTTTTTGTTTCCAGACTTTGAAGAGGCTTTTCAGTTTGGTATCTTCACAGCTTTGTTATTAATATAAAGATTACCTTGTAGACGCAAATTACCTTTTGCTTTGCTCCCACCCCTTGATTCTCTTCTTATAATAGTTATCGATCACCAGATCCACATGAGCAGCCTTGTAATTCTTAGCATGAGCAATAAGCACATCATGAATGATATCAGCAAGCTGCCTTTACATTGAAGCAATAGCACTGGTAGGCAGAGCTTGGATAAGTGCCATGGCACCCACAATGATGGCTCTACACCTTCAAATAAGTTGGAGTCACTGCATTTATGGTACAGTTTGATTATGTCTGCCATAGATTTGAACCAGTCTTCTTTGAACACAAAATTCAAACTCAATGCAGAATTCTGGTGAGAGGGTTTCTGACTAAGCTGTCCTCAGGTGACTCGGGCTGAAATGTCCAGAAACTACAATTAGTGGCATAGCTCTCTGCCTGTCTGTTTACATTAAAAGTTCCAAGTTACCATAGGTAAGTGTTGGACTATGTTCATGATTGGTTCAGTCATTATCTGACACTTACACTGAACCATGCTTAAACATGTCGATAGAAGCTTAAATCACTGGGTTCATAGCTGCTTCCAGGGTGAAGTGATGCCAATCATTGGTACAGTACCAGTACAAGCTGGACTGCAAAACAATACACAAACCATTTATAAATTACTTATCATAGTCAAAGCAACTGAAAAATTCACTGTAAAGAAATCCTTTACAGTGAATTTACAGGGTTGATGGACATACCAGCAGTCTCGGTTTTGGCTAAATGAAGGACAGTTTTGCGATTTATTTGCATAGTACAGCACTTTTTTCACAAATCATGTATATACATTCAAGTGTAGGTCTTGGTGTGGAAAAATGGACAGCAGAACTGGATCTCAAGATTTGCTCTAGTGGCTCATCTTGACAAGGTGACTCGTGTGTAACAAGTTTTAGACACTTTTCATGGGGTTAAATGAATGTCAGTACACCGTAAATTACCTCTAAAATCTCAATCACTAAGTCATTTAAAATGGATAATCTAAAGTGAATACAGGCATTGTTCATTTGATGAACCAGATTAAAACTAGTGGTTAATGCCTGGCTGGATCCAAATTTAGCTATTTTCTAATCTGAACACAAGCAACCTGAACAGGAGCTGCCACTGCAGTTTTGTACAGTACCATATCAGGATTTTTTAATTTTTGATTGTAATTAATTATGTAATCAAATTACATAACATCATTTTATAGAACAACTATAAGTCACATTATCTCACTTTAAATGTCTGAGGGCCAGGTACTGAGGGGCAGGTACCTCAAACCTAAAAAAGTACTCACTTCCTGTGTTTTTTCCTAGCAAGCTCGATCTTGCTTTTGTTAATCAGCCTCTGTTAGTATACTTTGTGATTCTGAAGGCAAGTTGGAGGCATACGCTATTGGAAAGAGACCTTTCATGCTCTTTGAAAAGTATTTTCCAGTTTCCTAGAGAGTGACTAAATGTTTGACTCTTGTTCAATAATGTTACAAAATTCTCTTCTTTACAACCATCTATTTGGATTATACAAGCCATGTCAAAGCTCAAACTATGCATGCATAACAAGAAAAATAACCGTTGGTTAGCCGTATTTTGACCTTGACCATCGCAATAAATGAACAAACTGAGTCACCCCATAAAGAGCCAATAACATTTGGTGTAAAAGGAGACAACTCCTTAATATTTAGCAAACAAAATACGAAAATTATCCTACTAGCGGGAATGGTAGGCTTAGCGACTCATTGGATATAAATTCTATACTATTGAATCTATTTATGAACTGCAAGAAATTACCACTGAAGAGTGGTGCCAACAGAAACGAAAGATAAACTGCCTTGGCCCATTGCCTATTACAGGTTCTCTGCAGAAACTGGGTTATAAGCCACAGCCACTCGAGTATTCATAAAAGAATAATATACACGTATATTCATCGCCTCTGGTTTACTCCTGACAAACTGCTTCCCACTTTATTAGAATTTTTAATTTTTCTGTTCTATGGCTATAATGTATTATTGAGAAGAATTTTTGCAGTGGTACTAAGCTGCCATGGCAAGCCAAAGATATTTTACACAACTATCTTTTGGCTCGAGCTCGAGACTCAAATTTCCTTACGGTTTTACAGTTTTCTATGAATTTCAGGGAGAAATGGTAACTGGTACAGAGAACAGCTAAATAGCAATAAGGTGGCATGTGTTTCATTTAACATCGCCTATACGACACTGGTATGACACTGGTATGACACTGGTATGACACTGGTATGACACTGGTATGACACTGTTATGACACTGTTATGACACTGATGTTGGCTTGTTTCCAGGTGCAGGTCGCAGCGAGAGAGACGCTAGCAGAATTCTTTCTACAGTTCCAAGGTTCTGAACAACTCGTCATACCGACTCTATGCGGCCTTCTTACAATTCCTCCTCCTCAAGTCACGGAGGAACAGTTCAAGGTCAGTTTACTTAGTCTGGGTAGAAGTGTAAAATCAATCTATGGGTTTCCATAGTTTTAATCTTGTGGCAGGTTTACTATTTTTGTTGATTGCATATCAAAAGTGGATATGGGAACTGCAAAACCTTCTTGGTGTCTGATTAGTTACGGACTTTGAGTAGGCTATGAAATGAAGTTGTTTTACTGCTGACACTGACGTGCACTGCTGACATCAGTTATATTGATGAATACTTTAATATCCTACAGCCTGTTCTAAGGCTGCACTTTTTGGAAGTCAACCCAAATTGTTTTCCACCACCTAATAATTTTATGTTGACAAATTTTTTGAATTATTTTTCAATTATTGGTTCCTTACTGCATTTTATTAAGGAGTTTTTGAAACTGTTCTAGTAACTCTATAACATTATCCTTTGTAAGTTTTTTTTAAATCGCAAAACTTGTTGTAACTGCCCTTGGCCAAAGCTAATTTAAATCATGTGTTGGTGTCAGAAATTATAATCATTTTATATGGTAATTCAATGCATTTTTACTCAAAGATTTGTCAAATTACAGCTTTTCATTGTTAGCAAATAATTAAGTAGAAAAGAACATACATGTACATGTAAATACTTTATGCAATTCACTCCCATCACCTCCTCTCAGTCTGCATTGCACAAATGTGTAAGATGAGTTTCCTATGAACGACTAGCGTGGCTTCTAAACAATGATTTGCAAAAATGCTTTTAACAAATCTTGTAAATTTATAATAGGAATATTAATTAGACTCACATCTTACATTAGTTCTGATCTTCCATTTGATTATAACAGATTAGCTCTATCATTAGGAGCATTAAACCCAAGTATCAGTGGTTCAAAGAAGGCAAAAACAGATTTAAAATAACTTTACATATAGCACCACACTTTTTGATTATCTTTCGTCATTCTCTTGTGAATGCTTGGCTTTTTACATCCGATTTAGATTTATTACAATGTTATCAAAATATTTAACTGTATTTTAAAATTCATTGAACTTGTTTCAGGCATCGGTGAAACTATTGTATGTGAGTGTACTTACTGTTAGAATTCCTGTCTGTAGCCCTATAGACAAGGGTTATAAATGACTTCAACTCTGTGTGATCATACAGGACTCTTATACTAATAAAGGTTATAAATGACTCCAACTCCGTGTGATCATACAGGGCTCTTATACTAATAAGGGTTATGAATAACTCTAACTCCGTGTGATCATACAGGACTTTTATACTAATAAATGTATCCATCACCTCTGGCTAATCTTCTTTGTAAAGTGCTCAGCCTATCAGGATGTTTGTCAAACATTTTTAGTGATTCTATCCTATAACTACCTATAATAAGCTTCATATTATAACATTATTATTATCGTGGCAGTCTAGTGCACTGTGAGAGATTGTCAGGAGTGCCGATAAAATACAGAGAGAATAGGTATGTGCACAATAATTCCATAGATTGAAGGTGAATGATTGGTGCAAGAGGTAGAGTGCCGACTATTGATTTTGCAGGGTGCTCTTGGACTCATTCTTAACAAAGAGGGCTCAGAATCTGTTACATCACAAATGTGTCTGGCGAGTAATAGAAACTACGCGGTCACTCGTTTTCTGTGGCCAGCCATCATTCAGGCTCAACACAGCGACAAGCCTTTGATACAGCAGATGGTTGAAAGAATCATCGAGCATATTATAGACAGCCATGATATTCCTTTGTTTTATTTTAAGGTATGTTCATATATCAATGACTAAATTGTACACATACGTAATGTAGGTCACAGTGAGTGCGGATATCAGGGAAGTCACAGTAGGTCAAATATTAGTGAAAGGGCAGCCAAGTGAATCGCGAATGTGTTGTCAATGTGTCATTTCGAAGTGAACATATTGGGCTGTTTCAGTAGAGATGAAACTGGCGCATATGTGATTTACTGAAATAGTTTATTTCAAATATTTTGATGTAATTTTAATCATTTCGAATGCAAACTAGTTTAATCCACTATTCCGATAATAATGACAGGGCTTAACACAAACAACTTCTTATGTATGGACAGAGTTATTTTCACTTGTAACTTTTTATGTATGGACAGAGTTATCCTCGCTTTTAACAGATATATGAAAGGCACTAGTATGAATTGGAACTTTTCATGAAACAGATCAGACAGTTCTTTAAACTACTTTTTGCTATTACTTAGTTTGTCTTGAACCTGAAGTGTTTTTATACCGGGCTGTTTTTATCATTAATGTGTACTGGCTTTTTTCTTTTAGCAGATAACGGAACTGTAAATAGCTGCTGAAAGATTATTTTTTATCACAAATTGTTGATTATTCATATAATATATTACATATGCTGACAATACTTTAACAATGGAAATCTAGCAAGGCCTTTACGACTTTTACACAACTGAGGCCGATTCTCATTGGTCAAACTAAATTTCACCACAACTGATCATTTAGTAGTTTCGGTGTGTCTAGCTACAGCAAATATCTACACTACGCGTCAACGATGCATCTCATCGATGAGTGTAGCCAGGCTTTTACTTGCTAGAAGTAGCCAAGATACGATAAAGCTTGGGCTGATGCAACAGAAACATGGGTTTACTGGGCTCGCCGTGAAGAACATTGAACGAATGAAAATGATAGCCATTGAATTCAAGCAGCGTAGCTAAAGAGATAGCATACATGTATATGTTTTGGCAAGCTATTGTTAGCATCCTACAAAAACCTGTTAAATTCATGTCCATTTTATTCATCTATTGGAACAGTTCATACCTTTTCAGCATTTGCAGGACCTCACCTAAATGTAATACAGCACTCAAAGAGAAGGACCTCACCTAAATGTAATACAGCACTCAAAGAGAAGGTCCTCACCTAAATGTAATACAGCACTCAATGAGAGTTATATACACGCACTCGGAGATTTCTGAGCTTGTAGTCCAATATTTATAAATTCATGCATGTAGAGCTGTTGTTAATATCAATATTACTTTTTACAGGTGTGTCTCATTCAGACTACTACTGTAATATGTATCTCCAAAATTGCTGTATTACAATTAGTTTTAAAACTTCCATTGTAAAATACTGTAGATGCTCCAACATCATAAATCTACTTAATGTAAAGAATTTATGTCAAGTTTTTGCTTGATATTACGTAAGAAATTTTATATAACATAAAGCGTCAATGCGGAGGAAGTTCTTAATTTTGATTTGAATAACAAGAGTTCCATAGTTGGCCTTAAAACGTGTCGTTCCCTTTCTTAACGCGCCTGAGAGAGAAACCGACGTATATGGTATAAGGAGAGATCATCAGGTGTCATGATAAAGTAGAGAGAAACCGACGTATATGGTATAAGGAGAGATCGTCAGCTGTCATGATAAAGTAGAGAGAAACCGACGTCTATGGTATAAGGAGAGGTCGTCAGGTGTCATGATAAAGTAGAGAGAAACCGACGTATATGGTATAAGGAGAGATCATCAGGTGTTATGGTAAAGTAGAGGGAAGCCGACGTATATGGTATAAGGAGAGATCGTCAGGTGTCATGATAAAGTAGAGAGAAACCGACGTATATGGTATAAGGAGAGATCGTCAGGTGTCATGATAAAGTAGAGAGAAACCGACATATATGGTATAAGGAGAGATCGTCAGGTGTCATGATAAAGTAGAGAGAAACCGACATATATGGTATAAGGAGAGATCGTCAGGTGTCATGATAAAGTAGAGAAAATAAGTATGTGCACAATTACTCAGAAATATCTAAAAGCGGTCAATTGGTGCAGGCGTTAGAGTGTCAGTTTATCGAGCTGAATTTCACGGGTTGGAGTCTAGTTGAAAGCAATTGTTTATTCTGACCTCTAACCCTAGCTTTGGACAGACGGATGGACAGACAAACACTATTTTTCTTTTTTTGGAGCATTGACCTTGCTGTGTAGAAATAAGTGAAAAAAATTGAAATGGGCATTAAAGGTAAAGGTGTGCGCTCCCCTAACTTAATTTAAAATTGCTTTAATCACGGACCCTAAACCGAGTGAATGTGGTAAGAAAAAGTAAGAAAGTTGTTGATACAAGCCAACAATACCATTGTTACTGTAGAGTCATGCTTCATGTAACGTAAAATCCCTATAACATGAACGTTCTCTGTCAGACCAGATTATTCATGTTTTAGGAGTGTCTATTGTATCTAAAAGGCATTCACACGTAGAATCCACATAGATTGCATTATGAAGCATGACAATTATAGTTTTGTACAATGTACTGGGAAAGACTGTCTTCCCTAAGACAGTCTAGTAGGTGCCATAAGACCAAGCTTATGGCACCTACTAGAAATCACTTACTGAATTCGGCGATAATCCATCAAACATATCCTAGATATAAACTAGCAGCTAAATTTACTTTCGAACACATTTCAGGTGAGTGATAGGGCTAGAGAGGCTGCTCTAGACCTGAGGTTATCCTATGATGGAGCAGCTGATTTAGATTTGGTTGCCGGTCAATTGGCTGCTGAGGCTAGAGCTGAGAAGTACCGGGGATCATACCATGAACTAATAGAAGACCTTTTGGAACTTCTCAACTCAGACAAACTGTGAGTTTTAATTCTTTATAGTTCAACTAGTTGCATCAGTAGTGAAGTGCACTTATTCTTCAGCAAGGCCGTGTTACTCCTGGTACATTTTACCTAGGTAGTTTTAATTCTGTAATTGACATAGTGTGAGTTCTCATACTATGATAATTTGGGTTACACATTGTAGATCACCTCAATTAGGTAGCTTAGTATTGGAACTCATTCTACATAACAGTGTACCATGAGCTAGTGACGCTTACTAGATGTTAGGAAGCTGGGTAAAGCATCTCATTTTATGGCAATCTGAACTCTATTGTTTCATAGTAGGCAAGAGATGTTAGTAGACAACACAAGTTAGTAAATGTTATTCATAAACAAATGAAATGATAGCAACTTAAATACATGTATCTGTGTAAACTGGCTTGACATGTTTACATATGACCAGCATTTTGGTTGTTTTATCTCACTTCAAACGGTAAACAATTTCACTTACTTTCTGTTATGTTGAAGTACAAAATTAAATTGTCATCCAACACCTTAAGTAAAGAGTACTGAAACTGCACATTGTTTGTTACATGACAGCTTATTACATACTCATTGTGCTCAGGTAATATACAGTCTTAAACACGTTAAACAGTGTACATCTCCTACACTCTATCCTTCCCTTTATACTTTGGCTTTGTTTGCTTCATTTGTTTTTGTCACTTTATATAACATGGTCCTTGTTGTGGGTTGATCACTACAATGGTCTTGTACTTGTTTCATTTTTTCTCCTACATACATTACAACTAGCAGCTCCTTTTCTTGTTGGTAATACTAGTAGTCTATCCTTTTGTTAGTAATACTAGTAGTCTATCCTCTTGTTAGTAATACTAGTAGTCTATCCTCTTGTTAGTAATATTAGTAGTCTACCTTCTTGTTAGTAATACTAGTAGTCTATCCTCTTGTTAGTAATACTAGTAGTCTATCCTCTTGTTAGTAATATTAGTAGTCTATCCCCTTGTTAGTAATATTAGTAGTCTATCCGTTTGTTAGTAATACTAGTAGTCTATCCTCTTGTTCGTAATACTAGTAGTCTATCCTCTTGTTAGTAATACTAGTAGTCTATCCGTTTGTTGGTAATACTAGTAGTCTATCCTCTTGTTACTAATACTAGTAGTCTATCCTTTTGTTAGTAATACTAGTAGTCTATCCCCTTGTTAGTAATATTAGTAGTCTATCCTCTTGTTAGTAATACTAGTAGTCTATCCTCTTGTTAGTAATACTAGCATCCTATCCTCTTGTTAGTAATACTAGTAGTCTATCCTCTTGTTAGTAATACTAGTAGTCTATCCTCTTGTTAGTAATATTAGTAGTCTATCTTCTTGTTAGTATAACTAGTAGTCTATCCTCTTGTTAGTAATACTAGTAGTCTATCCTCTTGTTCGTAATACTAGTAGTCTATCCTCTTGTTAGTAATACTAGTAGTCTATCCGTTTGTTGGTAATACTAGTAGTCTATCCTCTTGTTACTAATACTAGTAGTCTATCCTTTTGTTAGTAATACTAGTAGTCTATCCCCTTGTTAGTAATATTAGTAGTCTATCCTCTTGTTAGTAATACTAGTAGTCTATCCTCTTGTTAGTAATACTAGCATCCTATCCTCTTGTTAGTAATACTAGTAGTCTATCCTCTTGTTAGTAATACTAGTAGTCTATCCTCTTGTTAGTAATACTAGCAGTCTATCCTCTTGTCAGTAATACTAGTAAGCCATCCAACTATTTTTAGCCAATGGAAGCATCGAGAGTTAGGCTTACGTCTGATGCAACTGCTGCAAAGGGCTGATGTGGTGGCATCTTACCCTGAAGTGAAGCTGTTTTGTGACAGTCTTGTTGATGTAACTCCTAGCATTAGGAAGGTTAGTATCTTGCAAGCTTTCTGCTGTAGGACTAGTGTTTCTGACAATATTATACTTGTGCCTTTCGTAAAAAAAAACTTTGAACTTATTGTATTTAGAAATGGCAAAAACTTACACGTAAGTTTTGTATGAACAACCGTTACACATTTGTAAGTTACATTTGTGGCTATCGTTGCTGACTGAATTTGTTTCTCTCCTGTAAGTAACTATTAACAACGCTAGTTTATTGCATTACATTTACTGGCTGTTGCTCACTTTTAATCCAGGTGGCTGGTGAGGTGATGTCAAAAATCCTTTATAACCGAAAACATCGACATGAAAGGCAGTATGTCAGTGGAGCAAAGTTTCCTGGTTATTGGTCTCTCCAATTAAACACCGAACAGGCCCCCATCACCGAAGAGGCTTGGAACAACAGCAACTTTGTGGAGAAGATGTATTGGGGCTGCACGAATATGCCGGAGTGAGCAGTCAAGTTTTCAATTCTATCAATATATTTGCTTTGTTTCTGATATTGGTTTCATCAGGTGCGAACACTTTGTTAGCCTTTTAGAGAGGGCACAGTTGTTTACAATCAATTTTAAATATCTTCATAGTGAGAAGTAACTAAATGTTATGGGATGTGATTATTGATTTAGTTTTCGTGTGTGCCTGAATCACTCAGTTTTATCAAACTCAATAAATTCATCAAGTCAATCTATTGGGATCATATAACTAATAGATGTAATAAAGATAAAAAGTTTTTACCGGTATATTGTAACAAAGGCAATGCACCACTTAGATTTTTTTTCAGAGTTTGTGAACTTTGATATCTACGTTTAACTACATTATGGTTTTATCTTATCTTGTTGTTTTATTTCAATGTTTGCAATTGTATAACTTTCAATTTTATTTTTAAATCAACTTGGTCATTTCTTGCAGTTCCAACTAATTGTTAAATAAACTCATGTTTGTAAGATCATATGATATGCAAATGAATGTTTATTTCAGCTATTCTCACCATAATGCCCATCAACTCTGTGATTGCAGGCGTATTCAGGTGACAAGGAGTTTTCCCCCACCTGCACCGGAAGAACTGAGTGAAGCAGACAGATACATCCTGGATAGCTTCTCTGATGAGCAGTTCACTAACAAATTCTTCCATTACATGACTTTAGAAGAAAACAATGAGGGTGACTTCCAGCATAATCATCTCGTACTATTTCAGGTAGCATTTGTTTCATTTTGTTTTTTTTGTGTTGGGTATTCGTGCAACACTTGAGGTGCATTTACACCTGGACGACTTGTCGAAGTTCTGTTTCCACTGAGAGCATTGGAAAGGTTTCTCGTCTTTTTATGATTTGAAATACATTTTTGCAAAAACTTTTTACCAAAAGAACTCGAACACTTACTATACAGAAGTGCCACCATTTTTAGCCAAAGAAGTACAACATCGATATCCATTGCATTTTGCCTGCTTATCATAAACACAAAGAGAGTCACTCCGTCGCTACATGCCATGTACATGTAATAATTATAATGCTGTCAATGACGGCCGTCAAAATCGGACAAACATAGAATACAGCATTTCGCCGATCTTGTCTCGGCGAATGGACAAAGCCAATTTTACAACCATTTTTCATTTTATACCAAACAGACTGTTGGCAAAGCAGCAGCTTTGATGAATCATGCGAGTGTAAACACACCTTAAGTGCTACATCTTACCCCAAGCGGTTTGGTAATACTGCCCTGTGCAGCCTCCAGCTAATCTATCCTTTACCAATTTAGCAATAAAACAGGAATGGGTCATTCATTCTTATAAGTTGATACTATTTATGTCGGCAATGCTTTCTGCAATCTTTGATTCTTGACTCAAATAACTAAACAAGCATGTATTATTTATTTTATCTACTAAAAAGCATAACTACTAGTAGGTAGCCAACACGGTGCTGAGTGTAGAACAATATTGTTGACAGTACAGATCAAAGACTGTTTGCATTTACAAGTTTGTCCCTATAAACACTTGAAGTCAAAGATACCAATGCTATAGACTACTCAGCCTCATAAACATTTGACTATTCCAAATTTTAACAGCCACTTGTGACTTGCATTTAATTTTGTTGTTTACTACGGTATATACAAACTTGTGTATCACATTTTGTTGTGACATCAGAAAATAGTTTTTTTGTAGGATCTAGCTAGAAACTATGGCCTAGCTCTGGTCGACTGTTGCGAGTCGGCTATCGACAGCCTGCTGACCGACACTGATCATAAGACAGAGAAGAGTCGACAGCGGCTTGTGGCAGAGTTTGTATCTGGTGTGATTAGAGGCTCCAAATACTGGACCTTTAACCAGGTATGTGATTAGCGACTCCAAATATTAGACCTTTAACCAGGTATATGATTAGAGACTCCAAATACTAGACCTTTAACCAGGTATATTATTAGAGACTCCAAATACTAGACCTTTAACCAGGTATGTGATTAGAGACTCAAAATACTGGACCTTTAACCATGTATGTAATGAGAGACTCCGAATACTGGACCTTTAACCAGGTATATGATTAGAGACTCCAAATACTGAACCTTTAACCAGGTATGTGATTAAAGACTCCGAATACTGGACCTTTAACCATGTATGTAATGAGAGACTCCAAATACTGGACCTTTAACCATGTATGTAATGAGAGACTCCGAATACTGGACCTTTAACCAGGTATATGATTAGAGACTCCAAATACTGGACCTTTAACCAGGTATGTAATGAGAGACTCCAAATACTGGACCTTTAACCAGGTATATGATTAGAGACTCCAAATACAGGACCTTTAACCATGTATGTAATGAGAGACTCCAAATACTGGACCTTTAACCAGGTATGTAATGAGAGATAGATGTTCACCATTGTAACACGAATACTTCAATTAGCTGTTACTCATTCCTTTGCTTAACTTACCTTCCACTTGGCTTTTCCTCTCTTTTTTTTCTACCCCACTTTCTGTCTAACAGATGATGAAACTAATTATACAACTACAATTAGGCATAGAAACAAACAACTACAATTAGGCATATAAACAAATGTTTGTACTTGTCTATGTTCTGGATCTACTGAGCACGTGTTTTGGGGCAATATATTAGTGTATTGTCACTATTTTAACGAAAATTATCGCTCAACTGTTTTCTTTAGTTTTTTTAAGTACCGCGTTTTTTTTACAATTTATATAAACTTTTTACAGAATAGTATAACCTAATTACAAATGCTTTTTTATAGCTAAAAGCTGAATATATAAAAGATTGGTTATAAACACAGGAAATGAATATAGAAAGAAAGTTACCTGCTTCTGTTTGTAGATATCATTACTGTAGATCCCTGGTTCCCAACCAGGGGTGCGAGACATCATTTCAGAGGGTGCAAGAAGTAGGGCTGTAACTTCTAAGAAATTTCCTCAGTTTAATGAATTGTTTTGCACTTTAAAGGATATCATATCTTTTTAGGAAACTTTAAGAAAGTTTTCAAAAACTTAGGTCGATAACCTCATGGAAATCTTAAGCTAATAGTATTTTCATTTTTGATTTCTCTTTCATATGCACATCAATGAGGAATTGATCTTAATCGGATAAGAACGTCCTGGCACCGAACAGAAAAAAAGGATTCTCGAGACGTTACTTCCTGGAGTTCTTGCTGAACAACTTTTCCGCATTTGAGTGCGATACTGTATAGGGCCAAATACTGCCAAACGTATAAAATTTCTTCATATGATATATGTATATATTTGTAAGTGTTGGTGTGTGCGTCCAGCTATAGATATAGCTATAGTGCATGCTGATTATTTTACCGATGTTGCCACGGGTTCCAACGCCCCTGTTAAGAATTTTTTTCGTAAGGTTCAATTACTCTGGGGTCAAGGCCAATTCTTCTAGCGCGGACAATTACATTGAAATATTTTGGGACTTAAGTATATGCAACGCGATGCTTCTTCGTCTCTTTTCGTTAGAGCTAAAAGTTTCTTCGACCTGCGAGAAGAAATGAAAGTTTCTGGAGGAACGCCACTGTGATCTGCTTGAAGAGTTGGAATCGCAAGAATTCAACCAAATCTTAGCGTATTTGAGTAACACATTCACCCGTATGGATGATCTTAGTTTACCACTTTAAGGAAAAAATGTAAACGTGTTGAATTGCTATGAAAAGCTAAATGCATTCAAAGATAAGTTAAATCTGTGGTGTCGGGGAGTGAAAAAGGGGAATCTTTCAAATTTTCCATCACTTGAAGAAATAGTTGATGGCAATAAATCTCCAGGTTTGATCCCTACTGTTGGTGGAGAAATTGTGGCTCATTTGGAAGTTTTATCAACGTCATTTGATAGATATTTTAGAGTTGGGAAGCTGGAATCTTCTGAAGCATGGGTTATGAATCCATATGCCTTCAATTTAAATAAAGTGTCAGATGATGCAGCGCTGAAAGAAGATCTTATAGAGTTGGGTTCAAACCGTGCTCTTGAAATGCAATTTGAAAGTAAAACTTTGGAAGAGTATCGGTGCTTGGCTATAGTTTCATTTCCAGGGCTTTGTGAAGCTGCACTTGCAGTGCTCATTCTATTTACGACAACATGGTTATGTGAGTCATGGCTTAGCACCCTTATGTGAGTCATGGCTTAGCACCCTTATGTGAGTCATGGCTTAGCACCCTTATGTCAATTAAAACAAAATCCAGATATTATTTGAATGCACAGGCAGACATGCGTGTTGCAATCAGCAACATAGTTCCACGATTTAAAAGACTAATAAACATAAAACAGGAACAAAAGAGTCATTGAGTTAAAATCATAGACCTATTAACTATACTAGACTGGGCTATACTAGGTTGGCTTTAGCTCTACTCTTAAATATAGCCCAGCCATCACCATACTCATTTACTAGCCTATGTCCACCTGCCATGGTGATTGAAAACTTCATGAAATGGGCAACACTTGGCCTACTACGCGCTTGACATCACTTTGTGCGAAACAACTTTTCAAATTGCAGTGCCAGCAATGAACTTTAGAAAAACATTTTGGAAAAACCATTATTTGTATGCATATCTCGAAAAAATCCACAAGATTTCTTGCTCTATATATCTAGATAAACTTGAAAACAATTGGAGCAACATTTACCTTTGAATCCTTTCCAGTGCTGGTATTTGCTCCACTCTCCATGGCTTGCTACTTAAAATGCTGGCCTGTACTAGGTAAAGTGAACAAAGCAATGACGTTGCGTCACGAAGAATATGACTATTTAAGTGGGACACGATGCTGACCCGTGATGCATTGGATGGCCCAGTCTTGTATAGTTAATAGGTCTATGGTTGAAATGCATTAGCAAACCTTTTGGATGTCAGCCTTTTGATTCTATTATCTTTTACATATTTTAATTATGCAGTTATTTTTGTCAGGTATATTCAAATGTAGATCTGGGATATCCTTTCTAGTTCATATGTTTGATTTTTTACATATTAAAAAAAATAAATTCCTTTCTAAGTATTTTGAAGCTAGTTTCTGAGTTTACTATTGTACATTTCAAAAGTATGTTATTATTTTCGTAAAATTTGTTCAAATATCAATCTGTGATGTTTCTTTTCTAAAAGTTTCATTTTTTTTACATATATTCCAGTAAAATAAATATTTTCTTTTGATAAAATTTTGTATAATTCCACATCTTTTATCCTTGAAAAATAAAATGTAGGAGGGGGCGAGGTTGGAGCAAAGTTTTTTTCAGTGGTGCAGGAGTAAAAAAAGGTTGGGAACCACTGCTGTAAATATTATTGATAGAGGTTTACAGTAACAACAGTCAAGGTTGCGCTGCTTGCTGTGATAACACTAACAATATATAAACACCATTTGTTATTATCAGTATTAACTGCTCACATAATATTTATACATTCTTTGTTATAATAAGTATTTTAAAAAGCTAGATGAGTAAGTATAAATTGCCAAGTAAAATGGTGCATATAACACACGAAGGTTTCATAATTGACAAATTGTATTTTAACAGTCATCTCGTACATATTGCACTTAATAAATGCTCGCAAATTTTCTCTTGTGATTTGCAGCGGATGCAAATGCTCCCTGTGTCAGTGCTGTATTGTCACAGTTTATATTCAATATCATGTTTGATATAAATATCCGCGCAACGCCAGGCATTTGGCAAGTATATATGTATATATATACTGTACTTGCTGAATGCCTGGCGGTGCAAGGGTATTAAAAAACAGTTTATATATAAACAGTCACAGGTAATGTACTGCCACTTGCCATTAGCCTGGCACATTGCCAATGACTAATTTGTTTAGCTACAATCCGTATTACTCAACTTACTAATAAGAGTCGCGAGATCAAGCTTTAGTGATGTTTATTGCCTAATAAATTCATTGCATCTTGTGTAGCTTAAATGGTAAGTATTTTACATGGTGAACGTGAGGTTCCGAGATCAAATCCAGCACGAAACTGATATTTCATTCCTTAGTTTTAATAGCTGGACACACCGAATGACTGAGTTTGAGATATATATATATATATATGTATATATATATATATATATATATTGTGTATACGGTATATATTGTGTATATATGATACATGAACTTCAGTAACTTGAGCTAGTAACTTGATTTAATATTTTAATAATCTTCTATATATACATGTGTATATATATATATATATATCTCTTTTAAGCGATATATATTATTTATATATATATATATAGCTTTATGCCAGATATATATACCTAGCTTTTAAATTAGATACCGGTATAATTTTTTTTTTTCAAACTAATATTTTAATCTATTTTATATATAATAGATATATAAATAATAAATGTATATATATATATATGTATATGCATATGTGTATATATGTATATGTGTATATATGTACATATGTACATGTATATATGTATATGTATATATATGTATATATATATATGTATACATATATATGTGTATATATATATGCACTTCTGATAAAAGATCCAAAGCAGGGGCCGATTCCCAAAAACTATCGACCAATAACGTGCTTGCCCACCACTTGGAAATTGCTCTCAGGAATAGTTGCAGACAAACTGGAAGAGCACATGAGTCACTATATGACCAGTGCTCAGAAAGGAATTGGGCGCAACACCCGAGGAGCTAAACATCAGTTACTGGTGGATCGGACGGTCTGTCAAGACAGCAGGAGAAGGCAAACCAATCTTGCCATGGCTTGGATTGACTACAAAAAGGCCTATGACTCAATTCCCCATAGTTGGATACTTGAGTGCCTCAGTATGTACAATGTTCACCCTGCTCTTGTGGCATTCATCAAGATGTCAATGACCAAATGGAAGACAGAACTGGAGGCTAATGGCAAAAAGCTGGCAAGTGTACAAATTAAGCGAGGCATCTATCAAGGTGACTCCTTATCACCGCTGCTCTTCTGCATATGCCTAAACCTTCTAAGCAATATGCTGGAGGAGACTCAATATGGGTACCAGTTTAAGAGTGGCACCAAGATAAACCACCTCTTCTACATGGATGACATCAAGCTGTACGCTAACAAAGAAAGGGACATTGATTCGCTAATACACCTCACTCAGGTATACAGCAAGGACATCGGAATGATCTTCGGTATTGAGAAATGTGGAAGGCTAATTCTTAAGAAAGGCCATTCTATGCTCACAGATGGCCTAAGAATGCCAAATGGTACCATCAAAGATATAGAAGAAGGGTACAAGTACTTGGGGATTATG